>NC_069782.1:150249732-151594375 GCF_027406575.1 Nycticebus coucang | reverse complement strand
TCTGGAGAAGGAGGTCTGGTGGTGGTACCCCCGCCAAGGTGAGCAGCCAGCGCAGCAGCCCCTCAGCTGGTCTCGCCCCAGAGCCCTCCCAGTCTGCTCCACCTGCTTCTGTTGGGAGAGGGAGCTTCTGGCTCACAGCCTCCAGGTTTCTTTCAATGGGTTCAGGTCCTATTTCAACAGCAGCATTTCTATAAACTAACTGGCTCCCTGATGTGTCTAACAGAACTATGGGCTGTGTTCCCTTCTTGCTCCTAGAGGTCGCCAGGCCCAGTTAATGGCATCTGAAGGGGTCTCTGATAAGATGTGTCATCTCCCAAACAAGAGTTCTCATTATTTACCCCAAAGAATAAACAAGAGGGGCTGGGTGCGGTGGCTCACACCTGTAATCCTAGCATTCTGGGTGGCCGAGGTAGGTGGATTGCTCGTGCTCAGGGGTTGGAGACCAGCCAGAGCAAGAGTGAGACTTGGTCTCTACTAAAAATAGAAAAAACTAGCTGGGTGTGGTGGTGCCTGCCTATTATCCTATCTACTGGGGAGGCTGAAGCTAATGAATTACTCATGCCCAAGAGTTTGAGGTACCTATGAGCTATAACACCATAGTACTCTAGCCTGGGCAACAGAATGAGACTCTATCTCCAAAAAAAAAAAAAGAAAGAGAGAGAGAAAAAAAAAGATAAGAAAAGAAAAAACAAGAGGTAGGAAGAAAGTTAAGGAACCTGTGTAGACTCTGTGAGGGATGGTCCACAGCTCTAGAATGACTCCAGTTGGTGGACAGATGGGCACACAATGAAGGCATAGATGGCCATGGCCTGATCCATGACACTCCCTTCTTAAGGGAAATGACCTTGTCAACACATACATGCATATTTAAACCCAAAACGACCCTGTGATGTCTGAGGCCACAGTAAGTCCACAGGGCTGAGAATTATGTGGCACACTGAGACCAAGGCTTCTGACCAGAGACTCCACCTGGGTATTCTGATGGTTTGCACCTGCTGGTAGCGTGCTGCCAGGCAGGTTAGCAAACACCACGCTCCTGCCTTCTTGCCTGAACAAGGGCCAGGCTCAAGTTTAAGGAAGGGGGAAATGTTCATAGAATTAGTAATTTAAGATGTTCCAGCAAAAATCTCTACTTATACTCCCAGATAATGTTTTTATTTGTTTTTATTTTTATTTTTTTATTAACATATTCCAAACCTAGGAACCAAACTGTCTTTCTTTTTAAAAAAAAAAAAAAAAAAAATTATTTTTTTTTTGGAGACAGAGCCTCAAGCTGTCACCCTGGGTAGAGAGAGTGCCATGGCGTCACAGCTCACAGCAACCTCCAACTCCTGGGCTCAAGCAATTTTCTTGCCTCTGCTTCCCAAGTATCTGGGACCACAGGTGCCCACCACAATGCCCGGCTATTTTTTGGTTGCAGCCCTCATTGTTGTTTGGCGGGCCAGGCTGGATTCGAACCTGGAAGCTCAGGTGTATGTGGCTGGTGCCTTAACTGCTTGAGCCACAGGCGCCAAGCCCAAACTGTGTTTCTTAATGGTTCTCTGGTCAATCAGGTCTTTCAAGAAATACATATCAAAAGCTTATGTGGTAAAGTTTTTACCAAAAATATTCTTTGTCAGTTTCAGTGATTCACACCTCATACGGCTCTTACTTTTAAGTAGAATCAAAGAGGCTTGGTGGTGTTGGTGGTGGGCCTATGACCATGCACTGCTTTCTGAAATATCCTTTGGTTTTTTTTTTTTTCTAAATCATAACTGTATACATTGATATGATCATGGGGCATCATACACTCGCTTCATAGACCATTTGACACATTTTCATCACAATGGTTAACATAGCCTTCCTGGCATTATCTCAGTGACTGTGCCAAAAGATTTACATTGTACATTTACCAAGTCCTTTGTACAGCTCTCTAGTCACTATGGAGAAAAGTGGAAATAGAGATGCCAGGATGGTTGACCTTTGGGTCCCAGGGGTAGTGGGTGGTAGAAGGCTTAGGCTTCTTCAGGCACAAGACGGGACAGAGTACCTTCCATGGAGGGCTCTGGCTTGGCTGGCAGGCAGTAGTCCTGGGCCTCTGGTTCACTCTCCAGATGAAGGTGGGCCTCTAAGCAGTGTACCCATCCCTGCTTAGTTTGTAAAGCACACTGACATCCAGGATCTCGTTTGATCCTCTCAGCTTGTGTTAATATTATCTTCATTTCACAGATGGGAATACTGAAGGCTCAGTGGGAAAATAACTCACCCCAAGTCACACTGCTGGTTAAGAAGCAGAGCAGGACTCACATGTAGGTGTCCTTATCCCAGCCCACTGTGTGCATTCACGGAGGGTGCGGTGAGCAGCGCTCTCGGGGGGGCCCAACGAAGGAAGCTCTGAAGATGGGTCCAAAGCTGCCCATGGTGTGGCTTTTATGCAAGGTTTGTGTCTTCTTGGTGTAGCTCTTGTTGTGCTGAATTTAATTATTTGTAACAAAGCATTTTCATAGCTCCTACTAAAACTATGCATAATTACAGTGTGTAATGATGTAAGAATCCCTGAAAGTCCTCCTGGCAACCCCTTCCTGGAGAAGGAGGAACTTTCCTGAGTGAAGCAGGCCACTGAGTCTTTACCAAAACGTCCCCCATAGTTAGGGCACATTAAAGATGCAATGCCCAGAAAATTGGATTGTTTAAAAATAATGAAACTTTAAGCAGCAAAAAAGAAAAAAAAAATTAACAATTAAAGATTTTCATAGGGTGATTAGGGAAAGATTCGAGCTGATTAAAATGCTACCAAGGGAATGAGACCCAGGGAGGGAATGGAGGGGGCACCTTCATCCCTGTGAGGATGGGTAGGACCGTGGCAGGATCTAGGTGTATGAGAGAAGGGGTTATGGCGGCCAGCTGCAGACAGGGTCTGCTGGGCACTGCCAGTTTTGGGGGGATTATGGGCTAACGATGGCTCCCATTCTGTGAAAGAAACCCAAGTCCTCAACATTTGTGCTTTGATTTGAACACCGTGATAAATCACTGGAGTCCATCTACGGGCCCCCAGGCATCTCTCCCACCAGCCCCTGTGGCCCTGCCTGACCCCTAAGCACAGCCACCATCGTAATCCACCTGTGTTATGACAGAAGCAGGTGCCCTCCCTGTTCTTGGACTTCAGGACCACAAAAAGGAGGGCAGGAACCCTCCTCATCATCTGCTCCCCTAGAGGCCTCCCTGAAGGTTCTGAAAATCACACCTGGAAACTAACCCAGTGAACACTGAGTCAGGAAGAACGGGGTGGCAGGGTGGGGAGGGGATGGCATGGCTGCTTGCTCAGGGAGGGGCTGCCTTCCCTGATGAGGTGTCATACTGAGGGCCCCTCCTTACCTTCTGTGTTAGATCATGTTGAGTCTTGAGTGCCCCTCTCATTCATTCATCCATCCCCTAACTCAGTATTTCCTGAGCAAGTTCCCTGTGGCAGAGCCTGAGGACACAGCCTGCTCTATCCGGCACTCACAGGGAGCAGCAGACAATAAGAAAGGAAAATGCAAGATGATCACAGTGAAGAAAGTTAAGCGAATGATGTGGTAGGAGTGACTTGGCAGTGAGTGGAATCAAGGGGGTGGTGACAGTGAGCCAGGAAGGCAGCACAGGTGTGTCTGAGCTCACTTTGCTGCCCTGGTGGCAGCACCCAAATGTTCTCCGGCCAGGAACCACTCCTAGGCTGGAGAGGAGGGCCCCTCTCAAGCCTGAGTTCTCCCTGTCTCCCCCTGCTCCACCAGCTCACCTCTCCTTTGGTCCCTCGGCTGGTAGGTCAGCATTGCCCATCAGCACTGGTGAGACAGAGACGGTGGCCCCAGGGGTCGCTGCTGGAGGAAACCTCCCAGGTACCCACCAGGGCTCAGGCTTCCACTTAGGAAACTCTTTTGGAGGAAAATATTCTTTTTTTTTCCTTCCTCCTGCCTTAGCTCCATCTCTCAGCTGTCAGGGCCTTTTCAGATCAGAGTTCCTGGGGCCTCCGTGTTTATCTTATGGGAACGTAGTAAGCAGCGGGGAGCTGGGCTGTCAGACCCTCACTAACACGGTGGACTCACATTCAGGACCTTCTGTGGCCTGGAGCAGCTGCTGCAGCTCCCAGGCCTGTCTGGACAGCTGTGGGTGCTGGTTGACCCGAATGCCTATGTGGGCAGGCTGGGATTGGCAGTCATTCCTATTGCACAAGGGAGCAAACTGAGGCTTAGAGGGCCAGCTGGTGTCAGGATCTGCCCTCGATCCTTGGCCTGCCTCTCTTTGAGTTTCCCATGGCCACGGTAACAGACTTCTAGGAGCACAGAGCTTAAAACAACAGAATTTATTTTCTCACCCTTACAGAAACCAGAATTTTGAAATCAGTATCACGAGCTGAAATCAAAGTGTAGGCATAGGCCTTGTTTTCTCAGAAGCTCTAGGGGAGAATCTTTCCTCACCTCTCCTAGCTGCTGGGAGCTGCTGGTTTCCTTGGCCTGAGCCTACATCACTCCCATCTTCAAGGCCAGCACTGTCAAAGCTCTTGGCTTTGTCTCCACATGGCCTTCTCCATGTGTGTTAGATCTCTCTCTGCCTCCCGCTGATAAGGAAATATGTGACTGCACTTAGGGCCACTGGGGTAATCCAGGATAGTGTCCCATTCAAGATCACATGTGCAGAGATTCTATTATAGGAAAATGTTACAGTTCTAGGGATTAGGACCTGGTATCTTTGAAAGCCATTATGCAGTCTACCATACTCCTCCTAGCTAAAGAGCCTGTACTGCCAGCTGAGAGTTTCCAAAACACCCTTCAACATGGCCTTGGCTTTGTGTTGATCCATTTCCCTAGGAGGCTCCTGGGGATGGCAGGCTGGCAAGTCACAGGTGTGGAGGAAAGCAGCTGCCTGGCACTCACATAGGTGTCTGTTGGACCCCCCCCCCCCCCCCGCAGCAAATAAATGGGATGCAAATAGTTCCTACTGGGAAGGCTCCAGGGAAGGAGACTCAGTCTGAGCTGGAACCTGCTTTTAAGTTTGCACTGAAGCAAAGCAAAGAGTTTCAGTGTCCAGCTTCTCCTGGGAGCCAGTGTGGCGCAGGGCATGGCCAGGAAAGGCTGCTGAGGGCTCCCATGTGTCCTTGTCAGTGGGAGGCAGAGAGATATTTTACACACAGAGAGAAGACCATGTGAAGAAGACAGAGCCAAGAAGGTGCTGGCTTTGAAGATGGGAGTGATGCAGCCGCAAGCCAAGGAAACCAGCAGCTTCCAGCAGCTGGGAGAGGTGAAGAAGGATTCTCCCCTAGAGCTTCTGAGGAAACAAAGCCTGCCCAGCCCATGACACTGACTTCAATGAGCCAAGGACCCTGGGGTCTAGATGCCTCCAGCAAGCAGGTCTTGACCCCTCTGGTCACTCCTCAACACTGTGGTGCTCCAAGCACTTGGGCACAGTCCCATTCCCAGAACTGCATGGGGGTCTTTGCATTCTGGCTGTATTAGTTTGCTAGGATGACTGTAACAAGTAACCACAGATTTGGAGACCTAAACAACTGAAAGGCATTTTCACAGTTCTGGAGGCTGGAAGGGTGAGGTCAAGGTGTTGGCAGGGTGGGTCTCTTCTGAGACCTCTCTCCTTGGCTTGTAGATGGTCGTCTTCTCCCTGTCTTCATATGGTCTTGCCCTGTACATACTTATCCATGTTCTAACTGCCTATTCTTATAGGGACAGCAGTTAGATTGGCTTAGGGCCTGCAAAAATGACCTCATTTTAATTTTTAAATTTCTTTAAAGCCCACAACTCCCATATAGTCTCATTTTGAGGGACTGGGGAAAGGGCATCAGCATGTTTTGAGGGGAGACAGTTCACCCCTAGTATCTGGCGTGCCCCTTTCTTTCCCACTTGGTCCTCATACTCAGTTCCATCGTGACACGTCCTCTGTGAAGCCTTCCTCAAATTCCTTCCCCTGCCCCTGTATGTCTTCACGGTAGCACGGTGTCTATGCTACCGACAGAGTTCTCACAGCACATCTCACAACTAGTCACATACCTGCCTGTCCTGCACCCAAAGCTCAGGGATTGGGGCCACTTTACCACAGTGGGTCCCCACTGTGGTGCTCCTGGCCCAGGATCTTGTGTGGAGGACATTTGCTAAATTGTATGGAATGGCAGAATCCTCTCCTTTAGACTCCGGGCTCTGAAGTCTTCTCTCTTCCTTTCTGGTGGTTCTGGGTGGGAGTTCCGTACAGCTCTCATTCTGAGTTCTACTCGGAGTCCCTCCAGCTTGAATTTGGGTCATGGGGAATCTGAGAACTAACAGGGCAGAACATTCTGGGGAAATCACCATGCTGTCTGCTCATGTTGTCTGTCCCACCAGGCCGCCTGTCCTCACCGTCCTGTCTGTCCCACCAGGCCGCCTGTCCTCACCGTCCTGTCTGTCCCACCAGGCCGCCTGTCCTCACTGTCCTGTCTGTCCCACCAGGCCGCCTGTCCTCACTGTCCTGTCTGTCCCACCAGGCCGCCTGTCCTCACCGTGCTGTCTCTTCTACCATGCTCTGTTTTCACTGTCATGGTGGTGTGGTGACAGCTCTAGGTGATCACTGAAATGATTGAAGAGAATAAGAGCTAGTAAGGTTTTAGCAAGAAAGGAAATGTTTATTTTAACAGCTTGGATAACAAGCTAGGCCTCATCCTGGAGACTGCAGGCATTATGGAGAGTGCAGTGCTGGATTTTATGCACAACTTTTGAGAGGTATCTGTTGCTTCTTAGAAGCTTCCCAGGGTTTTGATCAACTCTGTTCCCATAAGAAATGTTCCCATAACTACTAGTATCTATCTGTCCATGTCAGAAAGTCCTGGGAACATTAATCAGTCCCCCAAAATAATGAGCTTCCCAAAACACCCCCCTGTAAGATCTTGATTAGACCTATTTCCATCATAGCTCAGGCCAACCTAACCCAAGACAATCCAAAATAGCCAGGACTGCACCTGCCATCGTCCCTGTCATTTCTAAGTGGCTGCCTAAGCTAACATCCCAGTGCCGTCTGTTCCACCACACTGTCCTCACTATGCTGTCTGTTGTTTGCTTCCCTATTTGGAGTATTCTGATTTGTCGACGGTTCTACTTAACTGAGAATTAATTACTATGGGTACTTCAGTCTAATACTTCTTTCTGAAAGATAAGTCACAATGACATTTAATGACATTTACTCTTTTATTTGGAATAAAGCACCAACCAGGTCCAAATCTCAATAATGTGAAGGTTCTTTAGAGCCTAACAGCACTGCAGGGCCACCATGATGCTCCCAGTTACCTTTTGTGCTAACAGGTGTTGCTGGTGGGTAGAATGCTGGCTCAGTTCCATTTTCCTGCTCTGCGTGGTCTTCCCACCTACCGCCTTCTTCTATTCCTTCTCACTCACTCTCTCATTTAGTGATCTGGTTCTGCTCCTGTGTGCTGAGTGACCTCAGACGAGCCTGACCTCTATGTGCCCCGTATATCTCCCAAATGGAAATGATCAAACTTGCCTTGGGTCTCTCTTGCTCTTCTTGTGAGGGCTGAATAAGTGAATGCAGGCAAAAGAGCTTTGGAAATAGTTCCTTTAACATATGATTAGAAATCACTATGATCATTGGAAGACCCTGGATAGGAGGAGCCATGTGATTGAGAAAGTGGAATGGGATGGTCTGCACCCACATTTCAAAGACATCAAATGCAGCCCTCTGAGCCAGGAGACCAAGCAGCAGAAAGACCTTCTTCCAGTTGCCACCCTCTGGGCTGCTTTGCTCATGTCATCCATCCCAAGATAGGAAGGGCCAGCTGGGCAAGCCGGAGGACAGTCACTCTCCTACAGGCCTGGGTCCAAGTTCCCAGGTAAGGCCATCTGCATGTGAGCCTGAGAACAGATGAGACATTTAAATTTTACCAGCTTGACATGGAGAAATGGCTGCAATTATTTTTATCAGCTGAGAGAACAGGCATTAAATGACAAAATATTAGCTGGGACCTAGACTCACAAAAACTGCAGGTTCCAGTGGCTCCAGGAGATCTAAACTTGCAGGGCCAGGCCGGGGGAAGAGTGGTCTCTGGTTCCCAGGCCGCTCTGGGGGCTCCCTGTCCACTCTTATATTTACTGTTTTACCCAATCACTTCATTCATCCATCTGTTCATCCGTGTCAACCCATTTTTTAAAAAATTTTAATTCTTATTTATAGACTGACCTTAATAAACTCTCCTCAAGTACTGCAGGTTTGTCACTGTCACAGATGCAAACATTATTAATGACAGGCTGGTTGGCCGGAGATGACGGCTGCCCTTTAGACTCCTCTGCAGCTGCCTGGCCGGCAGATCTCGGCTGGGGAGGAGGGTGTCGGTTGATGAGGTCAGGGGTCAGCACAGCGGCCCATGATTAACGCCCTTTCCAATCACAGTGGCCAACCACGCCCGCAGGTAGAGCATTCTGCTCCTATACTCAGAAATTGTCCCCGGCTCTCAGATGCACCAGAAAATCCATAGCAGCTGCCCTGGCCTATTTGTTTAAAATAAAGATGAATCAATGGGAGAAGGAGATGGCTGGGGAAGGAGAATGCATCTGAGAACCTTGCCCAGGGGTCACCCATGGGGAGTTGTGGGAGCTCTGGGCCAAGCTGGGGCCTGAGACACCTTCCACGTGAGCCCTTTCGTGAGCTACCATGGCCAGACCCTCCTGGTCTTGAAATAAAGAAACTCCTTGAGAAAGACCAGAAACTTGGACCCTGTAGCCCAGGACAGGGCCCACTTATCCATTAGGCCCAGCAGGCACAGAGCGTAGGGCCTGTGGAAATGTTTTCATTTTTATCTCTTTTAAAATCAGAAGCAAAAACCAATTATAATAGTAATGACTACATAATAATGAATCCTGCCTAGATTGTATTTGTCTTGATATCAGTGGAGTTGTCAAATATAATCTTACTGGTTTTCTTTTGGAGGAAGGGGCCCACTCAGGCAAAGGCACCTAGGACCTGTAGCGTCCTAATGCAGCTGCTGGTCCAGCTCCCACGTGGTTTTAAACTATACCGATTTTCTTCCCAGAAGGCTGATCCATAGCTCATTAAAAGGCACACCCTGGCTTTGTGGCCTTCTCTTGTTACCTGAGATCATAAACATTCCAAAGTCACTAGCTTGGGAGGGTGGAAAATATCGGATGAAGTAGTAAATCAAGGCTTCTCCCATTAGCCTTAAAATTAGACATTTCTACATTAAGTCTTGGGCACATTCTTAACAGACAACTGTCACCAGTCTAAGTGCAAAATAGATTATAAATCCTGTTTGTTGGTGGAGAACCAACCTGCTTGAAATATATATTTTTCCGCCAGTGGCTTAAAACAAGCTTAGCAATTATTTGACAGAGAAACTCAAAATATTTCTTATTTTCATCTGTAGAAAGGCCTGCCGCGCTCAGTGACACAGCTTGGGCACTGAAGGCAGAGTGGAAGGGTGGTGGCAGCCCTGGCTTCCCTCAGCACGTGGGCGCAGGAGGACTCCCTGACACCTGGCCCAGCGCTGGAGAGGTAAATCATGCCACGTCCCCATTAACGTCTCATGTTGTTGCACGGTGGTAATTTTGACAGCAAAATAAGCCACAAAACTGCATATGCTATTGGGTGACATGTAATTTTAACTTCATTCAGGAGCAAGACTTTTGAGACATTGTTACCTGCCGGAACAAGCAATAAAGTAAGGATGTACAGGAATGTGTCAAACCGAGGGCCTTCCTAAATTATGCTGGGAGGCACAGATTAATACATTTAATATATTCTGGTCATGAGTGAGGTGCTCATAGCAGAACAACTGCTCCTTCAGCGATATCATTCATGGGAATGAACTACAGTCACACTGACAGCCTGGAAAAATGCCCCCACTTTTCAAACTGTACAAATGGCAGTTGGACACAGTAACTCAAAACTGGACACTTCATTTCAAGTTTAAAGCTAGTGGCCCAGCCACAAACTATTACTCCATCTTCTTTATTTGTGGTCCATGGTTTTGTACTCTTTAAGAATCAAATAAATACTGGTGTAATGGTTAGCAACTGCCAGTTCAACGAAAAATACTGCTAAATTCACCAATAAGTCTTTTTTCCACACACACAAATTTATGCCCCAAGAACAGAGCCCATTCCTGCCACAGGGTCTGGATAGTTTTTTAATGTAGAGGGAGACTCACTTTAGTGATAAGAGTTTAAACCTGAACACTTTTTTCCTTTCTTCTCGCTCATAGATCTAGGGCTGGGGTAAACGATCAATGAATGTAATCAGAGGCGCATTAGCTCGAGCCGCTCAGGCTGGCAGGAGCCAGGCAGGGCTCTTCCCCACCTCTCCATCCCTCCGCTCTAGCCAGACGTGTCTTCTAGAATTCCAGTGGAAGCTGGGAATCCTCTGGGTTGCTAGTGGCCAAGAGTGCCCTGAGTGTCCACACACACGAAGTCCTAGCCAGTGTCAACTTGTTGCTGTCACTATAGATAAAAACCTATCCCATTTTCCAAGTGTCTTTCCCCCAACTTTAAAAAACCTTTCTATTAAGATATCATTAACATACCTTGTAATTCAGTGATTTAAAGTATACAATTCAAAGGGATTGAATACACTTGTAGAAATGCACAACCATCACCATGGCCAATTTTAGGATATTTGTATCACCCCACAAAGAAATCCTGTACTGGCTTGGCGCCCTTAGCACAGTGATTACCGTGCCAGTCACATACACAAAGGCTGGTGGGTTCGAAACCAGTCTGGGCCGGGCCAGCTAAACAACAATGACAACTACAACAAAAATAAAGCCGGGCGTTGTAGCAGGTGCCTGTAGTCCCAGCTACTTGGGAGGATGAGGCAAGAGAATCACTTAAGCCCAAGAGTTTGAGGTTGCTGTGAGCTATGATGCCATAGCACTATACTGAGGGCGACATAGTGAGACTCTGTCTCAAAAAAAAGAAAGAAAGAAATCCTGTACCTATTAGCAGTTGCACCTGGTTCCCTTCCATCATGCCCAGCTCTGATCAGCATTCTGTCTCTGGGACTGGCCCATTCTGGACATCGCTCGTAAATGGAGTCAAACAGCATGTGGCTCTTTCTGACCAGCTTCTTTAGCTTAGCACAGTTTTTGAGGTTCCCTGTTGTTGTAGCAGGCATTAGTATTTTATTCCTTTTTAATAGCTGAATAACATACCATTGCATGGATGTACCACTTTTTTAAAAACTTGAGACAGCATCTCCCTTTGTTGCCCTCTGTAGAGTGCTGTAATATCCTAGCTCACAGCAACCTCAAACTCTTGCTCTCAAGTGATTCTCTTGCCTCAGCCTCCCAAGTAGCTGGGACTACAGGCACCTGTCACAATGCCAGGCTATTTTTTGTTTAGTAGGCTCAGGCCGGGTTCAAACCCACCAGCCCTGGTGCATGTGGCCAGCACCCTAACCCTGAGCTATGGGTGCCCCCCATGGACCACATTTTATTTATCCATTCATCACTTGATGAACTGGAATGCCTGCTTTCACCCTGCTCCCAGTCTTCCCCAAATCTTCATAGCTGGCCTCCTATGTGTCACATATGCAGAGTGGAATAAAGCGTGTATTTGTCTATGGCTTCAAGGTCTTGTTACAGACTCCGAACACTGGTTAGTTGACACCAAGGCAGGAGGAAGCAAAGTAAGTTGTCCAAGTTATCTTACCTGATGACAGCTCAGAATATAGCTTTCTGCCCAAGGGTTTTTCCTCCACCCTGTGGGCCCAGCCCAATGACCTGGGAAATTTAACCCCATCACATGAAGAAGGGAGGGAACTGGGCTGTGTATTCTCTCTTATAGAGGGAGGACGAGGTTCTGATACCAGAATTTCAGGTTCTTGGTCTCGGTGATTTGAAGAATAAATCGATGGACTACAGGATCAGTGGTAAGTCAGGATTTATTTGCAGAAACCAAAAATTACGACAACTACAAAAACCAAACCTCCTGGCAGAGAGAATCCAGAAGAGGAACAAGCTTTCCTGCTCCTTTCTGGAGGTCTGTCTTTGGTCTCTCCGCTCAAGGGTTTATATAGTGGCAGGGGGTTGTTCTGCTAGGGTGTGAGTCCTGTCAGTTACAGCCAGCTGTCCAATGACTCTCAGGCCTTGGAAACTGACAGGAAATCCACCAGTCAGAAGTGCACATGGAGGAGACAGCAAGGCGCCATCCGCTCAGAAGTGCGCTGGAGGAGACTCCCGGCGCCAGCATCTTCCCCACAGGTGTCCCGCCCTTGCAGCAAGCTGGTTCCTCCATCCACAGGAGCATCAACACCTCCATGGCTAAGGCAGCAGGTCATGGTGCTGCTTTGTCCTGCATCAGTTCCAGGGCGGTCAAGCACCCTGGCAGTGGTCACACAGGATAAACATGCTGTGCAATGCAAGATTTGGGGTTCAGCATGTCTCCTCCCAACACTCGCCCCATGGTGAGGGATGGCTGTGTCTTAGTCACTGTGCTAAGAGTATAAATCCCATTAGGAGGAGCCTGGGTGAACCAGGAGGGATTGCTTCCACAAAGCAAGGCGGAGTGTCAGGCTCTGTGGCCCCTGCTCCTCCACATGACATGGGGAGGGAGCAGAGAAACTGCCCTGGGCAGAGGCTGTGAACTCCCACCCACCATCCCTTCTTCTCCTCACTGACAGAACCCTGCTTGTATCAGGTGTCTGTATACCTAGCTAAAGGACTGCTTTTCCCAGCCTCCTCGTCAGCATGTTGTGGCCAAGGAGAAGAAAGAAAATCTTGTTGGGCAATGGTCATGCATCATGGGTGATCTCTCTTTTAAACAACAAAAACAAAGCCAAATGTACCCATACATTACCCATTATCCAGATTTAATAGTTGCTTACATTTTGCCATATTGCTTTTTTTCCTGGAACAATTAAAAATAAATTATAAACATTATGGCATCTTACATTTAAATATTTTAGAATGCATCTCCAAAAAGGAAGGACATTTTTCTTATATATTCATGATACCTATCACACCTAGCAAAATAAACAATAATTCCTTGGTATTATCAAGGCACCAGTCCACATTTAATGGAAGAAACCTCATAAAGAAAGTCTGACTCGGATGGGAGACAAATGTCTTTTTGTCCTTCCTTTTAATCTTCTGTTTTCCTGAATCACAAACATGAAGGTTGGTGCTCCAGCAGCTATCTTGTGACTCTGAGGTCAGCCTGATGGTGAAAGCCAGAGACAAGTATGGCCAAGTAGTTTGCCAGATTAGCAAAAAATAAACAACAACAAAACCAAATTTAAAGATGAAGACGAAGAAGAAAGAAGAAGAAGAAGTAGTCCAGGTGTGATGGCTCGTGCCTATAATCTTAGCACTCTGGGAGGCTGAGGCAGGTGGATTGCTTGAGCTCAGGAGTTGAAGAGGACTCTGAGCCACAGCGAGACCCCATCTCTAGAAATAGCTGGGTGTTGTGGCAGATGCCTGTAGTCCCAGCTACTTGGGAGGCTAAGGCAAGAGAATCACTTGAGCCCAAGAGTTTGAGGTCACTGTGAGCTATGATGCCATGGTACTCTATCAAGGGTGACAAAGTGGGATTGTCTCAAACAAATAAAAAAAGAAGAAAGAAACAGAATTAAGCAATACACAAAAATGTCTAAAATACTAGTTCAACTTGAATTTCAGATAAACAACGAATAACTTTTTAATAACTATGTTGTGTAAAATATTTGGGACCTAGTTATTAAAAAGTTACTTGTTTTTCTGAAATTCGAGCTTAACCGAGCATGCTGCCATTCTTGTGGCAATCTCCTCTAAGGGTCTCCGGCACCTGTGGACTTCCAGGGGTCCTCCACTGTGGGGAGCTGCCACACATGCACCGCAGCCTAACCAGCACTGCCCACCTTCTTCCCTCCCCCCTTGTCTGATTAATTCAGTTAAGGAACACTTATTAAGCATCTCCTATGTGCTCGGTCTCAGAGCTCTGTGGATATAGCAAGATGGGATATGAGACTCACAATCTAGTGAATAATACAGATATTAAGGCAGATACCCAAGTGCCTATAGGAGCGGTTCTCAACCTGTGGGTTGCGACCCACAGGAACTGTATTAAAGGGCTGCGGCATTAGGAAGATTGAGAACCACTGGCCATAGGTTGAGGAGCAAAGAGGGGGCATTCAGGTGCTCCCACACTCATCCGTACTGATTACTTCCAGGTCTCTAGCACTGGGCTGTTTCCCTCCACTGGCCTTTGCCTACAGTGCTCCTAATCTATCATTCCCCACATCTGCCCCTCCCCCTTCATTCATTCGGCAAACCTTGACTAGGCACCTGCTATGCCTTGTGCCAGGGAACAAAGGGCCCTCCCCCCTGGGGCCTCAGACTCACTGCCCGTTCGTGAAATCTTCCAGGTGTTATTACCTTAGATATATGGACTGTAGGATGATGAAGGCTTCATTATTCCTGGGGAGCAAAGGAAAGGGCAGGGTAACAACAGAATGGGGTCTTGAGGAATAAATAGGAGCTCACTAAGCCCTTGAGATGTAAATGCAGCCCTGAATGAGGGGACGAGTAGATGAAATCAACCAAACAGATATGGGTACCCCCTTTTTGTCCTTCTCTAGTCACAGCCTCAACCTCCCCTCCCCATGGAGAGAAGGTGAGATCCACAGAGACTCTGGAGTTCCACAGGGTGGACGGAACGCGGCCTGGAAGCCAGTTGTCATTTCTCTGCCTCTGGTTAGGCTGCGGTCACGCCCTCACTGTGACTGCCTTGAGCTGATGAGTATTTGAATAACATGGGTCATTTTCCTTGGTCCAAACCTTAGCATTCTGCAAAACAAGGCTGAAAAGCCCCTGGGCTGGCACATTTCCAGTCCCTTCCAGCATTTTTGGAGTCGTCTATCTAGAACAGCAGTTCTTCACCTGTGAGCCGCGACCCCTTTGTAACAATGAAAATACATTGCGGCTTTAGGAAGGTTTAGAACCACTGATCCAGAAGGTCAGATCTGGAAAAGTTTCTTAGCCAAGATCTGGTCCAATCACTCATTTAAGTGATGAATAAACTGAGCTTCAAACTAGAGAAAACTTGCTTGAGGTCACATCCCACAATGAGGTCCAGACCAGCTCTGTTTGGGCCCTGACTTTCCTGGCCCCCCTTGGGGGCTTCCGGAGCAACTGACACAAAAATTATACCCAGTGAGATTTCTAAATACTACCTTGCAACTACTGGCTTGGGGCACCCAGCAGTGGTTAAATCTCCTTTCTAAAAGACCCTAGTCCCACCTAGGATGTAGCTACAGTGGCTCAGCTTGGGCCTCCAGAAACATCTGTCACCTTGTATGACAGAGGCCAGGGCCACAGGAGCCAGCTGACCTTAGGAGCTTCCCTCTGGCAGATAGGTGTCCTGGGGACCCGGTCTTAGCCTCATCTCCCTTTTCCTTCCCCAGGGGATTCTGTGCTCCAACCCAGCCTGCAGCTCTGGCCACAGGCAGACCCTGGAAGGAAGCTAGGACCAATTGCTCCTGCTGAGCAAAGGGAGGGAGCTACAGGGACTGAGCCAGAGAACTTCCCCAAAGCGCAGTGGGGGCCAGGAAGGACCTGTGGGGCAGGGGAGAGGAGTGACTGGGGGAGTGACTGGAGGAGCCAGCTGGCTCTCCAGGGCTAGGAGAGAAGGTGAGGACTGGTTTGGAAAAAGACTTCCCGGGAAGGCAGCCCTAGACCTGTTGAGATGACCCCTGAATGATTGAGGACAAACAAGCAGCCCTCATCACCCACAAGCAGTGCCCAGAACCAGCAGAAGAGCCTCCTGACTCTGACCCCAGGGTTCCTTCCTCAAACCCTTGTTCTTTGGGGGGTCCACCTGCTCCCTGAGCCCTCTAGACGTTGGCGCCCCCAGTCTCAGATGTGGCCTGGAGAGGCCCTGATGAGGCTGTTCACAGTCCTCCACCTGGCCATCACAGGTGAGTGAGTCGTCTCAGGAGTGTTTGGGCATTACCCTTCATGGACTCAAAGGTTAGATGCCGATTCCACCTTGCCACTGGTAATGAAGAGCAGGGAAGACAGATGGAGGTGCCCGGCGCAATATGCTAATTCCCTACCCAGTGGACCAGGAAATGGATGATCATTTGTGCTGCCATCAGGACTCAGAGATGCTGCCTTAGAGCCCACTTGTCGTTAAAGCCGTCCCCCTGTAGAGGCTCCTGAGAGCAATCCCCACAGCCAATTTCCAGAGGTGTAGGCAGCATGAGCAAAAGGACAAGGGATGGGTTTGAGGGGCTTTCTGGGGAGCCTCCCAGGAACTTCCACCTGCGCCCAGACTGCCCTGGCTCCCAGCACCAGCCAGGTCCCCCTGGGTTGGCCCCAGCCCCTTGGCTTTTCCTTCTGAGCAGCTGAGACTGCTGCGCACCCTGGGTCTTCCCCAGGAACAGGGAGCAGGTGTGCTGATTCAGGGGCCCAAAGGCTCGTGGAGGGGAACAAAATCGGTGTGGGTGCAGAGAGGCATTTCTGGACTCTCTGCTAACCCTGAGCTCCATTGCTCTCTCCATTACTCACGGTGTGGGGGGCGAGGGTGGGTCCAGAACGCTGCCTGGGACTTGCAGAGTTCAGCCTTTATATTCTGTCCCTTTGATATGTCTGAGACCATTCCAGGGCAGCTACTGCTCAGGTTGTTGTTCCAAGCCCTTTGCCCGGCAATTTGGACCTGAGCTAATAATGCTGCTGGCTCCTTTCCTTCTGCCCTCCAGTCATAGAGTCTTGTGCTCTGAGGAAGTCACCAGAGCTGACTGGTGACTCCCAGTCAGAACTGGGAAAGCCCTACCAGGATAACACAGCCTGGAGGCCGGCCCCACGTGAACCTGCAGGTGAAAGTGCAGAGGACCTGAGTGCTCGGCCTGTATTTCTTTTTTTTTTTTTTTCATTTTTTTATTAAATCATAAGTGTATACAATGATATGATTATGGGGCATCATACACTCACTTCATAAACCATTTGACACATTTTTATCCCAGTGGTTAACATAGCCTTTCCGGCGTTATCTCAGTTACTGTGCCAAAACATTTATATTCTACATTTACCAAGTTTCGCAAATACCCCTGTAATATGCACCACAGGTGTGATCCCACCGATTCCCCTCCCTCTACCCACCCCCCCCTTTCCCACTTCCCCCTATTGTTAAGTTGTAGCTGGGTTATAGCTTTCATGTGAGAGTCCCAAATTAGTTTCATAGTCTCGGCCTGTATTTCCACGGACACCAGCCAAGGTATGTGAGTAAAGGCACTCGGCAGCACCAGGCCCCTCTTGGGAATCCCAAGCTATCACCTGGGGTACTCAAGGTCCTTGTCATCCTAGAAAATTGGTGCAGGAAAAATTTCACTTTAAACAATTCCAAAAGAGGCTTAGTATAGAATTTGTGTTAAAACAAAATTTGTCTTAAAATTTGTGAAAATAAATTTGTCTCATTCTAAAGTTAAGGCTATAATTGCATCTACAATCTTAGACTGAGTGAAGAATGAATCCAATGTTGATTGGAAGGGCTTTAGCACAAAATTGTATGATGGCTCACTCTGTAGGCCATTCTTTGCGGTTGATTTTCACAGCATGGTCTTAGTGTCATTTTTGCAAAATTATCCAGAGGCTTCATGCATTTTCACAAGGGCATATCTTAATCCATGGCACTCAAATCATTCTCTTTTGAGTGTCTACTGTGTCATTTCTCTTGTCCATTTTTTTTTTCTTTAACTCAAGCATGGCCAGGTCCTCACTTGTCCGTAGCTTTTTACGGAATTCAAACGGTTCTCCAGCATCCTTTTCACGACTCCACGAGCTCCTGCAACTGCAGCACATCTGCAGTTCCATTCGCCATCAATCTGTACGGGCTTTGCAATGTATTGTTAGAATATTTGACAATTAGCGAGACCTACAATAAGGTTGGTATGGGTTGAGCAAAGAGAGACTTAGAGTTAACAGAAAGGGCAGTCCCAGTGGCTGCTGCTGCCATAGATGGTTCTTTAGCTAACACAGTGTCATTAATATGATGACTTGCGCTGTTCTAAGGAAAATAATTGGAAGATACAGGAGATGAATCCTTGGATAATGATCTTTCTGGGTATTCAGATCCTCCTCCCTATAACAAAGAACAGTGAAGGCAAACATGCTTCATTTCACAATGTTTCTGCTGGATCTTTCTGGACCATTTCTGAGAGACTCATTCTAATAAAAGACAAGAGCTTCTGAAAAGAATCAGGCCAAGTCTAACACAGAAGATTCTATTGAAAATAGCTCCAGACCTAACTTTGACCTTAGCCTAGGTTCTGGCACTTTTCTCATCATTCCTGCATGGCCACAGGATTCTAACTGGGATGACACTTCCCTGTGCCATTTTCCCAGGACTCAAAGAGGTGGTGGCAGTACTTTTCAGAACCCATTTCATTCAGTGCCAGAGGTTTTCTAGGTCTTAACAATAAGAGAAAGAAGTAAAAATTTCTGGAGTCTATACTTGCCCAGTGCCAGATATTGTAAACATTTTACAAATACTATTTGATTTCCATTACCTTTGTGGTGTTGATACCATTTTAAACTTGAAGAAATAAAGACACAGAAAGATGATTTTTGTCCAGGTCACACGTGTGGTGAATGGTGAGTTGAAATTTGAATGTAGGCAGCCAGACTCTAGACCAGGGGTCCTCAAACTGCGGCCCGCGGGCCACAGGAGGTGGTGTGATTGTATTTGTTCTCGGTTTGTTATTTTACTTCAAAATAGGATATGTGTAGTGTGCATAGGAATTTGTTCATGTTTTTTTTTTTTTTAAACTATAGTCCAGCCCTCCGACTGTCTGAGGGACAGTGAATTGGCCCCTTGTTTAAAAAGTTTGAGGACACCTGCTCTAGACCTCATACTTATGACTAATGTTGTGTAGACCAGTGATTTTCAACTGGTGTGCTGGGAGAGGATATTAAGCGTGCCTTGAAAACATTTTTAAAGATTATTAATTAAATTATTTTTCCAAGAAGTTCAAAGCACAGTGAACTTTTACCCTTCCTTCTTTTGATCAACATAGTTTAAGTGTGCCACAGAAGTTTAACTATAGGTTCAAGTGTGCCATGAGATAAAAAAGGTTGAAAAACACTGTGTTAGATGCTGACTTCCCTTCTTTCTTCTGAATTTGAAAATGCTGGGGAGCAGAACTGAGGCATTAGAAGGGCTGCACATTCAGGATCACCAGCCCCAACCCACCCTCGGTCAGAGAAGCACAGAACACCCAGAAGCATCTTGTGTAAGTTTCCCAGTGGAGCCACCCAAGTCAGTAGCATAGTGATTAAAACTCAACGTCTCCTGAACCCTTACCAAGCATACTTTCTGTTTAATCATGAATTCATTTAAAAAATTCTATGTGGAAGTTGAGAAACTGTCTTTTTGGGAAAGGCCACGCGGGAAAAACTGTTGTCACTCAGATTCACCCAGCACAGAATTATTTTCTCAAAGATGCCTTGTGTCTTGAAACCAAAAAAATAATCGGGTTGAACATGCTCCATGCAGACTTTCCGCTACCAGTGAGCTCTTTTATAGCCACTGAAAAGTCACTTTTTGGGGGGCTCATTATCCTTCAAGATCTCTACTGCTCATTTGCATATGAAAGAGGAAGTTCATAAAAGCCCTTTCTTATTTTCTAACACAGGTTCAAATCAGGGGCCATTATCATCCTATAGAAAGACCCAAATGGCATATGGATCATTCTGAAGAAGGGGGTGAGCGCCTTTTAAAAGAATTGTTTTAGTTTTTGCAGGAAATTAATCAGAGGGATGGGCTTTGTGGAGCGGGGAGCAAATCTAATCTGTCCTTTGTTCGAATTTGCCTTGCTCCAATTCCTAGCAATTGTAGACAACATGCTCTTTTGTTCGGGAGACACTTGTTACATGCATAATTAGAGGCTGCAGTAGCTGTGTTTAAAGAAAAACTGTTTTCCAATGTAATGTGTGATCTTGATAATAGTATTTTCATCAAAGGTAGCAATTACATTCATTAAGCTGGGGCTGGCGTGGCGGCAAGGAAATTAAGTGGAAAGTGAATAAAAAGCTCCCCTCCCCCTCTTTTTATCTCCTTTTCTTTATAAGTTGAAATGCACCATGGTGAGCTGTAACTGGGAAATACATAGTGAATATAAAAAAATAAAGTCCTCCTTAACCTTTCTGAATAATGACCCTGCAGATATCCCAGGGACAGCAACTATAGATGCACTTTTCAAATTAAAGGGCTTTATTCTACCTTAATTTCCTATGCACGTTTTAAACGAGCTCAACATATGATTCAGGTCTTTAAAGGCTGCAGGGCTCTTTAGGATTAATTCACTGTTCTTTTCACACATAAATTAATAGTTTTGTGTTCTCAGAAAAACCACAACAAGGCATAAATCAACCAGTTTAGGAGAGAAACAAGGCCAGTTGCCTATTTTTAATTACCCCTTTAACTATTCATTTAGGTTGCCTTATACTTTCATTTTGAGGATGTTGTAAAAGAAGCCCACATATTGAGGCAGAAAAATAGCAGAGAGAAAGAGCCCCCCCGGGTTCTTGACTCTCACTGTGTTGCTGTCAGAAATTCACTCTGGAAAAGACAAGTAGACGCAGGCGTGTATGTATGTATGTAAGTGTGACACACTTAGGCCTGTGTGTGAGCCTGTGTATGTGTGTGTCGCTCCTCCAGGCAGATGCTTGCGTTTTTTCTTCCTGCATTAAAAGTCCTGCTTTAAAAATGTCCTTGCAATGCCTCAAAGGGCTTGATGATTCCAATTTTATTCAATAGAACACAAGGATAGCCAGACATTCCTGGTCAAAAGTAGCTGGAAATATGCCACCTCCCATTAGCACCCTAGCTTCCACCATTGACCTGAAAAGCTTTCTGAGAAAATAAAACCAGTCTACAAAAATCAATTGGGGACCCCTATTTTTTGTGTGATTGGACGTGCACAGCTCTGCACTGAGAATCATTATCTCTAGATTGATTGACCCAAATATCATGCAGATCATCTTGGAGCAGAAGCCGGAGTGCATGAACAGGCTTCACATTTTCTGCTGTCTGCACAGCTAGACATGGCAGTGGCCTTGATGCCAACCCCCTATGCAAGTAGGTCAAGGTGTTTTACCCTTGGCTAAGGGAGTTACTATAATCTGAGCAAAGGTGGATTTCAGAAGTTTTTCAGCTTTACTTTCTAACCTGCTTATTAGCAGCTGGTTTGACTTTGTGAGGCAAGAACACAGACTGGTAGCCGGGACAGCCGGCTCTTGGTCCCAGCTCACCACATGTGGGGTGTTCTGCTAGGGGTTCACACGCACTGTGTAACTTGTCCCTCATAGCCACCCTTCCAGGTGGGCACAGCATCATCATCATGCCCACGTTACACTCAAGAAAACCCACAAAACCTTGGAGAGGTCAGGTAACCTCAGCTGTGGTCTCAATGTCTGCATCCCCACCAAGTCTCTATATTGAAACCTAATTCCCAGTGTGGTGGTAATAAGAGGTGGGGTCTTTGGGAGGTGATTAGGTCATGAGGAATCTACCCCCATAAATGGGATGACTGCCTTTAGGAAAGAAGCCTGAGGGAGCTTGTTTGCCCTTTGGCCCTGTGAGGATGAGGTGAAAGGTGCCATCTGTGAAGCAGAGTGAGCCTCAACTTGACCTTGGATTTCACAGTCTCAAGAACTGTGTGCAGTAACTTTCTGTTGTCAATTGTCCACTCAAAGTTATTTTTCTATGGCATTCTGAGTGGACATCAGACACCCACCATCAGTTGTACCATTAAGAAGTGATGGGGCAGGCACATCAACTCCAGCAGTTTGAGAGCAAAGCTTGGGTTCTTAGTCACCTGCCTGCGGGAACTTAGGAGCAAGGGCCTTTACCTTTCTGGGCTCAGATTCCTTCTTCCTAAGATAAAGGGGTAATTCACAAGTCTCTGGGACAATGAGCTGGGACTGTCCAGGAACACTGATACTTATGGCTACCCAACCCGTAAGCAGCTCTGGACTCTAGCTTTAGTTCTGCAAAGGTGTAAAACCCTACATCTTCTTATTCCGTTGATCAGCATCATGTCAACTTTGAGCCCACAGCCCAGCATTTGATGAGCTATCCAATCCTGTGCAGGGTTCCGTTCCCAGAAACTGAGTCTGGGTTCTAGGGTCTTGCCCAGTGCCACAGAGCAAAGGAGGCTGAGAGCCTCCCTCATCTCCTGCACTCCTCACCTCCCAGAGAGAGAAGTCAGTTTTTCTGGCTCCAGGAATTTTCTTTGGGTCAGTTTTTCTGCTCTGTGTGGGATACATACTTGAGGAGAAACCTGAATACCAGTAAAATGGGATTAAAGAGAGGGCTCTGAGGATGAGGACCTGCCATAAGAAAGGGACCAGTGTCCATCCTGGCAGCATTGTGGAGCAGTAGCTCACAGGGAAATTTATCTTTTAGGGATGGGGAGACATGAACATACAGTTGTCCCCACTTATCCACAGGGGATATGTTCCAAGACCCCCAGTGGATGCCTGAAACCACAGGTAGTACCAAACCCTATATGTTTTTTTCCTATACTTGAGTATATACATGATAAAGTTTAATTTATAAATTAGGTACATATGGTTAAGAGATTAACAATAGGTAATAATAAAATAGAACAATTACAATAATATGCTGCAATGAAAGTTATTACCACATGCAAATGTTGTCTCTCTCTCAAAGTATCTTTGGTGCTGTACTCACCCTCTGGTGATGATGTGAGATGATGTCTGGGGAACATCATAGGCATCGTGACGGAGCATTGGGCTACTACTGACCTTCTGACAATACATCAGAAGGAGGATTATCTGTTTCAGGTGATCCTTTGAGCCATGGCAAGGTAGATGGTTGGATGTCAGGAGCAGATAACATCCATGACTAACAGGCAGGTAGCATAGACAGCACGGATATGCCGAGAAAAGGAATAATTCCTGTCCTGGGTAGGACAGAGTGGAACTGTGTAATCTTTCATTATGCTACTCAGAACATGTGATTTAAAACTTATAAATTAGTCTGGGTACAGTGGCTCACGCCTGTAATCCTAGCTCTCTGGGAGGCTGAGATGGGTGGACAGCCTAAACAAGAGTGAGACTCTTTCTCTAAAACTAGCCAGACGTTGTGGTGAGCGCCTATAGTTCCAGCTACCTAGGAAGCTGATGCAAGAGGATAGCTTGAGCCGAAGTTTGAGGTTGAAGTGAGCTATGACACCACAGCACTCTACAGAGGGTAACACAGTGAGACTCTGTCTCAAAAAAAAAAAAAAATATATATATATACAGTTAAAAACAATAAAACTTATGTCTGGAATTTTCCACTTAATATTTTTGGACCATAGTTACTTGCAGGCAACTGAAACCATGTGTAAGGAGGGACTACTGTATTCCTACATTGTCCGAGGGAATCGTTAGGGTTAGAGAGGCTGCAGATGAAATCAAGAGAGAAGAATGACCCAAGTTCCCAGGGGAGGACTTCTCTCTCTCTCTCTCTCTCTCTCTCTTTTATTTGGTGTGGCACCCAGGCAGAATAACCAACTTCTTAAACTTTGATTTTGAGGTAATCATTTAATCAGCAGCTGGCAAATATTTTCCTAATGGGTCAGATAATAAATATTTCAGGCTTTGTGGGCCATCTCTACTAAAAATAGAAAAATTACCCAGATGTTGTGGTGGGCACCTGTAGTCCCAGCTGCTAAGGAGGTTGAGGCAGAATTATTTGAATCCAAGAGTTTAAGGTTACTGTGAGCCAGGCCTATACCACAACACGCTAGCCTGGGCAACGGAGTGACACTCTGTCTTGGCTGGGGGTGGATACTCAAAACAATCAGCAGGGGTCCTCAAACTGCAACTGCAGGCCACGTGAGGCGGTGCGATTGTATTTGTTCCCGTTTTTTTGTTTTTTTACTTCAAAATAAGATATGTGCAGTGTGCATAGGAATTTGTTCATAGTTTGTTTTTTTAAACTATAGTCCGGCCCTCCAACGGTCTGAGGGACAGTGAACTGGCCCCCTGTTAAAAAAGTTTGAGGACCCCTGCTTGCTGGTGACCCCCATGACCTCCTTTTTCATCCCCAGGCCCAGCACCTCGGGCCCCCAAAGTGAAGTGCAGGTAGTGATGTGGCAGCTGTACTTTGCAAACTTTTCCTAAGAATTTATATACCTGTTTGTGCTTAAAGAAATATGTATATGTAGCTTGGTACCGTTCTGCACAAGTACTGTGTGGTTTGAACAGTACGACTTGCTGACCATTTCATCTCCAGGTGTGGATCCACTGTATTCTTTTAAGCTGTTGTGTGTGCTAGTTTTCCTGCATAGCCATTTCAAATTTTTCTTTACTGTAGACAGTGCTGCACTGAATGTTCCCGGAATCTTTGCGGTCACCCTCCCGGAAACTAGGAGAGCTGAGCTTGTCATAGCCTTGCTGACAATTTGTAATTTATACTTCGATTTTCTAATTGATCCAGCTTAAAGTTATGGTTCGCTTTTTTTATTAATATAGCCACTTTTTTTGGTCATTTATTTGCTTATCATTGCATAGTGAATGCTGCCTGGAAAATTTAGTCTTTTTAAATTTGTAAAAATTTCTTTTGAGACAAAATCCCAATAACGACCATTTGCATTCGAAGAGAAAGAAGTTCTCTCTCTGTATGTCAAGCCTGTTAATTATACGCTATCTGCATCCTTTAGATCTGTCTTTACCTTCTACTTGACTTGTTGATTTCTAAGTCAGCACCTGTGATTATGGCTTTGTCAATTTTTTTCATTGTATTTCTATTTGTTTTGCTCAATATAGTTCCCAGTTATGTTGTTAGGGACATAAAGTTCATGACTATTGGACCTTCTTGGCAAATTCTTCCTTTTTATGAGATATCCTTTAAAATTATTTTTGCCTTTAATTCAGTTTAGTTAGCTATTAGCATTAGGGCTTTCCTTTTTGGTAGCATTTGTATGGTCTTTTTCCATCTCTCTTTTTCTTTCTTTTTTTTTATTAGAGACAGTATTACTTTGTGTCCCTCAGTATAGTGCATCTCTCTCTTTTTTATATTTAATTTTTTTTCCATCTCTTTATTTCAACCCCTACCCCATCCACCATTGGTGTTTTGTTGCAGCTGTGTCTAACTTTATGTAGCTGGGATTTGAATTTCTTTTTTTTTTTTTGGTACCATCTGAGTATCTTTGATGTTTTTAATAGGTGAGTTTAACCCATTTGCAACAACAAATGCAATGATGTTTGGCTATTCCCATCTTATTTTGTATTCTACTTACCAGTTCCTTAAAAAAAATTGTAAAGTTAGGTCTTTGTGAACTATCTGTACAAATAATTGCAAATCAAACACCCTGCAGCCACCACTCAGCTTTCTATCATGATTTTTTGTCATTCTCCCCACCCTTGGGTAGGCTTTAGCTATTATTTTCTTAAAAAAATGTTTTTTTTTCCAGATCAAGAGTCAAACACAGCTCACGGCAGTTCTAGCTGAAACTTTAAGGGGTGACCTGGGGCTTCCTTAGTTCCCTTTTCAGTGCTTTTCTCATCCCTCCAGCAGCATCTTCCTATTGTTCCATCCATCCATTCTTTCTACTAAAACACACGTGTTCCCTCCACACTTGTTTCCTAGGCCTTGTTCTCTGCTAGTTTCTCTGCTTAAAAAGGCCCGAAACTCACCCATGAAGAATTATTTTTTTGTGTGTTAATTTTTTTTTTTTGGCCGAGGCTGGGTTTGAACCCACCACCTCCAGCATATGGGACTGGCACCCTATCCCTTTGAGCCACAGGTGCCGCCCCCCCATGAAGAATTATTAATTCATTACGGGCTAGTTGGTGATGGCATTTTTACTGGAAGGCTCCTGAAGATAAATAAGCCTTAAAGATCCAAAAGAATGAATCTGGAGGGGGTGGGAGTCCTTCATCAGCGAGACTACCAGAGTTTGAATCCCATGTCTGCCATTTACCAATAAGCATCTTATTTAACCTCTCTATGCCTCAGTTTCCTTGCCTGTAAAGTGGGATAACAAAAGCACCTACCCGACAGGGTTGTTGGCAGTTAATGTGTCAGGAGTACAGAGTAATGGCTGGCACATGGTAAGAGGTCGGGAGATGCTGGCGCTTATTGTCACCATTCTCATGGGCCTAAAGCACTGCTTCTGCAGAAGGCCTTGGTAGTTTCCTACTCAGTCTTTCTGTGAGGATACACTAATAAGAACAGACAAGACACCTGGGAGAGGCACACAGAGAAATGGGCTGTTTTTATTCATCTTTGCCTGGTGGCTCAGGGCCCACAGCACCGTGGGCACAGCAACCACTCCGCATGTGTGGCTGAATGACAAAGAAAGAAAAAGGGACTGAAAACTACATTTCTAAATAATATAGAAAATGATGGGGAACAGACAAGCTGAAATCTTCTATGGCTTTAGACTACAGTGCATCACTGAGTAAAAGTGCAATAATATAAAATTTCCAGAAGTAATGCTACAAAGTACAGGCATAAATATCAGCCAGATAATCTCCGCACGCTGAGGATATGCCCAAATGAGATGACCTCGTGAGTGAAGAGCTGCTTATTTTGCCATTAAAAAAAAAAAAAAAGGGTCCTCTGGCAAAATTTCCTTTAGCATCATGAATTTAAACTTGGCCTACATTATAAGACCTCTTCTCTGAAAATAAACAAAATTGGCTTACATAAGAGGCAAGCTATTGGCTTGGTAAACAAAGGTGTCTCTATTTTGCAGGAAGATTACATCATTTTCTTACTTCATCTATACATGTAACAAACAATTTTGCTTTATAAGAGTAGCACAAATCTCCAGTTAATTTAGGGCTTTATTTTTCATTCTCCATAGAATATTGGTTTTGTAACACTGGATACATTCTAATACCTACACCATTAAAACAAAACTTACACTTTATAAAAATAAGCAAAAATATATCAGCAAAGATATAACTAGTACATTTATAGATCAGAATAATGAAACCAAATGATTGCACAGTAATCTTCATAATTTGATATAACAGTTATAGCCAAAGGGAGCCACTGAGTGCCAGGATCTTTGGGCAAGTGATTTATATACATAAGCAATGACACTGGTCAATCAAAACACTTCAGAAATTTTAATTCTTTATCAGTTAAACCTAACAGAATGATAGGAACAACACTGGACTGGGAAGTAGCACATGTAGATTCTTGTCTTTGTCCCTGGATGGAAGATCTCGGGCAATCAAGCTATGAATCCTTCACTTTTAAAATGAAAGTGTTGGCTGGATGGTTCACTAAGGTCTAAGTTTAACTTTCCATGATTCTAAATCTTTGATACTCATTCATTTTCATGTTATAAAATGAAATCTTTAATGATACTAACTTGGCATTTGGGTTGATTCTAGCTCCACCCATACAAGTCTATTCAAACAGTTCTCTCTTTTCTGAGTTCCGAGACAGCCCAATCCTCAAATTAACAAAAACGGTAATAGGCTTCAGGAGGGAAATAGTTCTCCACCAGTCATGGACTCAAGATCAGTAGTTTTAAAGATCTCAAAGTCATGAGTACCAGAAGAAAAGTAATAATGAAAGAACTATGAGAAAAATCCACTCAACTTTTTTGGTAAAAATGGTAAAATAACACATTTTTAAACCATTTGCTGATTCACTAACAGAAGATAGGTGCATATCTTAACTATAATACATAATTAATTTTAACTGTTCATGAACATGCACAAAGTACACAAAATTAGAACTTTATCAATAATAAATATAAATTCAAGGTTCAGGTGTATACAGCGCCCTGACTGATGCTGCTAAATTGAACATGAGGTTTATTGCACTTTTGTATGTTTATAAATCCACAGGAAGAAGTTCGGCTTCTTTCTACTAGTGTTGGCTTCTGCTTCATCATCTGTCAAGCCCACCTCTCTCCCATAATCACAGAAATTACAGATGTCTAAAGCCCCTTTAGGGCATTTCATCCATTTCCTACTTTTCTTATCAGATTACTGTCTTTTTATTCTGAAAGACCAAATGAGTGGGTTTTCATCATCTCCCCATTTGAAAGGCAAGTAAACGTTATCTCTTTGGCTCCTTACTTCTTCCTAATATTTTAATGTAATTCCTAGCTCAATTGTATCTATGCAACTTTGAATATTTAACTATGATTTGCATTGTAGAAATTAATTCCATTCAAGAAACATGAAAGTACAAAGCAAAATTACTTTGAAAGCATCAGGTTTTCTTAATAAACATTATCCCTTCATTGAAGTACTAAAATGCTTCCCATTTCGCAGTAATGTATGTGTTAAAGCAACTGCACAAGCTTTGGGACACTGTTCATGTCCACTGTCTGGAACATCTGAAAACCCCCCTCTTCTGTGGTCCCTGTGCTCCCTACTGAGGGGCTCAGAATCTGTGCCTCCAGGGGTCTCTTCCGCCCTAATACTGAAGAGTGCCCTTTAAACTATATATTTTGTTAAATTTTTCCTATTTATAGTTTGCACTATAAAACAATAGATTTATTTTTGCCTTCCCAAATATAAAATTATTTTAATATTGAATATGCTTTCTCAAACTCTACAACTCTTCTCCCCCATTCCTTACGAGATTTTTGATACCCTTCTTTATGGGCAAGAGAGATCTCTCTCTCGAGAATTATTCAATCAAGAGCCAATTTCTGATACTATTCAGGATAAAGCCCAATACCCAAATTTGAGGAAATAACACTGTTTCAATTAAAATACAGAAAGAAATTGTACTATTAAAAAACTGTGCATATTATTACAATATTGTATTGAGTACTTTCTGACTCTTAAACCAAACTACTTAAACCTTATACTTGAAAACTAAGGTAGAGACTTGTTTTTAAAATGACCTACTGAGTGGGGCGGTGCCTGTGGCTCAGTGAGTAGGGCGCCGGCCCCATATACCAAAGGTGGCAGGTTCAAACCCGGCCCCGACCAAACTGCAACAACAACAACAAAAAAAAAATGACCTACTGAGGGACTGCATCTTTTATAAAGATCAATCACTGTAACAATTATATTGCTTTATTCACATTGTTAAAATAATATTTTCTTCAATTATATGACCTACAAAGTTATATAGTTATTTTTCAACCAATCTCATATTTAAAACTAGGTTTTTAGATTTTTCTAAATAAGTTTTTCAAATCAGTTTTTACCTCATTTAGCAACTGAGATCTGAAAAAAGTAATGAATAAAAATTGCCTCCTTTAATATACTTCTCTGATGCCACAAGATAAAGATTTAATAGGATTCTATAAGTAATTTGGCAGTTCAGCTGTCTTTATTTTTCCAAATGCTGATAAGGTGAAACTTTTCTATACTCTGAAATTAGACTGATATTATAAATGTGTATAGAACTTTAAAACTAGCTTTGAAGAAAATATGGCTGCTTGTCTTCCCCAATTTACAAAATGTTCGCTTGTAAAAGGTAAAATCTAAAAGGCCTTCCCCCAGCACCGCAGCTAAGGGCTCACATAAAGCACTTCGATGCTCTGGAGGTTTACTTCTCCGACGAGGCACAATAGTTAAAACTTGGACAGCAATGACACCAGAAGAAGTCACATTCCTGCGGACATCAGTATTCCATGTCGATGTGCTTTGCGATGGTGTTCAGCTGGATGTTGGAAGTTCCTTCATATATTGTACCTTAAACAAAGGGGAGCAAAAGTTAACAGGAGTGATCCACGGTTAAGAGTCTATATAAGAAACAGCTTTATGCACATTCCCTCTGCATGTTATAAAACTGTTACTAGTGACAGTCAAGGTCCCCTAAATACGGTAGGTACTATCTGTCAAAGTAGCTTTGCTAAGAGACAACAATCTTCCATTTGGCTTACAGATGTCTAGAATCAGTATCGAACAATTGAAGATTTCAGTCCTCAAACTAGTATGTATTAATACATGAACTCAAGAGTGTTATCAAGAACTGGTAGCTTGTGGAGCCTGGGTTTGTTTTCCTACCTAGCCTTAGAACACTGAAGGGCTCAGGCTTTACTGGGCACTTAGGTTCTGACACTAGAACGACATCTCAAAGATCAGCCTTAAATTACACTAACCAGAAAACATTCACATTTTAAAAATTAAGGTAGATTTTTTGGCTCAGCACCTGTAGCTAGGGTGCTGGCCACATACACTGGGGCTGGCAGGTTTGAACCTGGCCTGGGCCTGCTAAACAACAATGACAACTACAAGGAAAAAATAGCCAGGTGTTGTGGTGGGCGCCTGTAGTCCCAGCTACTTGGGAGGCTCAGGCAAGAGAATCTCTTAAGCCCAAGAATTTGAGCTTTTTGTGAGCTATGATGTCACGGCACTCTACCGAGGGTGACATAGTAAGACTGTCTAAAATAAAACAAAACAAAGAAAACAAACAAAAAATTAAGATAGATTTGGTCGCAGTCCATTGAGGTATTTTAAAGGGCAATTCTATGTTATTAAAAGCATAGCCCTCCACCCCTTTTAAAGAAGAGAAAGGGAAACACACAGCCACAAGAACGCCAAGAAACACACACCAAAGAGGTTAAAATTGCCTTTGTCTGAGTACCAGTAACACGAGATTGAGAAATAAAATAGCCAGAACTTCTGAAGAGGCAAAGTCAAATGTAAAAAAACAATCTATGTACCAATCTTTGCATCTCGGAAGTATTTTTCCACAGGGTAATCTTTGGTGTAGCCAACTCCTCCCATCCACTCGATACATTTACTAGTCGTTAGCCCGGCAATCTACAAAAACAAGAAGGAATCACTCACTGAAACCATGTAACTTAGGCATTGTACAGTCTTCTATGTAACATCTTTAGAAGGCAGGAAGTTATTTGATTAATGCTCCACAGAAGAATGGGTTCCTCAACCTCAAGATCTTTTGAGTGACCCAACGGTTGGAATCAGGGCAAGCTGGGAAAGAGAATGGAGGGGCAGGCTGACCTTACAAAGTGGTGAGCAGTGTGAATAGTGTAATGGCCTTCAAGGATGTCTACACCCTAATCCCCAGAAACTATGAATATGCTGCCCTACGTGGCAATAGGGGCTCTGCAGACATGATTAAGTTAAGGCCCTTGAGATGGGGTGGTTATCCCAGATGATGTGAGTGAGTCTAATCACAAGGGTCCTAATAAGGGAAAGAGGTTACCTCACTGAAGGCTATGTGACCACGGACACAGGAAGCAGAGCAGAGATTTGAACAGGCCACGTTGTTGGCTTTGAGACAAAGGAAGGGGCTGCGAGTCACAGAATGCAGCAGCCTCTAGAACGGTGGTTCTCAACCTTCCCAATGCCGCGGACTTTTAATACAGTTCTTGTGGGTCCCGACAGGAACTGAAAACCGCTGCTCTAGAAGCTGGGAGTGGATTCGCCCCTAGAACCTCCACACAGGCAGCCCTGCGCATGCCGTTATCTTATTACAGTGGGACCCATTTCAGACTTCCGACATCCACAAGTCAGAGAATGAAGCTGATCTGCTGTAGGCCACTACATTTTGGGCAATTTGTTGCAGCAGAGATGGAATCTAATACAAATCTAGCTCCTTTTGTTGGGAGAAGCCACTGGAGAGAGAGGTGGCCTCACAGACACTTTGAAAAGGGAGGGCCTACCTTGGGGGAAACCACAGGGGCCAAGAGGGCAGCGGGGTGATTGCAGGAGTTTGGTCAAGAAATGATGCTGCTGGACTAGAAAGGTGGTAGCAATGAAGGAGAGAGATACAGAGTCAAGAAATCTTTTGGGGCAGTGCCCATAGCTCAGTGGGTAGGGCATTGGCCATATATACTGAGGCTGGCGGGTTCGAACCTGGCCCGGGCCAGCTAAAACAACAATGATAACTGCAACAAAAAAATAGCCAGGCATTGTGGCAGTGCCTGTAGTCCCAGCTACTTGGGAAACTGAGGTGAGAGAATGGCTTAAACCCAAGAGTTGGAGGTTGCTGTGAGCTGTGATGCCATGGCACTCTACCAAGGGTGACATAATGAGACTCTATCTCAAAAAAAAAAAAATCTTTTGGGAGTAAAATCCATGGGAACTGATGCTGGATCTAACTTGGGAGATAAGGAAAAGGAGGGCATTGGGAGGACATTCGGGTCCTGATGCTGCACCAAAGGGCGGGCCACAAAGAGGCTGGGCATATTAGTCTGCAACTCAGAAGGGAAGTTGAGGCAGGAGATGAAATTCAGGGGCTGGAGAGGTTAAATAGGTATTTAAAAGCCATGGAATGTCTGAACATATCATTGATGCTGGAAAATAGGTACCCTATGGTTTGGCTGAATTCTCCAGCCAAAGTCTAATGTGTTAAATACAGAATGTGAACATGTGAGTAGAAAGTATTAAAACACAGACAGGCTTTTCTTGGTCTTGTTAATCTCATTTGCTCATATTATGGAGACATCTTCCACGCCATTCACTCCGCCCCAACTTGAAGTGATGGGCACGACACCATCGTTCAGAGGAAGCTCAACCACGGATGTGTGCGTGGGTGTCTATCTGATCCAGGTCACTCACCAAAACACTGGCACCTCCCTGCACTAAAGTGTTCTCCTATGGCAGCTTTACTTTTCTGCTTTTCTATGAGAGAAACTGGAAAGTCCACATTATCTTATTTGAGAAACAACTGAAATTCAATCAACATTCCTAAGTGAAAAGGTTAAAAACATAACTGGAAAAAAAAAAAAAGATTTTTTTTTTACCTCTGAAGCATAGTATTTGGCCATGGAAGCTTCTTTTATGAATGGCCTTCCGGCCTCCACAAGCCTCACAGCGTTGTACGTCAGCAACCGCGCAGCTTCCAGCTGGGTGGCCACAACAGCCACTTGGTGTTGGAGCCCCTGTAACGGTCAAGCCCAAGTTAGAGAATTATGATTTCTAAAAAGCAACTCATCCTCAAAGTCCTGCCTGGACACACAATACTGACAGACTCAAAGTACACTCCAAAGGAAATTCACATTCATTTCTTTAAAATACTTTAAAATCTGCAATCTAAAATAAAGTAGGAGACTATGAGTATTATTAAATCCTCTTTCTGTGGAAAAATTTCAAAGTTCAAATTCTTCACAATTGTTTAATAAATTATCACAAAATAGAAAAAGTTGGCTGGTGTGGTGGCTCACGCCTGTATTCTTAGCACTCTGGGAGGTGGAGACAGGTGGATTGCTTGAGCTCAGGAGTTTGAGACAAGCCTGAGCAATAGAGAGATCCTGTCTCTACTAAAAATAGAAAACAAACAAACAAACAAACAAAAAAACTAGCTGGGAGTGGTAGTGCACACCTGTAGACTCATCTCCTCAGGAGACGGAGGCAAGAGGATTGCTCAAGCCCAACAGTTTGAGGTTGCTGTGAACTGTGATGATGCCAGAGTGAGACTCTGTCTCAAAAACATAAATAAGTAAAATAAAAACTTGACTGTTATATTTGATAACCATTTTCTTTTATTCTTTTTTAGTAACAGAGTCTTAGCCTGTCACCTTGGGTAGAGTACCATGGCATCATAGCTCACAGCAACCACAAACTCTTGGGTTCAAATGATCTTCTCGCTTTGGCTTCCTGAGTAGCTGGGACTGCAGGCACCAACTATGATACCTTGCTAGTTTTTTCTCTTTTTAGTAAAGATGGGGTCTCACTCTTCCTCGAGCTGGTCTCTAACTCCTGAGCTTAAGCAATCTACACCCAGAGTCCATCGCGGCCAGCATTTGATAATCATTTTCACTTCTTTATGATCAAAATTGAGCTTAAACTAAACCCCAGCATAGAAAAACTTTGACTATATTCTTTATTTGCTTGAAGTAAGAAAATTTTGATTTTGCATAGGGCCCCAAGGCATTATAAGATGTTAGCTGCAAAGTAATAAAGGAATATTTGAAGCACCAATTACTCCCATCCTGAAATTCTGGAGGACGATTAGCTACACACTCAATTTTGTCAATGAAAGAAACTATCTTAGCAAGACGAGAATACAAATATTAACATTTATGGTTATAAACCATTTCCTGGAAACACTAGGCACAGATGTTTATTACAAACGGAAATGTATCTCCTGCCTAATCTATCTATCCATCCGTTTAGATACCCCACGAGCAGCTATGAAATGCTAGACCAGTAATTTTCAACCTGTGTACCTCAGATCTTAGGTGTGCTGTGAAAATTTTTAAAGACCATTAATTAAATTATTTTAGAAAGGAGTTCAAAGCACAGTAAGTATATTCTTTCCTTTACTCTTTTTTTGGATCAACATAATTTAAGTGTGCTGTGGAAGTTTAGCCATAGGTTCAAGTGTGCCTTGAGATAAAAAAAGGTTGCACTGTGCTTAGCGATGGAGGAATCATGCTGAACGTGACAGTCAGAATTCCCTGTTTTTTATGATTTACAGTCCAACAGGAAGAATAGATAATTAAGTAATTATAATCAGGTGTGAAGAATGTTGAGCCAGAGAACCTTGATTAAGGCAAAATCACACAATAATCCCAGGAATGGCTTTTTGTAATTAAAATGGAGGAAAAAGCTGGAGAAAAATAACACTGCTCCTAAATATCTAACAGATTTCTTCTTCCCTTTCTGAAATATTTGACATGTACAAAAATCTGATATGTAAAAACACATGTAGGTTATGAAGGCTATAAAGCATAATAAGAGACACCCACAAACCTACGTGCAGAGTAGGGGTGTCTGTCCCCTTATGATTTACCTTTCCAATTTATGGCATCTTTTGAAGAAAAGAAATATGCCAGTCTTATCACCAATCCTATCTTTATGATTAGTCCTTCTTGTGCCTTGTTTATGAAATCCTTTCCTACCATGAGGTCGTACAGATACCCTACGTGTTGGTTCTTCCAATTACTATGTAGGTACCATGAAAACTGAGTAAGGCATGTCTCCTGCCCTGTGAGAACCCACTACTGCTGAGGACTGGTTCCCTAACCATGTTGAGAACACAAGGCCTGGCGTGAAGAACATGTTCAATAAATCTATGCTGAATAAACAATTGAAAAGAGCTAAGATGAACAGGCCTGGTCCCACCCCTCAACGATCCTCTAGTCCAGAGATCAGAAAGGTAAGAACGAACACATGCAAACAAAAACCAAATCACTCAAACGACATAAAGTTGTTGGGAAAAACCCTCCGAACTTCAACGAACGCTTCACATAATGTTGCTTTTTAAGATCAAATTTCTAAGTTTTCTTTAAATTACTCACACTAGGCATCTCTAAAAATGCCATTATGATTATACGTATTAGTACAACTGACCTCTTGCATCTACATGTAACATTCAGATACACATAGAAACAGGTTCCTGTGTACAGGAAATCAAAGACTTCTCTTAAAATTGTCTTTACATTCTGTCCTTTTCATTACAATCTTTGTCGTAGCTGGCTCTGAGCAAGAGCTCTATTATACTGAAATGAGAATTAGACCAGGAGCCAAGACAAAACCCTGTCATTTTGGTACCATAGTAGCTACGTGACCTTGGGGACTCAACCTCTACATGCCTCAGTTTCCCATGCATAAGACGGGGATGGTGGTAGGCACTGGGTCTTGAACCGACTGTGCATGTCCATAGCTGTATGCATGTGCGCAATCTGAGCATACCTGTGTGACACCTACTCATTGTTAGAAGCCCGCAGACCGTGCAGCACAGCAGAGCTGATAGTGTAATAAGGAACTGTACTGGGAGCCTAGAGCTGCTTGGAAGATTCTGCAACCATGTAAAGTAATTATTTTGGAATTTCAGATGATATGCTTCAGGTTATCTAAAAGGCTTAGTAAGCTGTCATTTCCAGGCTTCCCCTACTCCGGCCACACTTGAACATGGACGGGAAGAGTATCATTGCCAGTGAGGAATCCCTGGATTGCCTGGGTTATTTTGAGTAGCTGCATCGTTGCACCAAGCCAGTATTTCCCAATATTCTTGGCTGATTGCATCTTGTATTTTTGAAGCAGAGTCTCACTATGTCACCTTCGGTAGAGTTCTGTGGGGTCACAGCTCATAGCAACCTCAAATTCTTGGGCTTAAGTGATTCTCTAGCCTCAGCCTCCCAAGTAGCTGGGACTACAGGCGCCCGCTACAACGCCCAGGTATTTTTTGTTGTTGTTGTTGTCATTGTTGTTTAGCAGGCCTGGGCTGTGTTCAAATCCACCTGCCCTGGTGTATGTGGCCAGTGCCCTAATCACTGAGCTATGGGCACCGAGCTAGCTGATTGCATCTTATTTGCATTTATGGCAGCAAACTTGTTCTTCTGTAACAGTGGTCTCCAACCTTTCTGGCACCAGGGACCAATTTCATGGAAGACAATTTTTCCACAGTTTAGGGGAGAGGGAATGGTTTTAGGATGATTCAAACACATTACGTCTCCACCTTAGCTCATCAGGCATCAGATTCTCACAATTATACAACGTAGACCCCATGTGTATGCAGTTTACTGTAGGGTTGGTGCTCTGGTGAGAATCTAATACTGTGGATGATCAGACAGAAGGCAGAGCTCCGGCAGTGATGTGAGCAATGGGAGTGGCTGTAAATACAGATGAAGCTTTGCTTGCTTGCACTCTGCTCGTCTCCTGCTGTGCAGCCTGGTTCCTGACAGGTCACAGACAGCTACTGGTCCATAGCCTAGGGTTGGGGCCATAGCTGCTTAAGATGTGTGTGTCTAAGTACAGTTAGTCCCTTAAGGATTACTGCCTGGTGATGGACTGAATAGGGGACACATAATAAGTGTACTATTTACTGAGCACTTGTTCTACCTACATAATGTGAGAAATACCTTATACATACCTAATTTACAACACGATAAGGGGCCATACGTTGGCTCACACCTATAATCCTAGGACTCTAGGCAGACGAGGCAAATGGATTGCCTGAGCTCACAAGTTCAAGACCAGCCTCAGCAAGAGTGAGACCCCATCTCTAAAAATAGCCAGGCATAGTGATGGGCGCCTATAGTCCTAGCTGCTTGGGAGGCTGAGGCAAGAGAATCACTTGAGCCCAAGAGTTTGAGGTTGCTGTGAACTATGACACCACGGCACTCTACCAAGGGCAACAAAGTGAGACTCTGTCTCAAAAAACCCCCCAAAACACAATAAGGAAGTAGTTATTATTTAACAGACAAGGTAGTTGAAGTTCAGAGAGGCAAGATAACTTGCCTACAGCCTAAAGCTACTGAGCGGAAGACACAGGATTTCAACCCAGGAGACCTGACTCCAGACGCTCTGCCCTGGGACTTCTGAGGCAGTGAGGAGACGAGGCTATAGTGCTCTCCAAGATGCCCGGATCGCACCACAGCTGGGCTTAAAGGACAACTGCTCTGCCCTTGGAAAAGATGGAGGAATTCACAGATACATGTCATGAGGCCTATTCCTTCTTCCCACCTCTCCGACATTAAAATCTCTTTGAGGGGATTCCCTCCATTGCTTTTCAACACAATTGTTCATAACAGGAAGCTGGGAGAATCCAGCACAGTAGAAAGAATCTAATAATTCCATACCTGAAAATCAAATACTCTTTGGCCAAATTGTGTTCTTTCTTTAATATATGGAATAGTGTAGTCAAAACATCCTTGGGCCAGTCCCACCATCTGTTAAAAAAAATTAGAATTTCTTACTTTGTTACAAGTTTATGCTTTTAATTATCCAAGTTGTAAATTCCTTCACACATAAATTGAATAGCTGTGGTAAGAGAAGAACTGGAGATGTGCATGTGGTGAGGTGTGGGTTAGTAACAGCTTGTCAGCCAGCTGTGGTGGCTCACGCCCATAATCCTAGCACTCTAGGAGGCCGAGGCATGTGGACCAGCCTGAGCAAGAGCGAGACCCCATCTCTACTAAAAATAAAAAAATAAATAAAAAAACTAAGGCAAGAGGAACGCTTGAGCCCAAGAGTTTGAGGTTGCTGTGAGCTATGATAACACAGCACTCTAGCAAGGGTGACAAAGTGAGACGCTCCTTCAAAAAAATAAAAACAAAAACAAAACCAACACATTGTCACCTAGTACATTTATAGAAATGAACTTATAACAACTGGGAAAAACCTGAGTGATCTCTTTTGAGTATATTTAATTCCAGCATGGAGGTCAACACCCGAGCATGGTGGTGTTCCCACAACCAGATTACACTTTAGGAATCTTCTCCTTTCAGCTTTGCTTCTCTAGGCATAATGTGAGCCTCAGTTTTACTCTGAACTGGCTTCAGAGACTGTAGAATAAATAACAGCTCCTCCGGTTCTCCTAGGAGTAAAATGTGGAAGGTCACTCTTTAACCATCTACCTTCCTGTCCATTTTGTATATGGGTAAGATTACTAAGAGTTTCACCAGCAAAGGCATCAGAACGCCGGAGAGCCATGTTTCTCAATGCTGGCTGCACATTAGAGTCATCTGGGAGCTAGATACAAAAAATACCGTGAGGCTGAGGAGGGTGGATTGCCTGCTCACAGGTTCAAGACCAGCCTGAGCCAGAGTGAGACTTTGTCTCTAAAAATAGCCAGGCATGGGCGGCACCTGTGGCTCAGTCGGTAAGGCGCCGGGCCCATATACCGAGGGTGGTGGGTTCAAACCCGGCCCTGGCTGAACTGCAACCAAAAAATAGCTGGGCGTTGTGGTGGGCGCCTGTAGTCCCAGCTACTCGGGAGGCTGAGGCAAGAGAATGGCTTAAGCCCAGGAGTTGGAGGTTGCTGTGAGCTGTGTGATGCCATGGCACTCTACCAAGGGCCATAAAGTGAGACTCTGTCTCTACAAAAAAAAAAAAAAAAATAGCCAGGCATTGTGCCTGGCGCCTGTAGTCCCAGCTATTTAGGAGGCTGAGGCAAGAGAATTGCTTGAGCCCAAGAGTTTGAGGTTGCTGTGAACTATGATGCTATGGGGCACTCTACTGAGGGCAACAAAGTGAGACTCTGTCTCAACCCCCTCCCTCCCAATACAATGAAACCCTTGCCTAAAAACTGAGTCTAAATCCTTTTTTTTTTTTTTTAGAGACAAAGTTTCACCTTGTTGCCCTTGGTAGAGTGCCGTGACGTCACAGCTCACAGCAACCTCCTTGGGCTTAGGTGATTCTCTTGCCTCAGCCTCCCTGAGTAGCTGGGACCAAGGCGCCCGCCACAATGCCCGGCTATGAGTCTAAATCTTGACAGTTGAGGGTGGAGCGGGCCTAAACATCAGCATTTAAAAACTCGTTGGTTGATTTAATGCACAACTAGGACTGAAAACAAGTGATAGAGAAACTGGTAAAAGCATTAATTCACGTCCTTGAAGAACAAAGCAGGACATGGTGATAATTTTAGCTGAACTGTCTCATTGCTAATCAAATTTCATTTCTATTGAACAATTCAAGCTTAAAAATGATCCCTAAATTTCCACATTAGGTAGCCATTAAGTCACTATCCAATTATGTCAAACTTTGTAGGTTTTAGAAAAAGAAAAACAATCAATAGTTAAAGCTTTTGGGGAAAATATCTACAAACTCCTCATCAATATTTCATTAACATTCATTCAGATTTTCTTTTTTTCTTTTTGGCCGGCATATGGGACCGGCACCCTCCTCCTTGAGCCACAGGCGCCGCCCTCCTCCTCTTCTAAAAGGCATCTACCAAGACAGAGTAACTCCCTGACCTTAACTTTTAGTTAGGTTATAAGATAAGTTGGAGTAATCGGACTAAAGCTCAGGCCATGTATTTTATTGCCAGAACATCTGTATTATTTATATGTCTGGGAATAATGAGATCCAATACTGTAGTTTTTAATGCCACATCTAACCAAGTGAAATCGCAGAAAAACTTTAAAAAGAACTGATAAGCCCCTGTAATCCCAGCATTTGGGAGGCTGAGGTGGGTGGATTGCCCTGAGCTAAAAGATTTAAGACCAGCCTGAGCAAGAGTGAGACCGCGTCTTTAAAAAACAGTCAGGCATTGTGGTGAGCACCTGTAGTCCCAGCTACTCAAGAGACTGAGGCAAGAGAATCGCTTAAGTCCAAGAGTTTGAGGTTTCTGTAAGCTGTGATGCCACAGCACTCTACTGAAGGTGACAAAGTGAGACTCTGCCTCCAAAGGCAAAAAAAAAAGAAAGAAAAAGAACTGATAAGCCAATATTCTTTAGTACTATACTGTTTCACTTTGTGGGAATGGGATAGGTTTTGATCTAAGAATAGTTTGTTAGCAAAGTAACAGCAGCACGAAAAAAAAATCTAGAGTCTAAATAATCCAATGTCTATTCCAACAGCTGTTATATATGAAATATCTTCAAAATCTAAAAGCCACAGTTCTTAAGTTTTGGATACTCATTGATTAAAAACAAACAAATACAAATAATGTAATTTATAGTAACACCAGAGATATTATTCATTTATTAATCTAGAAAATTGCTATCACTTAATAGAAAAGGTAATAGCATGATACCATGTAAAGGACAAATTTGGTTAAAAAAGTGGAGCAGTTTCCATCTTATATATCTACTTAATTGTGGCTCTTTGATTTCATGTGACACCAAAAAAAAAAAAAAACAAAACAGATTTTCACCTGCAAAACACTAAACAATCTATTTAAAATCTATCATGTGCAGATTCCTTCTCCACAGTTCAAAGTATCCAAAAGTTGCCCCTAAAATCACCATGCAAAGAGAACATGGAATATTGTAGCTAAATGTACATTTATAAAATATTCACTTTACAAAAAATATTTGTAAAATTTATCACATTTTTTAGATAAAGGTACATTTAACTACAATTTCTCATTTTCCCTACGTATGTTGACTTTAGGGGTGACTTTTAGAACACTCTGTAGAATAAATATTATTTATTCTTAATTTAAAAAATTCTTCCATAATTTCATGCTTTGAAAAGTTGGTTTCTTAAAAAAATTTTTTTTTTAATTTTCAATACATTTTAGAAGTTATTGGTACAGGTATTGAATAAGGTTTATTCAGAAAAACTGTTATTGCTAGGCCATTGTTTAGTTCTCTAGACACTTCCACAATTGCCCAAAACAGAATCTGCAAGAAGTAATCAGAAGCTGTTCTTTTACCGCATGTAAGGGGAAGGCGCCATCTTGTGTTCACGAGCTTCCAAATACTCATTGGTCTTAACTGCATTTTTTCCGTTTTCCATTTTAATTGCCTCTAGTGTGGAAGAGCTACAGCCCGACTCACCTGTGCAGCTATTCCTATTCTACCTTCATTGAGACTCTCTATGGCGTGCTTATAGCCAAGGCCAATGTGTCCCAAGATATTGGCTTCTGGGACCTGAAAAAACAAATGAGCACTTAGTTCTCAATTTAATTTGACCTTATTCATTTTCACCTATTTTCAAAGCACTTAAGACTCTGAATTCGTGTGACATTCCTCCCTCTCAGTCCTTGCTGACATCTCAGTATCTCCCTCTATGCTCTCAGAGGGAAAGTACCCAGATCCATGCTGTCCACACTGCATCCTCCAAAGCCTTGCGTGACTTGCTGAAAGGATGAATGGATCTAGAAAAAGGGAATCTCATCAAATTCATCCCCAACAGAAATAACTTTTCCCCCAGTTCTTACCTGTATGCTGTAATGCGAGATAACATCACAGAAAACATGCAAGGCCTTGCAAAAACAAAAGTAGTAAGCCCTTCATCTGTTGAGGCTCTTCACCTTCACCACAACCGAGGGGTGTGTGCGTGTGTGTATATAGGGGACAGAAAGAGGAGGGAGGAAACAAAAATTGTTCTTAAAAATTAAGACTGGCAATAATAAAAAATACACTTTGCTTTATTATGTGGACAGATGGGAGAAGAAGAAAGCACAGGCAAAGTACAAGGAGGACAGTGGGGGTGAAATGGTGAGACCTAAAATGCCATTTGTAAAGATAATAACCCTCCCTTAACCCCCACACCCATGCACAAAAAGATCAAGCTCTGCTATGCGTGGTGGAAAACCCACCACCACCTGCCCTACCACAGAAAGTTCTAAAGTCTCTTCTGTTCCTAAGAGGCTTTCAACTGTGGGCGTTGCCTGCCTGGTTTCTGCTCTCGCTGCGCAACATCGCCATCTTGTGGCTGTTGGTGCACTGACACCAGACTCCCTTCTCGGAAGCCACCTTTGGTTCACAAGGATCAAGCTAAAAAGTATAAATGGTTCAGAAGTTTGTAAGTTGTAAAATATAAACGGCGTGGACGGCGCCTGTGGCTCAGTGAGTGGGGCGCTGGCCCCATGTACCGAGGGTGGCGGGTTCAAACCCGGCCCCGGCCAAACTGCAACCAAAAAATAGCTGGGCATTGTGGCAGGCACCTGTGGTCCCACCTACTAGGGAGGCTGAGGCAAGAGAATTGCCTAAGCCCAAGAGCTGGAGGTTGCTGTGAGCTGTGACACCATAGCACTCTGCCAAGGGTGATAAAGTGAGACTCTGTCTCAAAGAAAAAGAAAAAAAAATATATAAATGGCGTTAATTCTCAGCATTTGCTCCTGAGGCCAGCTGCTGAGCAGAAAGATTTCCACTCTTGGCCTAAACTTTTGTTGTAAAATGAATGTTTAGTCATGACTTAAGTGCACTGTTCACGAGTTTCACAAAATATTCTCCTGTGTGTGCCTGTCGCCCCTTGATATTTTGACACCTCTCTTGCACACCTACTATGATGCAAAGCTCTTGTCACATCAGGCTTTTATCGAATATGCTAAGATACCCACCTTGACATCTTCGAACGTTAAAGGGCATGTGGAAGACGCTCTGATCCCCAGTTTGTTTTCTGCTCTTCCTATATGAAGGCCTGCAGTGTCTCGATCCACTAAGAAGCAGGTAATTCCCTTATACCCCTTAAAAAGAGAAGATGTAAGATGCTATTACCATTTTGCTTTACACTCCCTGGTTTCTAAAGAACTCAACGTAAAAAGCAAACTAAAAATAGACCTTGGCAATAAATACTAATGTACTCAGAGTGGCAACATGTGCCTAATGAAACAAGAGTGAATGAAGGACATTAGATCCAAACTCAAGTACCCTACTGTTCCTTTCACTTTTTCAGAAACTGTCATGGACATTAAAATGACTGTTATACATGGAGACATGATGATAAGGATTCCATATTTTAAATTCAATTTTGTCATATACTTTAAAGTTTTAACAATTTATTTTAAATAATACATTAATGAAAAGATAAAAAATTGCCATTTTATTTACCATTTTGCTATATGTATATTTTCCAACTGAACAAAATATTCTTAAAATAAATGTATTAAATAGATACTTAAATTCTTTATTAAATAGAAAATTGGAATTCCGCAAAGTTAAAGATTAGCTTCCTATATATTATGAGATAAGTAATAAAATGGTGCTCCGTGTTCAGTCATCCCTTGGTATCTGGGGAGACTAGTTCCAAGACCCCTGAGGACACCCCAATCCACAGTCCCTTACATAAAATGCTCAAGTCCCTTATATAAAATAGAGTAGTATTTGCACATAACCTATGCACAGACTTCTGTAGACTTTAATTCATCTTTAGATTACTCACACAGCCTCATACGATGCCTATACACCCCTTCATTCAAAGCAGTACTTGGTGCTTGGCAAATTCAAGTTTTGCTTTTTGGAACTTCGTGGAATATTTTTCTGAATATTTTTGTTCTGTGGTTGGTTGAATCTACAGATGTGGAACCCACAAATACAGAGGACTGGTTTTAATTAATGATTGTGTCAACAATATTTATTTTACATTAGTAAACAAGAGGATGAAAAGACGCCAATTGATATCTAACATTTTTGGTACTGAGAAGGAAAAATATAAGGCTAAATCCTAAAAAGGGGATGGAGAGAGGAAAGTAAAAATAGGAAAGATGAGAGGAAAAAAGGAAGAAGTTTTATTTTCACACTCACAAGGCTGGGGTCTACATTCGCCATCACCAGGAACAGGTCTGCATACTCAGCACTGGAGATCCACATCTTGGACCCATTGATGACATAATAATTTCCCTTTTTATCAGCTCTCGTTTTCAAAGCAAATGGGTCGCTACCTGCTCCAGCCTCTGAGAGACAGAAACTTCCTATCTACATATGAGAGAAAAACAACAGATATTAATGACTATATTTGTACTCTGCATAACAAAACTTACAGCAAAATAGATGTTTATAAATCAAACTTTTAGCTACTTTTTAAAAAAGTGTGTATTTATCAAAATTGTAATATTATTCTGACAGTATTATTTTCCAAAATATATGAGGTTTAACAATTAAGTTTGTGAATTCATCCTAGAAAAAGTGCTACCTACTTCATTGCTGGATATCACTACGGCCACCTTCAAAGTACTCCCCTCGGCCATCTGATGACCACAGTGATTTTCAGCAAATGAGGTGTGTCATGCTCTCTCTAGGATGAGTTCAAGAACTTAATTGTAGACCTCATACGGTGACAGTTCTGATGGCCATTCCAGAAAAAGAGTTCCAAAACTGCTTTGAAGGGGAGTTAGGTGTTGGCAGTGGTGCAGAGCTTCCCAAGCAGAGTACTCTGAAGGTCACTGTAGTGATATTCAGCAATGAGGCAAGTTGCACTTTTTCTAGGATGAATCCAGGAATGTAATTGTCTGACCTCTTATGTCAGAATTTGTTTAAGACAAATTTAAAGACTTAAGAACACCTAGTAAAGTTTATTTAAATTGATTTTAATAATTATAACAGAAAACATCTCAATGTAAATGAAACCATCAACAAAGGTATTAGAGAATATAACTGGGACAAAAATGAAATAATTTTTTTTTTTTTTTTAGACAGAGTTTCACTATGAAGCCCTTAGTAGAGTGCCGTGATGTCACAACTCATAGTAACCTCAAATTCTTGGGCTTAAGCGATTTTCCTATCTCAACCTCCCAATAGACAGGCGCCTGCCACAACGCTCAGCTATTTTTCTGTTGTAGTTGTTATTGTTTAGCAGGCCCAGGCCAGTTCTAATCCGCCAGCTCTTGTGTATGTGGCTGGCACCCTAACCATGGAGCTACAGGTGCCGAGCCTAAAAATGAAATAATTATTTTGTCTGATGATTATTCTCTAAATTTTCAAGTGGCAGATGACAGGCAAAGTATATTTTTCTAGTAGCATTAATTTTATTGAGAATTGCTTGATTAATTAATGGTGTTGCATTGTTTCTAGATAATAAAGTCAACAACACAGTTACTTTTCTCCTGAAAAGATCTGACTCATTTCAACAACTTATCTCAACTCACCATCTCTGTAGCCAGCTTGGGTAAATAGGTGGCCTTCTGTTCTTCTGTTCCAAGTTTTATAATCAGTTTGTTAATTACTGTGTTCTGGAGGTCACAAAAGAGCGCCACAGCTGCATCGACTTTGGCTAATTCCTCTATCACTAGGATAGTGGAAAAAAATGAAGCTCCTGTCCCGCCATATTTTGTGTCAATTTCAATACCCATCAACTAAAGGAAAAACAAGGAAACAGATTAAGAAAGCTATTTTATATGGAAAATTTCTTGCAAGTACAAATTCAAAGATAAACTATAATATATATTCTCAACTTTAAAATTTTGCATGTATTATTTTATTTTAATTTGGTATGGCTATTTTGCTATTAGTAACAAAAAAATCTGTTACAGAAACTATATATATTTGAAATGCAGGAAATCACATGCTATCATTTGTTTCCTTTTGGGATGCAAGAAATGAAAATAACGGAGGAAAAATGCTTTGAACAGAATGAGAAAATATATACTCTATTATATATATATATATAAAATCTGATGACCTTTCTTGCTAAGAACTCTTGTTGCCTGCTTAAGACTGTAGGTGGTGGCTCGGTGCCTGTGGCTCAGCAGCTAGGGCATCAGCCACATACACTGGAGCTGGTGGGTTTGAGTCCAGCCCAGGCCTGCCAAACAACAATGACAACTACAACCCAAAAATAGCCAGGTGTTCTGGTGGGTGCCTGTAGTCCCAGCTAATTGGGAGGCTGAGGCAAGAGAATCGCTTAAGCCCAAGAGTTGGAGGTTGCTGTGAGCTGTGACACCACGGCACTCTACCCAGGACCACAACTTGAGACTCTGTCTCAAAAAAAAAAAACAGACTGTAGGCGGTTTTTCAACATGGCATCCTTTATACTGATTTCAGTGTCCTAAAGAAACAGAAGAAAATACCCCTCAGTGGGAATATCTACAGTTTTATTTGGTATACTCTCTTCTATTTGGGCTCTTACACATTAACTTTCTTTCTTTCTTTTTTTAAGACAGAATCTCACTCTGTTGCCCCAGGCTAGAGTGCTCTGGCATCATAGTTCATAGTAACCTCAAACTCCTGGGTTCAAGTGATCCTCCCCCCTAAGCCTGCTGAGTAACTGGGACTTCAGGCACCCCCCACAACACCCAGCCAGTTTTTCTATTTTTAATAGATGGGTCTTGCGCTTGCTCAGGCTGGTCTCAAACTCCTGAGCTCAAGTGATCCTCCTGCCTCAACCTCCCAGAGTGCTGGGATTACAGGTGTGAGCCACTGTGCCTGGCCCACCTTGACTTTCCTTATCCTGGAAAATAAATGAATGCCCATTCCTCTTGAGCCATTTTAGCAGGTCCAGGATGGTCAGCAGACAACATTTGGACTTGTTTACTAGAGCCACACTAGACAAGGCACAGGTGCCCGGTAAACACCACCAAATGCTGGCCAAGGTCTTCCAACAAACCTGAGGAAGGCTGACCAGTCACCACTGGACCTTCCACGGTACTCTCAGCTTCAGAAATACAATGTGTGTACATGTAATTCAAGACCCACAGCTGCTAACAGATAAAAGGACAATGCTCCTCCTCTTTCCAGACACTCTTGGTATCAGGCTGCGGTCAGGGCGTGGCTGTTAGTTTAAGGCTGAAGGCACAGTGACAATGGGATGATGACTGAGATGGTGAGAGGAGCAGAAGTGATGTTCTGGGAGGAAGAACGGAAGGATCTGGGTGTGCCTGAAGACTGAGGAGGGGACGCTAACTATCTGATCAAGAACAGCTGTCAGAGATGATGCTTCTCTAAAAATGTGACTAATTTCCCACAAAGTGGAGATACTGTTTTTGTTAGCTATTACAACAGGTGACCGAAGGGCTGGGATGACAGGGGTGAGAGGCGGGTGAGGTCGCATCTAAGAAAGAGCAGTTTATGGAGATGAGTGTAGGGTGTAGGGGTTGCTGCGACAGCCCAGACTGCGAGAACTGCCACTTCAAGCCAGAGGTTTCAAACTCAAGTCAGAAGACTTTTCAGAGAAGCCTAGAGGGTCTATAAACAATAAAAGAAAAGAAAGTTTTTTTTTTTTTTTGTAGAGACAGTCTCTGTTTACCACCCTTGGGTAGAGTGCCGTGACGTCACACGGCTCACAGCAACCTCTAACTCTTGGGCTTACGTGATTCTCTTGCCTCAGCCTCCCGAGCAGCTGGCACTACAGGCGCCCGCCACAACGCCCGGCTATTTTTTTTGTTGTTGTTGCAGTTTGGCCGGGGCTGGGTTTGAACCCGCCACCCTCGGCATATGGGGCTGGCGCCCTACTCACTGAGCCACAGGCGCTGCCTGAAAAGAAAGTTTTTTAAAAAAGTAAGCCAGGCACAGTGCTCTTGCCTGCAATCTAGCACTCTGGGAGGCTGAGGAGGGTGGTTTGCTTGAGCTCTGGAGCTCGAGACCAGCCTGAGCAACAGTGAGACCCCAACTCTACTAAAAATAAAACAAACTCGCCAGGTGTAGTGGTGGGAGCCTATAGTCCAGGTACTTAGGAGGCTGAGGTAAGAGGATTGCTCAAGCCTGAGAGCTTCAGGTTGCTGTGAGCTATGATGATGCCATGGTACTCTACCCAGGGTGACAGAGCAAGACTCTGTTTCAAAACAAACAAACAAAGAAACAAACAAATAAACAGTAGAGCTTTTAAACTATGGAGCATTGAGTTGGACAGTACTTTGCTGTGGCAGCTGCGCCATGCCCTGTAGGGTCTGGCTGCGTCCCTTGCCTCTGACTCTCTAGCAGAATGCCCCAGTTGACAACCCAAAGTATCTCCAGACATTGCCAAATGTTCACTGGATGGCAAAACTGGCCCCTGTTGAGCACCATTGACCTAAACGCTGAAATGTATTTATAAAAGCTTGACATTTGAAAAATTATAAAACAGACCCCTTGTTGAAATAATCCCTGTAGTACTGACTTCTCCATTTTTGAATTTTCATCCATGGTTGAAACCAAAGGAGCAATTTGTTCCTGTGCAAATTTTTTCACTGCAAGAAAAAAGAATTACTGATTAGTTTATGTTCAAGTAGCAGTCATTTTAATAAAAATTATAATTAGCTCATAATAGCTTGCTGACAAAATTTTACTTTTTAACTAAAAAGTTAAAATATACATAAGCACTCTTTTTCTTCTTTTAAAATATAATTTACGATGTGTTTTGAACATGTACATGTACAATTCCTCACCCCCCTTTGTAACTCCTGGTGAGGTTAAAACATAAATAATTCATGTATATGATACAACCACAACAACATAGAAAGCAGAAAATGAAAAATGAGAGCCATGCCCCTGCCCCTCAGTCCCACTACCTAACGGCAGCTAGTGTTAAGTTTATTATGTATTATTTCTGAAAACTTTCTTTTGAGAATCACCTAATTTATCTGTACAGACACACACTTTATATGGATTTTTCACACATGTTTAATGGTACCTTGCTTTGCTCCCACTTATATCTTTTCAAAAAATTTTAAATTTTTATTGTTTCAGGTTAATTTGAGGGTACAAAGGACTAGGTTACGATGTTTGCATTTGTAGGCAGAGTCCCTCAGCGCCCACTTCCATCCGGATGATCTTTTTATATAGCGCATCCCCCTACCTCAGCCCTTTTAACAGCTGCCTGGCCAGATGGAACCGGGTTTCTCTGCTTTGCACGCTGACATTCTGGAGCAGGTTAAGTTATTTACTTATTTATTTTTTAGAGACAGAGTCACACTTTGTCGCCCTCGGTAGAGTGCCGTGGCGTCACAGCTCACAGCAACCTCCAGCTCTTAGGCTTAGGTGATCTCTTGCCTCAGCCTCCCAAGTAGCTGGGACTTCAGGTGCCCACCACAATACCTGGCTATTTTTTTGTTGTATTTGGGCTGGGACCGGGTTCAAACCCGCTACCCTTGGCGTATGAGGCCGGTGCCCTACTCACTGAGACACAGAGGCCACCCCGGTTCAGTTTTGTTGTTGGGATGTCCAGCGTGTTGTAGGATATTTGGCAGCATCTCTGGCCTCTGCCCCTCTGGCCGCTGGTAGTACCTCCCAGTCTCAAGTTGTAGCAACCCAAGGTGTCCCTAGGTATAGCTAAATGCCCCTGGGGGTGACATTGCCCGGTTGAAAACCACTGTTCCAGACCTGGTAAGTCTTAGATGCATGTGGATTCATTTTGATGAAAGTACCCTGCTAACTTTACCATCATCATAATACCATGTGCTGCACATGGGCAGAGAAGCCCAGGGGGCTGGACCAAGAGATCAGCACATGCTGGCTTGCTCTAGGATTCCTTTGTGTCTGCACAAATGCTTCCCTCTGCCTAGGATGTCCTCCTGTCCCTCATCCAGCTAGTCAACTGCTCTTTATCCTTCAAGGTACAGCTGAAGAACCACATTCTTTGGACAGCCTTTCCCAACTGCCCCCCCCCCCCGCCTACTTCCTGCCACCCCTAGCTAATTTTAGGTACTCTCTGCTTCGCTCCCCAAATACCTCCATGATCTTTACCATGTTATCCTGAACTATTTCTTTTATTTGACTGTCTTTGCCAGTAGACTATGAGTTCTTTAAAGGCAGTGACTTTTCTCTTGCCAAGATTTTTCTTTTTATTCTTTAGACAAGTACTAAATAAACAGATAGGAGCGATTCTTTTGATTTATGTAAAATATTTGACCACCCATTCTATTTCTTCCTTAACTGCTTCAAACTCACTTTCCTAAAAGACCATATTTAAAAGCTGAAGGAACAAAGGAAAAGAAATTTACTTATTATGGTTGTCAGAATTCTTTTTTTTGCAGCTTTTGGCCGTGGCTGGGTTTGAACTCACCACCCCCGGTATATGGGGCCGGCGCCCTACTCCTTTGAGCCATAGGCACCGCCCTGGTTGTCAGAATTCTTAAAAAAAAAATTGCTATGTTGCCCAGGCTGGATAGCAGTAGCTATTCATAGGCACGATCATAGCTCACTGCAGCCCCAAACTCCTGCCTCAGTCTCCCTCGTAGCTGGAACTATGTGCATGCCCCTGTGTCCTAGTCAGAATTCAAAGACCGCCCCAAGATTCCCAGGCCCTGGTGTCTACGTCTTCTCTCAGTTATTCAATGGAACATGAATCCAAGTGCTGTTGTGAGGGCACTATTTTTTAATATTTACGTGTGTGTGTGTGTGTGTGTGTGTGTGTATATATACACATAAAAATTAATATTGTAGACCCAACTCATTACCAGGTCTCAAATCGGCTGACTTAAAACAGACAGATTAGGGGTGGCGCCTGTGGCTCAAAGGAGTAGGGCTCCAGCCCCATATGCCATATGTGGTGGGTTCAAACCCAGCCCCAGCCAAAAACTGCAAAAAAAAAAAAAAACCCAAAAAACCCTAGATAGATTATAGTTGGTGGGCCTTACCTAATCAGGTGAACCCTTGAAAAAGATGGGGTTCTATCTGGTGAAACAGGTTTTAAGTATGAGAAGGATTTGATGCAAAGGAGAATTACTGGTTTCAAAGACAGAGGGAACCACACGGCAAGGAACACACAGGCCTCCAGAAGCAATGAGCAACCTCAGACTGACAGCCAGCTGGGAAACGGGGACCTCAGTCCTACAGTCACAAGGAACCAAATTCTGACACAGCCTTGGGAGCTGGAAGCACTCTGAGCTCCAGATGAAAATGTAGCCCAACTGGTACCTTACCTCAAAGTTAGTCAGTCTTCTGAGACCCTGAGTCTGGCTCGTTACTCCTGGGCTTCTAACCCACAGGACTGTGAGCTACTAAATGGGTGTTGTTTTAACCTATTAAGTCTGTGGTGACTTGATACCCAGTAACAGTAACAGAAATCTGTACTCTCCAAGAACATATTGACATTGTGCTCTAGATTTTTAAGTGTGTCATAATTTTATACACACACGTATCTATACATGTATATAAATGAATGGAAACTGCTATAGGTTTATGGCATACAACCTGTTTCATGATTTCAAACACAGGTATTTCATAGTAAAGGTAAATTTTAAATTCCACATAAAATATAACCTCCCCCTATTTAAAACACAAAAATGGACCTTATGTGTACTTCTTAACTCTGCAAGGCTATATAAGAAACTGGTGGGCAGCACCTGTGACTCAAAGGAGTAGGATGCCAGCCCCATATGTTGGAGGTGGCGGGTTCAAGCCCAGCCCCGGCCAAAAAAACTGCAAAAAAAAAAGAAACTGGTAAGAAGGTGGCTCTGGCAAGATCTGGAAAACCAGGGAACAGAGATGAAGAGAGATTTCACTTTAACCATATAGCCTTTTATTCTATTGTTTTTTAAATCTTGGAAAAGTGTTACCTTTTCTAAAAAAAAAAAAAAAAAAAAAGAAAAGAAAAAATTCCATTCACAAAGTTAGATGGACATATTTCCCGACCATAATTTCATTTTTTTTTTTGCTGTTTTGGCCGAGGCTGGGTTCGAACCCGCCACCTTTGGCATATGGGGCTGGCACCCTACTCCTCCAAGCCATAGGTGCCGCCCCAACCATAATTTCATGTTGTCCACCCAACTCATTACCAGAAGATGAGGTGAAGTTGAGAAATTCACTCACCTGAGCTCGTTATCATTATTTCATCATCCGTAAATGTTTGCAGTGGGCCAAATGGTAGTCTGATATTTGTCATCTCGAGCAGAGCTTCTGACTGGGAAGATTTTAGGACATGAGGAGGAATCTTCCAAGAAGACAGGCAAGTTGGAAAGTGTCTTCTTAGCTACAGGAGCAGATCCCAGTGAATAGGGCACACATACAAACAAACAAAAGAAAAGTATCTGGACATCAGTTTCTTTGGGAATAACTTTACAACCCATTCTTACATTTCATATCACCAAAATAAAGCACCTTAACCTACAACATTTTTTTTTTTTTTTTGTAGAGACAGAGTCTCACTGTACTGCCCTCGGTAGAGTGCCGTGGCGTCACACAGCTCACAGCAACCTCTAACTCTTGGGCTTACGCGATTCTCTTGCCTCAGCCTCCTGAGCAGCTGGGACTACAGGCGCCCTCCACAACGCCCGGCTGTTTTTTGTTGCAGTTTGGCCGGGGCTGGGTTTGAACCCGCCACCCTCGGCATATGGGGCCAGCGCCCTACTCACTGAGCCACAGGCGCCGCCCTACCTACAACATTTTTTAATTCACTATCTTTTGAACATAAACACATTAGTTTGATAACATTATCAGATACCTCCTTTATTGAGAATGAGCTGTTTTAAATAACACATTTCTCAGATAATTAACTTTTAGCAATAAAGGAAACAAAACTTTCTAGATGAAATTCAATTCTTAAAATGTATTTCATATTCCACTGACTTCTTAGATAGGAAAACTGGAATTATAACACTATTGATGTCAAAGTTTGACTGCCACCAATACCATTCTCTTATGGGCTGGGCATGGTGGCTCACAAGACAATGGTCTTGATGGTGGTCAAATGTATTATCCTAGCACTCTCAGAGGCCGACATGGGAGGGTCACTTGAGCTCAGGAGTTTGAAATCAGCCTGAGCAAGAGCAAGATCTTGTCTCTACTAAAAATAGAAAAATTAGTCGGGTATTGTGGTTGCTGCCTAGAGTCCCAACTACTCAGGAGGTTGAGGCAAGAGGATCACTTGAACCCAGGAGTCTGAGGTTAGTATGAGCTATGATGCCATAGCACTCTAGTCTGGGCAACCAGAGTGAGACTGTGTCTCAAAAAAAAAAAAAAAAAAAAAAGGGAGAGAGAGAAAACATTCTCTTGTAAGGGTACAGAGCTAACTGCCCTTCCCCAAGTGGCCCAGACAGCTAGGTTTTTGAAATTTTGCTAATTGTTTTTCAACTTTTTTTTTTTTTTAAGAGACAGAGTCTCCCTTTGTCGCCCTTGGTAGAGTGCTGTGGCGTCATAGCTCACAGCAACCTCCAACTCCTGGGCTTAGGCAATTCTCCTGACTCAGCCTCCCAAGTAGCTGGGACTACAGGCGCCTGCCGCAACGCCCAGCTGTTTTTTTGTTGCAGTTTGGCCAGGGCTGGGCTTGAACCCCCCACCCTCGGTATGTGGGGCCGGTGCCCTACTCACTGAGCCACAGGCACTGTCCCATATTTTTCAACTTTTTGTAAGAGATACTGTAACATAAAGGTTAAGAAAATAGGCTCTGGAGTTGGAAAGAACTAATTTCAAATCTAATACCTTATATTAATACTTATGTGATCTTGGACAAGTGATACATACATATATTTTGAGTCAAAGTCTCGCCCTGTCACCCCTGGTCAAGTGCAGTGGTGGCATCACAGCTCAATGCAACCTCAAACGTCTGGGCTTGAGGAATCCTCCTGTCTCAGGACAAAGCCAGGAGTCACAACATTACTGATGTATAAAACTGATTGCTATCAAGAGTAGCTAGCACTGTAGGCATACACCACCACGCCCAGCTAATTTTTCTATTTTTTGTAGAGACAGCATCTTGCTATGTTGCTCAGGCTGGTTTCAAACTCCTGGCCTCAAGTGATCCTTCTGTTTTGACCTACCCCAAAGTGCTGGCATTACAAACATGAGCTCCCACACTCAGCCTGGGCAAGTAGTCCCAGTTAAAACCTCTTGGAGACTTGTCTCTACTAAAACCTTCCCTTACCTATAAAATACAGATTATAACCTCTTGGAGTTTTACAAGGATTAGTAAAATAACCCATTAAAGGGTTTAGCCTATGCTGCCATACAATCAGAGCTCAGTAAATGTAAACGTTAAGGACGATTCCTACAACTGCTGGTGGTGGAGCGGCTCACAGCGTAAGCAGTAGCAGTCATAATCATTTCTTGCTATTAATGTGCCTTCTTGTTGCGGTGTCCCAAATCCTTTAACAAATGTAGAAATACACAGAAAACACATTTCTGTGTATTTCTACATTAAATATATTTTCATATTTATGAAATGGAGAAATACATAGAAAACATATTTCTACGTTTCAATGTAGAAATACATAGAAATATGTTTTCTCTCTTTTCACGTGTTTTGACTAAACACGTGAAAAGCTGAGAAAAGAGAACAAGGAAACAAGACTCACTGTGTTTGAAACCACTGTCAACCTTTGCTACACACGGGCCAATCTTTGCAATACTGTTCCCCAGAGGAAAGTAATCCTATCGGAAGAGACACACGTCCATGCACATTTGTTTCTCTGTTTTTCTTGTTTTGTGTTCAGAATTAGGAGACAGTTTAGGGCAAAGTTGTGTGGAAATTTTTTTTTTTTCCTCATTGTAAGGCAGACTTGGGACAAGAAAATTTTGGGCTAGAAAGAAGGCAGCGGGGACATGGGGTGTTGTCGTCTTCCTGAGGAGACAGACAGTTAAGACTTACAAAGAAGAGTGTGGGCCAGGAGAGGTGGCTCGTGCCTGTAATCCTGACACTCTGGGAGGCCGAGGCGGGTGGATTGCTTGAGCTTAAGAGTTCGAGACCAACCTGAACAAAAGTGAGACTCGTCTCTCCTAAAAATAGGAAAATAACCTAGGCATGGGGGCGCACGCCTGTAGCCCCAGCTAGTTGGGAGACGGAGACAAGAGGATCGCTTGAGCCCAGGAGTTTGACATTACTATGAGCTGTGACGCCACGGCACTCTATCCTGAGACAACAGGGCGAGACTCTGTCTCAAAAATAAGTAAATAAGTAAATGACTAAAGAGATATTTGAAGAATTTTAAAAAGAAGGATAGGATGGGCACAGTGGTGTGCAGCTATAATCCCAGCGACTTGGGAGAATCGGCCTGAGGCCACAAGTTGGAGACCAGCCTGGGTAACACAGTGAGACACCATGTCTAAAAACATTAAAAATAATAAAAATAAAAATAAAAATTTAAAAATGATTTAAAAAGAAGGGTAAAGGAGAAGTGAGGTAAGAAATAGAAGTGCAAAGGGGCTCAAGAAGGCGAGAAATGCTGCTTAGTGGCAGGAGGAGGGTACTTGGTCGGTAGCGTCTGGCACAAGAAAGGAGCAGGAACAGGGAAGCAAGGATGGAGACATTAGGGAGAGGGAAGAGAGGTAAGGGTGGGGACAACCTTGCTCCGGGGCTGGTGCTGCCGTCTGAAATGAGGTCAGCACGTCTGTGAACGAATGAGAGGAGACGGTCTTCTCCACAAAATGCTCAGGAAGCTTGCCCAATTGCATTTCAGAAACCGTTAAGAGACTGCGCACATTTCTTATTTCTTTTTTTTTTTTTTTCTGTGGTTTTTTTTGGCCGGGGCTGGGTTTGAACCCGCCACCTCCGGCATATGGGACCGGCACCCTACCCGCTGAGCCACAGGCGCCGCCCCACATTTCTTATTTCTAAGGGAGATTATTTACTTCACTGAACCCACTACAGAATTCTTTGTGTTTCTTAGTCAATATGTCACCTTTGTACCTAAGTGTATCTTTAGATGAAAGCTCACCCCCGAGAAACTGAAGAGCCAGTGGGTCTTACCATAGTATCTATTTTTCCTGCTGACACGACTGGGAGCCCCTTCGTTTCAATACGGCTACTGACAAAGCAGATGACTTTTCAACACGCAGCAATTATTTCAGATTCACAGAGAAGATAACAGAGGCAAATGTACTTGGAAAAGTATGAAATGGTATGCAATCACAGGGTGGGATAATTGAAGATACTCTTAAAATATGCTGAGCGGAGGCCATTTTTAACGAAAGCCTTAAGAGATATTACCTTTTTCCGGCAGAAAAAAAATTCTGTTTAATAAAGGAAACTTTTCTTTCCCTTACCCTTAACTGCATAGCCTGAAGTTTCAATGTTGATTTTCTCATGTCCTCTGCCCTTAAGTGGTGACCTCAGCCTTTGCAGCCTTGGTGTCCACTCCATCAAAATGATTTTCCACAGTTATAACCCATTGCACCACATCATCACATTTTTTTGTACAGGGCAGCAATTGCTACTTGAATGGAATAACAGTTATTTATGCCTTGCCAAATACTTTTTTCAGAGTTGAATCTGATCTGTTTTCTCCTCAACTGACCAGACTTGTGCCACACTTAGAAGTGCTGGACATGATCAAGCCTGGGGCCTGACGACTCCTATGGACAGAACGATAGAGCCCATGAACTTGGCTGGAGGAAAAATTAACATCTACATTTCACTAATCTCTAACTGAAACAGTATTTCTTTCAATGATGAAGGCTGATAACTAGTTACAGTAGTTTTAGCAGAATCTACGACACTGTCATCAAAAGAAACTCACTGAGCTGGTGCAAGTATCTTGAAATATTGTTTGACCTTACCACTACTTCAAATTCGCAGCATGCTGCGAGATCTTAAGAAGCATGTGTTACTATATCACAATTAAAAATAAATGAATTATAGGGTGGCACCTGTGGCTCAGTGAGTAGGGTGCTGACTCCATATACTGAGGGTGGTGGGTTCAAACCCGGCCCCGGCCAAACTGCAAACAAAAAATAGCCGGGCGTTGTGGCGGGCGCCTGTGGTCCTAGCTACTGGGGAGGCTGAGGCAAGAGAATTGCCTAAGCCCAGGAGCTTGAGGTTGCTGTGAGCTGTGATAGCACAGCACTCTACCAAGGGCAATAAAGTGACACTCTGTCTCTACAAAAAAAAAATAATAAAAAAACATAAATAATAATTATCATTTCCTCTATAATCCTGTATTTCATACATTTTAAACATTTTGATAAAATGTAAACTTTACTACAGTGTTGTATACACCTTACTCATTCACAAAAAAGGTTAAGAACATGTGATTATGGAATCATTAAAAGAAATTATAGATATTTCTATATTACACTGAGTTGATGCAAATGTCGTCAAATACTGTTTGTGCTCACTACTACTTCAAATTCACAGCAGTTATTAGAACTGCTGCCAAAGATTAAGAAGCACATATTACTATATTATAATTTAGAAACGTAAATTATGGCTCGGCACCTGTAGCTCAGTGGTTAGGGCGCCTGCCACATACATGGAGGCTGGTGGGTTTGAACCTGGCCTGGGCCAGCTAAACAACAATGACAACTGCAACAAAAAACATAGCCAGGCGTTGTGGTGGGCACCTGTAGTCCTAACTACTTGGGAGGCTGAAGCAAGAGAATTGCTTGAGCCCAAGAGTTTGAGGTTGCTGTGAGCTGTGACTCCATGGCACTCCGAGGGCAACATAGTAAGACTCTGTCTCAAAAATACAAAATTAAAAAAAAGTATATTATAATTTCCTTCATAATCATATATATATATATATATATTCCCCCCCCGCCCCCGCAGTTTTTGGCCAGGGCTGGGTTTGAACCGGCCACCTCTGGCATATGGGGCTGGTGCCTTACTCCGTTGAGCCACAGGCGCTGCCCATAATCCTGTATATTTTATACATTTTTAAACACTTTGATAAAATGTCTGTAAACTTTATTACATTGTTGTATATACCTCACTCGTGTCACAGAAAAGGGTTAAGAACACCTGATTGGGGAATGTTCTGGTAAAAGTTTTTTTTTTTTTTTTCCTGCAATTTTGGCCAGGGCTGGGCTTGAATGCACCACCCCCAGTATATGGGGCCGGTGCCCTACTCCTTGAGCCACAGATGCTACCCCTGGTAAAGGTTCTTAAACTTAGTTACTGTGTTGATCCTAACCCTTTCTCCATTGTGCTCCAGCTTAATGAAGTATTGTTGCAAACAGTATTAAATGCTTCCAACCTACAAGTTTTCGTATCATATGAAAGGCTAAAGACAACACCAGCAAAGCTGAGTTTGCCTACAAAGAATGGATCAGGCTTTTCATAGAGAACACTTCCACAACGGCCCTTGACCTCTAATCCCTGAAGTCATTTGTTCCTGCCTAGCTGGGTCCTCCAGCTCTCCCTCCTCCCTGAGATGGTTCACAGGCACATCTGCACCCTGTGGGCCGACTGTCCACACAGATGTCATTGAGCACTACACACAGCTCTCTCCCCATCGACTTCTGAGAACATTCCTTTCTCTTTCCTGAAGTAAGGGTGACTTCACTTTCCCCAGAGTACATTACTTCCTCTGAAGCTCTCTCGAGTGGAAACCGTTCCTTCTCTCACAATCTACCTTTCTGGGAGTGAGAAGGTAGGGTCCATTAACTGCCCGCTCCTCAGCAAGGCTTCAAGAACATTACGCCTCCCTGCTCGTGCAGGAGAAGGGAGGAGACCATTTCCCTTGAGGATCCGGCCATCACTCTCTCGCTCCGCCAAGCCTCACTGCTGGCTCTTCTGCCCTCCTGGCCAATTGCCCTTATTTACTGAACCTAGTTTATAAACATGCTCTCCACCCAACACATGCCAGTATCTGAGGAGACTGCAGAGTCCATGAGGGCAGCTCATGCAACATGGCCTTGAGCTCTTCGTCTCCAGCAACTCTCTCCACTGTCCCCTTCTGAGTTGTCTCTGGGACCCAGCTTCTTGTCCCTCAGCTTTCCCAGTAACCTACACCACCAATCTGTTCCACACATGGCCAGCTCGCCAGTACCATCACACACTAATTTCTTTGTCCCTAAGTCTCTCCTGCTGTCATTACCTTCATTGTCCAGCTCCTTCTCCTCTATTTGTACAACATAAACAATGCCCCTCTTTTTAAGGCCAGTCCCTTGACCTCGTCTCAGGATCCCATCCTTCCCACCTTCTCAGGGTCCTTGGGAATCACTTTTGTCCTCTCAGGTTTCTTCCATTCCTCCCTCAAACTTCTGATCCGCACGAAAACCCTGCTCTAATTCTCACCACATTCACTAACCATCTTCGACCGTGCATCCACCTCTAGCCCCCACCCTTTCTCCCCTCCTGCTTGGCCAAACATCGCCCAAGTAGCCTCACTTGTTGCCGCTATCTCCTCCCCTACACCCCCCAAGATGCTTCCTCCCAGCTCCAGCAGAATCTCCCTCCATAAGGTCACCAAAGGACATCCCCAGACTTTGCAGGCCTCGACTCACTTGCCCTCAATAGCCACACTGTCCTCCTTCGAAATTCCCTGATTCTCAGGGCTTCGTTCTGCACTTGTTCCTGTCCCATTCTTTCCAGCTCAAATCTTCCTCAGCCTTCTATAGCTTCTCCCCCACTACTTGGCTCTTAAGGGTTAGGGACAGTGAGGGAGAGGGAGGAGAGACTCTCACCTCTGCAATCAGGGTGGACAATTCAGTGATGGTGAAGATACAAGCACGTGCTATGCTGTGTCTGAGCCCCCTTGGGTGATGCCTGCCTGTGGTGAGACTCCCCCACAAGCATGGGACTTGGGGGAAACAACTAAGGTGGCAACTGGCCCTACTCATAGCCCAGCAGCAGGGGAATGTGAGCAGCACAGTAATAGAGGTTATGTGCAAAGGGGACTTTGTCTCTCCCTGGAACAGTTTAGGGAGGCTTCAGAGAAGAGGTGGCATTTGAGCCCTGAGTGAGGAGAAGCAGATCACCTGCTACGACAGAGCATCCGGGTATAGGGGGCAGCAGCTGCAAACCACACTGCTCTGAACGCTCTCCAGATGGGGTGCTCTTCCTCTTTGACCTTTAACCCCAAGAAGCAAGAGCCAGCTTTTACCTTATTAAAACTATCCTTGAAGAAAAATAAAGATACATGCCATGCTTTGAATGTGTCCCCTCCAAAATTCAGGTGTTGAGACTTAATATGATAGTGTTGATCAGGTGGGGCTTTTAAGAGGCATTTAGGCCATGAAGGCTCTTCCCTTGTGGATGGAATTAAGAACCTAATACATGAGGCTTCACATGGCATCAGGCTCCCTCGCCCTTCTGCTTTCTACCAAGTGGGGGTCTGCAAGGAAAGCCCTCACTGGACAAAGAAATCTGCCTGTTCCTTGGTCTCAGAGTTCCCAACCTCCAGAACCGTAAGAGACTTCCTGTTCTTTCTAAGTTAACTCAGTCTATGGTATTCTGTTACAGCAGCACAAAACAGACAACATGTTTGTACTGAGGCCTGGCAAGTGTACTTTAGTTCAGATGCGAAAACAGACACATGGAAAGGACGCAGTGATGTTTATAAAGGTAAAAACCTAAAAATCCCATCATCAGCAGAGAAATGCATAAATCGTAGTACCCTGATGCAATAGATTTTTTTATAGCAGTTAAAGGGAAGTAGACAGCTACGTGTATCAGCACAGAGCAATCTTGAAAATACAGAGTAAAAAAAGCAACTGGCAAGAGGATTTGTCGGGGCCGGCATTTCTGTACACTTCCTAAGCAACCAAGTGACAGTATGTATTCACACTGGTGCATGCAGGTAGGAAAGGTCTAGAAACATGAATGAGAAGCGCACACACATCAGCTTCACGACTGTGGTTACATCCGAGAGGGAAGGGTGGGGTTTATGCTGGTTTTTCTTTGTAAAAATCTGCAGCAGGGCTGGGCACGGTGGCTCATGCCTATAATCCTAGCACTCTGGGAGACTGAGGTGGGTAGATTACCTGAGCTCAGGAGTTCAAGACCAGCTTGAACAAGAGCGAGACACCATCTCTACTGAAATAGAAAAACTAGCTGGTGGGGCAGCACCAGTGGCTCAAAGGGGTGGGGTGCTGGCCCCATATGCCGGAGGTGGCGGGTTTGAACCCAGCCTCGGCCAAAACTGCAAAAATAAAATAAAATAGCTTTAAAAAAAAAAAAAAGAAAAACTAGCTGGTGCACGCCTATAGTCCCAGCTACTCAGGAAGCTGAGGCAAGCGGATGGCTTGAACCTACGAGTTTGAAGTTGCTGTGAGCTATGATGCCATGGCACTCTACCCAAGGGCACAGAATGAGACTCTGTCTTAAAAAAAAATCTGTAGCAAAGTGGGTTGGACACATGGGTGCCAATCGTGTTAGCTCATGTGCTTTTCTGTATATTAGAAATTTAAGAATAAAATATTTTTACATAGGGTGGCTCCTGTGGCTCAAAGGAGTAGGGTGCTGGCCCCATATGCCAGAGGTGGCGGATTCAAACCCAGCCCCAGCCAAAAACTGCAAAAAAAAAAAATTTTTTTTTTTTTTTACATTAAGGTGGCTCCCGTAGCTCAGTGGTTAGGGTGCCAGCCACATACACTGAGGGGCTGGCAGGTTCAAACCCAGCCTGAGCCAGCTAAAATCAACAATGACATCTGCAACAACAACAAAAAAATAGCCAGGCGTTGTGGTGGACACCTGTAGTCCCAGCTACTTGGGAGGCTGAGGCAAGGGAATCGCTTAAGTCCAAGAGTTTGAGGTTGCTGTGAGCTGAGACGCCAGAGCACTCTACCGAGGATGATACAGTGAAACTGTCTCTTAAGACTACTTACATTAGGTATAATTGCCTGAATCATGTATGCGTTACGATCTCAAGGTAGGCATGACTTTAAATGGCTAGAAGTAGGGGTTTGCTTTTGAGAGAGCCTCACAATGTTGCACAGGCTATAGTGTGGCGGCATAAGCCTAGCTCACAGCAACCTCGTACTCCTGGGTTTAAGCCATCCTCCTGCCTCAGCCTCCGAATAGCCGGGACTACAAGTGCCTACTACAATACCTGGATAACTTTTTTATTTTTAGTAGAGATGAGGTCTTGTTCTTGCTCAGGTTGGTCTCAAATTCCTGAGCTCAAAGGATCTTCCTGCTTCAGCCTTCGGGGAATGGTAGGATTACAGGCGTGAGCCGCCACATCTGGCCTCAAGTAGGTTTTAGATAACATCTTCCTTGCCACTACACAATTTCAAGGATTTCTTTTTAATTTTTTTTTTTTTTTTTTTTTGTAGAGACAGAGTCTCACTTTATGGCCCTCAGTAGAGTGCCGTGGCCTCACACAGCTCACAGCAACCTCCAACTCCTGGGCTTCAGCGATTCTCTTGCCTCAGCCTCCCGAGTAGCTGGGACTACAGGCGCCTGCCACAACGCCCGGCTATTTTTTGGTTGCAGTTTGGCCGGGGCCGGGTTTGAACCCGCCACCCTCGGTATATGGGGCCGGCACCTTACTGACTGAGCCACAGGCGCCGCCCAATTTCAAGGATTTCTTAAGAACCTAACTGTTGAATACAGTTACATGTAAGTAAACTAAATAAACTAGTTTATTCTGATAACATTTTCCAACCACTCTACTAGTGTCTTAGAAGCAAGTGGCCCTGAGATTTAAATCTGGGGTTAGCATTCTTGGCTGCACACCTTATCACTTGGAGAACTTAACAAAGAGTTAAGAACTTAACTCAGTGGCCACCACTCAAGGTTATGATTCAGTAGACTCAGGCCTGGGCTTCCTTAGCTTTTAGGAGGTCCCCAGGTGATTCTAATGTGCACACTGGGCTAGCACCTGTGGTTTACCTGTGGCTCTGAAAGGACAACTATCAAAAGCCCTCAAAAGCCAGGCCATTCACTTGTTGCTTAGAGTCCAAGTAAAGACTATGAAGGTGCCTCCCGGAGTAGAGTAGGCAAGCGGTTAGATAATGAGAAGGGAGAGAGAACAGAAAAGTCAGGCCCCTGGCTCAGACAAACCCGAGGAGGAGAGCCAAAATTCCCAGCATTGCACAGGTGTGCAGTGACCTCTCCCTGGGTACATACGAATGAGAACGGAACAAACTCTAACCACCCATCAGGTGCCTTTGACTTCAACAAATAAAAACACCACCTGCGCCGTCTCTTCCCTGAGATTGTACGATTGCTTCTGCACCAGCTGCTCCTACGCCTATCCACTTGCACCTACACTTGCCATTCTCACTGGCTGTGTGTGCATGTCCTGAAACTCTTTTCTGCAATATTAGCATAAAACTTTATGCAGGTGACACTCCAAACCCTTCCCCCAACCCTCCAATCGTCTTTAACATTGTTCTTTTGTTTTGGACAAGTAACATGTGAACAGGCTCAAAAAACTCATCCCATCCCCATCCATCCCACTTCTCAACCTGCCGTAGGAAACTGCTTGGATTAGTTTCATTACATATTCTACTGTTTTAGTGGCACCATCATAGCTCACTGTAGCCCCAAAGTCCTAGGCTCAAGGGATCCTCCACCTCCAAGTAGCTGGGACTACAGATGTGCACCACTGCTCCTGTCTCTTCCAGGGTTCTTTTAAATATAAGCAAATAGGAAAATACATTTTCTCCCAGTCCTTTCCAAAAGGTAGCAGCTGTGTATCTGATTCTGTATTTTTCCTTTTTTCCCCCCACCAATGTATCTTAGATATCTGTTAAAACAGAACAGGAAGGAAGAGTACTTTTTCTCCTAATAGTTGCAAAAGAGATCACTGTGTACAAGAACTTTTTGTTTCTTCAAACCAGGTTCTACTTTAGATTTGCTTTTTTTTTTTTTGTAGAGACAGAGTCTCACTGTATCGCCCTCGGGTAGAGTGCCGTGGCGTCACACGGCTCACAGCAACCTCTAACTCTTGGGCTTACGCGATTCTCTTGCCTCAGACTCCCGAGCAGCTGGGACTACAGGCACCCACCACAACGCCCGGCTATTTTTTTGTTGCAGTTTGGCCGGGGCTGGGTTTGAACCCGCCACCCTCGGCATATGGGGCCGGCGCCCTACTCACTGAGCCACAGGCGCCGCCCTACTTTAGATTTGTTGAGTGAAGTACATGACTGTGGCAAAAACCTCAATCAATGGAGGTTTACTAAGCCACGATTTGGGGACATGCCTGGGAAAAACAAGAACCACAGACAAGCTGTGGCTGTTTTTCTGAAGGGGAAGTTGGAAACTCAAAGGCATACAGAGAAGGGGTGTGTGTGTACACACAGGGTCCCCACAAAGCAAAGCTATTACCTTCTTGTGATGCCCAAGAAATCTACACTATACATAAAGTAAGGGAGTGAAGGAAACATCAATTACGTAGGTGTCCCTGGATAGGTAGAATGTCTGATTCTGTCTCCCTTCAGTTCTGTCCTATAATTCATTATTATTTTGGAATCAGATAGGCTCTAGTTTTAGGTGCTAGATATAGGTACAATTTGCACATCCTTGTTTATGGAAGATCAGCAAAAATTTCTTTAAAGAAAGACCTGTGGAATTAGGGGGTGGTCCTGACTTGTTGATTTTCCTTTTACAGGTCACATAGGAAACTAGTAAGCTATTACCTCTGGGGCAGGGTAGGGTGGGGAGAGATTACACGGGGTAAGCATAATATAACTCATTTTGTTGTAACTAAAGTTGTAAAGTTACAACAAGGGAGATTTTGTGAGTATCCTGGTGGTGGGTATACAAATTTACATGTGATAACACTCCATGGAACTATACAGATGCAAACTTTTTTTTTTTTTGGTTTTTGGCTGGGCTAGGTTTGAACCCACCACCTCCGGCATATGGGACCGGCGCCCTACTTCTTGAGCCACAGGCGCCGGCCCCCCCCCCCTTTTTTTGTAGTTTTTGGGCGGGGCTGGGTTTGGCCGGGGCTGGGTTTGAACCCGCCACCCTTGGCATATGGGGCCAGCGCCCTACTCACTGAGCCACAGGTGCCGCCCTACTTTAGATTTGTTGACCGAAGTACATGACTGTGGCAAAAACCTCAAACCCAGCCCCGGCCATATCCCACCTCTGGCATATGGGCTACCCCTTTAAGCCATAGGCACCGCCCGCAAATTTCTCTAAACACCTAGGTTAAGGGGTAAAATGACAATAGGCAGATCAACAAAAGACAAGATGTGCACATCAGCTGTATTTTCAGTTTAAATGGTTTGTGTCTGGCGTTGGTTGGATGCTTTCCTGTTTGCTTTTAGAACTGTAGTTCCTAACAGAGATCCATGGCCTGTTAGGAACCTGGCCACACAGCATCACCACCTGATGCCTCCTGTCCTGTCCCCCAAGTCCAGGCTGTGGGAAAATCGTCCCACTGCCAAAATGGTTCTGCTCTGCGCCCTTGCCCTTGCCCGGAGGAGCAAGGGAAGCTTTGTCTGTATTTACATCCACTCCTTATCGCTTGCATTACTGCCTGAAGTCTAACTCCTGTTACTCCCACCCCCACCGCATGGAAAAACTGTCTTCCAGGAAACCGGTCCTTGGTGCCAAAAAGGTTAGAGACAGCTGCCTTGGAAAAGAAAATTTTAGCAAATACTGCAGGGCAGTCTAGTTACTAGGGTAAGCAAATTTTATCAGGCCCGCAGAGAGGGAAGTTTGGGACTTCAGTCAACTCCCTAACCCCATGTCTGGGGGCACTTGTTTAAAGCCATTTGTTCCCAGCTAGCTGCCTCACCCACCGCCCACAAGTCCCTGGAATATGTGACTACAAAGGTAGATTCATGGTAACTTGAATCTTTGCTCTCAGGCGGCAGTCCTCAAACTTGGCCCAAACAAACTCATTATTCATTCATCTCAGGTTGTTCTTCCTTTAGGTCATTACCCCAGAGCCTTGCCAAAACAGGAAGCTGGTCCATGTTTTGATTTCTGTACATAACGTGATAGGTGAAAAGTTATATCACAAAGCATTCTTGTATTTGTGTCTGTGTTTGAGCACCTTTTCATATGTTGCACTGTCAACAGAAAAGAACCCAAACTCTGAAAATAAAGAAGTTTATTCTGAGCCAAGTCTGAGGACCATGGCCTGGAGCAAGTGGAATTGCTGGGGTGTTACAGTTTGGCTTTAGACATTTCAGGAAGACTGGAATCCCACGTAAAGCCATAAACCAATATAGGGAAGGCATATACTGCTTTGGCCCAAAAAGGTGGGACATCTTAAAGTAGGGGGCTTACAGGTCATAGGTGATTTAAAGATTCTTTGATTTGTATTAGTTAAAAAAAAAATGAAGCTTTGTCTAAAGGCTTGGATCTTAAAGAAGGCTGCTAATCAAAAACCAGCCACCTGGCAGCCACCCAGATTTATGTAATCTATTAAGTAAATTGAGGACCTGCAGCTGTGGTTAAATGCATCCACTACCAGGTGAGGTATGAACATTTTCACATTTTTTACATTACTGATGATTTCAAATTTTTATGTTTTTTATTTATGTATTGTTTTAGGATTGTTTTGTTTTTGAAGTTTTTGTTCTATTTTCATAATAAAACACTGTGGTCCCCAAAGAAAAATTATCTTTTTTTTGTGGCAATGCATTAAACTTTGTCTTGGGTAGACTTCTGCCTGTTAATGAACAACGGAGGGTGTCTCTAAGAAGGGCGGGGGCCGGGGTGGGGGTAGCATGATGAAGAATGTCTGACACCCCTTCTAATGACCAGCAGCTTTAAGGCATTTCTGGGGTCCCCTGGGCCAAGAGGGGGTCCTTATATTCAGTCAGCTGGGGCAGGACTTAGGATTTTATTTTAACTCACAGAACCATTGTATTTTGGAGCAGTTTATTCCTGGTCTTTGCTCATGTCTTATTGTTTTCTATCCCTATTTATTTCCATCCTCATATCCAGGAGCTCTATGTAAATTAAAGAAATTGGCTCTACGGTGACAGGTTTTGTGACTTTTTAAAGCTAGTTTATCATTGTATTTTGCCTTTGCTTATGGTTTTGTTTTGCCACACAGAAACTATTTTGCCAAAATTATTAATCTTATTGTGATGGCATCTAGGTTTTGAGCAAAATATCTTCCTTATTCCAAGATAGTGAAGGAATTTGCCAGTTTATTTTTAATACTTTTATGTATTCATTTAAGATTTAATGTACATTTTTGGCAAAAGATAATGGATACAAACAAAAACACTCCTGGCGCCTGTGGCTCAAAAGGGTAGGGTGCGGGCTCCATATGCCAGAGGTGGCAGGTTCAAACCCAGCCCTGGACAAAAAAAAAAAAAAAAACCCGTGTGTGTCACACTTTATGGGGGCAAGACATGATTGCAAGAGGGACTTTACCTAACAATTGCAATCAGTGTAACCTGGCTTATTGTACCCTCAATGAATCCCCAACAATAAAAAAAAAATAAAAAAAAAAAAACCCACTCCCAAAACCTCCTGACAAATAAAGCCAGGGAAGGCAAGTGAAGAGAGGGTTCTCATGCTTGTGAATGAAGGAGTTAAGGAAATTTCATCCCCAAATCTGATTCCTTGGTATAAAGAATATTTTGAATTAAAGGCCATTCATGATCAGAAGGATCCATTGGAGGAAGACTTTTCTCTGGCTACATAAAATCTGAACAACCTTATTGGGAATCAGAAGGGGCTGCTGACTTCCTTATTACATGCTAATAAATCTGGTCCTAAGGGCTTTGAAGGGGGACACCTGTCTCTCAGGTTAGTCTACAATTCAGTCTGTTTTTAACCCATCAATACACATTCCCTCTGGTAACTAACCACTTGCTGCACGTGTATTTTCCACACTCTCCCCCCTCCCTTCTTAAAAGGCATCTTTAAAAGTCTCTGACCATCACTGAGACCGTGGGTAATCATTCTTGTGATTTCCCCCCATGCACATGGTTTCGGAAATAAACCTTTAGCTTATTAATCTGTCATAATCGTGAGTTGATTGTTCAAGAGAACCAACCAAAGGCAGGTTTCCCTGTGATCCCTACACATGCCTGATAAAAACTATCACAAAAGCCTGCAAAACCCACAACCTAACACAAAAGTCCATCACAACCTTTCACAAAATAACCTCTGTAGGGACATTGCCCGAGTGAGCAAATGCCTGTCCAACCTTGGACTGTTGTCACTCTTGTTACTGATCTTGTAGCCAAGTATCATTATTTCAAAACAATTACCGGTGTCTTCTTTTACCTCCCTGAATATGAACATGTTTATTAAACTATGGAAAGTGTATTCCCACTGCAACATTCCGTTCCCAAATATCTTCAGAGTCTGTTATTAGGTAGTATTGATATCAGTTTCCTGGTTGTGATATTTACTATAGTTTGGAGAGGTGCTACCACTGTGGTAAATTGAACAAAGAATATGTAGGATCTCTTTGCATGTTTTACAACTGCATGAGAATCTACAATTATCTGAAAACAAAGTCTAAAAAAATTCTATCCCTCCCAAAGTAAATTCAATTGCTTGGCTTTAATATGAATTGGCATGGTTTAAGAGAATTATGTCAGCAATTTAGAAGAATTTAATGAAAAAATGTTTAACACTTCTTATGCCAAATTATTTGTAACTGCTATCTAAAACATGTCTACGAGGTCTTTCAACAAGCAGGAGAGGGGAAGGGGAAGCAGTTCTCCAGGCAGATTTTTTTATGTAACAAAGGGTTAATTGCCGATATGGTTAATTAAGTTCATTTTCTGTTATCTCCTTGGGTTAATTAACCTAGTCAAAATGGCAACAGTGTTTTTCATGACTGTTTATATTCCTTGGGATGTGAGGATCAATATGGCATATAAACAGTTTTCCTACAGATTTGTTGGATGTTTAACACCGAACTTGGATTTGACAGAGATGGCCCTGTTACATAAGGCAGTTGTAGGAATTACACTGCCCACATTTTCTTCTGTCACTTTAGGCTCTGTTGTTGGCAGAGTCCAGCCAAGGTAGCAACCTGGGAAGGACTACTGAGGATTTGCTTATTAATGCTGTTTATCCCTCAGGGCGTAAGTGTTCTTTAGTACGGTAAATTACACAACACTTCTTTCTTTTTTTCAGACAGAGACTCAAGCTGTTGCCCTGGCTAGAGTGCCGTAGCATCACAGCTCATAGCAACCTCAAACTCCTGGGTTCAAGCGATTCTCCTGCCTTTGCCTCCCAAGTAGCTAGGACTACAGGTGCCCGCCACAATGCCCGGCTATTTTTTGGTTGCAGCTATCATTGTTGTTTGGCAGGTCCAGGCTGGATTTGAACCCGCCAGCTCAGGTGTATGTGGCTGGTGCCTTAGCTGCTTGAGCCACAGGCGTCGAGCCTACACAACATTTCTTTTTCTACTTCCTAGTAAAGGATTCTCAGTCTTCTAGATTTTATTGAATTCTGATTAAATACAGAATATTCACTTTAAACTCTGATTGAACTACTATATTTCCTTTTGGATTTTAAGTTGATCCTTTTTCCACTTTCACGTCCCCAAGCCAAAACAGCTACACCGGAATTTCTCCAACCTCTACTCCATTTCTCCATCAGGTAACTTCTGTACAGGGTGTTCTCCCAAACTGCTGAATATGTAACTTTTCCCTTCCGCCAGGCTCTGGCTCTTCCTTCGAGTCTCTAGGAGTTCCTAACATTGCCTTAACCTTCTGGAACACTAGTGACTGTCTCAAAAGACAGCTAAGTAAACCAAGCCAGGGCGCAATGTCACAGAATCAACTGAAGGAGACCTGTTTGTCTTCTGTATGACCTGGGCCAAGTTAGCACTTTCTCTTTCTCAAATTACCAAGGCACAGAAATGAAACCCGCCTATTTCCAAATTACTGTTTCCAAAGTAATCTGCAAAGACAGATTATGGGACTTTTTAAAAATCATGTCATTACTTGGTCTAACACCTTACCAGGCAATGGGAAATTTCTTTGACCCAAGTTCCTTTTTCAACTCTGCATCAGGCAGAATTTAAACAGGAGTCAAGAGGCCTGAGTTCCATACCAGGATTTGCATAGTCAATGCCCGCAGGTGCCAGGTGGGTACCAAATTGAGTGAAGGAGCATGGAACAAGTTCACTGCCTGCCTCAATTCGTACTCACCACCTCCATCAGCTGGCCTGCTGTGTCTGCACTTCTCCAGCACACCCCTGTGCTCTCACTAGTTAGTTCACTGTATGTAGCACAAACTCTGCTCACCCGTTTGCTTGTAAGTATCCTTTTATTTGCCCTGAATTCTGAATTAAGCCTATCTATTGCAAAACTCCTCTCAATGATATCCTCCTAATTCTCCTTTGCTGCTTTGCCTTTTTTCAGCGTTCACCTAGAATAGTCTGTACTGCACTCTGAAGGCTCAGACTTCTTTTCCTCACTATCCCTCAGCTGCCTTGAATCCCCTTGCAGCTGTTACTAGCACCCATATCTCCAGCTTCCATTGTTTTGCTACCTCCCAGACCTGTTTCCTGACCAGGTTCCAAAATGCTTCCAGTTTTAAGTTTTACTAACACTTGAAACGTGTCTAGAACAGCATTGTCTTCTTCCTGGCGCCTGAAGTTACTTCTCTTACAGATGTCCTAATCATTGTCTATCACTAAGCTACTCCATTTAAAAAACGCAGACTCCATTAATTCTTCCATTTCACGATAATTACCAAATCTTCTCAAGTCCTCCTTTATTGTGTCTTCCTTTTTTTTTTTTTAAATTAAAAACACTTTTTTTTGTTTGTCTTTCTTGAATGTGTTTTTCTTTCTAATCGTCAGTGCTGTCACCCTCAGAGGGCCTTGTTACACCATGGGTGGACTTCTGAAACACTCTAAGTGGCATCTGTGCACTAAGCGTCTTCTTTTGACAAATCCCTTCTACAGGCTGCTGACCACTTTATCTTGCAAGGTGCCTTGGTAAACAGTACCTCAGAATCCTCAATGGCTCCTGTTGGAATCTTTGAACAAAAATCTTTCAAATTATAGATCAATTTCTGTAGTCAATAAACTGGGTGAGGCAAATAGAGAGTGTCCTACCTGCCTATAAGGAGCAAGGCTACTTTACATTCTATACCAGTGTGCCTCAGTGGGGCGATTTTGCCCCCAGAAGACATTTGACAATGTCTGGAGACATTTTTGGTTACAGCTCAGGGACACTAATGGCCTCTCATGGGTAGAGGCTGGGGTCCTGCTGAACAACACCCTGAAGTGCACAGGACAGTCCCCACAACAGAGGACTGTGCAGCCCCAGACACCCAGGACAACCCCAAATAGAGGACTATCCAACCCCAAATGTCAACAGTGCCGAAGTGGAGAAACCCTGGTCTAGTCCTTAGGAAAGAAGAATAAGGACAACGCAGGCCCAAGACACTGCTCATGTACAAGGAACTTGAGACAAAGGAGAAAGAATCAAGAATCTTAGGGACACCAGCCAGGGCCTGGGGGACACAAGATGTACAGAGGTTGCCCCCCCCCCAATAAACATACACATTGTAAAAAAAGGAAATATTAAAATTGTAATACTCAAGTCATGTTTGACTTCTGCAATTAAAAGAGATACAAGATACAATATACAAGATAACGAATGTTACCGGTATCTTTTGAGTATTACAATTTTAATAGTTTTCTTCTTTTCTTAAAATGCGTATACATTTTTTGGCACTTGTATTTGCATCTGCAAAGAAACTGTCATTTCTGTCCCAATGAGTAATACAGTTATAAGTGCTTGTGTTTTGGTGAACAAAAGGGTTATTACTGGGTTTGTGGGCAACCCTGTCTGGGCAACACTCATAGAGGAAGTGGCAGAATAAACCTGAGCTGGCTTCAATCTGTGACTGTTTCCAGCTTCCTAGATTGGAAAAGCCAAAACTACTTGGCAGTTATCAGCTCCACACTACAACAGGAGTTAAGTACAACCTTAACTCCTTAACGTGATGGAGACTTGCCATGTGAACCCATCCCATCCATCTGCAAACTTGTCACTTCAGCTACCATGGCATATTATTTCTTGAGAAAGCAGAGCATATTCCTGCCTGGACACCTCTACTTCTACATCTGCTTGTCTGGAATCTCTACTTCTGTGCTGCTTTACCTGAACCTAAGCCATCCCTTCTTTGATCATTCCAAAGGTCCTCTCCTATAAACACTCTGCCCATACTATTTAGCCAGCATTACCTACACACTATCTTCTATCATATATTCATTTTTAACACATATCCTGTCTCAATTAAAAATGTAATTTCCTCTATGTCAAGAACCCTGTTGCAAACTCATAGGTTCCAAGGATTTGTTTATGTACTTGGCATAAAGCAAGGATACCCACTACCTCCTCTTGGAGTTTCTGGTAATAAGTTCTGCTTGTGTTACTATCTAGTACGTACTGAGTATTTATTATGTGTTAGGAGCTGTCCTAAACATGTAATGTCTATTATCTTGATAGTACTATTCTCCCACTTTGCAGAAAAGGAAATGGAAGTGGAGAGTGAGGAAGTAACTTGTTATCATGGTGGAGGGCAAGGGGCGAGAAAGGGCTGAACTTGTCCTTTCATGAAGAATGCATTCTCTAGGTAATGCCATGACATTAATCTATTTATGAGAGTGGTATCCCTATGACCCCAAACTACTTGGCAGTTATCAGCTACACACTTCCCCTTAGCTCCCACCTCTGCATTGGGGATCAAGTTTCCAATATACTGTATGAACTTTGGCGAACATACCGAAACCACAACACCTACCAGGCTATCTTAACCTAGTTGCCAAATACATGTTCAGAAAAAAAAAGGTACTGTGACTTCTGGCAGCTACTATCTGGCAGAACCTATGGAGAACTAACTGAATAGGAATCGTGTGAAGGATATTCTCCAACAATCACCTCTTGCAAATTTCAAGCAGTCAAAAAATGCTTTGGAACCACAGGCTGACTAGAAGGTCCAATTCTCCACTAATAGGGCTGCTCAAACCAAAAGGACAGGACAGTTCTAATCCATCTGCAGGACCAAAAGAGACCCGAGAAGGCAGAGATATGCTGAGTGCCAGCGCTGTACCTGGATTGCTGGGTGACTTGGGAACAGGGTATTGCCTCTAAGTTCCTTGTCTGCAAAATGAAGCCACTAATAACTACTTCATCAGGTTCTCAGGAAGCGTAAAGAGGGTAGTGGATATAAAACGCTATTCCTTCCCCACAATAAGTTTTCAGTAAATGCTGGGTCTCCATTTTACCTTGGATAGGGACCAAAATTAAGCCTTACATGGCATTTCTCCTTCCTCACACCACTTGTGAACATATACCTGGAGGCAGGACTCTTTTTTTTTTTTTATTGTTGGGGATTCATTGAGGGTACAATAAGCCAGTTACACTGATGAGGCAGGACTCTTTTACCTTATTCTTTCACATTAGAGATCGTTTTATTTGACCATTTTACAGGCTTAAGATGTTAAGAAAATTAGTAAAATGACGTCAGTATATTGTTGCAAAGGAACAGAAATATGTTCTTATGATTACTGTTTAATACTGTTTATAATTGTTGGTTGATAATTTAGCAAAGAAAGTTCCCTGGGTTTTACAATTTGACTCTGTTCTAACTAAACTATGGCACTGACTAAATACCTCCAAGGCTCTAAGCCTGCAATGGCTCTCCACAACCCCAAAGGATGCACATCCTTCAGATGCCTTAAATGGTCTCATTCCCTTTGTGCTGCCCTGTCCTCTCCTGTCCCCTCCTAGAACCTAACCCAGCTTCCAAACAGCCTGTCTCTTCCCATGGTCTAGTCATCTCTTTCCAGTGACACCATAGGCTGACTGTAGACCTGTTATTCCATGCTTAAATGACATGAAATTAGTTGGACATTGTTCTAACCTCTTCAATAAAAGACGAACTTCCTGAAGGTAAGGTGTTTTGTTCATTACTATATCTGCCGTAGCACACGATGCCTTGTGCATGGCCATGAGAGCTAACATTTACTGGGAGCTGCTGATGCCAGGCACTGTTCTATAATAAACGCCTTGCACAACCATATGTACCCACAGAACATGTACAATTAATTTTGATAACAACGTATGGAATGGATACAATTAATTATTCTCCCCACCTCACAGAAGAAACTGAGGCACAAAGAGGTTAAGCTGCCCAAGGTTATACCACTACAAAGTGAGAGAACATGGGTTCAAGCCCAAGCAGTCTGGGTGCAGAACCCCCCAATCTTAACCACTGTGCTACATATAGTCAACATTCAATCAGTTACATTAGCTAATTTATGGAAAAGAGCTTTGAAAACTTATGAAAGGCTGTATGTCACAATAAAACAACAAATCCAAGCAAAATAGGTCTCTGGTATCTCTAAAGGGAAGGTTGTAGCGCTTGAAGGATAAGGTTAGAATCTGACAAGAGTTTTTTTGTAGTTTTTGGCCAGGGCTGGGTTTGAATCCGCCACCTCTGGCATATGGGGCCGGCGCCCTACTCCTTTGAGCCACAGGTGCCGCCAGAATCTGATAAGAGTTTGAATACCAGCTGTAACACTTCCTAACTTTCACAAGTTTATCTTTCTTAGCATCAACCTGTAAATATGCAAGATTATAACTGGGTTATAGCTTTCATGTGAAAACCATAAATTAGTTTCATAGTAGGGCTGAGTACATTGGATACTTTTTCTTCCAAGAATAGGGGGCAGGGGGAAAAGGAGGGGAGGTGGGCAGAGGGAGGGTGATTGGTGGGATTACACCTGCGGTGCATCTTACAAGGGTACATGTGAAACTTAGTAAATGTAGAATATAAATGTCTTAACACAATAACTAAGAAAATGCCAGGAAGGCTATGTTAACCAGTGTGATGAAAATGTGTCAAACGGTCTGTAAAACCAGTGTATGGTGCCCCATGATCACATTAATGTACACAGCTATGACTTAATTAAAAAACAATACGCAAGATTAACTACATGTTCAGAATTGAGATGACTCATATAGAACACCAAGAGAGAACAGCTTGCCAGAGTATGTGGTCAATAAATGCTCGCTCTTAAACAAATTGTAAAGCTAAGAAAACTTTCTTTGCTAAATCATCAACCAACAATCATAAACAGTATTAAAATGTAGTCATAAGAACATATTTCTGCTCCATTTAAACAATATACTGACATGACTTCACTAATTTTTTTCTTAATACCTCAAGCCTGTAAAACTGTCAAATAACAATTATGTTTGATATAAGACAAAAATAAGTCCTGCCTGGGGGCATAAGACTGAAGCAGCTGTTGAAAAGCCTTCAACTCATTAAAACAAATGCAAAGGAAATATAAAAAGTAAACGTCAGCAGTGGGAAAATTCCAGAGAATTGCACGGACAAACACAAGAGTATCTAAATGAGGATCTGGAAAGTATGCCATAAGGATGTTTAACGTGGCAAGGGCTGTTGAAGAATCAACAGCTGTGTAGGTCCAGAGATCACAATTAAGTAGGGCAGGAGGATGGTTTCAGCTCAAGTTCATGGTTTCAACCTAAGTGGTGGTGAGAACATCCAGGGAAGATGTTCAGGCTCTGGCCATGAGTTAAGGATTGGAGGGAATTCTCTTCCTGGCCTGTAACTCCGAACAATTCTAAAGTCCTTTCTTACTTTTCGAGTGGGGCCATGGAAGGAAGGGCAGGGAGACGCTCTGCTCAGAATGAGACTAGACCTACATTTTAACAATCTTTTTTGGGGGGAGGTAAGAGACCGGAAAGGTGACACCTATGCATTGATGAGATCCAAGACTCGGTGGCTCTCAGGAGCCAATGGCCCGCAAAGGACAACTTACCAACGCGACTCTTAGACTCCATGCAAGGTGCCTTCTTCTCCAAACCTAGACAAGCCCCCAGGTCCCTTCCCACAGGCTCCTGCCCCCAGTCCTCCCTAAAGAAGCGGAGGCCAGCTGCACCGGAGGCTTGGAGGGAGGGTCCGGGTCATGGTCGCCCCCCAGGTGAAGGGTCTTAGGATCCGGGCCCGGTGGAGGGATGGAGGTGCAGGCCCAGGACGTGGAGCGGGGCTCAAGAAGGCCCCGCCGGCGGCCAAGTTCGCCCCAGGTCCTTAGGACGCCTGCCACCAACGCACTCACCAGACAGCTGCCGCGCAGCAGCTGGACCGCCAATCCCGCCATCGCTGCTGCAGGCCAAGAAGCTACTCTGGATCTCGCACCGCGGTGCAGCACTACAGCGCCGGGGGGCGGGCAAAGCCAGGCCCGCCCCGCCCTTCACGCCCCGCCCCGCACACACCCTCCGGAGACTCCACCCTCTCAGGCTTACGGAACACCGAGAGAGGCACACGGCCCCCTCCGTTGCCTTCGCTCTCCGTCCTGCTCACGCGAGACTTGGCAAGGCATGGGGGCGGGGAGGGACCGAGAGACACAACAAACATGGCGGCGGCCGCGGCTGCGACAGTGACGAAGACCGTGGCGGCGGCGACGGCAACGGCGTTGAATAAGACAGTGGGGTTTACTCCGTGTGGTTGTCAGGAGGTAAGTAAGAGGCTGTCGGGTCCGAGTGCGGCGACGCGGCTGAGAGGGCGGATAGGGAACGGCTGGAGGCGAGAGCCCGGCTGACCCCGCCCGAGACTCAGTTCCTGCAGGGGGACGGGCGCGGTGGGTCAGTGGGCAGGGTGACCCCCCCAGGACCTTCTCGGCCGGACTGCGGAGGGCTGCGGTGCCTGTGGTCGCGAGATCCACGAGGGAGCCGCGCCTGCGTTGTCGGCACCGTCAGGCAGGAGCTCAGCGACTCCAGGGTGAGGAGACTGATGCACCTGGCTCTGACAGGTGGTTGTGGGGAGTCGCCCCGAGATTTGCGTCTTCACGAGGTCCCAGGGACTGGGGATAAGCCTAGGGGCGGATCTTCCAGATGTTCCACATCCAGGTGAGGGTGTTGCTCCGAATCTTGGTGAAGATGCTACCCCGACGCCGACCGCAGGCTGCTCCTTGGGAGAAGGACTTTTAAAACCTTCCTCTTTTATCTGATAGATCCTGCTGGATCTGTTTCTACTACGCGTGCACTTTAATTTTGAGAACATGTAAGATTTAGGGAGGACACTGTAGCAAAGTTCGTTCAGGATTTAGGTCTCCAGGTAAACTGTCGAGTACCAGTAGACAAGCCAAGCATCGTCCACAACTGGATCCAAGCTAGAGGGGTTTTCTAACATTAACCAAGTGGCCTATTTAATGTCCCGTTAATGTACTGATCAGAAACAGAAAGAGGTGTACAAGTGGGAAAAGAAATAATGGCATCTTTAATTGTGAGATCTCAGGAAATTCACTTTTGAAGAAAAGCTTTAAAACAGCTTTTTAAACGTTTGCACTAACAATTTTTAAGATTCTGTTGTATTTTGATTTATGTCGTGTCTTTAAGACCACCAGAGATCAGTGCATTGGTGGGAGTTCATTAAAGTGAATTGAGATGTTTGGTGTTCTTTTCCTGTAGCCATCCTGAATGGTTCCCAGAAAACCAGTTGTTTTTGTTGCCATAAAGGGATAATAAAGACGAGATTCAGATGTGCTGAATGGGTGTGTATGGTGGGATTTTTGAAAACCTTTTCCATTTCCATACATAGGGGGCTGATGCATTGTTTTTTATGCAACTCTAGCTGTTCCACAGTCCTAAGCTTAACCCTTTTAGAAGTGCACTGTGACCTAATGAAATTAATAACTTAAATTTAGTAAGATGTTAAATTTTTGCTAAAAAATGAAATCTTAAGAAGTCCAGGCTCCTTGCCCGTAGCACAGTGGTTATGGTACCAGCCACACGCACCGAAGGTGGCAGGTTTGACCCTGGCCCGGGCCAGCTAAACAACTGCAACAACAACAACAGCAAAATAGCAGGGTGTTGTGGCAGGTGCCTGTAGTCCCAGCTACTTGGGAGGCTGAGGCAAGAGAATAGCTTAAGTCCAGGAGTTTGAGGTTGTTGTGAGCTGTGATGCTAAAGCACTCTACGAAGGGTGACATAGACTCTGTCTCAAGAAAAAGAAAAAAGTCCACTGGTGAAGTAAAAGTTAGTCACACCTTTGGTGCCTTTGCTGAAGTGAAAAACTATTGCTTTGTTCTTTGATTATGTCAGCTTGTGTTTCTTTTCAGCTCATGGTTAATAAGACTGGCACAAGGCTTGGCACCCATAGCTTAGTGGTTCGGGTGCTGGCCACATACACCGGGGCTGGTGGGTTCGAACCTGGCCCTGGCCTGCTAAACAACAATGACAACTACAAAAAAAAAAAAAAAATAGCTGGGCGTTCATGTGGGCGCCTGTAGTCTCAGCAACCTGGAAGGCTGAGGCAAGAGAATCGCCTAAGCCCAAGAGTTTGAGTTGCTTTGAGCTGTAATGCCAGGGCACTCTGAGGGCGACATAGTGAGACACTGTCTCAAAAAAAAGACTGGCACAAGTTACTAGTTTATTACACCCGTAGATGCTAATTAAGTGTTTGTCTTAAAGGTTTTTATTTGTGTTGTGCTTTTTTTTGCAGACCTCTGTATGGCTTTTCAATTTTAGTTGAAATTGCCTCCATGGCCTTTTGGAGTCCCTTGGTGTGTCTCCAGAGTAAATTTCAATTACTCTACATTTCATCAATGGTGGAGTGGCAGGAAAAAGGAGGAACTGATTTGAGGTGAAAAGGTTAGATTGTAAAACTTCTCTTTTGTATTTCTTCCAACATGGTTTTTTTTATGTTGTGATTTTATATTATGTTTTCTGATTTGTTAAAGCCTTCTAATGTCCCTTTTTGCCTTCAAAGAGTTTTTTGACAGTTCTGAAATCAGGAATTGTATTCTTTTTGAACACCCATGTTACTGTATACAATCCAAGCCTCATTTGTGAGCCTTCTCTATTAATGTATGTTCTACAGCAGAGTGTCTTTCAGTGACCATAATTATTAGGCGACAGAAGTAAGCACATCATTTGAACTCTAATGTAGAGTTAGGCAGTAAGTTAGTTGCTAAGTGCTGTATTCTTCCCTAATTAAAATCTTCTCAGATAATACTAGATAAATGAAATATATCCTATTGTACCCTAATTGCGTTCTCAAAATTCTCCCATATTTTAGAAAAAAGAGACTTTGGAGAAGATAGGTTAAAGAGCCTCTCCTCTGGTTCTTTCTTGCATTACTTCTGTTTCCTAGTTATGAATATTAGAAGTTGGCTTCTAATATTCATCTTAATGTCTCTGTTTTAAATTATTAGCTCTTGGTTAAGAGGTTCTTGGTGTGCATGCCTATTTATACATATATATAGAGTGTGTGTGTTCTTGTATTGATTGGCAACTTCTTATTTATAATATGAGACAAAAGAAGAAAGATCAGAAGATTTCATATAAAATAAATCCTTTATCAGAAACAAAACAAGGCTGGAGAATAGCTTAAAGTACCTGCATGGAAGTAAAGAGGTTTTCATGTTCTTTTGGGATATCAAGTCTTTATTTTTGGACACCTCTTTTTCTTCTACTGCCTTGGCAAGTCTTGGTTATTTTGTAAAAGCATTATTTTCGAGTTTAGAGTGGATAATTTTGGGGGTAGCTATTGGCATAAAAATATTTTAGGTCTACTCTAGCCAGTTTCTGTATAGACATACACCAAGACCCCATGGAATTCCATACCAAACTCAGCTTACCTTAATCAGGTAGTCACAGGAGGTACTCAGGAATTTTGCTGTATCATAATGATAATCGTAAGGTTTGAGAATGTTCTTCTCTTTGGTTATTGTGCTTAGAGATCTGTTTTAGTTCAGGCTGCTATAACAAGTTATTATAGGTTGTGGTTTAAACATTTCTGGAGGCTTGGAAGTCTTAAGGTCAAGTTGCCAGCAAATCAGGTATCTGGTGAGGGCCTACTTTCTGGTTGTATTGTCACATGGTAGGCAGTTCTCTTCTTATAAGGGCATTAAGCCCATTCAGAGGGTTCCACCCTCATGGCCTAATTATCTCCAAAGGCCCCATTTCCAAATACCATCTCATTTGGGGTCAGAATTTCAACATACGAATTTAGGGGGACACAAACATTCAAAGCATGGCAATATCAGCTAGGAGAAAGAGTCCTGGGTTGGAATAATCTATAATAGTATTAGAGAACGATTAAATAAATTTCTTCTTTAGATGACAAGATTTTATACATCGAAATTTTTTGTAAAGTAATTTTGGGCTAATAAGCCCCAAGATGTTGAGTTTGTGGCCAGTAGAGAAGATACCATTGAAGAAAAGTATAGTTTGCTGATTTCCTAAAGTATATATTTGTTATATTTGCAAAAGTTTTTAATTAGTGCTTTAGAGATATCTCCAGATAGCAATTAATTTGTAGAGTTCTTAGATTAAACTATCAGCCCTGAAACTGATGATTATTATTTTAAATACAGGAAAATGGCTTGGATATGGAATCCTCTATTTTTTTTCTATGACAGGAAGTCTTTTATATTTTCAGAATTATTATTTTTCCATGTATTATGCTCAGAAATATTTATTCGAGGTGGAGAAAACTGGGTTTTGAGTCAAAGACTCCACTTAGCTGTAGGCACCTTTCATGGGGTCTGTTTCACCAGCTAAAAGTCTGTAAGGGCCTGTCATGCTACTTGCATATGGAGATATGTGACATAGGTGACAGGTCAAGTGGGCACAAAAATGCTTAGGGACGGAAATTACTCTTTTAAATCACAATATATCTTTAAGGTTCTATACCATATTAATATATTTAAAATTCTAATTTAAGAATCATTTTCCTTCACATTTAAAATGTTATGTTCCCTTATTTCATTGGTGTCCTTTTTTTTTTTAAGTCCATCATGCATGATGATTGAAAAACAGCATACAATTTATGGCAGGGAACACAGTGAAATTTATAATGTGACAATGTGATAATAGCCAGGACTGTCAAAATATGCCAGCCATCCTCTGTAATTAGGCTCATTTGTGTTCTTAAACTTGAGATCTTGAGATGCCTGTATAAAAATATCATTTTCTTCTGCTTGCTTACTGGCAGTCTTGTGTGTTTTTACTGCATTGTCACATGTACGATAGCAGTGTTGTGCTTTTTAATCAAGATTTGGTAACGTTTATCTTGCTTACTGAAACCTATAAAAGTATATTCAGACATTTTCCACTGGAAATGTTAACCAGTTTTCATATTTCATATTTCATTATTTAAAAAATAATTTCCCAGATATTTTCTTATTCTTGATGATCTTTTTCACTGGAGCTGGCTAGCTTAACATTTTCCAACTGAAGAACAAAATTTAAAGGACAAATAATCAGTGGAATCAATGATTGCTACAAAACATACGGAATCAATGATTGCCTCAAAACATAGTAATGTAACAAATAGGAAACAGAGAACCAGTTCAAGTAAACACAGTAAGATGGGGGAAAAATAAACAAACTTGTTCAAAAGCCAGCAATAGGGGTGGGGCATGGTGGGACTGTAATCCTAGCACTTTTGGGAGGCTGTGGTGGGAAGATTGCTTGAGGCCAAGAGTTTAAGACCAGCCTGAGCAACATGGTGAGACCCCCATCTCCATAAAAAAATTTAGCTGCCTGTGGTTATATGCCACCACAGGCAGCTAAATTGGTCCTATTGGTCCAATTGGTCCTATTGACTCATCTGGCTAAAGCAATCAGATTGCTCCTGCCCAGGAGTTCAAGATTGACATGAACTATGACCATGCCATTGCACTCCAGCCTGGTGGCAGAGCAAGACTGTCTTTTGGGGAAAACAACAACAACGATAACCTATAAGACTAGAAAGTTGAGCCAGCCTAAAGTAAATGATTTAAAGAGGTGGCCTAAAAGCAAAATAAGGAGATAAATTTGTGAAATTACAAACTGATTTGGGAAATTACAAATTGGGATATATGAATTACCACGTTTGTTCTACTGTAAATAAGAGACAAAAAGATACTCAGTATATTCTCCAACCAATTTGATTAACTGATAGAAATGGGGGGAAAGAAAGAAAAGCTTCCGTTTATATCTTTTGCTTAGGTTTTTATGGGACTGTGTGATTTTTTTCCTTGCTGATTTGCTTGAGTTCTTTGTAGATTCTTGTTATTGGCCCATTATTGGATATATAACATGCAGATATTTTCTCCCTTTCTGTAGGTTGTTTTTTCGTTCTATTGATTGTTTTCTTGGTTGTGCACAAACTTTTAAATTTAATCGATTTTTAAAATTAAATCATAACTGTGTACATTGATGCATTTATGGGGTTCAGCGTACTGATTTGATATACAGTGTGAAATGCTTACACTGAACTAAGTAACACATCCATCACAGGAGTTTTGAAATGTACCATTGCATCATGCACCTTAGGCGAGATCCTCCCAGATCCCCTCCTTTCCCCCTCCCATTCTTGTCTACTTTCTGAACTATATTTATGTTTCATCATTCATATGAATGTGTAGGTGATTATATATTGATTTCACAGTAGTATTGAGTACATTAGATACTTTTTTTTCTCATTCTTGAGATACTTTACTAAGAAGAGTATGTTCCAGTTCCATCCAGGTAAACATAAAAGATGCAAAGTCTCCCATCTTTTTTATGGCTGCATAGTATTCCATTGTGTACATACACCATAATTTGTTAATCCATTCATGGGTCTGCGGGCACTTGGGCTGTTTCCATGTCTTGGCAATTATGAATAGGACTGCAATAAACATTCTGGTGCAAATGTCTTTGTTGTAAAATAATTTTTGATCATCTGGGTATATACCGAGTAGAGGAATTGTAGGATTGAACAGTAGATCTACTTTTAGTTCCTTGAGTATTCTCCAAACTTCTTTCTAAAGAGATCATATTAGCTTACATTCCCACCAGCAGTGTAGAAGTATTCCCTTCTTTCTGCATCCACGGCAACATCTGTAGTTTTGGGATTTTGTGATGTGGGTTAATCTTACTGGAGTTAGATGATATCTCAAAGTGGTTTTGATTTGTATTTCTCTGATGATTAAGGATGATAAAGTACTTTTTCATGTATTTGTAGGCCATGTTCCTGTCTTCATCAGAGAAGTTTCTGTTTCAGTTTCTTGCCCGCATAGAAATGGGGTTATTTGGGGTGGTGCCTTTGGCTCAAGGAGTAGGGCGCCAGCCCCATATATTGGGAGTGGCAGGTTCAAGCCCGACCCCAGCCAAAACTGCAAAAAAAAAAAAAAAAAAACCCAAAAAACAAGAAATGGGGTTGTTTTTTTCTTATTGATTAGTTTGAGTTCTCTGTGGATTTTAGTTATGAGTTCTTTATCGGAAGCATAACCTGCAAAAATCTTCTCTCATTCTGAAGGTTGTCTGTTTGCTTACTGTGCTCTTGGCTGTGCAAAAGGTTTTTAGTTTGATTAGATCCCACTAACATTTTTGGTGTTGCTTCAATTTGAAGGGAGTCCTCCTCATAAAATATTCTCCCAGGCCAATTTCTTCAAGTGTTTTCCCTGCACTCTCTTCTAGTATTTTTATAGTTTCATGTCTTAAGTTTAAATCTTTTATCCAATGAGAATCAGTTTTTGTTAATGGTGAAAGGTGAGGGTCCAGTTTCAGTCTTCTACAGGTCGCCAACTGGTTCACCCAGCACCATTTGTTAAATAAGGAGTCTTTCCCCCACTGAGTAGTTTTAATAGGCTTGTCAAAGATCAGATGACAACGAGTAGTTGGGTTCATCTCTTTGTTCTCTATTCTGTTCCATAAATCCACCTCTCTGTTTTTGTGCCAGTACCACGCTGTTTTGATCACTATAGATTTATAGTATAGCCTGAAGTCTGGTAACGTGATACCTCCTGATTTGTTTTTATTTCTGAGTAATGTTTTTGTTATTCGAGGTTTTTTCTGATTCCATATAAAATGAAGTACTATTTTTTCAAGCTCCTTAAAGTATGACAATGGTGCTTTAATAGGGATTGCATTAATTCTGTAGATTGCTTTGGTTAGTATGGACATTTTAACAATGTTGATTCTTCCCAGCCATGAGCATGGTATGTTTTTCCATTTGTTAACATCTTCAGCTATTTCTTTTCTCAGAGTTTCATAGTTCTCTTTATAGAGATCTTTCACATCCTTTGTTAGATAAATTCCCAGATTTTTCATCTTTGGCACTACTGCTGTAAAAGGAATAGAGTCCTTGACTATATTTTCAGCTTGACTATTGCTGGCATATATAAAAGCTACTGGTTTGTATCCAATACAAAAGCATTGATTTTGTATCCTGAGATGCTGCTGTATTCCTTGATCACTTCTAAGAGTTTTGAAGTTGAGTCCCTGGGATTTTCCAGGCATAGGATCATATCATCAGTGGAGAATGAGAGTTTGATCTCCTCTGACCCTATTTGGATACCCTTGATCACCTTCTCTGATTGTGATGGCCAAGAATTCCATTACTATGTTGAGTAGCAAGGGAGACAGTGAGCATCCTTGCCTAGTTCCTCATCTGAGTGGAAATGTTTTCAATTTTACACCATTCAATATGATATTAGCTGTGGCTTTGCTGTAGATGGCCTCTATCAGTTCAAGAAATGTCCCTTCTATGTCTGTTTTCTTAAGTGTTCTGATCATGAAAGGATGCTGGATACCATCAAAAGCTTTTTCTGCATCAATTGAGAGAATCATATGGTCTTTGTTTTTTATTTTATTGATGTGATGTATTAGATTTGTGTATGTTGAACCAACCCTGTAACCCTGGAATAAAACCAACTTGATCATGATGTATAATTTTTCTGATGTGTTGTTGAATTCTGTTTGCTAGGATCTTATTGAATATTTTTGCATCGATATTCATTAATGATATTGGTCTATAATTTTCTTTCTTTGTTGGATCCTTTCCTGGTTTGGGGATCAGGGTGATATTTGCTTCACAGAATGTATTGGAAGTATTCCTTCTTTTTCTGTGCTTTGGAAAAGATTATATAATATGAGTACTAGTTCCTCTTGAAAGGTTTGAGAGCCTGCCATGGGTCTCTTTGTTGGGGAAAGGTCTCGCATCCTCTAGTTCAGTGGTTCTCCACCTTCCTAATGCCACGATCCTTTAATATATAGTTCCTGTGGGTCGTGATCCACAGGTTGAGAACTGCTGCTCTAGATAGGCGTTGTACCTGTAATTTGTTTTCTTGAATGCTCTTCCTTGGTGTTACAGCTTGCTGAACTTCTTTCTTGGCTGAGTTCCCCACCTTCGGCTTCATAGAGTCCGAGTCTGTCCAGTTTTTCTTCCTCTGGTCAGGAGCCTCTGCCGAGGGTTGCTACCAGTTGGCCTTCTTCCCAGAATCCTCTGCTACCAATTTAACCAATTTTTGTCATTGCTGTGGTCTTCTTCATAAATTCTTTGCCTAGGCCAATATATAGAAGAGTTTTTCCAATATTTTCTTCTAGAATTCTTATGGCTTTATGCCTTAGGTTGTAGTCTGTTGTCTGTTTTGAATTAATTTTTGTGAGTGGTGAGAGGTTAAGGATCCTGTTTCAATTTTCTACATTTGTCTATCCAGTTTTCTCAACACCAAGTATTGAACAGGGATTCTCTTCCACAGTGTATGTTGTTATCTGCTTTGCCAAGATCAGATGGCAATATGAGGATGGTTTTATATTGGGTTCTCTGTTCTGATCCATGGATTTATGTCTCCATTTTTGTGCCAGCACCATGCTGTTTTGGTTACTATAGCCTTGCAGTACTACGTACAGCTTTAAGTCCTGGAAAGTGATGTCTCTCTGTTAGTCCTTTTTGTTTGAGGTTGATTTGCTTTTTTGGGCTCTTTTCTGTTTCTATTCGAAGTACGGAATTATTTTTTCTAGATCTGTAAAAATTGATGCTGGCATTGAATCTGTAAATCACTCTGGGTAGTATAAACATTTTATCACTTTCCAATCTCATTTTTCTGCCACCAACACGCTTCCCAGATTTTAATTTATTTTGGGCAGGCCATTTTCCTACAAACACAACCACATGAATATAACACACAATCACCTGTTCACATCAAAACACTTGGCCTGCCGAGAAACAGAATACAACCTGTGCGAGAAACAGAATACAATCTGTGCTGTCTGTTGGCTAGAGTCTGTATTACACAAGGAAACACATCAGACAGGTTCTGACAGCAGAGTGGGATAAAAAATGCAACAAAAAACACAATTGGATGTCTTCAGACATTAGAGTGGAACAGAAAAATAATTATGTTGCGTGAGGTCCGACATAGGGGTCAGAAAGAGTTAATAATGTTGATTCTGCTGATCCTTATGATTTTTTTTTTTTCTTTGCAGTTTTTGGCTGGGGCCAGGTTTGAACCTACCACCTTCAGTATATGGGGCCAGTGCCCTAGTCCTTTGAGCCAAAGGCACCACCCATGTTTTTTCATTTGTTTACATCCTCTGTGATTTCCTTTCTCAGTGATTCCTAGTTCTCCTTGTAGAAGTTTTTCACCTCCTTTTTAAATATATTCTTAGGTATTTTATTTTCGTTGTTGCTATTGTAGAAGGTACTGAGTCTTTGATTCTCAGCTTGACTGTTGTTGGTATATAGAAATGCTACTGATTTGTGTACCTTGATTTTGTAACCTGACATTTGTGAATTTATTTATCAATTCCAGGAGAATCTTGGCAGAATCTTTGGAGTTTTCTAGGTAGAAGATCATATCATCAGCAAAGAGCAGTAGTGTGATCTCTTCCCCATTTTGATACCCTTGATTTCCTTCTCTTGTCTGATTGCTCTGGCTAGGACTTCCAGCTCTGCATTGAACTGTAGGAAACCTGGTCTTCTTCTAGTTCTAAGTGGGAAAGCTTTCAATTTTTCCCTCTTCACTATGATGTTGGCTATAGGTTTTCGTATATGGCTTGAATAATTTTGAGGTATATTCCATCTGTGTCTATTTTATTAAGAGTTCTTGTCATAAAAGGATGATGCATTTTATTGAATGCTTTTTCTGTGTCTATTGAGATGATCACATGGTCTTTGTTTTTGCTTCCACTTACATGGTAAATCACATTTATACATTTGCTTATGTTCAGCCATCCCTGGGATGGAGCCCAACTGCTTATGGCCGATTATTTTTTTGACGTGCTGCTGAATTTGGTTTGCTGGAATTTTATTGGAAATTTTTACATCTAATAGACATACTCTTATCTGACAATGTGAATGTTACTTCTTTGCATTATTATTATTATTGCTTAATATTTCGATGCAGCAATCGTCTGATTTCTTTTCTGAATGTATTTATTGTCATTCATTCTTTACGAGGTTTTTGTTTCTAGTCCTTATCTTAAACATTGTTATTGTTATTAAATTTTAAGCCTTTTTAATTCTGTGAAGGCAAAAGCAGAAACCTAATAAACACATGTATATGTAAAAAATTTCTCCAAAAAATAATTTTTACATCTGTATTCCTAAGAGATATTGGTCTGTAGTTTCCTTCTTTTGTTGTGTCCTCCCCTGGCTTTACTATCAGCGTGATACTAAAGCTTTGCAGAATGAGATGGGGAGGATTCCTTTGCGGTTATGAAATAATTAATGCAGTATGGGTATCAACTCTTCTTTGTAGATTTGGTAAAATTTGAAAATTTTTGAAATTTTTGAAATCATCTGGTCTGGGACTTCTTTTTGTTAGAAGATTTTTTATTGCTGTTTCACCGTTGTTACTTGCTGTTGGACTGCTCAGGAGCTCCTGATAGAGCTTAGACAGGTGTCATCAAACTGTGGCCTGCGGGCTACATGAAGCAGTGTGAATTGTATTTGTTCCCGTTTTCTTTTTGCTTCAAAATAAGATATGTGCAGTGTGTATAGGAATTTGTTCATATATATTTTTTTAAACTATAGTTCAGCCCTCCAACGGTTTGAGGGACAGTGAATTGGCCCCCTGTTTAAAAAGTTTGAGGACGCCTGCCTTAGGAGGTATGTGTTTCCAAGAATTTATCCATTTCCTTAATGTTTTCAAGTTTATGTGCATAGAGATTTTTATAGAGCTTGTATTTTGGATTTCTGTGGTATCAGTTACAATATCTCCTTATCCATTTCCAATTAAGTTTATTAGGGCCCTTTTCTTTTTCTGAGTAATCTAGTGAAAGATCTATTAATTTTGTTTATCCTTTTCAAAGAACCATCTTTTTGTTTCATTAATCTTTTGTGTGATTTTTTTTTTTTTTTTTTGCAGTTTTTGGCTGGGCCTGGGTTTGAAACCGCCACTTCCGGCATATGGGAACGGCATCCTATCCCTTTGAGCCACAGGCCCCGCCCTTGTGTGATTTTGTTGTTATCCGTTTTATTTAGTTATGCTCTAACCTTAGCTATTTATTTTCTTTTGCTAGGTCTGGGATTGGATTGCTCTTTTCTAATTCTTGGAGATGGTTCATTAAATTGTTAGTTTGTGATCTTTGCCTTTTTTTTTTTTTTTTGAGACAGTGTCTCACTGTGTCACTGGCATCACAGCTCACAGCAACCTCAAACTCTTAGGCTTAAGCAATTCTCTTGCCTCAGCCTCCCAAGTAGCATGGACTACAGGTACCTGCCACAATGCTCAGCTATTTTTTGGTTGTAGTTGTCATTGTTGTTTGGCAGGCCCGGGCTGGTTTTGAACCCACCAGCTCCGGGGTATGTGGCTGGAGCCATAGCTGCTGAGCACCGAGCCAACACACCAACTTTCTTTTGGTTTGCATTTGGTTTTCACAGTATTCCCTTCACATTGAGTCTGAATGAGTCCTTGTGGGTTAGATATGTTCCTTGGAATCTTTAGATACTTAATTTGTATTTTTTTATCCACTCAGCTAGACTGTGTCTCTTGAATGGGGACTTGAAGCCATTCACATTTACTGAAAGAATTGATAAGTGGATGGATTTCTGTTTATTCTGTGGGGTAGGACCTTACTGCTTTGTTTTACTTCTTGAAACATGGTACATGTATCTTTGCTCTGAGCTTTCGCTTTTGGGTGATTTTACACTATACTCATGTGTGTATAATGCAGATCTGAGTACTTCCTGCAGGGCAGGTCAGATCTTGACAAATTCTATTAGTGTTTGCTTGTCTGAGAAAGTCTTTATTTCTCCCTCACATAAGAAACTCAGTTTTCCAGGATACAAGATTCTAGGCTGACCATACTTTGAGAAGATTCTTTGTCTTCTCAAACCATCTCTTCTGGCTTATAAAGTCTCAGTTGAGAACTCTGCAGTTAGTCTGATAGGTTTTCCTTTGTAGGTTAGCTAATATTTTTGTCTTAAAGCTCATAGGAGTTCCTCCTCTGTGTTAACTCTGGCCAGTTTGATGACTGTTACGGTGATTGTCTCCTTGTGTTGAATCTCCCAAGAGTCCTCTGAGCTTCTTGTACATGTACCTGGATATCTAAATTTCTTGCAAGACCAGGGAATTTCTCCTTCATTCTTTCTTCATGTAGGTTTTCCAACACATTTTTTTCACCTGCAAGAATGTCTGTGATTCTTACCTTATGCTGTATTTTTTGGAGGCTTTGTTCTTATTTCTCTGTTCTTTGTCTTTGGCATGTTTAATTCAAAGGTGTTGTCTTCAAGCTCTGAGATCTTCTGCTTGATACAGCTTGTATCACTGTTTTTCATATTTCCTTGAATAAATTTTTTATTTCCAGAAAGTTCCGTTTGATTTTTAAAAATAATCTGTTTTCTTCAGTGAATTTTTCATTTGTTGTTTTTATGGTTTCTTTGTGTTGGGTTTCAATTTTCTCATATTTTGTTGTGCTTCCTTATACTGTATTTTGCTGTGTATAATGTATACTTTTTTTGCCCACATTTTTAAAGGAGAAGTAAGCAAGTGCATTACGTAAGTAGTATGGCTAGGGTGCCATAGAGGCCAGTGGGCCTCCAAGGCCACCACACCCTCCCCTCTGGGCCCACCCGGCCATGTGGGCGCATGTGGTTCCAGTCTGGGAGGATCCAGGATCCAGTGGGTGTGGACTAGAGCAGCCTCCACCAAATGCCACAATCAGGGAAGGAGGAGGTGGCAGGGCTTGTGTGGTGGGCCTTGAATGTGCAGGGCAAGGCTGGAGGCCTGGATGTGTAGAGGGGACCGGGAGCCCCATGCACCTGCCTGGCTGCTTGCAGGCTGAGCAGCCTCAGAAGCTCTTGACCCACTGCCAGTGGTGGGGAGGTAAGGGATCCTAGGAACAAGGGAAGGGATAGCCTTTACAGAGCAGGCCGCTGTGAGAGGGCCGTGCATGGGCCGTGCACGGATCATGCATATTTACCAGAGTAGCTTTAGTTTGTTTTTGTAAAGGTTTACTGAAACACAGCCACACCCATTTGCTTACATGTTGTCTATGGCTGCCTGTAGTTATAGTGACAGAGCTGAGTAATTGCAGCAGAAATGGGATGGACTACAAGGCCTAAAATATTATCTGGCCCTTCACTAAATTTTCCCACCCACTGTTCTAGGCCACATATTTTGAGACGACTCTCGCATGTGAACACTATGATCTAATTAAGACCCTCTGCTGACCACACATGGCTGTTTCAACTTTAATTACTTAAATAAAATACAATATTCAGGTTATTTGTATTAGGCATATTTCAAGTTCTCAATAGCTACCTATGGTCTGTCACAGCTGTCTGGACAGCGTAGATATGCAACATGTCCGTCGTCTAGAAAACTCTCTCAGGTAGCCCTGATGGAACCACTGGTTCTTTCTTTACTCTCTCCCTCATTGAAAATCTGTGCTGATGTGCCCATTTCTTTTATCTGAACTTTTTTCTTTTTTTCTGTCTTTGTAGTTTTTTTCTATCTTCTATGATTAAGTTTGAATCTCAGTTTAAATTAATATACTGATCCCCTCCCCCCATTTTGTGTATGTCTTCTCTAGTTCACCAAAAAGATTATATAGTATTTACAGGAATACCCTGTGTTTTCTGTTCTTTTACAGTGTCTTACACAAAATGTTTTTGTCTCTATTGTAATATTTACTATGTTCTGGATCTCCCCAAATAGTGTAAAATTGTTTCAGTTTTTTTTCCTCTAGGTATAACGAACTGTAAACTTTAAAAAAGCAAAGATGGGTGAAAAGAAACCAGAGCCTTTGGACTTCGTGAAAGATTTTCAGGAATACCTGACTCAGCAGACGCATCATGTGAACATGATTTCTGGATCAGTTAGTGGGGACAAAGAAGCAGAGGCTCTTCAGGGAGGTAGACTCATTTTAATACAATTAAATAATCCAGTTTTATAAATGTTAATGCTTATGTGTGGTTACTCATATTATGAAAACACTGCTGACTGGAATGATTGTTTTTTTCCTAGAAAGATAACGGGGCATTATTTTCCTTCTTTAAATCAGACTTCTGCTCAGGGATAGTGCTTAATGTGGTCCAGACAAGTACTGTGGTCTTATTGAAGGTTATAAACTCTAAATACCCTTCCTGTCCTACAGATTCTGTTAGCTAACAATAGGCACTTGAAACTTAAAGGGGATCAAAACATTAGCTTCTTTTTTTTTTTTTTTTGTAGAGACAGAGTCTCACTGTACTGCCCTTGGGTAGAGTGCCGTGGCGTCACACGGCTCACAGCAACCTCTAACTCTTGGGCTTACGCGATTCTCTTGCCTCAGCCTCCCGAACAGCTGGGACTACAGGCGCCCGCCACAATGCCCGGCTATTTTTTTGGTTGCAGTTTGGCCAGGGCTGGGTTTGAACCCGCCACCCTCGGCATATGGGGCCAGCACCTTACTCACTGAGCCACAGGTGCTGCCCAAACATTAGCTTCTTGATGGAAACAGTTTGGCCATCAGGAAATCTGGATTAGACATGAGACCAAAGTATGGGTTGCAGCTTCACTGTTAAAATGAAGACAGAGCTAACCATATTTGCCCATGTAAGAAAACAAACTAGGGCTGGATCACTACCTGTAATCCTAGCACTCTGACAGGCCATGACAGGTAGATTGCTGGAGGTTAGGAGTTTGAGACCAGCCTAAGCAAGAGCAAGACCCCATCTCTAAAAACTAGCCAGATCTTGTGGTGAGTGCTTATAGTCCCAGCTACTCGGGAGGCTGAGACAAGAGGATCACTTGAGCCCAGGAGTTGGAGGTTGCTGTTAGCTATGATACCATGGCACTCTTCCCAGGGTGACAGACAGAGACTCTGTCTCAAAGGAAAAAAAAAAAAAAAGAAATAAAAACAAAACAAGAAGACAATTAGAGAAAGCAGTGACCACTTGAGCCTGCTAGAGGTATATTTTGTCTAGTTTGCTTGTAACACAAAAACTGAAATCTATTCCTAGCCTGGCTGAGGGGGCAGCAAACTATAGCCTGTAGGCCCCATCTAAACTACTGCTGGGGTTGTATGGCCTGTAAGCTAAGAACGATTTTTACACTTAAAAATGGTTTCAAAAAGAGAATTACGTCATGACACATGAATGTTCTGTGAAATTCAGACTTCAGTGTACAGACATGCCGACATGCTTATTTGTTTACTTTTTCTTTTTTTTTAGATGTGGTCTTGCTTTGCTGCCCCTGTTAGAGGGCAGTGATATAATCATAGCTCACTGCAACCTTGCAGCCTCATACTCCTAGGTTCAGACAATTGTCCTGTCTCATCTTCTGCAGTAGCTGGGATTATAGGTGCCTGTCACTATGCCCAACCAATTTTTTCTGTTTTTTGTAGAGACGGAGTTTCCCTTTTGCTCAGGCTGGTCTTGAACTCTTGACCTCAAGTGATCCTTCCACTTAACCCTCCCAGGGTACTAGGATTACATATGTGAGCCACCACACCCAGCCGACGTATTTTCTATAGGTACTTTTGTGCTAAAACAGTGAAGTCTGGTTGTTGTGATACAGACGATATGACCCACAAAACCTGAACAGAAAAAGTTTGCTGACCCCTTACCCAGTCTAGCTAGGGACTAGCAGCAGGGACCAGGCATTCCTTGGGAGCTTGTTTGAAATGCAAAATACTGTGGCTCGAAGGGGTGGGGCGCCAGCCCCATATGCCAGAGGTGGCGGGTTCAAACCCAGCCTCGGCCAAAAACTGCAAAAAAAAAAAAAAAAAATCCTAATTAAAATAAATAAATAAAATTAAAAAAAAACGAAATGCAAAATACCATACCCCACCTGAGACCTATTCAGTCATAATCTGTGTTTTAATAAGATCCCCAAGTAATTCATATAGATACGAAAATCAGAGTCAGGGCTGGGAATAGTGGCTCGTGCCTATAATCTTCTCACTCTGGGAGGCCAAGGCAGGTGGATTGCCTGAGTTCACGAGTTCGAGATCAACCTGAGCCAGAGCAAGACCTCGTCTCTAAAAATAGCTGCGCATTGTGGCGGGCATCTGTAGTTCCAACTACTTAGGATGCTGAGGCAAGAGAATTGCTTAAGTGCAAAAGTTTGAGGTTGCTGTGAGCTGTGACACTATGGCACTCTACCGCGGGTGACAAAGTGAAACTCTGTCTCAAAAAAATAAATAAAATTTGAGAGGCACTGGCTTAGGAAATCAGTGATAGAGAATGGAGAAACCGAGCCTCATCCTTCCAGTGCTATGGCCCCATTAGGTATCAGCCTTGTCCCACCAGCAAAATAACTTCTCTTCTCCTGATGGAGGAGGGGGAGGAAAGAGAGGAGGAGAGGCCTTGAGTTACACATGCCAGCACTGCTACTCCCTGGGGTAGAGTATAAGAACTTTGCCTGTGTAGTTGTAGGAATAAAAATTTCTCTCCTAATGCTAGTGCACAGATTGCCACACTAGATTTAGAGACTAGGGTTGTAGTCCCTGCCATTTGCTGCTTTTCCTGATTATGAGTAACACCTGTCTCTTCAGGTTTTTTGTACAAAGTAGTAGATTAGATTAGATTAAAAACAGCCAAACAAGCATCTTTTAGTTCTGAAATTCTTATAGTCCTAACATTCAGAAATATCACTGATGATACTTTTATGTGGCCTAATTAGAATTCTACGATCCTAAGTGCAATCCAGACTCTAGAACATATGTCTAAACTGGGATGGTGGAAAACTTACTGCTTTAGATTAAAGTAAACAGAGTTAGGGTTTTGGTGATGATTATGCCCACGAGTTTTTGGTTTTTTTTTTTGTGGTTTTTGGTCGGGGCTGGGTTTAACCCGCCACCTCCGGCATATGGGACCAGTGCCCTACTCCTTGAGCCACAGGCGCTGCCCTATGCCCACGAGTTTTATCTGTAGAAACAGCTAGAGTGATAGACACCTGTGTGTAACTGTGCCGTCACTCTGCAGTGAATTGTTTGACTCCTTTGTCTCTTCACCTGTTCTCTTCAAAAGCATACTGAAGACTGATACAATGTATGTGTAAATAACTGGAGGTCCCTCTATGAAACTTTCTAAGAATATAATACAGAACATACTACTGCCTGTGTATAACATTAGCCTCAGTTCAGAAAGTCTGTTATAAATTGAATTTAACTTTTGTGGGAAGTGAGCTGTCAATTTATGAAAGTTTTTAACCACTTAAGACTAAGTGCTAAATTGAGTTGATTCTGAGATACATAATTTCTTTTGCTGTACTTTGTTTATAGCTGGAACAGATGGTGATCAAAATGGACTGGATCACCCATCTGTTGAAGTTTCCCTGGATGAAAACTCAGGAATGTTAGTAGACGGGTTTGAAAGGACATTTGATGGGAAGCTCAAGTGTCGGTACTGCAACTATGCCAGCAAAGGAACAGCCCGGCTTATTGAACATATTAGAATCCACACAGGTAATGGAAGACAGCTGGAGAAAGCATTTCTTTGGGGGCAAGAGTTAGGGACCAAGTGGGCCAAATGGATCTGTCATATAAATAGTTCTTATAGTTCAACAGTGAAGGTTGATGTAAGGTTTGAATAAATGGAGAAATTATTCCATTTTTACAAAGCAACATCATAACGACATGCAAACAGGTGAGAATTGAAACCCCTTGTGGAGCATCTCCTTCTTAGTCAAATAATCTGTCCATCTGTCTGTTCCTTTGGTTGGGGAGGTCAATGCTGAAAGCAGTATAGATGCTAAAATGTCTTCATCCTGACTAGTACATTCTAGTTGCAAAAATGGGGCAGACGCTATGGCTAACCCTAGGTGTCCCCTTAGTTACCCTTCTTCTGAGATGCCTTACTAATTACACCCTGCCTCTGCCCCAGACCAGGTCTGGGTCCTTCTTGTGTCTTCCATGGCTTCCTGTGCTCCTTCATTATATCGCTGTGGTGACCCAAAAGCCGTTTGAGGACAGGGATTATGATGAGACCATCTTTGTACCCCGAGAGCCTTGGCACATACTTGTTAGATGAATGACTCCACGTCTCATATTTCAAATATTTTACGTATTTGGGTAGTTGTCAGTTGACATCATTAACTAAAATTATTCCTTCTGGCATCTGGAGAGTAGGAAGATGGAGAAGCTTTGTTAATTTTGAAGGAATGCTTTGTATAATTTATACTTGGACTAGGAAGCTCATTTTGAATTTGAGCTTTCTGTCTCATAGAAGGACTTTTTACAAAGCTTTTTTGTATATATTTTTTCACCTTGAGAAAAGAGTATGTATATGTGTGTGTATGTATGTGCATATATGAATGTCTGTGTATACATACGTACATGAACATAACACTTTATGAGATTTTTTTCATAAAATCATGTAGGAACTAGAATATTATCAGTTGTACTATTTCTTCATTCCCCAATGCCAGCTGAATACTTAACAATTTTTTATACTATATTGCTTAGAATATAAATGCATATCTCAAATTGTTGCTGATGAGTTAAGCTTTACTCCAGTTTGTGTTTTTTTTTTCTTTTTTTTAGAGACTGAGTGTCACTTGGTCACCCTCAGTAGAGTGCCGTGGTATCAGCTTACAGCAACCTCCAGCTCTTGGGCTTAGGCGATTCTCTTGCCTCAGCCTCCTGAATAGCTGGGACTACAGGCGCCCGAAACAACACCTGGCTATTTTTTGTTGCAGTTAGGCCGGGGCCAGGTTCGAACCCACCACCCTCAGTATATGGGGCCGGCGCCCTATTGACTGAGCCACAGGTGCCGCCCACAGTTTGTGTTTTTTTTAATGAATTTTTATCTTTTATTTAAATGTGAATTTTTTTTTCTTTTTTCTTTACGAATGTGAATTTCTAAAAAGCATTTTCTTCTTGCTCAGTTTCTTAAATCCAAAGACTGGACAAACATGAAACTTTCCATACATGAGCTGCTCTTGTAGTTTCTCCCCATTTTTCTTTTGAAACAGGTGAGAAACCACATAGATGTCACCTATGTCCATTTGCATCTGCTTATGAACGTCATCTGGAAGCTCATATGCGTTCTCATACTGGAGAAAAACCATACAAATGTGAATTATGTTCCTTCCGCTGCAGTGATCGAAGTAACCTGTCCCATCATCGAAGGCGCAAGCATAAAATGGTACCAATTAAAGGCACTAGGTCTTCCTTAAGCAGCAAGAAAATGTGGGGGGTTTTACAGAAGAAAACAAGCAATCTGGGCTATAGCAGAAGAGCACTAATCAATTTAAGTCCACCTTCCATGGTGGTTCAGAAACCAGACTACCTTAATGATTTTACCCATGAGATCCCAAATATCCAGACTGACTCCTATGAAAGTATGGCAAAAACCACACCAACGGGTGGCCTTCCAAGGGACCCCCAAGAACTCATGGTTGACAACCCTTTGAATCAGCTCTCGACTCTAGCAGGACAGTTGTCCAGTTTGCCTCCTGAAAACCAAAACCCTGCATCCCCTGATGTAGTCCCCTGCCCCGATGAAAAGCCTTTCATGATTCAGCAGCCGTCTGCCCAAGCAGCAGTCTCAGCTGTGTCAGTAAGTATTCCCCAGAGCTCCTCTCCCACAAGCCCCGAACCTCGGCCATCACATAGTCAAAGGAACTATAGCCCAGTGGCAGGTCCGAGCAGCGAGCCAAGTGCCCACACGAGCACTCCTAGTATAGGAAATAGCCAGCCAAGCACTCCAGCCCCCGCCCTGCCGGTCCAGGACCCTCAGCTTCTGCACCACTGCCAACACTGTGATATGTACTTTGCAGACAATATCCTTTACACTATTCACATGGGGTGTCATGGGTATGAAAACCCTTTTCAGTGTAATATATGTGGATGCAAATGTAAAAACAAGTATGATTTTGCCTGTCATTTCGCAAGAGGGCAACATAACCAACATTGATTGAAAATAATCACATTATGTTTTATCTAATTTTGCCTTTTTGTATTTTGTGGTTTGATTTTTTTCCATCCCTATTTTAAGGTTTGTACACCTGAAAACCAAAACCCTGCATCCCTTGATGTAGTAGATTATATTTATAGAACATAAATTTTGACAGTGGAAACAATTTTCCTATTTTTTTCATAAAAATCTGGTCAGTCATTTATGTATTAAAATTTTAGACACTTGTATCTCTTTCCTTTCATTTAGACATTTGAGAATTAGAGTGCAATCATAATCTTCCAGGTGTTCATTTAAATTTCTCACGTTTATGATCTGTAAAACTTTAAGGCTTATCTATGCTTTTGATATTTCAGTATATACATTGAGCTAGATGTAATTTCTGCCATATTTCAAAATGGTAGAATGAATTATTTTCTCTTACAAAGTCTGTTACAACTTATTTCAGTGTTTAGTAGAGAACTGCCTTAAAAATTGGTCTTAATTGAAATACTGTTTAGTTTACATATCTAACATTGAATTAGTAATTTCATTTCAACTGACAATAGTAAAGCTATTTCAGTGTAATTTTTTTTCCACAAGGGGAAATGTAAAATAGTTAATTCTTACAAAAATATGAGGTAAAGTTCTAAAATAAAACTCAAGACTTTAAATTGAAAAGTGTGTTTAATATTTGAAATACCCATTTATTTAATTTCTAGTTTAAACACATGTCCACTTTCCATTGATTCTTTATTATATTTCCGGATTACTTTCAAAAACCACAGGTAAATACACTAGAGTGTTAGATGCCTTTTTTCCTTTCAGCTTAAACATTCTAACTCTTTCATTATTAAGTTATTAGTGTCAGATGACTTTGATAACAATAGTGAGAATATTTTATTCTTCCTATTCCTTTGAAGACCAAAGAGGTATAGTGGAAATAATTCATCTTATTATTAAAATGCAGATCTTCAAAAAATTTTTCTCTGAGGATTTCCTTTTTCTGCCTTCTATTTATTACTGCTCATAATTTCCAAGAAAAGGTAGGTATAGAAATACATGGTAAAAGTAATGGTGAAGAAATATTTACAAAAAATGAGAACATGTATCTAAAGTGGATTCTGGTCTCCTTTCAGAATTGGCCATTTAAAATGTTTCCTGTGAATTCAAACATTCTTCTTTGTAATTTCACTAGTATTCATGTATAGTGATAAAACTATATGGAAACTGAATTATCGCCTTAGTTAGAAAGGATAAAAGATGTGACAATGGATATAAAATGCATTTAAACATATTTGTTTATAAAAGTATGACTTGCTAAATCTAGAGTAATTCATTTTGAATAGGAGGCTGTTGTTTTTATGTAATAACTAGTTTACTCTGAAGACAGCTTGGTTAAATAATAAAATATATTGTTACTAACTGTTGGTTTCTGTGTACTTGGCAAAAATTTTTAATTTGGTTCACATCTTCAATACGCTGTTACCTAGCTTCAGAAGGAGAATGTCCTGTTAAGCATCTATTAGCCCAAAAGGACTAGTAAATAAAAGGGAAATGTCCACAAAACCCCCAAGTGCCAAGTTAATGGATCCTCTGCCCCCTCCCACATGCTGGAAAACTACTGAGTTCTTTAGTATCTTATCTAAGCTAATCTCAACTGCATTATTTAAAAAACAGCATCAAGGACAGTTTCTTCAGACTGGAACTTTCTTTTTTGTTAAATCTTGTGAATCTAAAATTCTACAGTTCTGTTTCACTCTGTTGCTTAAATCACTCACTGCTCAGTTCAGTTTTGCTGCAGCAATTTCCAAATGTATAACTTTGCTGTAGTATTTATCAATTGCCAGAAAGAAACAGGTTGTTGTTTGGAAGCTGCTGCAGTTATTTTTTCCTTGTATTTTTCAGATAAAAGCAATACCCCAAAATAGAAAATGAAAAATTTCATTAAAGAGAGTGAGTTCTCTTATTATAAAACCAGCTTATAAATTCCATATTCTGGGCCAAATACATTTTTTCTAACAACTAAAGATGGGTAATTTGAAGGTATATTTTGATTTAAACATGGAAAAGATTTTTTTCATAATTACAAACTAGAATGTAAAATCCTAATTTTCCTATGACTTAAAAGAGCACAGTTGGTATTCCAAAGGTGTTGATTGCTTAAAAGCTACAATTATTCTAAATGCACTTAAAATTTTCAAGGCAAATCTACCTTATAAAGTTTTTTGGTATTGTATTTTTTAAAAGATTTAGGATTTTATTTAAATTTCCTGTGAGTTAAATTCTGTATGTGGAAAGATGTTCATATCTTCCCTTGTGTATTGAATGTTTCTCATTTTATTTTTAATCAAATATTTTATAGAAATAAGTTGTTAGGAAAAGTTTAACATGCACTATTTATAGTACTTTGCCATTAACAGGCAATGTTCTGAAACTAAATTTATTTTTGTTCAGTGAACATAAATTTAGATTTTTAAAGTTGGTAGATAATTTATCTCCACTAATATTTTTTTAAGAAACTGTGAAAAGATTAACAGGGAATAATTTTATTTCAGATTTTACTAATGTAGTATGTAGCTACAACTTGAAATTCAAGTAAAGGTTAGACTTTTACTTGGAAGAAGTTACATTCGGTGTTGCCAGTGCTTTCATTTGAGAAATTAGTGTTTGCCATTCTTCTGCTAAATTGTTTGACAAAGGGAATACTAAGAAACTCAGAAATAAAACTTAAGTTCTGCGGAAATATTAAATGAATGTCTTACTGAAAGATTCCCTGCTAAAGACTTTCTCATTAGTCTTAGAGGGTATATGCTTTCTAGAACTTGTTTTTGTTAATATGTACTTTGATGTAAAAGAACATATTTTGTATGCAAAACAGAAAACTTGCATTATGGTTGTAAAATACACTATATTGTTTAGGGATTCCAGAAAGCGGTTTAATGCTTAAATACCTATATCTAGTATGTAGTTCAGATTGTGATGAAGCTTTGCTTTTGTAATATATGAATAAAATATTAACACTTTCTAATGACCTTGATTTTTCTTTTTTCAAAACTAGGATCAAATTAATTTTTTTGTAGTATTCTGTTATGTAAAATGTTACATTAATAAAAGAAGTAGATTTTGTAGTGGTTTGAATTTCTAGAATGCCTTTCCTAAGATCTGTATGAGTTAAAAAAAAAAAAAAGAACAAACAGGTCCATACATCCGCTACCTGTCTCCCTTCTAGGTTCTTTATTCAAGGTCCATTTAACTTGACTTTTGTCCCCAAGCCCTATCTACCGTAAGCTTTCTGGCACATAAATGAAGAAGGCTGCTTCTGTGCTTAATTAAATGACAAGTAATTTCTGTTACGACAAATGAATCTTTCAGAATGAACTGATTTTTTTCTTTAAAAAAGAATGGTCTTGGCAATGTACAATAGTGACAACACAAAATTGTTTCAGCAATTTGTTAAACAATTTGTTAACTTGTTTGCAGAAAGTTACCAGAATCAGGTATTTGATTGGAAATTCAGCAATTTTAATGCTGCTTTGAAAAATACTTCAGTACAATCTTATCTTTCTCATAATTAAAAAAAGAAATGACATCTGATATGTCAATAATTTGTTGAAAGCACAGATATTTTTTGTTTCCTTGTCTTAGGTCTTCCAAAAACTCTGTTTTGAGCTTATTAAGTTCTTCTGCTAGAAACTTCAAGTTGTGAGGAGGCACTTGTTCATCTAAAATAAAAAGATATTCTCAGATTATTTGTGTAAAGTAAAGCAATCTGGGCTAATGACATCAGAAAATTGATTTGATTACTTTACTAGGGGTGGCCAACCTGTGGCCTGCAGGCTGTATACTGATTTTGTAAGGTTTTTTTTTGCTTATCTGTGATGTTGGATATCATTAAGAATATAGAGGGACCTTTTGTTGCTAATCAGCTTTCATTAATGTTTGTGTACTTAATTCGTGGCCCAAGACAACTCTTATTCTTCCAATGAAAGAAAAAAAAGGTTGGATACCCCTGTGACAAACTAGTCAGATGCTATAATTAATTACAATTGAGTTAGTGTAATATACAAACAGAAGGTCACCATATGATACACAAAAGTCATCTGAAACAAAAGAATTTAAGGAACTTGCCATGGGCTAGGCACGGTGGCTCTGGCCTGTAATCCTAGCACTTTTGAGAGGATGAGGTGGGTGAATCACCTGGCTCAGAAGCTGGAGACCAGCCTGAGCAAGAGCTAGACCTGATCTCTACTAAAAATAGAAAAACTAGCCAGGCATCATGACAGATGCCTGTAGTTGCAGGCACTGGAGAGTCTGTGGCAAGAGGATTGCTTGAGCTCAAGAGTTTGAGGTTGTGAGCTATGATGCCATGGCACTCTACCCCAGGCACAAAGTGAGACTGTCTCAAAAAAAATAAATAAATAAATAAAAAACTTGCTATGAAAAGAATGAGCAGAAAAGAAACTTGAAAGGGATTTTTGTTAAGAAGAGCCATGATAGCTAGCTTACTATCTTACTGAACTAACACGTAGAAAAGCAAAAAAAGCAGAAATAGAAAATCACAATTTAGGGTTTTTTTCCCCCATGATCAACTTAAATGGTACACAATTTAGTTTTGAAACTGATAAATCACATCTAGGCAGGAGTCCAATATAACATTCTGCAATGGAAATGTACAGCCGCTAAATTCAAGTCAGCAGCTACTAGCCACATGTGGGTAGTGTTACTGAGATATAGATTTTTGTTCATTCATTCATTCATTCATTTGGAGACAAAAGTCTTGCTAGAGTGCCATGGCATCACAGCTGACAGCAATCTTAAACTCCTGGGCTCAAGTGATTCTCTGGTCTCAGCCTCCTGAGTAGCTGGGACTATAGGTGTCCAGCACGACAGCCAGCTAGTTTTTTCTATTTTTTAGTAGAGATGGGGGTCTCACTTTTGCTCAGGCTGGTCTCCCAACTCCTGAGCTCAAGCAATTTACCTGCCTTGGCCTCCAAGAGTGCTAGGATTACAGGTGTGAACCACCATGCCTGGCCTGAATTTTATTTTTTGATAGCTTTACTGAAATATAGTTTACATTCCATATAATTTACCCCTTTAAAGTGTACGATGATGGTTTTTAGGATATTCACAGATATTTGCAACCATCACTACAGTTAATTTTCATCATCTCAAAAGCAAACCCATATCCTAGAGCTCTCATCTTCCTACCCACTCCATCCTTCTCTCCACCTCCAATCTTCCTGTCTCAAGACTTGTCTCTGTGGACATATCATATAACTGGAATCATAGAATATGTGGTCTTTTGTAACTGACTTCCTTCACTTTGCATCGTGTTTTCAAGGTTATTCTATGTTCCATAGCATCTATCAGTAATTCATCCCTTTTCATGGCTGAATGGTGCTATTCCATTGTATGGACAGACCAAATTTTGTTGATCTATTTGTCAGCTGATGGGCATCTGGCTTGTTTCCATCTTTTGGCTACTGTGAATAATGCTGCTTTAAACAGTTGAGTGCAGGTTTTTGTGTGAGCATGTTTTCATCTCTCTTGGGCATATACCTAGGAATGGAATGGGTCACATGGTAACTATATTTGAGAAACTGTCTGCATGTTTTCCGGAGTAGCTGCACCATTTTACGTTCTCACCAGAAATGTGAAGGTTCCCATTTCTCCACATTCTCAAAAGCACTTGGACTTTTTTCTTTTCTTTTTTTTTTTTTTTTTGCAGTTTTTGGCCAGGACTGGGTTTGAACCCACCACCTCCAGCATATGGGGCTGGCGCCTTACTCCTTTGAGCCACTGGTGCCACTTGGACTTTTTTTTAAATTTTGAGAAAGTCTCACTCTGTGCCTGGGGTACAGTGCCATGGCATTATCATAGATCACAGCAACCTCAACCTCCTGGGCTCAAGTGATCCTTGTCTCTCAGCCTCCTGAGTAACTGGGACTATAGGGGCCTGCCACAACCCATGGCTAATTTTTATGTTTTTAGTAAAGACAGGGGTCTCACTCTAGATTGGGCTGGTCTTAAACTCTTGAGTTCAAAGAATCCTCCCACCTTGGCCTTCCAGAGTCCTAGGTGAGAGCCACTGCCCAAGGCCCCAATACTTGGATTTTTTAATCTAGGCATCCTAGTGGGTATGAAGTGGTATCTCATTATGATTTTGATTTGAATTTTTTTCTTTCTTTTATTTTTTTGTTGAGACACAGAGTCTTACTTTGTCACTTTCAGTAGGGTGCCATTATGTCACAGCTCTCAGCAACCTCAAGCTCTTGGGCTTAAGCTATTCTCTTGCCTCAACCTCCCAAATAGTTGGGACTACAGGTACCCACTACATTGCCCAGCTACTTTTAGAGACTGAGCTCTCACTCTGGCTCAGGCTGTGACCTCAGGCTATCCACTCTCCTTGGCCTCCCAGAGTGTTAGGCTTACAGGCATGAGCCACTGCACTAGGCCTGTATTTTCTTGATGACAAATGATGTTGAGTATGTTTTCACGTGGTTATTGTTCATTTTATATCTTCTTTGGAAAAATGTCTATTCAGATCTTTTGCCCATTTTAAAAATTGGGTTATTTGTTTTTACTATTGAGGGGTAAGAGTTCTTTATTTTGGAAACAAGTCCCTTATGGGATGCATGTTTGCATCTTATAATATTTTGAAATATTTTCTCCCATTTGTGAGTTGTCTTTTTACTTCACTTAGGATAGCGAAGCTCAATTTTTAATTTTATTTATGCATAGATCTGAAAACTAGTATTACCCCCCCACGCACACACACACAAAATCTGTAATTTTTTAATGGGTGGGAAGTGAGTCAAGAGTGATTTGGGAACATAACCCTATCCACCCCATCCCTTTCACTGACAGAGCAAGAGCCCCTGGAACTACTTTTGTCTGAATTCTAATTATGCTGCCATTTCTGTTGCAGTCCTCAGTTTTTCAAAGTTTGTTTTGTGATCCATTTTTTGTGGCAACCATTGTTTGTCTAAAATGACATCCTTTAGAACACAGAGTTCATTAAATATGTGAGGGTGTTCTGTGGAGCTTTTGCTTCCACACATGTGAGTTCAGGTACTGGGTTACAACATAAAAATCTCATTAGGGGTCATGGCCTAAAAAAAATTTGAAAACAGTTATTTTCACGAAAGGCAGAAATTTAAAAAAAAGATAAAAACCACAATAGGATTAGTTTGTTTCCTTTTCAATGTTCTGGGCTTCTATAAAGGTAATATACGTGCTGGTGGTACCTGGGAGCACGATGGAAAGCGCAGGTGGAATCAGACTTAACTCTGAACACCCCGTGTTCAGTAGCCTTAGGCAAATTGCTTGATCTTCTTTACACTTCTATTTCTCCATTTGTAAAACTATACCTCTTAGGATTGTAAAGATTAGAAACAATATTTGTAATGCGCTTAATACATAAAAAGCACTCCAAAAATGTTAGCTGGGTTTTTTTTAAATCAAATTCTGAATACAGCAATAAGTCAATATTTAAAACTGAAAGGAATTATTTTCTAAAATTATATTTACCACACATTCCATCTATTATATGAATTCAGACTTAGAACATTGACCTTGTTCAAACTCTGTGCTGATCTTCAACCTGGCCCCTGACTACCTTGCCACCTTCCTTCCTTCCCCCCATGCTCAATGGCCTCTTTGTTCTAGAACATTCCAAACCATTCTACTTCTGGGCTTTTGTGTTTGATGTGTCCACTGCCTGGAATGAACCGCCAGAGAACTGCACAGTTTGCTCCTTCCCTTCATTCACATCTTTGCTGAAATGCCATCTCTGAGAAGTCTCCCTGATTACCCTTTAAAACACAAATTCTCCCTTCACTGACACTGCCTCCCCCTGTTTTATGTTTCTTCAAAGCACTGTCATATATTCATCCAACTATTTCTTGTCTTTCTCACTAGAACATTCTGCTCCCTGCTGATTCCCTAGCGTCTAGGATAAGACCCAGTACAGAGTAAAACTCAGTAAAAATTGATTAGATGGATACTTAATTCCACAGGTGGTATTTTTATATTTAACTAAATTGCATCTTTAAACTGGAAACATGCTATAAACTTCTATGACTGAAAACAAACTTCCTGAGTGTCAGGGGAACAGTGGCAGCTACAAAACGTCATTTATCACACCAGCTAAACAGCATGAAACTGACACAACATACCTTTTTTTTTTTTTTTTTAAACACGGAAATTAATGACCTTTTATACCCCCTGCCAGTAAAACATATTAGAAAACTGAAAAGAATTTTGCAGTGATAAAAGATACAATTTCACAATACCGAATTAGACATTAGAAATGGGAAAGTAGATTCTCTGTCCCTATGGTCTGCAAATTTAATGTGTGCCTTTAAACAAACAAAAAAATTCATTAACTTGAGAAACAAGTTTATGGCCATAATCAATGCTCTGTTGTGTCTCGTGTTGCTTTTTATTACATTATCTGTGTTTTTCTGCACTTACAACATACCTTTTGCTTCCTTCATCGTCTGAGACACAATTCTTCGGAGTGTCTGATCCACTTTATGAAGAATGTTAGTTGAACAAATGATTCTGTCTGTTTCCTAGATAGTACAGATATTGTTATTGCAACAGTTACGTACAGTTTTAGAAAGGAAATGGTGAAAGTACAGGTGGCGTGTATTTGAAGGGACCAAAAACAAGGTTTAAGTGAAGAGAGTCCACATGGATTACATCCAGGCATAAACTGGCTTCTACGTTGGCAGTGATATGCTGGTGAATATCTAATACCGGGCTCTTGAGAGATAAATCCCAAACCTATCTGTAGTGTTTGCCAATTTCCGTGGTGTGAAACATTCCCACCCTGCCCATGCAGTGCACACTGTGACCAGGGGTCAGCAGCTGAATGCTGGTGAGGTGCCTGTCAGTGACAAAGCACTTTTCATGTTTTACTTATTTTTTACATTTAGCTCAAAAAAGATCTTCCTACACAAAGCTGTTGTCCCTCATTTACAACACATCTATATTGGAAGACATACCTTTTGTTCCATATTGTCCTCAACATATTTGACTGGATTTTCCAAGGCAATATGCAACAAATCAGTCACCTCCAGGCTATAGAGAAAGTGTGATAAAATATAATAAATCCATGTATCAAGCATCTCTGTTTTTCTAAGAACTTATATTTATGAAACCTAAATTGAATTTTAGAGGAATAAAACTGCTGTAATGCAAGATCTTTGCCAAAAGGAAAATAACTATGATACAGAAGCTACCTTCCACCTGCAAAATCCAACAGAGTAGCTCAAAATAGATAAGCCAAACCCCCCTCATTGAAAAATAGTCATTTATGAAGACTCAAGTCAATAAACTTTGAAGTCATTCTCTCTTTTCCTATCAAGTGCTGTACTGTTGGCTGCCAAGAGTTCTGTTTTGTTCCCTAAACAAAGATGCTCAGTCTTGTCTTTCTGGCTTCTGCTTATCCGGTAAGAGAGTTTCTGGATAGAACTGTGGTGAGGGTCTGAAAGAAAGGAGAGGCGTCCAGTCCAGCGACAAGGAAAGACTTTAACAAAGGGGTAAGGAGAATGGAGAGTGACCAGGAGTCAGCTCTGCTCCCATACAATTGCAAAAGGCTTTTGTTAGCCCCATCAGTATAGCTGGAATGGGGAAGTGCCCAGAATGGGTACCTCACAGGGCTCATCTCTAGTTCGGGTCAGGGTTATGGGTGTATCACTACTATCAGCCAGGATATAGGTATAGTATTTCCAAGAACTCTGGCCTTAAAATACTCCAGGAGTCTGGAAAGGGAGACTTGCTGCTGGCTTCTAAGGTGTTTTTCTAAAAATGGCTGCACTCTTGTCACATTTATGAGAATTCCTTTCCCACACTTAGGGAGATTCTGGTAAGGGGTGGCAGCAACACTAATTGAAGCCTATGCTCTCTCTGCTTCTAACAAGGACTGGGTATAACGAGTCTCTCAGCAGGGATGGTGACCTTATGCTGCTCTCCTGGGACATCTCAGTGCCTCAACCAGCTGTCTACTTCCGAAGGAAACAATTTTAAGTATTCCAGAAAAAGTAGCAATCAACTGGTTATGTGCCTGCTCAAAGTTTCAGGATATTATGACAAGTTAAAATTAGAAAGTATACCAGTAGCTTATTACCAGTCTAAACAACAGTCAATTAGTTCAAAGTTTGTTTGGGGGGGTTATTTTTACAGTGTGTTAACTTTATAAAATGCATGGAAACTGAGCCACAGGCGCTGAGAACTCACATTAATCCACAGGAAAAAAGCCAACAATCCCTTATATCAATGGGCAAGAGACATGAATAGAACTTTCTCTAAAGACGACAGACGAATGGCTAACAAACACATGAAAAAATGTTCATCATCTCTATATATTAGAGAAATGCAAATCAAAACAACCCTGAGATATCATCTAACCCCAGTGAGAATGGCCCACATCACAAAATCTCAAAACTGCAGATGCTGGTGTGGATGTGGAGAGAAGGGAACACTTTTACACTGCTGGTGGGACTGCAAACTAGTACAACCTTTCTGGAAGGAAGAATGGAGAAACCTCAAAGCACTCAAGCTAGACCTCCCATTTGATCCTGCAATCCCATTACTGGGCATCTACCCAGAAGGAAAGAAATCCTTTTATCATAAGGACACTTGTACTAGACTGTTTATTGCAGCTCAATTTACAATCGCCAAAATGTGGAAACAGCCTAAATGCCCACCAACCCAGGAATGGATTAACAAGCTGTGGTATATGTATACCATGGAATACTATTCAGCTATTAAAAAAAATGGAGACTTTACATCCTTCGTATTAACCTGGATGGATGTGGAAGACATTATTCTTAGTAAAGCATCACAAGAATGGAGAAGCATGAATCTTATGTACTCAATTTTGCTATGAGGACAATTAATGACAATTATGGTTATGGGGAGGAACAGAAAGAGGGAAGGAGGGAGGTGGGTGGGGCCTTGGGGTGTGTCACACTTTATGGGGGCAAGACATGATTGCAAGAGGGACTTTATGTAACAATTGCAATCAGTGTAACCTGGCTTATTGTACCCTCAATGAATCCCCAACAAAAAAAAAAAAAAAAAAACCATGGAAACTGTATCCTGAGGGTGAGGGGGCCTAGGCAGCCTCGCGTGAACTGTTCCTTTCCTCCTTCTCCTCTCCGCCTAAGACAAAGATGCAAAGGATCTGGTTAGCCCCACTCCCAGAAGTTTGCACCAAAGAACTCTAACCTTCCAGGGCAAGCTGGGAAATTTGCCCACCACCAACAGCCCCATGTAAAAGGGGCCTCTAACTGCCCCCAGGCTGCAGACAACACCTTTACACTGCCCAGGTGGGTCACCCTCCCCTTTCAATAAACCTGATTTGAACAACAACTCTCCGTCTAGTCTCTGGGCACCACCAACTTATACTTTTCACTGAGAACAAAATATTTTGTGAAATGAGTTTAAAACCTTAGCTTTTAAAAATTACTGATCCTTCGTAGACAACAGGAAGGAAGTAAGGAAACATGGATAGTGTACCTCTAGAACTGGTGCCTTCCAATGTAACCAGCCACTAGCCATAGAAGCTATTGAAGTTTAAATTAATTAAAATTAAACTGAATTAAAAATTTATCACTTGTACTAGCTACTTTTAAGTGCTCAATAGTTAAACGTAGCTAGTGGCTACCTTATCAGACAATGCAAACACAGAACACTTCCATTATCAGTAAAATTTCTACTAGAGAGGTACCGCTCTAGAACTCTCAAGACATATCATGAGTGAAATGCATCAGACAGCCCAGCCTGTAAGTCTCACAGATACATAAGCAGGGTAACGATGGTGAGCTTGAGGCACAGTAGGACTCAGTACCCGTTTCGCTCTTCATTTTTCATTTATTTTTTTGAGACAGAGTCTCACTATGTCACCCTCAGTAGAGTGCCAAGGCATTACAGCTCACAGCAACCTCAAACTCTTGGGTTGAAGCGATTCTCTTGCCTCAGCCTCCCAAGTAGGTGGGACTACAGGCGCCCACCACAACGCCTGGCTATTTTTTGTTGTAGTTGTCATTATTGCTTAGCAGGCCCCGGCCAGGTTCAAACCTGCCAGCCCTGGTGTATGTGGCCGGCACCCTAACCACTAAGCTATGGGTGCCGAGCCCAATACCACTCTTTAATAGATTTCTTTCTATAAGAGGCTAGATGTGGTGGCTCATACCTATAATTCTAGCACTCTGGGAGGCTGAGGTGAGGCTGTGGATTGCTTGAGCTCAGCAGTAGACCAGCCTGACCAAGAGGCAGATCTCATCTTTACTGAAAGCAGAAAAACTAGCCAGGCATTGTGACAGGCACCTGTAGTCCCAGCTACTTGAGACGCTGAGTTAAGAGGATTGCTTGAGCCCAAGAGTTTGAGGTTGCTGTGAGCTATGACGCCATGGCACTCTACTGAGGGTGACAGAGTAAGACTCTATCTCAACAAAAAAAGGAAAAGGAAACTACAAGGTAATCTACTTAAACTGTTAAGGATAGTCATCTTTGCAGTGATAAAATAAAAAAATTATTAACTCACAGGTTTTTAATAAAAACTGCAATCTCTGCCTGCCTTCTTTCTCCTGCCTCTTCCTCAAACCACTTAGGTGCCAGACCAAAAGGAAACGTAAATTCTCTTTACATTTCCCAGCTTCATCTTTTAGAATTTGTTCCTTTTGGGTGGTGACTGTGGCTCAGTGGTAAGGCACCGGCCCCATATACCGAGGGTGGCGGGTTCAAACCCGGCCCTGGCCAAACTGCAACAAAAAAATAGCGGGGCATTGTGGCGGGCGCCTGTAGTTCCAGCTACTTGGGAGGCTGAGGCAAGAGAATTGCCTAAGGCCAGGAGTTGGAGGTTGCTGTAAGCTGTGACGCCAGAGCACTCTACCAAGGGTGACATAGTGAGACTCTGTCTCTACAAAAAAAAAAAAAGAAGAATTTGTTCTTTTAAGCCTCAAGTAATTCCTAAGTGTCCTGGAAGGATGAACAAGCAGGCCTAAAGACCGGAAAAATGTCTGTCTTCAACTTTACCATAGAAAAAACAGTATTCACATTCACAATGCCTTGTGAATGCACCTGCAATTAATTCTTTAGTATTTTTCACCCTTAAATTCAGCTACCCACAGGACCTCAGAGCTGGCATTCTTTCTTCAGGATGCCACACCATTCTCTCGCTCCTTTTCTCTCTCTTCCCCCTCTCCATCTTACCCTTTCTCAGTCTTTTCTCTTTCTCTTCTCCCCCCACTCTCTTCCCTTAATCTAATATAAAATAAAGTTTTATTCCTAATCTTGGCCTACAGAAATGCTTTTCTTGGCCTATGCTCAGCACCAACTGAGGAACTGAGTTTGCCACACCTACCAAACTATGCTGTTTTAACAAGAGCATCAAAGATGTGTTCTACTCTGAGTTCCCTGCTCTAAATTCTGGGAGGGAGCATTAATATAATCCTCACAGTTAAGCACAGGCATTTGCAGATAAACTTGAGTTCAAATCTCAGCTGTTACAAATTTGGTGATTCCGGACAAACTACACTTTTCCATTTCAGTTTCCTTGTCCTCTTCCAAGACCTGTGTGAGGATTAACAAAGCAAACACGGGTAAAGCGTTTGCAGAATACCTGGCCTCTGAAGCACATGCTGGACTCTGAATTGTGAGGCTGTTGTGTTCCCAAGCATTTTTCTCAGGGTTGGGCTTTTCTATCTTTCTTTGCATCAGGTGGATGGTCTCTGCAGGCAGTGCCCGTGGTCTCTGGCCATTCCTTTGTAAACAGGTCTCCAGAGGACAATCTAAAAAGAGTTGGCAAAAGCCTAACGAATCTGAAAATAGTTTAAAACCATAAAATTATTGGTGTACTATTTTTCCAAAATATGAAAATACATTATGCAAATTTCATATTTCCCAAAATATGAAAATATATTGTGCAAATTATGCCAATTACAGTAGGAAAATATATTGTGCAAATGATGCCAATTACAATTCATTTGCAATACCAAACATCCACCTTTTATTATTTATTTATTATTTTGAGACAAAGTCTGACTCTGTTGCCCTGGGTTGTGCCATGGTGTCCCAGCTCACAGCAACCTCAAACTCCTGGGTTCAAGCCATCCTCTTGCCTTAGCCTCCGTGAAGCTGGGACTACAGGTGTACACCATTATGCCTGACTAGTTTTTCTATTTTTAGTAGAGATGGGGTTTTGCTCTTGCTCAGGCTGGTCTCCAACTCCTGAGCTCAAGCTATTCACCCACCTCAGCCTCCCAGAGTGCTAAGATCATAGGTGTGAGCCACCATGCCCACCTGAACATCCAGCTTTTATTTATTTATTTTTGGCCGGGGCTGGGCTTGAACCCACCACCTCCAGCATATGAGGATGGTACCCTACCCCTTTGAGCCACAGGCACCACTACATCCAGCTTTTATTTATTTATTTATTTATTTTTGCAGTTTTTGACAAGGGCTGGGTTTGTTTGTTTGTTTTTTATAGAGACAGAGTTTCACTTTATGGCCCTCGGTAGAGTGCCATGGCATCACACAGCTCACAGCAACCTCTAACTCCTGGGCTTAAGCGATTCTCTTGCCTCAGCCTTCTGAGTAGCTGCGACTACAGGCGCCCGCCACAACACCCGGCTATTTTTTGTTTGCAGTTCAGCCGGGGTCGGGTTTGAACCCGCCACCCTCGGTATTTGGGGTTGGCGCCTTACTGACTGAGCCACAGGTGCCGCCCACATCCAGCTTTTATTTATTTATTTTTTTATTAAATCATAGCTGTGTACATTGATATAATCATGGGGCATCATTCACTAGCTTCACAGACCGTTTACCAAGTTTCACATATACCCTTGTAAGATGCACCGCTGATTTTAAAATTAAGTAAATCAGGCCGGGTGTGGTGGCTCACACCTGTAACCCTAGCACTCTGGGAGGCAGATGGATTGCCTGAGCTCAGGAGTTCCAGACCAGCCTGAACAAGAGTAAGACCCCTTGTCTCTAAAACTAGTTGGGCATTGTGGCAGGTGCCTGTAGTCCCAGCTACTTATAGCCCCAGCTGTTTATAGTCCCACTAACTTGGGAGGCTGAGGTAAGAGAATGATGAGTCCAAGAATTTGAGGTTGCTATGAGCTATGACACCACAGCACTCTACCAAGGGTGGACAAGGTGAGAATGTCTTCAAAAATCAATCAATCAATAAATAAAATAAATCAACCTTAACCTCCTAATCCAATTACAATACATTCTCACTGAAGATGATAGTGATTTTGATATGTGAATGTATGTCTCTGTGTGTAAGGAAAAAATGTTGAATTACATTTCCGAGCCAGCTGGTAGACTTCGTATCTCATACTTTGATAATAAAAGTTGTCATCTAAAATCAAAAGCAAAGGTCTAGAAACAGCAGTTTTCATTATGATGTAGGAAGACTGGGCCTCAGACTCTGCAGAAAATATCAGATCTTGTTCCTTTAAGCAGGTTATAAAATCTTCCCACATGGCTTCAGTCCTGTTGGGTGGGGCTGACATCTGACATCCATTAATGACAGCCATTAAGAAGTATTCCAGGTACTTTAACAGTTCCAGTCTAAGCACTTTCCACTGGAATGGCTACAAAAGACCAAAGAATTGCAATATATATTAGGCCAGTAGGGCCTCATTGCCACCCCATCACATATTAAAGCTCACAATACTGAACTATTTGTTCTGTAACACATCTGGTTTCTTATGCCTCCATGCCTTGTATATACCATTCCTTCTGCCTGGAAAACTCCTATATAGTTAAGAAGTCAAAGCTTGAGGGAAAACAAGAGGACAAAGATCAAGGTCCCTCTCCTGCTTGTCCACGCCTTACCACTGCTGAGATTGAACCGATGGGTCCTACCGCCTGGACAAAATATATTAAGTATGGAAAAAGCCAGCAAACACAGCAATCTCTATCAACAACTTCTGGCTTTCTCCTAAGTGGTGACGGTACTATCATCCAAGTAAATCCTGTGCTACCCTGATATTGTATTTACCTCACAATTAACAAAGAATAAGAAAGTAGATAAACTCTGCTACAGGCGAGGCCCAGAATTTTTCCACCCACTTACATGTACTGTATTTTGGCATATATACTTATAAAGTGGAGTCAAATAATATTTGCATTTGATTATGTAAATACATTCACATTCAAGCACTAGACAACAAAAGTAACAATTTACAATTTCAGAATATTCCAAAGGGTATTTGCTTAGCATTAGATGACAGACATCAATCCACTTTCCCCCAGTGGTCTCAGCTTTCACATGCTTCTCCAAGAGGTTGCACCTCACCATGCTGAGTATGAATACAAGTCTATTTCTTCCTTTTGTGGTTCAACTAAGAAATAGCCATCTTTTCCAATACTAGCAGAGGCAGATTTCCCCTGAAATGAATGAAGATTAAGCTTCAGAGGCCAGACCCTTCATTAGTTCAGACGCTTTGTTCCTGTGAGGAACCCAAAGCAATTTTGTTATCTATAATTTGTATACTATTTCTTAAAGACGGTTCTGCAAGTTATACAAACTTAAGCCCCACAAAAGCTGGATGCGCCGTGCCTAGATGTTAAACTGCCTCTGTTGGAATTTTTAGAGAATCTTTCCTTCTCCTAATGAGAAACTTCCCTACGGATTTTCAAGATTTCATCTGACCACAGGAAATTTCCACTTAACCTTGTCTAAACACTCCATTGTACAGAATACACAGTATATACATGCACCAAACGTACATATAAACTTCTATAAGACATCATTCTACAACGGCTGTTGGTAAATGTTTTAAGATAGATGTCTATAGCCAACTCATTCACTCCTTGGAATAACTATATTAACCCCGCTGCACTTTTCTCCAACTCCCGTCTCTGCTCCTGTCCAGGTCTCCCCGCCCACGTCAGGCGCAGTCTAGGACACAGAGGCGCTCAAAGCAAATAACCAACAGGCCCCGCCCCTCCGCACTGACCGGCGGCCGCGCTCTCGCTTCGTCGAGGAACGCATCGGGCATGACGTCATCATACGCGACGACGCCGACGGCCCAGGCCTGTTCCTGCCGCAGTCGGTGGACGAGCGCGCGCGCGAAGGTCGACTTTCCTGCAGCAGGCAGGCCGCAGAGGACGCAGAGAGCCAGCTTCCGTGGCCCCTCGTTGCCAGTTGCTCTGGCGCCATCTGCGGTCTTCATGCCGCCCGCGGAAACCAAAGGAACCTGGAAACGCTGTCTCCCGGCACTGCCCGTCAGTCGCGCAAGCGCATTGTCTCCCGCTGCCCTGCTGCGCCACCTGGTGCCTCAGCGAGGAATAGCCGGGGATCGAATGCGCACAGTCCCAGCTGTTTCCGAGGTTGCTCCAGTGGTACTCCGAGCCGCTGGAGTCCAGCGGTCGGTGAGGCTAGATCTGGAGTCTGGGGAGACAGTGGCTCTTTGTTTCCTATCTCATAGACATTCCTCCTGCTAGAAACTTGTGGTCCATTAGAATTTGCTCTTAGGTTTTGCTGCGATGAGGTATTAACGGCCCAGAGAAATCTTAGAAGAGACTTTAAGCCTTTTCCTCTAGCAGTCTTTGGAAGGTAAATTACTGGAACTCAAAGAATAATATGCGAAGCTCACAGTCCGAACACCACGCCATTCTGTCCTTCCTAGATGTGAATGGTGAAATTAGTTACTGCGTCCTAACGCCACCAGTTGGCAGCAAGTGTAAGGAAATCAGGGCAAAACAGTTTTAAAAAAAGTAATACTAAGGTATGAAGAGGTATAAATGCAAGACAATTTTTGCGTGGGTGTGTGATGTAAAACAGTTTAATTTAGATTCTAGTTTTCACCTTACTTAGGAGATGATTACTTTTTACTCAGTGTATTCAGAATATGAACACGTGAGGACAATGGATGTATAGTGGGTCAAAATACGACATATAACCTCCTAAGCCTGATATGATGTATTAGACAAAGCACATACACATAATCTCTTTTTCTTTCGGATTGACAGTGAAGAGCGTTGAGTTAATTTACTCTTTATTTCATGACATACACATCTGTCATTATTGGTCTGGGACAAGGTCCCGGTCCTTAATTTACCATTGTGTTTTATCCCTCATCCTCCACACCTGCAACCTATTTAAACTCTGCAGGCAACCTTTTTTTCTTTTCTTTTTACATGGTTATTTTTGTTTTGTCTGTTTTTTAGTAGACTGTTTTAGAGCAGATTTAGTTGGTTCCCAGCAAAACTGAGCACAAAGTGGAGTTCTCATATACCCTTTCTCCCTGCCCTGCTGTCATTATAACTGATGAACCTACATTAACACATCATTATCACCCAAAGGCCATAGTTTACATTGGGGTTCACTCTTGGTGTTGCACATTGTATAGGTTTGGGAAATATGTGTAACCTCAGTGTAACTTCGAGTGCCACTGACTTATGTTTGAAGAAGCTTTCTCAGAGTCCATATGAAGGGATGTTCCTTTAAGACCCTCCCAACTCCTACAGGAGCCAGACTGAAATTTCCTGAAAGGGACCTTGGGAGTGGAAAGCAAGATAAGTTAATGTGCATCTCAGTTAAAGGGTGCACCTGTTTTCTCAGACAAACGGCTGAATAAGTTTTTGTGGTTGCTTTGTATAGTTTGTACTCTTAGCATATAAATCATTAGCTGCCAATTAGTTTTATTATTAGAAAGTGTATGTGCAAAACTTAGTGTTATTAAGAGTACATAAGCTTGGGTGGTGCCTGTGGCTCAAAGGAGTAGGGCGCTGGCCCCATATGCCGGAGGTGGTGGGTTCAAGCCCAGCCCTAGCCAAAAACTGCAAAAAAAAAAAAAAGTATATAAGCTTGTAAGAAATAAACTTGAGGCCAGTGCATGCCTGAGCGAGCTGCAGTCTCCCCTCTTTCTGAGATTTCAGTTGTGGACTTTTCCTCTGCGGCACTGATTCACGCAACAAATATGAAATGATACCTATCCATCAATACCAAACAGTTTCTCAGCCTTATAAATCCTCTGTGCTCCACTTGTTCATTGTCCCCCTCTAATTCCTGACACAACTAATCTTTTTATTGCCTCCATAGTTTTGCCTTCTCCAAAATGTCATATAGAATCATAGAATCTTTTTAGATTTGCTTTTTTCACTTAGTAATGTATACATTTAAGTTTACTTCATGTCTGTTCACAGCTTGATGGTTCTTTTTAGCACTGAGTAATAATGTCTGGATGTACCACAGTTTATTTCTTCATTCACCTACTGCATGACTTCTTTTTGTTTTTTGTCTGGGGCTGGGTTTGAACCTGCCACCTCTGGTATATGGGGCTGGTGCCTTACTCCTTGAGCCACAGGCACCTTTTGGCAATTAAACCTCTGTGTGCTCGGTTTTGTATAGACCTGTTTTCAGAAAGGTAGGTTTATTGGCTGGGTGCCATGGCTCACACCTTTAATCCTAGCACTCTGGGAGGCTGAGATGGGTGCATTGCTTGAGCTCAGGAGTTGGAAACCAGCCTGAGCAAGAGTGAGACTCCATGTCTAATAAAAATAGAAAAAACTAGCCAGGCATGGTGGTGCATACCTATAGTCCTAGGTGCTCAGGAGGCGGAGGCAAGAGGATCTTTGAGATCCAGAAGAAGTTTGAGGGCTCAGTGATGACATGGCACTCTGTGACAGAGTGAGACTGTTATTTTTTGTTTTGTTTTTTTAAGAAAGTGGTATTTTTTACAAAACTAAACCTAAACTAATACCTGCTACCTTAGTGTATTGGCTTCCTCTTGAGCAGACAGCAGTGAACCTGGTAAGGCTGTAACAAGGTCTTGTTCTGTTGCATGGGCTGTCTAAATAGTACCTTAGTTTTTGCTGCTTTGGATGGGAGGAGGAAAGGATGTTATCAAGACAGTGGGACAGTTGGCCTTACTCTCCCAGCTGATGGGCAATGTGGTTATAGCTATTGAGTCAGAATGCCCAGAGCTTACATGCCTAATTCATTTCTCCCAGTCTCAATTCAGTTATCCCCAGTTCAGCCTATTTTATTCTTTCTTCCTGCTCATCTCTCAGCTGCTTATAATATAGAATCACTTAGTACCTCTAACACAGGGGTCCTCAAACTTTTTAAACAGGGGGCCAGTTCACTGTCCCTCAGACTGTTGGAGGGCCGGACTATAGTTTAAAAAAAACAACCTATGAACAAATTCCTATGCACACTGCACATATCTTATTTTGAATTAAAAAAAACAACAAACAAAACAGGAACAAATACAATATTTAAAATGAAGAACAACTAAAGTTAAATCAACAAGTTTACCAGTATTTCAGTGGGAACTATGGGCCTGCTTTTGGCTAACGAGATGGTCAATGTCTGGTTCCATATTTGTCACTGCTAGTTGAAACAAGTGATGCAAGTGTGCATCAGTTAGTCCCACGACTGAGAGGAGTCGAGAGACAGGAGGGGAGTCGGACAGTGCGGCACACATTCCACACATGCGCACTGTAGCAGGACAGGCAGCCGTGGCAAAAACACCCAGAGGGCCGGATCAATGTTCTCGGCGGGCCGTAGTTTGAGGACCCCTGCTCTAACATATTAAGTGGTGTTTGCACTGAAGATACAGAGCTTTGGGCAGAAGTATAGAAGTTTATTTGGTGAGCTTGAGCAGGCAGCTGCCTGAAACCTAAATGAAAAAGACTGGCTTCCTGGCCTTGGATGGCTCTGCTCCTTTGTGCCATCTTTGCCTTCCTCTTTCTTTTTTTTTTTTGTTTTTTAGTTTATTTTTATTGTTAAATCATAGCTGTGTACATTAGTGCCATCAAGGGGTACAATGTGCGGGTTTCATATACAATCTGAAATATTCTCATCAAACTGTTCAACGTAGCCGTCATGGCATTTTCTTACTGTATGTAGGTATTTGTATTCCGCCTTTAGTAAGTTTTGCCTGTACCCCTTCTAAGATGCACTGTAGGTGCGGCCCCACCCATCACCCTCCCTCCACCCTCACCTCCCCCTTCCCTTCCCCTTCCTTGGCCCTTTCCCCATAGTCTTGTGCTATAGTTGGGTTATAGCCTTCATGTGAAAGCTATAGTTTAGCTTCATAGTAGAGCTGAGTACGTTGGATACTTTTTCTTCCACTCCTGAGATACTTTGCTAAGAAGAATATGTTCCAGCTCCATCCATGTAAACATGAAAGAGGTAAAGTCTCCATCTTTCTTTAAGGCTGCATAATATTCCATGGTATACATGTACCATAATTTGCTAGTCCATTCATGGGTCAATGGGCACTTGGGCTTCTTCCATGACTTAGCAATTATGAATTGGGCTGCAATAAACATTCTGGTACAGATGTCTTTGTTATATGCCTTCCTCTTTCTTTACCCCAATCTCAGCTGCTTTAAGGAAATGCTGAGTATGCTGGGCAACTTTAGAGAGGAAAAGGACTCAAACTTTTATTGCTCTGTTAGGTATGAGTGCCCATGTTTAGACTGACCTGACCTTTGGCATTCCCAGTAATTACAGTAGTCAAAAAAAAATCCTCATCTCCAGTGGATACGTTCTGTGGCCAATTTTCCCTTATATACAAACATATAACTTGAAGGGGCACAGGTCACTTCTAAGATTTGTTACTAAACTTGACTTAAATCATTCTTTCATTAGATTGGTTAAGTCACATGGGCAGTGTCACTGAATCCGTGCAGCCTCAGTTATTGTCATCGTTCCCTTCTGATTCTCAGAAAAGATACAGGGAGGTTGGTCAGTAATCATTTATGCTGGAATAGTCATTCTGCTTTGAACTTACGGTTAGGTTATTTGTCCCAACTTATCTTACTGGTTCTTTACTGTCATTGCTGCCACGTAGGGCCCTGGGCATTGTGTGGGACCCTTGTCTCACCTTACACAAGCTGTAGAAGGTACTCAGCACCTAGTTCCAATTTCAACCTCAACTAAATTTTCCTGCACTTTCATTTCACTTTGATCTAGCTGCCTGTTGCACACATGTTAATTATTCTTAAGAGAAACTATTCACGGGAACAAGTGAGAGGAAACAGCAGTGTGGTATTTATGAGTGATAATCCTCGTTAATAAATATCATGTAGAAATCTTAAAAAGTCTGAGATTTCACCTCTGCTGACCCCCAGTATTTTCAGAGCAGGTTTTCTCCTCTAGTTACTGTCACAGTTTTCTGCCAGCTCAGCATTCATCTTCTTTAATTGGTAACAGAAATTGCTAACAACCTAGCTGCCATGATTTTTCTCAATCATGAACAGCCAATAAAATCTCACCCTCCCTACTTTTACCCATCTTCTTCTTTCCTTACTAACTCCTAGAGCTAAGTTTCCTGAAACTCTTTTCTGGTCACAAAAACAGATTTTCATCTCTAACAGATTTTCATCTGCACCCAAACATGGCTTTGCCAGCACAGCATTGTTCATAACCTCTGCAAAAATCTCACTTCTAGTTGTTGAGATTAGCTAAGACATACGTTATTTGGTAGACTAGTAGACGTTTGTACATTTTTTTTTTTTTGAGGCAGAATCTCACATTGTTGCCCTAGGCTAGAGTGCTGTGGCATCAGCCTAGCTCAGAGCAACCTCAAACTTCTGGTGCAAACGATCCTCCTGCCTCAGCCTCCCAAGTAGCTGGGATTACAGGTGCCTTTCACAGTGTCTGACTAATTTTTCTGTTTTTAGTAAAGACGAGGTCTCACTCTTGCTCAGGATGGTTTCTAACTCCTGAGTTCAAGCAGTTCTCCAACCTTGGCTTCCCAGAGTGCCAGGATTACAGGACCATGCCTGGCCTAGACTAGTAGACATTTAATAAGTGCTTGTCCCCTTGGTTGTCAACCACTCATTGACCTGTGAAAATGAACTTCCCTACTTTACTGTCAAGTAAGATATTCTTAATACCCATTTCAATAACATCTATAACGTTTAGACCAGTGTAAAAAGTTTGTGATAGGGTCTCTTTTGTCTGGACTTGAGTACAGTGGCATTGTCATGGCTCTCTGTGACCTCAAATTCCTAGGCTTAAGTTATCCTCCTGCCTCAGACTCCCAAGTAGCTGGGGCGGGGGCATATAACCATGCCTGGTTTATTTTTTTTTAATTTTTTATAGAGATGGGGGTCTTGCTATGTTGCTCAGTCTGGTCTCAAACTCCTGGCCTCAAGTGATCCTCTGGTTGTGACCTCCCAAAGTACTGGGATTGCAGGCATGAGCCACTCACTGCACTCAGCTACAAAGTAAAACTTGTAAGTTTACTGGCTCCTTTTTATACTCAATGTTAGTGTCATTTGCAGCTGAATCATCTTCAAGTCACCTGTCTTACTTCCTATTGAGTTTTTGAAACACATAACAAAGGTATCCTAAAATGTAAGCCAAATACTAACCATTACCAGATCTTGAACTAATCTGGTGATACCTAGTGTTTTTTGATTCCCCAAGACCATCTGTTTCTGGTATTGTGAACTAGTAAATTACCTAATCTGCTGAAAGTGGGTCTTAGACCTAGAATTTCACCAGTCTCACTAACCTTGAGAACCACCAAAGAAAGAACAAAGGTACAAGATGCAGTTCTGCTAATGGAGGATCTGAATATTACCAACTTCTGCTATTTAGAAACAATGATGAAAGAAGTTTCAATTCCTTCATTGCTGAAGCTTTCACCTCAACTTTAGAAAAAAAGCAATTTCGGGCGGCCCCATATACTGAGGGTGGTGGATTCAAACCCGGCCCCGGCCAGACTGCAACAAAAAAATACCCGGGCGTTGTGGCGGGCATCTGTAGTCCCAGTTACTCAGGAGGCTGAGGCAAGAGAATCAACTAAGCCCAAAAGCTGGAGGTTGCTGTGAGCTGTGATGCCACAGCACTCTACTGAGGGGGACAAAGTGAGACTGTCTCTAAAAAAAAAAAGAAAGAAAGAAAAAAGCAATTCCTGGAGATTTCTGATGACTTTTTTGGACTGTGTCTTAACTACCTACCATAGTATTGTATGTTTGAATTACTTATAAAGATGTTGCAAACAAAGTTAATCATTTAATAAGTGGGCCTTGTATTTTGGTGCTGTGAAAGTTACTTCTTCACTTGGTATTTGTGCACCAGATAGTGTGTTACATGCTGGGGATTCACATGTAAAGACAGCTCCTACTGTTAAAAGCTCATAATTTATTTTAAGAGAGTAAGTAAAACGTTCACAGCATATTAAAAAAAATTAGAAAATTTACATCCTGCTGCTCATGTTATACTCCAAAAGCACAGCTATCAAAGGTAAAACCAGGAGAAAGGTTTCTATAGCTTCCTCTAACCTGCAATCCAATAGTACAACATATCCCTGAAGGGACATTAACACCATACCTCAAAATTCTGTCCTTGTGCATAAAGACAGGTCATTTCTGTAGGAAATGTATAATATTCCAAATGAGTTGTTGGCATAGAACGTAGAATTTTTGATGGGTTACTTCTTCAGAACGTGCAAGTACCAAGAAAGCATAACATAAAGTAACAAAACAAATCCTGCAGGCAATTTGATTTGGATGCTGTTTTCCCTAATTATTAACTTACCAAAAGAAGAGTTGTTTCACCCAGACCGTCCTTTTAAGACTCTAGGTAAACAGGGCAATACCCATAGCTCAGTGGGTAGGGTGCTGGCCACATACACTGAGGCTGATAGGTTTGAACCTGGCCTGGGTCAGCTAAAACAACAATGGCAACAACAACAACAACAAAAAAATAGCCAGGTCTTGTAGTCCCAGCTACTTGGGAGGCTGAGGCAAGAGAACTGCTTAAGCCCAAGAGTTGGAGGTTGCTGTGAGCTGTGATGCCATGACACTCTACCCAGGGCGACAGCTTGAGACTCTGTCTCAAAAAAAAAAAAAATAATGATAATAAAGACTAAGTAAACAACAAATTATAGCCAAGTTCTCAATAAAGCAGATAAAACAATTTCATGAAATGAGTGCATTATGAAAGTTCTTTTTAAGCCAGTTATCTTGGAGTGGATTTTTCCATACTATGTTACTTGTGGTTACCTATTTAGTCAATTCTTTATTGTATTAATTCACATTAGTGTACATTATTGTGGACCAAACAAGAATATTTTTAATTAAAAAGGTAAAACCCATATAAACCAAAGTAGTGTTTAAAAATTTCAAAGTGAAAAGGGGTCCCAAACCCCAAGTGTTAAGGACTTTTCTTTTTCTTTTTTTTTTTTTTTTTTGAGACAGAGTCTCACTTTGTTGCCCTTAATAGAGTTCCTTGACATCATAGCTCACAGCAACCTCAAACTCCTGGGCTCAAATGATGCTCTTGCCTCAGCCTCCTGAGTAGTTGGGACTATAGGCACCCACCACAATGCCCGGCTATTTTTTGAGACTGGGTCTTACTCTTGCTTAGGCTGGTCTCAAACCTGTGAGCTCAGGCAATCCACCTGCCTCAGCCTCCCAGAGTGCTGGGATTACAGGCGTGAGCCTCTGTGCTTGGCCACAAGGACTTTGTTATAAGGCCACATATTTAGCAGTAAGGCATGGTTCTGTGATTCCTAACACCTATCTCTGTATTTAAAAATATTTTCCTCTTGGCTCATTCCTGTAATCCTAGCAGTCTGGGAGGCCAAGGTGGGTGGATTGCTTGATCTCATGGGTTTGAGACCTGCCTGAGCAAAAAGCGAGACCCTGTCTCTACTAAAAATAGGTAACTGAGAAAGGAAGATCATTTAAGCCCAAGAGTTGGAGGTTGCTGTGAGCTACGACGCCACGGCACTCTAACCAGGGCCGACAGCTTGAGACTCTCAGAAAAAAAAAATTTTTTTCCTCTAACTTTAAATTACTGTCTTTACTAAGATTCTAGGGTAGTGATGTAGACAGAGGTAGGGATGCAGGAAAAGCATGTAAGAGTACCAAGGAATTCTTTTAAAAAGACATATACAGGGTGGTGCCTGTGGCTTAGTGAGTAGGGCACCAGCCCCATATACTGAGGGTGGCAGGTTCAAACTCAGCCCCAGCCAAACTGAAACAAACAAAAAAAATAGCTGGGCATTGTGGCGGGAACCTGAATTCCCAGCTACTCGGAGGCTGAGGCAAGAGAATCGCCTAAGCCCAAGAGCTGGAGGTTGCTGTGAGCTGTGACGCCATAGCACCGAGGGCAACAGACCAAGACTCTGTCTCAAAAAAATGAAAAAAGAAAAAAAGACACACAGTCCACCAATAAAACTCTTAATTACTTCCCCACTGAAAATCAATTGCTGTTACTAATGGGAATATCCAACTCTTTTTTTTTTTTTTTTGAGATAGAGTCTCATTTTGTCACTCCCAGTAGGGTATCCTCGTGTCATAGCTGACAGCAATCTCTAACTCCGAGTAGCTGGGACCACAGGTGTCCACCACAATGCCCGGCTATTTTTAGAGATGGGGTCTCACTCTAGCTTAGGCTGGCCTTTAACTTGTGAGCTTAGACAATCTACCCACCTTGGTCTCCCAGAGTGCTGGGATTACAGGCATGAGCCACTGAGCCCAGCCTCCAACTCTTGACATATACTGATGATCAGGGGATCCAACAACCACTCTCAATTTCAATAATTTGCTTATAGAACAAATAATTTGCTTATAGGACTTATAGAACTCAAAGCACTTACTTCTTGGTTATGGTTTACTATAGTGAAAGAATACAGATTCAAATTGGCATAGCAAAGGCACATGGTGGAAAATCCAGGAGAGACCATGAGCAAGCTGCCAGTTGTCCACTTCCAGCGTAGTTGTATGGATGGCATTTAATTCTTCCGGCAATGATGTGTGACAGCCAAGAAGGCTCATCTGAGCATTGGTGTCTAAGGTTTATGTTGTGGGTTAGTCATGGAGGTATGCAACACCCAGTCTTTAGCCCTCCATAGCTCAAACTGATACAGTGTGGCCGCTCACCATACATTATACTGGTAATATAAGCTCGCTGGTGGGGTCCAAGGACACTAGGTATACAAGGACACTCTAATCAAGAAAGGCATTCCAGGGCGGCGCCTGTGGCTCAGTGAGCAGGGCGCCAGCCCCATATGCCGAGGATGGTGGGTTCAAACCCAGCCCCGGCCAAACTGCAACCAAAAAATAGCCGGGCATTGTGGCGGGCGCCTGTAGTCCCAGGTGCTCGGGAGGCTGAGGCAAGAGAGTTAAGAGTTAAGAGGTTGCTGTGAGCCGTGTGACGTCATGGCACTCTACCAAGGGTGGTACAGTGAGACCCTGTCTCTACAAAAAAAAAAAAAAAGAAAGAAAGGCATTCCAGTGGGTTACAGGTTATCTCCCTGGAGCTGGTCACAAGCCAGCTACTGTGGAAGCTGCAGGGTTTGAATCTCTTAGACATCCTTAGTTAACCCTTCACTATATAACAGTTTTAGGATAAAGTGTTTCACATAGGTGATAATCATAGATGTCAGAGACTCATTTATAGTTCAGGAAACTCTGTGACATTTCTACATTTCCTCAGAAAGGTTGTAATGAAAACCATACAGAATCCAATGTTGTTAACCAGAACAGTGGTTATTAGGTAGAGTGGGTACCCATAAATGAAGATGGGGAAGAGATCGTGAGGTCTTTCTTTTCCATTACTTCCTTAACTGCAGGCCCAGCAATGAGGTAGGGTGAGAAGGAATTTCTGGCAACTTTGGGACCTGTAAAAAAGGGAGAGGAGAAGGGAAACCCCAAATAGCTGAAAGGGAAGTTAAGTTCCAACAACCACCTTTCTGGGAAGTATACTTCTGGGTAAAGGGTAGTTCATACACAGTAAGAACTTACTTTATGTAAAATTAAGATCATTAAAAAATCTAAACTGTGGCATTACTAAATGAATATGCTCAAGAAAATTAATACCCTAAGTCAGTGGTTCTCAACCTGTGGGTCGCGACCCACAGGAACTGTATTAAAGGGTCGCAGCATTAGGAATGTTGAGAACCACTACCCTAAGTCGTTTTCTTCCAAAATGTTCTTTTCAAATGTATGTTGGCTCATATGCTGAAAACAGATTTGAAATATGCTCTTAAAGAGAATACTGAATTCTTACATACCCATAAACTACAGCAGAAGGCTCAAAATAGGTAAGGCTCCAAATTGCATAGTTTATCTTGGTGATATTGGTGGGAAGCTTCCAACATTTATTTTATGATTTATTTCAAGATGAAAAATAAAGCAAATAATCATTTGCAATTCATGACAAGAGCAATTTGTCATATTAAGGTTGAGGTCATTACTTGAAGGTTAATGTAGGATAATTTAAAAAAAAAAGATTGTGGTCAGCGCTGAAACATAACTATCCAGCCTTTGAAAAACTGTAAAACTGAATTTATTAGTTTTGCCTTTTTCTCCTCTTGGCTATCAGCTAACTCTCACTAGCCTATCAATTCCATACAACAAATCTGTATTCAACACCTCCACTGGGCACAGAATTATTTCTAATTTCAGGGAACACAAATATGTCAACTGACAAAGTCTGAGATCAAAAGGGAATTATAATACTTACAAAGTCTAAGTGTAGCACAGAGGAATTAATTTAATTCTATAGCAAAGTGAAGGTCAGCTTGGTTTTGAATAAGCAAGAAAATGTGACCAGTTTCATAACAAAATTTTACAGTTCTCTAGTGTCTTAGCTGTCTCATGTTCCAAAGGAGTTTCTAGTGTTCACATTAGAACTGAAGCAGGCAGCTGAGTCTCCTTGCCTGAACAGGGATGAAACAGCATTATCTCAGCTTCAGTGGCCTAGCAAAGTAGGCCACTTTCTCTTAGAAAAGTAGAGAAGAGACAGAGGGGTCTCAGTACAAACTGTTGAACAGAACTTTGTATTTTTTTGTTAACTGATACAATTTCTTTGAGTTTTTCCCAGGAAACAGCAGAACCTCTTTGCAGCCCTGAGATAACTACAGCGCCTTACTCTACCAGAATGTCTGTCTGGAGAAAGTCAAGATAAGCGATATACCAGGGCAGATTGTGACCGAGAGCCACTGAGCCTGTACACAAGGCTGAACAGTATTAACCCCTAGCTCATTATAAAACTAAAACTCCCACCCTGGGGAGGGACCAGAACCATTTTCTGTTCATGGGATATATGAATCATCATGAGTCCTCACTGCACCTTGTGCCCTGCACTCCACCCCAAACATACAAGGAGTATGTGTCCTCTATTAATTATTCATTTTCACCTCCATAAAACCCCCTTAACCCTGTGCCTCCCCATCCCAGCTGACATGTCCTCTGAAATAAATCCTTTCCTCCTTGACAAGCCTCATCTCAGAATTGGCTTCCTGTGCAGGGGGCAACAGTGAACCACCTTTGTGTGTTCGGTAACAAAAAGAAATGGCAGTTTAGGTGGGAGGCAGGCAGGGGGCAGAGCAGGAAGGGCTTTGTGTGCCATGCTGAGTGAAGATGTTCTTGATTCAATCAAGAGCATCAAGTACCACAAGGAACGTAGGATAGTGCAGAGAAAGAAATGGAGGTGGAGAATCAAGGCCAATGACTAGAAAAGGAACTTCTGAAATTGTTCAGATTAAAGCTGGTGCTTGGAAATAGAAGCAGCGGAGATGAAGAAAGATACGAAAGTTTTTCTTTAGGAAAATGAAGACTTAGCTGGGCAAGGTGGCTCATGCCTGTAATCCCAGCACTTGGGAGGCCTAGGCGGGTGGATTGCCTGAGCTCACAGGTTCCAGACCAGCCTGAACCAGAGCAAGACCTTGTCTCTAAAAATAGCTGGTGTTGTGGGGAGAACCTATTAGTCCCAGCTACTCAGGAGGCTGACAGAGAGGATCACTTGTGCCTGAGTGTTTGAGGTTCCTCTGAGTTATGACATCAGGGCACTCTAGCAAGGGTGACAAAGTGAGACTCTGTCTAAAAAAAAAAGAAAAGAAAATGAAGACTTAGTGATTTACTGGGTATATGGGAATAAAGTGTTGACTGTAGGACTCTTTAAGTTTTCTATTCCTGGTCATTCTACTTTATTTAAAGAAGTCAAAATCTAGTTTTCAATACTGATCTTGCTCATGAAATTGCAGATTAGTGTTTCTGAAGAACAGTCTATTTTCCTTTAGACTGTCCACAAATGTTAACATGGATCAGAGTTAGTTTATGACCACAGGAAGTAGGGCAGAAACAATGAAGAACAGAAACAATGAAGACAACTTGGACGGAGTCTAGAGTATTAAAAAGATCTTTGCCAACTAGGACCTTCACAATCAGGGATTTGAATCTTTTTTGTATTCTTTATGTATTAGGCTTCTGGTGGGTTTTCTGTTTCAAATTAGGTTGAATTTACTTACCATACATGAAGTCATCATTTTTCCCACCCAACATAGGGAAAAAGAATGCAAAAGATCACTCTGTTCTTATTTATAACTAGAGGGCACATGTCCTAATATCCAAACTCAAATGAAAACTTAAGCAAAAAACTAATTTGCACTTAATCATGAACCCAAAACAAAGTTCTGAGATGACGGTAGATTATAGGTGATCAAAAACGTTATTTTCTGGAAACTACCAGCTTAAACACAACTTTGGAACTCCGACATCGCCTATTCTGTAATCTAATTTCTTTTTTCTTTCAAAAGATGAAAAAGAATCTGCGCACACCTCTACGAGAAGAGGACTGTGGGGGCGGGGGGCACACCGTCCACATTCCCATCCTACACGGCATCTGGGAAGTTATTATCTCCCACTTCTCTGCATTCTGCGCTAGCGGCCCCCAAAGCCAAACACCCCTGGGGCTGGAGGCGGGAAAAGCCCCGGAGTCCTCGGAAGAGATGAACTAGGCCGGGAGTTGATCCCGAAGGCTTCGAGAAGCTACAGGACCACACCTACCTGACTACAGACGCCCCTCATTGGACCCGCCCTCCCCATTAACTGTCGTCCGCCTCGCGCGCAGGTCCCCTGTGACCAACGTCGAAAACTCGTCCTCGTGCCCACTCGGAGTTCTCCACGCCTGCGCAGTCTCCCCGGTGCTGGAGGGACTGTAGATGCACATGCTCCACCCTTCATCTCTGTCTCTCTCTCTCTCCCTCTGCAGGGCTGATTTTGAACGCCGTCCCCGAAGCCTGATGGCTTGCGCATGCGTCCCCACGCTAGCTGCGTTTCTCCCCACAAAAGCCACAGGCGGCGGGTATTTGAAGCTCAGCGAGCCGGAAGTCGCTCTGCTTCCTCACTTCCACGCTGCCCTAGCGGAAACTCATGCCCTGGAAGAGAGGTTCCGGGGCGGGGCTGGCCTGGCTGGAGGCGGCACAATGGAGACCCGGACTGAGGTCGCGGGAGTGACCCGCGGTCTGACGCTGGCCTCTTCGTGGCCTGCCGCACGCGGTGCCCTAATCCAAAGTCTCACCCAGGCTGGTCTCGGAGCCCATGACTTTGATTGCGAGGAACTGCCAGCGCCGCCTGTTTCGGGGTGCGCCGGGCCGGGGCGGGGGTTGCTGCTCTGGGTGACAGCCACGCTCCTGGGGGAGGAGGGCCGCGAGGGGAGAGGGTCTGCGCCAGGGTCCGAGAGCGGAATTGGTGCCGGCTCTGTGCGGGGAAGCGGCGGCTGCTTGGTGGGGCCGAGGTCGGGGTGGATCCGGCCCCGAAGTAGCCGCGGCTCTGGGTGTACGAGCTGGGGGCTCCGGGGAGCGGGGAAAGGTGACCTGGACGTTCGGAATGTCATAAATGTCCCCCTCTGTCAGGCTTGACAGCTCGTCAGTTATACTGAAATCAGTCTGCCCATCTACCCCCAAGCAAATAATCTTTCTGTCGACTAAAACAGGCTTCTTGAAAAGGCGGACTCTAGAGGAGCGCCATCAACTTAAATTTGAAAAGGATAGGCTTTTGTCTTTTATCGCCTTCTCTTCCCCACTCTTGTATGCACACGGTGAGCGTCCAGTAAATTTATGTAATTATATGAGAATCAATAGAGTAGAAGGTCAATCACTGGGAGAAGAAAGAAAGGGGAAAGCCCTGATGTCTTAAGCCTACATTTCTTTATGAATTCTGTATTTGTGGGGTGCTTGGACCTCAAGGGCAAGTGGAAGTGAGTTAGTAGAAATGTCCATGGCTTGGTGAGTAAGTGGGTTTTGAACAGTGTTCAGAGAACTATACTATATAATGTTTTTGCCAATTTTCTTCTCAGCCAGAGTCTAGTGATTTTGAAGAGAAGCCTGTGCAGCCAAGATGAAAACCCCTGCTTCCTCTTCCTAAAGTATGACCCCAACGGAGTTGAAGAAATCGTTTCTGTTGGCATTTTAAGTTCTGCAAGAAATATGGAAGTTTACTTAGGAGAGGAGTACTGTGGAACCAGTAGGGGCAAAAGTGTTGGTGCTGTCCTGGATGACAGGTTTGTACAAGTGAAAGTGTTCTTGTACAAGTGAAAGTGTTCTTCTGAATCAGTATTTTTATTTTCCACAGCTTTTCTAGTGAGGTTCTTGATTCTCTGCCACAGGGACCATACTTTAGAGAGAGAAGGAAAAAAAAAAAAAACCAACTTTTTAAAAAAAATTCAAAGACAATATAGCAGATTAGACTATTAAGGGATCATATTTATAGTCAGTCTAAATTAGACTAGTTTGTTTTGTTTGGAGACAGAGACATGCTCTGTCACCTGGGCTAGAGTTCAGTAGCCAGATCATAGCTCACTGCAGCCTCAAACTCCTGGGATCAAGTGATCCTTCTACCTTGGCCTCCCAGAGTGCTGAGATTACCATACTGAGCCCTTAATTATTTTTATAAATAGGGAAATTTAGAACTAATAGTGTGGAGGTGAATTGATAGAATGTTAGAGCTAGTTAGTGGAAGAGTTTTAATAGGATGATGAAGTTCTGCTAAGTTTTTTGTCTCTCTCGTTTAACTCATGGGGGTCTGTTTTCCAAAAGTTAATTTGGCAATTAGGGTGGAACTTTGAACACATCCTCTTCTTGGAAGACTGTTACAATTAATAATTTTTTAATAAAGATTTCTGCACCAATCTGTCTTTAATATAATCCAAAATATGAATCCTTCATATTGGAAATAATTACTGTGTTTATTGAGTTTTAAAATATTCTCTGTGCTACATAATTGTATATATGTTATCAAATTTAATTCTGTTATATAGCTAGTAAGCGGTAGATGCAGTCCTTGGGCAGAGTAATTCAGTTCTCACAGGACTTTCAACTTTATGCCTCAGCAGAAAAACTGAATTTTAGGATTTAAGTATTATCCTGGAAATGTTTACTTTTGAGTGGAACGATTAAAAGTGATAATGTATGAAAATTTTAAAAAATCTTTTTTATTTTTAGTGAACATGAAAAGATCATTTTGTACAAAAATTATCTAAAATTGGAGTCCTTTACACATGCTTGTAAAATAAAGGTAAGCTTTCAGTAAATTTTAACAAATTTGGCAAGTTGTTTTTGTACTTTTCATACTTATTTCCTGCTGGTTTGGTAATACAGTAATATAATTAGTCCAACTAGGTTTCTGGCTTTAGTTCAGAAGCACTTAGTAAACATGCAAAAAAATCACTTTTTTTTTCTTTTAAGAAGACAAGTGTCATTCTGTTGTTTTGGCTAGAGTGCTTTAGTGTCAGCCTAGCTGACAACCTCAAAATCCAAGGTTCAAGTGAGTCTCCTGTCTCACCAGCCTCAGTAATTGGAACTATAGGCACCCACAGCAACACCCAGCTAATTTTTTTCTATTTTTATTAGAGACAGGGCCTTGCTCTTGCTTAAGCTGGTCTTGAACGCCTGAGCTCAAGGGATCCTCTTGTCTCAGCCTCCCACAGTGCTAGGATTACAGGGAGCCACCACACTCAGCCAAAAATTACTTTTCTAAAAAACTATCAACCCTTTTTAACATTGAAATCTTCTTTTAAATGCAGCCATTTTTTAACTTACAGAAAAGTATTGTTAACATATCATTAATATTAAGTGCTATATTTTGAAACCTTAGAAAACTGAGCTAGAAAACATTTTTTTTTCATCTTTATACCAAAAAACCACACACAGTTTGGCCCTATTTATCAACCAAGAAGGGAATTACAGAAGTTGCAGGCAAGGGAACCAAAAAGTGGAAGGGATTGTACTGTTCCTCAGCATAAAAATACTGTTAAGGTGAATTTTACTGAGGTCATCACATCTAGGGATAGGGTACTGAGTTGGGAATCTTGAGTCCTGAATATTAATTCATTTCCATCATGGACAAGTGGTCTAACCTTGGTCAAGTTTTTTCACCTGATTTAATCTACCTCATGGGTAAATGTTGGTGGCTTAAGAAAATTAATTCTTGGACTCTCTTTTTATCTCTATAATTCTGTGCTCATTATTACTTATAGAAGAATATGAAATTATTATAAGAAAAAAGTGATTTTCATAGCAGGCAGATAGCAAATTGTTAGAACTGATTATTCAAAGATGTTTTTGTTTTGGGTAGTACATATTAAGTTTCTAAATCTATTTAAATAAAATGATTGATTCATGCAAATTCTAGAGTGCCGCTTAATGCCAGATAATATACAACGTATTTAGGAATTAGTGATAAGAAAATAACTGTAAATGCTTGCCTTCACGTTGCTTGTATTTTAGTTGGGTAAGACATAATAAGCAGACTTAGTAAAATATGAGGTCTGACAATTAAGTTCATGAACTTGCCTCCTTGAGCTTATGTTGCAGCACTGTACAGACTACTCAGTAAGGTTTCAGAACCTTGGTGTATCAGTGTCTCACAGCTGTGTGCATGTCAACTGTGGTGGTGTCTTACTGAGTGGCATTTGTTATTGTTGTATGTTTTTGTGTGCCCCCGTGAGAATGTCAGAGCTTGAATTAGCAAGTAACAAACGTTAAATTTCTTTTAAACGTGGCAAGAGTGGAAGTGAAATCAGGAACATGTTAGTCCCAAGTTTATGGAGATAACGCCATGAAGAAAATGGCAGTATACAAATGGATTAAATGTTTTTCTGAGGAAAGAGAAAGCATGACTGATAAAGAGAGGTCAGGGTGGCCAGCGACAAGCAAAAATTCATTGAATTATGCATCAGAATCATCGGCTGACTATGAGAAGCATAGCAGACCAAGTAAAAATCACTAGAGAAACAGGGAAATCTTAAAATCTTAACCAACAACTCAGTGGCTCTTGCATCATGATGGTGCACCAGCTCACTCAGCACACTGTCTATGAAGTAAACAAATAACTGTGTTGGAACACCCTCCCTACTCACCTGATCTGGTCCCCAGTGACATTTTTCTTTACCTGAAGATAAAGGAAATATTGAAAGGAAGACATTTAGGACATCAAGGTATAATATGACAGTAGCTTTGATGGCCATTCCAGAGAAAGAGAGTTCCACAATTGCTTTGAAGAGTGGACTGGGCATTGGCATCAGTGCAGAGCTTCCCAAGGGGGGGGACTTTGAAGGTGACCACAGTGATATTCAGCAGTGAGGTATCCAGCACTTCTCTAGGATAAGTTCACAGACTTATTTGTCAGATCTTATATGTACTGTATTTGATGAGAAAGGCAGGGGGGATCGAAAAGAATAAAGGACAATAGAGAAGTTGGGAGGTAGGAAGTTAATGATGCATTTCCTTAGTTGTCAAGGATAGTCATGTCAGTGGTTCCACACTTAAGAGTTTTTTTTTTTTTCCACACTTAAGAGTTTTTAGATCAAGTATTTGTATTGACATATGTCCTTGTGTGACATGGATTTACATGTCTCTGAAGGTGAATGTTTTTAGTAATTATTCTTATGGGAGTGCAAATAATTATTTCATTCAGGGAAACCCCAGAGTATATGTGAAAGCTTGTTCTAGGTCAATAGTATATGAAAGTTAAAGACTTGTCACTGAAGCAAATTTTTAAGCACTTACATAGTGGTAGACAGTGGAAATTTTAACACATAATCCTTACAGCAACCACGTGAAGTCATTGTTATTTTATTCTCTCTTATTTTCCTCCTCACTCAGGTTTAGCATTTTCCCACAGTCACACAGGTTTTGAGTACCAGTCATAATTTAAACTTAGATTTGTCTGGTTCTACAGCCTGTTCTTTTCAGTTTTGCTAACTTTTTGTCAGTATCCAACATGAAATGCCTCTTGGTTGAGAAATACGGACAAAAGGGGGTATAGTGGCTCATGCCTATAATCCTAATTACTAAGGAAGTTGAGGCGGGAGTTCAAGATCAATCAGGGCAAATTTCTTTTAAAAAAAGAAAAACCTTAAAATTTCTTAAAAAAAAAAAAAACCTTAAAAATAAATTAGCCTGGCATCGTGGTGCACACTTACAGTCCCAGAGGCTGAGGTGAGAGGATTATTAGAGCCCTGGAGTTTGAGATTGCAGAGAATTAATGATCATATCAGTACACACCAGCCTAGGTGACAGCAAGACCCCATCTCTAAAAAAGATTTTTAGAAAGAAATACGGATAGCATAAAATATTGGAAAAACAGCTGGGATAGAAGCCAGAAGAGCTAGATTCTAAGCCCAATCTTTAGTAATTAAAGTATTCTTTGACAAGTTAGAAAATCATTCTTAGACTTACCTTTTTTATGTGTTGTCTAGCAAGTTCTAATACAACATTTTGACATTCTCTGACATTTCTAAATTCTAAAAGACTGAACTGTATTTAATATTTCAGCAAACATTTAGAATGGACTTAGGGACAGCCTTCTTTTGTGTTAAGTAATTCATGGAAAGCGTGGTATGTTAAGGTCTCAGGTTAGTATACAGTATCCCTTCTTACTTGCAATTTCACTTTCCATGGTTTCAGTTACCTGCAGTGGACCTTGGTCTAGAAATATTAAATGGAAAATTCCAGAAATAAAGCAATCTGTAAGTTCTAAATTGTGTTCTATCCTGAGTAGCGTGATGGAATCTCACGCCATCCTGCTGCTTCTTGCCTGGGATATGAATGGCCCTCTGTCTAGTAACATAGAACCCAATGTATGTATGCCATTACCTGTTAGTTACTTGTTAGCCATACGTAACATCAGAAGGTCCATCGTAGCCTAACTTTAAGTCACAATGCTCAGTCGTTCACCTCAGTTCATCTCATTAGGTAGCATTTTATCATCTCATACGTCCCAAGAAGGGCGAGTATACTTGATCTTAGCCAAAAGGCTGAGAATCAGTGAAGAAGGGGCATACAATACAATCAAGTATTTTAGAGAGAAAAACTATGTTCACATAGCTTTTAAAAAGTATACTGTTATAATTATTTTATTATTGTTGTTAGTCTCTTACTGTGCCTAATTTATAAATTAAACTTTATCCTAGTTATGAATGTATAGGAAAAAACATAGTGCATGTAGCATGCAGTGCTGTCTTCAGTTTCAGGCAGCCCCAGAGATAAAAGAGGGCTACTATATTTTTAATTTCTTTAAGGAATTAAGTAAATTAAGTAAGTTAACTAAGTAAGTAAACCTTATTCTGCTTTTGTTATTTTACATGTGGTATAGTTTTTTTGTTTTCTCAGCCTCCTGAGTAGCTGGGAGTACAGGTGCCCACCACAACACCCGGCTATTTTTAGAGATGAGGTCTCGCTCTGGCTCAGGCTGGTCTTGAACTCCTGAACTCAGGCAGTTCACTTGCTTTAGCCCCCCAGAGTTCTAGGATTACAGGTGTGAGCCACTAAGCCCGGCCATTTGGTCCTTTGTTTTTGAAAGTACTTTTTTGTTTGAACAGTTCATCTGGGCCTCAAGAAATTGGAATTTTTTCTATGATTATTCTAGAGAAAAATTACACTTGAAGGTAATGTTTTAGGTTCTTGAATACTTCATCCTTGTTTAGGTAATGCCAAGAAGTGACCTTAAATGGTGGTTGTTTTTAATATCCTTATTTTATGAAACTTTTTTGTTCTATAATAGTTGCTGTCCTTTGGTGAAAAGCAATGTGTGTTCATCAGTAAAGTTGTGGTACACACAACATCAGTTTTGGCAAATTCGTCAAAAAGCTGTCCTGCTCTAGGATCAAGAATAGACCTTGACAAGGTCCGAAGCATAATGGAGTCTATGGGGTCAAAATTATCACCTGGAGCTCAGCAATTGATGAATATGGTTAGATTACAGCAGCAGGTAAGAAGAAATGGATTTCTTTCCAGATACTATTAAAAATTTCAAGAAGATGGGTGGCGCCTGTGGCTCAGTGAGTAGGGCACGGGCCCCATATACCGAGGGTGGCAGGTTCAAACCCAGCCCTGGCTGAACTGCAACCAAAAAATAGCCAGGCGTTGTGGCGGTGCCTGTAGTCCCAGTTGCTCGGGAGGCTGAGGCAGGAGAATCACGGAAGCCCAAGAGCCAGAGGTTGCTGTGAGTCCTGTGACATCATGGCACTCTACCAAAGGTGGTAAAGTGAGACTCCCTCTCTACAAAAAAAAAAGGAAAAAAAAAATTTCAAGAAGATGGCTTTTAAAAAGGAAATGCAGTGACTTAAAATGGTTTTGAATTTTACCAATTTAACTGTTATCTTTAGTTTTGTAAAACTCACATTTTTATAGATTTATCCTCTTACAAAATGTTTTGACTATAGATCTTCACACTTTTTCATGAATTTATCTGCTCATTTGTCTACCAAATATTTATTAAGCATCTTCCCAGGGAATAAGACACAGGTTTGAGCACTTCTGAGAGTGCAAAGATAGTGAGTTGGTCTACAGCATACGGGAGTCTAGAACATGTAAGTAGGTAGTGATGAGGGAGACTAGGAAAGGCTTACTAAAGGAAATTATCTAGACCTTCAAAGAAGAAGAGTAGGATTAGGCACGTCAATTCAGAAGGAGACCTTTTCAGACAAAGAGAAAGGAGGAGGATAAAATCTTCTGTGCTAAAAGAAGTAGTTATAACAGACATGAACACAGTCTTGTCTCTGGAGCAAAGAAGCGACGGGAAGTTTACAGTAGATTAGAGCGCATACAGAGAGCTTCAAGTACTATTTTAAATTTGTGAATGTTTTTGACCTATATTTCAAGAAATTTTAATCTACTGTTTTTGTAAGGTGAATAAGAAAATAAGACTAGAGGAAAGAGACCAGCTGTTTGTTATTTTCCTCATCCAGATAAGGTTAATGAGGGTCTGAGATTGGACATCATAATGTGATGCTGGATTGTGAGATGCTAAAACAGGGGAGCCATGGGAACTTGACAACTAATTTAACATCGGTGATGTGGGAGAAAAGTAGAAGCAAATGTGAAATCATTTTTGAATATGATGATGTCAATATATATAAATGAAACCCAAAGGAAGAGGACACTTGGATGGAAAAAGAGTCTAATTTTGGTGACAGTGAGAGTTAGCTTTAGATTAAACATTAGTTAAATAGATGTTGTAAGCATTTGGAAACACAGGATTGGGAGAAGTGATGTGAACCTTCAGTGGCTGGAAGAGGGGTTTAGCAGTATGTTCCTAGTAGCCAATAAAGACAGAAACAAGACAGACAGAGCCGTGGGGTGTTGCTGTGTTTCATGAGGGTACAGGGAGAGGAAAAGGGGACAGGAAGCACGGAAGGCAGTAAGATAGAGTAGCAAGAGGAAGGTTTTGGTGTCAAGCAGAGCAACTTCAGGTTCTTGTGCTTTTATTCTGCTCTGTTTGGCAAGTTGATATTTTGTCAATGTGAATTCTTCATATACAGAATTTAAGTAATAATACTAGAAAGGTCACAGTATTGATGTGAACGTTTAAATAATGCAAGTAAAGAACTCCTTGTAAATACTATAAGTATTCAGTGAGTACAAGTGTTGGAGTATGGGCAGAGTTAAGAGAACCAGGAGAGCTGAAGACTCTAGAAAACTGCAGAAAGGAGGGTTTCAAAAAAGAAGGAAATCTGTACTTTTCTTTTTCCTCCACTGTCACCTGAATGCCTCAGGGGGTTCCTACATGGTCCTGCTCTGATACAATCCATTGTCCGCAGTTTACTCAGAATAATCTAAAAGAGTGAAGAGGTGTCATCTTTCCCCTGTGTAATCTCCCCCACTGAATCCTACCACACTTAGAATAAATCCTGATTCCTTACCCGGACCTCTGCAGACGTGGTCCTGCTGTCTCCTCAGCCTCTTCAGCCACCTTTCCTTAGGCACTTTGACCTAGACTTTCTGATGTGTGTATTCCCTAAATATCCAAATCCGTTCCTTCCTTAGGACCTTTGTACTTGTAACTGTTCTCTGGCCAGACCCCCTGCCTTGTGGTATTTTTGTGTCTGTATTTTTTTTTTTATTATTCAGATCTCATTTTAATGTTACACCTTTGTTTTTGTTTTTTGAGACAGAGTCTCAAGCTGTCGCATTGGGTAAAGTGCTGTGGCATCATAGTTCATAGCAACCTCCAACTCTTAGGCTCACGCGATCTTCTTGCCTCAGTTTTTCTATTTTTAGTAGAGATGGGGTCTTACTCTTGCTCAGGCTGGTCTTGAACTTATGAGCTCTAGCAATCCACCCACCTTGGCCTCCCAGAGTACTAAGATTACAGGCATGAGCCACCGGGCCCAGCCTAATGTTACATCTTTAATGAGACTTTCCCCAGCCACTCAGATTAAAGTCATGTGTACCTCCAGATCTATACATGTATCATAGTTTCATCAGTGCTCTTCTGATCAGTTTGTTTTTTATGTGTGATTGCTTGCTAATCTTACTAAAGTGTAAACTTCATGCATACAGACACTTGTCTATCTTGTTCATGGATCCAAGTACCTGTATGTGTACAGTCATGCCTCCATTAACGATGGGGATGTATTTTGGAATATGTATCCTTAGATAATTGCATTATTGTGTAAACTTAGAGTGTGTACTTTCACAAACCTAGTTGGTATAGCCTACCATAAGTTGTATGGTGCCTAGAGCCTGTTGTCCTAGACTACAAATCTGTAGAGTATGTTCCTGTGTTGAATACTATAAACAATTATAACATGGTGGTATTTGTGTATCTAAACATGATCTTACCATAGAAGAGGTATAGTAAAACACTGGATGGAATGACTTGTGCCTGTAATCTCAGCTACTCAGGAAACGGAGGCAAAAGGATTGCTTAAGGCCAGGAGTTTGAGACCATCCTGGGTCATACGTTGAGACCTCAATCTCTAAAATAAAAAATTTAAATTAAGGGCTGGGTGCAGTGACTCACGCCTGTAATCTGAGCACTCTAGGAGACCGAGGCAGTTGGATCCCTGGAGGTCATGAGTTTAAGACCAGCCTGAGCAAGAGTGAGACCCCTGTCTCTAAAAAAATAGCCGGGCGTTGTGGTGGGTGCCTGTAGTCCCAGCTACTCAGGAGGCCGAGGCAAGAGAAATGCTTGAGCCTAAGAGTTTGTGGTTGCTGACTACAGCACTCTAACTGAGGGCAACAAAATGAGACTCTTTCTCAAAGAAAAACAAAAAAAAAATTTAAGTAAAAGTAGGGGCAGTGCCCATAGCTCAGTGGGTAGGGCACTGGCCACATACACTGAGGGTGGCAGGTTTGAACCTGGCCTGGGCCAGCTAAAAACAACAATGACAACTGCAACAACAACAACAAAAAAAAGCTGGGCATTGCAGTGCGTGCCTGTAGTCCGAGCTACTTGGGAGGCTGAGGCAAGAGAACCGCTTGAACCCAAGAGTTTGAGGTTGCTGTGAGCTGTGACACCACGGCACTCTACCAGGGCGACAGTTTGAGGCTCTATCTCCAAAAAAAAAAAAAAAAAAAGAAAGAAAGAAAAGAAAAAAGTAGGCCAGGTGCGGTGGCTCACTCTGGAAGGCCAAGGCCCGTGGATCGCTTGAGCTCAGGAGTTCGAGACCAGCCTGAACAAGAGCCAGACCCCCGTCTCTAAAAGCAGGTGGGCATTGTGGTGTGTGCCTGTAGTCCCAGCTACTTGGGAGGCTGAGGCAAGAGGATTACTTGAGCCTAAGAGTTTGAGATTGCTTTGACCTATGACAACAGGACACTCTACCAAGGGCAACAAAGTAAGGCTGTCTTGGCTAGGTGCCGTACTTAGTGGTTAGAGCGCCAGCCACATGCCCAGCATTGTGGCAGGCACATGTAGTCCCAGCTACTTGGGAGGCTGAGACAAGAAAATTGCTTGAGCCCAAGAGTTGGAGGTTGCTGTGAGCTATGACGCCACAGCACTCTACTGAGGGCAACAAAGTGAGACTCTGTCTCAATAAAAAAAAAAAAAAAAAGTAAGACTGTCTCGAAAAAGAAGTACAGTAAAAATATAAAAGATTTTACAGTAAAAATGTAAAACATAAAAGATTTAAAATGGTGCACTTGTATAGGGCACTTAATTATGAATGGAATTTTCAGGACTGGAAGCTTCTCTGGGTAAGTCAATGAGTAAACAGTGAGTGCATGTGAAGGCCTAGAATGTTCCACAATTATAGATTTAATAAACATGGTGCACTTTACACTCCACTACATTTTAAGACATTTTTTTCTTCAATAATAAATTAACCTTAGCTTATTGTAACATATTTACTTTATAATTTTTTTTTTTTTTTTGTAGAGACAGAGTCTCACTGTACCGCCCTCGGGTAGAGTGCCGTGGCATCACACGGCTCACAGCAACCTCTTAACTCTTGGGCTTACGCGATTCTCTTGCCTCAGCCTCCCGAGCAGCTGGGACTACAGGCCCCCGCCACAACGCCCGGCTATTTTTTGGTTGCAGTTTGGCCGGGGCTGGGTTTGAACCCGCCACCCTCGGCATATGGGGCTGGCGCCCTACTCACTGAGCCACAGGCGCCGCCTTACTTTATAAATTTTTAAATTTTTTTTTTTTGGTTTATTTTTTTATTTTTTTCTTTCTTTTTTTTTTTTTATTAAATCATAGCTGTGTACATCAATATGATCATGGGACACCATACACTTGGTTCATAGAATATTTGACACATTTTCATCTCATTAGTTGACATAGCCCTCCTGGCGTTTTCTTAGTTACTTTGCCAAGACATTTACATTCCACATTTGCCAAGGCTCACATGTACCCTTGTAAGATGCACCACAGGTGTGATCCTTTCAATCCCCCTCCCTCTACCCACCTCCCCCCTCCCTCCCCACGCTTTCCCCCTTCCCCCAGTTCTTAGGTTGTAACTTGGTTATAACTTTCATGTGAAGGTCCTAAGTTAGTTTCGTAGTAGGGGTGAATACATTGGATATTTTTTCTTCCATTATTGAGACACTTTACTGAGAAGAATATGTTCCAGCTCCATCCATGTAAACATGAAAGAGGTAAAGTCTCCATCTTTCTTCAAGGCTGCATAGTATTCCATGGTGTACATATACCACAATTTGTTAATCCATTCGTGGATCGATGGGCAATTGGGTTTTTTCCATGACTTAGCAATTATGAATAGGGCTGCAATAAAGATTCTGGCTGTATCTTTGTTATGATGTGGTTTTTGGTCTTCTGGGTATATGCCCAGCAGAGGAATTACAGGATTGAATGACAGATCTATTTTTAGATTTCTAAGTGTTCTCCATATATCTTTCCAAAAGGAATGTATTAGTTTGCATTCCCACCAGCAGTGCAAAAGTGTTCCTTTTTCTCCACATCCGCACCAACATCTCTGGTCTTGAGATTTTGTGATATAGGGTAGTCTCACTGGAGTTAGATGATATCTCAAAGTAGTTTTGATCTGCATTTCTCTGATGATTAAAGATGATGAGCATTTTTTCATATGTCTGAAGGCTGCAGCCTGTCTTCTTCAGAGAAGTTTCTCTTCAAATCCCTTGCCCAGCCTGCGATGGGATCCCTTGTTCTTTTCTTGCTAATGCGTTTGAGTTCTCTGTGGATTCTGGTTATTAAACCTTTGTCAGAGACATAACCAGCAAATATCTTCTCCCATTCTGTGGGCTGTTTGCTTGCTTTACTTACTGTGTTCTTGGCTGTGCAGAAGCTTTTTAGTTTGATCAAGTCCCAAAAGTGTATTTTTGAAGCTGCTTCAATCGCCTGGGGGGTCCTTCTCATAAAAAACTCACCCAACCCAATTTCTTCAAGGGTTTTCCCTGCACTCTCTTCTAGTATTTTTATAGTTTCATGTCTTAAGTTTAGGTCTTTAATCCAGTAAGAATTTTTGAAACTTATTGACTCATTTACAACAATACTTAATTTAAAACACATTATTTAGCTGCAGAAAAACTTTTTTTTTTTAAATTGAGACAGAGTATCACTTTGTTGCCCTCTGTAGAAGGCAGTGGCATCATAGCTCACAGCAACCTCAAACTCTTGGGCTCAAGCGATTCTCTTGCCTCAGCTTCCCTAGCAGCTGGGACTACAGGCGCCAGTCACAGTGCCCAGCTGTTTTGCTTTCCTTTTTTTTTTCTTTAGCAGACCCTGGTGGGGTTCGAACCCACCAGCCTCAGTGCATGTGGCTGGCACCCTAACCACTGGGCTATGGGCGCTCAGCCACAAAAAACTCTTTTTAACCTTATTCTACACGCTTTTTCTATTTTTAAAGTTTTTAGTATTTTTTTTAACTATTTAAATGTTTTTGTTAAAAATAAAGACACAAACATATACATTAGCCTAGGCCTGTGCAGGGTAAGAATCATCAATAGCACTCTTTTCTCTTTTTCAGAAATCTCATTGTTCACAGCATGTGTAGTTTATGTGCACACATATACATACATGAAGCTTTTTACATATCTTTGTATAAATATATGGACACAATTCTGTCTAAATGCTTTCCAGTTGTGTATGTTGCTAAGTAATATTTTCACTTAAAAAGATACATCTGACTAAGCAATAAAACCTTCCTGTGATTGTCTGAATATTCTGGTAGGTAGTCAGCTCTCTATTTCATCACTGTTTATTTAAGTTTCTTCAGTTTTTTTTGATAGCATGCATGTGGTATGTAGAAGGAACTTGAACATCTATTTTTGCATGCTTGTTCATGTATCTTTTTTTTTAAAAATTATTTTTTATTAAGTCATAGCTTTGTACATTGGTGTATTTATGGGGTTTAGGGTCATGTATTTTTTGGGGGTAAATTTCTACAAGTGAAATTATTCTGGCAAAGGTAGGCCTTTTAAATTATCTAAAAAGTATTTAACCAACTCCTTTCAAAAGGATTTGATATGGCTTACAAAACAATATATAAGTAAAAGTTAAAATTGAAAAAGCTCACATAAAAAGAAGAATCGCTACCAGTCCCTAGTGGTTTGTTCATTTCCTATAGTGGCATGTAGATGCACCTGTGAATTTCTCGATATTTAATCTAAAGAAAAAAATCACCTAAAGAGCTCACATCTCAGAAAATATGATATATCATCATTGTGTTAAGAACACTTAACATGAGCTGTACCTTCTTAAATTCTTTAATGTGCAATATGATACTGTTAACTGCAGACAGAGTGTTAGACAGATTTCTAAAACCTGTTCATCTTATGGAGCCGAAACATTCTGCCTATTGATTATTAGCTTCCTGTTCCCCCTTCCCCCAGCCTCTGGCGGCCACCCTTCTCCCCTCTGTTTCTGCAAGTTTAACAATTTTAGGTAAGTCATGTTAGTGAAATCATGCATCGGTTGTCCTTCTGTGACTGGCTCATTTCACTTAGTGTAATGTCCTCCAGATGTGTCATTTTGTTGCATATGACAAGATTTCCTTCACTTTAAAGGCTGAACAGTATTTCATTGTGTGTGTACACCACATGTTCTTTCTTACTACCTTAGTTAATGGCATTGAGGTTGTTTCCGTGTCTTGGCGCTTGTGAATAGTGCTGCAGTGAAGACCAGAGTGCAGATGTCTTCTCTGAGATCCTGACACAGTTCTTTCGATATATTCCCAGAGGAATTGTTGGTACATGTGCTGGTTCTATTTTTAGTTTTTTGAGGAACCTCTACTGTTTTTTTGTTTTTTTTTTTTATAACTGCTATACCATTTTCAGTCTTACAAATGACTAGTTTTTATAATCAGTGCATTTCTTATGAACAATCAGAATACATTGTTAGAAAAGAAAATTTTACATAGCAAATACCTTTACATTTAGATTTTTCAATTTAAATTTTCTGCCTACTTAATGGTCACCCATAATTTTGACGTTGACTCTAGTATAAATATCATTATGGTTTGTTTAGGTTTGTCACTTTTCTATAATATGTTTTATGGAAATATAGAGAAATAAATGAGTTTTTCCATTATGAATGAGTAAAAGTTTTTTGACCTTATGAAGAGTTGTCTAATGTTAACATTTTATAAATGTAATTATGCATAATCTATCTTGTTTCAGGAATATTCAAATATTCAGGTTTATTCAAAATTTGAATTTGACAAAACAAGATAAATTGACAAAAGGCTAACATTTCTCTATAAAGAGCATTTTTTCAAGATGTGGTTGATTGAAAGAAGTTGAATGGGGATATGACATTACAATTCCTCCTTGACATTATAAGTGTTCATCACCACCTCCACCCTATGATATATTTTCTTTCTTCCTTCCAGCGTAGTCTGTCTCTTCCTACTCTCCTGTCATGTAGGCGCCATAAGGTCAGGAATTTTAATTTGTTCTGTCACTGCTGTATTTCCAGTGCCTGAAATAATACCTAGTACAGAGTAAATTCCTGGTAAATATTTACTGAATAAATTAATGTTGGCTTGGCTTAGTCTAGCAATACTTTTTTAGAATATCTAGATGAATACATGAACTGACTTTCTTTAGCTGATCTTGAGTGTCACTTGTTTCGGTCTATTTCTTATCAGCTGTTGAACAGCAATAAGTATGGGATGTTATCCCCTAATATGAATCTATAGTAGACTTCTATATTTTGAATTTAGAATAGAGCCACATGCCTTAAGAGTTACTTAGGCCTAGTAACTTTGCCTAGGTACTTAGCCTTTCTGTAGTGGAAAAATTAACATAAAAGATATTGTAACCTTCTCTACAAGGTAAGCCAGAAACTTCTCTGGAAATAATACAGCATAAGCAGTTGAGTTGGGGCTATAAAAATGACTCTTACTATCCCAGCAATTCTTAAAGCAAACACAGTCAAGTGGTAGCACATTTTAGTTCTTGAAAGTGCCACAAATACACCCATAGAATGTACAACTTTAAATAATACACCTATCTGTGTAGCCTCATGAAAAACTCATTACAAAAGACATGACTATGTAAAAATGAGTAGCTTATCATCTGTTGAAAGTTTGGCATAATATATAATTGAATTCTAAGAAAATTATCAATTCTTGCGACTCAGTTGAGAGTACATTTTATTGCATGATTTAAAGAGGCCGTTGTAGCGAACACATTAAAATACGTCAGTGTAATTTCACTATGTGTGCTAGTATGTATTTTAATATTTTCTTTAGGAAAGCTACAGTGAAATGCTTAAAAGCTCTGGAGTTAAGTTAGCCTGGGTTCGTGTCCCAGTTCTGCCACTTCCCAGCTGTGTTACTTTGGTCAGGTCATCGTTAGCTTTGGTCTTCTTTACTTAGTATCAGGCTAGTAATGGTAATCTGCTTCATAAGGATGTTTTGAAATCAAATAAAAGAATGCACAGTGCTTGACTCACAGTAACTACTCTAAAAGTTAGGCTTCGTTATTATGTCTGTTAATGTTTATTTATTTATCTTCTTTAGAATTGCATTCCCCTTGGAGAGCAGCTTCAGTCTGTTTTGGGAAATACTGGATACAAGCATATGGTTGGGCTGCAATCATCATCTACTTTAGGAGCTTTAGACAAGTCATCCTCTACACCTTTTCCTTTTAGAACTGGATTGACATCTGGAAACATGACTGAAAACTTAAAACTTTATATTGATAAAAGTACACAGCCACCTGATCAAGGGAATCTTACAAACCTTGAAGAATGTAAAATTATGCCACAAAAGCACTCACTTCTTGAAAACGATCTTAAAAGTGCAGTATCTTCTTTCTTACCAAAGAAAGCAAGTGACAATTCAAATATACCTAATTCGGAGTTGCTGCCTTTTCTCCACAATTTGTGTAGTCAAGTTAACCATCTCCGTGTGGGACATAAAGAGAATCTCACTAAGTCCAGTGAAGGCATTCTTGGTGTTGGGTAAGTATTATTTTAAGACAAATGTAGCTTAAATTTGGTAGGTGGGAGAACCAGATGAAGGAATTTGATTTGTCTCAGTGATTACTGCCTGACAATCTGTTTCCAGAGAAAATTTTAGCAGCTGTTTTTTTTTTTCTTCCTTTTTACATTTTACTGTATTATACTTACAGGAAATAGCTACGCCGTGGAATGGATTGCTCTGAAATGAAGCGCCTATGACTAGAGATGTTACGCACTTCTCAGGCATTGTGTGAAGGGGTGTGGGGTATAATTATAAGCTAAGCTAAGAGTTGGAGTAGAAAGTGATTTTGTATGGATGGAGAAGAGCTATAGGAATCATAATCTTCACTTTTTTTTATTTACATTTGTATTATTTTTTGCCTGGGTATGTTAAAGATGCCATTGTAAAAGGTCTTCCTTGTTGTTTATGTTTGGTCTAGGTTAATTACTGAATGATAATAACCTGTATTAGGATAATTGTTTGTATTATACAAACTCTTTTCCCCTAGTCTCTTAATCCTTTATTTTGGTAGGTAAGTGTTTGTGATGTTGCTAATTCTTTCCATAGGCGTAGTGTGTCAGAATAGTGTTCTAGACTGGAATTTAGGACTCTGGTCATAGTTTTGAGTTAACCGTTTTGCCATAATATTTTTCTCATAGTATCTTCCTCAGTTTAGAGTTTTCATCCGAAAATGAGGGAGTTCAATTATTTTGTAACTAAACACCACTAACAACCAACAGGATCAAATTGACATTTGCAGAAGGCTATAACAACAATAGCAGGATATACAGTTTTTTTCAAGTGTCTCTGGAAGATTCACAGATAGATAGATTCACAGATACCTTCAGTCAGAAAGTAAATTTAACCAAATTTAAAAAGATTGAAATTATACGAAGTGTATTCTATGACCATAAATGAATCTAATTAGAAGTCAGTAACAGAAAGACAAGAAGAAAATTCCCAAACACATGGAAAAGAAACTGCACATTTAAATCTGTGGTTCAAGAAGAAATCTGAACAGAAATTAAAAATAATACATAGAAATGGATGAAAATACAACAGATCAAAATTTTGGGAATGCAGTTAAAAAGTGTTGGTAAGGCTATTTATAGCACTGAATGATTACATTAGAAAAGAGGAAAGTTTTCGACTCAACAGCACAAAATTACAACTCAACCAAGATGAAATAGTCTGAATAGTCCTATAACTATTAGAGAAATAGAATTTATGCCTGTAGTCCCAGCTACTTGGGAGGCTGAGGCAAGAGAATCACTTAAGCCCAAGATTTTGAGGTTGCTGTGAGTTGTGATGCTATGGCACTCTACCTAGAGCGACAGCTTGAGACTCTGTCTCCAAAAAAAAAATAGAAAAGAAAAGAAATAGGAATTATAATTTAAAAGCCATGCAAAATGAACCCAAAGCAAATAGAAAGGAGGAAATGATAAAGAGCATTAATCAGTGCCCTTGAAAACAGGAAAATAACTATCATACAAGCAAAAAGCTGGTTTTTGAACATTTTAATAAAATTGATTACTTTCTAGCAAGAGTGACAAAGATTTAAAAAGAGGAATGACATAAATCACCAGTATCACAAATATAATAGGGAATCACTAGAGACCCTAAGGTCATTAAAAATATCAGGAGACCAGGCATGGTGACCCCTATAATCTAACACTCTGGGAGGTGGAGGCAGAAGAATCCTTTGAGCTCAGGATTTTGAACCAGCCTGAGCAAGAGTGAGATCCCGTCTCTAAAAATAAAATAAAAATAATAAAAAGAAAATTAAAAAATTAGCCAGACATGGTGGGTGTACTCCTGTAGTCTCTGTTATTGGGGAGGCTGAGGCAGGAGGATCCCTTGAGCTCAGCAGTTTGGGGTTGGAATGAGGTAAGATGATGCCATTGCACTCTACCAGGGGCCACAGAAAGAGGCTCTGTCTCAAACAAACAAAAAGATAATAAAGGAACGTTAAAAAAAACTTTATGCTTATACATTTGATAGAAGAAATGGATTAGCATGTAAATGTCTTAACACAATAACTAAGAAAATGCCAGGAAGGCTCCGTTAACCAGTGTGATGAAAATGTGTCAAACGGTCTATAAAACCAGTGTATGGTGCCCCATGATCGCATTAATGTACACAGCTATGATTTAATAATAATAAAAAGAAGAAATGGATTAATTCCTCAATAACTACAAACTATCAAACTCAACCAACATGAAATAAGAAATGTTATCAAAACTACATTACGCCAAAAAATTGGCCATGTAAATACATGTAAAATATACACATCTATAAACATAATAAAATACTTAAAAATTATATAACTCTAACAGAACATGTATAGGATCTGTGGACTGAAAATTATAAAATCCTGATGAAATAAAGACCTCAGAAAATGAGACAAACCATGTTCATGGATTTGAAGATTCAACATAGTAAAAACATCAATTTTCCCTAAGTTGATAATATAAGGTAAATGTACTTCCTATCAGTAGTGGTAAGATTTTTTTTATAAATAATGGATAAGATTTCTAAAATGTGGAAATGGAAAATTCTAAAATAATGGAAAGGTAAAGAAACTAGAAAACACAATTTTGAAAAGGAAAAGTAAAGTAAGAGGAATCACTACTTGATTTCAAGATGTAGAGTTACAGTAGTCAAAAGAGTGGTATTGACAAAGGGATAGACACACAGATGGATAGAATGCACAAAAATAGGTCGACACACATACACTGATTTTTAACAAAGCTGTAAAATAAGTCAATGGAGGATGGATAATCTTTTTAACAAGTAGTATTAGGGCTTGGCACCTGTAGGTAAGTGGTCAGTGCGCTGGCCACATGCACCAGGGCTGGTGGGTTCGAACTTGGCCTGCCTGCTAAACAACAATGACAACGGCAACAACACAAAATAGCCGGGCATTGTGGCAGGTGCCTGTAGTCCCAGCTACTTGGGAGGCTGAGGCAAGAGAATCCCTTAAGCCCAAGAGCTTGAGGTTGCTGTGAGCTATGATGCCATGGCACTCTACCAAGAGTGACAAAGTGAGACTCTGTCTTAAAAAAAAAACCAAAAAAACAAGTAATGTTGGTATATGTGGCCGGTGCTCTACCCACTGAGCTACGGGCACCACCCAGACAAACAGCTTTTGTGGTTTCTAGCTCTTGAGTGGACCCTTTATTTTATTTATTTATTTTTGATCGCCTCAGTAGAGTCCCATGGCGTCACAGCTCACAGCAACCTCAAACTCTTGGGCTCAAGAGATCCTCTTGCCTCAGCCTCCCAAGTAGCTGGGACTATAGGCACCTGCCACAACGCCTAGCTATTTTTAGAGGTGAGGTCTTGCTCTGGCTCAGGCTGGTCTTGAACCTGTGAGCTCAGGAAGTCCACCTGCCTTGGCCTCCCAGCATGCCAGGATTACAGGTGTGAGCCACAAGCACAACATATTGACTTCATAAAAAAACTGGTCAAGAACAGTTTTGATTTGGAGCTCAATATCAAAAAGACCCTTTCTAAAGGATTGTTCTTGAAGGGTTCATCTTCACTTTTATATTTCCATTTCAATTATATACTTAGTAAAAGAGTTTAAGAATGTGTTGGGCATTCAGGACTATGGTCACCTGTTGTTTACTTAGATTGGAACCTGGGAGTCTACTGTAAGGATACAGCACAGTTGAGAACACAAATTTCAGCCATGTATGTTGGCTGCTTATTATATAGCTTGGTTATTTTTGTTATGTTAGGAAAGATTGATGTATTTGTCTTAATTGGTTTTTAGAATGGAAGAGCAACCTGTTTGTTCCTACTTGGAAAAGATTCTTTCTAAAAATATGGAACTGATAGAAAAGAAACTCGTGGACTACATTGATCAGCGAATATGTAAACTCCAGGAGCACATAGATGATAAGATTGCTTTATTAATGGATTTGCTGCAAAATCCCAATTCCCCGCTCACTGGGATACCTCTAAGACATTATGACTCTGGAGAAAGACTTTCAAATGGAGAAAGATAAGCTCTTTACATATACAATGTACTGCAGATATTTATTGCATATTTATTATAAAGCCAAAACCCAAAAATGCTTATGAAAAGCAAGGATTGAATGTCCTTTGAAGGATCACAATCTTAACTTACATAAAGTGACCTCAGTGTTAATTTTTACTACACTTTTTCTTGTAAATCCGTACTGTACATTAAGAGTTAATATGATGCCGTCATAAGTTATTTTCACTAGTAATATTTTTCTCTCGCTTGAGTGTTTAAAATGTTCAAGAATTTCTAATGTATTCATTAGTTTGTATTGTATATGTGTTTGAAGTGACTTTTATTTATTCAAAGACTAATAGTTTTAGGAATGTGAAAAATAATCCTTAGAGTAATTGATTTTTTTTCCTAATTATCTCAGAAAATTGGGTACTTCAGACTTGGAACCTTTAATATAGAATGCCAATTTACATTTTGTATTATTTATCTGAGTAATGGATACTACGTGATATTTGGCATTTGTAAAATTAGATGACACAGGGGCTGTTAATATTATTTGTTTCATTACAGCATAGCCGTAGACAGGAAAGTAAACAATCAGAGTCAGCCTATTCCTTGTTAGGATTAGTACTTTGGATTTGGTGTTCTGTGTAAAACAAGAGCAGTCCTCTCATTTGACCTCAGTAATCCTGGAGAGTATAAGGAAGTCTCTCTGTTTGAACAATTGATACATGCAGTTCTTCTCCCCCATAGTCCTTTTCTGCAGTGGGAAACATGAAATGCTGAGGCTCTGCATGGAAAGATTAGGCAGATGAATTGAGAGATTGCAATTGTCTCTGGCAGACTTAATTTTCTAGGCAGATGAATTGAGAGATTGCAATTGTCTCTGGCAGACTTAATTTTCATATCTTATAACTATTGCATATTTGTTGCATATTTGCTGAAGGGTGATATATTTGCATATAAAAATAAGGCATCCACTCTGGAAGCTACTTGTCTTAATAGAACTATCTTATTTCAACTAATCTTTGCATAAGATGTTTTATTTTTAAGAAAAGGGGTATCCCATTTAATGTTTTAACAAATTTGTTCCTTAAAAGGAGGGGCATTGTATACACTATTTGTCCATTTTTCTTGTGCTATAAAGGTGACACGGTGTATGGAACAGAGTCTGGCCACAGTGAGCTGAGGGTTTGCATGTTCCTTTTGCTAGTGCTTTGTGGGCCATTATTTATGCAACAGTCATAAGAGGTATGTAGTGTTTTCTTTGTCATTGAGGAGAATCTGTCTCACTTAAGGCTGACCCTGTGAGTTAATAGTCCTGTACTGCCTGGAATTTGTGATGTGTTCATTGATTCACACAGTGTCTCACTGTGATGTAGCTGTAATCACTGCACATAGAGCAAGAACCGTGAATGAAGAAAGATACAGACAGGCCTGGTTCCTTCTGCATGCATTTGATGAGAAAAAGTTGTGATTGGGAAGGAAGTCACAATCATTTTAAAAAGTAATATTTGTCAATATGAAGTTTGATAAATTTATGATTTTCCTATATACTCTGAGTTTTACACATTTGTTAATATTTAGAACAATACCAGCACAACATAGAATGGTTATTTGAGTTAGCTTAGTGTTTATGTTAAAAATCAAAGACAAAATATACCAAAATATATTTCTGTTTCAAATTCTTTAGTTTGACTCCCTAATGTGAAGTAAAAACTTGTAAAATTAAAGTACTGTAATCAAGGAACCATGCAGGATCATTTATTAAGGGTCAGTATTTTTCATAGTTGTCAAAAATTCCTCCTTTGAAATTGGGAAACATATTTTGCTATATGTGATGTTTCTATGACATTCATTCACAAATTTTCAACTATTTTTAAACGTATAAATGTATGTATATCATGCAAGCCTTCATAGTGAATGGGTTGATAAAAGTTTTTGAATTTATTTATTTTCTTTTTTCAGTAGATTTTTTTTTTTAAAGAGCAGTTTTAGGGCTGTAGCAACATTGTGAGGAAGGTACAGGGGTTTCCTGTAGATCCCTACCCCACATATGCACAACCTCTCCCACTGCTGGGTTCTTGCCTACTGCTCAGGAGGAGGACAGCATCCTGAGACAGCAGGAGTTGTAAGAAGAGTTTAACATTGCAAGACACCAAGTGGGGAAATGGGAGAGATTTCTCAAATCCATCTCCTCTGACTTTTGGGCTAAGATTTTACAGGTAATTTGGGGAACGAAGAGCTGGGGAATTGGGTCAGCTAATTGCTTGGAGAGAAACTCAGAGGGTTGGGAGGCAGAAATTGTCTTCTTGGCTGAGATGGCTCTTGGATAGACGGTGGCAGGACTTGTTGGGTCAGCTCCACTGCAGGGCTGCTGGTCTGGTTGACATCACTGAGATTCCCCTGAGGAGTCTGGAAGATCTCTCAAAGACCAGTGTTAGGTTTCACATTAGTGCTGTTATTGTATAGACCACAGATCTTATATCTGTTAAGAATTCATGACATTTAAGCAATAAGCAGTAAGCAGTTACGGGAAAGCAAGTTAGGAAACAACCCATGCCTAACTTGTAGCTATGTCTGTACTTCTATGAAAATCAGACTTTTTCGAAAGTTCCTGCCTTATAGCCTTACATAATTTAAAAATAGGGAGTTTCACTATCATTGTCCCCCACCAGAGTAGTGGGTTTATTATGGTTGATGAATCTACCATGATATTATCATCATCTAAAATCCGTAGTTTACATTAGGTCCATTCTTGGTGGTGTATGGTCTGTGGGTTTGGACAGATGTGTAATGACCTACTTCCACTGTTACAGCAGCGTAAGGTTGCTGTACACGGAACAGTCTCACTGCCCTCTCAGACCTCTGTGCTGTACCTGCTCATACTTTCAACCCCTTCAACCCCTGTCAACCATTCATCTCTTCACTATCTCCATGGTTTTGCCATTTCCAGAATGTTATCTTTTTTTATAGTTTTTCAGACTGTTTTTGTTGCCCTTGGTAGTGCCATGGTGTCATAGCTCACAGCAACCTCAAACTCCTGGGTTCAAGAGATCCTCTTGCCTCAAGCTCCAGAGTAGCTGGGACTGTAGGTGCCCTCCACAACACCTGGCTATTTTTAGAGATGGGTCTTGCTCTAGCTCAGGCTGGTCTTGAACTCCTGTGCTTAGGCAGTCCACCCACTTTGGCCTCCCAGAGTGCTAGAATAACAAGCGTGAGCCACTGTACCCGTCCACAATAGTATAATCTTAAGAGTTTGTTCCCCAGCTAGGGTCTCAGCTTCTCAGCTGGCCATGTACACCCAAAGTCCAGCTGGAAGATTTAAAGAGGCAGTCAACAAAACAGGAAAACTGAAGCTATCCCTGGAGGGCATAAGGAGGGAAGGTCTGGGAAGGTAAATTTAGAGGAAAAGGTTGCAGCCCTATTCATAATTGCTAAGTCATGGAAGAAACCCAAGTGCCCATCGATCCACGAATGAATTAACAAATTGTGGTATATGTACACCATGGAATACTATGCATCCTTGAAGAAAGATGGAGACCTTACCTCCTTCATGTTTACATGGATGGAGCTGGAGCATATTCTTCTCAGTAAAGTGTCTGAATAATGGAAGAAAAAATATCCAATGTATTCACCCCTACTATGAAACTAACTTAGGACCTTCACATGAAAGCTATAACCAAGTTACAACCTAAGAACAGGGGGAAGGGGGAAGGCGTGGGGAGGGAGAGGGGAGGTGGGTAGAGGGAGGAATAAAAAAAAATAATAAAAATAAAATAAAATTGAAAAAAAAAAAAAAGGAAAGTCAGCTCCTAGATTCTCTTACACTGCCTAGGCGGAGGTGGTAAGCAAGCATTGTAAAGAGGTCTATAGCTGGGGAGAAACAGGTAGGAAACCTTTGTCTTGGTAAATTGCCGTCCTGCCATCAGGCAAGCAGGGCAAGGGGAAGAGTGTCCCGTACGTTTTAACCTCCTTCAGGTCCGTAACACCCAGTACTTTAGAAAGGAATATTTTGATCTCTTTCAGTACAAAGGATTACAAAGAAAGGTCGAGTCATACAAATAAAATAACTTAATTCCTCATAACTGTTTCTCTTCTGAGCCAAAGGTCTCCACTGAGGAAAGGAATTTTGGCATGGTCTAAAACACAGCTACTGGGGAAGCTGAGGCAAGAGAATCAATCACCTAAGCCCAGGAGCTGGAGGTCGCTGTGAGTTGTGATGCCACGACACTACCAAGGATGATAAAGTGAGACTCTGTCTTTACGAAAACAAATAAACAAACAAACAAACAAAAAAACCTCTAGCTGTTTCGAATATAACCTTACCAGAATGTTGCTAATTCTTTGGATGTTAACATTTAAAAGACATGTTACAATTTACATCTCTGACTGAGTGAGAAAGGCCTGCAGACAGTTTGGGCTTTTACAGGGTTTTCTGGGGAAAGCGCTCATAAAAAGAAAAAGAATCTGTCTCTGAACTTCTGGGTCAAAGGACTCATTTTCATGGTTAAAACAGTAATTGGTCATAAATAAAAATCCAAGACCAAATTTCAAACAGTAGGAAGGAACTATAATTTTTAAAGCCTGCTGTGTAAAGTGAAATCACAGGAACTAAATTGTCATATTTCTGCCCCAGGACACAGGCAGAAAAGGTAGTTTTCCTTTTGTTGTTCCTGAAACCTAAATCTCCCCCAAGGCAAAGACAAAATCTCTCTTCTAAAATGGGAGAACTGAAAAGAACAGTCCTAACAAAGGCCAGACCTTGCCTGAAAAGAAAGGGGAGCTGAGTGGGGGTGTCCAACAGGTGTGGCGTTTCATGGTTACGTGGGCATCAGTGTGGAGTGCACTTAGCAAGTCGCTCCAGGAAGTAATGATGGCCCCTGTGGGGGAGTGAGACATGATTGCTATTGCATTTCCCTGCCTCTCTGGGCTTGAAAACTCAGGGCTGCATGTGTTCCTCGGATAGTTTCCTTTTTTCTCGCTGTGGTCCAGGGAGTCTGGGCTCTGGCCTTCAGCTGGAGGTTCCTGTTACAGCTGAAGACATTGTCGGCTGGATCAGCACAAATCAGTGTTCCAGGGATCCACAGAGGAAGCAGCCTGTTCTGGAGATTTGGGGGATGGCAAAGAGATGATCACAGTTTTTGGAAGAGACCCTTAAGTATGGAAGAGACTCATTGTCAGCAGCATAAGGAACAGTTCTCTGTGCTCTACCTGGGAGGAACCTGGGTTTTCCAAATGTCCTTTGGAGGCCACTGAGCACAAGCCCACCTGCATACAGGTCAGACAGCTCTAACCCAGGGAAGTCCCACCTGGCTTTTGTCACTTTTTCTTTGGATGAATGGAGTCCGCAAGGAGGGAGCTGAACATGATCACAGAACCCTCAGAAGAGGAGCCCATCCAGCTGCTGCAGCTGGGCAAGATCAGCTGAAGTTGAGACTGGAAATGCCCTGAGACTCCTCTATATCTTTATTCTGGCGTGGGGCCATGCCCCATGCTTTTATTTTCTACTCTAAGTCTCCTTCTGGTGTAGCGTAATATTACAAACTAGTTACCCCAAGTCCCAGAGGGGTTAATGCAAGGGATATTTATAACCAACAAAAGAAACACTTGAGGCAGAGAGGATGATTTTCTGTGTTGCATGTTTATTCAAAAGTATATAAAATAATATTGTTCATCATATAATGCAAACACACTAGAACTTGATTTGAATAATAAAACATTCCACTAAGAAATATTTCTCATGAAGATTTTTGTGCCCACTTTTCCCACGTCAGAGTCCCTCATTTGTGTCACAGCAGCAAGGTGGCAGGGAGTCATAATCTGTGTACATTCTACATCCGTCACAGCACTGGAGTGCAGCACAAGACCCAGTGGCGGTGGCTTTGTTGTTCCAGCACAACTTGGCTAGATTACCACAACATCTTATAGCATCAGCATCCCTTGCAGCTCTTAAAAAAAGACATACAAAGCGCAGGGTTAGAATTTTCCTTCTCAGTCCCTGTGTGGCAATCAAACCTGTGACACCAACACTAGGTTAAAGTTCCCCCCTCCACCCAAGTTCCTTCCTCAGATTGCTATAAATGTAGAGTCAGGTAACAAAAGTAAAGGAAAGTGAATTGCAAGTGAGGATCACCCTGCTGGTTACTGCAAGCCCTCGAGAGGCAGCAGTGGTGGGGAAGGTGCTGCGCGAAACTGTGCAGTTCTGGGATGTGCCATCCAACTCCCTAGAACGGGGGGGACACAACTGCTTCTGCAAATGAATCTCTTCCATACTTGCAGGGTCTTTTCCCAAAACTGTGATCATTTCTTGTCTCATCTATGTCCCCTTGTCAACTCTCCCAGGATCTGCACACAGCGTGGCAGTCTCAGGGTCTTGAAGGCCCACCTCACTGTCTCCTGGCTACTGGGAATGACTGAGGGAAAACCCAGAGAGCTCCCAGTGCAGGTAGGAGGAGCTCCGACCAGCCCATCTTCTGTGCCGGTCCAGGCAGAGGTTCAGCATGCAGCCTGCCCTGCAGCCTTCCGTCTACAGTGCTCCTCACAGAGGGAGGCCCAGCCAAGACACTAACTTACACACCGGGCAGTGAGCTCAGCAAGGTCCAGTGACAGCCAAGCAGCACCGGCACACAGCCCTAGGCGGAGTGCATTCTACTCCCTGGCTCACAAACCCAAGCCACAGGAAAAATATGATTCCATACCTGAGCCTTTTGCCTTTTCAAAGCTGCCTGTTAATCCTGACCTCATCCCAGTGTGGCCACAGCAGCGGGAAGGACCTGCTGGGCAGAGAGCCCAGCCGTCCCACTTAGGAGGTATTGTCCAGTCTTGCCCCCATGACTCACCTTAGTGCTCTGGATAATTTGATGTAAAGACAGAGAACGATGCCTATGAGCACAAACGTGGCAATCAGTAAGCTGATGCCAATGCCGATCATAATCTTCGTCTTGAGATCAAACATCTTTGCCACACCTAGGCAGAGAAGTGCAGAGAGGCTAAATGTGTCTCTCTCCCCACACAGCCCTTAGCAATCCCAAGTATTTCCTGCAGTGGAAGAAGAATGAATCTTCCCTGAGTGGCCCAGGAGCCTAGGCTAGCCTATGAGTGGGTAAAAGGGTATATTTGTCTGTGAAAAAGGACTGAAATGCAGCTCAGGAGAGAAAGAATCAGAAATACAGACACTGTGAAGAATCCTTACTTTCACCTGCTGTAATGTGCAGCTGTAACAAACAGGTCCCCACTGGAGATAATCCTGCTCTCAAACCCTGAGCCTCCTGAAATGTGTTCATTCAACAAAGAGTCAGTATTCAGCCCTCACTGTACACTAGGTTTAATATTTTATGAGACTAAGGGAATTAAGTTTCTCCAAAATGTTATTGTCTAGCAATCCTGAGATTATACAAACCCATTTTGTATGTAATATGTTAGGAAAAAAACTTTTTTACTTCTTCCACTGATAATTGGATCATGTTATCTTGGGGTTTAAGGAGACACTAGACCAGTGTTTTTCAAGATTTTTTTTTTTTTTTTTTTTTTTATCTCACAGCACGTTTGAACCTATAGTTAAACTTCCACAGCATACTTAAATTATGTTGATCAAAAAAAGGTAAACAAAGAAAATACTAAAATACTTCCTGTGGTTTGAACTTTTGAAAATAATTTAATTAATGATCTTTAAAAATTTTTGTGGCACACCTAAGATTGTGTCAGCATACCAGTGTACTGTGGCATACCAGGTGTAGGCTTGGCGCCCGTAGTTCAGTGGTTAGGATGCTGGCCACATACACCAAGGCAGGTGGGTTTGAACTTGCCCGGGTCTGCTAAACAACAATAACAACTACAACAAAAAAATAGCCAGGCATTGTGGTGGGCACCTGTAGTTCCAGCTATTTGGGAGGCTGAGGCAAGAGAGAATCGCGTAAGCCCAAGAGTTTGAGGTTGCTGTGAGCTGTGACACCATGGCACTCTCCTGAGGGCAACATAGTGAGACTCTGTCTCATAACAGAAAATCACTGCTCTAGAAGCTTCCAACTAAACCCTTGCCCAAGCTAAGAGATGAGTCATTCCCTGCACAGACCAGGAACCAGCTTCTTCAGAAGCCTGTTTACCCCATTGTCTTTCTAGTAGACCACAGACCTTCCTTTGCCATTTTTTTCCTAACTTTATCCTCCCGGGAAGTCCAATTTGTCTGGAATAAGCAATTTGCTTAATCTCAGTCTGAAATTGGGGAACAGTGAGCCAGTAAAGGAGACTAAACATTCTGACCACTAAGCACACTACTTAACTACAGAGAGAATATTCAGAGTTCGATGAAGGTCAACTGTAGAAAAGTAAACAAAAACATTAGGGAACAAGATATTTACTCAGAAATTTATCAAACCTGTAATCTGAGAAAGTGGAATCTAATTATCCCTGTTGGGAATAATTAAGATCTAAGGTTGAAAAGATCGCTTTTGGAAGCGCAGTCTCTGTCCAGCCAGAGCTAGTAGAACGGACTAGCTCCATCTTTTATGCCACAGGCTGTGTGACATCAACCCTCTGGACACCAGCTCTCTTTCACAGAGTTCTGAATTCTGTTCCATGTTGAGGTATATTGCAGCTTCTATGAAATATAAATGCTGTTTTGAATCACTTAATTCTAAATCTTTTATCTTTTCAGGTCTTATTTCTCTTTTATTAATCTTCAGGATTTTATTGCTAATCAAAAGCAAGTTTAATTAAGATTTTGATTTAATAAATATTGTAGAACCTCTGTGAGTTTACCACTCAAGGGACTGTACCAAACTGGTCAACATACAGAGGTGGTCAACATAAGGAACTAAACTGCTGTACGTTGAGTACGTGTGGTCATGTCTGGTCTATAAAAGTTAGGTCAGCTTAAGGAGGTGGTTCATGTAGGGAGATGGTCAACTACGGAGGTTCTACTGTAAAAGAAAAAGACAGGCTGGGCACAATGGCTCATGCCTGTAATTCTAGCACTCTGGGAGGCTGAGGTGGGTAGATTGCCTGAGCTCAGGAGTTTGAGACCAGCCTGAGCAAGAGCAAGACCTCATTTTAAAAAATAGCCAGGCATTGTGGTGGGTGCCTGCAGTCCCAGCTACTTGTGAGGCTGAGGCAAAGGAATCGCTTGAGCCTAAGAGTTTGAGGTTGCTGTGAGCTGTGATACCATGGCACTCTACCAAGGGTGACAAGGTGAAACTCAGTCTCAAAAAAAAAAAAAAAAAAAGAAAGAAAGAAAAGAAAAAGAAAAATGGGGGGAGGCATTATACTTATATATCTTCATGCTTAAAAAATTGATTATAGCAGACTTACTTTCTGTTTTAGTTATACAATGAGATAACATGGAGCCATTTATTAGGACTCGGATACACATCCATTGACATGGGAAGATTTTTCATTCATTATAGTTAAAAGAGTTACAAAAATGAAAATTGCACAGGGTTGGGGGGCAGAGCAAGATGGCTGACTGGAGTCAGCTTTCCACAGAGGCTCCCATCCAGAAGGAGAGTTAAAGGACAGAAGTTTAGCAAGTAAGCTGATGGTTTGGAGCTGAGCCAAGAGAGAAGTTTGAAGAATGCACATCAACCCTGCTGAGGCGAACTGTGACCCAAAGGATACAAACAATAGGTACAAAATCCATCACCAAGTGGATGGGAGTCCCCTCCCCCAGGAGAACAGCTCACAGTATACTTTCTACAAACAAGTGAGCAGAGTTCAAACATCCTCCTATTTTATCCCATGGGAGAGATCCTCTAAAAACTGGACCTCCTTCTGGGCAGTGCCTGTGACTCAAAGGAGTAGGGTGTCAGCCCCATATACCAGAGATGATGGGTCCAAACCCAGCCCCAGCCAAAAAAATTCACTGCAAAAAAAAAAATAAATGTTATAAAACTGGACCTCCTTCCCCTACTAGGGTGCCATGGCACTCTCCCGCCAGGCATAAAACTGTATATATTCTCTACTTGCAATTCTGAACTCCCACCACTCCCCTCCACTCTCACCCCGAGGTCTGGAGGCCTGTCCCCCATGGAGTCCAGATTCTTGGGCATTTTCTTGAGAGGTGTGGACAGGACGTGGGCTGTTGCAGGTCTGTGCTGATTCTGCCACACAGGAGTAGGGAGAAGACGGTGGACTGAAGGAACCATGCGGGACAGGACGAGGCAGTGCCCCATGGCAGAGAGCAGCAGTGGCAACTGCAGGAACAATAGGGCTCACACCCCGGGGGATATTTTGGATAGACACTCCCTGCCTCTCTGGGCAACCAGAAAAAGCCGGGCATCTTCTTCGATAGTGGACACTAGTGGAGCAGATTGGGATGGAAACACAGGCCCCGAGAGTAAAGGGTATGCCTGAGGTGGTACCTGCCTTGATGGAGCACGGCTGGGAGGGAGAATAGAAGACGTGTGTGTAGTGATGAGTGATGGCATACTTCCAGGGCGGGGCTCAGCCAGAGGACTGCTTTAGTGAGCCTAAGAAGCACCCAGCCCCCAGGGGATCATACTTAAGACAGGAACAGGTGGGCGGGGCTGGAACTGATTGCTGATAATGAGCTCTAACTGTGCCCACCACAACACAGATTGCAGTGGAGAGAGACACACCAGCTCTGGGCGGCAGCACAGACCAGAGCTGAATTGCAGTTTCTGTGAACTCAAACAGCATCTGGTCTGCAGGGGAATATAGCCAGGACAGAACCACAAATTCTGCGAAAATATAAGTGTCAGCAACATCAATCAGGAGCGAGGCTGGAACTGAGTGAACCACCCCAGCTTCCATTTAGTACCCAAGGTTGTGAGGGCTCAGCTCCCCTTGCTGGATGGTGGCAGAGTGCAGAGGCCTGGCCCAGGAGACATAGATCTCCCTGTGACTCAGGCAAGCGCAAAGTCCTGGAGCATCTGCTGATTGGAGGGAACTGGGTCACAGCCCTGTGGGGTTATCAGTGACTGGGTATGACAGAGGTGCAAGGTGGGGAAGGAGCCATCAACCTTCCCAGACTAGTTCATTTGCTGGGGGAAGAGGGGGGAGGGAGGGTTCCTTCTGGCCTCACAGAGCACCAGAACAAGTTATACTCGAGCTGCCAGCAGACCCCTGCTATCTAGTTGCCAGAGACCTTTTGAACTCTCCAACCTGAGACAGGTGCTGACTGAGACAATTGATTTGGACCTCTTGAACTGGGCCAATCACCCGAGGACTATCCAAGTAGTACCCTGGGTGTGTGGTTGTGGGAAGGTTTGATTGTCCTTTTCCAGTTGTCGCTCATAGGGGGTGGAGTGACTTAATTGCTGGTGTATCTCCACAGCTGAGACTTCAACCCAGAGTAACTGATTCACTAGGGTAGGACAGAGACCAGATGAATACAAGACAACCCACTTAACCCCACCACACCAAGCAAGTCCCCAGTGTCTCAGGCTGTAGCACTGTAGGGGTCCTTTGCAAAGCTCTAGGAAAAAAGGTACAGAAACCACTCCCAGCTCTTGGGCAATGGGCTGGTTAATCACTACTCCAGGAGCTCCCCAACCCAACTTCACCTTAGCTGCTCATCCTGCCAAACGGTGTAAAATAATCACATGGTGGAATCGGCGGAAAAACTCCAGTAAGAAGAATAATCAGAGTAGATCAATTTTCCCAAGGAACGATATGGCAGAAACAACTGAAGATCCCATTCATAAACAAATGGCTGAGATGTCAGAAATCGAATTCAGAATTTGGATTGTAAATAAAATTAATAGAATGGAGGCAAAGTTAGAATTAGAAATTCAAGGAGCATTTCAAATGTCTCAATAATTCAATGAATTCAAAGACAAAATCACCAAGATTTTGACATATTGAGACAAGAATTTTCAGCTCTCAAAGACCTGAGAAATACAGTAGAATCCCTCAGTAACAGAATGGAGCAGGCAGAAGAAAGGATTTCTGACACTGAAGACAAAGCTTTTGATCGCTCACAAACTCTCAAAGAGGAAGAGAAATGCACAGCCAAAACAGATCATTCTTTCAGAGAGCTCTGAGATAATCCGAAGAAAACTAATATTTGCCTTATAGGAATCCCTGAAGGTGATGAAGTGGCTTCGCAAGGCACAGAGGCTCTTCTCATGAGATTATGAAGGAGAACTTTCCAGACATGCCAAGAGATTCTGAAATTCAGATAGCAGACAGTTTCAGAATCCCAGCATGACTCAACCCAAACAGGATATCTCTTAGGCACATCATAATTAACGTCACTATAGTTAATATGAAGGAAAAAAATTCTGCAATTAGCCAGTCATAAGAAAACCATAACCTACAAGGGGAAGAATATTAGAATGACTGAAGATCTCTCTGCTGAAACCTTTCAAGCTAGAATAGGGTGGTCATCGACTTTTAATCTCCTAAAACAAAGTAACTTTCAACCTAGGATCCTATATCCAGCAAAACTGAGTTTCATTTATGATGGATAAATTAAATACTTCAATGACATTCACATGTTGAAGAAATTTGCCATAACTAAACCAGCTCTCCAGGATATTCTCAGACCTATCCTCCATAATGACCAGCTCAATCCTCCACCACAAAAGTAAACTCACTCAGAAACTTTTGTTTGATGAAATTCCAACTTCCACAGTGGCAAAAGAATTAAAAATGTCCACTGGACTTTTGAAAAACATGATTCCCAAAATTCTACCAGGCTTGTCAATATTCTCAATTAATGTGAATGGTTTAAATTGTCTTCTAAAGAGGCACAGGTTGGCTGACTGGATACAAAAACTCAGGCCAGATATCTGCTGCATACAAGAATCTCATCTTACCTTAAAAGATAAATATAGACTCAGGGTGAAGAGATGTTCATCTATATTTCAGGCAAATGGAAATCGGAAAAAAAGCAGGTGTTGCAATTTTTGGCAGTGTTGGATAGATCCTCCAATATGAAGCTAAGCAAAGAAATTTTAGACTTAACCATTCAAAATTTGGGTTTAACAGACATCTACAGAACATTTCATCCCAACAAAACTGAATACACATTCTTCTCATCAGCCCATGGAACATACTCCAAAATTGATCACATCTTAGGTCAAAAGTCTAACCTCAGCAAATTTAAAAGAATAGAAATTATTACTTGCATCTTCTTGGACCATCATGGAATTGAAGTTGAGCTCAGTAACAACAGGAATCTGCATACTCATACAAAAACATGGAAGCTAAATAACCTTATGCTGAATGGTAGCTGGGTCATAGATGAGATTAAGAAGGAAATTACCAAATTTTTGGAACAAAACAATAATGAAGTCATGAATTATCAGAACCTCTGGAATACTGCAAAGGCAGTCCTAAGCAGGAAATTTATAGCACTGCAAGCCTTCCTCAAGAGAACAAAAAAAGAGGAAGTTAACAACTTAATGGGACATCTCAAGCAACTGGAAAAGGAAGAACATTCCAATCCCAAACACAGCAGAAGAAAAGAAATAACCAAAATTATAGCAGAATTAACTGAAATTGAAAACAAAAGAATTATACAACAGATCAATAAATCCAAAAGTTAGTTTTTTGAAAAGGTTAATAAAATAGATAAACCTTTGGCTAACCTAACCAGGAAAAAAGGAGGAAAATCTCTAATTTCATTAATCAGAAATGGTAAAGATGAAATAACAAAAGAGTCCTCAGAAATTCAAAAAATCCTTTTTTTTTTTTTTTTGTAGAGACAGAGTCTCACTTTATGGCCCTCAGTAAAGTGCCGTGGCCTCACACAGCTCACAGCAACCTCTAACTCCTGGGCTTAGGCGATTCTGTTGCCTTAGTCTCCCAAGTAGCTGGGACTACAGGCGCCTGCCACAACGCCCAGCTATTTTTTTGGTTGCAGTTTGGCTGGGGCTGGGTTTGAACCCACCACCCTCAGTATACGGGGCCAGCACCTTACCGACTGAGCCACAGGCGCCGCCCTAAAAAATCCTTAATGAACATTACAAGAAACTTTATTCTCAGAAATATGAAAATCTGAAGGAAATTGACCAATACTTGGAAGCATGCCACCTTCCAACACCTAGCCAGAACGAAGTGGAAATGTTGAATAGGCCTATATCAAGTTCTGAAATAGCATCAACTATACAAAATCTCCCTAAAGAGAAAAGCTCGGGACCAGATGGCTTCACATCAGAATTCTACCAAACTAGTACCTATATGACTTAACCTTTTCCAAAATATAGAAAAAGAAGGAATACTACCCAACACATTCTATGAAGCAAACATCACTTTGATCCCCAAACCAGGAAAAGACCCAACAAGAAAAGAAAATTATAGACCAATATCACTAATGAACATTGATGCAAAAATATTCAACAAGATCCTAACAAATAGAATCCAGCAACACATCAAACAAATTATATACCGTGACTTAGTAGGTTTTATCCCAAGGTCTCAAGGCTGGTTCAATATACGTAAATCTATAAATATAATTCATCACATAAAGAAATTAAACAACAAAGATCATATGATTCTCTCAATTGATGCAGAAAAAACTTTTAATAATATCCAGCATCCATTCATGATCAGAACACCTAAGAAAATTGGTATAGAAGGGACATTTCTTTTTTTTTTTTTTTTTATTTTGGCCAGGGCTAGGTTTGAACCCACCACCTCTGGCATATGGGACCGGCGCCCTACTCCTTGAGCCACAGGCACAGCCCTGAAGGGACATTTCTTTTTTTGTGTGTGTGGTTTTTTTTTTTTTTTGGCCAGGGCTGGGTTTGAACCTGCCACCTCCGGCATATGGGACCGGCGCCCTACTCCTTGAGCCACAGGCGCGAAGGGACATTTCTTAAACTGATAGAGGCCTTCTACAGGAAATCCACAGCTAATATCGTATTGAATAGAGTTAAATTGAAATCATTTTCACTCAGATCAGGAACCAGACAACATTGTCCATTGTCTCCATTGCTTTTTAACATTGTAATGGAAGTCTTAGCCATCACAATAAGGCAAGTAAAGGTGATCAAGGGCATCCATTTAGAGTCAGAAGAGATCAAACTTTCACTCTTCGCAGATGATATGACTGTATATCTGGATAACACCAGGGATTCTACTACAAAACTCCTAGTAGTGATCAAGGAATACAGCAGTGTCTCAGGTTACAAAATCAACACTCATAAATATGTAGCCTTTATATATACCAACAATAGTCAAGCTGAAAAAACACTCAAGGACTCTATTCCATTCACAGTAGTCCCAAAGAAAATGAAATATTTGGGAGATTACCTAACAAAGGACATGAAAGATCTCTATAAATAGAACTATGAAACTCTAAGAAATAGCTGAAGATGTTAACAAATGGAAAAACGTATCATGCTCATGGCTGGGAATAATCAACATTGTTAAAATGTCCATACTACCCAAAGCAATATACAATTTTAATGCAATCCCCATTAAAGATCCACTGTCATACTTTAAAGATCTCAAAAATATACTTCATTTTATTTATCAGAAAAACCTCGTATAGCCAAGACATTACTCAGAAATAAAAACAAAGCAGGAGGAATCACAGTACCAGACCTCAGACTATACTATAAATCAATAGTGATCAAAACAGCATGGTACTGGCACAAAAAACAGAGAGGTAGGTGTATGGAACAGAATAGAGAACCAAGAGATGAACCCAGCTACTTACCGTTATTTGATCTTTGACAAGCCAATTAAAAACATTCAGTGGGGAAAAGATTCCCTATTTAATAAATGGTGCTACGTGAATTGGCTGGCGACTTGTAGAAGGCTGAAACTAGACCCACGCCTTTCACCATTAACTAAGATAGATTCGCACTGGATTAAAGATTTAACCTTAAGACATGAAACTATAAAAATACTAGAAGAAAGTGCAGGGAAAACTCTTGAAAAATCGGCCTGGGTGAATATTTTATGAGGAGGACCCCCCCAGGGTTTTGAAGCAACATCAAAAATACACTACTGGGACCTGATCAAACTAAAAAGCTTCTGCACAGCCAAGAACACAGTAAGTAAAGCAAGCAGACAGTCTTCAGAATGGGAGAAGATATTTGCGAGTTATATCTCTGACAAAGGTTTAATAATCAGAATCCACAGAGAACTCAAACGTATGAGCAAGAAAAGAACAAGTGATCCCATGTCAGGGTGGGCAAGGGACTTGAAGAGAAACTTCTCTGAACAAGACAGGTGCACAGTCTAAGGACATATGAAAAAATGCTCATCATCCTTAATCATCAGAGAAATGCAAATCAAAACTACTTTAAGATGTCATCTAACTCCAGTAAGATTAGCCCACATTACAAAATCCCCAAATCAGAGATGTTGGCGTGGATGTGGAGAAAAGGTAACACTTCTACACTGCTGGTGGGAATGCAAACTAATACGTTCCTTTTGGAAAGATGTTTGGAGAATACTTAGGGATCTAAAAATAGACCTACTATTTGATCCTATAATTCCTCGACTAGGTATATATCCAGAAGACCAAAAATCACATTATAACAAAGATATTTGTACCAGAATGTTTATTGTAGCCCAATTCATAATTGCTAAGTCACAGAAGAAGCCCAAGTGCCTATCAACCCATGAATGGATTAATAAACTGTGGTATATGTACACCATGGAATATTATGTAGCCTTAAAAAAGATGAAGACTTTACCTCTTTCATGTTTACATGGATGGAGCTGGAACATATTCTTCTTAGCAAAGTATCTCAAGAATGGAAGAAAAAGTATCTAATGTACTCAGCCCTACTAAGAAACCAATTTATAGCTTTCCTATGAGAGCTATAACCCAATTGTAGCCCAGGAAGAAGGGAAAAAGGGAGAGGGAAGGGAGGGGAAGGGGAAGGATGCGTGGAGGGAGGATAATTGGTGAGACCACACCTACGGTGCATCTTACAAGGGTACATATGAAATTTACTAAATATAGATGGAGAGATTAAAGATGGCGGCCATGTAACAGCTTCCCTGCAACTGGGCATGGTGAGTCTGGGGAGATAAGACTCCAGGCATCTATGGCTGGTGGGATCTGCCTATAATCATCCCTTTGAGGATACTGGGAGTCAGCAAGGGACTTCTGGACCCCAAGAGGAGGACAAAAACAGTGGGAAACTGGCAAGTGGTTGCGTGTGTTTGATTGACCTAATCACACCGAAAACCATAACTACAAGCAGCAGTGAGACTGCAAACCAGAAAGGCCTTACCTGTGAACTGTTTTGGTGTTTTTGGACTTGGCAATCAGTTGAACAGCCTTGGGGAGAACTTGAGCAGGAGTGCGGAGAACTTTGGGCATTGTCTGGGGTCCCAGACAGAGCGGCTGAGCTGGGCTGCAGGCAGCCATTGTGAGAAAACTGCCCCAACAAGCTCCGCCCTCAGGGTCCCAGAGCAAGGATCAGGTGGGACCTAGTAAACCAGTGACTGAGCAGCCTAAAGGCGGGGACTGAGCTGCCTTACAGCCTTAACCCTCAGGGGCAGAGTGAGACAGTTTTGGCACACTGGAGGCTCGGGCTGTTGCCCTGGGTAGAGTGCCGTGGTGTCACAGCTCATAGCAATCTCAAATCCCTGGGCTTGGTGCCACCCAGACCTCCATAAGATCTGCACCATGACCCCGCACCAACCGGGCCTCTGCTGCTGCACAACCCTGTGTCCTCCCAGCCTCCACACTGGCCCGCTCGTCTGGCCAAGGATACTGGTAGCCGCGTGCCCTCTGGAGCCCTCCCTGCCTGGGCGTAGAGCCCTTCCCCTGGCCAGAGACTGCTGGAGCCTTGGGCTCTCTGTGCCAAAGTCACTGGGCGACAGGCACTCCCAGAACTGTGCACATCACCTCCCACCCTGTTGCTAGATCCGGGTGTGTCACATGCTGGAGCTGCTTCCACAACCAGAACTCCCTAGCTAGAGCAGCCCCAGAGGAACTACACAGGGTCACTACAAAGATCCAGCAACAATAGAGTGATCCTGCTGGGGTCTAATCTGGGAGAGACACCTCCCCAAGTCTGAGGATGGCTAGAGGCAACAGTGAAAAACAATCATGAGGTGAAATCAACAGAAAAACGCTGGCAATATGAATAATCAGAGTAGATCAATTCCCCCAAGGATTAATGGGGCAGACACAGCACAAGATCCCATGCACAAAAAAATAGCTGAGATGTCAGAAATCAAATTCAGAATCTGGATAGCAAATAAGATTGAATTAGAACTCCAAGCAGTAACCCAAAAGATATCTCAAGAATTCAATGGATTAAAAGACCAAATGACCAAAGATTTTGACACATTGAGACAAGAAGTTGCATCCCTCAAAGATCTGAGAAACACAGTAGAATCCCTCAGTAACAGAATGGAGCAAGCAGAAGAAAGGATTTCTGACATTGAAGACAAAGTTTTCGAATGCTCCCAAACTCTTAAAGAGGATGAGAAATGGAGGGCAAAAACAGATCACTCTCTCAGAGAGCTCTGGGATAATTCGAAGAAAACCAATATTCATCTTATAGGGATCCCTGAAAGCGACAAAGTGGCTTCACAAGACACAGAGTCTCTTCTCTTTGAAATTATGAAGGAGAAATTTCCAGACATGTCAAGAGATTCTGAAATTCAGACAGCAGACAGTTTCAGAACTCCAGCACGACTCAACCCAAATAAGACATCTCCCAGACACATCATGATCAATTTCACTAAAGTTAATATGAAGGAGAAAATTCAGAAAGCTGCCAGATGAAAGAAAACCATTACCTACAAGAGGAAGAATATTAGAATAACTGCAGATCTCTCTGCTGAAACCTTTCAAGCTAGAAGAGGATGGTCATCAACTTTGAATCTCCTAAAACAAAATAACTTTCAACCCAGGATCCTATACCCAGCTAAACTGAGTTTCGTTTATGATGGAGAAATTAAATACTTCAATGACATTCACATGTTGAAGAAATTTGCCATAACTAAACCAGCTCTCCAGGATATTCTCAGACCTATCCTCCATAAAGACCAGCATAATCCTCCACCACAAAAGTAAACTCACCCAGAAAATTTGATCAAATTCCAACTTCCACAGTCGCAAAAGGATTAAAAATGTCCACCAGACTCTTGAAAGGCTTATCAATATTCTCAATTAATGTGAATGGTTTAAACTGTCCTCTAAAGAGGCACAGGTTGGCTGACTGGATACAAAAACTCAAGCCAGATATCTGCTGCATACAAGAATCGCATCTTACATTAAAAGACAAATATAGATTCAAGGTGAAGGGATGGTCATCTATATTCCAGGCAAATGGAAAGCAGAAAAAAGCAGGCGTTGCAATCCTATTCACAGACGCAATAGGCTTTAAACCAACCAAAATAATTAAGGATAGGGATTGACACTTCATATTTGTTAAAGATAATACTCAATATGATGAGATCTCAATTATTAATATTTATGCACCCAACCACAACGCACCTCAATTTATAAGAGAAACTCTAACAGACATGAGCAACTCGATTTCCTCCACTTCCATAGTAGTTGGAGATTTTAACACCCCTTTAGCAGTGCTGGATAGATCCTCCAAAAAGAAGCTAATCAAAGAAATCTTAGATTTAAACTTAACCATTCAACATCTGGACTTAACAGACATCTATAGAACATTTCATCCCAACAAAACTGAACACACATTCTTCTCATCAGCCCACGGAACATACTCTAAAATCGACCACATCCTAGGCCACAAATCTAACCTCAGCAAATTAAAAAAAATAGACATTATTCCTTGCATCTTCTCAGACCAAATTATTCCTTGCATCTTCTCAGACCAATAAAAGTTGAACTCAATAACAACAAGAACCTGCATACCCATACAAGAACATGGAAGCTAAACAACCTTATACTGAAGGATAGATGGGTTATAGACGAGATTAAGAAGAAAATCACCAAATTTTTGGAACAAAACAACAATCAAGACACGAATTACCAGAAGCTCTGGGATACTGCAAAGGCAGTACTAAGAGGGAAATTTATAGCATTGCAAGCCTTCCTCAAGAAAACAGAAAGAGAGGAAGTTAACAACTTAATGGAACATCTCAAGCAACTGGAGAAGGAAGAACACTCCAACCCCAAACCCAGCAGAAGAAAAGAAATAACCAAAATCAGAGCAGAACTAAATGAAATTGAAAACAAAAGAATTATACAACAGATCAATAAATCCAAAAGCTGGTTTTTTGAAAAGATCAATAAAATAGATAAACCTTTGGCCAACCTACACAGGAAAAAAAGAGTAAAATCTCTAATTTCATCAATCAGAAATGGTAAAGATGAAATAACAACAGACCCCTCAGAAATCAAAAAAATCCTTAATGAATACTATAAGAAACTCTACTCTCAGAAATATGAAAATCTGAAAGAAATTGACCAATACCTGGAAGTACGCCACCTACCAAGACTTAGCCAGAACGAAGTGGAAATGTTGAACAGGCCTATATCAAGTTCTGAAATAGTATCAACTATACAAAATCTCCCTAAAAAGAAAAGCCCAGGACCAGATGGCTTTATGTCAGAATTCTACCAAACCTTTAAAGAAGAACTAGTACCTATACTACTAAACCTCTTCCAAAATATAGAAAAAGATGGAATATTACCCAACACATTCTACAAAGCAAACATCACCTTGATCCCCAAACCAGGGAAAGACCCAACAAGAAAAGAAAATTATAGACCAATATCACTAATGAATATTGATGCTAAAATACTCAATAAGATCCTAACAAACACAATCCAACAACACATCAAAAAAATTATACACCATGACCAGGTGGGATTTATCCCAGGGTCTCAAGGCTGGTTCAATATACATAAATCTATAAATGTAATTCAACACATAAAACAAACTGAAAAATAAAGATCATATGATTCTTTCAATTGATGCAGAAAAAGCTTTTGATAATATCCAGCATCCCTTCATGATCAGAACACTTAAGAAAATAGGTATAGAAGGAACATTTCTTAAACTAATAGAGGCCATCTACAGCAAACCCACAGCCAATATCGTATTGAATGGAGTTAAATTGAAATAATTTCCACTTAGATCAGGAACTAGGCAAGGTTGCCCATTGTCTCCATTGTTCTTTAACATGTAATGGAAGTTTTAGCCATTGCAATTAGGGAAGAAAAGGTGATCAAGGGTATCCACATAGGGTCAGAAGAGATCAAACTTTCACTCTTTGCAGATGATATGATCGTATATCTGGAACACACTAGGGATTCTACTACAAAACTTTAGAAGTGATCAAGGAATACAGCAATGTCTCAGGCTACAAAATAAACACCCATAAATCTGTAGCCTTTATATATACCAACAATTACCAAGTCAAACAAACAGTGAAAGACTCTATTCCTTTCACAGTAGTGCCAAAAAAGATGAAATATTTGGGAGTATACCTAACAAAGGATGTGAAAGATCTCTACAAAGAGAACAATGAAACTTTAAGAAAAGAAATAGCCAAAGATGTTAACAGATGGAAAAACATACTATGGTCATGGCTGGGAAGAATCAACATTGTTGAAATGTCCATACTACCCAAAGCAATATATAAGTCTAATGCAATTCCTATTAAAACTCCATTGTCATATTTCAAAGATCTTTAAAAAATAATACTTCGTTTTATATGGAATCAGAAAAAACCTCAAATAGCCAAAACATTACTCAGCAATAAAAACAAAGCAGGAGAAATCATGCTACCAGATCTGAGACTGTACTATAAATCCATAGTGATCAAAACAGCATGGTACTGGCACAAAAGCAGAGAAGTAGATGTCTGGAACAGAATAGAGAACCAAGAGATGGATCCAGGTACTTACTGTTATTTGATCTTTGACAAGCCAATTAAAAACATTCAGTGGGGAAATGATTCCCTATTTAACAAATGGTGCTGGGTGAACTGGCTGGCAACTAGAAGATTGAAACTGCACCCACACCTTACACCTTTCACCATTAACTAAGATAGACTCTGACTGGATAAAAGATTTAAACTTAAGACATGAAACTATAAAAATACTTGAAGAAAGTGCAGGGAAAACTCTTGAAGGAATCGGCCTGGGTGAACATTTTATGAGGAGGACTCCCCAGGCAATTGAAGCAGTATCAAAAATACATTACTGGGACCTGATCAAACTAAAAAGCTTCTGCACATCCAAGAACATAGCAAGTAAAGCAAGCAGACAGCCCTCAGAATGGGAGAAAATATTTGCAGGTTATACCTCCGATAAAGGTTTAATAACCAGAATCCACAGAGAACTCAAACATATTAGCAAGAAAGGAACACGTGACCCCATCTCAGCATGGGCAAGGGACTTGAAGAGAAACTTCTCTAAAGAAGACCGACGCACAATCTACAAACACATGAAAAAAAGCTCATCATCCTTAATCATCAGAGAAATGCAAATCAAAACTACTCTGAGATATCACCTAACCACAGTAAGAGGAGCCCACATAACAAAATCCCAAAACTAGAGATGTTGGCGTGGATGTGGAGAAAAGGGAACACTTCTACACTGCTGGTGGGAATGCACACTAATACGTTCCTTCCGGAAGGATGTTTGGAGAATACTTGGAGACCTCAAAATAGACCTGCCATTTGATCCTATAATTCCTTTACTAGGTTTATACCCAGAAGACCAAAAGTCACAATATAACAAAGACATCTGTACCAGAATGTTTATTGCAGCCCAATTCATAATTGCTAAGTCTTGGAAGAAGCCCAAGTGCCCATTGACCCATGAATGGACTAGCAAATGGTGGTACATGTATACCATGGAATATTATGCAGCCTTAAAGAAAGATGGAGACTTTATCTCTTTCATGTTTACATGGATGGAGCTGGAACATATTCTTCTTAGCAAAGTATCTCAGGAATGGAAGAAAAAGTATCCAATGTACTCAGCTCTACTATGAAGCTAAATTATAGCTTTCACATGAAGGCTATAACCCAACTATAGCACAAGACTATGGGGAAAGGGCCAAGGAAGGGGAAGGGAGGGGGGAGGTTTTGGTGGAGGGAGGGTAAGGGTGGGGCACATCTACGGTGCATCTTAATGTACACAGCTATGATTTAACAATAAAAATAAATAAATTAATGAAAAAGAAATTTACTAAATATAGAATATAAATGTCTTAACACAATAACTAAGAAAATTCCATGAAGGCTATGTTAATTAGTTTGATGAAAATATTTCAAATTGTATATAAAACCAGCACATTGTACCCCATGATTGCATTAATGTACACAGCTATGATTTAATTAAAAAAAAAGAAAGTTGAAGGGGATACCTGTTGTACTCAAGTTTGTATGACTAAGTTACTCATACTTGGCAAATGTAGTAAAATTAAATGAGACTCCAGGTGCAGAAAAGATTGTGTAGACTTGTTTCTTCCTGCATCTCTGTGCTAGGTTTAAGTATAATCTCTGGAAATAACACAAAAGTGAATGAAAGAACTCTGAAAGGTGGAAAGAAGAAAGGAAACTGGTGAGAAACCCGAGATCAGGATGATCATCATAGAGGCAGAGCAGAGGCGGCGGCCCGGCCTGGTGTTTCCAAGTCTCAATCTAGTTCATTCCTCCTCTGGATTTAATGTGCGTCCTGTGGACAAGCCCAGGCTAGCCCAGAAGCAGTGGCGCGGCAGGGTGGCTTGGTTTCCCTGTTGACAATAAGCAGGCAGGGAAAGTGTTCTTCTATTTCACTGGTTCTGAGACTGCCCTCCTTTGACCCTTCAGGGGACTCCACCATACACAGTGACCTAGCCTAGGAAACACTTTGTCCCTGTGGGCTAGAGATGCTCTCCCATTTAGAGACTACAGGTGGCTTCAGCCTGGGGAACCTTCCACTGCCCCTCAGACAGCACTGTCAGGTACCTGGGAGCTCCAGTGGCCCCCGATAAACGGAGTAGACCAAACTAGAACCGCACTACCTCTAAAATTTAAACTGCCTTTGGAACCTCACCCCACAAAAGAAGGCTAGGACCTGGCATGCTAAACTTAAGCAGAATGACTACTAATAAAAAAATTTAAATATGGAAGGAGAGGCTGGGCGTGTTGACTGTCACCTGTAATCCTAGCAGTCTGGGAGGCTGAGGTGGGTGGAACGCTTGAGCTCAGGAGTTTGAGACCAGCCTGAGAACGAACAAGACCTCATGTCTACTAAAAATAGAAAAACTAGCCAGGCGTAGTGACACATGTCTGTAGTCCCAGCTGCTCAGGAGGATGAGGCAAGAGGATTGCTCAAGTCCAAGAGTTTGAGGTTACTGTGAGTTGAAACACCATGGTACTCTACCCGGGGCGACAGAATGAGACTCTGTATCTCAAAAAAAAAAAAAACAAAAAAGGAAGGAGAACTCAGGTTTCTCTACCTTGTGTTTTTTCCTCCAATCTAAGCCATCTTGGATATAGGTCCTCTGACTCCATTTGAAGAAATAATGTTAAAATGGGCAGAAAATGAAAATCCCGGGCAGCCCTGTCCAAAGTAGGGAATGGGATTGTCCCTCACAATGAGGAAGGAGGGCCTTGGGAAAAGGGCAGGGCAAGTGGGAAGATGCTAATGTTTGCTTTACCCCGAGAAGGCATGGAGGAAGAGTTGCTTCATTTTCAATGGATTTCAAATGTCAAAGGGGACTGACTCTAAATAAAAAGTTTCCACATCAAAATTCATGGGAGCCTAGGGAACAGGAGAGGTGGAGTTAGGGAGAGGAAAGGATTCCTGGATTTCAGGGCCATCTTCAGTATTGACTGATACCAGACTTCCACATGGCGGGTCACTTCCCTGAGCCTGATGCTTCTTTTCTAAAGTGAAGGGATAAGGCATTCTGTGTAGTTGGAAAATGTTGGCGGAGGCAGCTGTTAGTCTTGAAGTTTTCAGAGGTTTCTATGAGGACCTATGTGCCATTATTTTGTAAATTCCGATGCCAAGATGAACAATTAACTCTGGCTAATGGCTTTTCTCCAGCCACAGGTGTATTCTGCCCACAGGCTGGATCCAGGTGGAAAGTGTGAAAGTGAAAACAGGTTTTTGATGGAACCTCTTTCAGCTGGTCTCTTTGCTAGGGAAAGTCTGTGGTAACATCCCTGCATTCTGAGTGCGTTTCATCTGAATACATTCCATGTCCATCATCATTTCGGTTCATGTCTCAAGAGTTCAGATTCCTCAAAAAGTCAAAGAGTTCCCTTTATCATCTCCTACTCCTTCTCTTCTGGACCCCACAATTCTCATTTAAACAGAAACTTTCAGGAGCAGGTCCTGTACACACAGCTTACAGTCATACTTGCTCTGCGATTTTAAATTTGAGCCTGAGTCTCTCCTTTAGAGCAGTGTTTTTCAACATTTTTTATTTCCTGGCACTCTTGAAAATACAGTTAAATTTCTGCAGCATACTTACATTATGCTGATCAAAAACACAGTAAAAAAAGTGGGGGCGGGGTGGACAGAGCCTGTGGCTCAAAGGATTAGGGCACTGGCCCCTTATGCAGGAGGCGGTGGGTTCAAGCCCAGCCCTGGCCAAAAAAAAAAAAAAAAACTGAAAAAAAAAGAATATACTTACTGTGCTTTAAACTTCTTTCAAAAATAAGTTCATGATCTTTAAAAAATTTCGTAGATTACTGAAGATCCTCTCATGGCACACCACTGCACCATGGCACACCAGTTGAAAATCACTGCTTTAGAGACTTACTCATTTAATAGGGCAGTGTTTCTCTGACTTAAGTTTGCATAGGTATCATCCGGAGAGCTCGTTAGCTCACAAATTCTGGGCCCCACCACGGAGATTCTGATTCACTGGGTTCCAGGGTGGAGCCCATGAACTTGCCTTCCTAACCAACTCCCCGGTGAGGTAGAGTCAAGGGGCTGACTGGCTGGCTACTGCGGGAGGTTTTGTGTCTGAACCCAAAGCAGAAACTCCACAGTCAGCTTGTTTAATAATAACCCTGAGATCTTTTGTGATGCCTGGTCAGGGACTCTACCTCCCTCTGGTCTGATTGCTTAGCTCTGTGTTGAGCTATAGAACCACCATGTTTATCAAAGGAAAATAGGGGGAGGTGGGGAACAGCAGGCCACATGGTAGTGGCTAATGTGACTGTGAAGCTGGGCTGGTGCTGAGAAAGGGCCTCAAGTCACAGTCTTTATAGCTGGGTCAGATCCCCACAGCCACACTTTTAAGATGAGTCATGTGGTGGCAGCATGCAAACTCATCTGCTGCCCTGCATCGAATGAACAGAAAATCCAGCAATGGGAGAGGGATAAAAACTCAAAATGCCATTCACAAGAAAAGGGAAGATGGAATAACACTCAGGGGGACAGGGAGGACAAAATGGAGCTTAAAATCATAACCTGACCCGGGGAGGGGGGGTGGCTCTCACCTGTGACCCTAGCACTCTGGGAGGCTGTGGCTGGTGGATTGCCTGAACTCAGAAGTTCAAGACCAGCCTCAGCAAGAGTGAGACCCCATCTCTACTAAAAATAGAAAAAATTAGCCAGGGGTTGTGGTGGGCACCTGTAGTCTCAGTTGCTTGGGAGGCTGAGGTAGGAGGCTTGCTTGAGGTTGCTGTGAGCTATGATACCACAGCACTCTACCCAGTGTGAGATTCTGTCTCAAAAATAAAAAAAATCAACCTGTATCTTTATTTCATCTCTCCATCACCCACACCTACCTTGTAGCCACTTCCAACTGTGGTATTTACCTTGTTACCTCTGAAAGTGCGATTGTCAGCCCTCACCTCCCAGCATCCAGACATGGCTTATTGAGTGTGGAACATACAAATAGGGAAAAATTATTTTCAAAAAAGGCTAAATAGAGACTTTGTAAGTGCTGTGGTCCCCTTCTGGTTGAGCAAATTTAGGTAATGTTTTCTTAGTACTAATAATAATTTGAATAAAGTAATTATGTACAGATAGTTATATATTATATAGCAATGATAGAAATATGAGAGAATCAATACCTATAAATTTCTAATATATATAAAATGAAACTTAGATCTTCTTCACTGAGAAAAATTTAAGAAACTGAAGACCATTAACTAAAGCTCATCTGAATTATTTTGAGTACTGTAATCATGAATATTTAATCATTTTATAAAATATAGCTTCTGTTTTCTGGTTATAGCCATACTGAAGCATTTTGTGAATAAAAAGCAAGCCACAGCTATTGGAAACTAAAGGGTTCAACCTTAACTGAGACACATTTCCCCTGAATGCTGAAGGAGATGCCAGCCCTGGGCTACATGCTATGAATACATAAAGAAAAGTCTGATAAAGCGGGGTACAGGTCCTCATGTCATTGAGGTCAGAATGAGATTCATAAATGAACGAACACATATGTTCTCATGTTAAATAAATAAATTTCTCAAAATCTTAAATGAGTGTAAAACATCCTTTTTCATAAAAGTAAGCATCTTAACAAACACTAGATGAACATCAAATATTTTCATTTATTTCAGACAAGTGGTTTCCACAGTGGATGCATTTGTTTTTCAAATACAAATGTATCATCCTTCAACACATGTACAATAGTTACAATTTCTGAAAACTATGTCTGCCAGAGGGAACTGTAATCTGGTTGATTCATGTGCTTTCCTCCTTTAGCCTCAACGTTACACAATTTAAACATACTAGGAAAGGCCTTCGAAAGAAGAATCTGTATCAGCTCAAAAAAGGAGAGACTTGCTTATATTTTCTGGATATGAGATAAAATAAGACTTCTCCCCTTGTACACCAAACACTAAATCCAAAATAATAACCCTAACAAGGAAAAGGCCAGTTCTGATGTTCACTTTCCTACCTACTGCTATAATGTGACAGATCATAAAATTAATGGCCCCAATGGGAACTAATTTTGCACATGCCAAACATCACATCTAATTTTACCTGAAAAAATATTTTATATTATTTACAAACAATATTATATATATGTATATTTATTTTAGCAGGGATGGGAGGTCTTGGTCAGGCTGGTCTCAAACCCCTGAGCTCAAGCAGTCTCCCCTCCTCGGCCTCCCAGAGTGCCAGGATTGCAGGCGTGAGTCACCATACTGGCCCTACCAAATCACTTTTATTTTAGCTGTTTGAATAGGTGCATTGTGGTATCTCACGGCGGACTTAATGTCCTTTCATGTCCATATGCTGATTGTGTATCTTCTTAGGTGAAATATCCTGTCTTACACACTTTCTAAATGGATTTTTAAACTGTGGAGTTTTGAGACTTCTTAATATAGTCTAGGTATGAGTCATTTGTCAGATATTCGGTTTGCAAGTGCTTTCTCCCAGTCTGTAGCTTGTGTTTTCATCCTCTTAACAAGATCTTTCAGAGAGCAAAACTTTTTATCTTTGATGAAGTCCAATTTATTGATTTTATTTTATGAATTGTGCTTTTGCGTTATGTTGAAGTAATGTTCTCCAATTCCTAGTTGTTAAACATGTTCTCCTATGTTTCCATTTAAATGTTTTCTATCTAAAAGGTCATTTAAATCTATGATCCACTTGAGTATATATTTTTTAATATTAGATGTGAGGTTCCTGTCTTAGGATATCCATAGCCTATGGATATCCAATTGTTCCAGCATGATTTTTTTCTTTCTTTTTTTTTTTAGACAGAGTCTCACTCTGTTGCCCAGGCTAGAGTGCCAAGACATCAGCCTAGCTCACAGCAATCCCAAACTCACTTTATCACCCTTGGTAGAGTGCCGTAGCATCACAGCTCACAGCAACCTCCAGCTTCTAGACTTAGGTGATTCTCTTGCTGAGTAGCTGGGACTACAGGTGCCCGCCATAACACCGGGCTATTTTTTGTTGCAGTTTGGCTGGGGCCGGGTTCGAATCTGCTACCCTCAGTATATGGGGCTGATGCCCTACCCCCTGAGCCACAGGTGCCACCCATGTTCTAGACCTATTAATTGGGGAATACAATGAAAGGTTCATTGACTTTGAGAATCATGACATCACACTCAAATTAGCATTTCAGTTTCACCTACTTGATATCACCAAGACACCTAAAGAACTACAGATGGAATTGATTGAACTCTCAGTAGATGACATTTTAAAGTCATTGTTTGATGCTGAGAAAGATCCAATTGAAAAATGGAAAAATACCTATGCCTTCAGCAAACTTGAAAAATACTTTCTTAGGGATGCAAGGCTGGTTTAACATACGCAAGTCCATAAACGTTATCCACCATATTAACAGAGGCAAAAATAAAGATCACATGATCCTCTCAATAGATGCAGAAAAAGCATTTGATAAAATCCAGCATCCTTTTCTAATTAGAACACTGAAGAGTATAGGCATAGGTGGCACATTTCTAAAACTGATTGAAGCTATCTATGACAAACCCACAGCCAATATTTTACTGAATGGAGTAAAACTGAAAGCTTTTCCTCTTAGAACTGGAACCAGACAAGGTTGTCCTCTGTCACCTTTACTATTCAACATAGTGCTGGAAGTTCTAGCCAATACAATTAGGCAAGAAAAGGAAATAAAGGGAATCCAAATGGGAGCAGAGGAGGTCAAACTCTCCCTCTTTGCTGATGACATGATCTTATACTTAGAGAACCCCAAAGACTCAACCACAAGACTCCTAGAAGTCATCAAAAAATACAGTAATGTTTCAGGATATAAAATCAATGTCCACAAGTCAGTAGCCTTTGTATACACCAATAACAGTCAAGATGAGAAGCTAATTAAGGACACAACTCCCTTCACCATAGTTTCAAAGAAAATGAAATACCTAGGAATATACCTTACGAAGGAGGTGAAGGACCTCTATAAAGAAAACTATGAACTCCTCAGAAAGGAAATAGCAGAGGATATTAACAAATGGAAGAACATACCATGCTCATGGATGGGAAGAATCAACATTGTTAAAATGTCTATACTTCCCAAAGCAATCTACCTATTCAATGCCATTCCTATCAAAGTACCTACATCGTACTTTCAAGATTTGGAAAAAATGATTCTGTGTTTTGTATGGAACTGGAAAAAACCCCGTATAGCTAAGGCAGTTCTCTGTAACAAAAATAAAGCTGGGGGCATCAGCATACCAGATTTGAGTCTGTACTACAAAGCCATAGTGCTCAAGACAGCATGGTACTGGCACAAAAACAGAGACATAGACACTTGGAATCGAATTGAACACCAAGAAATGAAACTAACATCTTACAACCACCTAATCTTCGATAAACCAAACAAGAACTTATTTTGGGGGAAAGACTCCCTATTCAATAAATGGTGTTGGGAGAACTGGATGTCTACATGTAAAAGACTGAAACTGGACCCACACCTTTCCCCACTCACAAAAATTGACTCAAGATGGATAAAGGACTTAAATTTAAGGCATGAAACAATAAAAATCCTCCAAGGAAGCATAGGAAAAACACTGGAAGATATTGGCCTGGGGGAAGACTTCATGAAGAAGACTGCCATGGCAATTGCAACAACAACAAAAGTAAACAAATGGGACTTCATTAAACTGAAAAGCTTCTGTACAGCTAAGGAGACAATAACCAAAGCAAAGAGACAACCCACACAATGGGAAAGGATATTTGCATATTTTCAATCAGACAAAAGCTTGATAACCAGGATCTATAGAGAACTCAAATTAATCCACATGAAAAAAGCCAACAATCCCTTATATCAATGGGCAAGAGACATGAATAGAACTTTCTCTAAAGATGACAGACAAATGGCTAACAAACACATGAAAAAATGTTCATCATCTCTATATATTAGAGAAATGCAAATCAAAACAACCCTGAGATATCATCTAACCCCAGTGAGAATGACCCACATCACAAAATTTCAAAACTGCAGATGCTGGCGTGGATGTGGAGAGAAGGGAACACTTTTACACTGCTGGTGGGACTGCAAACTAGTACAACCTTTCTGGAAGGAAGTATGGAGAAACCTCAAAGCACTCAAGCTAGACCTCCCATTCGATCCTGCAATCCCATTACTGGGCATCTACCCAGAAGGAAAAAAATCCTTTTATCATAAGGACACTTGTACTAGACTGTTTATTGCAGCTCAATTTACAATCGCCAAAATGTGGAAACAGCCTAAATGCCCACCAACCCAGGAATGGATTAACAAGCTGTGGTATATGTATACCATGGAATACTATTCAGCCATTAAAAAAAATGGAGACTTTACATCCTTCGTATTAACCTGGATGGAAGTGGAAGACATTATTCTTAGTAAAGTATCACAAGAATGGAGAAGCATGAATCCTATGTACTCAATCTTGATATGAGGACAATTAATGACAATTAAGGTTATGGGGGGGGGAAGCAGAAAGAGGGATGGAGGGAGGGGGGTGGGGCCTTAGTGTGTGTCACACTTTATGGGGGCAAGACATGATTGCAAGAGGGACTTTACCTAACAATTGTAATCAGTGTAACTGGCTTATTGTACCCTCAATGAATCCCCAACAATAAAAAAAAAAAAAAAAAAGAAAAATACTTTCTTTTTTTTTCCAACTACTTTTTGCTACGAATCTACGTTCTCCTCCCTAACCCAAGTCAAGACACCCTTAAGGTCACAAATGACTGACAGCCATCTAGAGGATCAGCTGAAAGTGGGGACCTCTGTGCTGCAACCAAATATTCAAAGTTATGAAAAGGTTAATTAACTTTAAAATTAACAAATAGTTTTCATTTTTTAAATTATTAAGTACACAATAGTTGGATTTTTACAAAATAATGTCCTTTTAAACGTATATCTAATTCAAGTTTTTTGAATGTGGCTTTATTTGATTACAGGTAAATTAATGAGGCCTTCCAACATGAAAGATTCTCCACTTCTGTCCTAGTCTCATCACAGACACCAGGATTCCTTTCTCTTCACTGTAAAACACAGTGTCCAACAGACTAATCCACCTGCTTCAGCCTTTCTAGACATAACCCAGTAGAAATCCCTGCAGGGTAACCTGAACCTGGACCTTCTTTTTCCCTCTTATCCTCTGTTTCTCCCCTCCTCCCCTTTAGGATCAGATCTCTGGCAGGACATCTGGATGACCCAGTTTGATCCAGAATTTGTCGAGGTGCTGCACCCCTTCTCGCCCACTGATCCTTTGGCCCCCGAAGCCTGCCTTTCTTGGAGCAGAGCAGTGAAGGCTTCAGATGTCAATCATGCCACCTGTTGGGATCTGAAGGAGCAGGGTACAGGCACAGCCCCAGGTTAGTCCCACAAGGAATCTCGGTGCCTGCTGCATGCCAGCTGCTGCAGATCCTTTTGCTGGCTGCAGACCTTCCAGGAATGAGTTGGGGAGAGTGAACACTTACTGTTGGGGATTACTGATAAGAGCCAGTCACACAGCTGTTATATTCCCACATAAGTCTACCCATCACATGGCTGGAAATGACGCATTTTCCTGGAGGTCTCTGGGGACCTTATGAAATAGTTATGAGTCACAGAGACTATAAAAGCTTGCTAGCCCTTAAGGCTGCCTAGCCCCTTGCAAAGATGGAGGTTGTAAGATGGCTCATGTCTTTGGCTCTTTTAATTGCCTCATGTTTGACAGAAGTGAAGTCGACTGAGGATGAAGGTAAGAAAATCTAACCAGATTTCTCTATCAAAAGAGGAATGACCTCTCAAAGGGCTTTAAATTTTTTTTTCAAATTTTTTTATATTGGTTGACCTCAATACAGAGAAAATGTAATACCCTTGGTGAGATTTTGGATTAGTACTGATTTTATTTAGTTCATAAAAACATATAAAAAACACATCAAATTTTACCAGGTAGTTTCACTACTAAGAGTTTTTCTTTGTAGTGAAAGATCATAAAAATATCCAAAGAAATAGATGCATTTGCAAAGTTGTAAAAATGACAAATTTTTGTCATCTATTTTGTTATGGTAAATCTGTACAAAGAAACACCCTTTTGTAACTTTTAAAAAAGCATACTCATCTGTAATATGTCTCTGATCCACAGTAAAAGAAATCATCTGAAAATTTTTACAATTTATGGTGTGTATGTTTAAAGTGCTTCAAAATGTTTATGTTTAGAATATTATAAGTAACGTTGCTATGAATGTTAGTGTACAAGTTTTTGTAAGGATATTCATTTTCATTTCTTTTTTTTTAAATTAAATCATAGCTGTGTACATTAATGCGATCATGGGGCACCATACACTGGTTTTATAGACCGTTGGACACATTTTCATAGCACTGGTTAACATAGCCTTCCTGGCATTTTCTTAGTTATTGTGTTAAGACATTTATATTCTACATTTACTAAGTTTCACATGTACCCTTGTAAGATGCACGGCAGGTGTAATCCCACCAATCACCCTCCCTCCGCCCATCCTCCCCCTCCCTCCCCTCCCTCTCCCCCTTCCCCCTATTCTTAGGTTATAACTGGGTTATAGCTTTCATGTGAAAGCCATAAATTAGTTTCATAGTAGGGCTGAGTACATTGGATACTTTTTCTTCCATTCTTGAGATACTTCATTTTCATTTCTTTGTGGGATGTGCCTAGGGGTAGAACTGCTGGGTTCTTCTTTTTTTTTTTTATTAAATCATAGCTGTGTACAATAATGCAATCATGAGGTACAATGTGCTGCTTTCATTACAGCCTGAAATATTTTCACTGAACTGGTTAACATAGCCTTCATGGCATTTTCTTAATTACTGTGTTCAAACCCTTATACTCTACACTAAGTAAACTTCACCTGCACCCTTCTACTGCTGGGTTATTCTAACTCTATGTCTAGTCTTTTGAGGAGCTACCAGACTGTTTTGCACAATTACAATAGCTACACCATTTCACAATCCCAGGAGCACTGTATGATCATTCCAATTTCTCCACATCCTTGTCAACACTTACAGTTTTCTGGTTTTGATTCTAGCTCAGCGGTTCTCAACCTGTGGGTTGTGACCCCTTTTTAACAATGAAAATACATTGCGGCATTAGGAAGGTGAGAACCACTGTCCTAGCTATTCTAATGGGTGTGAAGTGGTATCTCTTGTGGTTGGGATTTGCATTTCTGTGATGACTAATGATGCTGAGTGTCTCTTCATGTGCTTATTGGCCACTTATAGATCTTCTTTGGAAAAATATTTATTCTGGTCTTTTGTCTATTTTTAATTGAGTTCTTTGTCTTTTGATTATTGAATTGTAAGAATTTTTTTACTGGGAAGCAGAGGCAGGTAGATCACCTGAGATCAGGAGGTTGAGAGCAGCCTGAGCAAGAGTGAGACCCTCCCTATCTTTACTAAAAATAGAAAACCTAGCAGGGTGTTGTGGTGGGCACCAAAGTCCCAGCTGCTTGGGAGGCTGAGGCAAGAGGGTTACTTGAGTCCAAGAGTTTAGGTTTTGTGTGACTTATGATACCATGGCATTCTAGCCAGGTGACGAGTGAGACTCTGTCTCAAAAAAAAAAAGAAAAAAAAATTTTTTTTTGTACATTCTAGATATAAACTATCCTTTTAAAACTATTCTTCTTCAGGCCCTAATATATTCTCTTTTATGAGCTATAAATAAATGATTCCCCCCCCCCAAAGGCTCCAAGAAGGAGAAATCAATTGCTTACGGCTTACTTTGGAGTGAGCTGAAAACACCCACGATGGCTGAATGCTGGCATGCATGTTGCTTGTGGGAAGTGGATACTCAGTCACTGAGGAGTGGGAGGGGCTGCTGGCTCTCCTGAGTGCTGTCTGTGGTCTCTGCCAGGCAAACCAAACTGCACCGCCAGTCTGGGAGGGGCCAATCTGGGCGAGGACCACAAAGCCCTGATTCTGCAGCTTAATCCCAGTGAGAATTGCACCTGGACGATAGAAAGACCAGAAAACAAAAGCATCAGAATCATCTTTTCCTACGTCCAGTAAGTAGAGGCTTCCGTTTCCTTATGAGGGACGTGGAATTCTGGCCACATTTTGGGCGGGGTGGGGGGGTGCTCCCTGTGGGAAGAATCCTACTGTTAGAGGGGGTTGTGACCCTCCTAGCCAGCATGAGGGTGATGGCGGCAGTGGTGGTGGTGGGTGGTCCCTGGTGATGACTCTGTGCCTGGTAGTTGCTCAGAGAGGTCTTCTGATATCAGGAGTTCAGAAGGATTGAGAACTTCTTCAAGGCCACACAGCTAGTAAGTATCATGACCAGGGTTATTACCTAGTAAGTCTAGTTCCATATTTTCTTCCTTAGAACACTAAATGTGTGGTTCCAAATTTTGGTATGTATTAGAATCAGCAGGGGAACGTCTAAAGACTCAGGTTCCCAGGCTGCACCCCATAGAATTAGGTCAGTCTCTGGGGTAGCACCCAGGCATCGGTACTTTTTATTGTAAAAGTTTAATTTTGAAGTGAGCATACATTCCTACGTGTTTTTTTGTAAGTGCCCAGGTGATCCCAGTGTGGGGCCAAGCTGAGAACAGAGAGACCGCTCTTGGCATTTCATATCTACCCAGTTAATCCTTTCAACAATTCTCATGGATTAGATGCAATCAAATATCCATTTAGTAAATAAGAAAGTCCAGAGAAGTCACTTAACGGGTCCAAGGTCACATAATAATAAAAGTAGGGGAGGAACTGATTCCCAGCCACCTGGCTGCAGAGCCAGCCCTTACCCTGTCCCAGTGGTTTGCAATCTGGATCATGTACCAGAAGCACCTGGAAGGCTTGCTGAAGCACGATTGCTGGGCTCCACCCTCAGAGTCTCCATTGTCTTATTCAGATGATGGTGGTGGAGTCCTGAACATTTGCATAGGTAACATATTTGCGGGTGATGTGATGCTGCTGGTTTAGGTACCACACTTTGAGAGCCATGGCTCTGTACCACTGAAGTTGGAATTTACTTCAGCCCTCAAAGAACCAAGAGAAAGGATCCTTTCAAATTTCCTGGAACGGTAGAGTTATTAAGAAATACATGCTCTTCTAGCTGTGCAAGAAGAGAGGAGAAAAAGAGAACAAAATGTGGAAGAACTATGGAAGGAAGTTCCCATTTAACATTCCCTGGATGCTTGCTGCGTGCCAGGCCTATGCTAAGTGCTACACATTCAGAATATTATGTCACAGAAGAGTAAGGAGGCGGCTGTGACATCCCCATTTTATAGAAAAGCACATCAAAAAAGGTTCCATTCCTTTTCCAAAGTTACACAACCACTAAGTGGTGACAGTGGAGGGGGAACGCAGATTTCTCTATTCTGTGTTATTAAGTCATGTTGGAAGGATGTTTTCTGAGGTCATTTGGCGATACTCTTCAGATGGGCAGAAAACGAAAATCCTGGGCTAGCCCCATCCAATGCAGGGCGTGGGACTATCCTTCAGGGTGAGGAAGTGGCAGTAGGAGGGCAGGAAGGGACAATGAGGAGATGCTGAGGTTTGCTTCCCCTGGGGAGGGAAGTGGCTGTGAAAGAAGAAATGTCTTCACCTTCCAACAGCCTGGGATACCAAGTGTCAGTGGGGATGGATTCTAAACAAGAAGGCCCTACTCCAAAGAGTCACCTGGGCACAGGTAACAGGACAGATGGGAAGAGGTAGAAGGAAAGGAAGCCTGGACTCTGGGCCCGTCTCCACCATTTACTTGACGTGAGACAAAGCAGCTCACCTTTCCGCACCGTGGATGGTGGGTGAGCAGGTTGATGTGAAGGAGGGTGGGGGCGGTGCTTGGTCTTGGAGAGCTTTAAATGAATACACAAGTGCCGCCACTTTGTAGATTGCTATGCCCAGGTGAGCATCGACTCCGTGAAACCTTTGTTAGTGGCTCTTCTCCAGCCACAGGTGTCTTCTGTCCTCAGGCTCGATCCAGGTGGAAGTTGTGAAAGTGAAAGCATTGAAGTCTTTGACGGACCCTCTACCAGGGGGCCTCTGCTCGGGAAAGTCTGCAGTGAAAATGACTTTGTCCCTGTACTTGAATCATCATTCAATACCTTGACGTTTCAAATAGTCACCGACTCTGCAATAATTAAAAGAAGCGTCTTTATCTTCTACTACTTCTTCTTGCCTGGTGTCTGTAAGTCGTCATCTCATACCTTCACCCCCATTTCCCTCAGCACAGCTTACACACTGCTGCTGGGTCTTGCGAGCTGTAGTCCGAGTCTGGTCCCTCAGACGCTTCTGTATGTGGGAGAGCAGCAGTTCCCTACCTTCCACGTGCATGAATATCACCTGGAGAGCTTGTTAACTCACAAATTCTGGACCCCACCATGGAGATTCTGATTCACTGGTTCCAGGGTGGAGCCCATGAACTTGCCTTCCTAACCAGTTCCAGGTGAGGCAGAGGCAAGGCGCTGGCCGGCTGGCTGCAGGCTGGGGTGTTGTGTCAGAGCCCAAAGCAGACTCCACAGTTAGCCTGTTTAATAACCCTGAGATCTTTTGTGATGCCTGTTCAGGGACTATACTTCCCTCCAGTCTGACTGCTTAGATCTGGGTGGGGCTATAGAACCTCCATGTTTAACAAGTCCCCCAAGTCATAATGACAAAGAAGACTGTTGCAACCCCTATGGCACTGGTCTCAGTTGCCACAGGAAGGAACCAGGCGTGACACGGATTAGAAGTACAAGCTTGCGGGAGGCGAGCTAACCTTAGTTGCAGGGTAGCCCGAACCCCCTCTGCAATGGCTATTTATTAAGGTTATACACAACAGGTGTGGAGAGTTAAGGTAACTGACATACACAACAGGTGTGGAGAGTTAAGTAACTGACATACACAACAGGTGTGGAGAGTTAAGGTAACTGACATACACAACAGGTGTGGAGAGTTAAGTAACTGACATACACAACAGGTGTGGAGAGTTAAGTACCTGACATACACAACAGGTGTGGAGAGTTAAGTACCTGACATACACAACAGGTGTGGAGAGTTAAGTACCTGACATACACAACAGGTGTGGAGAGTTAAGTACCTGGCATACAACAGGTGTGGAGAGTTAAGGTAATTACATAGGCGGGCTGCATGCTAAGGACTGCCACGTGCTCTCCTCATGTGTTTCTTCCCCACAACCCCCATGAAGTAGTACTAAGCATCAGTGTTTATCACATGCCTACTAGTGAGTGACCGATCCTATCTCATTCCGGAACACTGAGTTACTTGGGGGATTGCCCCCAAGTCACAAAACATCTCTAGGTTTGCCAGGAAACTGTCCTGTTCTCAGCGTGTCCTTTTAATGTGGTAAGAATCAGTAACTGTCCTTTGCAAGCATGGTGTCCATTCCTCTACAGAAGACCGGAGAGCACACTCTAGGAATCTCTGACCTGGCCTCTGAAATCTAAGCTGGTCAGGCAGTCAGAGGCTGCACTTCCTCCCTACTGCCCTGCAGCACCTACAGAATGCCAAGAGCTTACCGTGAGAAAAACTCCAGCCAGGTTTTCTTTCCAATGCCCAGCGCTGATTATATCACTCTCCTGCTTATTCCACTGATTTCTTGGTTGCACCAAATCTCCAGAGTGGAGCTGTCAAAGTTTTCCCAAGCTGCATCCCGGTCGCCTTTTCAAACCTCACCTCTAGCAGCTAATCCAAACTGCTTTGCTTCTCCAGAAAAGAGCTTTTGGTATTGTTTCTCCGAAGGGAGGGGCCGAGAGTGGCAGGTGAAAGTTGCATTTGAGCTGAGCTTTGGACAATAGCATGACCAGAGTAGAGAGAGGTGGGAGTTGGGGGAGGACTCAGCTATCCTGGAGCCAATGGCCCCCAGAGACATGGGAAGAAAGGGCAGGGGGACAGCAGGCCATGTCAAAGTGACTCAAGAGACTGGAAAGCTGGGCAGGAGCTAAGTGAGGCAGGGCCTTCAGTGCCAGTCCTGAGAATGCGGCTTTATTTTCTATGGCTCAATCCAGATAATGGAGCATCTCTATAGCTGGGACAGATCTCATAATGTCCTTTCAATGTGATTGATTTGGCAGCAGTATAAAGGTTCCCTCCCTGCCCTGAGACGGATGAAGACATCATATGCAACCCTGGGAAAGACAGATTTGGAATGACACTCAGATGAGACACATTTATAAGCTCCATGTACAGCACGGAAATTAGGAACATCTCCATTTTGACTTATATTCTTAGGCTCCTTCATATCTATTTCAGCTATTCCAAACTGTGGTGGTTACCTGGATGCTTTGGAAGGATCTTTTACCAGCCCCAATTACCCAAAGCCACATCCTGCGCTGGCTTATTGTGTGTGGCGCATACAAGCGGAGAAAGGTTACAAGATAAAATTAAACTTCAAAGAGATTTTGTGAGTACTGAGGTCCACTTCTGTCAGAGCAAATGTAGTGAAATCACTTGGTAATTAGGAAGACCTGAGGAGAAGAAATTATTACACGCAACACCCACATTTGGGCACTTTTTAAATGATCCGTGTAGATATGGAAAGGAAAACAATTAGTGATACTATTGCATTGAACTAAATTGATTATTTTTCTGAAGATGCTGAGGTCTTGTTAGGGACTGACAAAGCCCTGGGCTTGCCATCATAAACCCTGAGATACAACTGAGGGAAAAATTCTTAATCACTTAAGAGTGGAATTGTTGAGAATTTAGGACATAGAATTGAATTGGTCTGAAAAGCTTTTCATCAGAGGCCTCCTTCTCTAGCCTAGAAGTAGACGACCAATGCAGATTCGATTTCCTTGCTGTCTATGATGGATCCTCCACCAGCTCTGGTCTGATTGGAAAAGTCTGCGGCCGTGTGACACCTACCTATGAGTCTTCCTCAAACTCTTTGACTGTCGTGTTATCTACAGATTACGCCAATTCCTATCGTGGATTTTCTGCTTCCTATACTTCAATTTATGCAGAAAACATCAACACTAGTAAGTCACATTTCATGTTCTTAGCTACACTGAACCTCTCTGAAGATTGTGTACACATAAACTGCTCCTGAATTCTTAGCCTATGCAGCTGTTTGTATTTGCAAGACTGTCACTTATAGTTGGGAACGTTTTCATGACCTGAAGCTTGAAAATCAGGTCTGTGCTTAATGCAAGAGGAAATGAATGCTATTTTGACCTGTAAAGGATTCCTGCAGAAAATATGGACTGTCTCCCTTCATACCTTCTGTAAAGACACAATTAAAAATATTAGATTTACATATTCTAGGTTCAAACAAAGGCACTATGAATATAGTCAAAGGTGTATCAACTGCTCAGCTATCTCAGGCTTCTGATTACCGTTTAGGGCAAAATGGGTTTTGACTTTTTATATACTCACCTGCACGCACAGCTTTTCAAGATCCACAGTTCATAATTGGTATAACCATGATCATCCTTTTTCTTTCTTCCCTCTGACAGCATCTTTAACTTGTTCTTCTGACAAGATGAGAGTTATCATAAGTAATTCCTATCTAGAGTCCTATAACTATAATGGGAATGACTTACAACTAAATGACCCAACTTGCAGACCCAAATTATCCAATGTTGTGGAATTTTCTATCCCTCTTGATGGATGTGGAACAATCAAGAAGGTAAAGTGAAACGCTGATAGCTGGGTTTTGTCAAATATTGAAGGCGTGTTGGGCGATGCACTTAGGGTAATGCTTGTTAGCGGCTTTAACCAACAACCTCCAAATCTGAGCGGCGTAACACATGATAGTTTGCATGTGTGGACATTTAAGTGCACATGTTCACACACAAATGCCTAATTGCTGCGTTTGGGGTGTGCTCTGAAAACTCACTGGAGAGTTTGAACATCTCTGTGCAGGGGGCTTACTAGCCTACCAGAAACAAGTGTGCAGAAAATGTTTACATCTCACATTCGGCAAAAAATCTAGCTCAATTTTAATGTTCTTTCCCTTGTAAAGACAAAAGGTAAAACGTCCTTATTTTAAACATGAAGAATATTTCTGGAAGTTTGTAATTTGCTTTACATTGTCTAGAAGTCTCATTTAAAATCTCAAATACTTCTAATATGGGCTCCCTTTAGGACACGCGTCACAAACGCTTCACTCAGGATGTTAAACCATAACCTAACTGAAAAGAATGGAGGCTGATCCAGAGGCGTGGATAGGCAAATTGCTGTTTCTTGGCAAAAGCGAACAGACAGGCTTAAGTACACAGTGAGCTCCGTGGGATTGCCACTCTCGGACTATAGACATTTTAGAAACTGCCCAGTTAGCCACACCGACATAGTGCTCCTGTGGAAGGCAATATGTTGCAGGGTTTAAAGTCTTTATAGGGCTGGAAAATTGCATTTAGAATGTAATTGAAAAACATTCTGTCCAATTCTATCTTAAAGTCTTTTTAATACATGCTGTATCTCTCATTTTATTCTTTCACCCTTCACCAGAATATTTCTTCGATGAAACACATTTAAGGTTTATAGTACTCTAACATAAACACTGTTATCTTGTGATTTAAGAAAATTATGTCTCCACCTGCAAATGTTATTTACCTCTATATTCTAAAATATTATTGGATGACCATTAAATTGGGACTAACTGAGGAGCAGGCATGAGCACAGAAGGAAGTAAAACTTAGTGAAAATCAACCAGGAATGAGGGGCAAAAACCTACCTAATGGGAATAGTGAACACTTTTTGGGTGGAAGGCATTACAGATAGCTGGGACTCAAGCATTACAAAAGCAATCCATGTTGCTTAAAATATTTGTACCACCTTAATATTTTGAAATAAAAGATTACTGGACTTAAAATATAAACTTTGAATTCCATCTTGCTCTTCAGGTAGAAGATCAGTCCATTACCTACACTAATATAATCACCTTTTTTGCATCCCCAACGTCTGAAGTGATCACCCGTCAGAAACATCTCCAGATTATCGTGAAATGTGAAATGGAACATAATTCCACTGTGGAGATGATGTACATAACGGAAGATGATCTAATACAAAATCAGAATGCACTCGGAAAATACAACACAACCATGGCTCTTTTTGAATCTGATTCATTTGAAAAGGCTCTGCTCGAGTCACCATACTATGTGGATTTGAACCAAACTCTTTTTGTTCAAATCAGTCTGCACACCTCAGATCCAAATCTGGTGGTTTTCCTTGATACCTGTAGAGCCTCTCCCACCTCTGACTTCGCATCTCCAACCTATGACTTAATCAAGAGTGGGTATGTATTGATGTAACTGACATGTATATGGAATTTCTTTCTGAGGAGTTATTTTAATGAAGTAATTTGTGTGTGCATGTATTTAAAAATTATTCCTAGAATGACCATGAAATTTATTGAATTTATTTTAATCATTTTATAAAATATTATATACTCATTATAAATAATTTAAATTAAAACATGTATACAGACACAACTTATACCCTGTTGAATTTTAAGTGTCTTTATAAAATATTTGCTGGTGGAAACAAACTTATTTTATGTCAAGAAAGGTTTTTGTACATTTCGGTTATTTTCAACAACTCAGAAGACAATTTCCTGTATGCCATGTTTAGCGTATGATACCGTCAGTAAAATACATGTGGCATTCTTTTTTTTTTTTTTTTTTTACAATATATAGTCTTTTTTTTTTATTAAATCATAACTGTATACATTGATATGATCATGGGGTATCATACACTCGCTTCATAAACCATTTGACACATTTTTATCACAGTGGTTAACATAGCCTTTCCGGCGTTATCTCAGTTACTATGCCAAAACATTTACATTCTACCTTTACATGTGGCATTCTTAAAAGGAAAAGTATAAAGTTCTTCTTTGAAAGGAAATTTCCTCCCCAACACCAAACAAACAAACAAACAAACAAAAAAAACACCCAAACCTGATGGATTTTAACTAAATCATTCATACTGATCCCTTCATAACAAGCATGTTTGAGTTCCCATACGTAGGCATTGGTTTTCTGGTTAATTTGCACAGACCAACTGAATCAAAAGCATACAGCTAAGAGGAACCTGGCTATCTATCTCACCCAGGAATCAGATCTATAGTTTTTTGTTTTGTTGTTTTGCAGTTTTTGGCCAGGGCCAAGTTTGAACCCACCACCTCTGGTATATGGGGTCGGCGCCCTACTCCTTTGAGCCACAGGTGCCACCCAGATTTATAGTCTTAGCTCACTGTAGTTGAACTAGAGACATTGTCTTTCTAGAGAGATTTCTTGATTCACAAATTAGTTCAGAGAAAACTTTGTATTGTCTCTTTTTAGTATCAACAAGAATGAACTTGGGCAACTTCTGAACATATTTATAAATTCTGTTCCAGATGTAGTCGTGATGAGACTTGTAAAGTGTACCCCCTATTTGAGCACTATGGAAGATTCCAGTTTAATGCTTTTAAATTCTTGAGAAGTCTGAGCTCCGTGTATCTGCAGTGTAAAGTTTTGATATGTGACAGTGGTGATCACCAGTCTCGCTGCAATCAAGGCTGTCTCTCCAGAAGGAAACGAGACATTTCTTCATACAAGTGGAAGACAGATTCCATCATAGGACCCATTCGTCTGAAAAGGGATCGAAGTGCAAGTGGTAATTCAGGTAAGAAAAAAGTTATTTCATGGTCTGGGAACACCTCATGGCTCATAAAATGCTGTTTAAATCTGGTAGTTCTTAAACATGTACAGTGTAAAGATTTATAGAAGTTTTAGCAAATAAATAGCACACAGGATTAATATCCATTTCTACTGATAATTTGCATGTCACATACAGTGTAAGCATATGAAACACTGAAAATTCAACATTATTTATATGGCTTTTGAGTATAAATGTCATGTCCTCATCTCTAAAAACGGTTTCCATTAGTTTTTTGACTTATTATAGATGACATAGCAGATAACTGAATGAAAAGCAATGTGTTTTAACCCCTAAATGAGTAAAACAAAGTGAACCATATCTCACATAATGGCTTATTTGAATACAAGGCTATTTTTGGAAAACAAGGAAATCTATTATATTAACACAGGACAGTCCCGCTTCTTTTAAAAGGCTTGAAACCTGAGATCTGCCTGGTTAAATGGGAAAGAGTGGTAAATCGTAAAGAATTGTCTATGATTAAATGGCTTAAGAAAAGCTATAATGCAACAAAAACTATTCATAGAAATTTATCTTAGTTTGTAAGGCTGTTAGGATAACAGCACAAAGCATTCCTTATACTCACAATGTCAAAAGGAAAATATGTTCTTTCTCCTGCTTACTGCCGACTGGAAATATTCATGTCCAAATCCCTCACTCAGTCAGCAAGCCAAACCCAATTCACTGTAGAAGTAAGCAATTGCCAAATGTTTTCTTCATTTACTTTTATCAAATAAAGAATTGCATTAACATAAACATTGGTTTATTTCATAAACAATTGAAACAAAAAAAAAGAAATTTATCTTAGATGTAAGTGGCATTAAAGGACCCTATGACCTCTGTCTTTATTTATTATTATTAGCACTGTAAAGGAGTGTATGGTTCTGGTTTATAGCAAAGTGTTTCCATGGTAAAAATAGAAGAACACAAACAAAAATTCAGTAATTTTATAAACACATTCACTAGAAGGCTCGTGTGGCATATCCATAGATATTGGTTTGAATTAGGAAATTTGTGAATGAAAGTCACAATAGATATACGTATTAGAAAGTATCTTTTTTCCTATTTCAAGATTAACGGCTTTTTTCCCTTAGTATTAGATAAAATACTAAAAACCATAGTATTTTCAAACTATGAGAAATGGTGATCATTAATACATGAAACAGCATTTCCATTTGGCTATGGTGTTTGAATTCACATGTTCTTCATCTTACATCGAGGAACCAAACTAATTCAACCACTTGAAACAAATAGCTTCAAAATTAAACATAAGCTCATTCAAATATTGTATAATCGTTTCTTTATATTGTGCCGGCATTACACGTTATTAATTCATGTGTAAGATTCATAGGGTGCCGCAGACTTATGATAAATGTTATCAACATTTTGTAGTGCTAATACTTTTTTAAAAAATGATTTTCGTCTTGTTTCCAATCACAGGGCATCAAACACATGCAGAAGAAACTCAGCAGCATCCATTCAACAGTCTGCACCTGTTTTCGTTCCTGGTTCTGGCTCTGAATGTGGTGGTTGTGCTCACTGTCACAGTGAGGCATTTTGTAAATCAGCGGGCCGGCTACAAATACCAGAAGCTGCAGGACCATTAACTAATGGGCATGCCCTAAGCGGGACCCATTTCTCCTGGATGCTGGAGGAAGTGGCCTCATGGCTACAGACATTAAGAATTAGTGATATGCAGACCTTCATGTCACTGTGATGACTGAAATGAATAAACAATATGTCAGTTGGCTTTCATTTTAGGACTTAAAGGCACCAAAATATACGTGAATTTAAAACACCTCTTACCATAAATATAAAACATTTGAACCAGATTTTAGGGGGGAAAAGAAAGGGTTACTTTTGCTTACGTAGCCTTCAGAGTTAGATTCATTTATTTTTTAGATGCAAATATGCTACCTTTCGATACATCAGAAGTTAGAATTTCTGGAACTATTGAGAGAATAGCAACCCTCCTGGGCTCACAGCCTTATTGCTTTAAGGCAGGTTGTACCTTGCCCATTTCAGGAGAGACCTTTGGATAGAAGAACGTGGCTATAAAATGAGAAACTGCATCCCATTTCTGGGTCGATGAGATAAAAGCATTTTTCCTCCTTTTTACCATCAAGCACAACAGCCGAAGGTTAATCACCCTCGCGAGGCGTAGCCAGTTCAGATGTGCGGGTTCCCTGTAATGTAGCTGAACACTTATGAGTACAGACCTCAGGATGAGCTGATTTTACATATGCCAAACATTGAATCTAGTCATCTTAGATGAACCATACAGTGTCACCTTACCACCTAACAACACACACAGTTTAAGGTTCTCATATGAATCCAAACACGTGACCACATTCCCGCACTCCCAGAGCGTTTTACTTCTGTGAGCGTGTACTGCTTGTCTGGATGCTGAAGGGAACCCACGAGGGATGTGGTAGAATTTCTACCTCTCAGAATAAGTCCTTAGGGGCTCGGCTGATATTTCCCACCCCAAATCAAACCACATCTTCCCCATATTTTTGTAGTATCTCTATGTACATCTCCCAAATACTCCTCCTGCAGCGACTTGCCTCTATTTCCATCGATGCAGCCCAAATTGGACTACTGCAAAGTTCTTTCTTAATCCAACACAAACCTCCTACGAGTTTAATCAGAGTGGGCAAATCACATCATGTACTTCAGAACAGCGCGATTCTCTGGGCCAGTTGCTGCCCATCAGGAATTGAGTGGCCGTTCTCTGCTGGCCGACATGGCACACCGGGCATGGAAGTGTGACACTAGGAACACTGACTCTCCAGAGAGGGAAAAATCATTATTACCGTGGATCAAAAAGTCTTTTGTAGTGGAGAGGTTGAGACCTGCTCCTGCATTTTGGGCATGCGTGCTGCTGTTGGTAAGTGTGCTCTTTAGGGGAAGAAGTGAGAGAAGGTCCCAGATGTGGAGCTGATGGCCTGGGTTCTAGTTCTTCCCACTTACCTGTGGGTTATGTTGGCCAGGTGGCCTTCATCTATGGTCTCTACAATTTAAAATAGGGGTTGGCAGCACTATCATATGCCTGACGGTGTGGCGAGGATTAAACGATTAGGTCCACTTACCGCTAGGGATGAGTCCTCACTGCCAGCTCCAAAGTCCCATTGTAGAATCTGCTCCTAATCTGCTTGGGCCACAGATTAGGTACTGCTTGTCGTAGGTTTGGGTTCCTGGAAACAGACTAACACAGAAGCTGGGTACAGGGCCTTCCTGGGAGTGTGTGAGGTGGGAGGGGAGCAGGACCAGACAGGGAGTCAGTGCTCTATGAAGTGGACAACCCCCCAGAGAGTCTCAGGGCTGGGCTGGCTGCACACGCCACTGAGGCCTGGTGTTCAAACCTTTCTACACCTCTGTGGGCCAGTCCTTGATAGAGGGCTGCCTGGGAGTGGGGAGCTGTGAGCTTGGATAAGACAGCTGTCTTGAGCAGAGGGAAATTCCTGGAGAGCAGTGGTGCTGGGAGCACCATCAACACACGCAGCTGCTTGGAAAATGAGTGACTCCGTTTGAGGGTGCATCTGGGTGTCACTCCAGAGCAGTCAGTACAGTCACCTTCTAAAAGAGCAGGAATTTCAGAATGTTGCACAAAGCAAAATATAGCTCTTTGTTGTATTCAAGAGGTACCAAGGTGCTTACCACGGTGTCTCAGAAAGGCTAAAAACAAAGGGATGGGCAGTGGAATGCCAGGTACATGCCAACCAGAGGGGCAAGGGAGTGGAATCCAGGCCGCCCATGTGGCCTCTGCTGCCTCAAGGGGTGGGTTCCCTCGTTACTACTGGGCAGGGTTGAAGGTCCTCTCTCTCTGCTGGGCCGCCTCCAACTAGCAAAGAGTGAAAGGGTTACCTTGATCCTTCCAAATAAAGGTGGAAATGGAAGACCAGGCTCCTTATCTGGGGGATGCAGGTGAGAGTCTCACTACTGCCTGGAGATGATGGGCATCCCAGTCCCTACCCTGACTTCTCTGACATCACCCTAGTGAGGGGAAGGGGGGTGGGAAGAGGTCCTGGGGGAAGGTGAGAGATTGTCAACTTTTGCTGGCTGGGGTGGAGGGAGCCACAGCGTTTCCCATGGCGTAGGACAGTTCTTATGGAAAACTTTTCTGTATGGCTAGGTTTCCCCCTTGCTGGTTCTTTGGCTACAGAGAGGAGGCTTTTCTTACATCTTTTTGGGCTGCACCTTTGGTGTTTTCCAACTGTAGGCTTTTCCCTGTTAGTGCATTTTGATCCATGGAATATGGGATGCTCAACAGTGGCCATGGCTTTCAAACTTCAGTGTCTATAAGATCACCTGGATTTGGGGAGCGCTTCTTCCTCAATCCTGTCCCTTGAACTTATTTATTTATTAAAACATTAGTTCTTTCACCATCAATACTTTTCACATTAGGGATTTATTAAAAGTAATAAAATGCTAGGTTTTGATAGCTGTTAGCCTCTACTTTCTCAGCATGTTCTGGTAGGTACGGCAAATTGGCAGATGAACTTTTAAGAGCAGAAACTCGAGCAGCCCACACTTACTTGTAAAAACTCCTTTATTCATTGGAAGCACTTACATGAAATAGACACCAGATGTTAAAACTGTTTCATGTGACTGAAGGTGAAGCTACTCATGGACAAATTAACTTTGATTTAAAAGATAGACTTTTCACCATTTTGGGCAATAAGCACATTTATTTCATCGGATTTCTATGTATAAGTAGCGAAGTTCATCAAAATAAATATCAGTATATCTTACCAAGACAATTGACAAGAAAAGGCTTGTAATAAAACTGAGATTTGCCCCCTCAGAGACTTCATCTTTCCTTGGGCCATTTTCATCTCTGGGGACCTCAGGGTTAGCTCTCAGGCTCCACCACACTCTGATCTCCTCCTGGGGGCTCTTGACAACACTGCAGTCTCATCTTGTATGTGATATTTATTGACAAAGAGTGGAACAATTTCTTAGAGATGGGGACCTTTCTTTTAAATGTTGCCACTGGACATTTCTTGATAAGCAAAAATAAAAATCTATGTGCAAGCATTTTTCTTTAAAGCCAACTTTGAGAGTTGTGAGTCTAGCACAAGTCTCTTTCTGTTAAAGTAAAAAGAGAGATCAAAGTAGGCGCTCTCTCCTTTTCTTGGAGGATGTTGGAATGTGCTAATCTTTCCATATTTGCTTTTCAGGTTTTGTGTGTACTTTTCTAGGTTCCATGAATGTTTTTGGATCTGGGAAACAGACTGAGAACATGACCACATGAGCACCTGGTGGCTCAAACAGCAGATATGTGGTTCTTGCGATTGTATTTCAACCTTTCTTTTTTGTAAGCTACAATCCAAACCTGACAAAGCCTGGGTCCAATTTATTCCCCTTGAAACAAACCAATTAAAGCTTGTAGGATGAGTAAATGACATGTTGGATTCCACCAACCAGGAGTTAGAGTTAAAAAAAAAAAAGAGCAGTGGCATCCTGACTTTTGGCAAGATCTAAAAATAAATTCTTACTCCTCCAGAAGGACAGAAATGAGATCCACCCGATCATTACGAAATCAAAGTAAAAAAAAAAAAAAGTTTAAATGAGCAATGGGGTATAGAGAGATAACTCTTCTCTTTGTAACAGTTTGTACATTTTAAGACAATGATCAAGTTCCTGATAGTGAAGAATTAGGAAATGCAGCATTTATAGCCTCAGAAGTTTAATAATCAGATAAGATTTATTTAGTAACAAACCTTAGAGAAGCATCTCCTGTAGCTGATTATTTGCTTTCTAATTTCTAGGAGATTCCTGTGGAAATGGATAAATCACACTAGAGTCTTGCTTTGAGCAGTGACTTTGTGGATCTCCAGCGGACCCACTGTTTGGAAATGTTCAGTCTGCTCTTCCTTGGCCTCCACAGCACCTAAACTTCTCCTGCTCCGCCCTGCACAGCCCTGGGAGCAGCGAGAGGAAGAGTCTTGCACCTTGCACACGGCGACCTTACACTGCAGATAGACCACATCATAGCTGTCAAGAAAGCCGAAGGCGTTGAACTTGAACTGAACCACATTCTTCTGGCTGGAGTGGAGGTTGATGTAAGAATTGTCTTTGATGCACCTGATGGGGATAAAAACACAAGGCCAAAAAATTTAACTGAAAGCATGGTGTGAATTCACTTTGACCCAGATAATTAGGTGTGGACACAGACCTCTGAATCACAAACGCAGTTCTTTCTACTACCCACTCTTTTTTTTTGTTTTTTGTTTTTTGTCAAGGTAAGAGTTCTGCCCCATGGCCTGAGCAGAGTGCAGTGGTGTCATAGTTCACTGCAACCTCCGACTTGGGCTGTGGGCATCTTGCTGCTGGGATTACAGGTGCTTGCCACAGCATCTGGCTGGGTTTTTAATTTTTTTGTTTTCCTGAGTTGGGGTCTCACTCTCGCTCAGACAAGTCTCAAACTCCTGAGCTTGAGCAATCCTCCTGCCTCAGCCTCCCACAGTGCTAGGATTATAGGCGTGCCTGGCACACCACTCTTTCTTTAATAAAATTTTTTAAACTATGATGAGTCAAAAACCACTATTCCTGGCCAGGAATAGAAAAAAAGTGTAAAATAAGACACCATAAAAACAAAGTAAGCTAATTTAATTCTAGTTAGAACTCTTCAGAAGGCCTATTTTATTTATGCCAAGGGAGAAATTACTGAAGGTGGACTTAGGTTATTTAAAAATGTATATTGTAAACTCTAGGACAATCATCAAAAAAGTTAAGGAACTAAGTATAAAAGACTCATTGAGAAGGGATGAAAGGCAATCATATAAAATGCTTGATTAAAACCAAAGAAGGTAGTAGGAGGCGTGTGGGGAGAAACAACAGATGCAGTGAATAGGAAACAGTTACCAAGGGGGTGGATTTAAATTCAACCACATTAATGATCGCTTTAACTATGAATGGTTCAATACACAAAGTTAGAGAAATAGATTAAAAAAAGAGTAGATGTAAAAAAAGCCCCATCTATATGTTGCCTATGTTGTTACTTTAAATATAAAACACAAATCAATTAAAAAGGAAAAAGATTGAGAAAGATATACCATGCTATCATCAATCAAAAGAAAGCTGGAATCGCTGTACTAATTCCAGGAAAACAAACTTCAGAGGCAGAGCAATTACCAGGAATGAAGAGGCGCAGGATACAACCAGACAAGGGTCAATCCTTCTGGAAGACATTACAATCCTTAATGTCTACATGGGAACAACAAAGCATCTGGGGATTCCATGGAGGTTGTGCAGGCTGCCTGTAACTATTTGCCCCCACCTGGGGCTGGAGGTTAGTGAGGACACGCACTCCGCCTCTGGCGCATGGTGAGGACTTTTGTATGAAGTTCTGATTGAGGAATACCAAGGGAGACTCACGGGCTCCCTGAAGAAATGCCATGCAGATACAGTAGTCAACCCCAGGGCCTTCCATTTTCCTTACCCCTGCTGGATCAAATCATACTTGATGGTTGTAAAGTCATTGGGATCTGGAGAAGCCACACAGGTATCCATGAAGAGCATCAGGTTGGGGTCGAGGCTATGCAGGGTGGCTTGGAGGAAGACTTCTTTCCCCTGGCTGGCATAGTATGGCGCCATGCTTCCCACCTGCTGGGGCCCTGGTGACTGGAGGAACGCGACCGACACTTCGTAGTTGGTGTTCTCCGTGGGGACATCAGCCCCATGAATGACTTCAACCGCAGCAGGGCCGCCCACCCTGCAGGTGAACTTGAGCTCAGGCACTCTGTGCCGCACGATAACTCGACCAGGGTGGCCCCGAATCCGGCCTCTGATGGAGTTGGAGTAGCTGAGGGAGCCCAGGTGCTCCTGCGAGGGCAAGAGGAGAGCTGGTGGGCAGTGCTTCCGGCTCCCAGGCAAGCCCCCGTGTACAGGAGCAGAGGCCTTATGCCCCGCCCCCCGCCCCCCCCCCCACACACAGTAGGGCAGGAGCTCCCAGGCCCAGGAGGAAACTTAACTTCCAAGAGGCCTGATGTGTGGGGTGCACACGGGTCGCCCCCTTCCCTCCCTAGAGCTCCCTTTCTGCTGAATTCCTACACGTCTAGTCCCCTCGGGCTCCTGCAGGCCACCCCTCAAGTCCTGGGGCTCATGTCCCTCTTTGGTCTCTCCCCTGCCCTCGACTCTAGAACAGTTGGGGCACCACGTGAGCTGCAGGCCAGCCTGCAGCCTTTCAGATGCCACACGGCCTGCAGGGCTAAGGGGGTGCTGGAATCCACGGGCAGCCCTCCCTCTGCCTCTCACCGCCTCCTTCCCACACCTTGTATAGACGCCCAGAGGAAGCCTGGGCTTGTGAGACTGAGATCCTGAGACATTCTGACTTGCAACCCTCCAAGGACTGACTATCACTCAGAGCGTTTCTCAACCTTTTGTCCACTGTGATCCTCCTCGGGAGCCTTTGCAAACACCCTTCCTATTCACTCTGCCATCTCTCCAGCCCCCGCTATGGAGTTTTAATACAACAAATACACTTTTTTCATACTGTGTGTATCTGTGTTTGATCCATTTACAATCGCCAAAATGTGGAAACAGCCTAAATGCCCACCAACCCAGGAATGGATTAACAAGCTGTGGTATATGTATACCATGGAATACTATTCAGCTATTAAAAAAAATGGAGACTTTACATCCTTCGTATTAACCTGGATGGAAGTGGAAGACATTATTCTTAGTAAAGCATCACAAGAATGGAGAAGCATGAATCCTATGTACTCAATCTTGATATGAGGACAATTAATGACAATTAAGGTTATGGGGGGGGAAAGCAGAAAGAGGGATGGAGGGAGGGGGGTGGGGCCTTAGTGTGTGTCACACTTTATGGGGGCAAGACATGATTGCAAGAGGGTCTTTACCTAACAATTGCAATCAGTGTAACTGGCTTATTGTACCCTCAATGAATCCCCAACAATAAAAAAAAAAAAAAAAAAGAAAGATATTAACTTTTTTGTACCTAAGAGCCAATTTCTATCTTCCCTCCTCCTTCAGGGATCACACAGGTTCGTCTTTGAAAACACACATGTAGAATAAAGGCAAACTTCTTGGCCACGCAGTGCCCCCCACTTCCGAGCTGCCTTAAGCTTCCCACGTCGAGTCTCTCCTCCGCGTCAGCTGCCTCCCCCCACCGCACCATCTCTGCCCAGCTGCTCCCCCTCTCAGACTGGCTGGCCCTTAGCTACTGCCCTTTCCTTCCACCCAAATCACTCCTCAACTCCCTCCCCTGTTTTATTGTTTCCTTAACACTTTTTGCTATAACAAGGACTCTCCTTTGCCATTGTTCAGTGTGGAGTGCCCGACTCTTTTCTGAATTAAGAGCCATGGGGCGGGGCCTGCCCACCTTGTGGCCGTTGTCTCCTTAGCACCAGGATGGCTGCTCACGCACAGACTCCTAACAGGCACAGGCCCTTTGGCAACAGTGTTTTCCTCACCAGTGGCCTGGGGCTTTCTATCAACCCATGTGGTTTCTGACCCTGCTGTGTCCCCAGCAATGTGGTCAGCGCATGGGGTTTTCTGGAGGAACGAGTCTGGCCAGGGCCAGCAAGGAAATTTGCAGGGTCTTCCCTAATAGTCCAAAAGCTCCCTGGGGGTGCCCTTCTCCAAGAGGGGGCCTTCTGGAATGGATCCTGGGGAAGAAACCTCTGAGGTAAAAAGTAGTTTTCAGAGCACAAATAATAGGAGAGACTATGGTTTGCTCAGCCAGATGGACAAAATGTGAGTGAATTCAACCTCTAACAATGTCAACGGTCCCCTGGGGTTTGAGTGTGTGTCTATACAGGAAGTGACGGACTAGAGAAGTGATGTGGGGATCTTGCTTAGGAACAAGTTCATTGTTAAATACACTGAGAAAAAAGACTCTGTGGTTACAAGCTCTCCCTCTATTTGTGGTATTCTTGTTTCTTTGACTTCAATCCCACCATTTTGTGAAATACACAGATGGTTAAGGAAAATTAAACAAACATTATATATTTTATTCTTCACAAATGTCTTAGAGGCTTTCTTTCTAGACTGTAAAGCTGGAATGCAGCTACCTGGTTGGAAACACAGTCAGATGGACAGACAATCTGTCCTTCCCCATGCCCAGCAGCACACAGTAGGTATGCACTAATGCCCAGCCAAGAAGCATGTTGTGAAAAATGCTTTGCTTTGGGGGTTAAGAGAATATAATCCACCCATCTATCCATCCACACATCTACCAGCTATCAGCACTCAACACCTGCTATTGTGTATCTCAAATTTCCCAAAGGAAGGAAAGTTTCAGACAATTTAGTGATCTCACCAAACTCAGAAGGAAGTCATGGCTGTATCTTTCCTCTGTCCCAACACAGGTTTGGTTGAATTTTTCAAACCTCACTCCTTGGTCTCCAACCACAGGAGGATACCACCACCATGGCAGTTTCTTACCTGCTGGATGGTGCCACAGTGGCCATAGGGAATGTTGAAGATCAGGTAGCGCCCCGTGATCTGCGGGCGACAAAGCTCATCATTTAAGTGGATGTCCCAGGAGGAGTAGCCCAGCCTCAAGAGGTAGCCTCGGTCGATGGTGGCTTGGAAGAGGTGAGGCAAGCAGGAGAGCTGGGCTGCAGGAGGCGGAGATGGAGAGGGCCTCACAAAGAGGACCTGGTGCACTGGGGTGTACAGCAGGGTGTGTGTACACCCCACCCTCGCACCTCCACTCTTGACTTGGCTTTCATTGACTTTATTTATATCCAGCCTTTTCTAAAAAGGCTTTGAAATCACTCTATGTCCCCAGGAACAGCCCATGGATAGCTCATTTCCCACACTGAGAACCCCTGCACCTGAGCACTGTCTGCTGGGCCTGTGGATGGAGGTAAATTGGAGAAAGAGGCAGAAAAGTGGGAGGGAGCCTGGGCACAGAGGGGCTTCTTGCCTAACCCGCTAAAGCCCAGACAGTGGATACAAATCAAGAGATCTCAGTGGAAACACAGAGGCTGCTTCTCCTTCACTGCCAGCCTTTTTTCCCCACTCTGCTGCTCTCCTAGCCCCGCTTTCAGCAGCCTCAGCCTCTGACCCAGGAGGAGGAGACTTTACCTTTTCCCTTGGGTACAACAGAATCAGCGGGACCTGGTGAGGAGGGAAGGATGAAAAACAGAGGTCAACTGTGCTGAAACACTGCAAAAGGGTGATGCAGCTAGGAGTTAAACTTGAAGTGTAGAGGAAAGACGGGCTCATTTCACTTTGACAGCTGGAGTACAACAGTGGGAGAGTACAATAGGGCAAAGGAAAGGGGAGCCCAGTGCCTCCTGATGGACCTGGAGTCTGGCCTTCACAGAGGAATGTCCAGAACATGGGTACCATCAACACCAAGGTTTACTGGAGCAGGAGAATGGCGTTACTAAACACAGGGCTTCAAAAGCTATAAACACTGTCACGTGTATGAACTCTGGCTGGTGTCCCTTCCTAAGCACATGCTACACTGGGAACTTAGGCTGGGAAGGATGTAGTTAGCAGCTACCAAAAGCGTTTCCAGCTCAGAAATGAGGCAGGACAGTACCCCAAGGCCAAGACCCGAGCACAGACTCACACTACTGGGCTCTCTGTATGATAAACGTCTGTCTTCAGGGAACTCGTAACAACTTTCCTACTGGGGCCTCGTGTCTGTGTAAAACAAGGCAAAACCTAAGTGGGGGTAAAAGCAATGGCCACAATCCTGTTGATTTCCTTTCCTACAAAAAACTAAGACTTGTTCACCAAATCTTAGAATTCCGTAACTCCATGGGATGTAGGGTAAACTTAGGACCAGTACAAGGAAGAACTACTCCAGACAGAAGTTGGAATGCCAAGACAGATATCTGGGGATAATAACTTGCATCCCAGGAAAGGAGCCGGGTCAGCCACATCTCTGATGAGAGGGACACCAGGGGGAACCTGGGACATGTGGGGTGTCCTGACTTCTGAGGGTTAGGTCCAGGGGAAGAAGAGTGTCCACCTGGAAGTGTGCCCTTGAGCCTTCCTCAGGGATTGGAAAGGGAACAGGGCAAACTGTAGTCTAAGCATGTTCTATGAAATTAATCATTTTGTTACCCTGACTTCAAGTTCTTGAAGCTTTTCAGAACAAACACTGCTAATTTGGAGTAAACTACCAAGCTTGGAGGTTGCAAACACTTGCCACCACCTGTAGGTAACAAACATAATGTGCCCTGGGTATGCTAGACACCGGGTGTTGGCCCCACCTGACATCTCTCAGGGTGGCGCACGTGGACCTGGGGACCGCGCTCGCGGGAGCTGCGGCCGGACTGTACCTGCGCAGACCACGCCCGCGTCCTCGTGGTGGTGGCAGTTGTGGCGGCCCCAGCCCGAGTGGGAGCAGCGCTCCAGCTGGTCCTCGAGGCCCACGCAGAGCACGTCATCCAGCAGGATGGGCCCCGCGCCGGGGCCAAAGTGGCCGTGGCCTGGGGCTCCCAGCGCGGGCCCGCAGCCCAGCAGGCGGCACACGACGCGGGCGTTCTTGATATTCCAGTGATCGTCGCAAACCGTACCCCACACGCCGCGGTGCAGCACCTCCACCCGGCCCTCGCAGCGGCTCGGCCCGCCCACCAGGCGCAGGGGCGGCTCTGCGGACAAGAGCAGCGGTCAGGAGTGGTCAGGAGTGGAGAGGCCCTGCACGGCGTCTCTGGCGGCACCCACTGCTTGCGGTAGAAAAAATCAGACCTGAACCAGCACCGGCCCAAGTTCAGGTCTGATTTTGCTGTTTTCTGTCACACACACTCTATTATACAAAGCATTACCCAAAGCCTTAATTTCCCAGATACCAAAGGACTTAATCTTTAAACAAAATATAAAAACCAAACCAAACAAACAAGAACGAAAACAGGCAAGAAGACAAAAAACACCCCGAAATCTTTGGAAGACAGTGTTCTAGAATGAGGCACTTCCTTGACTCATCAAACACATATCCAATGAAATTACTTTTACACTTGATGAGTAAAAGACAATAAAGACGGCTATAAAGACGGTATTTTGTAACTTCACTCGGTATTTACTCAAGGTTAGTGAAAATGTATGGATACCGATTTGTACCTAGCAGAATTGTCCACGCTAGTCCACACCCGTGTGCCCATCCATAGGAGAAAGGATTAATGTACACAGTGGGATATTACTAAGTAATTAAAAAAAAATCAAATTAGCAATGCATGGAATGATACGTGTGATCAAAAAACAATTTGATGACTAAAAGAAGTGAGGCAGAGGCCAGACATGGTGGCCCATGCCTGTTATCCCAGCACTTTGGGAGGCCAAGGTGGGAGGATCACTTGAGGCCGGGAGTTGGAGGCCAGCCTGGGCAACATAGCGAGACTCCATCTCTTCAAAAATTAAAAAAAAAAAATTAGCTGGGCATAGAGGTGCAGTCCTATAGTCCCAGCTACATGGAAGGCTGAGGCAGGAGGATCCTAGGAGTTCAAGGTTACAGTGAGCTATAATCAGGCTACTGTACTCCAGCCTGGGTGACAGAGCGAGATCCTATTTTGAAAAAATAGAATAAATTAGAAGAAAAGAAGTCAGACACAGAAAGCATATATTAATTGATTCCATTTAAGTGAAATTCTAGAAAATCAGATTTAATATATAGCGACTGAAAGATCGGTGGTTGCCTAGGAGAGGAAGGAGAGATTCACTGCAAAGGGGCATGAGAGAACTCTCTTGGGTGATGTAAATGAATCTATATCTTGTTGGTGGGGTTGGTTACATTATACAAAACTCACAGATGTGTGAAATTTATTGTACATAAATTGTACTTCCAAGAAAGTTGGTTTAAAAAGTACAAACAAAAAAATAAAACCTGTTATGTTGGTGATGCCACACTCCCAGACATGTGTGAATAATTTGTCTTCATATTAGCTGGTCTGCAGTGATGTCTTTCAGTTCCCTGCTCTGTTTGGCATGTAGAAGGTGCCTCATGAGTGTTATCAACCACCCTGGACTTCAGCTTCTCTGTGCTGCAGCCTCCTGGTCTACCATGGGTGCTTTCTCCCTGCCCAATTTTTGGCTGTAATGTTGGAAGCAAGATAATCATGCTTGTTTAAACTAGGATTAAAAGTAAATATCTACTCAGTGAGGTTTTTCAAGGTGAACTTGGGCCTTCCCATCCACAATGTCTGTATGTATTCACACACACTTGTGTCTGCACATACATACCTGCAAGCTGATGAAATTTCCCTGTAAAGAATAGAAAATTTAAATGAAAAATTTAAATGAAAAAATACAATCTTAACAGTATTAATGGACATGTGATCACTTTAGTGCTTAGAAACAAACAAAAATTACCAGGTGAAGGGACTGTTTCTTCATTAACTGAAATTGTAACTGTAAATAAGAAAAAAAAGCTGTAATATTGGGTCCCTTCCAAGTCAGGTATTTATATTTAAAACTGAAAAAGTACTAAACATTTTCTCTAATTTCAGGCACCAATACTTCCTTTGTTTGTTTTATTTATTTAGAGACAGCGTCTCTCTCTGTTGCCCAGGCTGGGGTGCAGTGGCTTCATCTTAGCTCACTGGGACCTTAAACTCCTGGGCCCAAGTGATCCTCCTGTCTCAGCCTCCAAAGTGCTGGTTATAGGTATGAGCCACCGAGCCCAGACAGGCACTAATACTTTTAAGTTTCTACTTTGATTTGAGTACAGAAATGCTGCCTATTAAGTTTAATTTTTATTGGCATCAAAATCTTAAAGTGGTACTGTATCCTGTCTCCAGAAATAAAATAATTTATTGAATGGTCAGGAAAAATGCTTTATAAATGTACTGACTTTTGGAGAGGGAGGATAAAAAATTAGGATTTTATAGAAGAAAATTTTATAGGGGCTGAAAATGAAGCCAAGAAAATCAAGTTAGGTTGTTCAGAAATATTTGTAGGCATATGATCATTACCAAGTGATGGTGTCACTTTTGTTGAAATTAGATCTGTGGCTGCCAAAAAAAAAAAAATATTCTAGTTAGAAGAAAGCATTAAAATTTGGCTTCATTGGAATCTTACATGGTATACTGTATATTTATGAAAATAAGCCTGCTTCATAAGTGGTATGCAACAGAAATCCAGCTTGCACATTTATCTTGTGGCTTCACACACTCAGGCGGGAAAGGGTGTATAAGAAGTTGGCATTTTGTAAGGTATATCAACTGTTCCTACTTTGAGCATCCGCAATGTGTCATCATTTATATTTCTAATTCTTACAGCAACTCTGCCTGGTATGTATTGTCACTAATTTAGAGGTGAGGAAATGCAGACTCGGAGGGGCTGCACAGTATGCTGAGGTCATCCACAATTCAAGGCTGTGAGCTCCCAAAGCACATGTTCTTTCTCAGCCCTGCGCCTTTCAGAAGCATAGACGTAGGAGTTACACTCACCCAGGGCCCAGTGCAGTAAATCAGGGATGATTCTTACCCCAAGTAAGGGTTTAATGGCCTCTGCACTTTCCTCACACTCTAAGGGGCACTTCCTGCAGAAACAGGAAGTGGTTCGGCTGCCATGCTTTCATAAAGGAAGTACAATGTGTGCATGCCATCTAATCTGTGTACAAAGGAACCCAACTGCCACCAACCAGGTCTGCAAAAAAAAAAAACTCACCTCATGTAATGTCAAGAGCCAGTGAAAATTACAAGTGAAGAAATCTTCTGACAAAAGAGGAGTCATGGTAGGGGGTGGGGAAGTAAGTGAGGAAATGAGGATGGAGGGAGTGAGGGAAGGAAGTGCTGAAATGTAAGTGAAAAGCAAGTACTAAATTTGGCTTCATTGTTCTATCCCCATATATTTTCAAAGCAATCAGGACTTGGGGGAAAAAAAGAAAATAAATAAAATACAAGAAAGAGCAACAGAGCTCATTTACTAAGACACTGATGTCGCAGGAACTAGGGGGAATTACATGGATGGATTTATTAGCCAAGCAAGATGGGAATCAGGAGACCGGGCTTTGCCCTGCCCCAGCTCTGTGACTTTAGGCAAGTTGCTTCCTTCTCTGGGCCCTGTTTTCCTCCAAAATGAGATGGTGGTTCAGGCCTTACTCTCCAGTTGGGGCCATGACCAGCACCAGGGGTGTCTCCTGGGAGTCTGTTAGAAACAGAGTTCAGGTTCCACTTGGAACCACTGAACCTGCGTTTTGACCTGGTATGCATGCTTGAGGTACACATGCAGGTGAATTGGGCACTGCTGATCTAGATCATCTCTAAGGTCTTGACATTTGAGGCTGGCTGTTGTACCCTGTTCATCGGATCACCAGGATCCACCCCCACAGTGTTTAGTTTCTTAACTAGTGGGGGAATGGGGGAGTAGCCTGGAATCCTCTGGGAGTTGACTGGCCTCCCCTGACCTGTCCTTTCTTCTCTCCTACCCTCATGTGGGCATGTAAACTCTTTTTGGCCTGGGGGTTCTCAGAAATTCTCTCACCAGGGCTGCTGCCAGGAACAGAGTGCATACCTGGAGGAGAAGGCACTTCAGCTGAAGTGGGTGCTGTATCTGCAAATGAAGAAGAATGTTTTGTTCTCACCATCTGCATGATGGAAAACAAAAGGGCAGATGGATCAGATTGACACTCGCAATCCGCCTTTCTCATGTGCACATTCAGGAGTGCTGGCCAGGTGGAAGCATCACCTGAAAACATGACACACATAGCCAAGCAGTGGGTCCCCAGCCATTGCCCCTCTTGGGCACCTCTGACCATGACCTGTGCAATGGGCAGAAGGCATTCCCTACTGAAGGGGACACGTCTGTGTCTAAAGATGAATGAGGAGCTCATGAAGCTCAATTTCTGTGAAGAGGATGCTGGGGTTTCTGCTTATACTTGGGATTGTACTATAGACAAAACATTGAGCACATATGTTCATTAGCCAAGTAGAGAAAAATTTGATTATATGTAACTTAGGAAATGTGACAGGTAGAAAATATTACCAGAGGGAGGGTCCACTTCTGCTGAGGTTGAGAATGGATCTGTGTATAAATAAAGAGAATGGGAAACATCATTGAGTAGAAGGAAGAAAGACCCTGAGGTTTACTTTGTGATTAAATGGTCATTAAGCAGACTCATTTTCTGAATAGAATATGACACATAAGCTATTCTCATTAATTTAAACAGCACGATGAGAGAGACTTTACCAGATGGAGAGGTCACTTCTGCTGACATTGACGAGATATCTGTAGATCAAGGGAAGAAGAGACTTAGGTACCAGTGGAGGGGACGCCCAGGTTTCTGGTTTTTTTTTTTTTTTTTTTTATTGTTGTAGTTGTTTTGTTTTTTTAATCAATGCTACACTGGATACAAAATTTTTGATGGAACTCCAAGAAGAGGTACTTGATGGGACAGCAGACTAAATGTTCTGCCTGGTGTGGAGGGCACAATGGTTGAGGTGGAGGCTGCAGGTGAGCAAAAATGACAAGGCAGCAAGGAGACAGCTCATCAGACACACATGCCACTGTCAGACCCGGGGAGGTTAAGTGGCCTCATGGGTCCATGTGACTGCTGGAAGCTTTGTCTTCCTGCTCCAGTCAATAGTGCTGGCCTAACCAGAGCCTCCACGACCTTCATGCCACCTCCATCCCTTGGGTCTCCATTTCTCTTGCCCACCCTTTACTTCTTCCCATGGAGGTGGCAGTGACCTGTTTGGAGGACCACAGCCATTGGCAAGGTTTCTTGTCTGTGTGGGTCTAATCTAACGAAGATTCTGTAAATGGGGACTTGCTTTCCTGGCCTTCTTCTTCCTTTCAGATGGGTGGAAGTAGTGCCCTCGGATCTGAAGACTAGAACTTCCTGTAGCTGGGCTGTCCCAAGATCTAGAGAGGGGTCGTAGGGTATTAAGTGTTGGCCTCCAGTTCAGTTTTATCAATAATAAAGTCTATATTTGGTGCCAACTCTGATATTTTATTTCTCAATGGCTGTAGCACCTGAGTTAGGAAAGTACCTTCTTTTCCTTTCTCCCCCCCAAAACCCTCCACACTACTTGTGAAATTCTTGAACCTGGAGTCACATAAGGAACTTCTTGGATAATTCCAGCCAGCATTACTCAGAACCTGTTGTATAAGAGGTAAGTTACTTGTCAGCCTAGCTAGCCCAGCCCTGTAGCTCCCTGTGCCTTGGCACAGAGCCAGCTGGTGGCCTTCTTCACTGAATGCTGCTGAGCATCATGGAGGAGCAGGGATGCCCATGGCCTGTTTTCTCCCCATTCTGGCAACATTGCATAGTAGCTGGTCTCAGGGAGAAACTCTCTCCATGGACTCAAGTAGGTGATGACATTAGACCACCAATTAGTCTAGACGGAATGTTGTCACAGACTGGACTAGGCCTAATTGGCTGAATGAATTTTTCCTTTGGCTTTTGAATTTATCTGGGCTACCCAGAATTCACCCATCATCAAGGGGAATGGCTTTTGTAAGTCAGGTCAAAATGAACATTAAAAAATTGTTAATAAAAAAAGTTACTAAAGAATTAAAGAATTTGACCTGCACATAAATAGTTGTTCAATGAATTCACTGGAAAGCCACATAAAATAATTTATAGGAAGCAAGATGGAATAAAAAAAATATTAAATTACCTGTTGAAGTGGTTACAGTAATACTCAAAGATCCTGTCAATAAGAAAAGGTAATCGGTCAAAACCTACCTAAGGCTGCAAGCAAATGTTACTTTATAGTTTGTTTTCTTTTCTCTGTCTTGGGGCACAAAAACTATGGCCTTCATTTATTTAATTGACAAATCTTTTTTTTTTTTTTTGAGACAGAGTCTCACTTCGTCACCCTCGGTGGAGTGCTGTGGCGTCAAAGTTCACAGCAACCTCAAACTCTTGGGCTTAAGTGATTCTCTTGCCTCAGCTCTCAGTAGCTGGGACCATAGGCACCCACCGCCTGGCTATTTTTTTGTTGTTGTTGTTGCAGTTGTTGTTGTTTAGCTGGCCGAGGCCGGGTTCAAACCTGCCAGCCTCTGTGCATGTGGTTGGCGCCATAACCACTGTGCTATACGGGTGCTGAGCCTTAATTGACAAATCTTGACTGTCCATTGCTCCAAGATGGGCACTGAGCCAGGGATGGAGCAAAACAGTGAACAAAACCACATGTGGTTCCCATCCTCAACGAGAGGACTGTGTTGTGAGAGAGGTAAGGTCAAATAAACGTGAAATTGCAATGTGACAAGTGCTATGCAAGAATGAGGGAAAGACGTGTGATGGATGAGAACCCACCGCAGTTGACCCAGCCTGGCCAAGGAGTTTCTCTATGTCTTACCACCCCTCACCCTGCCTTGTTCCAGGCATGAAGTCTGGCCTGGAGAAGGCACTCTGCTCCTGCACAGTGACAATCTAACACCACCCCACCCCCATGCCTGTCCTCGTCTGGCCCTAGTGGAGTGACAAAGGTGACCCTCCTATCCTGTCCTATTTGTCCTCGGTACAATGGCAGAGGGCTTTACCAGGTGCAGGAGTTATTTCTTCCCAAGTAGAAGTTATATCTGAATAAGAAAACACAAATAGGAATGTGAGTCAGTTGATCTGCACCTTTTTTTACTCGTTTTCTGGTTATACATATTTCTGCTTTTACTAGGGTCTCTTTTACCAGGCTTTATTGTCAGAAAAAATTCAACTATGAGGATTAGTTATTTCTCACCCTTTCAAATTAAAACCCTACACACTGCTATAAATTAAATCCATCCTGAAATGAAATGTGCTTCCCTGTCCTTTTAAACAAAAGATATTGATCATATTGAAACCTGCATGATTCAGACTTATTAGGAAGAATGTCATCATTGTGCAGGGATGTAATTCAGAGGTGTCTCAAAGGACATTGATTTAAGTGGGCATTTTTGCTCTATATAGCGACATTTAGGAAGTCTGGTGATAATGAATGGTTTTTCTGGATCCTTCTGTGGCTATCAGAGCATCTTCTAGCATTTCCTGACATTGCCGATGTGGCTCCTCTACCCCTCCCAGCCCCTTCTCCACTACCTCAACCCCTTTTCTCTCCTAACTACAATCAGCAGGGTTTCTATACAGCCAACTGTTAACATGAGCGTAGAAAGTGGGAATGACAGGCTCTCAGAAATAGGCCCGTGGGCACCTGTGTGTGTATTCAAGGGCTTTACTTCCCTTTGAATGCTGGGATCTCAACATTCAAATAATCTATTTCTGGATTCTAGTCTATTTTCAAAGGGATTGACTTAGCCAAGAGACTCCTGGACGAATGGGGGTACAATTGTACTAACTAGGTACAGCACAGCAGTAGTCTTTATATAGGTAGTACAAGGACTAGTCAGCAAAAAACTTGTTACCAGTTGTAAGGGCCAGATTTGTGGATGAAATTGAGGTAGAAACTGTCAAGACAAGTGAAAGGTTAAAATTAAATTGTAATGAAATGCCGTCCTTGCTAATGAAGTTCTTTGGTGAAGAATTTAAAAAGTATATCCTGTCTACAAATCACGTACCAGCCATGTTTCTATTAGGTTATGTTCTATTCCTATTTGAGTCTCCTATTCTCTGTTTCATTAAGCCAGGGGAATTAATGAGACAGTTGGTACATGGGGCTGGGACCTGAGACCTGTGTTCTAGTCTCTGGTCTTTATGGAAGGGAACATATGGTCTTATACAAGTCCCTTGGCATCTCTGGGCTCTGCTTAGCCCCTGCCAACTTGTGCTGTACTAAAATTGGCTCAAAATGGCTGGGCACAGCGGCTCATACCTGTAATCCCAGCACTTTGGAAGGCTGAGGGAGGAGAGTCACTTGAGGCCATGAGTTTAAAACCAGCTTGGGAAATAAAGTGAGGCTCCATCTCTACAAAAAATAATAAAGAAAAAAATTAGCTGGGTATGGTGGCATGTACCTGTAGTCCAAGCTGCTTGAGAGGCTGGGGTGGGAGGATTGCTTGAGCCTAGGAGTTTGAGATTATAGTAATCTATTATTGGACCACTGTCAGGAATGGGCTGTGAGGTGGCAGGGCCCCCACAGCTTGGGGAGGCATTCAGGGAACAACCCCCACAGCTACTTCTCCTCCTTAACATCAAACATTCTTTTCACCTGCCAGAAATCAGTAGCTCATGCATACTTTCCTTATTATTGGCAAGCATACAGCCTTTCCTCCTTAAAGTTCATCTTTACCCCAGGTGTTAAGATTTACCTTGTTAAAGATACTTTATAAGTAAAGCCATTTCCACAGTTTGGTGCTGGCTGCAGTCATCAGCTGTGTCAGCCCTCCTGACCCCTTCCTATCCTTTGCTCTTGTGTGTTTTATGTCTTTTGTGCATTTCTTTCTCATTTCCCACCATTCCGACTCAGGCTACCTCTCCTTCCTTGTGCAGGTTTTTGAGCGACCACTGCACTCCAGTCTAGGCAACAGAATGAGACCTTGTCTCCAAAACCAACAGAAAAACAAACACAGTAAAACTCACTGAAAACCCAAATGTGTGGACACTGATGGGAATTTTAAGTGAATCCATGTCACTGGAACTTGAGTTCAGAGACCTGCTGTTGCCCCACAGAGGGAGAGAACAAACTAGACATATTGTGTCCTGTGTGTGGATGGCATGCAATCAAGATCAATTTACCCTGTTCAATTTACCATTTCACTTAGTGAATACATAAGCATCTTATATTAGTTTGATGTAAGCGTGATATTTAGTTCCAAAGGAGATAGAAACTCCAAAACTGACCATATACGTGGCAATCTATACATGTCTGATTTATGGAAAGCAAGAAAGAAAATAAAATTACCAGGTGAAGTGGTCATTTCTGTGGTTGATGCTGAAATTGTAAAACAAGCATGAATTTAGAAGATACTTTTTAAAAAATGTGTACCTCAGGCAGGGAGTGGTGTCTCACACCTGTAATTCCAGTACGCTGGGAGGCCAAGATGAGTAGATTGCTTGTGCCCAGGAATTCGAGACCAGCGTGAGCAAGAGTGAAACCTCGTTTCTAAAAATAGCTGAGCATTGTGGCCCATGCCTGTAGTCCCAGCTATTTAGGAGGCTAGGGCAAGAGGATCACCTAAGCCCAAGAGTTTGAGATTGCTGTGAGCTATGACACCATGACACTCTATGGAGGGTGACAGAGTGAGTCTCTGCCTCAAAAACAAAAAAATGCATACCTCAGATACATTAAAATTAGATACAAAACAACTTCTGAAATGTGAGAATTATTTATTTTATTTTATTTTTTTGAGACAGAGTCTCACTCTGTGCCTTGGGTAGAGTGCCATGGAGACATAGATCACAGCAACCTCAAACTCTTGGGCTCAGGAGATCCCCTTGCCTCAACCTCCCCTTGCCTACGGCACCCACCACAGTGCCTATCTAGTTTTTCTATTTTTAGTACAGGCAGGGTCTCACTCTTGCTCAGGCTGTTCTCGAACTCCTAAGTTTAAGCAATTCACCCATCTCAACCCCCAGAGTGCTAGGATTATAGATGTGAGCCACCTCACCTGGCCTGAAATGTGAGAATTAAAATAAAAAAGTTTTGGAGCGGTGCCTGTGGCTCAAGGAGTAGGGCGCCGGTCCCATATGCCAGAGGTGGCGGGTTCAAACCCAGCCCCGGCCAAAAATCACAAAAAAACCCCCAAACAAACAAACAAAAAAATAAAATAAAGAAGTTTTCTTAGTTGAGTTTGAAATGGAGACAGGGGTGCATGAAGGCAGGAAGTGAGAAACGTTTATTGGTTCTGGGAACAATAAAGATGGGTCAGAAAGACTTTTTCACTGATGCAGTAAAAGGAAATCTTTTCTAGAGTGGCAAACTGCTAGGAAGCTTCCTAATTGTGACCTTTTCAATTTCTAGCATTGATTTGTCATTTTCACCAAACTAGTTTTATCAAATTGCCTGCATGCTAAAGTGATTTTTTAACACAATAAAGCATATTATGACCCCTAATTCAATAGTCATTTATTTTTGTTAACTATCTATTATAGTTGAAATGCACAAATGATTCTGACTTTCCCAGGGGAATGCAAGTTCAACGAGGGCAGGGCTGTTGTCAGTTTTTTCATTATTACTCCTTAGCACCTAGAACCATGCCTGGCACAAAAATATCCCTTAAATAAATGGATGAATAAATTAAAGCCTATTCTAGTCTTTGCCCCACAAAATTAAGATAAGCTGAGCAGTGGCTATTTTATTTTGTTTGATTTCCTTTCTACTCTACTCTTTTGGCAAAAGAAAGAGGAAAACACAGATAATGCACAAACTGAATTTAAAAAGGGAGGGGGAGGGGGCGATCTCCAACCACAGAAGTCTAAAGGAAATAGCACTGAAGCTTTTATAGAGGATGCATTAGAGATGTGAGGAACTGGGTTTTATTCGTGGAATTCCTTAGAAACACACCAAGAAGTCAACTTTAAAGCTCAAAATAGACAATTTTGGGACAATGCCTTGGAAGTGCCATTATCCCAGTGGGTGGTTACCTGGGGGGAAATCTGGCAACTCCTCTGAGACTACAGGGACTCAGTGGAATGCAAGGGTGTTGGAGAGGCCTCCTGGAGCCAAGGCCAGGGTAGCCTGTGGGGCTGAGGCACTCAGGGCTGACCCAGGATGGTATCACATGTCCTGTACATCTGCTGCCCCAGGGAGCCTAAGAATGTTGAGGATGAACCTTGGGGATACATTTAGAGGACCCCAATGGGGCTCAAACTTCCCCACATTAATTTCCATGTTCCCCACCAACAGTCATGTCTCTAGGGCCTTGGAGAAAGCCGTGAGTGAGTACCTGAGCAGATGCCCCTGTGTCCTCAAGGCCAAAGTTGTGGACAGACAAACCCGATGGAGGCACTGGCCAAGCGCGGCCTCAGTGCCCCATATCCTCCCCTAAACAGCTGTTCCCTGGGGTTCTGATGCCCTTCCTGCCGCCCAGCTACTGGCACACCACATGGACAGTGCTGACTCCCCAGAGGTTGTCACGCACGGCCCCCAGGTGCCTGTGTGGTAGACGTCCAGGTGGACTTCACACCAGCTCCTCCCACCTGCCAACCTGATGACAGGCAAGTCTGGGGAAGACCCAGAGGTTACTGCTGGATCAATTCTGGCAGGAAATTTATAAAGGGACTTTTCTTTAGTTTTTAATATACTACACTCTAAAGTCCAGAACCCTAGAAACTTGCTTCCTATTTCTCCGTCCCAGGACCAGGTCAGATTAGTGTTTATAAATTCAGTGACTGACTTTTCCAGGGTATTTGTGATTTCACATATTTTGTTTCCTCATTTCCATCTTTGTATTGGAAATATGACAATTACAAGGATAAGGACAAATATCTGTTTTGAAGCCAAGCCATCAAAGTGATGGGCAACGGCACTGGGATGTGTCAACCTCAACCTCTCCTTATTCCCTTTAGGCCAAACTTGTCCGTTGGCCCTGGTTCAGAGTTAAAAACATTTTCAAGAACCAGACACTAGACAGGCAGCAGCCAGCTCTGCTGGAAACCTCCCCCTCCCTGTCAGCTCGGTGTTTTCACAGTCCCAAGGGAGGTGTGAGTGCAGGTGGGCACTGATGTACCCTTGGGGGGTCCCCTAGAAAGATTCAATAACCAGAAAGCTGTGACAGAAACGAGAGGATTACCACCTACGGGAGCGGTTTCTGATGACACTGGGGCAACATCAATAGCTGATAAAGAAAATCCACGGTGTTCAGGTTAGTGGGGGTGAATGTCTGTAAAACGCCTGATGGAATCCGAGCCTGGCAGGCAGGTGAATTTCAGGCTGTGCCACTGTAGTGCCATGGGACATTCTGGCAAATGTGGCACCTCACAGCCAGATCTGTATTTTTAAAAATTAAGCCCAGGCTCTGACTTACTGATGGAAGCTTCGTTCTGAACCTTACCAAGGAGGCTGATGGTCACTTGGGAGATGTGAGGGCACAAAGCAGGGGAGTGAACATGTGATGCTATTTTAATTCAGAGTTTTTATCCTGAGACACCACAACTTATTGGAAACACCAAACCTTAAATTTTCAGATTAAAAACTAATGACCAATAGAGTGGAATAGAAATATCCTTCCCCTTGACCTTCACCTTTACTCTGTGGAGGAAGCTTGTGTCCACCAGGCCTCTGATGAGGTGGGGTCTCTGTGAGACCCCAAGATGGAGTGGAAAGCCACAGATGTTCGTTGCATACAATTATTTAGTAACAAAAGGTAACAAAACAGGGGGTTAACATTATCGTTCAGCTTACTTGAAAGGTGGTGTAAAATTGCCCGTGGTGGTCAGAAAGTCTCTACTCAGGCAATGAGCAGATGGGAAGAGAAGCCACAGCTCTCCCTGAGAAACACCTTCATGAGAAACGTATGAGCTTGGCACACACAGAAAAACCATTTCTGGGAGTTAAAAAATGTCCCAGAACAGGGCAGGGCTCCCTGGTGCTCAGATATGTTTTTTCACACAGATCTCTTCTTAGGGCCAAGGGAATAGGCGAGGATCCTGGGCAGGGGACTCCCCTCTCCTCGGCCAAGGGTGACTCATGACCTGGGTTACCTGAGTCTGAGAGGATTCCTAGGACATGGGACATTCAGTGCTAAAACCAGGAAATTCCAGGCAAACCGAGACCAGTTGTTCATCTCACCTGGGTGGGGACCCCATGCCCAGGTAAGGCAGATCTGGCTGTGCTGCTTGGGAAAACCTGGTCTGGGCAGGTTGGGCCCTGTGTCCTTGTGCTGTCCACAGTTATGGATGGACAGCCGGGGTACTGGTGCCTCCCCTGGCTGGTATTGTTGCCCATGCACCTCACATTGTCTAGGAAGATGGGGCCAGGGTCATTGCTAACAGACTGCCCCTCGGGCACACCACCTGGGCAGCGGTCGGGCCTGAGAGGTCATCTCACATGGATCCCCAGTTCCATATAGTGGATTTCAGGGTGGCCCTTGCACCTGCTCTTCCCTTTGGCTAGCCTCCCTACTGTCAGATCTGTGAAAGCCCAGGGCCAAGGGATCTTGAGAATGTTCCTTCAATTCTCAAATGAGACAGCCCTACCAGTGCAGTGGTTCTCAACCTTCCTAATGCCGCGACCCTTTAATACAGTTCCTCATGTTGTGGTGACCCCCGACCATGGTTGGGGGTCACCACAACATGAGGAACTGTATTAAAGGGTCGCGGCATTAGGAAGGTTGAGAACCACTGAGTTAGAGGATCCACCCTGGGCTGCAGGCTGCTGTTGGGGCTCACGTGTCCACGGGAGGAAACAACAGGACTGCTTGTTGTATCTGAAAATTAGCACCGACTGACCAATATCTCTCCTCCCTGGGCAGTTATGGAAGTGCAGGCCACACGCTGGCTTTGCAGAAGACATACTTTAAAACATTCTGTTTTCACCCTGTCTTGGGTGTCATTTTCTCATGTTGTTTTTCAAAAAATTCACAACAATAAAGCAGAATGCTTGGAGTTCTGACTTTGCTTTTTGACACCATGTCTCTCAAAGAACATTATGACATTGTCAGAACAAAATTAATTTTGATGACTTGAATTTAGAAAATTATAAAATACTTGTTGGGGGATGATAGAGGTGGTGGGCAGTTGGAAAATAAAATAGAAGATACAGTGTCAGGGCTTTTAGAAAGTAGGGAACTGGCCGAGTGTAACTGACACCCGAGCCTGGACAGAGGAAGCTGGTTGTCAGAGTCTGGACTCCAGGAATCAGCCTGTTCTGAGGGGCCCTGTTAGAAGGGTCCTCAAGAGCACTGTGTGGGGTCTGGCCTTATTACAGGCCTTCAGAGGGTGGTCAAGTAGGTGCTTTCCTTGGAAAGATCTCTACACCAGGAGAAACCACCACACCACCAGCTTGCCCATAATGAGCTTTACTCTGCACAGCACTGGGCCTGGAAATAATGTTTGCTGCTTTTCTGTTGGTCACAAATGGTGGGACATCAGCTTCAGAAAAAGTTACAAAATGTAAGAATGGAAAAAGTACCTGTTGGATGGAAAACATGTGGATCCTCCCCAGGAGTTGTAGAAACTATACAAATAAAAAAGAAAAATCATCACCACAATTACATCCCAAAGACCATGAGATTCCACACTCTTCTCAATATCATTGCACCTGCCAGTCTGTCTTTAAAGAACCCTATCTAGTCCCTAATCAAATAGCTACCATTTAAAATGTGGTGGGAGCTCATCAATGAGTAACTTGTTCTTCTGATTAAGAGTAACAAGATAAGAAGTAAAGTACATGTTGGAATTGTGAATTTAGGGGGCAACTTGTTAAAACCAGAGTCCGTCTGCTGCATCCCAGGACCAAGGTAGGGACTGCAGGTAGACCAGCAGCTCCTGTACTCTGACCCCCTGTCCCCCAGGCCAAACTACCCTCAGGCCCTCCTGACCCAGGTCCTCTTGCCCCCCAGGCCTTCCTGTCCCCAGGTCCACCTGCCCCCAGGCCCACCTGCCACCAGGCCCACCTGCCATGAGGCCCATCTTCCCCTAGGCCCACCTGTCTCCAGGACCTTCTGCCCTCCAAACCCTTTTGTACCCTGGCCTACCTGCCCCAAGGCTCTCCTGCCCCCAGACCCCCAGGTTTACCTGCCCCCAAGGCCCCCTATACCCAGGTTCAACTGTCCTAAGGCCATCCCAGGCTCTCCTGCTCTACAGGGCCTGCCACAGGCTCTGATTCATAAAGCACCACTTTGGTTCAAGAGTGGTATCTTGGAGTCCTGCTGAAATGCCACAGCTCTCTTAGACTGAAGGGACAATGCATCAACCTCTTGGCACCCAGAGTGTCCTTTCCTCCAGGTGCTTGGCAGGGCTCTGTGGGCATGGTAAACAGCCCTGGATCCTCACCTTCTGGAAGATGGAAGAGTCTGGAGCTCGGGGCCTAGTCAAGTTAAAGCTCGTAGGGGAGACCCAGGGTGGGGACACCAGTACTAGATGGCTAGTTACCATCAGCAAATAAAATGGATGTGAACTCACAGATATCTGGATGTCCAGCAGCTAAAGAGCCTGCAGAGATAAGGGACACAATGGTGGCTTAATAATGTGGACCAGGAGGGCGAAGTGCTTTAAGGATCAGGGTCTCAGCTTAAATGCGACTCCAGGAAACTGGGCATAAACACTTATTTAGGAGCCTCGTGGGCTGTCCCTTCTGGGTTTATACAGCCAGAAGTATATACAGGTGTGGGTTGTCTCATCTGGCTAAGAGCTTTAAGGTGGTGATGCTGGTAGAATTTTCTTTAGAAACTAAATTAACAACAACAAAATAGTAATATTTTTATGAATTTATGGTTTGTATGATTGCCTAATCGTTCTCTGTGGATTATCTCCCTCCTCTCAACAACCCTATGAAAGTAGTATGTTTGTTGTCTTTGCTTTATAACCGATTAGCCTTTGTAGATGCTTACATTGAATGGGGCCCTTCTGTATATTGAACAGTTGGCATATTTTTGAGAGTTTGAACAGAAATCCTCTATCCTGTCCATGAGGGAAGGTTTAAGGCACAGAGACTTTTCGGGAAATCCCAAGCATGGCCTGGGCAGCTCTAAGACTGGCCTGGGGGGGGACCTTCTCTCACCAGAACAGGTGACGTCAACATCGTCAGGGTGCCCACAGTTGTGAGTGAACAAACTGCCATGAAGGCAGTGACCCCCACGTCCAAAGGGCAGAATTACAGAAGGACCACAGCCAAGGTGGGCTCTCCAATGGGGATGTGAGCATAGGATCAGCAGGGCACCCACAGCCTTCCTAGGTGCCAGCTTCCAAACCAGCCCCTCCAAGCCATTCCTGCATCTCACAGCCTCTTCCTCTCAGTCCCTTTCCAGTCACAGATTTTCTGGGTGAATTGAGTCATTGCCAGGCCTTCCTCAGGCAGCAGCCACTTGTCAGGCCAGCCTGCAGCCGTAGAATGGAGTAGAAATGTGGGGAAAGGGTGTGTGCAGCCAGGAGTCACTCTCCCACATCACGCCAGAGTATTTTGCAACTAAATCAAGCTCTACAAAGGGAAGGAGAGTGAACTGAGAAGAAAAATTACCTGCTCTCGTGGGCACCTCTCTTAGCTTTGGAAAAGATGCTAAGGGCAGACAGAAAGCAAAGAAGGAAATTATACATCTTGATCAAATGTCCAACATTTGACTCTCAGCCAATTGTTGGTGGCTCTCCACTGTGTGGGTCACCTACAGACAGTTTCTGACTCTGAATTGGAGTCCCTTCTCATGCTGTTTCTCTTCCGGGAAAACTCCTGGCACCACCCAGGTGGTATATGTGTGCAGGAAATGCAAGCCAACTCTTACACGCTGAAGAAAACCAAAGCAGGGTGGCTGATAATTTTTTTTAAAACAGATATTATTTTAAAGTCAGGCAAGCACCCTCGGGGGACCTCCCCTATTCAGTTGAACCTGCCCTGGTGCTTCGTCTGGGGGCCTGGGGTCATTTCTCTATTCCCCAACTCTTCTGTTCATACTGTCCTTCACTCTTAAAGACCTGGCATGGAGGAGCCACTGACCAAATTTAAACTGTACCAACTACTAGGCCAAACAGGACCAGGGGCAAGCTAAGAATTGACCTTTTCAGCTTTTTCATTCTTAGCAATTCTGTCCAATAGAAAGCCGTGTACAGTGACAAACCCCTGCAGGACTGTGGCCCTGAACAAGGTATGAGTTGGAAGATAATGGCTGATGTCTATGTAGGCTGCCCCACTGTGCTTGCTCTACACAGAGAAATCCACTGAATTATCCTCTTTGTCCTCATCAGAGGAGGACGCTGAGGCCTGAAGCAGTTCAGAGATCTGCTACAGGCCTCATAGCTCCTAAATGATGAAGACAAACCAAGGATTTGGCCCCTAAATCACTACTCTACTGCCCAGCGGCCCACAGCAAGGTGAGTTACAGCCAATCAATGAATTCAGACCAATTGAAATTACCTGAGGTCGGGTAACTCACAGCAGTGGAAGGTGTCAGGTTAGGCAGAGAGGCTGTGAAAGACATGGGAAGGGTGGCTAGGTCATCTCTTTTCACGATTTCTCAACCTGAGGGTAGACTGGCTTACTTCAATCAGAAACTACACCCAGTGTGCGCATCTCAGAGAGGCCCTGAGTTAGCATAGTTACAACCACCAGATGTCCTGGGTCCCTGGGTTCATTTCTGTCCTGTTCCTTGACACTGTAATGTTATTTTCTTTTTCTTTCTTTCTTTGCTGTTTTTCCAACTGTAGCCCCAGTGATGTGCCTGGTGTGATCATCTCCCCTGCAGGTTACTCTAGTTGGTGATTCTTCCTGGGTATGTATGTCTGAATAAATGTCAGGTGCTAAAGGCCAGGACCACATTTATCTCAAGGACATGCACTACAACTCAGCTCCAGGAGGGAGATGAAAGGCCCTTGAAGGGACTGTGGAGCAAGGCTGGGAACTCTAGGGTCAGGGTGAAAGGGACACAGAGCTGCTGCTGGGTGGCCCTTCCAGGTACTGTGACCTAGCGCACAGCCCTGCCAGGGCCCTGATTCCAACTCTCTGGGCCCTTTAACCCTCAGCCTTGTCTTCGGATATGCAGCTTCAGTTTCTGTTTTGCTTGGAGCATTGATTCTGCCCCTTGACTCCTCTTCTCTCGGAATCTTCCGGTACCTGCAGCCTTTCCTTGCCCTTCGTCTCATCTCAGGTGGTTGCTACCAGGTCTGGCTGATCAGCCAGTTTGTGTCTTCCCAGCCCCAGTTTGTGTCTTCCCAGCCAAACCCAGAAGGGAGCAGAGACGAAGGGGACTCCAGCTACTGAATTTATTTGCAGAAACTCAACTGAGATATAACTGAGGAATGAGAGCCTGGTCTAGGACGTGGGGCCCCCACTGTTAAGAAAGCTGTCTGTGTTACCTGGAAAATGAGGGGATTGAGTCAAAGAGAAGGCTCTCAAAGGCGTGACTCATCACGGGTGGGGCGCAAGATAATTTGAGGTACCGCAGCTTCTATTTTGCGTTGCATGCTTATTGTATTAAAAGGCAAAAATTCACATTTAGCTCCATTCTGAGTAAGGATATTTTCAGATATGCATGGGTGTAAATTTATTAGATGATAAAGTTCACTGTCTACTTCTATCTATCTATCTATGACAGAGTCTCAACGTGTTGTTCAGATTAGGGTGCCGAGGCCTCAGCCTAGCTCACAGCAACCTCAAACTCCTGGGCTCAAGTCACTCTCCTGCCTCAGTCTCCCAAGTAGTTGGGACTGCAGGTGCCTGCTGCCATGCCTGGCTAATTTTTCTGTTTTGAGAAAAGACAGAGTATCACTCTTGCTCAGGCTGGTCTGAGCGGCTGATGCTTGGGGCCCAGGGATGTGGGGCCTGCCTGGGATTTCTCTACAGCTCTGGTGCAGCTGGGCTGAGACTTAGCCCGGAGTGTCTCTCAGCCACCGCTGCTCAGAATTAGGCCCACCTGAGCAGATGGCACTGGCGTCCTCATGGTGGCCGCAGTTGTGGGAGAGCCAGCCACTGTGTAGGCACTGCCACAGCCTGGCCTCCGTGCCTACACACTCCACATCATCCAGAATGATGGCGCCCAGGCCTCTTGCAAAATGCGCCTGCCTAGGGGCTGCCACTGCCGTTCCGCAGCCCAGCTGCCTGCACACCACCTGGGCATCGCCCATGTCCCAGCTGTCATCACACACCGTGCCCCAGCTGCCGTTGTAGCGCAGCTCCACGCGGCCTTCACACCGGTGCCTGCCATTGGTCAGCCTGAGGGCCATATCTGGAAAGGCAGACACCCGTCACCACTCTGGGGCTAGCCCTTTGCCACTGCAGAGGAGACACGGGCCTCTCCTCTGAGTTGACCTGCTCATACCTGAGGAGGGAACCACTGCTGGGTAGAGCTGGCTGCAACAGGGGTCTGGGGGGGCAGTGTTTTTAAAAGCTTTCCCCCACACTGGATTAATTGCCTACTTCGTGGAGGCCAAAGAGAACCCTTAAACCTTTTGTAAAGTGAAAATCACCAAGCCTGAAACACTGTTGCTGCTCCTAGTGTGGAATCGGAATTGTGCTTTTGAGGCCAGGTGGGAAGACACTGCACGTGGTTTTGCATAAAACTGGCTCCGAGAAAATGTCCTTTCTCAGCCCAGTGTGACGTGTCTCTGCTACCAGAAGGTATGTGTGGTGTGTGATGTGCCATTTACTCCAGGGCATGGCTGCACGTTCACCCACTTCCTCCCAGTCACATCTGGGGAGTAAACCAAGGAGGTTGGGAAACCCCTTCACCCCCCTAGGGCCCAGGTGACTGAGCCACTGCTCGTCTTCATCATCACCCCAAGCTGGGCCACGGGTGAAAACGATGGAACGACCTACCAGCAGCATTTCCATCTTGCTCAAGAGACTCATAATTTGCATAAAAGCCCATGTTGGTGACGATAGCATCGCTGTGGAACACCACGGAGATGTGGTTGGAGGAGGAGGTAAATATTGGGGTTGTCCTGGAACAGAGTCTCCCCAGAGAGAAAGATTCACTTTGTGGACCATCAAAGATTTCAATGAAGTCGTATGGACAGCCATAGAAATTTTCCATTCTGTGAAATGAAGCAGAATCATTTAGACCCAGTCCATCGGGGCTTTCTGCCCAAGAAGCATCACCTCATGTTAGTTTAGGAAAGGTGAGGAAGGAGATGTCTGAAACTTACACCTCTTCAAATGGGTTGCAGAAAAAATGACCTTATGGACATGGGCAGCAGGTACTCTCCTGGTTCTAAAAATCTTTTAATTTTTAAAGTTTAAATTCAGCAGTACTTTCTGAATATTACAAGCCCATGGAGTAGAATTTAAGTGACCTTGATGGGCATGTGGTGAAAAGCAAACTTGCTCCTACCTGATTATTCTCTCCTCACTTCACTCTCCCGCCTAGAAACAGCGTCAATGAACAATTTCTGTTCATTTCCTGCTAGAGATTGTCTACGCACGTGCAGCTGCAGGCTGGGCTATTTTCCATGGCTTTCTTACAGCTCATTCCAGAGCCATACATGCGATTTGTATGATGGCAATAGGTGGATGTACCAAAATCTATCTAACCGATCCCCTTCTGCGGGACACTTGGATTGTTTCCCATCTGTTGCTACCATAAGTATGCTTATCCCCAGTGCACACAACACTTTATCTGCAGACCAGAGTTTTGGAACTGGAATTGCTGGGTTAAATGATCTGCGTATTGAAATTTTTTTTTTTTTTTTTTTTTGTAGAGACAGAGTCTCACTTTATGGCCCTCGGTAGAGTGCCGTGGCCTCACACAGCTCACAGCAACCTCCAACTCCTGGGCTTAAGTGATTCTCTTGCCTCAGACTCCCGAGCAGCTGGGACCACAGGTGCCTGCTACAACGCCCGGCTATTTTTTGGTTGCAGTTTGGCCGGGGCCGGGCCTGAACCCGCCACCCTCAGTATATGGGGCCAGCGCCCTACCGACTGAGCCACAGGTGCTGCCTCCAATTTTTAATCAATATTACCATAAGCCGCTAAGTTGAGAATTAAATATGAAAAGCTTTTTTTTTTTTTTTTGTGGGAGGCAGGTTAAGGAGAGGGAGGCATGGCTGAAAAGGCAGGAAGTGTGTACTCACTTTACCACTTCAAATGTGAGTTTGATGCGTGCCCCGATATCCACTTGTATGTCCCAAGCGCATATCACATTTGTGGGGTATTTTTTAGGAAACCAAGGACTAGAGAAGGAGCCTGAATTATTTGTGAGCAAACCACCACAATGGAAACTTTCATCTGCAAGAAAATGAGAAACCCCATCAAATAGGGGCTTTGCCCTCTGCTTGTGTTTTCTGAGGGTCATGAGGGGACAGAATGGAGACAGACGTGAAGGAGACTTGCTCTCAGGTTGCTTTTGCTGGTAACTAGAAAAGTCAGCATCGGAGCATCCCCAGAGCTCCAATGAAGATCTTAAACTAGGTGTTTATGAGGAGGAGATGATGCTGCCTAAGGTTGAAAGGGCTTGATAACTTGGCAGAGACCAGGCAGGCCAATGCACCCGTTCTCAGCATGGTGTGTTATAAAACACCTTGTGTTAGAAGATTCCTGGTTGTATTATATACACATCGTAGCTAAAATCAACACCCAGATCGGTTGCAGCATCTAGTTTGAGGCGGAAATATTGGGTGTGGTATGGAATTTGACTTAAATTGAAAAGGAAGCAAATAACAAGGCCAGGTGAGGAGCTTATGCAAAGATGGCGTACCTGCAGGGGCTGTCAACACGGAGTCTGGAAAATCACAGAGAAACAATCATACTTCGAGCAAAGACTTTTATCCAGAATACTCCTTGAAAACACTCAGGAGCACTGACACTCAAAAGGCACAGTTTCTCTGTGCCCCATGGACAGAGGTAACTGGCTCGTCAAGAGTTTGGACAGTTGCACGCCCAGGGCGTGGATGGGTGTCACTGGATGACCTTGGAATGTTCTTTTCTTTGTTAGCATCTCATGGCACGATCATTCCCACAAGCAGTTAACCCTTTCTCCACAGCAGATGCTGACTGACTCAGGGAATCTCAGTGGCTGAGAGAGGTTGCATTTCTGGTCAATCTGAACTCTCCCTCCCACGAATACCACTCTTCCCGCCCTGTGTTGTCCCTTGCCCCTGACATTTTATCAAACCTAATGGGCTACATTGTTTTTGTTAATTAGCAGCAGAGAATTTAATTCAACTGGGCCTGTATGTCAAGGGCGTGGCAACTATTTGAACTGTATAAAAAGCAGTACCTGTTGGTCCTGGGTGTGAATTGCCATAAACACCTATTCAAAGACAAGAGAGAGAATGACAGATTGAGTAAGGTGGTCACATCATTTCTCTGGATCAAATGTATTCTATTCTGGGCAGTTGGAAATGTAGTGTCAAAGCCCATGCCTGTTAGGAGACTGACCCACGTTAGCAATGCCCCTGGGGGAGGCAGCACACTGAGAATTTCAGTCTCCTGATGGCTCAGATGAAACAAGCATGGCATTTATTTGCTTTTGGTCAGTTATGGGGCTGACTGAGCTTCAGCAACAGAGTTGAGCTCAGGTACATGGAGGAGGAGGAAATACAGAGTATGGACTAGTGTGTGATCTGGGACACGCCCTTGTATCCTTACAGATACAATGTTGTTGCTATAGCCTCTACTTTATTAGTGGTTGTGAAGGTTAAGTGAGAACATGAATGCCCGGGTTTCAGCATAGAATCTGGTGCTAGTTGCTGGATACCATCTACTATTCCTATTCAGGAGACGGTGGATTGTTGCCAACACCATGGCTTGTCATTCCAGGAATAGGATAATTTAATCACTGTGACTTTCCAGGTGGGATCTTGAACAGATGCAGCAATTTAGGGGAAAGAGCGCTAACTCTTAAGCAAATTGACTTAAGCCACTGGCTCAAAGCCCAGGGCTGATTCCTGAGTAACTGCCTGCTGGTGTTGACACCTCCCTTCCCAGGGGTGGCTGGTGGGGGGACTCTCTGATCCTGAGAGTCTCAGGGTGCTCACCTGAGCAGATGGCGCTGGCGTCCTCATGGTGGCCGCAGTTGTGGGAGAACCACCCACCGTGCACGCACTGCCACACCTTGATTTCGTTCCCAGAGCACTGCACCTCATCTAGCATGACGTGGCCGGTGCCTCCGTCAAAGCGGTTCTTGACTGGGGCTGAGAGGGCCTCGCCACAGCCGAGCTGCCTGCACACCACCCTGGCATCTGCAAGGTCCCAGCTGTCATCACACACTGTGCCCCAGGTGCCGTTGTAGAAGACCTCCACCCGGCCCTCACACCTGTGGCTGCCATTCACCAATCGGAGAGACATATCTGGAGACAGGGAAACAGGGGCTTCTCAGCTGTGGGGCTGTCCTCAAACTCTCAGACCTTCTGCAGGTAGAGAATATTCCCCAGCACTTGGGCAATAAGGGTGGCCCTGGGTTCTGATTTGCTTGGAGTTTTCCTTGTTTGTGACTGTTATAGGTCAGTCAGTGCCTGTTAATTATTTTAGAGTTCCTTTAGAACTCTAAAGAATATCCCACTAGGAGGATAAATTATGTGGTCGCCCTAAGCAAAAGCCACTGGGTACTATGAAATGTTCCCCATTTCCTGCTACAGAACCTATGTAGTCTGTGAATGTTCTGGATGGTTGGCTAGGGGCGGGTGGGCTGGTAGTTGTAGTTTGAAATAGTTTTGTCCCACAAGGATTTGTTTCCTATTGAGTTCTCTTCTGTCTTTGGAGAAGAATGGGGCTGTCTTTTGGGTTCTCAATTTATGCCCGTGGCCAATATTAGATTTAACATTTCAGCCAACTGTTTCTTTAGCTAGGTTACTTTGGGAGAAGAAAGCGATGGTGAATGCAGAGTAGGGGCTGTTAGTGTCTGTGGATGTCACTCAGAATGTCCTTAATGGAAATTGGATTTAGAAAGAGTTTTCTCTCTTGCCAGGCATGAGGGCCATGACTGTAATTTCAGTGTCTGCAGAAGATGATGGGGAGAATTGCTCGAGCCCAGAACTTCAAGTCCAGTTTAGGTGGCACAGCAAGACCCCATCTTTAAAATAAAAAAAACCATAGATCTCAGGCTGAATGCAGTGGCTTGCCCCTGCAATTCCAGCATTTTGGGAGGCTGAGGCAGGAGGATTGCTTGAGCCCATAAATTTGAGGCCGCAAAGAGCTATGATGGGGCCACTGTACTCCAGGTGGGGTGACAGAGTAAGACCCTGTCTCCTAAAAAAAAAAAGTCTTCTCTGTTAAAAGGAAAGATCACAAATTCGATTTGACTTCCTCCCACTGTACAAAGGAAGGGGACCTACCACTCTTCCTTTCATCTTGCTGGACGGAGTTGTACAGGGCGTAAAACCCTGTGTTGGTGATCACGGCATCACTTCTGAACACTGTCGTCATGACATTTGAAGAGGAGAGGAATGTGAGCTCTTCTCCCGCACAAAATCTGCCCAAGGAGAGTGTAGCAGCCTGGTGTCCATCGAATACCTCAATGAAGTCATTAGGGCACCCATAGATGTCCTCTAACCTGAGGGTGAAGGCAAAGTTAATCTCCCAAAGGAAATCTGCTGAACCTTTTAAATAGAGTCATTGTTTGCCCGGCAGCCAGCCGAGCTGGCAGTCATCCCTGCCTCCTCCTTCCAGCCACAGGACCCACTCATCCCCTGGCCTGGAGCCTGCCCTCCTGTCCTTCCCTATGGGGACTTCCCCAGGACTGCCGGGCTCTCACCGCTCCCCCGCCGTTTTGGCTTTCTGTCTCTCCTGTCCTGTTCCTCTCTAGCTTGAGTATCTCCCGAATGTCCCCTGACTGTAATTCAAATCCTGCCACTCTCGGGGTGGTGGCAAGTGTCCAGCAAGGTGTCATCTAATAAAGCTCTCAAGAAGACCCCGAACAGGAAGAAAAGTGTTGGAAGTAGAAATGCTGAGGGCCTGTTGACTCTTCCTGCTAAAGCCCCAAACTGTCCCATCAGAGATGCTGACTGACTGTCCTGCTCATACTGTCGGGACCCCTGAGCTCTATCCGGTTACCATACATATACGTTTTTTTCTTTCATAGCATTTATCAACTTATCAGTGACTGAAATTGTCCTTGAGTTAGTGGTTTATTTGAGCACAAGTTGTCTCCTCATGTAAAAGACAAACTCTGTATGGGGAGAGATCTTATCTTTCCTGGTTGGCACTATAAGTTCATTCGTAGATCAGGCCCTCCACAGAGTGGGGGCTCAAGAAATATCTGTGGAAAGAGCACCAACTATCAATATTAACAAGATAAAAATGTGAGATAGTCACATTTGCATGTCAGCAGCAGTAAGGAGCTTTTGATGCCTACGTGATCCAAGTTCATTGCATAACATATGCACAGTGGGCATCATTACATTTGTACACGAACCAGGTACTGGATTTGGAAACCTGCCCAGACATCTGTTCTGGTGAAGTAAAGGCCAGGTACCTCAAAATAACCCTTTTCAAATTTTTGAGAAAAAGTGAGTGATAACATTTATGTGTAAGGTGACTATGGTACGGCAGTACAGTCACAAGTGACATTGAAACCTGAGAAATCATTTCATCAGAAAACAGAACACGCTTCACTTAGCAAGAATGAAATGGCATAATTTAAAAATGGATATAACGTCTACCAATTGAGTGTGAAGCCAAGATTTATAGAAGCTGAAATAGAAAAACAAGGCAAACTCCAACATAGGTCAGAGTTCCTTAGTCTCAGTAGTACTGACAGTTGGTTCTGATAATTCTTTGCATTTCAGGGCACTTAGCATCCGTGGCCTCATCCCATCCACTGATCACACTCCCATTGTAACAATCAGAACTGTCTCCAGATTGAGGCAAATGTCCTGAGGGGTACAGAATTACTGCCAGTTGAGAATCACCGGTGTAAATAATAACTAACTTTATGCTCTGAGAAACAAAATGTAAGTATCAATAAATCTAGATTTAAAAACATCAAAATGAAGAAATCAGCCTCTATGCTCTGGCTTTGGGCAAGAAATCAAACAGCTCCTTGATTTATGCATTCCAAAATCAAAGTAGGAAAATTCTATCAGAACAATGACTGTGGGGGCAGTTCCAGCTATTTAGAGCAACCATTTTCTGGAAGTAATGTGATGAAACTCTGTGCCTCTAAACATTAGAACTGTGAATTCCATACATGCAGATTTGAACTATATGGTATGAAATTTCCTCATATTGCTTTCAACAAAAAAGTGTTAAATAAATGAATACATGATAAATACATTTTGCTCATAATACATAATGACACCCTGATATTAGTTTAAGTCCTTCCTATTCAAAAGGAATTTAGGCACCAGATAACACCAATCGAATCCACCTGTACTCTGCTTGATACCATTTTATGTTTTTAAAAGCAGCGTCCAGTCACTCAGACCCTCAACTGCTGTGGCCAGTGGACACAGACAGAAAGTGGTGGCAGAGGTCTAGGACATACTCTGGGACAAAATAGGGAAGAAAGAATGACCCAGAGGCAACCCAGTATAGAAAGATGAAACCAAGGTTAAACATTACTAGGAAAAGTAGTATTTTCATACAAAAGTTACTTCTGTTTATGTATGTGTATATGAAAAGAATATATGTATAAAGATATGTGCATATAAAGATATATAAGTAGAATACATTTCTTTTTTTTTTTGGTTTTTGGCCAGGGCTAGGTTTGAACCCGCCACCTCCAGCATATGGGACTGGCGCCCTACTCCTTGAGCCACAGGCACCACCCTAGAATACATTTCTTAAGAGTGCGTGATAGTTTGAGAAAGAAATACAAAGGGCATCTGATGAGAGAGATGAATGAACTTTAATTTGTGAAGGAAAAATCTTGGAAGGGACAGGATAGAAATATTTGAAGAGAAGAGGAAGTATGAAGCTCAGACACTGGGAATGAAGAGGACACTCATGTCTCGGAGGGAAGTGGCTGAGAGTGCAGGGGTGAGGACTTCAGGCATGGGCCGCCCCGGGTGGGGCTCCTTGGCCTGGTGTCAGGAAGGCTCACGGGGCGTTCACATTGCACAGGAAATTGAGCAAGCAGATTAAAGGGTTTTTTGCAACCTAGGTGACCAGACCAAGTCTTACCTAAATTATGAGAAGATCTGTCCCATAGAAAGGCCACCTCTTTGAGGAAAGCTTGAACTCAAATCTAATCTGGTCTCTATAGTAGAGAAAGGCAAAGCTGCTTACTTCAGGCTTGGGATGGTCAGTTCTATGTGGAACTTCTTGGCCACCTGTATCACCCAGACACACTCCACATCAGTGGGGTAGTTTGTAGGGTACCTAGGGCTGGAGAAGGAGCCCGAGAGACTCGAAATCACTCCCCCGCAAGAGTGACTTCCTCCTGTAAAAGCAGATGAGAAATCCCCAGTTGGCTTCTTTAGGCACACACATCGTGTTTTCCCAAGTGCAGAACCCTGAATTCCACTGAACTCAACAGCGAAATCACACAACAGGAAGGACTCAAGCTGGTGTAGACAGTCGTGGCTTGGCAGGTGCAGGGGATTGTGCCTCTGGGAGGGCTTAAGGGAGGATGAAAGATGTGTGCTGGCCTTCGTATTAACCTGGATGGACGTGGAAGACATTATTCTTAGTAAAGCATCACAAGCATGGAGAAGCATGAATCCTATGTACTCAATTTTGATATGAGGACAATTAATGACAATTAAGGTTATGGGGGGGGAACAGAAAGAGGGAAGGAGGGAGGTGGGTGGGGCCTTGGTGTGTGTTACACTTTATGGGGACAAGACATGATTGCAAGAGGGACTTTCCCTAACAATTGCAATCAGTGTAACCTGGCTTATTGTACCCTCAATGAATCCCCAACAATAAAAAAAAAAAAAAAAGAAAGATGTGTGCTGGGGTAGGCAGAACCCTAAAACTGATTATGAGTGGGGTGGGAGATGGGACTGGGTACATGTATGTAGCATGTGTGTGGGGTGGTTGTTAACTTAGTGCTGTCCTGGGTTCCTGCCATGCAAACCACCTCAGCTCAGATGTAGAAAAGCCACTCATCACTGAGGGCTCCACCCCACCCATTCCTTCTCCTCATGGTAGGCAGGGCAGGCAGCACAGACAGAAGTCTGTTCCACTTTGGTGAATTGACTCCACTCAACTTAATACTTTACAGGTTATTCATTCTTTCAATGAAAGAAAGTTACCTTGTGCTATAGGGGCTGGAGGAACAGCAACTGCAAAAATCAAAACCGAAGAAAATCAGGGGAGAGCTTGGCATCATAAAATTATCTTATGCTTAAATACAAGTGAATGAGCCTATAAAATTAAAACGCTTTAGTATGTATGCACTTATTTATTTAGTAAGTGGAGATAGGGTCTTGCTATGTTGCCCAGCCTGGCATTGAACTGATGGCCTCAAGTAATCATCCCACCTTGGCCTCCCAAATTGCATGACTTATTTTCTCTTTTGTGCTAGGTTCCACCAAGCCAACAACCATGCTCACATTGACCAGTCACTAGGAATTACAGTAATATTACAAGGCTACAGACCATATCATTATGTCTGAAGGAATTTATTAAGTGCTGAAATCCAGAAGGACAAAAATCAGAAAGCTGAGAGCCGAGGTGGAGAAAAGTCGGTTGGACAGGAGTTCTATTGACTAAGGTTCCTTCTTTTCCTTTTTACATGTCCTCTCAGCTTTGATTTCTATGTGGCATGTATCATTGTCCATTGATGTCCAGAGAGATTTACCCAAGACCCCCTGCAGATACCAAACTTCATGGATGCTCAAGTCCCCTATAGAAAACGGCATCATATTTGTATATAACGTAAGCTTATCCTCTCGTATACTTTAAATCATCCCTAGATTACATATAATAGCTAACATAATGCAAATGCTATATAAATAGATATTATAGTGTTTCGAGAATAATTCCAATATAAAAACGTTCAGTACGGAGACAACTATCCTTGTTAGAAGAGCCCCAGATGGTTTATTTCTTACTTGTCATCTGCTCTTGACCCAGGTGGAGGGAGTTTGGTATTTAATGCATCTTCATTTTCCCTGCATAGTTTTATTTTCTAGCCCATGTCCCTCAGAGGCAACTCTTTCCACCTTCTCTCCTCTCCTTACTGAAGCTTACCCATAGTGATCCAAGCTTTCTCCTTCTACTCTCCTTTGCTCTGCCACCCCAGAGACAGTGTTGGATGTAATTCCACTTGGGACATGCGGCTCTTGGCTCCTTGTCTGAGCCGTGGTTCTCAACCTTGGCAGCACACTGGAATCATGTGGGGAGATTTAAATATTACTAATGCCTGAGAGTGACCCCAGAGATTCTAATGTGACCAATCGGGGGTTCAGCCTGAACGTCAGGAATTTCAAAAGCTCCTGGGTGATTCTAGTGTGCAGCAAGAATTGGAAACTTATGGGTCTAGTCATTGTCTACCAGTGTCTAGGTCAGGACAGAGGCTGGATTTCTTTTTAACTTTGCAGAGATAGTGGGAATTCCAAGTATTGGACATACCTGAGGGTGCAGGAATCACACCTGGAACCCAGTTGCCAGCACCTGCATAAAAGAACAATCAATTTAAGAAAATCTGAATTCAATTCTATGAGAACAAAGAAATAATTTTCTAGTATAGGCAGTTCTCAAGCAGGCAGGGACCATGTCAACTACGTGGCTCTGGTGTGTTTGTCTTCAGAATGGAGTCAGGTCCACGTTGCTGAAGGGATATCACCTGTTTGGCCATGTCCTCAGATTCCCTGGTTTTGCTCTGTGCTTGGCCTCTATCCATCACTGATCTGTCTCTGGCTGAAGGATCAGAAAGAACCTACCATGGGAGGAGAGGCTACTTGAGCAGATGACATCAGCATCCTCATGGTGGCCACAATTGTGGTCTGACCAGCCAGAACTGGGGCACAGGCCAGGGTGTTGCTCAATTCCTGAATACTGAGTGTTGTCCCGAAGGATGTCTCCAGAGCCTGGGCCAAAGTGGGCCTTTCCAGGAACAGCAATGTCCCATCCACACCCAAGGTACACAACCTCGGCTTCACTTAGGTCTCACAGGTTAGCATACACACTGCCCCAGAACCCCTGGTGGAGGACCTCCACATGACCCCAGCGCTGCCTGGCCTGCCCACCAACCATAGCACTGGTCTATGATTCTAAGCAACAGGATTTTATGTTTGACTAGGAATTTTGTTGTTGTTGTTGTTGCAGTTTGGCTGAGGCTGGGTTCGAACCTGCCACCCTTGGTATATGGGGCTGTGCCCTACTCACTGAGCTACAGGTGCCACCCTGACTGAGAAATTTTAAGTAGGAAGTGATTTTCAGCTTCTGTATAGCTAAGGCACACACGGGAGTATACCTTGAAAGTGGTCTTGATTCCATAATAGGCTTTCAAGCTTAAGAGTGAGACAGAAATTGGGTTTGAATTCCAGTTTTGCTCCCTAGTTGTATAAACTTTGACAGGTTACTGGGTCTCCCTGAGCCTCAGTTTCCTTGTCTGTGACATGGGGACTCTGGCAGCATCTCTGTCAATGGGCAGGGAGCCAAAGAGAGCACACATATAAAGCACCCAGCAATTCAGTTACTGCGGATCTTGCTGTGTGGTTCTCCATGTCACAGTGCTGCATTATGGAGTAGAAGGTTCCATCTACTTTTTGTGGATGTGCCTTTGTAGGTTTATCCTGGACCACAAGGGTGATCATGTTCATAGGGCCCAATGGGAATGGCTGTATGAGCTGTAGGGCTGTAGGGATGTGGCCAGTTGGAATTACCTGCTGTCTCCCGTAGGCACCCTAAGGGTGACCTCCCCTTACCATGTCCATAGGCTTTGACACCCTGGCCTTCTTTCTGTTGCTCCGACGGGCCCAAGTCTTCCCCCCACCCATGGGCCTTTGCATTTGCTGTTCTCTCTTCCTAGAATGTTCTTCATTGTCATTCAACACAGGCCCCTCATCCGAGAGGCCATACATTCTCCAGTCCCCTGTAGCCCCTTCGCTACCCCAGGTACCCTTTACTCTCCCACAGGGCTCTCTATTCCTAGCCCTTATCTCTATTCTTTATCATCTCTACCCCACACCATCTTATTTACTGGTTTCTCTACCTCATTCACCCACATCCACGCTACAACATAAACTCACAGAGGGCAGGGAGCTGTACAGTTTGCTCTACGCTCTCACACTTATGACTGGATCTGACACATAGTAGGACCTCTGTAACTATTGCTAGATGAGTGAATGGTGGCCTTGAGTTAATGAGTAGTCTGGATTTCAAATGTTGGAGCTTACTTATCTTCCTCAGGGCAAGGTCTCAAACATAGCTTTCTGGGAAAAAATACACAAGGAATTCTCTTCATTGGGGACAAACAAGCCATAAACTGTATCCAGAGACTTACTATCTGGTTTTCTGGTGGTCCTAAAGGATTACTGGGGTCCTTGAAGGGGCCATAGAGCATCAGAAGTTCCACAAATGGCAGGAAGTGTCCTTGCAGGGTGAAAATTGGACCTATCTCTGAAATGACTGATGGCTAACAGGAGTCCCCAAGTGTCTCACTTGAGTGGGTCTACAGTCCACTTCATAAAAAGTATAAAACTGGCCCCTTTATGGAGGAATGTGGAAGTCTTCTCACAGAAGTGACTAAACCACATTTCAGCACTATGGACAGCTCCCCAGGGGCTGTTGGCTGCAGATACAGCTCCCAAAGCCTTCGTATCAGTCAGCTTTCCCCTGCAGGAGGAAAGCTTACAGGATGCATGTCACTGCCTTATTATACTTTCCCAGTGGGAAAATCTAGCACTTATGGAGCAGGGCTGATGAAGCTAAATGTGGGGGGTTTTAACAACAGGATCCCAGGCCTCTACTATAAGGGAGTCTCTCTTGTTAGAAACCGTCTTGGCTTTTAACAACCAAAAATTAATCAAAGCTTCCTACCTAACTCCCTTTCATCCTGTGGAATAGCGTTGAAAAGAGCATAAAAGCCTGTGTTGGTTATCATAGAATCACTTCGGAACACCACTGTTATGATGTCTGAGGAGGAGAAAAATATCACAGCTGCTGGGGCACAGAACTTCCCCATGGAGAGTGAGGCAATCCTGGGGCCATCAAAGATTTCAACTGAGTCATAGGGACATCCCAGGATATCTTCCAGTCTGGGGAAGGAATAGAAGTAGGGAGTTAGTGTTAGGTTAGAAACTTCCTAGATATTAATGCTAAATAAGGGTGACAATCATTAAGACTAAATATTTGAAATATATTTAAATTGTACCCTCAATGAATCCCTAACAATACAAAAGAAATATATTTAAATTGCCCACTAATATGTAAAATATTAATTTTTTTCAGATATACTATCAGAACTCTGTTTTCTTGGGCTGAGAATGTATGAAGCTTATAGTTATAAACTTATAACAGAAGATTTAAAACCATAATGGTTTTGTTTGATCACAACCTACATAGGACATCAGGGAATACTAATCCACACTGCAACTAAATTCATGATAGTCAGATCATGCCAGTGATAAGCATGTGATAGAAATCACAGCCAGAGTTTTATACTTCTGTACTTCACTATATTTGTCATACCCAAATTGTTGGGGTGAAAAAAACCTCGATTTTAAAATAAAAATAATGGCAGCATATAGAAGAGCATTTGCAGCATGGCAATTACTCATGAGGGATGTAAAGAGGACTGGTTTTATTTTATTTTTGAGGTTTTTTTTTTTATTAAATCATAGCTGTTACATTAGTGCGATCATGGGGCACCATACACTGGTTTTATAGACTGTTTGACACATTTTCATCATACTGGTTAACATAGCCTTCCTGGCATTTTCTTAGTTATTGTGTTAAGACATTTACATTCTACATTTACTAAGTTTCACATGTACCCTTGTAAGATGCACCGCAGGTGTAATCCCACCAATCACCCTCCCTCCGCCCCTCTCCCCCCTCCCTCCCCTCCTTTTCCCCCTTCCCCATATTCTTGCCCTACTATGAAACTATTTTATGGCTTTCACATGAAAGCTATAACCCAGTTATAACCCAAGAGGACTGATTTTAAAAGAATGACAGCTAATAACATGACTTTGAGGTGTGGGTTCAAGTTCTCACCTCATTGTGAGCTAATTGTGCTCTGGAGTTTTAGGGAACAAAGTTAACATGTGCTAGGTCATTTTTCTAGCTTAGGGCATGTCTGAATCCATGGTTTTGGTATAGTCATGACTATCAATTCAGTGCATGCCTAAAGCTAGATTAACATGAAATCCCATAATCCTGCTATGTTTGTAACATGAATGTGTGTCAAATATAACAACAAGAAGGAGGATTTTGTACAGACTCTGCTTACAGAAACATATTGATGAAGAGATGGGGGTTTGATTTCAGATGGGCCTAGAAAGGTTGGCCTTGGGCAAGTTAGTTAACCTCTCTGAACCTCAGTTTCCTCATTTCTAATGAGGATGATAAGGACATATATCTTTGGGCTATAATAACACTGACATGTGACAAAGCATATGAAACGTGTCACCCTGTAACCCAAAGTAACCCTGTCACTCATGTGACAAAGCATATGAAACCTTAGCATACAATCAACATTAAAACTATCAGCTGTTATTTTATGTCAGGAAGATAAAAATGGCAGTGACTTTGAAACATTTGTTGTCTGTACTTCAGAGATGAGGCAACATCTCTCTAGTCTCTCCTTTGACCATGCAGAACATTTAGAAGATGCAGGACTCATGACTGGAGTAGTTGGTTAATGCATGTGTACAAAAAGTTCTTACTATTTGTTTAAAATTTAGATGAAGCAAATAAAAGTCTAAGAAGACAAATGAATGTTGATACCTAGGGTGCAACAAAAACAAAGCTATTAGAGATTTTGGTGATGTTTTTAGAAAACAAATCAAAAGAAAAGCTATCAAAATAAGGTTAAGTCAAATATGTTAATAAAATACTCATTGTAATTTTCAATTGAGAAGTAACTCATTGGATAGTCTTGAAAATTAATCTGAAGTTTGACTTGGCAGGACTTAGAATTTGTGTTCTTCTGGTTTCACCCATAAATATTTCTCACTAAAGGAAATATTTCCACTATGATCTCACAAACCAATATTCTTATTTAGATAGAACCTTCTCTTCAAAAGTGTTTTCTTACTTCAAATTTGGAATCATGAGCTCTATGCGAAATTTTTTATCCACATGGATCTCCCAAACACATTGCACATCTGTTGGGTAGCTTTCTGGATACTGTGGACTAGAAAATGAGCCAGAGAGACTAGAAATGACCCCTCCACAAGATTTACTTCCTCCTGAAACAACAGAGAAAAAGGATGTCAGAATGTGTTCACATGGTGGCATTTGTGTAATCCTCGTAAAGATCAGCTCACACCCAGTGCTGAGGCGGAATCCAGCGTCAGTATCCTGGATGGGCATGCATAAGCTGATTGACTAGACCTTTAGTTTAAATGTTTCTTGGGAAGAAAACATGGGAAGAAAAGCCCATTCAATTTAATTCTGATGGGTCAAAACAGAGTTTCCTGTTTTTCTCTCTCCCCCCTGGTAAAGAATATGTTATATTTGTCCTCTATGCTTACTGTCTCCTCTTCCTTTCTAAAGCAGAAGGATGTTTTGCTTACTGTAAGAGAGGCCGAGGAGATCTACAAAAGGAGCGGTTGAGAAGGAAGCACAGAGAAACAGGCTGTACGTGCTTGTGAAAGGGAGGAGTTTGGGAGGTCCAGGAAGCAAGATATTGTAGAACAACATAGGGAGCTGGTGAACTGGAGAGAAAGGAAAAGGGACATGTGGGCTGTTGGAGAGATTATCACTGGTGCCCCTTTTGAGTACCTTTTGATCACTTTTGCTGGGTAGACTGTGTGATCTTGAACTCAGTATTTGCTATAAGACTGGCACTTGCAGGTTTTTTTTTTTTTTGATACATAAGGGTTAAATAAGATACCAGTGAAATATACTTCTTTTACATTAATGGTCATTTTTATAGGTTCACACACACACACACACACACACACACACAAAGCAGCATGCCATACAAAGAAGCAGAAAACTTATAATCATGAAATTATTTTTGGGGAAATTTGAAATGCAATATGCTTTACTGAATTTCTCCTTTAAATTATTAAGTTGCTTAATTTTTCTTCTTTCTGTTCCCCCTGACCAACCTGTGATCCTCCAAGAATTGGTGAGATTCCTAGACTTTCCTGAGATGGATGGCAGGAAGTGGTGATGCTCCCAGTCATCCTCTAGTTCCACCACAATAGAATATATGAGCTGTGATAACGAGGCCAGGTCAGACTGCCACTGAAACCCCTGAGAGCTGGACTTCCTGACATCTCTAAATGTGTCAGTGGGTGATGGACTGGTGCCTTCTATAGAACTGTATCCCAGAAGGCAGGCTGAATGTGGGCCCGACAGACGGAAGGGCCACACTCTCTTCAAGTCTCTTGTTGCCCTCCTGCCTACTCTGCTTGAGGAAGATGCATATTCCCACTTCTCAGTCTGACTCTCTGGCTAAAAAGTCAGTATTTATAGTGGCAACAGAGAAGCAGGACCCTTGCTCACAGTGTCCCTGTCTCTCCTTTGTTCTACATCATGGGCACACTATCTACTGTCTGCAGTGATGGTTCTCTGGGCAGGGAGTTACCAAAATAAGTGACTACCTGTTATGTGATCCTGAGAAGGTGCAGAAGGACCTGAGAGGAAAAAAGAGGAGATAATCATGACATCCAGCGAAAAACCATTTAGTCTCATCTGTAAGTGATTGAAATGTAAAGCATTTTCCTTGGAAACATCAGTGTATTTAATACAAACTGAGAAGAGCCTGAAGGTGCTGAGTGACTATTTTCTATGTTTCTGTGGCAGATTAAAGGAGGTCATAAATTCTTAGACATTCCTCCATTCCTCTGTCACAAGGTGCTGTCTAGGTTTCTGCACATAAACTTGGGTAGATTCTGTGATTGCTTTGACCAACAGAACATGGAGAAAGAGATGGGCAGTTCACTCTTTCTGTTTCTGGGAACACTGGCTTACTTATGCAGCTCCCAAACACCTTACAAGAAGTCTGACTATCCTGCTGTAGAGACCATGTGAAGAGGCCCTGAGACCACCTGGAATGGCCCATCCTTCCAGCTGACTTCATCAAGGCACCAAGCACATAAAGCTGTCTTGAACTCTCCAGATGAGCCACCAGAAGAACACTTTCAAGTGACTCTTTCAAGGCTTTGTGGAGCAGAAGAATCTCCCAGCTGAGCCCTGCCCAAATTCCTGACCCACAAAACTATGTCATATATCTAAATGGTGTGAACTTTAAACAACTAAGTTTTGGGTTAGTGTAATATATAACCAAATGATTTATTTCACTCACCATTGTTATCCTTATTTCTCTGCTATCCATGTAATTTACATAACATGATGAAACTATAGATGAGCCTTCATTTGAATATTCATTGCTCTTGACCCTTACCATGGCCCTTTAACTTTAGATAGCCCCTCCCCTCTCACTCATGACTTTAACACAGAAAGCTGGCCTTTCCCTAGGAACACCTGGAACACATTAGGACTTCTCTAGGCAAGTGCCTGAGAGAGATGTTTCTACTCCTAATATATACCTTTAACACTGATGACTTGTGACTTGTGTTTTCTCTGAAGCTGTGTGGGGCAGCCAGCTGCATTCAAAGGTCAAGAAATGGCCTTATAAATTCCAGTTCTGCCACCTTCTAATCAGGTTGTTTTGGGAAAGCTTTTTGATAACCTTAATCCTCACCTGTGAGGATTAAATAAATTAATTTATCCAGAACCCCCTGCATCATGCCTGCTGCTGAGAAGACGCACAGAAATGTCTGTTTCAATAAAACAAAATGACTTTTCCTTCACTTCTGGCATTGTTTCAGAATTTTCAGTACATGTGTTGGTCTGATTTTTCTAATCTGTGGATTTTATTACAAATGAATATCATTCAAAGATTAAATTATAAGATCTTTGAAAAGAGGCAAAAGTTATAAGATCCTTGACAGCATATCCTTTGCAGTCAGACTTGATCAGTGTCAGAACTTAGCTCTACCATTAACTTGCTGAGTGACCTTGAGAAAGTTACTTAACTTTCCTGTGTTTTAAATTTCTCTTCTGTCAATATAACATATAATGACTTGTTCCAGGATTTTTTCTGGTGATTTGTAATGACCTGAGAAAAACATCTCCTCTCCTTTGCTTTAGTTTTGCTTGGTCTTTGTGTAGCCAGGCCAGTCAATGAATACAGCAAATGAGACTGATAGCCAAGAGCCCTGCCAGCTTGGGTTCAAATCTACTAGCCAGCCCTGGGCCCCTTGCCAAGGTTCTGTGTCTCAGTTAATCTGGAAAATGCAAAGAATCCAAATATCTACCTCAAGGGGTTCCTGTGGGAATTACAAGGGTTAAATATGTGAAGGGCTTAGAACAGTGTCTAGTTCTTAGCATTAATAAATACTTGCTGCTTATTATTATTGATATTATTATTATTGGGAAGTTGCCTGGATTAGAAAAAAATATGGACATACCTGGAGGTGTGAGCAAAGATATGTCTTCTGCATCTGGATACATAAAAAAAAGGCAATAGGTCAATCTCTTTGAGGTGAACAGGGTGTGGGGAGGCGATGAAGAGGAGAGGACCATGGCCCGTCTTAGTACAGGACCCCAGAGTACTAGAACTTCCTCCTGGACAGTGTCCACTACCCTCTGGCAAGGTCTCTGACTATGAGGGCTGGGTCAGTTCTGTGCCATGGCAGCCAGGGTTGGATTACCTATGCCTCTCTAATGCAGAATCTCTGCACTACTTCATAAAATGCAGATTTCTGGGCCCCTTGGGGATGGATCCCTGGAGTCTGTGTGTAATGCTCCAGGTGGTGCTGGTGCCCACTAACATTCAAGATGTCCCCTGTGTGACTCCAGAGCTGCCCAAGTTGGAGCCTGTGCCTGAGATCTAGGCCTGGTCTGGAGGAGATGCTAGAGGAATGACCAGGTGGATGAATGGAGGAAAATTTCACCCAGGACACACAGTTCTGCAAAATGTTTTCAACCACAGCATCAGAAATTATTGCCCCAGTGGGGAGAAGATACCTGAGCAGATGACACCAGCATCCTCGTGGTGACCACAGTTGTGCTCCAACCAGCCCGAGTGGCCGCACTGGTCCAGGTAGTGCTCCGCTCCAGAGCACTGCAGGTTGTCCAGCAAGATGTCTCCTGAGCCTGGGCCAAAGTGGGCCTCACCAGGGCTAGAAATAGCCCGTCCACACTGGAGCTGTCGGCACACCACCTGCGCTTCGTTCAGGTCCCATAGGTCGTCACACACGGTGCCCCAGGTACCCTCGTGGAGGATCTCCACGCGTCCTGAGCAGCGGCCTGAGCCACCCACCAGCCTCAGCTCTGGCCAGTCCCCTGCAGACAGAGATACGGATGTGTATGTGTGTGCCCCCAAACCCCACCTGGGGTCCACCAGCACCGGGCTCAGAGGCAGGCTGCAGGGAGCCTCCCCTCGTTTTGTGCTTCGGGACTTATTCGTTGCATTTCTCATGTGTTTCTGAGTGGCAGGGTGTGGGGTCTTCAGTCAATTTTATTTCCGTTCAAGTACTATCAATTGTCTTTCATGTTAGGCACTGATGATACAGCCTGAAACCAAGAGATGTGGTTTCTGCCCTCAGGGAGCCTAGAATCTATTCATTAGACAAATACAGACACATCCACACTATGATTCAGGTGTGAAGAAAAAGGGAAGGTTGTTACAAAGGGAATAGTAAATAGGAGGGGCCTGGGAGACACCTGTTAAGAAGTGAGAAGGAGCTAGTCAGAGAAAGAGCTGGGACGGTCCTTTGATGCAGAAGGGATAGAATATGCAAAGAAACCACAAAATGCGTTTCATTCTGCATGCATCTCCCAAAAATACGGACTTCTATACACACACACACACACACACACACACACACACACGTGCACAAAAGCCATCATCACATGTAAAAATGAAAAGTTATTGCAAATAAGACTTTGTCATGGCATCTCGGTGGTGTGAAGATTTCTACAGTTTAGACAAGGAGTGAACTTAAAGCTGGAAGAACAAATAGCTCAAGGGCAAAACCCAGAGCAGCTGATGTTTAACTCCCGCTGACGTACGACTGACCTGAATTGTTAAAAAGTGACTCCTTAGCACCTGTGTAGAGAGAAAATACATATGTCAGTACTTTTTGAAACTCTGACTTTAATAACTGAAGATGAAGATTTTTAACTATGTTCTTGTATATGTTTATTAATAGGATATAGAAAAAAAATGAGTCCCTTTGAATAACACAGTTATTTAGAGACTGACAGCTAAGAGCACTCTCCGCTCAGGTAGCTTCTCCCATCTCAGTCACCCCAGACTGAAGCGGATTCATCGGTGGATACAAAAGTAAGCTTCTCTCTGGTTGTCGGTTTGCTACCGCGTTATGAGACAACGTCCAAATGTGAAGGGTACATCTGGGGTGATGTGACTTAAACTGTTGATTTGGTAGAAGATAAGTTTCACTTTGGGGGGACCTCAGATTTCGACAATCATCCTCTAGTCATCAAAACTTGGGAATGGGGCGGTGCCTGTGGTTCAAGGAGTAGGGCGCCAGTCCCATATGCCGGAGGTGGCGGGTTCAAAGCCAGCCCCAGCCAAAAACCACAAAAAAAACCCCAAAAAACTTGGGAATGACACTTCCTTATGAGGCTGTAAGTAGGTTATAGGTGGCACATATTACGAGATGCCGCTATGCAAACAGATATGCTTTTACATATGTTAGGGAGCAGCTGAGTCGCTGCTTATATGACGACTCTATGCAGTGAACACCACTTCTAGTTGTGAGTACAGAGCCCCTAAGTCACATCAGGTGTTACAGCAATTAGTTTATCAAAAGGCATCTCATTATCAAAAGGGTTAAACAGACATTCTTGAGGTAATTAACTTACTTCCAGCTAACCATTTACACATCAGTAAATCGAGAGTATTTTAAAACACATTTTCTTTTTTTTGTAGAGACAGAGTCTCACTTTACCGCCCTCGGTAGAGTGCCATGACGTCACACGGCTCACAGCAACCTCCAAGCTTTTGGGCTTACGCGATTCTCTTGCCTCAGCCTCCAGAGCAGCTGGGACTACAGGCGCCCGCCACAACGCCCGGCTATTTTTTTTTTGGTTGCAGTTTGGCCCAGGCCGGGTTTGAACCCGCTACCCTCGGTATATGGGGCCGGCACCCTACTCACTGAGCCACAGGTGCCACCCTTAAAACACATTTTCACCAGGCAGAACTATGTCTAAATGAGAGTTTAACTGTTGCTGACTTAAATACAGTTAGCTTGGGAGCAGTGGCTCTGTAAGCAGATGCAGGCCTGGCCAGCTCTGAAGTGCCCCGGCCTGACTCGCAGGCTGCCTCTGTCATGAATGAGCTCCTTAGTCCCTATCATCAAACATGTTCTTTGCACATTTCAGTAAAGCATACATACTTTCGGTAATACATATTACCAAATTAGAAAATTAGAAGGTTTTATTTATTTATCTAGTAATTAAAACCAAGTTAAAGCTAAGTTTTAACCAGGTTAAAGGAGATACAGCAAAAGTTGAATCGAATGTTTGAGGATCCTGTCTTTGTCCCTGGCCGATCTGAATACTAACAGGGTGACTGAGATGGGAGAAGATACCTGAGCAGATGACACTGGCATCCTCGTGGTGGCCGCAGTTGTGCTCCAACCAGCCAGAGTGGGTGCACTGGCCCAGGTGACGCTCCACACCAGCACACTGGAGGTTGTCCAAGAAGATGTCTCCTGAGCCTGGGCCAAAGCGAGCCTTCCCAAGGGCAGACACAGCCTGGCCGCACCCCAGCTGTCTGCACACCACCTCAGCTTCGTTTAAGTCCCACAGGTCGTCACACACGGTGCCCCAGGCCCCCTGGTGGAAGACCTCCACGCGTCCTGAGCATGGGCCTGAGCCGTGCACCAGCCTCAGCTCTGGCCAGTCCCCTGCAGACAGAGACCTGGTGACTGCTGTCTTCTGGAGCACTGTGGTGAGCTCCCCATTGCCATACTACGTTAGGGATGGAGAACCTGAGTAGAGTCAGTCAACTAGTCAACCTGCTAGCTGGAAGTTGGTAAGTTACTAAGATTGTCAGAAACCATTAGCGCCCCCAAATCCATTAATGGAATATCTATTTTGCCAGAAGTAGGTGCTAATCTTTTCTTAGTAACTGCAGGAAAACATTATAAATAAATTGCACAGTGATTTGTGATTTTATGAAGGTCTTTTCTCTCTCTGTGTGTATTCACCTTTACCTTTACAAAATAATTCAGGAAAGTGAATATTGGCATACCAATTTTATCTATGAGAAAACTGAAAATCAGAAAAGCAAAGTTATTCACTCCAAACCCATGTCTGGTAAGTAGAAGATGTAAAGTTGGGTCTCGTGATCTCTGTGTTCACTGTTTTTTTCTCTGTTATTCTATCTCACTGCCTCTGGAACCACTCTGACAGCCCACTCACTTTGAAAAAGGCTCTTAGTGATATGGTTGTAATGGTAACTATGGTCAGGTCTAGTCACAACAGGAAAAGGCAGAATCCCACCGCAAGGTAAAGGTACTTGTAAGAAGCTCAGGCTTTAATGACTATGAAAGGTACCAAAAAAAAAAAAAAAAAAAGGATTTTGCTTGTTCTGAGATGCTAGAGCCAAAAGAACCCAACAGCTTTGAATGACCCTAAAAGTTTGGGTAGAGTCAATTGGCCAGTTGGGAACATATGAATTATTTGCAGTTGGGCAAGTTTCTGTGCATGAAGCAGGTGCAAAGGAAGATAGCGGAGGAAAGACACTTGCTAAGTGAATGGATGCGTTTCAGGGCTTACCTGGTCTTGCTGTTACTGTCCTGGGTGTTGCTGTTGGGATGGCTGTGGGTACAAGAAGATGCCCTTAAATCAAAAGGTAGGACTTGGCAAGCCTTGAGGGAAGGGTTCTGAGCCCGAGCTTCAGCACATTCTGGCTGATTCTATCATCTTCATAATAAATGACGTCCAAATCAAATTCTCCTTTCATGTGTGTTCTGTTGTTTCTCAAATGTATGGGTCCAACAAGAATAATATTCCCTTCTTCTGATCAGTAATTGGAAATACAATAATATTTAAATTGTGCTGTTGTGTGCTATGTGTAAAATGCAATCATTCACAATCAGTGTCTTTTGGAGGGAGTGGGAAACAGCCATTTCTCCTGTCATTAGCTTTCCCTGAATGTACAGGATCTGATTAGGTGGGTCTTACCGTCTTTGATAAAAACAAGGAATTAGGAAATAAAACTGACAGCTATGGTGACTGTCAATAGGTGTAACTTGGTTTCAGTGTGAATGGGCATCAGACTTGTGCAAGAACTGTGCAGACTGAACCGGTCAGCTACAGCAGATTTAAACAGGGAATTAGGAAAGACATCTAGAGAGACAGAAGATGGTGGCAGTAAAAGCACCAGGAGAGGGGTCAGAGGAAGAAATATGCACTGGAGACAAAGGTTAAGTAACAGCATTGTGACTTACTGATTAGATGTGGGGTCTGGGATGTTGCTTCTGCAAACACAAGAAAAACACTGTCACTTTAATGACAATTAAGGTGATTGTCCCTGATCCACCGTGTGACATAGAGCATCTCTTTTGTGTGTGTTCTTTTTTGTTTTTTGCAGTTTTTGGCTGGGGCTGGGTTTGAACCCACCACCTCCAGTATATGGGCCGGCACTCCACTCCTTTGAGCCACAGGCGCCACCCACTCTTTTGTGTTTTAAAATATGTTTCCAAGCTTGCTCAATGAGTTGGGTCTCGTGATCTCTAGGTTCACTGTTTTATTCTCTGTTATTCTATCTCACTGCCCCTGGAACCTGTGCTTAGCTTTCCCTGAAGGTATTAGGGCTCTTGCTGAAGGTACAGGATTCTGTCCTGCACAACGTCCTGGACAGAGCAGACGCGAGTTATCCGCAGTTCTATGGGCACTGTCTCTTTTCTCTCAGTGCTGAATGGTGCAGGACTGTAGATAATCACTGAGTCTCTCAAGCCTCAGTTTCCTCATCTGTGAAAGAATAACTCATGTAAAGTGCTCAAAACACTGCCTGGTATATAAGGTCTATAATAACTGTCATTTGAACATTTTGATCACAGTTGCTGTTATCATTACCAGCCTTGAGCACACTGCACCTTCACAGAAACCTGTGTCACGGCTTCCACCTGCCTTCTCTCCACACACCCCATCCCTGGGCCTGAGCTGCCCTCTCATCTGAGGGGCCCTCTCTCTCCAGTGTGTCTCAATCACAGGCTAGCCAGCTTTACAGCCAAATCCAGGGCTGTTTCCCCCAATGTGCTCCCGAATACTTGCAGCTACACTCTTCTCTCTCTCTTTTCTGATGCCTCTTATGGAGATGCATGTACCCGTTGATTTAGGATATTCTAATATACTCAGGAGCTCTGTTTGTTTGCCTTAATCTCATGTATCCCCTTTGTCATCTAATTCCGTCACATATCTTTGTCCTGAACTCCCTCTAGGCTATGCCCGAGCCTCTCTCAGGTTGGACTCAGCCCTATTCTTTGGTAAGTCCTAAAACACCCACCTACTGGTAGATTCAGGGTAACCGTGGAAATGACTTCCTAACAGGCTGTGATGAGATGTTTATGTGAAACTAAAAAGCCTGTGATGACGTCATCAGTCCCCTAACATTCCTGACGCGCCATCAATTTGCTGAGTGCTGTCTTTGCATCACTGCACGTGACTCTCACAACAAATCAGGATGCACGTTCCTCCTGTTGTTCCCATTACACAGATCAGGAATTGAGGCCGGGAGAAGTGACATGGCTCACTCCAGGTCACAGAGCAAGTGACAGGACTGTAGCTGCTCCCAGGCAGACAGCTCAGTTCTAGAGCTAGTCTTACCTTTGGGTGCAGTATAATAATAAGCAATGAAGTTTTTCCCTATGTTGTTGACGCTTCGGAAGTACACAAGGGTCATGGAGCTGGAGGAGGAGGCGTAGGTGAGGTAAAAGCCAGAGCACGTCTTCCCCAGGGACTTGGCTGAGGACGGGGGGCCGTCCAGAACTTCGAAATATTCATTGGTACAGTCGAGGCTGGGGAAGCAAACACCCATGGATGTCTCTTGGTCTCTTTATCAGGAGACCTTAGAGGGAGGCTGTGAGACAGATGCTTTATTTCACTACTGTAACGAGTCCGGAGATGGATTAAAAACCTGTCAGTCATTCAAACATAGCATACATTTCTTTTTATCTTACTTTTTCTCTTTAGAACCATTGCTTTAAGACAGTGATTCTCAACCTTCCTAATGCTGTGACCCTTAAATACAGTTTCTCATGCTGTGGTGACCCCCAACCATAAAATTATTTTCGTTGCTATTTCATAACTGTAATTTTGCTACTGTTATGAATCGTAAAGGTAAATATATGATATGCAGGATGTATTTTCATTGTTACAAATTGAACATAATTAAAGCATAGTGATTAATCACAAAACAACATGTAATTATATATTGTGAAATATTTATTTCTAATTACAAATAAATGTAATTTTGTCTTGAAGCATGGTGTAGCATGCGTAGCAGTCTTAATATAACAATAGTAAACTACATTGCTACGTTTTGTGACAATATGCATGAAAAGCCAACGTCAGTGGGAAGGTTGAGATTGCATCTTTTTCAACAGATCAGAAATTCTCGGGGCAGTCTTTGTAAGAACACAGCAAAGATCATCTTCCACAAAATGTCTATGCTGTATTTAGACTTGATAATCATTCTTTGTGTTGTTTTTTTTTACACACCTGTTACTATCACAAGGAGGCAGTATTCACATCAACCACAGCTGAATATAAAAAGACTGATCAGCATCCAGATTAAGTTCCCACGGTACAGACATTTTTATTTTGCAGTAGTTGATGATTTTACATTTACCCAGTAATTATAACTCATGAAGTGTCATTTTATCTCCAATTCTGCTGCTTTCAACACAGCAGCTGCTCTCTACACAGCAGCTGCTCTCTACACAAGTGTGACTGGTCCGCATAAGTACATTATGGCGCCAACCCCGTCACATACACCTGTATTTGTACAGGGTGTATGTGACGGGGTTGGCGTGATGATGTCATCCCGCTGGGTACTTGTATGTGGGTGTATCTGCATATGGGCAGACCCGCCTGGAGACGGGTAGAGGAGCCATGTCTCAGTTCTTAAGACCATTGGAAATACGTGTTTTCCGATGGTCTTAGGTGACCCCCGTCAAAGGGTTGTTCCACCCCCAAAGGGGTCGTGACCCACAGGTTGAGAACTGTTGCTTTAAGAGAATGGGATTTTAACTAGAGGAGTAAAGAGAAGGCTGGCACCAGGTGTAGCCCTGCTGAGGGTCTGGGAGCAGCCTTGGCCAAGGGCAGGGCCAGGCAAATCAAGGCAGGTTCACTATGTGGCAACTCGGGGTGGGGGTGGGGGTCAGGGGCGAGAGAGAGAGAGACTGCTCACATCTCATGGGTCTGCCAGTGGGACGTAGTTCCAAGTTCCAAATAATCCACTTGTAAGCTCCTGCTAGCCAACCTGCCTAGAGAGAAACGGGCGACCAGATCTGCCCAGTTGTGTGGAAATCATCTGATTCTGTGAGCTGTTGTTTGTCACTGTGAGGTTCAGTCAAGATGCTGCTAGTGCTAGAATCAGGAAACCATTCCTACACCTCAACTGGATTAGCTGTCCTTTCCAAGCCATATTTTGATTAAGCAAAATTGTTCTTGGGGGTTAATTTCCATAAGAAATTAATCATGAATTTATCATTTATGTACCATCCATGAACGACATCAGTGTTGACTATTTACATTAAACTCAGAATTCTGGATTTCCTACGTCTGGGGTATCTTGAGTCTGCACTTGTAATGGGCAGGACAGAGCACACTCTCTTTCTCTCTCTCCCTCATGAACATACATCCCTATCCAAAGTGAATTTCGTGTCAATTAAAAATTCACGGAAGCTCACAACAATCAATTGTATTTCTCTATACTAGCAACAAGCAAACTAAAATTAAAAGCATAGTGTCATTTACAATCACCTCCCAAAAAAGAATACCTAAAGAATAAGTCTACAAAACATGTAGATTGACATGCTGAAAACTACAAATGGATAACACAAGAAATAATACCAAATGCTAGCTCTCCAGGATGGGAAGAAAGTAGATTTCTTAGATGTTGCTGGTGGGAACATAAAATGATAGTCACTCTGGAAAATAGTTTGGCATGTTCTTAAAAATCTAAAACCATAAAACTTAGCAATTATACTCTTTGGCTTTGTCCCAGAAAGATGAAAATTTATGTTCAAACAAAAACTCTGTATATGAACATTCATAGAAGGTTTAATTATAATAGCAAAAGTCTGGAAGGAACCCAAATGTCCTTCAGCAGGAGAATGGTTAAACAAACTGAGACATGCATGCAAACAGAATGCTTCTCTAATAAAAAGGATCATGCATGATTATGTCACTGTGCTCTAGTGCGGGCAGCAGAGAAAGACTCTATGTCTTTAAAAAAAACGATCAAACCATTGCCACATGTAACAATCTGAATGGACCTCAAGTACATTGAGCTGAGTGAAAAAGCCCATTTCAAAAGGTTATACACTGTATGATTCCTTTCATGTAACATTCTCAAAATGACCGACTATGGGGATGGAGAGCAGATTAGTGTCTCCAGGGGACAGAGAAGGGCTGGTTTGTGAAAATAAAGTGAAAAGGAGCTGCTGAGTTGTTCCTTTGTGGTTAGGAAACAGTTCTGTATCTAGAATATGGTGGCGGTTACACGAATCTATACATGGAATTAATTGCACAGAAGTACACGTGTGTATGTGCGTACATAAACACACACACGCAAATAAGTGCACCTAACAATTGGTGAAAACTGAGTAAGGTCTATAGTCTAACAGTATCTTACCAATGTCATCTTCCCGGCTTTGGTGTTATTCTACAGTTATTTAATGTGACACCATTAGGAGAAGCTTGGTGAGAGGTATGTAGGACTCTAAGCATTATTTTTGCAATTTCTTATGTGTCTATAATTATTTCAAAATAAAAAGTTAAACATGCGCCAAGGACTCTGTTGCTTATGAGACTCAATCATGAGAATAAATAATTGGGGTTTTAAATGACACAGTGTTGGTTTCTGAAGATTTATCTCGTTCTTTTATTTAGAACCTATTTCCTTGTTTCTTCTTTTTTCTTGTCTCTGTGTTGATTCCTGAGCATCAGATAACAACTGCCTCTCTTGGCCTGGCGCCTGTAGCTCAGTGGTTAGGGCACCAGCCACATACACTGGGGCTGGTGGGTTTCAACCTGGCCTGAGCCTGCTAAACAACAATGACAACTACAATGAAAAAATAGCTGAGCGTTGTGGCAGGTGCCTGTAGCCCCAGCTGCTTGAGAGGCTGAGGCAAGAGAATTGCTTAAGCCCAAGAGTTTAAGGTTGCTGTGAGGTGTGACACCACGGCACTGTACTGAGGGTGACATAGTGAGACTCTGTCTCAAGAAAACAAACAAATAAAAAACTCTGCCTCTTCTTGTTTTGTCAAACTTGCCTCATGTAGAAGGATCTCATTAATCCATCTGGCCAGAATTCTAAGGTGCCTCTCAAATCTTTACGTTTGTTCAAATTGCTGTCCCTGATTCTGGTGGCCCCAGGAGATTAGGATGTGCCAAGCCTTGTTAATACCCTAAGATTACAGATAAGACATAAGTCACATCCTCTACCTGCAGCTGGAAAAGCTGCTGTGTTAGATGTGTGTTTCAGCTCTTTCTGTCCTCAGGGGGAAGCTGCGAGCAGGTGTTTATCTCCCACTCTCTGCCCTACACTGGGGAAAGGATCAGTAGCACACACACACTCTTGTTTAGACTGCACCCTCTGATCCTGGGACAGCTGCTGGAGGTGGGCCTGTTGTATGTCCACCTCTTCATTTTCTGTGGACTAGGGAGATGCTGCAGTGCAGAGCTCCATCAGCTGGAGACGATCCACAGATCAGGAGAAGATATTCACACATCTTCTACATCTAATAAGGAACTACTATGAATGAATCTAGAGGACATCATGCTAAATGAAATAAGCCAGGCACAGAAAGATAAATACCGTACAATCTCACTTCTAGGTAGAATCTAAAAATCTCAGACTTACAGAACTAGGGAGTAGAATTGTGGTTACTGCGAGAGGCGGTGGATGGGGAGATGTTGGTCAAAGGGTATAAACTTTCAGTATAAGAGAAAGAGGTTCAGGAGATATATTGTGCAATATGGTGATAGTTAATAATAATGTATCATATATTTCCAAATTGCTATAAAAGGTAGAATTTAATGATTCTTAACTCAAAAAGGTAAGTATGTGAGGTGCTGAATATGTTAAGTAGCCTGATTTATTCATTCCGTAATGAATAACACACATTGTGCCCTATACCTATATATAATTATTATTATAACAATTAAAAATAAAATTAAAAATTAAATAAGCTCCATGGTGCACTTAAATAATAGATTAGGACTTACTTAAGATACGGAAATGCCAACAGTACATGATGAGTTGCATTTGCCTGGATTTCCCACACACAAGTTGTGTTGTCACGCATCTCATTCTGCGGAGGGTTCCTAATCGCTCCAGATGAGTTACTAATAATGCCGCCACACGGAGATTTTTCTAAATGCAGAAATGCATTTTAGAATTTCAGTTTGTCATTATTCAGTTTATTAATTTTGTAATTCATAACTTTTTTTCTTATGTTTTCATTTCCAAAAAGGTTTCATTGATCATTACTTTGTGGGTATAACTTAGAACAACCCAGAGGTATAGACTGGTCTAAAACGTTTCACAAACTTAGGAAACTAGGGATGAACACATCTGACTTCTGAAACATCTCTCAGCTCTTTTGAGAACTCTACCATTGACAGGAGTTGGCTGGGAAGAGCTCTTCTCCAACTCCTATCAGCCAGAACCTGGCCTGGTGGTCACCTCCTAGTTGTGGGCTCTAGGATTAGCTGCAATTTGTGTCCCATATTTACAATATGAATAAAATATGGCTTCAGTCTTCCCAGTTAAGGCAGAGCCAATGGGGAGCCTCTGTGTCTGTGAAGATGGTGGGGTTCATCCACCATCAGTTGTAATTTATTTGAAGTACATTCTTAAAAACCTACTATTAAGGGTAGTGCCTGTGGCTCAAAGGAGTAGGGCACTGGGCCCATATGCCAGAGGTGGTGGGTTCAAACCCAGCCCTGGCCAAAAACTGCAAAAAGAAAAAGAAAAAACAAACAAAAAACTTACTATTAAGTATAAAGATGTTGCTGAGTCACTCAACCCTCTAATACTGATCATGCTTTGGGTCTACCTGTCCATTTTTTCTTCACCTGCTTGTCTGTCTATCCACGTGTCCAACATTCAGTACAAAATTAAAGATAATGCCAGTAGCAGCACCAACAGCTGGCTGTGTAAAAACTAGCCCTGGTCATCTAGCTGTAACTAGAAGGACCAGCCAGGCTCTCCTAGTGTCAGTATTATTCGAGCCATTTATCCCTAGGTGGTGCTAAGAAAAGTTCAGTGGAGCTTCTGGAAGGCACAGAACAGAGAAAAAAAAAGTGGCAGATGAAAAAGGAAGGACACAGAAGGAGGACAGAGATTGTCAGAGAAGGGGAAAGGGTGGAGAAGAAAACTGTGCTCATCCTGGTGGAAGGTCTGTAAAATCATGGCCTCGGGTACCACACTGGCGACATTGCTGTATTAGTGGCTGTGTGTCTGCCCTTCGCTGTGCTGTCTGTGCTGGGAGACTGAAAAGGCTGGCATTACCTCATTACCTGGACTTCCTTCTTAGGCTAAAGAGAAATGGATCTAGAACACAGGCTCACTGGCCTTCATTACTGGGCTCTTCCCCCAGAACACAGGTTCAGAGGGGTGACCTAGGCAGGCTGTAGTGCTTTGGCTCAAATTTCTCTGACGAATCACTTTAGGGCTTGAGCTAGAAGATGATGATCAGGGCAGACAAGGACAGAACCTTCTTACCTGCAGCCAGTGTCGCCAGCAGGGCATTCAGCGGATGACCTGTCAAACACACAAAGGACACGTGGACCGCCAGCGAGTGCTGAGGCCCACACCTCTGTCTGCACATGAGAATCTTGCAGCAAATTCACTGCCTGGGCCCCTCCTGGGGTTACTGAGTCAGGGTCCCTGGGGGATTTTAACGTGTGGGAAGGGAGACGCACGGATCTCGATCCTTCCCAGCCTCTGACCCATTCTTCTTGTTATGCATGCAAATGAAATCATTTTAAATTTGGAGTCAGGGAAAATGAAAGACTTGAAATTCTGGCTCCTGGAGCCTCTTCCCAAGTGACCCCAAGGATTGGCCTTATGAGGCCGTGATGTAAGAACAGAAGCACCAGCTCACTGATTCTTTAAACTGGTGCTGCTCAGAGACGCTGAGTTAGAACTAAAGATGACGGGGATCCTCCTACATGCTCCCAACATCCCTCCCGCTGGCGACACTCATCTCCGCACCTCCCACTGAAGACCCTCCCCCTGGGCCAATTCATTCCCCTCTGCTGCAGTTGACAAGCCATGAGGGGATGTGAATGAAGCCTCACCAGACCCAGTCAAATCAGCTGTGTAACTTGTTCTCTGACAGAGGGCTGGCTATGAGCAAGGTATCAAGGGACGTGGGTGGGGTCTGATGAGGGAGAGAGGACACTGGCATAGAGGACTCTGAGTGCTGGGGTTCGGGAGGTGTGGGGAACCAACAGCAATGGAAGCTCAGTGGGGCCAGGGCTGCACCAGGAACAAGGAAGGTGGACGTGGATCTGTCTCACCTTGACTTGGCCCTGACCTGGCAAATCGGCCATTCACCACAGGGCAGGACATGCCCTTAACGGTCATATCTTAGCCACCTCCTGCCCATCCATTTCCCATTGCCATCCCCTCTGCCATCCTCAAAACTGATGAAAGTGTGGTATAGAAGTCCGAGAAATCGAGAATCTGTATCTTGCATGTAAAGTGCACAGTGGGGTCGGAGGAGAGGTGGAGAGTGAGGCTGGACTAGGTGATTTCTACAGCACCATCCACCTCTCCCACTGGACAGTCACAGGATTCCACATCTCCCAGTCACTCCTCTGGCTTGGACGACATCAATGTCCAGCAGAGCTTCTTCCCCAAGAATTTGATAAGCTGCACATATAAACCTCGGCTCCCCTACCTGGTGGAGGGACAGTCGAATACTCAGCATCTGTAAGTGTGAGAGGTGAGAACATCTGTTGTGAGAAAATGAAGTGCAGCTCATTTTCACAGTCATTTTACCTGCTGCTTGACAGGTTTTCTCCTGGAAGTTGTGGAAGCCGGGCTGGGCCTGGGCAGGGAGCACGGTTTACCTGAGCAGATCACACTGGCGTCTTCCCCATGACCACAGTTATGGGAAAACCAGCCGATGTGGGAGCACTCCTCCAGGTGCTGCTCGTCTCCCCTGCAGTGTACGTTGTCAAGCAAAATCTTTCCAGAACCTTCTCCAAAATGGGCTTCGCCCAGGGCTGAAATGGCCCAGCCACAGTCCAGCTGTCTGCAGACTATGTTTGCTGCCGGAAGGTCCCAGAGGTCATCACACACAGTCCCCCAGACTCCTTGGTAGAAAAGTTCCACGCGGCCAGCACAACTCCCATGGCTGCCTACCAGGCGCACAGGGGCCCAGCCTCCTGGGGAAGAACAGAGCGGTCAGGAGGTGACAGTTGTGCCCTCTGCTGCCAGTGACTGGCTGGGTTATTGTCTACCCGACCTGCTGTCTGTCCTTATCTTCCATGACGTTGCTACAGAAATCCTTAGTGGCCACGAGGGACTCCGTGCTATTCCCTAGAATAGCTGCTTAGGCTGCTCTAAGGGGCCTATGATGCCTTCCTTATCCACACTCTATTTTAAGATCACTTTCCTGTGCTAGATTGTTACAAAAACGGCTTTGGTTCTTCTCTACCCTGTGCTCAGAGTGACACTGTAGTTCCTCCCATCAAGGGGCTGAGCTGATTCTCACACTCCTGGATTGGGGCTGTCAACTTTGGATTTGCTGTGGACTGTAGACTATGGCAGAAGTCAGGTGTACCCACCCAGACCTGAGGCCATGGGTTGGGCTCCACTGGGGGAACTCTGAGAGCATCACGTGAACAAGCCTGGGCTAGTGTGCTGGCTAATGAAAGGCACATGGTCTTACCACTTCCGTCATCTTGGACAACAGCTCTAGAATTGCCCAATGTGTGAGGGAGGCCATCCTAGGACAGGTAGTCTGTAGCTGGCATGCTAGCTAACCCAGATGTGTGAGCAAACCCAGCCAAGGTCAGCTGAGCCCAATCCGGAGTGGCAGAGGTACTCAGCTGACCCATGGCCTTGTGGGAAATTACAAATGGTGGTTATTTTGGACCCGCAATCAGCACCGTCCCACCTCCAGAAGAGCTGCGCAGGGACCCATGATCAGCACCCTCCCGGACCTCCGGAAGAGCTGTGCCAGGACCCGCGATCAGTACCATCCCGGACCCCTGTAAGAGCTGTGCAGGGACCCTCCCGGACCTCTGGAATAGCTGCACCAAGACTGTCCCGGACCTCCGGAAGAGCTGTGCCGGGACCCGCGATTGGCACCCTCCAGGACCCTGGTAAGAGCTACACAAGGAACCACTACCCCACCCGCTGGGCCTCCCCATGCCCTGACCAGGAACTCCAGGAACTCCCCATGCCCTGACTCAACCCCGTGTCTTCCCTCCTGTACCCTCCCTGCCTCCACACTGCCTGCTCATCTGGCCAGGGACTCTGGTAGCTGTGTGCACTACAGAGCCCTCCCTGCCTCTGTGTGGAGCCCTTCTCCTGGCCAGAGACTGCTGGAGCCTTGGACCCTCTGGGCCAAAGTCACTGGGCACCAGGCACTCCCATAACTGTGTGCACCACCCCCTGCCCTGTTGCTGGATCCGGGGATGTCACACTCTGGAGCTGTTCCCACAACCAGAACTCCCTGGCTGGGGCAGCTCCAGAAGAGCTACGCAGGGTCACTCCCTACAAAGATCCAGCAACAATAGAGTGATCCCCCCGGGTCTAATCTTGGAGAGACACCACCCCAACTCTGAGGACGGCCAGAGGCAATGCTGAAAAACAATAATGAGATGAAATCAAAGGAAATACTCTGGCAATGTGAATAATCAGAAAAGATCAACTCCCCCAGGGATCAATGGGGCAGACACAGCACAAAATCCCATGCACAAATAAATAGCTGAGATGTCAGAAATCGAATTCAGAATCTGGATAGCAAATAAGATCGAATTAGAATTCCAAGCAGTAACCCAAAAGATGTCTCAAGAATTCAATGAATTCAAAGACCAAATGACCAAAGATTCTGACACATTGAGACAAGAAGTTGCATCCCTCAAAGATCTGAGAAACACAGTAGAATCCCTCAGTAACAGAATGGAGCAAGCAGAAGAAAGGATTTCTGACATTGAAGACAAAGCTTTTGAACGCTCCCAAACTCTCACAGAGGAAGAGAAATGGAGGGCAAAAACAGATCATTCTTTAAGAGAGCTCTGGGATAATTTGAAGAAAACTAATATTTGTCTTATAGGGATCCCCGAAAGTGATGAAGTGGCTTCACAAGGCACAGAGTCTCTTCTCCATGAGATTATGAAGGAGAACTTTCCAGACATGCCGAGAGATTCTGAAATTCAGATAGCAGACAGTTTCAGAACTCCAGCACGACTCAACCCAAATAAGACATCTCCCAGACACATCATAATCAATTTCACTGAAGTTAATATGAAGGAGAAAATTCTGAAAGCAGGCAGACGAAAGAAAAGCATAACCTACAAGGGGAAGAATATTAGAATAACTGCAGATCTCTCTGCTGAAACCTTTCAAGCTAGAAGAGGATGGTCATCGACTTTTAATCTCCTAAAACAAAAGAATTTTCAACCCTAAATCCTGTACCCAGTTAAACTGAGTTTCATTTACGATGGAGAAATTAAATACTTTAATGACATTCACATGTTGAAGAAATTTGCCACAACTAAACTAGCTCTCCAGGATATTCTCAGACCTATCCTTTATAAAGAGCAGTGTAATCCTCCACCACAAAAGTAAACCCACCCAGAAAATTTTGATCAAATTCCAACTTCCACAGTCACAAAAGGATTAAAAATGTCCACTGGACTCTCGAAAGGCTTATCAATATTCTCAATGTGAATGGTTTAAATTGTCCTCTAAAGAGGCATAGGTTGGCTCACTAGATACAAAAACTCAAGTCAGATATCTGCTGCATACAAGAACCGCATCTTACGTTAAAAGACAAATATAGACTCAAGGTAAAGGGATGGTCATCTATACTCCAGGCAAATGGGAAGCAGAAAAAAGCAGGCATTGCAATCCTATTCTCAGATGCAATAGGCTTTAAACCAGCCAAAATGAGGAAGGATAAGGATGGACACTTCATATTTGTTAAAGGTAATACTCAATATGATGAGATCTCAATTATTAATATTTATGCACCCAACCAGAATGCACCTCAATTTATAAGAGAAACTCTAACAGACATGAGCAACTTGATTTCTTCTAGTTCCATAGTAGTTGGAGATTTCAACACCCCTTTAGCAGTGCTGGATAGATCCTCCAAAAAGAAGCTAAGCAAAGAAATTTTAGATTTAAACTTAACCATTCAACATGTGGACTTAACAGACATCTACAGAACATTTCATCCCAACAAAACTGAACACACATTCTTCTCATCAGCCCATGGAACATACTCCAAAATCGACCACATCCTGGGCCACAAATCTAACCTCAGAAAATTTATAAGAATAGAAATTACTCCTTGCATCTTCTTAGACCATAATGGAATAAAAGTTGAACTCAATAACAACAGGAATCTGCATACCCATACAAGAACATGGAAGCTAAATAACCTTATGCTGAAGGATAGATGGGTTATAGACGAGATTAAGAAAGAAATCACCAAATTTTTGGAACTAAACAACAATGAAGACACAAATTATCAGAACCTCTGGGATACTGCAAAGGCAGTCCTACGAGGGAAATTTATAGTACTGCAAGCCTTCCTCAAGGAAATGGAAAGAGAGGAAGTTAATAACTTAATGGGACATCTCAAGCAACTGGAGAAGGTACAACATTCCAACCCCAAACCCAGCAGAAGAAAAGAAATAACCAAAATCAGAACAGAATTAAATGAAATTGAAAACAAAAGAATTATACAACAGATCAATAAATCCAAAAGTTGGTTTTTTTGAAAAGGTCATTAAAATAGATGAACCTCTGGCCAAACTAACCAGGAAAAAAAGAGTAAAATCTCTAATTTCATCAATCAGAAATGGTAAAGATGAAATAACAACAGAGCCCTCAGAAATTCAAAAAATCCTTAACGAATATTACAAGAAACTTTACTCTCGGAAATATGAAAATCTGAAAGAAATCAACCAATACTTGGAAGTACCCACCTACCAAGATGTAGCCAGAATGAAGTGGAAATGTTGAACAGGCCTATATCAAATAGCATCAACTACACAAAATCTCCCTAAAAAGAAAAGCCCAGGACCAGATGGCTTTACGTCAGAATTCTACCAAACCTTTAAAGAAGAACTAGTACCTATATTACTAAACCTCTTCCAAAATATAGAAAAAAGAAGGAATACTACCCAACACATTCTATGAAGCAAACATCACCTTGATCCCAAACCAGGGAAAGATCCAACAAGAAAAGAAAATTATAGACCAATATCACTAATGAATATTGATGCAAAAATACTCAAATAAGATCCTACGAATGGATTAATAAATTGTGGTATATGTACACCATGGAATATTATGCAGCCTTAAAGAAAGATGGAGACTTTACCTCTTTCATGTTTACATGGATGGAGCTGGAACATATTCTTCTTAGTAAAATATCTCAAGAATAGAAGAAAAAGTACCCAATGTACTCAGCCCTACTATGAAACTAATTTGGGGCTCTCACATGAAAGCTATAACCCAGTTACAACCTAAGAATAGGGGGAAGGGGGAAAGGGAGGCAAGGGAGGGGGGAGGCGGCGGAGGGAGGGTGATTGGTGGGATTACACCTGTGGTGCATCTTACAAGGGTATATGTGAAACTTAGTAAATGTGGAATATAAATGTCTTAGCACAATAACTAAGAAAATGCCAGGAAGGCTATGTTAACCATTGTGATGAAAATGTGTCAAACGGTCTATGAAGCTAGTGTATGATGTCCCGTGATCATATCAATGTACACAGCTATGATTTAATAAAAAAAGAAAAAGAAAGAAAAAAAATTATACACCATGACCAAGTAGGATTTATCCCAGGCTCTCATGCCTGGTTCAATATACATAAATCTATAAATGTAATTCAGCACATAAACAAACTTAAAAATAAAGACCATATGATTCTCTCAATTGATGCAGAAAAAGCTTTTGATAATATCCAGCATCCCTTCATGATCAGAACACTTAAGAAAATTGGTATACAAGGGACATTTCTTAAACTAATAGAGGCCATCTACAGCAAACCCACAGCCAATATCGTATTGAATGGAGTTAAATTGAAGTCATTTCCACTTAGATCAGGAACCAGGCAAGGTTGCCCACTGTCTCCATTGCTCTTTAACATTGCAATGGAAGTTTTAGCCATTGCAATTAGGGAAGAAAAGGCGATCAAGGGTATCCACATAAAATCAGAAGAGATCAAACTTTCACTCTTTGCAGATGACATGATCGTGTACCTGGAAAACAGAAGAGATTCTACAACAAAATTTTTAGACGTGATCAAGGAATACAGCAATGTCTCAGGCTACAAAATCAACACCCATAAATCTGTAGCCTTTATATATACCAACAATAGCCAAGTCGAAAAACCAGTCAAGGACTCTATTCCTTTCACAGTAGTGCCAAAGAAGATGAAATATTTGGGATTTTATCTAACAAAGGATGTGAAAGATTTCTATAAAGAGAACTATGAAGCTGTAAGAAAAGAAATAGCTGAAGATATTAACAAATGGAAAAACATACCATGCTCATGGCTGGGAAGAATCAACATTATTAAAATGTCTATACTACCCAAAACAATATATAATTTTAATGCAATTCCTATCAAAGCTCCATTGTCATATTTTAAAGATCTTGAAAAAATAATACTTCATTTTATATGAAATCAGAAAAAAACTCGAATAGCCAAAACATTACTCAGAAATAAAAACAAAGCAGGAGGAATCATGCTACCAGATCTGAGACTGTACTATAAATCGATAGTGATTAAAACAGCATGGTACTGGCACAAAAACAGAGAAGTAGATGTCTGGAACAGAATAGAGAACCAGGAGATGAATCCAGCTACTTACCATTATTTGATCTTTGACAAGCCAATTAAAAACATTCAGTGGGGAAATGATTCCCTATTTAACAAATGCTGCTGGGTGAACTGGCTGGCAACCTGTAGAAGACTGAAACTGGACCCAAACCTTTCACCATTAACTAAGATAGACTCTCACTGGATAAAAGATTTAAACTTAAGACATGAAACTATAAAAATACTTGAAGAAAGTGCAGAGAAAACTCTTGAAGGAATCAGCCTGGGTGAATATTTTATGAGGAGGACTCCCCAGGCAATTGAAGCAGTATAAAAAATATACTACTGGGACCTGATCAAACTAAAAAGCTTCTGCACAGCCAAGAACATAGCAAGTAAAGCAAGCAGACAGCCCTCAGAATGGGAGAAAATATTGCAGGTTATACCTCGGATAAATGTTTAATAACTAGAATCCACAGAGAACTCAAACGTATTAGCAAGAAAAGAACAAGTGATCCCATCTCAGGGTGGGCAAAGGACTTGAAGAGAAACTACTCTAAAGAAGACAGATGCACGATCTACAAACACATGAAGAAAAGCTCATCATCCTTAATCATCAGAGAAATGCAAATCAAAACTACTTTGAGATATCACCTAACCCCAGTAAGAGTAGCCCACATAACAAAATCCCAAAACCAGAGATGTTGGCGTGGATGTGGAGAAAAGGGCACACTTTTACACTGCTGGTGGGAATGCACACTCATATGTTCCTTTTGGAAGGATGTTTGGAAAATACTTAAAGATCTAAAAATAAACCTGCCATTTGATCCTATAATTCCTTTACTAGGTTTATACCCAGAAGACCAAAAATCACAATATAACAAAGACATCTGTACCAGAATGTTTATTGCAGCCCAATTCTTAATTGCTAAGTCATGGAAGAAGCCCAGTGCCCATCGACCCACGAATGGACTAGCAAATTGTGGTACATGTATACCACGGAATATTATGCAGCCTTAAAGAAAGATGGAGACTTTACCTCTTTCATGCTTACATGGATGGAGCTGGAACATATTCTTCTTAGCAACGTATCTCAAGAATGGAAGAAAAATATCCAATGTATTCAGCCCTTCTATGAAGCTAATTTATAGCTTTCATATGAAGGCTATAACCCAATTATAGCACAAGAATATGGGGAAAGGGCCAAGGGAGGGAGGGGGGAAGTCCGGGTGGAGGGAGGGTAATGGGTGGGGCCACACCTACAATGCATCTTAGAATGGGTACAGGCGAAACCTACTAAATGCAGAATACAAATGTCTACATACAATAACTAAGAAAATGCCATGAAGACTACGTTGAACAGTTTGATGAGAATATTTCAGATTGTATATGAAACCAGCACATTGTACCCCTTGATTGCACTAATGTACACAGCTATGATTTAACAATAAAAACCAAACAAACAAAAAAACCAAATGGTGGTTATTTTAAGCTACTATATTTTAGGAGTGCTTTTATTTATTTATTTATTTATAATTTCAGATTAATATTATTAGGTGTTGTTTTACATGGCGACAGATAACTTATATGCTTACTTTTTATTCACATCCCCTTTTTATATAATATGTCCCACCCATAGCTGGGAAGAGGCACAGGGTCAAAGTCACGTTCTTGGTGACAGAGTCTGCCTGGTCATATTGAGAGAACTGGTGTGCATATCTAACTGCAGAAGAAGCAATCTGCCCACTGGATTGTGCTACATTCTCTCTGCTAGGCATGTCATTTTTGAAACTGGGAAGACAGCTGGAAGACTCAGTCTGACACGTGCATTTGGGGCAGCCAGGGCAGATCCCATGTGGGTGGGTGAGTGCATAGAGACACTATCCACAATAATTATCGCCTTCCCTGCCATGATGAGTGGGTGCTCACGTGTTAGTTCACAGACAGCTGGTTGTTTAAAAGAGCCTGGCACCTCCTTACCCCTTTTGCCCCCTCTTTGACCATGTGACACACCTGCTCCCACCTCACCTGCCTTGACTGGAAGCTGCCTGAAGCCCTCACCAGAAGCAGATGCTGGCACCATGCTTCTCACATAGCCTGCAGAGCCATGATGCAAATACCTTTTTTATAAATTACCCAGCCTCAGGTATTTCCTTTATAGCAATGCAAACCAGATTAACACAGGTAGTTCTATTCCTTTTTCATTTTATTCCCTCAGCTGGGTTCTCTAAGATTTCCCTATATCCCAGCCACAGACTCCTTTCAATTAATCTTGCTCTAGTAGGCATTTATGCCATGGAACCAAATGCTCACCCTTCAATAAATGCCTCCCATTTCCCTTCCCTCCTTCACGGCCTAAAATAAGTGGTCTCCAACTGCTGCCTACTGAAATCTCTCCATCCTTCCAACTCCTGCCCAACCACCTTCATTCCATGAGGCTCTGTGGATCACCTGGACTAGGACTGATTCTTTTCCCTTGCCCTTTGCAGTGGTTCTCCTGGGCCAGGGCCAAGCATATCTCATCTCCCAGGAGGCTGGCTGTGTGGCCCTGAGGGTAACAGTCATTGCTCACACACTGTCATGGGGCTAGAGAAAGTGACAGCTCTCAGAGAGGGTGCTCCTTGGGGCCTTGTTCTTGATCGGTATTAGGTGAGCTGCATAGCAGGATCAGAGACTCACCAGCGAGGGGTGAGCTGGATGTGTGATGAGAACATGACAGTGGGTGTGGTCCCATCCACCTGTGAGCGGCAAACACCCGGGCCCTGGTCTGGCATGCGGGGCAGGGCCTCTCTTGTATGGCACTGACTACTGTCTCCCCACATTATGGTCTTCATTTTCTGTTTTTGTTTTGCTTTGTTTAAGTATATATTCACGGGGTACAAGTGTAATTTCGCTGTACTGATACATCACATTGTGGTGACGTTAGGGCATTACAGCTTTCTAGGTACTAAACTACAAGCTTCCTGAGAATTATGACTCTGTCCAGGTCATTGATGAATTCAGAAAAGGACCTGATTCAGTGCTCAGCCCATAGTAGGATTGTAAGATAAAAAGTTATCAGGCTAGTGAGGAAAAGAAAGATTAAGGTTTTAATTCAGGTAAATAAAACTCACAGAGACAATGATGGTGGCCTTGGTGAGTGCCATGCTCCCAAGGCCACGGCATATGGCCAGGAGCTTTAGCACTGCTGGGGACTCTCTCCCACCAGGGATACACTTGTCCCCAGGGCAGTGACAGTGGTTCCTCTTGGTTCTCCTTCAATCTATTGGCAATTGGTAATTCCAATATTTTACTCCAGCCTCATTTGGCCTCAGACTTAATCTAATTTGTGAAAACCCCAGACCCAACTCAAGGCTGAATATCCCAAAATATTTCTGTCCTTAATCTCAGCAAAACATCATACTAGAGGGCCTCACCCACCTCACTCTTCACTAACTTTGTAAGGCTATTGTCCTGCCCTAGGTTCTAATCAGGAAAGTGCTGTCTCCTGCCATCAGGGAGTTTAATTACTGATTGTTACTCTGCCTGGCACAATCCCATTGTCCCCTCACATGGCATTTCCTGGCCGAGACTGTCCCCTGGTATGCTGTCCCCTCTGGTCTGGATGGAGACCCCTTTCTGGGTACACCATGGCTCACAAACTCCCTTATTACTGCCTTCACCACTCTCTGTTGTAATGCCCCAATGGACTTAGCCCACATAAGAGTCCACTTTGTTCACTGCTCTACATAGGCCCACTGATGCATGTTCATTCACTCATTCATTGTTGAATAAATGCAGTTGTTCAGAAGACAATACAAAAAGAAACAGTCCTACCTGGCGGTGTAGAAGGAGGTGGGTGTTGAGCCACTGATACCACTGATAATGTGGGAAGTATGTTTTCATGGGCTAGTGAAGAAAGGAGGAAGGAAGGACGGACTGCCATCAGGGGATGGTCACATTAGAAGAAGATTCACAGTTTCTTCAAGGGAGCACCTGCCCCCTCCTGGGATTCAGCAGGAATAATGTTGACCCTGCATTCTAAGGCCAGTGACCTCATACCCCTAAGGCCTCCATTTAGGGTGTAATGGGGCATTGTAACCTGTTGACAAACATGCACCACGTGGCCCTCAGTGAAAGTAGAGCCTGTGGGCAGTTAGCCCCAAGTGTCTGGCTGTCCGAGAGGCCATCACTGGCCATCACTGGCTGTCCTCTCTCTCTTTGCTGCCCCTTCCCTCACACATGCTACTGTCATGACTTTAGGTGGGATTGACTCTGAAACAGCGTGAGGAGCCCCTGCAGGGTGTGGGAACTGATCTATATCTTGACTTGGTCACAACATTGTATACAATTACCCAAATTCACCAAATTGGACCTGAAAAAAGGTAAATTTTATGGTCCATATTATAAATCAGACCTTAATAAATTAGATATAATGATGCATTAATAGAAGAATGATAGACGATTTATAAATTCATCATAGAATCTATGTGGGAATCTATGTGGGATTCACTGTTATATTCTTCAAACTTTGCTGTGTATTTGAAAATTTTCATAACAAAATGTGGGAAGAGGGAAGTGCCCCTCAATTTATACTGTAAGTTCCATGTCTCTGTTTTCCAGTGACAGTCTCTTGCTCTCCACAATGGCAAGTGCACTATTCAGCCAGCCCATGTGGTTGCTTATTCTTTGCTTGTTAGACAGAATATCAGAGGCCTGGAATCTTGGGGAGCATGGGGCCCACAGAGCTTGTTCTAATGATAGGAGGCTGAGGGCCAAGGTAATGCACCTGGCAAGAGGCCCACATGCATCAGATTCTTGCAGGCCTGGGCCCTCCCTTCCCCCACACCACCTGCCATTTGCCATGTGAGTGCCTTCCAGGTGCTGGTCACTTTTAGGTATTGTCATATTTATGTCCTTATTCAATGTTCTAGTTATTCCTACTTCAATGAGGAGAAAAATGGGACTGAGAGATGACATAACTTGGCTGGAGTTATGTAACTGAGGATGATCGTAGGTCACATCTGTCTCTCCGTTTGGGAATAAACTCCATAAAAGAAAAAATCAAGGCGGTTTTGATGACTGCTATGTCCCTAGTACTTGGCACAGAGGTTGGAGTGTGGTGAACACCTGGTCAATATCCATTGAATAAATGAAGGAATGAAGGAATGAAGCTTGGAATCAAAGAATGATCTGGCTCTAAACCTCATGATCTTTCCCACTTCATGCTAAGTCAAGTCTGTGTCACTGAGTGTAGCACCCGGTCCTACCTGTAGGCAGTGCAGCTGTGGAGTTAGCACCTATCAACGTGAAGGGAGATTATGTTTGTTATCCTGTCTGGATTGGTGAGTGTTTATAGGGCACTTCCTATATTTAAAGTGCAAGGGGAAGCAGAAAGGGGAAAGAGACAGAGACCCTTTGAGGGTCTTGGCACTTCCTGGGGATCTGAGACAGATTGGGCAGCAAATGCTGAGTGTCCCAGGAGTTCAGAGCATCCCCAGCAATCCTGGGTGTTGGGAAGGCCCCATGTTCTATGGAGGAAGGCTCAGGATGGGCCAGGTGTAACCTAGACAACTTGTCATTTACAGAGACTATCACTCCAGCTATGAGCAGTTCAGGATTATGAAAGACTAGGGAGTGCTGTGGGGCAGAGAGTCAGCCAGAGGGAAGGTCAGTTGTGTCAGAATACAGAGTGTCCTGAACACCAGCTGATGAATTCGCTTTTCACCTGGAGGCCACAAACTGAAAGCTTCCCTGGACCATGTGCCTGTTGTCCCCCTCATCTCTCTGAGTTGGCTCCACCAGGCCCCCAGCTGGTGTTACCCTCCCCATCATCTAGTGCACCATGAGAGGGGATTGAGAAGGAACATGTAATGGTTCATGTGTGTTCTTTGTCCTACCTTCTGGTTGGTGGGCAGACAATTCAGGACTAGCTAGAGTGAAGAGAGAATTTGTGTGAACCAGATGGATTCACCAACAGAACTCTCACTCGCTGGTTTTATGGTGTCTCTGTGACCCCAGCATACTGAATTATATGTATATAGTTTATCTTATCTACTGGTAGAGTTTCTAGAGAATCTGTGCCTGTCATGGTTTCAGTGAGATGGAAAGAAAGAACACAGAATGTATTATTTACCAGATAGCTGGTCCCTGACCATAGTAGCCCTCAATTTGAGAAGCATAATAAAAAGGCTGTCTTAGGGATTTCTCCCTCAGATACCTAGATTAAGGAGTGGGGCTAGGGTAGGACCAGACTCTCCTGGAGCACACTGGAGTTAAACTCCCCAGGTGTGTTTGGAAGCTTCACCCCTGCCTCCTATGGGGTACACCTCTCTGTGATTCCCCTGACGATGTTATGGCAGATTCAATGAGGACTGAGGAGCCCCCTAAAAGAAGGGCAAGAATATTCATGGAGGACAGTCTAATCTCTCAGTGCTGGTCCTGCCTATATCTCTCCAGGGAGCTCTACAATGACTAGGCAAAATAGTTTTAGAAGGAAAAGTTTACCCAAGGCAAACTACTCACAGACTGGACCTACCTGGGAGCATATCTGAGGGAAGAGCAGCCTCAGGCTCTGTGGTGGTGGTGGGGGCTGGAGAACCATCAGCACCTGATCAAGAGATCAAGGTCTATGAGGGTATTTATAATGCACTGTCTAATGGTATCTGTTAGTATCAGCTGATGAAGTCAGCTTCTGAGTGTCACCTGACAGTGGTGAAGTCCTGGCAGGTAACAGCCTCTCACCTGCACAGATGACGCTGGCATCCTCCAGGTGCCCACAGTTGTGCCTGGCCTGGCCCCTGTGCACACACTGCCCCAGGTGATCCTCACTGCCCACACACTGCACATCGTCCAGCAGGATCTTCCCAGAACCTGCCCCGAAGTGGGCCCCTGAGGGGGCCGCCACAGCACGGCCACACTGTAGCTGTCGGCACACGACAGTGGCCTCGGCCATGTCCCAGAAATCATCACACACGGTCCCCCATGTGCCCTGGATGAGGACCTCCACACGGCCTGAGCACGTCTCTGTGCCATTCAGCAGCCTAACCTCCATCCAGGCTCCTGGGAGTGGGGAGGAAACAATAGGGGAGACAATGAGACAAGGGCTGGGTCTAAATCTGGGTCATGATATTGCCTTGAGCTTGTTACATCAGTCTCATGTTACTGGTTCCATATACTCAGAGCTTCCATATTCCACAAAATAGCAATGATATAATGATAATACTAATATTTTGTGAGTTTTTATACATTACAGGCACCATCAGAGTGCCTTACAAGTTTGATCTTATTTGATTGTCATAAGTCTTTGATATTGGTTCAATGGGAAAAGAGGCAATTATCCAATAAATATTGCAAGAAAACGCGCAAGAACTGAAAGACATGGATCTCTAGACTAAAAGCTTAAACCATGTGTGCAGAATAATGTGTGACAAAAAGCTCAGATCAAGGCAAATCATTGTGGAACTTCAAAACACAAGGGACAGAGAAAGGCCCAAAAATGTTTCAGAGAAAACAAAAAACAACACACAGAGAATCTGACAACCATTAGGCTTTTCAATTTCTAAAGTAAGGTCTTGATGTATATGGGTCTTAGCCATTATGTCTTCTAGAAGCTTCTTTATCTCTAGTACTATCTCTCCCAAAAATGTCTGGCATATAGGCTTGTGAACTGACAGATACATTCTCAAATCCTGACTCTGACATTTTCTGCTCAATTAATTCTAGGAGAAAATTAATTTTTCTGTGTCTTCCTATGTAAGGTTATGAGGGTGGGGGTGAGGGTAACTTTACTTATAGGCTTATGTGAACACAAAATGAGGCATTAGTTACGTGAAAGAATCTGGTTATCTGTTTATCACATTTTTCTTGTATGAATGTCAGCTCCTGCCCTCATTTTCCCAAGGACTTACCTGCTAGGGGCTCAGGTGTGGATTGCAGGGCTACAGCCTCTGTTGTGGCTACAGTTGCAGATAGTCCATCACCTGCCACAGGGACAAACAGAGACATCTCCAATGGTTAGGCCATCCCCAAACTCAACTTAGCAGGATGAAGCTTTGAAAACAGACACACCCTGAAGGGCACAGTCAGATATGCAGTATCATTTGTGACTCAGCTCTTCCTGAGGCAAGGAGTCCTCACAGGGACGTGACCAGTGCTCGATGAGGCTTCAGGTCTGGGAAGGCCCAGCCAGGGCTTGGCACATGGCTCCCTCTCCCTGCTCCCCAAGGAAAAAATGCCAACTGACCTGTTGGAGAGGCAGTTGAGGGGAGCACAGCAGCCTCTGGGGTGGGCACCCTTAATGACAGAGCTTGACCTGTGAGTGGAAAACAAAGGGGCTTTGCTTGCTGCTGGGCACCTCCTCAGCCCACATGGGAGAGTAAACTTTTGAACAAGTCCCAAAAGAAGGATCTACCTCTGTCTTGTCAGAGATTTGGCTGGCTCCCATAGAGACAGATAGGAAGGGGGGATCATTTACCTTCTTACCTACTGTACACATCTGACATTAGTTATTAGAGCATAACAAATGGAATGGAAAACCAGTATTTTGAGAACTTCCACCTGGTTAGCACATTCCAACCCTTTATTCATTATACTAGTCTTTACATTTTTCAGTTGTTTTGATATATTTTATAATAAAACACTATTTTATTTCTATTGTCACATGGCTCTCTTCATTCCCCATGGAACAAATGGCAACTGACTTGTTGGAGGGTTTCTACTTTTCTCCTAGCTGTAGTAACTGGAGTGATAAGTTGAATATTGGCCTCCTTAAGATGTCTACGCCCTACTTCCTGGGATTTATAAATATGTTATATGGCAAAAGGGACTTTGTAGATGTGATTAAAGACACAGATCATAAGATGGTGAAATTATCGGGCTCACCCTGAATTATCTGGGTGAGCCCGATATAATGACATGAGCCCTTAAAAGCAGAGAATCTTCCCTAGTTCAAGCAGAGAGCTATGGCAGCAAAAGAGGCAGGAGACATTTAAAGCATGAGGGGGAATTCACCCACTTCTGCCTTCTAGCTTTAAGATGAAAGAATAATGAGGTAGGAATGTTAGTGACTTCTAAAATCTGGGAACAACTCCCATCCAGCACTGAGAAGGGAAACAGGAGCCACAGTCCTACAACCACAGGCAACTGAACTCTGTCAACAACATGAATGAGGCTGGAAATGGATTCTCCTTCAGATTTCAGTTTCATCGACACCTTGACTTTTGAACAGACCAGCTAAACTCACTGGATTAATGACTTCCAGAAAATAACACATTGGTGTTTTTAAAGCTGCTGTTTTTTCTAGTAATTATTTATGGAAGCAATAAAAAACTACCATAACTGGGCACAGATTTACCATCCTACTGAAACAATGAAACAATCAGATAGGATACATTAAGCTGTGGTTTTCTGATGTGACACACCAGGAAGCATGGTATTTTTTCATTACTCACTTTGGGTAACTTCCATTTTATTCACTGCCCTATGGACAGGCCCATATGGCAAGAAATCGAGGGAGGCCTCTAGTTAGCAGCCATTCAAAAATTAAGGCTGTAATACAAGAGCATAGAAGAAACAGAAGACTTCCATAAACCATGTAGGTGAGCATAGAAGAAAAACCCAGGTGATACTTGAGATGATAGTAGTCCTGGCTGTCTGCTTGACTAAAACTTCATGAAGGTCCCCAAGCCAGGACCACCCAGCTAACCTTTTATCATATTTTTGATCCATAGAAACTGAGATAATAAATATTTTTCATTTTAAAATGAAAAATGTGGGGGAATTTATTACACAGCAATGGTTGACAAATATGCCAACAGTCATATTAAATATAAGTGGTCTAAGCACATCAAACTAAAAGGTAAAGATTTTTAAATAGGATTAAAAAGAAGCAAAACCCAAATATGTTACCTAAAAGGATTCCACTTTAAATATAAAGGCACAAATAGGTTAAAAGTAATACTACACGAGAAGGCGGAGCAAGATGGCGGCCGAGTAACAGCTTCCTTGCATCTGGGCACCGTGAGTCTGGGGAGATAGGACTCCAGGCATCTCTGGCTGGTGGGATCTGCCTATCATCACTCCTATGAGGATACAGGGAGTCAGCGAGAGACTTCTGGACCCCAAGAGGAGGACTAAAACAGTGGAAAACCGGCAAGTGGTCGCGTGTATTCAATCCGTCTAAACCCGCCTACAACTGTAAGTTCAGTAGCAGCGAGACTGCAAACCAGAAAGGCCTTACCTGTGAACTGTTTTGGTGTTCTTGGACTTGGCACTGAGTGGAACCATTGTCAGTGATCTGCCCCGGCAAGCTCCGCCCTCAGGGTCGCAGAGCTAGAAACGGGTGGGAGCTGGTAACCCAGCAACCAAGTAGGCTAAGGGTGGGGTCTGAGCCGCCTTGCAGCCCTAATCCTCAGGGGCAGAGTGAGACCGGATTTGGCACACTGGATAAGAGGATAGCCACTTCAGCAGTGATTCCAGCGAGAAAGCTGGGAAAGCTTCTGCTCAGCAAGTTTACAAGTTCAAAGTGCCTTTAAGTGGGCTGAAGAGAGATTTAGGGTGTCTACCTGCTGGGGCTTGAAAAATCAGCAGCCTCCAGTCGTATCAGAACTGTGATTAACATCTCATACCCCAGAAGACCACGTGTTGCCCAGACAATATTCAATAACATATACAAACTGCTTTGTTTTTGGTTGTGTATTTTTTTCTTTTTTTTTTTTTGTTTGGTTGTTTTTTTTGTTTATATTGACGTTGTTGATGTTCTTTTGTTTTTTAATTTCACTCTTTTCCATACAGATCCCTTTTTCTTTCTCAATTTTTGTAGTTTAATTATAATTTCCCATTGCTGCCTTTTTTAATAACTAGAACTTCACTTTTTATTGGTCAAGGGAAAGCTACAAAAAGAAGACATTTCAATTCTAAATATTTATGCACCCAATTTAAATGCTCCCAGATTCTTGAAGCAGACCTTACTCAGTCTGAGCAATATGATATCTGATAATACCATCATAACAGGGGACTTTAACACTCCTCTTACAGAGCTGGACAGATCCTCTAAACAGAAATTAAACAAAGATATAAGAGATTTAAATGAGACCCTAGAACAACTATGCTTGACAGACGCATATAGAACACTCCACCCCAAAGATAAAGAATATACATTCTTCTCATCACCCCATGGAACATTCTCCAAAATTGATCATATCCTGGGACACAAAACAAATATCAACAGAATCAAAAGAATTGAAATTTTACCTTGTATCTTTTCAGACCATAAGGCACTAAAGGTGGAACTCAACTCTAACAAAAATGCTCAACCCCACCCAAAGGCATGGAAATTAAACAATCTTATGTTGAATAACAGATGGGTGCAGGAAGAAATAAAACAGGAAATCATTAACTTCCTTGAGCATAACAACAATGAAGACACAAGGTTCCAAAACCTGTGGGATACTGCAAAAGCAGTTTTGAGAGGAAAATTCATCGCTTTCGATGCCTACATTTGAAAAACAGAAAGAGAGCACATCAACAATCTCACAAGAGATCTTATGGAATTGGAAAAAGAAGAACAATCTAAGCCTAAACTCAGTAGAAGAAAAGAAATATCCAAAATCAAATCAGAGATCAATGAAATTGAAAACAAAAGAATCATTCAAAAAATTAATGAAACAAGGAGTTGGTTTTTTGAAAAAATAAATAAAATAGATAAACCATTGGCCAGACTAACTAGAAATAGAAAAGTAAAATCTCTAGTAACCTCAATCAGAAAGATAAAGGGGAAATAACAACTGATCCCACAGAGATACAAGAGATCATCTCTGAATACTACCAGAAACTCTATGCCCAGAAATTTGACAATGTGAAGGAAATGGATCAATATTTGGAATCACACCCTCTCCCTAGACTTAGCCAGGAAGAAATAGAGCTCCTGAACAGACCAATTTCAAGCACTGACATCAAAGAAACAATAAAAAATCTTCCAACCAAAAAATGCCCTGGTCCAGATGGCTTCACTCCAGAATTCTATCAAACCTTCAAGGAAGAGCTTATTCCTGTACTGCAGAAATTACTTCATAAAACTGAGGAAGAAGGAATCTTCCCCAACACATTCTATGAAGCAAACATCACCCTGATACCAAAACCAGGAAAAGACCCAAACAAAAAGGAGAATTTCAGACCAATCTCACTCATGAATATAGATGCAAAAATTCTCTACAAAATCCTAGCCAATAGATTACAGCTTATCATCAAAAAAGTCATTCATCATGATCAAGTAGGCTTCATCCCAGGGATGCAAGGCTGGTTTAACATACGCAAATCTATAAACGTTATCCACCATATTAACGGAGGCAAAAATAAAGATCACATGATCCTCTCAATAGATGCAGAAAAAGCATTTGATAAAATCCAGCATCCTTTTCTAATTAGAACACTGAAGAGTATAGGCATAGGTGGCACATTTCTAAAACTGATCGAAGCTATCTATGACAAACCCACAGCCAATATTTTACTGAATGGAGTAAAACTGAAAGCTTTTCCTCTTAGAACTGGAACCAGACAAGGTTGTCCTCTGTCACCTTTACTATTCAACATAGTGCTGGAAGTTCTAGCCAATACAATTAGGCAAGACAAGGAAATAAAGGGAATCCAAATGGGAGAAGAGGAGGTCAAACTCTCCCTCTTTGCTGATGACATGATCTTATACTTAGAGAACCCCAATGACTCAACCACAAGACTCCTAGAAGTCATCAAAAAATACAGTAATGTTTCAGGATATAAAATCAATGTCCACAAGTCAGTAGCCTTTGTATACACCAATAACAGTCAAGATGAGAAGCTAATTAAGGACACAACTCCCTTCACCATAGTTTCAAAGAAAATGAAATACCTAGGAGTATACCTAACGAAGGAGGTGAAGGACCTCTGTAAAGAAAACTATGAAATCCTCAGAAAGGAAATAGCAGAGGATATTAACAAATGGAAGAACATACCATGCTCATGGATGGGAAGAATCAACATTGTTAAAATGTCTATACTTCCCAAAGCAATCTACCTATTCAATGCCATTCCTATCAAAGTACCTACATCGTACTTTCAAGATTTGGAAAAAATGATTCTGCGTTTTGTATGGAACCGGAAAAACCCCCGTATAGCTAAGGCAGTTCTCTGTAACAAAAATAAAGCTGGGGGCATCAGCATACCAGATTTTAGTCTGTACTACAAAGCCATAGTGGTCAAGACAGCATGGTACTGGCACAAAAACAGAGCCATAGACACTTGGAATAGGATTGAAAACCAAGAAATGAAACTAACATCTTACAACCACCTAATCTTTGATAAACCAAACAAGAACTTACCTTGGGGGAAAGACTCCCTATTCAATAAATGGTGTTGGGAGAACTGGATGTCTACATGTAAAAGACTGAAACTGGACCCACACCTTTCCCCACTCACAAAAATTGATTCAAGATGGATAAAGGACTTAAATTTAAGGCATGAAACAATAAAAATCCTCAAAGAAAGCATAGGAAAAACACTGGAAGATATTGGCCTGGGGGAAGACTTCATGAAGAAGACTGCCATGGCAATTGCAACAACAACAAAAATAAACAAATGGGACTTCATTAAACTGAAAAGCTTCTGTACAGCTAAGGAGACAATAACCAAAGCAAAGAGACAACCTACACAATGGGAAAGGATATTTGCATATTTTCAATCAGACAAAAGCTTGATAACTAGGATCTATAGAGAACTCAAATTAATCCACATGAAAAAGGCCAACAATCCCATATATCAATGGGCAAGAGACATGAATAGAACTTTCTCTAAAGATGACAGACGAATGGCTAATAAACACATGAAAAAATGTTCCTCATCTCTATATATTAGAGAAATGCAAATCAAAACAACCCTGAGATATCATCTAACCCCAGTGAGAATGGCCCACATCACAAAATTTCAAAACTGCAGATGCTGGCGTGGATGTGGAGAGAAGGGAACACTTTTACACTGCTGGTGGGACTGCAAACTAGTACAATCTTTCTGGAAGGAAATATGGAGAAACCTCAAAGCACTCAACCTAGACCTCCCATTTGATCCTGCAATCCCATTACTGGGCATCTACCCAGAAGGAAAAAAATCCTTTTATCATAAGGACACTTGTACTAGACTGTTTATTGCAGCTCAATTTACAATCGCCAAAATGTGGAAACAGCCTAAATGCCCACCAACCCAGGAATGGATTAACAAGCTGTGGTATATGTATACCATGGAATACTATTCAGCCATTAAAAAAAATGGAGACTTTACATCCTTCGTATTAACCTGGATAGAAGTGGAAGACATTATTCTTAGTAAAGCATCACAGGAATGGAGAAGCATGAATCCTATGTACTCAATCTTGATATGAGGACAATTAATGACAATTAAGGTTATGGGGGGGGAAGCAGAAAGAGGGAAGGAGGGAGGTGGTTGGGGCCTTGGTGTGTGTCACACTTTATGGGGGCAAGACATGATTGCAAGAGGGACTTTACCTAACAATTGCAATCAGTGTAACCTGGCTTATTGTACCCTCAATGAATCCCCAACAATAAAAAAAAAAAAAAAAGAAATTAAAAAAAAATCATGATTCATAAGGACAATATGAGTATTGATAAGCAAATTTATGAAAAATGCCTATTTGAACCAACATGTGTATCATTTGAGAGATATGGATTCAATTTTAACTGATATTATTTCAACTGACTTAGCCCTGAACAATTTGGAGACAACTAAATATTTCTGTGTATCTACTGTCAGGCCAGTTCAGAATTTTTTAAGTCTAGATAATAGAATGAGAATCTATTTCCCATACTCCTCTTCCCCTTAAAGCCCTCTTTCATTCGGCTCTGTGCCCCTCTGTATGATGTGATATGATGTGGACTGTTAAGTTTGCTACCCCTGGAGTGACACAACCATTCCGGACCAGCAAGCTAGATGACCTCAGGGACTACTTATGCATACATGATGTGTGACCACCTAGGCAAAGGGCAATGCACAGTGCATTCTAGGAAGACGGAGCTCTGGAAGTTGTGCAGTGGAAAGGCCATGCTATCTTAGCTTATGAAAGGGACATTGTATGGAGAAAAAACTAGAAAACAGAAGAACCAAGCAGAGATTGAACTGACCTGACCATGTGTTTGATGGGGTGGAAGCTTGAGGCTCTGTGGTTGGAATGGGGCCTGGTGACTTACCAACACCTGATGGTTGAAAGAAATCAACAAGCTAAGGTCTGTAGCGGTATTTATATTATCATACTCAATGACTTTTGAGTTGAGTATTTTGAAAATATTTAAAAGCAGTGACACCCAGGGGAACTAAAGCCTCATACCAGAGCAGACAATGCCAGAATTTCATGAATTAGGTTAGAGCTTATAGATTATTTGAAGACAATTGACGTTTTATAACAATTACTCTTAACAACAACAACAACAACAAAGATCAAGAAATTCTAATGGACGCTCTTTGATACAATAACTATTTCATTGCCTAAACATCTCCATCCCTATTTACTCCTACCTCCGGATTGTCACGTACATATATCCCTTTGTGATGTGGGATGGATTTTCACTCTTCCATCCCTGAAGGAGCTCTTCCACGGCTTTACAAAGTAATTTTAGAAGGAAAAACGTATCCAGAACAAACTACCCACAGACTGTACTGACCTGGGAGCATGTCCGATGGAGAAGCAGCCTCAGGCTCTGTGGTGGGGCTGTGGATGGGGGCTGAAGAACCATCAGCACCTGATCAAGAGATCAAGGTCTATGAGGTTATTTATAACGCACTGTCCAATGACTTCTGTTAGTGTCAGCTGACCGTGACCGTGGTGAAATCTGACAGCATCTCACCTGCACAGATGACTCCAGCATCCTCCAGGTGCCCACAGTTGTGCCCAGCCTGGCCCCCGTGGACACACAGCCCTAGGTGGCCCTTACTGCCCACACACTGCACATCATCCAGCAGGATCTTCCTAGAACCTGCCCCGAAGTGGGCCCCTGTGGGGGTTGCCACAGCATGGCCACACTGTAGCTGTCGGCACACGACGATGGCCTCAGCCAGGTCCCAGAGGTCGTCATACACGGTCCCTCACGTGTCTTGGATGAGAACCTCCACTCGGCCTGAGCACCTCCCTGTGCCATTCAGCAGCCTCACCTCCATCCAGGAGTGGGGAGGAAGCAACAGGGGAGACACTGAGGACCAGCCAACTAAGGTAGTCTTAGTCTTACTATTAAAATATTGGGCTCAGGTATACCACTGATACCATAATGCTACATAATACTAACATCTTGTAAAAGATATTATTTCATAGAAATAATCACAGCAACAATAATAATCATAAATGTAATTACATTGTAGATGGCATCCTAAGTACTTTACCAGCTTGACCATCACATCTCTCTTGCTGGTTCTATTATTGATATTATCTACATTTTGCACATGAAGAAAGTGAGACTGAAACCAAGTTAACTTTTTCAGGGTCAAAGAGACAATCTAAACTTGGAACCTGGGCAGGGAATGCTGTTCCCTGAAGCTATCTTTCTTTCCTCTCTCAGGCTAAGCCCTGTGCTGCTTCCTTGGGAAAATAGAGAGCTAATATAGCCTTTTGTTTTCAAAAGTCTGAGGCCAACAAAGAAAAGAGTTTGAGGAAGAGAAGTGCTTATTCTACATTCATGTGTTACTGACAGGCCCCTTCCTCTGGGTTGGGTAGATAGAAAGATCTACAAGTCTGGGAACATGTGGACTAGAACTCTACTCTCTGGAAGTGCCCCAAGGAAGCCATAAGGCCCCCAAACTTACACATGTCCCTTTAGCCCACATGGCGGAAGGACTCCAGAGGGCTCTTGGCCTGAGGCACCACCTCAACCATGCCCCAGCGCCTGTGGACTGGGGTCTCCTGTGGAAGTCCCTTTAATATAGGGGTGTCCCGTGACAGACTGGAGATTACAGAGCATCCTTTCTAGCACCAAAGACATTTCTGGGCTGCCAACACAGTCATACTTTTAACTGTGGACACATAGTGTCTATTACATGCAAGGCTCTGTAAGGTAGAGGCTGCACCATAATGGCTTATGACCAGTGACAGGATGGAGAAAACAAAGAAGAGGTAATCAGATTATTTTTACATGTAGAAGAGATAATCAGATTATTTTTACATATAGTAAAGACAATCTTTAAACCTCTAAGAAATCTGCAATTCATGTGATTGTTTTATGTAGTAATTTGTTGCTCTGGCCATGGTACTTATATTGAAATTCTATTTCTAGAAACACTGGTGAGGTTTCTCTGGAAACTGCCATTCCACTGGATTTCTTATTTAAAGAAAAAGTTTGGCAGTCTGTGTCTCCTGATGGTAATAGCGCTCAAGCTTAGAAAATAGGAGCAGTAATGGAAGTAGAACAAGACATAACAAATAATATTATACAATGTAGTAATATTTTCTGTATCTGACAGGCAGTTTTGAGATCAAGTTGGAAATGTGAGTAAATTTGTAGCAGAAACGTGAATCATCATAATCGCAAGTAGATTGTACTCAGAGGGAATGGTGAGGAAGATTTCCAGAGAGATTCTATCTAGGCCAAACTTTCCTTTAAAAGCCCCAATTGTCCATGTCAGCAGCATCTGTTCTGTGACCAATTTGACCCTCCACTCATCATTCAATATTTTCACTTGTATCTATTATTTCCCTGGAAATAAACCTCTCCTCTCAACAAAGCTCCTGGGAGTAACCTCTGTCCGAAAATGGGGCCAGCTTGCCATTGATGGCACACTGGCCTATGGAACTCATCTCTTGGGAGAACATAGAGTTAGGACAGCTCTCCCCATAGTCAGTCAGTTCTGCCCCAAAGAGCTTACAAAATAAGTGAGGATCCTCTCCTACCCCGGCCCAGGCTTGAAACAGATTTATGGTAGGCACTGTGTCCTCCCTCCCCAAATGTCCCTGTGGTGCCCTGATATGTTCATTATTTGGGACAACAGAGAAGAGCAGGATGGACTCATCCCTTACACACGGTGGGCACAGAGCCTGGAGACCACAGGGCCTTTTAGGGCCCTCACACACATCTTCGTTTCTTTTATGATCAGAAGAAATGACTACAATCTAGCCGGGGCTATAGTTGTCTTTATACCAACACAGCCATAAAACATACTTAAAAAAATATACGCACACACATATGAGTGTGTACATAGTATATTTAATATACAAGTGTATATATTATATACAGACCCAGGGTGCCAAAAAAAGTATACACATTTTAAGGCAGGAAAAACTATCTGATACTGACAACATTTATTATCTTGTATATTGTATCTTATTTAAGTCTCTTGTAATCACAGAAGTCAAATGGGACTTGAGCATTACAATTTGAAGACAATTTTATTCCTTTCTTAAAGTGTGCATATATTTTGGGGCACCCTCGATATATCAGAGAGAGAGAGATGGGGAGAGAAAGGGGTCCTGAAGTGCCTAGGAGTCCAGAATGTCAAAAAGTGGCCCGAGCCGTGGCCTAGAAGAGATGAGATACCGCTGACTCCGTACAGTGTTTCTGAGGAGGTAGCAGAACGACCACACGGCTAGTTCAGTGCATCTGCACAGCCTTACACTTCCTTACACTTCCACCATAATGTTTATCCCCTCCCCCCCCCAAATATACGATTAGTCATGGCTTAGAAATACTGATTTGAATTACTGTAGAACCAGCCTTAAAGCACAAAAATGGTGTGAAAAGCTAGATTTTTTTTCTCCCTTCTCTCCCCATCCCTTTCCTTCCCTTCCCTTTCCTTTCCCGCTTTCCTTTTTTTTTTTTTTTTATAAAGCAGGTGTACAAACAGTTCCACCAGTGTGAAGAAGGAAAAAACTGCAGTTTGGGCTCACAACAGATACAAGAATCCTAGATAAATTAAAAGGATAAATCTTGCCCAATTGTTACAGTGGAAAACACAAATTTGAAAGTTTTCTTCATCAGGAATTTTATAATAAAAACTGTAGGGTAGGTGCAACTCACAGCTGCCTCCCCAAATTCTTTGTTAGGCTCTTGATATACTGGGGCCTTAGCAATAAGGCTTACGAGAATGTTCTCTTCTTATAGCCCAAAGGTAGCTTTGGAGGATACTGCCCCACCACTCAAAAGGCAGCTGGCTTAGCAGAATCACGTGGGTTTGGAGTCAGATACACTTGTGCCCAAATCTTGGCTTCACCATTTTTTATTTGGATAATGTTAAGAAAAATTATCTTTTCTATGTCTCGTTTTACGAACCAGTGAGGTGGAGGAAGGATAATAGTTGTAGGTTACTGTGAGCATAAGTCAGTGAAAACACCTGATTCTCTGGGGATCACATTGTGGTGTTCCGTGTCAGCTCCTTCCCTCATTTCCCCAAGGACTTACCTGCCAGGGGCTCAGGTGTGGATTGCAGGGCTACAGCCTCTGTTGTGGCTACGGTTGCAGATAGTCCATCACCTGCCACAGGGACAAACAGAGGCATCCCCAGTGGTTAGGCCACCCCCAAACCCAACTGAGCAGGATGAAGCTTTGAAAACAGACACACCCTGAAGGGCACAGTCAGATAGATATGTAGCAGCATATCAGCTCCTCCTGAGGCAAGGAGTTCTCACGGGGACGTGGCCAGCACTCAGTGAGGCTTCAGGTTTGGGAAGGTCCAGCCAGGGCTTGGCACACAGCTCCCTCTCCTCGCTCCCCATGGAAAAAATGCCAACTGACCTGTTGGAGGTGCAGTTGAAGGGAGCACAGCAGGCTCTGGGGTGGGCACCCTTAATGACAGAGCTTGACCTGTGAGTAGAAAACAAAAGGGCCTTGCTCACTGTGGGATACCTCCTCAGCACACGTGGGAGAGTAAATTTCTGACAACATACCCAGAGAACATGGCTGGGCCCAAATCTGTCCTGTCAGAGTCTGACAGCTCCTCCCATCTCCTTCTCTGCCACACTCATCCACAACCAGAGATCAGACTCCACAGTGGTCCACAAAGTGCTAGTACTTTGAGGATATCTCCTTGGTTAGTCCCCATATCTCAAAGTGCCCATGAGCCATTTGTGGATTTTGTCCTCTCTTTCTTTAGGGGCGATCAGATGTGTTTGAGGGACAAGGCAGTCAATGAAGCCTGAGCCTGTGAGGCTTCCGCGGGGCACGGAGGCAGCTCTGTTTCCCTCTTACGAACTCCTGAAACAGCGATCAGGTATTGTATTCTTTCATTTTAAAAAGGATCTCAAGCAACTAGTGCAAAATGTTAGGCTTTGAAACTCAACAGTTGGTATCTAAGGCTTCTCTGTACTATTCTCAACACTTTATTGAATTAAGAACTTCTCCTAGTGTTTTTTTATGTCTGTAAATACATCAAGACAATTGAATAGCCTCTTCATTCTGTGATCAATTTAAATAATTTGGGGCTAGACTATCCAAAAGTGGTTAAACCATCAAAGTAGTCATTTAAATTGGGTTGTAGTAGGAAACAAAACAACAATCATTGTACCATGCAGAATCTGGTACAATGCGGGATCAGTCTTAATATGTCAGATATTTACAGTCTTTTCCCAGACAGTGAAGCAGTTGGTGGTCAGAGTCAGTCAGAGAAGAAGGGGTTGCTGCGGGTGTGTGTGGCCCCCCCATGGGAATTTCACTATCCGCTGTTCTGTTTGTTGTCTGTGTTCTCATGTGTTGGAGGGAACAGGCTTCACTGTTGTCCTATCAAATACCTACGCAGCGAGGAATGATCTGTGTTCATGTTTGCCGAATCCTCTTCACTTAATTGTCTCTGCACTTTTTAGATTCTTGAAATTAAGAGACTGCTGTGTAATGATGACACAAGAGTTTACCAATTTGTGGCTCTATAAGCAGGTTTTCAAGCCTGTTTTAAATGCGGTGAGCATCTCCTGGAGCGTGCCCCACTGCATGATGTGGTGTGATATGGAATGATTGTTGGTGTTTCCAATCCTGAAGTGACTCAGCCTTGCATGACCACCAAGCTGCCTGACTTAGAGACTGCCATCTGCACATGACGCGTGACCATCTGCTCGAGGAGCCATTCACAAGGCGCTCTAGGAAGATGAGCCTTGGAAGTCATGCAGTGCAAGTCCTTGCTACTCTGGCTTAAGAAAGGGACATTGCAAGGAGGAAAATGGACAAAGGAAAAGATCCAGGCAGAGACTGGACAGACCTGATGGTGTGTAAGGTGGGGTGACAGCTTCAGGTTTGGTGGTTGGAGGAGAGCCTGGTGAGGTGACAGCACCTGGTGGTTGGAAGAAAACAACATGTGAAGGTACACAGCAGTATGTACAATATCATCCTCAGTGCCTTTGAGAGTATGAGTTGAATATTTATGAAAAGACTTAAAAGCAGTGACACCCAGGGGATGTAAAGACTCATACTAGTACAGACAATGTGGAGTTTCATGAATGAGCTGTGAGATAATTGATATTTCATATCAATAACTTAAAACAATTAAGAAATTCTAATGGAATTATGGAATTTATTTGATATAATAATTATTCCATTGCCTAAACATCTCCATCTCTGATTATTCCTACCTGCAGATTGTGATGGACATGTCTTTTTGGCTGTGATATGGGATGGATTTTCAGTCTTCCAGGCCTGAAGGAGTTTTTCCAGGACTTAAAAAAAATAATTTTTAGATCTCTAAGTGTTCTCCATGTATCTTTCCAAAAGGAATGTATTAATTTGCAATTCCACCAGCCGTGCAAAAGTGTTCCCTTTTCTCCACATCCACGCCAACATCTCTGGTCTTGGGATTTTGTGGTATAGGCTAGTCTCACTGGAGTTAGATGATATCTCAAAGTAGTTTTGATTTGCATTTCTCCCTTGATTAAAGATGATGAGCATTTTTTCATATGTCTGAAGGCCGCGTGCCTGTCTTCTTCAGAGAAGTTTCTCTTCAAGTCTCTTGCCCAGCCTGCGATGGGATCCCTTGTTCTTTTCTTGCTAATGCGTTTGAGTTCTCTGTGGATTCTGGTTATTAAACCTTTGTCAGAGACATAACCTGCAAATATCTTCTCCCATTCTGAGGGCTGTTTGCTTGCTTTACTTACTGTGTTCTTGGCTGTGCAGAAGATTTTTAGTTTGATCAAGTCCCAATAGTGTATTTTTGAAGCAGCTTCAATTGCCCGGGGGGTCCTTCTCATAAAAAACTCGCCCAACCCAATTTCTTCAAGGGTTTTCCCTGCACTCTCTTCTAGTATTTTTATAGTTTCATGTCTTAGGTTTAAATCTTTAATCCAGTGAGAGTCTATCTTGGTTAATGGTGAAAGGTGTGGGTCCAGTTTCAGTCTTTTACAGGTTGCCAGCCAGTTCACTAAGCACCATTTGTTAAATAGGGAATCTTTTCCCCATTGTATGTTTTTAATTGGCTTGTCAAAGATTAAATAACGGTAAGTAGCTGGATTCATCTCTTGGTTCTCTATTCTGTTCCAGACATCTACTTCTCTGTTTTTGTGCCAGTACCATGCTGTTTTGATCACTATCAATTTATAATATAGTCTGAGGTCTGGTAGCATGATTCCTTCTGCTTTGTTTTTATTTTTATTTTATTTTATTTTTTATTGTAAATCATAGCTGTGTACATTAGTGCAATCGCCTGTACCCATTCTAAGATGCACCATAGATGTGGCTCCACCCATTACCCTCCCTCCACCAAAACCTCCCCCCTCCCTTTCCCTTCCTTGGCCCTTTCCCCATAGTCTTGTGCTATAGTTGGGTTATAGTCTTCATGTAAAAGCTATAATTTAGCTTCATAGTAGGGCTGAGTACATTGGATACTTTTTCTTCCATTCCTGAGATACTTTGCTAAGAAGAATATGTTCCAGCTCCATCCATGTAAACATGAAAGAGGTAAAGTCTCCATCTTTCTTTAAGGCTGCATAGTATTCCATGGTATACATGTACCACAATTTGCCAGTCCATTCGTGGGTCGATGGGCACTTGGGCTTCTTCTATGACTTAGCAATTATGAATTAGGCTGCAGATGGTACAGATGTCTTTGTTATATTGTGACTTTTGGTCTTCTGGGTATAAACCTAGTAAAGGAATTATAGGATCAAATGACAGGTCTATTTTGAGGTCTCTAAGTATTCTCCAAACGTTGTTCCAGAAGGAACGTATTAGTGGGCATTCCCACCAGCAGTGTAGAAGTGTGCCCTTTCCTCCACGTCCACGCCAACATTTCTGGTTTTGGGATTTCGTTATGTGGGCTACTCTTACTGGGGTTAGGTGATATCTCAGAGTAGTTTTGATTTGCATTTCTCTGATGATTAAGGATGATGAGCTTTTTTTCATGTGTTTGTAGATTTTGCGTCGGTCTTCTTTAGAGAAGTTTCTCTTTAAGTTCCTTGCCCACCCTGAAATGGGGTCATGTGCTCTTTTCTTGCTAATAAATTTGAGTTCTCTGTGGATTCTGGTCATTAGACCTTTATCGGAGGTATAACCTGCAAGTATTTTCTCCCATTCTGAGGGCTGTCTGCTTGCTTTACTCACTATGTTCTTGGCTGTGCAGAAGCTTTTTAGTTTGATCAGGTCCCAGTATTTTTGATACTGCTTCAATTGCCTGGGGAGTCCTCCTCATAAAATATTCACCCAGGCTGATTCTTTCAAGAGTTTTCCCTGCACTTTCTTCAAGTATTTTTATAGTTTCACGTCTTAAGTTTAAATCTTTTATCCAGTGAGAGTCTATCTTAGTTAATGGTGAAAGGTGTGGGTCCAGTTTCAGTCTTTTACAGATGGCAAGCCAGTTTACCCAGCACCATTTGTTAAATAGGGAATCTTTTCCCCACTAAATGTTTTTAATTGGCTTGTCAAAGATCAAATAACGGTAAGTAGCTGGATCCATCTCTTGGTTCTCTATTCTGTTCCAGACATCTACTTTTCTGCTTTTGTGCCAGTACCATGCTGTTTTAATCACTATTGATGTATAGTACAGTCTCAGATCTGGTAGCATGATTCCTCCTGCTTTGTTTTTATTGCTCAGTAATGTTTTGTCTATTTGAGATTTTTTCTGATGCCATATAAAACGAAGTATTATTTTTTCAAGATACTTAAAGTATGACAATGGAGCTTTGATAGGAATTGCATTAAAATTATATATTGCTTTGGGCAGTATGCACATTTTAACAATGTTGATTCTTCCCAGCCATGAGCATGGTATGTTTTTCCATCTGTTAACATCTTTGGCTATTTCTTTTCTTAGAGTTTCATAGTTGTCTTTGTAGGGATCTTTCACGTCCTTTGTTAGGTATACTCCCAAATATTTCATCTTCTTTGGCACTACTGTGAAAGAATAGAGTCCTTGACTGTTTGTTCGGCTTGGTTATTGTTGGTATATATAAAGACTACAGATTTATGGGTGTTGATTTTGTAGCCTGAGACATTGCTATATTCCTTGATCACTTCTAAGAGTTTTGTAGTAGAGTCCCTAGTGTTTTCCAGATATACGACCATATCATCCGTGAAGAGTGAAAGTTTGATCTCTTCTGACCCTATGTGGATACCCTTGATCGCCTTTTCTTCCCTAATTGCAATGGCTAAAACTTCCATTACAATGTTAAAGAGCAATGGAGACAATGGGCAGCCTTGCCTGGTTCCTGATCTAAGTGGAAATGATTTCAATTTAACTCCATTCAATACGATATTGGCTGTGGGTTTGCTGTAGATGGCCTCTATGAGTTTAAGAAATGTCCCTTCTATACCAATTTTCTTAAGTGCTGTGATCATGAAGGGATGCTGGATATTATCAAAAGCTTTTTCTGCATCAATTGAAAGAATCATATGGTCTTTATTTTTAAGTTTGTTTATGTGTTGAATTACATTTATAGATTTACATATATTGAACCAGCCTTGAGACCCTGGGATAAATCTGACTTCGTCATGGTGTATAATTTTTTTGATTTGTTATTGGATTGTGTTTGTTAGGATCTTATTGAGTATTTTAGCATCTATATTCATTAGTGATATTGGTCTATAATTTTCTTTTCTTGTTGGGTCTTTCCCTGGTTTGGGGATCAAGGTGATGATGTTTGCTTCGTAGAATGTGCTGGGTAATATTCCTTCTTTTTCTATATTTTGGAAGAGGTTTAGTGGTATAGGTACTAGTTCATCTTTAAATGTTTGGTAGAATTCTGACGTAAAGCCATCTGGTCCTGGGCTTTTCTTTTTAGGGAGATTTTGTATAGTTGATGCTATTTCAGAACTTGATATAGGCCTGTTCAACATTTCCACTTCGTTCTGGCTAAGTCTGGGTAGGTGGCGTGCTTCCAGGTATTGGTTGATTTCTTTCAAATTTTCATATTTGTGAGAGTAGAGTTTCTTGTAGTATTCATTAAGGATTTTTTGAATTTCTGAGGGGTCTGTTGTTATTTCATCATTACCATTTCTGATTGATGAAATTAGAGATTTTACTCTTTTTTTCCTGGTTAGGTTGGCCAAAGGTTTATCTATTTTATTGATCTTTTCGAAAAACCAGCTTTTGGATTTATTGATCTGTTGTATAATTCTTTTGTTTTCAATTTCATTTAATTCTGCTCTGATTTTGGTTATTTCTTTTCTTCTGCTGCGTTTGGCGTTGAAGTGTTGTTCTTTCTCCAGTTGCTTGAGATGTTCCATTAAGTTATTGACTTCCTCTCTTTCCATTTTCTTGAGGAAGGCTTGCAGTGCTATAAATTTCCCTCTTAGGACTGCCTTTGCAGTATCCCAGAGGTTCTGGTAATTTGTGTCTTGATTGTTGTTTTCTTCCAAAAATATGGTGATTTCCTTCTTAATCTCGTCTATAACACATGTATCCTTCAGCATAAGGTTGTTTAGCTTCTATGTTTTTGTATGGTTATGCAGGTTCCTGTTGTTATTTAGTTCAACTTTTATTCCATGATGGTCTGAGAGGATGCAAGGAATAATTTCTATTTTTTAAAATTTGCTGAGGTTAGATTTGCGGCCCAGGATGTGGTCAATTTTGGAGTATGTTCCGTGAGCTGATGAGAAGAATGTGTGTTCAGTTTTGTTGGGATGAAATGTTCTGTAGTTGTCTGTTAAGTCCAGATGTTGAATGGTTGAGTTTAAATCTAAAATTTCTTTGCTTAGCTTCTTTTTGGAGGATCTATCCAGCACTGCTAAAGGGGTGTTAAAATCTCCAACTACTATGGAAGTGGAGGAAATCGAGTTGCTCATGTCTGTTAGAGTTTCTCTTACAAATTGAGGTGCATTGTGGTTGGGTGCATAAATATTAATAATTGAGATCTCATCATATTGAGTATTACCTTTAACAAATATGAAGTGTCCATCCTTATCCTATTATTTTGGTTGGTTTAAAGCCTATTGTGTCTGCGAACAGGATTGCAAGGCCTGCTTTTTTCTGCTTTCCATTTGCCTGGAGTATAGATGACCATCCCTTCACCTTGAGTCTATATCTGCCTTTTAATGTAAGATGCGATTCTTGTATGCAGCAGATATCTGGCTTGAGTTTTTGTATCCAGTCCACCAACCTATGCCTCTTTAGAGGACAATTTCAACCATTCACATTAATTGAGAGTATTGATAAGCCTTTTGAGAGACCAGTGGACATTTTTAATCTTTTTGCGACTGTGGAAGTTGGAATTTGATCAAAAATTTTTGGGGTGGGTTTACTTTTGTGGTGGAAAATTACGCTGGTCTTTATGGAGGATAGGTCTAAGAATGTCCTGGAGAGCTGGTTTAGTTGTGGCAAATTTCTTCAACATGTGAATGTCGTTGAAGTATTTAATTTCTCCGTCATAAATGAAGCTCAGTTTAGCTGGGTACAGCATCCTGGGTTGAAAGTTATTTTGTTTTAGGAGATTAAAAGTCGATGACCATCCTCTTCTAGCTTGAAAGGTTTCAGCAGAGATCTGCAGTTATTCTGATATTCTTCCCCTTGTAGGTAATGGTTTTCTTTCGTCTGGCAGCTTTCAGAATTTTCTCCTTCATATTAACTTTAGTGAAATTGATTATGATGTGTCTGGGGGATGTCTTATTTGGGTTGAGTCGTGCTGGAGTTCTGAAACTGTCTGCTATCTGAATTTCAGAATCTCTTGGCATGTCTGGAAAGTTCTCCTTCATAATCTCATGGAGAAGAGACTCTGTGCCTTGTGAAGCCTCTTCGTCACTTTCAGGGATCCCTATAAGATGAATATTGGTTTTCTTCAAATTATCTGAGAGCTCTCTGAGAGAGTGGTCTGTTTTTGCTCTCCATTTCTCTTCTTCTTTGAGGGTTTGGGAGCATTCGAAAGCTTTGTTTTCAATGTCAGAAATCCTTTCTTCTACTTGTTCCACTCTGTTACTGAGGGATTCTACTGTGTTTCTCAGATCTTTGAGGGATGCAACTTCTTGTCTCAATGTGTCAAAATCTTTGGTCTTTTGGTCTTTTAATCCGTTGAATTCTTGAGATAACTTTTGGAATTCTAATTCGATCTTATTTGCTATCCAGATCCTGAATTCAATTTCTGACATCTCAGCTATTTGTTTGTGCATGGGGTCTTGTGCTGTTTCTGCCCCATTGATCCTTGAGGGAGTTGATCTACTCTGATTATTCATATTGCCAGAGTTTTTCTGTTGATTTTGCCTCATGATTGTTTTTCACCATTGCCTCTGGCTGTCCTCAGAGTTGGGGAGGTGTCTCTCCAAGCTTAAACCCTAGCAGGATCACTCTATTGTTGCTGGATCTTTGTAGGGAGTGACCCTGTGTAGTTCCTCTGGGGCTGCTCTAGCTAGGGAGTTCTGGTTGTGGAAGCAGCTCCAGTTTGTGACACACCTGGATCCAGCACCAGGGCTGGGGGTGGTGCGCACGGTTCTGGGAGTGCCAGGCGCCCAGTGACTTTGGCACAGAGAGCCCAAGGCTCCAGCAGTCTCTGGCCAGGAGAAGAGCTCTGCATAGAGGCAGGGAGGGCTCCAAAGGGCATGCAGCTACCAGAGTCCCTGTCCAGATGAACGGGCTAGTGTGGAAGCTGGGAGGACAGAGGAGGGAGGATGCAGGGTTGTGTGGCTCCTGCAGTTCCTGGTCAGGGAATGTGGAGGCCCGGTGGGTGTGGGTCACCAGTCGGAGGTCACTGCACAGATCTTATGGAGGTCTGGGTGGCACCAAGCCCAGGAGTTTGAGGTTGCTATGAGCTGTGACGTCACAGCACTCTACCTAGGGCAACAGCTCAAGGCTCCAGTGTGCCCAAACCATCTCACTCTGCCCCTAAGGATTAAGGCTGTAAGGCAGCTCAGTCCCCGCCTTTAGGCTGCTCAGTCAGTAGGTTACTTTGACCTGCCCAATCCTTGCTCTGAGACACTGAGGGCGGAGCTTGCTGGGGCAGTTCTTTCACAATGGCTTCCTGCGCCCAGCTCAGTGGCTCAGTCTGGGGCCCCAGACAATGCCCAAAGTTCTCCACACTCCTGCTCAAGCTCTCCCCAAGGCAGTTCAACTGAGTGCCAAGTCCAAGAACACTGAAACAGTTCACAGGTAAGGCCTTTCAGGTTTGCAGTCTCACTGTTGCTTGTACTTACGGTTGTCGCCATGATTAGGTCGATCGAACACACAATCACTTGCCAGTTTTCCACTGTTTTTGTCCTCCTCATGGGGTCCAGAAGTCCCTTGCTGGCTCCCTGTATCCTCAAAGGGATGATTATAGGCAGATCCCACTGGCCAGAGATGCCTGGAGTCTTGTCTCCCCAGACTCGCTGTTCCTAGTTGCAGGGAAGCTGTTACTCGGCCGCCATCTTTAATCTCTGTTTTGTTTTTTTTTTTTTTAATCTCTCTGTTTTTATTTTTCAGTAATGTCTTGGCTATTTGAGGTTTTAGACCTGCCATTCAATCCTGTAATTCCTCTACTGGGCATATACCCAGAAGATCAAAAATGAAATCGTAATAAAGATATTTGTACCAGAATGTTTATTGCAGCCCTATTCATAATTGTAAGTCATGGAATAAGCCCAAATGCCCATCGATCCACGAATGGATTAATAAATTGTGGTAATGTGTACACCATGGAATACTATGCAGCCTTAAAGAAAGATGGAGACCTTACCTCTTTCATGTTTACATGGATGGAGCTGGAACATATTCTTCTTAGGAAAGTGTCTCAAGAATGGAAGAAAAAGTACCCAATGTACTCACCCTTATTATGAAACTAATCTAGGCCTTCACATGAAATCTATAACCAAGTTACAACCTAAGAATAGGGAGAAGGGGGAAAGGGAGGGGAGGTAGGGGGGAGGTAGGTGGAGGGAGGGGGATTAATGGGATTACACCTGCGGTGCATCTACAAGGGTATATGTGAATCTTAGTAAATGTGGAATGTAAAGGTCTTAGCAAAATAACTAAGAAAATGCCAGGAAGGCTATGTTAACTAGTGTGATGAAAATGTGTCAAACGGTCTATGAACCAAGTGTATGGTACCCCATGATCATACTATTGTACACAGCTATGATTTAATAAAAAAAATAAAAAAATTTCTCCAAATTAAAAAAACAGAAAACAAAAAAATAATAATTTTAGAAAAAAACAAAACTTATCCAGAACAAACTACCCACAGACTGTACTGACCTGGGAGCACGTCCGATGGAGGAGCAGCCTCAGGCTCTGTGCTGGAGTTGGGGATGGGGGCCAGAGAACCATCAGCACCTGATTGAAAGATCAAGGTCTATGAGGTTATTTATAATGCTCTGTCCAGTGGCTCCTGTCAGTGTTGGCCAATGGTGACAGTGGTGAAGTCCTGGCAGGTAACAGCCTCTCACCTGCACAGATGACGCTGGCGTCCTCCAGGTGTCCACAGTTGTGACTGGCCTGGCCCCTGTGCACACACTGCCCCAGGTGGTTCTCACTGCCCACACACTGCACATCGTCCAGCAGGATCTTTCCAGAACCTGCTCCAAAGTGGGCCTCTGTGGGGGCTGCCACAGCATGGCCACACTGTAGCTGTCGGCACACAACGGTGGCCTCAGCCAGGTCCCAGAGGTCGTCACATACAGTCCCCCATGTGTCTTGGATGAGAACCTCCACTCGGCCTGAGCACCTCCCTGTGCCATTCAGCAGCCTCACCTCCATCCAGGCTCCTGGGGAGGCACAAACAGGAAGGGCACTGGGCACTGGCCGCCTATGTCAGGAAGTTTCTCCCCTTCCTTTCTGAACCTGAATGCATTTATTACACAAATGTGTGTTACACATGTGCCAGGAGAGCAAGCCATAATTATCTTCAATTTCAAATGACCAACCTTTGTTATAAACCTTTCCTCTGAAGAAAGTAGTCCTTCTTGAATTCTATGTTAGAAGTTTCTCAAAGGACCCATGGGTGCTCCAAACAAAGCCATTTCATTTATTAACTAATTTCATTATACAAAATCCAAGGAGAAAAATGTCTAAAATACCAGTAGATTTATGGCAACACACCCAAGCCTTGACTATGTGTTTGCAGATAATGGTTAAGTTGTATCCTAAAGTCTACAGCTCCTGGTTCCCCAGGAAGTCTTTTCATACTTGTTGATGAAGGTGTCAAGGACTCAGGGACTGTGGCCAGAGACAGCTCTGAAGTGACCCCAGCTACATGGAACAACAAAAAATTATTGGTAACTATATAACATAAAAAATAGAAATAAAAAAACAATGAGAATTTCTTCAAGATTTTAACCCAAACCCTAACAGGGATTGTGTTTGGGTTGTGTATCTTTCCATTTAACTAAGTCTCCATTATGCCTGTTACCTTGAGGATTTTGTTTTCAGGCCATTTCTTACTATCAAGGAAAGGGGGTCCTAGAGCACCATCCGGGTTGCATGCTAGAAAGGAAGGGTGCTTGACAATGTATGTCCTATTACTGTGAAAAATTAGAGAAGCATGTTAACAAATAAGAACAATGGAAGAGTTGTGGTTAGATAGAGTCAGGAGACAATGCCTCCCACTCCCAAGCTCACTGCCTGTCACCTTTATGTAAGAGGAGGGCAGTGACATTACTGACTGGGGACTTTGGAAGAATACCCATGTGATTATTGCCCAGTGCCGCCCTTTTCCCTGTCTGGGAGCCAGCCTACCCTCAGAGAGCACACATCCTCTCCTGCACCACTCTGGGTGTGGGGAGGAACTTCTCCCTCTGGGGTTCAGGCACAAACCTTCTGGCTCCCACACTGAGCTGCACCATCCAACCTGGGCTTTCCTCTCTTTTGGCCTCCATCTACCAGAGAGCACACATCCTCTCCTGCACCACTGTGGGTGTGGGGAGGAACTTCTCCCTCTGGGGTTCAGGTACAAACCTTCTGGCTCCCACACTGAGCTGCACCATCCAACCTGGGCTTTCCTCTCTTTTGGCCTCCATCTACCATTCTTTTCTTTAATTTCCCAAATTATCCAGATCTCAGATAAGAGGAATAGAATTTATTAATTTTCCCCTTTGAAACCACTGTGTACAGTGGCAGTTCTTGACTGTGCTCCACCAGAATGAAAAATCTGGGCAAAAAAAAAAAAGTCTCATTCCTCATCTCCCCACTCCTTCCATGAGACCTAGTCACTGAGTTTCTGTGGTGGGATGGGGAAATGCGACTTCTTTAGGATGCAGGTATTTAAGTGTACACAAAGCTAGGAAATTTACTGGCTGCCATGTCTCTTGTTTCCTTTTCAGAAAATATCAAAATGTCCATGTCATATAGACACAATATTTAGAAAAATGTTTGAGCTATTCGGTTTCCAACTTGAAATCTGATGGCACTTTTTTGTTCTCTAGGCAATGCGAGCCTACAGGTAACTGCAGTTTTCCCCTCATTTTGTTTGGCATCAATTCAATTAAATTGGTGATTAAATTATCAAGCAACAGATAAGCCAGGAGACTGTGAAGAGTGAGGCAGATAACAGAACAAGTCATGTGACTGTTTTGATTGTCAATTAGCCACCCACAGTGGCCTGTGGAATGGCCTCAAGGAGCTCCAGGGGCAGGTGGTCAGATGTGTTGGTGAAACAGCTAGAGGGAGAGCTCCTGGGATGAGGAGGGCATAGACCTGCCTTTACAGGTGTCTTCAGTCATCTGTCCTTCCCCTTTGCTCACCACACTTGAGGGAATGGGGCATATGCTTCTCCTGATTGAATATTACAGGTGAAGGAAACACCACGCATGTTCCCTGAACCCCTAGGTGACTGCATCTGTGTGTCTCGTAGATTCTAATCAAAGCCTTTCTGTAATGAGTCACCTGTACCTATCAACATAGGAACCTTCAGCTGTTATAAAGTCGTTCGTGAGCATCGTGTTTATTTACAATTTTAATTCATTTAGAGGACGTGGATTATTTGCAGATGATGCATATTTTTTAACAACAACTCTTGTAAAAAATATGGAGAAATACTAATGTTATTTATTTAATGCAATAAATATTTTATTGCATAAACATATTCATCTCTGTTTTTTCCTATCTGCACACTTGGTCCTGGACATATCCCTTTGACCATGATGGAGGATGAATTTTTACTCTTCTAGTCCTGGAGAAGTTCTACTATCATTTAACAAAATAATTTTTTTTTGAGACAATGTTTTTTTCTGTCACCCAGGACAGAACGCAGTGGCATCATAGCACTCAGCAACCTCTAACTCCTGGGCTCAAGTGATTGTCCTGCCTTCCTTCCACATAGCTGGAACTACAGGCATATGCCACCATTCCCAGCTAATATTTTTTTGTTTTTGTAGTTTTTGTAGTGATGAGGTCTCACTTTTGCTCATGCTGGTCTTGAACTTCTGCTCTCAAGCAATCCACCTCCTCAGTCTCCCAGAGTGCTAGGAGTACAGGTGTAAGCTACTGTACTTGGCCTTAACAAATGACTTTTAGAAGGAAGAGCTTACCCAAAGCAAACTACCCACAGACTGGACCAACCTGGGAGCATGTCTGGCGGAGCAGCGGTCTCAGGCTTTGGGCTGGGGGTGAAGATGAGGGCCGGAGAACCATCAGCACCTGATCAAGAGATCAAGGTCTATGAGGTCATTTATAATGCTCTGTCCAATGGCCTCTGTCAGTGTTGACCAACAGTGATAGTGGTGAAGTGCTGGCAGGTAACAGCCTCTCACCTGCACAGATGACGCTGGCATCCTCCCGGTGTCCACAGTTGTGCCCGGCCTGGCCCCTGTGCGCACACTGCCCCAAGTGGTCCTCACTGCCCACACACTGCACATCGTCCAGCAGGATCTTCCCAGAACCTGCCCCGAAGTGGGCCTCTGTGGGGGCTGCCATAGCATGGCCACACTGTAGCTGTCGGCACACAACGGTGGCCTCAGCCAGGTCCCAGAGGTCGTCGCACACAGTCCCCCACGTCCCCTGGATGAGAACCTCCACTCGGCCTGAGCACCTCCCTGTGCCATTCAGCAGCCTCACCTCCATCCAGGCTCCTGGGAGTGGGGAGGAAACAACAGGGGAGACACTGAGGACCAGTCCTCCAGGCCCTGGAAAGTTTCCTTCATACTTTCAAATCCCTAGGTGGTCATATCTTCATTACACGAACATACAGGATCACACAGTCCTCATGTACCCACACATTAAGAACAGCCAGAATTATCTTCGATTTCAAATAACTGCACTTTGCTATATCTTATCTCCCTTCCAAAGAGTGAAAGTCTCTTTAAGAAACTTCCAGAACTCCTATGTTTGTCCTATTTTTCTCCATTTTTATCCATCTGTTACTCCTCTGTCATGGACAGGGATAGAAATATGTGATGTCAGTCTAATTAATGAAATAGTAGACTAGACTGTCCATTGGCACATCACAGCTAAATGGACTCCTTGTCACCCAGAGCTATGTTAGTCTTAGTACAGCTCAGTCTTTCTAGTAGCTTTCCCATGAAAAGGAGACTAAGAACAAGAACATTGGTTTGTGAGTTAAGTGTCAGAACCCTCATGAGCCACTAATTTAAATATTTCTATCTTAAACTTTCCAACAGGTATTAGATTTCCTACTTTACAGATGAAAAAAATGGGACTCAGAAGGATTAGGAAAATTGTCCATAATCCCTCAGTGTGTCAGCGGGCTGTCTTCCACTTTAATTCTGCCTGTGGTTTCCCCCAGCTTGGAGCAATGGCTCACTTGGTGCTAGCCTCCAGCCCTGAATTTCTCAGAAGTACTTCCCTCACCTGCAGGTGGAGGAGTCAAGGCCTCAGGCACTGTTGTCAGTGAGGGCTCTGAGAAGGGGCCAGCTGTAAAGAACAACAGACTTGGGTCACTTCGGTCAGTAAGGTGGAGAGAGTGAAGTAAACAGGCTCATCCTAAGACCCAGTGCCCTTCTCAAACTTCCTGTTTTCTTTTCTTTTGATTCATCTAAGTTAACATCATTCCCATCAAACAGGATTGTATAACTTTTTATTCATCCATCTGTGTTCATTGTAAACTCATCTATGAATCCTTTGCTCAGCAAAAATAAATATTTTAAAAATAGACTGTCTTCTTAAAGCCTTAAGGACACCACACCTATGCAAACCTGAAGGGAATGGAAGCATTCTCTACAACTTGTTAATGCTGTGTGCTGTCATTCATTTAAAAGTATCTGCTGAATGCAAAGTAAGCTAGAGCCTGCATCTAAAAGGCTTATTAACTTGTAGCTAGACCAACTATACAAGCAACTGTAATATGAAGTGGCTTATGAGAGATGCCAGTTCAGAGGGTTCAAATGCAGAGAATACGTCTCCTGTAGAGAGATGAAGCAGTGTTAAGACTCCAGCAAATGGAAGAGAAAGAAGGGGCGCCCTCTGCAGGCAGTGTGAATATTCGAGGACAGCGCCCTTGATTTTACTCTCAGGGAGAGCAGATATGTATTTTAATTTGATTAGAAACCTGGGCAGCACGTGTGTTCATCCAAAATACCTGGATTTCAGCATTTTCCTTATTCACCTTATGCATAAAATAAGAGATGGGACATGAAGAAAGGTGACTTGGGTTAGCTGTCTTTCCTAAGTACGGCATCCTATGACTTCCAGTGAGGATTTTGTAGAGTTAATTGTCTGTTAAAGGTCCCTAGGCAACCTGTAGTAAAGAACCCTTTTTAATTTGTTTAATGCAGTGTTTCCTAAATTCACAGGACCATAGATGTTGCATGTGTGTGTGTTTGTGCGGAAGTCATCTTAATGACGGCACCCGTAGCTCAGTGGGTAGGGCGCTGGTCACATGCACTGAGGCTGGTGGGTTCGAACCCAGCCCAGATCAGCTAAACGACAACGATGACTGCAACCAAAAAATAGCCCGGGGTTGTGGCAAGTGCCTATAGTCCCAGCTACTTGGGAGGCTGAGGCAAGAGAATCGCTTAAGCCCAAGAGTTTGAGATTGCGTAAGCTGTGACACCATAGCACTCTAGCCAGGTTGACATAGTGAGACTCTGTCTTAAAAAAAAAAAGAAGTCTTCTTAACATCTTGTTGAGCTAATAGTTCTGAGAATCCATTTATTTCACTGTCTCAAGGATCCTGATAGGGATTAATGATGCCTATCAATATTTGTTATTATGTTCCCATTTTTGTTTTTATTTCTAGAAGGATGAACTCTTATAAACTTTAATAAATATATAGGATATAAAGCGTCAATGTAAACTCAAAAAAATGAATATTTTTATGTACTTGTTGGTGTTTGCTCTTCCACAGAGGTGATGGATTCAGTTGTTATTTCAGCAACTGCAGTGAAAAGAAAACATAAATTAGTAATGAATAGCACCCCAAAGAGACAAAACTAAGGCTGAGAAAAGGCAAAGCGACTAGCACTCTGAACAAATTTCTTGTGTTTTTTTTTTTTTGATGAAATGTAATATAATAACCCAATTCTAAAGGGCTTAGTGAGTTTCTAACCTAAAGAAATGACTGTTTAACCCAAGATCTAATTCTTATTCAATCACATATTACAGATAAACTTCAGTTTCCTGATCTTTAAAACTGGGAATCAGATATGGTGACGGAGAGGAAACAAGTTTATAAACCAATAAGAAGTGAAAAAATTAAAAAAATGATAATTAAAAAATTAAAAAATTATAATAGCCCCAAATCAAAAAATATTTCATTATTTTTTAAAAAATAATTTATTAGTAACACAAATGAAATATTAAAGTTAAAAAATTTTAAGTGCTGGGCGGCGCCTGTGGCTCAGTGAGTAGGGCGCCGGCCCCATATACCGAGGGTGGCGGGTTCAAACCCAGCCCCGGCCAAACTGCAACAAAAAAATAGCCGGGCATTGTGGCAGGTGCCTGTAGTCCCCGCTACTCGGGAGGCTGAGGCAGGAGAATTGCTCAAGCCCAGGAGTTGGAGGTTGCTGTGAGCTGTGTGATGCCACGGCACTCTACCGAGGGCAATAAAGTGAAACTCTGTCTCTACAAAAAAAAAAAAAAAAAAAGTTTTAAGTGCCTTTTATAATAAATAGCATCTGAACCTATGAAATTGTTATGGACATGTCTAATAAATGTATACAAAACTTGTATGCAGAAAACTTCAGAATATTAATGAGATAAAGACTTAAATAAATGAATATATATGCTATATTGACATATCAAAAATTTAATGTTTTCACCATTAACGAAAATTGACTTTCACTGGATAAAAGATTTAAACTTAAGACACAAAACTATAAAGATTCTTGGAGAGAGTGCAGGAGAAACACTTGAAGAAATTGGCCTGAGAGAATACTTTATGAGGAGGACCCCCTGGGCAATTGAAGCAACACCAAAAACACATTACTGGGATCTGATCGAACTGAAAAGTTTCTGCACAGCCAAGAACACAGTAAGTAAATCAAGCAGACAGCCCTCAGAATGGGAGAGGATATTTGCAGGTTATGCTTCTGACAAAGGTTTGATAACCAGAATCCACAGAGAAGTCAAACTTATTAATAAGAAAAGAACAAGTTCCATTTCATTGTGGGCAAGGGACTTGAACAGAAGCTTCTCTGAAGATGATAGGTGCATGGTCTACAGACACATGAAAAAAATACTCATCATCTTTAATCATCAGAGAAATGCAAATCAAAACCACTTTGAGATATCATCTAACTTCTGTAAGTGTGGCTCACATAACAAAATCCCAAAACTACAGATGTTGGCATGGATGTGGAGAAAAGGGAACACTTCTGCACTGCTGGTGGGAATGCAAGCTAATACGTCCCTTTTGGAAAGAAGTATGGAGAATGCTCAGGGATCTAAAAGTAGACCTGCCATTTGATCCTGCAATTCCTCTACTAGGTGTATATCCAAAAGACCAAAAATCACTTTATAACAAAGATATTTGCACCAGATTGTTCATTGCAGCCCAATTCATAACTGCCAAGTCATGGAAGGAGCCCAAGTGCCCATCGACCCATGAATGGATTAATAAATTGTGGTGTATGTATACCATGGAATATTATGCAGCCTTAAGAAAGATGGAGACTTTACCTCTTTTACGTTTACATGGATGGAGCTGGAACATACCCTACTTAGTAAAGTATCTCAACAATGGAAGAAAAAATATTCAATGTACTCAGTACTATTATGAAACGAATTTACAATCACTCACACTTTCATATGAAGAATAGATCACAAGTATGGCCCAAGATGAAGGAGGAAGGAGGAATGAGAGGATGGGAGGGGAGGAGGGGCGGGGGTTTGGAGGGGAGGAGGGGGATGGGAGGGGAGGGGGAGGTCAGATCCAGGGAGGGTGAATGTTGGGATCACACCTATGGTGCATAATGCAAGGGTACATGTCAGATCTATTAGTATATGTAGCAGCTTGCATAGCCTATGGCTAGGAGGAATGAGAGTTATAAGAAATACCTGTATAGCTCAATAATGGAACACCTTGGTGAAAAGGGCATGGAGAGGGATTTAGCTTTTCTAACAAGCATGAGAGAGCTCGCGAGATGACAGCATTGGTGAATTGGCAGGCTCTACACCTGTGGCGTTGAGAGGCATGAGATCAGCCTTGTATTAGGCTGGAGAAGAAGGCAGTTGGGAGCGTGGGCATTCTATCATGGAACGCTTACTCTGATTCTGCTGAAGATCACTAAGCTCTGCTAAAGATTAAGAGATCTATTGTTCTAAGAAGACTGCTTTACTCTCTCAAAGACTATCTCTCTCTCTCCCCCCCTCCCACCCCCTATCTCAGCTAAAGTAAATAGCTCTCAGACACCTAAGAGCAATTGTTCCTGAGCAAGGTAGCTTAGCGGTCAGAGCGGTCAGAGTCCAGAACCTAGATAAGCCAGGGCTGGGGACCAACCAGTCCTGGGCCTTGATAAGGGGCGAGCACGAAGGGACCCCAACAGTATAGAGTATAAATGTTTTAACACAATAATTAAGTAAACGAGATGAGGTATATATTAACCAGTGTGATGTAAAGTTCCTAATTCTATATGAAATCAGCACATTGTACCCCTAAATGCATTAATGTATACATGATCTATGTGTTTATGATTTAATAAAAAAAACAAACTTAATGTTATAAATGTCAATTTTTCTTAAATTTATATATAGACTCAACATAAGCCTAATTAAAAATCCCAGGAGACATTTTTTTTTTGTAAAAATTGATAACTTGATTTTTTTGTGGGAAGGGTTGCACCAAGGTATGCTTATATCAAAAAACCATGTTTTACACCTTAAACATGTATAATTTTTTATTTGTCAATCATACTTCAATAAAACTGGAAAAATACATTTATATAAAAGGCAAATAACCTAGATTAGCCAAACAATTTTGAAAAAGAAGAAAATAGAACTAAGCTGGACAACTCACATTGCCTGATTTCAATACTACTTTAAAGCTAAAAGTATTCAAGACAATGTGATATGGGCATGAGGATAGTCATACAAATCAGTGGAACAATATGGAGAGTTCAGAAATAGACCCATGTATATACAGACTTATTCTATTTTATTATTTTTTTGAGACAGGCTCTTGCTCTGTCTTCCAGGCTAGAGTGTAGTGGGGTCAACATAGTTCATTACAACCTCAAAGTCCTGAGCTTAAACAATCCTCCTGCCTCAATCTCACCAGTATCTGGTACTACAGGTGTGTGCCACCAAACATGGGTAATTGGTTATTTAATTTTTGACCAAAGTGTAAAGTATTTCAATGGACATCAGAGAGTCTTTTCAACAAAAATGTTGGTCTTATAAGACACCTACAGAAAAAAATGCCCTTGACCCATGCCTTAAACAATTTCCAAAAATCAACTAAAATGGGCCATAGAGATGAACAAAATCCTAAAACTACAAAACTTCTAGAAGAAAGCAAGAGAAAATCTTGGAGACCTTTGGTTAAGCAAAGGTTTCTTAAATGAAACATAAATGCACAATCTGTTAAAGAAAAAGCCTTGGTAAATTTGACTACATTAAAAGTAAAACATTTTACTCTACAAAAAACACTATTAAGATCATGAAGAGACAGGCCAGAAACTGGGAGAAAATACTTGAAAAATTCATATCTGATAAAGTACTTGTATCTATAATGTATAAATAACTGTCTAATAATGCAGTAATAAGACAAACAACTCAGTTAAAAAAATAAAACGTTTGAACTGACACTTCACAAAGTAACACACTTGAGCACACAAAAAAACGCACAGCAATCTTAGTCATTAGAGAGATGCAAATTAATAACACAAAAAGATAATATTACCTCATTATAGTAGAGATACTATACTGGCCCAACTTATAAAATAGACAATCTAAAGTGTTGACAAGGATGGAGAGCAACTGTCACTCTATACATTGCTTGTGGGAAGGCAAAATGGCACAGTACTATGAAAAATGGTTTGCAACCCGTACATGGATGTTTGTGTTATAGTAGCTTTTTTAGTAGTGGTAAAAATCAGAAACAAAATGTCCAATGAGTGGTGAATGGATAAACAAATTTTAGTACATTCTTGCCATGGCATACTGAGAGATAAGAAAGAATGAATGTCTGATACAGTGAATTACATGGATGAATTTCAAAAGCTTTATGTTAAAGAAAGAATCCCAACACAAAATGCTACATATTGTCTAATTACAGTGTATAACACTTTGAAAAAGGCAAACTTATAGAGACATAAATCATATCAGTATTTTCCAGGATCTGGGGGTGAGGAGAAGGATTTAACTACAAAGGGGCATAAGAACATTACAAGGTGATGGAAATGTTCTGTGTCTTGATGGTGGTGATGATTACATAAATGTAACCACTCAGTAACATTTTTTGGGATTACACGGTAGTTTTTATAGTAGATAAATTATACTTCAATAAGCCTGACTTAAAAAAAAAAAATCTCTGACTGTACATACATAATGAGTTAGAATGTTGGAAGCCCATAGGCAGGGAAGCCAGGTAGGAGAAGTCTGGGTTATCTAGGGAGGCAGAGACAGTGGAGACTTGGGTCAAGACAGTGGCTATCAGATAAAGAGGATCATGAATGCAACCTTGGAGTCCTAGCTATAAATGGAAAATTGATTCAGCCACACAGACCCGTCTCTTTGCAGAATACTAGATATCCAGACATTTGCAGATATCTTACTTACATATTTCTGTTTGAATATTAAATTTTGTATATACTACATATATACACACATACATGTATATATAGACACACACACACACACACACACACACCGTAAAACCTATGTAAGTTGACCACCCAAGGGACTATAACAAACTGGTCAACATACCAGAGGTGGTCAACATAAGAAGCCAGGCCTACTATACTGATACATACATGTGGTACATGTTTGGACTATGAAAATAAGGTCAACTTGAGGAGGTGGTCAATGTAGGGAGATTCTACTGTATACATAAAACCATAAAAACATATAAACTGAACACAACCAGGGAACTGGCTCACAAATGCAAAGTTTGACTTGGTAGGTAGACTAGTTTTTGATGATAATGGTGACGGTGCTGGTGCTGATACTAATGGTATTGGTGATGATGGTGGCAATGATGAGGGTGGGAATAATGAGGTTAATGGTGAGGATGACAGTGATGAGGATAATGATGAAGATAATGATAATTCTGTTTCTATTTATTAGGATAATAAATATTCTTTGTTATGTTCTGGTACAATAGTTCTCAAACTGAGGTCTCCAGACAATCAATGTAGCACCCTAGACTTTCCACCCTAGTGGAAATCATCACTCCCCACCCTAGACCTACTGAACCAGAAACTCAGGGTGGCCCAGGACTCAGTGAGCCACCCTGATGATTCTGAGGCACAAAACTTGAAAACTGCTTTAGGATCAAAAGTAACTGAAACGGCCCCATGGTACGTATTACCTAGTGGCAGAGGTACCCGAAAATCACATAAGTATAACATTTTCCGTGGATGTCATTTCTTTGTTAGGAAAAAAATCAGGCTTTTCAGACTCCAGGGGGATAAATGTCTGATGTAATCACTCTGGAAAGTGAGCTGTTAACCTGCTCTGTTAAGTACTTTGTGAAGGCTATGAGCGTAGTCACAGTGAAGGATAACTGGTTACAGTTCTTCCACCGCCACAGAAGTCTCAGCTCACCCACAGCTGCCTGGGAGGTTAGTTCTGATTTGGGAAGGTCCCTGCCCTTGGTGACTGGGTACTGGGAGCTAATTCCTAATTTCCTCTTTGCTGGTGTTGAGTTCTCTGCCAACCCTCATTCCCAATGGTGCCTGGGATGGATCCCAGGCCGCTGTACAACAGAAAAGCTAGTCCCAGGACTGGCCATTTCCCAGGGAGGGAGAACCTGGGCGCAAACTCAGCCCCGCTCCTGTGTTCTGCTTCTCATGGTGGGTTGGGACACCATTTGGGAAGACGTTCTTATCTGCAGATGATTATGGGTCATTCCAACCAACCTCCGTGAACTGCTCGAGGCTGGATTTTATAGCCCCATTTTCATTTCATTTTCACAGCACAGAATAGATACTCGCTAGACTGGTGGACAGAACCCGAGTAGGTAGAACGTGGCCTAGAAACAGCCCCAATCGTCTTACCTGGAGGGGCGGAGCCGGCAGTGAGAGCACCTGTCAGTGAGAGAGAGAGAGAGAGAGACAGACAGACAGACAGACAGACAGACACAGGCCTGTGAGGGGCAGGGGCCGGAGCCTGCCCAGCGCCGGCGCCCCGGGGAGTGCGGGAGGATCCCTCACCCGAGCAGACGGCTCCAGCATCCTTCTCGTGGCTGCAGTCGTGAGTGAACCAGCTGTCGTGGGCGCACAGGGCCAGGGAGGCCTCCTCTCCGCTACAACGCACATTGTCCAGGACGATCCTCCCGAAGCCTGGGCCAAAGTGGGCGCCGAGCGGGGCAGACACCGCTGGGCCGCACCCGAGCTGCCTGCATACGACCTGAGCCTCGCTGAGGCCCCAGCCGTCGTCGCACACCGAGCCCCAGCTGCCGAGGTAGGACACCTCCACCCGTCCAGAGCAGCTCCCTGTGCCGTTCACCAGCCGCAGCGTGGGCCAGTGTTCTGTGGAAGAGAAAATGACCTGGAGCTATGGGAACATACCCATGGAAGTCACCCTATGTGCCTGGCTTACAGATTGTGAGTGAGTCTTTTGATTACCCCAAATATGTAAAACGTAAGTGCATTCCAGGGGAAAAAAAATCACTTAACAATTACACGATGTAGTATGTTCCCTGTGAGGCACTGGACACAGCAGATTAAATTGTGGGACAGGTATTTCCCACGCATCTGTGCTGTAGGACTTAACATCAGCATGGCAGCTGAGAAAATTTAGGAAAATATTTTTCCTAAATGGATTAATTTATATAATCATGTTGCAGAAATGGAAGGCTGTAATAGCAGTGAAATACACACATATACAAACACATATATCAAAGTAGATTGGCCTCAAGAATACAATATTGGGTAAAGAAAACAAGTGGGCTGGGCACGGTGGCTCGCGTCTGTAATCCCAGCACTCTGGGAGGCTAAGGTGGTGGATTGCTTGAGCGCAGGCGTTTGAGACCAGCCTGAGCAAGAGTGAGACCTAGTCTCTAAAAATAGTCGGGTGCTGTGGTGGGTCCCTGGAATCCCAGCTACTGGGAAGGCTGAGGCAAGAGAATGGCTTAAGCCAGGAGTTTGAGGTTGCTGTGAGCTAGGATGCCATGCACTCTATTGAGGGTGACAAAGTGAAACTCTGTCTCAAAAAAAGAAAAAAAAGAAGTATGTCCAAGGATCTTCAGAGACAATACAATTTGTGTGAAAGAAGAAAAACACAAAATAACATATAAATCATCTAATTCATATAAGAGATGAACTATCAGGATATTTATGAAATTCAAAAGAGCTTTTGCTTGTTAGGAGGAGAAAGAAGAGACTTAGATTGAGAAATATCAGGAGCTTCACATTTAACTATGCTTTTATTTCTTGATAGGATTGGAAAAACCAATACAACAAAATGCAAACATCAGCCATGCCTCGCGGAGGGAGACGTGGTTATTTGCTTTCTTATTCTCTGGATTTTCTGAACTTTAAATGTTTCTCCAGAGTGGCAGGCCCAGCCAATTGTCCCCCATCGTGGTATGGCCTTACCCATGACCCCAGCAGCCTCTACCTGTGCAGTACCCCCCAGACTCCTTCCCTGCTGTGAGGACCCCAAGGTGAGAGCCATGGTGTGTCCTGCGTGTCCTGCGAGGAAGGCTGCTTACCTGAGAGGCTGGGCCCTGGCACATGGGCTCTGAGACTGCCTCGTGCTGAGTCGGCTCCGGGTAGAACTGGAACACATAGACACTATGATTAGAACTGACGCTTCCCTTCCTGGGACAGACACAGGACACACAGAAAAGGACCCTGTTAGCAGCTATCAAAGAGCTACCAGCTAAACCACACATTAACCAAAATATTTGGACAGGCTACAGGCTCATACATGAACTCCCACATTTCTGATGAGGTTGGTGACAAGTTCAGGTTGCTGATAGAAAGCCCCTAATTTGGACCCACTATGTCTTTCCTTCTTTTAACCCTATATCAAAGCCAAGTTCTTCGTGAGGGTGCTTGACAGTCATTGATGAATTGAGCAAAAGTAAAAATCATTGTGTTCATAAGGACACTGATGAAGTGAGACAAGTCCGTCTGCCCATCTACCTGTGTGTCCCCTCTGGATGGCGAGGTATCTATGGGACGAGTGATGGAATCATTGCTCTTACCCATTAAGATAGTTGGCGACTTTTCATTGTCTGCTGAGACTGAAAAGTAAAAATATTTGTTAGAAGAATCTGGCTTTGTTAGTTTGCTCATGCGTGACATACTGAAACTTCTCTTTGAGGAGGGATATTTGTACAAAGAGTGGCTAGCGGTGTTTGTCAGAGGGATACTTGTGTCTTTGGAGTGTTGAGATTTGCCCCTCTATGCACTATCTAGCTGGATTACTCTGGGCCAAGAGCAAAGCTGCCCCAGGAGGGGTCGCCTGAACCTGCCCACATGTACCATCTGCACATTTGTTTATTCACCGAGCACTGTGAAGGGTGCTGGGGACACAGTGCGAAACCCTTGTCTTGTGGAACTTAACATCTGCTGCTTCTGGTGACCTTAGACATCACACATTGTCCCTGGAGTCCTTGGTAGTAAAATTATCCCTGCCCCCAAACAACAGTTTATTTTTTTCTATTGGCTTAAAATGCTGGAAGTGTAACATACACATACAATGTATCGCTTTTTTTTTTTTTTAGAGACAGGGTCAGGCTGCAGTGTAATGGTTATTTACAGGCACAACCCCACTACTTATCAGCATGGGAGCTTTGGCCGATTCCATTTCTGACCCAGGCCAGTTCACCCCTCTTTAGGCAAACTAGTGCCCGCCCACCCCACCTGCCTCCTGGGAGGTCACCATATTGAGGCCAAACTCAGCGCAGACACATGATCAGCAGAGCGCACTGCAGACCAGAACTCCTGGACTCGGGCCTATCTAAGGTCTGTCTCAGCCTCCTTGAGTAGCTGGGACGACAGGTGTGCTCCACTATATCCAGCCATTTTTTGTTGTCAGAACTCATAGCTCATTGACATACCTGATGATATGGCTGGGTGGTCAACATCTTCTGGGACGGCAGAAGTTGAGGGAGCTGTAGGAAAGACAACACAAGGGAAGTGACTCCTAATGTTTAACATTGACTAGAAAGAGAAGGACCATTTAGAAAGCAGGGCTGGGGGGAGGGGTTGTGGCAAAATGGCTGTGTGTTTAGCTGGGAGCAGAGACACCGCACTCTCTTCACCTGGCTTAGCACCACAGGGCAGACGCCCCTCCTCATGGATGGCACATCCTGGACATCCCGCAAGATCCCAAGAGGCTCACACTGCGCTCTGACCAGACACCAGGCTCTCTGCTAAACTCCTTACATGGACTCACCGCCTAAATCCTTACAACAACTTCTAAAAATAAATGGTTATCATTCCCAGTTTTCAGATGCGGTAACAGAAGTGCACACAGACGTAAAGCAACATCGTATGGGTCTCCAGGGCGGAGGTAGAAGGAGGGGACCCAGGCCCAGCAGTTGGCTCTGAGCACTTACTGCCAAGTAAATGAAATATATTACTTAGGTTTCAAAAATATTCTTATTTAGTCACTTAACTGTGAAAGCTAGGTATTTTAATGTGTTGCTCTCTCCTCTGTGAATGTTTGGAAGTAAACATCAGTATGCAAACTGGGACCAGCCAAATGGTATTCATTTATTTAGCTAGCTACTGATTTATTCATTTAAGGAGCATGAATGCCCCCTGGAGAGCAGATCTGCAAACGTTGTTTTCTGCGCACGTGTGTGTGTGTGTGTGCGTGTGCGTGCACGTGTGTGTGTGTGTGCATGTGTGTGCGCACTCAGGGCAACGTTGAAGATGAGAATTGTATGGATTCTTCCCCAAGAATGTCATTGGGGGAACGAGCAGACGCACGACCAACAGTGTAAGACAGAATAAGAGCCACACGTGAGGACAGAGGAAAAGCCGTGGGATCTAGAAGAGGGAGCCACCTTGCCAGTTTGGGGGGGCTGGGGAGGACAGGAACAGTCGTGGTGGGGAACTGATGCTGACGCCACAGCTGCCACCCTATAGGCGATTGATATGTGAATTTGGGAGAAGGGCAAAGATAAGAAAAGTAAACACAGTCTGGGCTGGTAGATTAACACTTTTTACTATTAGCTTTTGTCATTTCTTTTTTTTTTTTTTCTTTTTTTTTATTAAATCATAACTGTATACAATGATATGATTATGGGGCATCATACACTCACTTCATAAGCCATTTGACACATTTTTATCACAGTGGTTAACATAGCCTTTCCGGCGTTATCTCAGTTACTGTGCCAAAACATTTACATTCTACATTTACCAAGTTTCGCAAATACCCCTGTAATATGCACCACAGGTGTGATCCCTCCGATTCCCCTCCCTCTACCCACACCCCCCTTTCCCACTTCCCCCTATTGTTAAGTTGTAGCTGGGTTATAGCTTTCATGTGAGAGTCCCAAATTAGTTTCATAGTAGGGCTGTGTACATTGGGTATTTTTTCTTCCATTCTTGGGATACTTTACTAAGAAGAATATGTTCCAGCTCCATCCATGTAAACATGAAAGAGGTAAAGTCTCCATCTTTCTTTAAGGCTGCATAGTATTCCATGGTATACATATACCACAATTTATTAATCCATTCGTGGATCGATAAAGGTTTAATAACCAGAATCCACAGAGAACTCAAACGCATCAGCAAGAAAAAAACAAGGGATCCCATCGCAGGCTGGGCAAGGGATTTGAAGAGAAACTTCTCTGAAGAAGACAGGCGCACGGCCTTCAGACATATGAAAAAATGCTCATCATCTTTAATCATCAGAGAAATGCAAATCAAAACTACTTTGAGATATCATCTAACTCCAATGAGACTAGCCTATATCACAAAATCTCAAGACCAGAGATGTTGGCGTGGATGCGGAGAAAAGGGAACACTTCTGCACTGCTGGTGGGAATGCAAATTAATACATTCCTTTTGGAAAGATATATGGAGAACACTCAGAGATCTAAAAATAGATCTGCCATTCAATCCTGTAATCCCTCTGCTGGGCATATACCCAGAAGACCAAAAATCACAACATAACAAAGATATTTGTACCAGAATGTTTATTGCAGCCCAATTCATAATAGCTAAGTCATGGAAAAAGCCCAAGTGCTTTTGTCATTTCAAATGGACCCTCCTACTTTCCGATCAGGCACCATGCCTAGTCATAACTTTGCAGTAGTTAATAGGATTCAAATGCAGAGAATTTAGTATAATTCAGAGATTAAGCTCCAGGACTATGAAGTCAGATTATTTGTTAACATTCCATCGACCTTGGGGACAATATTTAACCTATCTGAGCAGGAGTTTCCTTATTTGGAAAGTGGATATTATTGAAGTTCCCTCACCTGAATGTTGGGAAAATTAAGTGAGAAAATCCATGTAAGGCATTCGACATAGGCTGTTGTCATGGAGTGAGGCGATGTTACTGGTTATAAATTAAATGCAAGCCACATATGTAATTTAACATTTTCTGGTAGCCACGTTTTAAAAATTAGAAAGAAACAAGTGACATTAATTTTAATAATATATCTTATGTAATCCAGTATACCCCAAACATCGTCATTTCAATATAATAATATAAAATACAAATATATAAATGTAATCAATGTAAAAAGTCGATGAGTAATTTTACATTCTTTTGATGGCATTGCCTTTGCTTTTCTTTATCAAGGTATAATTGATATACCCCCAAACTGCACATGTTTCAATGTATACAAATTGATGACTATGGACATTTGCATATACCTGTGATACTATCGCCACAATACTATCAGGGTAATCAACATATTCATCACCTCCAAAAGTTTCCTTGTGTTCCTTTTTTGGGTGTGATAATAATGTTTAACATGAGCTCTCGGGCTTAACAGACCTTTAGATGCACAGTGTCAGGTGTTAACTATAGCACCATGTTGCACAGCAGACCCCTAGAGCTTGTTTCTCTTACATAACTGAACCTTTATATCACTGAATAACCACGCCCCATTTCCCTGAGCCTTTGGAAGATCCGGTGTGTACTAGACACACACAGCACATTCCAGTAGCCACATGGATAATACAGGTTTAAGGTCTTCCTGGAGATTATCATCGGCATAATTAGAATAGGAATTATGTGTTGGTACAATTGAAACGTCAGCAGTTACAGATGGTAGAGAGTGGAGACAGAATTAAGCAGAATGATGAAATGAAAATGGACTAAATGGTGACCACCACTTACCACAGCTGGAAAGAGGGGGTCACTCGTAAGTGTTTAAGAGGGTCACTACCCAGACATTAGGTCAGGTGCTCTTGTTTATTCTTATATTTGAAAGATATGAAAAGACTCTTTAGTAATCTCTTTCTCTTACACAGACACACCCTCACCCCTACCTCTTTTTCTTCTTTTTCTTTGCATTTGGGCAAGCAGGGGAAAGGAGAAGTTTTGCATTATCATGTTCTTTAATAGTAAAACTAAATAAATACAAGGTGAAGCTGGACAGCGTGAAGTCCGGACCATTTCAGGGTCCTTTTCTCTTCCTTCTCAAATCATTTGACCTTAAACCATGAGTGGTGCCTAGTGAGGTGGCAGCACCACTGACTATCATTACAGTGCAACTTAGAAACCATAATAAATCTGGTCCCAGAGGTGGAGAGTCCTACCTGGTGATGTTGAATGTGCAGCAGTCGTGGGAGACAACGGGGTTGAGATGGCAGCAGGTAGAACTGTAATAAAGAAACACTTGTTAATGTTAAGTGATTGCTCACAGTGACCTGAGGGAGGGATGGTTGGCCAGGAGCTCCCTGCAATTTCCTGCGATTTCACAAGATGTAGTTTTGCGTCAGCTCCAAAGTGACCACTGTGAAAGTGATAGAAATGCCAGGTCACCTCTCAGCCGCTGATCCTCGGTCCTATTTGGACTCCATCATATCCACCTGTCTTTCTCCCAGATTCAACATCCAGGGGCAGGTGTTTGGTGTTTTATGGTGAGAATTATGTGCTGTGGGTTTTAATATGTGCCCCATAAGTTGAACTGAATGTCTAGACCAGTGGTTTTCAACCTTCCTAATGCCACGACCCTTTAATACAGTTCCTCATGTTGTAGTGACCCCCAACCATAAAGTTATTTTCATTGCTATTTCATAACTGTAATTTTGCTACTGTTAAGAATTGTACTATAAATATCTGATATGCAGCATGTATTTAGGCGACCCCTGTGAAAGGGTCATTCAACCCTCAAAGGGGATGCGATCCACAGGTTGAGAACCGCTGACCTAGACCATGAGGACCCTTTAGCATGTTTATTCACTTGTCCTGACTATTTTACTTCTACGATTGTTGTGTTACTGATGTTTCTGTTTGTCAGTGTTGCACTGCCATGAAACCTCTCCATGGCTCCACAGCCATGCAGTACAAGGTTAGACAATTAAGTTTGAGAACTCATCCTAGAAAAAGTGCTACCCATATTATTGCTGAATATCACTGCAGACATCAGAGGGTCAAGGGAAGTACTTTGAAGGTCTCTGGTCTCAGTACTTACTTAATGGGGTAGAGTGGGGTACAGTGTCCCCGAGGAAATTGCAGGAGATGGATAACCATCACTTATCTTTTTGGATTGACCTGGGTAGATGCTCCCCTTCTTCTATTACAGTTTTCTCCTCTCTACTTGCTATTCTGCTCACCGTATTTCAATGCGTGTCCTGAATTATGTGTTTATTTTCTGTGTTCCTGAGCAGTAGTAACTATAGAATTTTATTTTGTAAACAAATGTGGGAGGCACAATCTTGACTTCCCCAAAGATGTTCACATCCTAATAACTGGAACATGGGAATATGTTAAGTTACAAGGCCAAGGAGAGAATTAAGATTGCTGATGATGTGAGGGTTGGTAATCAGCTGCCTCAGGGTAGGGAGATTACCCTGCATTATCCAGGTGGGCCAAAGTAATCACAAAGGTCCTTAAAAGTGGAAGTAGGATGCAGAAAGAGAGTCAGAGAGAGACATTAATAAATTAGCTACCGGCTTTGAAGACAGAAGCCTGGGGCCACCAGCCAAAGAAGGCAGGTTGCCGCTAAAAACAGGAAAAGGCCAGGAATTGGATCCTTCACTTTCGGATCTTCCAGAATGAACACAGCCTGGCTGATAACTTTGTTTTTAGCTAAGTGAGACCCAGTGTGGATTTCTGACTTTTAGAACCACAAGATAACCAATTTGTATTGTTTAAGGCACAAAGTTATGGAAATTTGGTATAGCCGCAATGGGGAACTCATACACTAAATAAACATTACGTGTGCTTAAATGCTTCTTCCTCTGAAAAACTGAAACATGTCCCTTGTAAAACTGAGAGAGTTTGGCCAAACTGAGGATTAAAGATAATTACAAAATCTCTATGTTAAAAAGGGTTTTCAGTATTTTGTTCTCTTTATTTTTCTTTTATTTTTTAAGGGGTGCACCATTCCTGGAAATGCTGCAATACCAGGTCTGTGCATGGAGTGGATGGAACAAGCTCCTATTCCAACTGCCTGCTCCAAAAATCCATTTAATATAGTGTCCTCAGATAGAGGATGTATCAGATATTAAACTGATAAGAACAGGTACTACACTTGATCTTAGCCAAAAGGCCGAGAAGCGATACAGTATTTTTGTATTTTTTTCTAAACAACAACAACAACAAAATGGTATTATTATTGTTCCTTCTTTAGAAGTTAGTGAACCTATTAGAGGGACACCTGAAAATCATCTTCATTCAACTCATTTATGAAGGGGCAGAGTGCGATGAGTTAGCAGAATAACCCCCAGCCTCCCTCTTGTTCACTTCTCTCTGGGTAAACAGAAATGTCCTAGAACAGAAGTTCTCTTACCTGATAATATGGTTGCTGAATTTCCATCACCTATTGGTGAAGATAAATTAAAATGTTTCTTATTCAAAATTAAATTGAACAACTTTTACTTGAACTACTTTGGTTTTCAACAAATTTTCTATGTGAGAGATTTAATAGGCAAAATGTAAAACAGAGCGAACTCTTGGTGAAATATAACCCCTCAGACTTTGCGGGTGCTCAGAAGTACTGCATTTGCTGATCTGGTTGTTCTGAAGACACGCTGGCTCTTCTGACTCTTTGAAATGCCCACTACACACTGAGAGCCAGCCAGTCCCCTGCAACTCAGGACTACTGGCCTGCCCCAGACAGGTCCTCAACTAGGATCAGAGAAAGATAATCACAGCACATCCACATCCACCTGTCTTCTCAGCTCAAGCCTCCCTCACATCCCAGTGGCCATAAGGTATTTCTTCCTGGACTCTTGGCAGACATTTCTATTAGTCTTACATATATATTATTAATTATTATGCAGTAGAAGCTCCACAGTTGGCCACCTCCCTACATTGACCACCTCCATACATTGACGTAATTTTCATAGACTGGACATGCACCACATGTACATATCAGTACTGGAGGCCTCGTTCCTTATGTTGACCTCCTCCCTCTGTTGACCAGTTTGTTACAGACCCCTGGGTGGTCAATTTGCAGAGCTTCTACTATATATACTATTATTGAATTATACACTATACATTCCTCATAATGCACATAATATGTTATCTTACAGCACGGGCATTAAAGTGTTATAATAGTACAATTTTATGTAGTATACTATATCATAGTTATTATATCAGATTAATTATACTGTACGTATTATCATACATACATTACATAGTGACATATATTATAACATATTATTTTGTTTATATATAGCCTATTATATTATTTGTACATCTAGCCTACTACAGATTTCAAATGACTGACAGTAAAATATATACACATATGTATGAATAATACATATATACACATACACTTGCGTATGTATACATATATAGCAGAACCAGAAAAATAGAAATATAAGATTAATAATCACACGGATGAAAGAGAAAGAAAAAGTACCAACAAACTGGCAAAACTCTTAGTTAATTCTTAGAACTGGTTGTTCAGTGAAGCTCTGAACTTCCTGTAATGTGAGGGCAGGAGGAAGTCACCTTGCTGTCACGGAACTCTCATTGTCTGATAGGCGGGATCTTCCTAAAGGGAGTCATTGCCTTTGTTGGAAGACCAGTGAGTATTTTAATACCTAATACATTGTTTTCAACAGCCATTTACAGCAGAGGCAGGATACTGTGCACATTATCTATTATTTTTTTCATTCAGTAAGTGTTGATCTAGAACCTACAGTGTACCAGGAACTGTCCTTGGCTCTGAGATAAACAATATTGCTAGAATTCTGCTCCCACAAAACCTACATGCTGGGGGTCAGGGTGGAGGACATTTATTGACCAGGGTAACGAGAAAAATACAAAAAACATCTCGGACCTATAAATACCAGGAAGAGGAAAACAACAGGTTGACCCATTACTCTCGACCGAGAGGGATTCTTTCTGGACCATCTATTCAGGGAAGTCTCTCTGAGATAGTGACATTTTAGCCGAGACCTGATTATAAGGAGTAAGCTGAGGAAACATCTGGGAAAAGAGCCTTTTAGACAGAGGGAAGAGCCCCCTACAAAGGTGGGGGCTACTTTGACAGTCTCAAAGGATGGAAAAAAAGATCTGGGGTTAAGAGGAGGTGTTTTCTCAGTGGTCAGAGACACAAGTAAGCACTAGGTCATACAGGATCTAAAAGGCCAAGGTAGCTGATGTAGCATTATTCAAAGGCCATGGTAACTGATGTAGAGTTATTCAAAGGCCACGGTAACTGATGCAGCGTTATTCAAATACTGTGGAAAGCCTTGGAGGGGTTTGAGAGAAGGTGAATGATCCCACTGACAATGTACCAGCCTGCTCCCGTCTCTGTGACTAGAGCAGATTATGTGGATATGGGGGGAAGAAAGAAGGGAGGTAGAAGACCAGTTAGAAAATGTTGCCAAATTACATTGAAAGGTGACCAGGCTTTGGATGACAGCAGGAACCATGGAGTTGGGAGGTGCTAATGAGGTCAGCATATGCTTTGAAAGTAGAGACAGAATTTTCTGACGCATTAGTTGTGTGACGTGAAAGGGGAAAAATAAGGGATGGTTCCAATTTCTCCTGGCCTGAGAAACTAGCTGGACTAAGAAATATGTGTATTTTGAACATCAGCTGTCTAAAAAAACCAAGCAAAGTATTGTAATATGGAACAGATTAGCAGCTGTGCCTCTTGCTAGCTGCATACCTTGGAGAAGTTGATTAATTTTCCTATGCCTCAGTTTCGTCATCAGTAAAATGAGGATTACAATAGCACCTGGTTCATGAGGTTGCTGTGAAAATTAAGCGCAATGCATGCCAAGTGCATAGAATTAATGCGTTCTTCAGAGCAGGTTTCAAGAAGCTAAAGGTGGTGGTTCAATGCTAGCTCAGTGACTGCTTTTGTAAATGAAATTTTATTAGAACACAGGCATGCCCATTCGGTTGTGAATTGTCTGTGGCTGCTTTAATACTGTGGCAGCAGTTTCATAAATGTAACGATCTGGCCTGAGACGCCTAAAATAGTTACTATATGTGGCTCCTTACCAATAAGTGTTTGGACCCCTCAGTTAGATAATTAAATAACTAATAGTCAGGCAGGTGAAGTCCTTAGGACAGTGTCCAAACATCGTAAACACTCAATACAAGCTGGCTCTTGTTACCTTTCCAGGTCTGTGATCTCATTTAGTTTAAATGCAGCACTGTCAAGTAGGTGTTTTTATCTCCCTTTTAAAAAAGAGTGTAAATGACTTGCCCACAGTCACACTAAATTAATGGCAGAGATGGAACGTAATGCTCAGAACTTCTGCTGGGTCTGCTTCCAGACCCATTGTCCTCCCCTGGTCCCAAGGCTCCGCCTTGGTGGGTACGCAGGCCTGGCTGGAACACGTTCCCACTGTTACCAGCCGCAGGACTCACGGATCTCCTAACACACGGGGAATTGATACACATGCTGCATGTACAGGATATGTGCTACCTTCTCCCCTCCAAATGTGGCTGCAGTTGCAAGAAAAAACTTCTAATTTTAAACCAAAAGTAACTAATTGCAAATTTAGTAAGAAAATACCTCTTACCACGGGGCACTTGCAGTGATCCTTCAGCATTCTCTGTAGGGAGATGGATTGGAAATTTGGTGGAAGTTAGAACATGAGAGCAAATAGTGGGCAGGTCACATCCATCCCCCAACACGCCAAGTCCCACCTAGTAGGACAGAATGTACACTCAACAGCCATGTGAACGATCCAGTTTACCAAGGTATTTCCTCAACATGGTGATAGGAATGATGCTTTTCACAGCACTTCCATTGTGAAAGTGAAAATAGCAATACTAGAGAAAAACTAAAACCCTCATGATTGAAATGAAAATAAAGCTATTAATAGTTCTTGTGGGAGGAAGAAAGAAGTCCCGCAGCATTTTAGAGTGAATGGTAGGATTATCTTAATGGCCCCGGAATGCAGAAATGGCAAATAATGAGTGCTGAAATGTGGCAATCCGGTCCCTCCCATCACTTATTCCATTTATTCTTTTATTATCTACTTGTTACTTGCCCAAGTAGCTCCTAGAATGGAGCACGTCAGGTCAACAAAACAGAAGCATACGCTTACCTGCTGTGGGCTTTACGGACTCAGGGTCTGTTAACAGTTGGGAAGAGAAAAGATCTGCTTTAGAAAGGGCATCTGCTCTGGAGATATTTAAAACAAGAAATGAATCTTAAAATGAAGAAAAAACTAAAATGCTGACTCTTCGTCTTAGTTCGGGTAACTTTAATGAACCATTAAAGGTGTACATGTGCACAGCTTGCCAGTCCAACTGTGGCTGTGCTGTGTGCATTGTGCAAACTCTGTAACACTTCCAAATAGGAGGTGAACGCTCATTACACATGCAAAAGAGGAGCAACCCAGGGCTTTATAGACCAGACTGTTTTGATGGAATCCTAAACCAAAACACTAACTAAATTAAAAAAAAAAATCAAAGGGGGAAGAAAACTCAAAAACTAAATGAAAAAAACTAATACACACACTTGTCCACTAATTGAGATGTTTGAATGGAGTTAAAAAGCTAATGCATTACATTGGCATCATCTGGCCATAGTCTGGCTGGGTTGAATACAATCAGAAATTTTGTTAAGTGGCCAATTTTACTGCTCTAGGAGCTGAATTATTTACTTTGTTCCCCATGAGCGCACAAATTTATGTCTGTAGCATCAGTAATACGTGTGCTGCATAATAGTCACATTTGGTGGAAATGTTTACATTCTTTAGACCAGAGATTCTCAAGTAGGGGCAATTTGCTCCCCCAAAGGACATCTGGAAATGTTGGAAGACATTTTGGAATCTAGTCTTTGTTAGGGAATTGCCACTAGCTTCCACTATTTTTCTCTGTATAAAATCTGTTTCAACATTTTGTGGCTAATAAATTCCTGACCTCAGGTTGAAGCTCTCCTGTTACCAATGTCTCCTAGCTCTTTGCTGGCATGAGTGGGGCTGGGGTGCTACTGTCATTTATTGGGGGCTGTAAGACAAGCCCACAATGTACAGGACAGCTCCCCACCCCTCATACACCTCAAAAGATCTAGCCTCAAACTCTGCTCTAGACTGAGCGTGATAATTACTCTTTGGTCAAAGACTTGTCACGAGCAATAGATGACCTGAATTCACAGCCAACAGGACAAGCCAATGCTATTCTAACTTATAACTCCTTGCTTTGTCACCTTCAATAGACTGTAAACGTTTAGTGGGAAAAAACTTTATCCCTAGTTCACCAAAGCATCATGAATAAAGAAAGAACACATTCCATGAGTGATTCAGGACTTACGTTGTCTTTTTGCCCATTATTTTGGAATCTAGTGTTTGTTATGGAATTGCCACTAGCTTCCTCTATTTTTCTCTGTATAAAATCTATTTCCACATCTTGTGGCTAATAAATTCCTGAGCTCAGGTTGAAGCTCTCCTATTACCAAGGTCTCTTTACTCTTTGCTGGCATGAGTGGTAGAGATGGCCTACGATTATGGTGCGAGCATCGCCAATGGGATCAGTGAAGATGCAATCCAGGGGGAGAAGCAGTCATTACCTGTGCAGACAACACTGGCATCTTCTCTGGGACCACAGTTGTGCAGTCCCCAGCCGGCATGAGGACATTGCCCCAGAAAACTCTCTTTTCCCGAACAGTCCACATCATCCAGCAGAAACTGGCCCTTGCCTTCACCAAATTCAGCTTCAGCAGGGGCTGCGAGGGCGCGCCCACAGCCCAGCTGCCGGCACACCACGCTGGCTTCATTCACGTCCCACTGGTCATCGCAAACCCTGCCCCATTGGCCATGGTAGAAAACTTCCACACGCCCAGAACATCTGCCTGACCCATTCACTAGCTGTATTTGTGGCCAGTCTTTTGAAGAAATACAGAAATATTACATGTTAGAAGAAGGAACAAATTCTGCATCAACCCATTTGTTTAACTTTGCAACAAGTTATCTGTTGAGCACATACTGGGTCATAGCAGAGAGCCCTGGGGATACTGTGGCTCACAGAGCTGGCTCCTGCTGCCATAGACTTTAGAGTTTAGTTTGAAAGTCTAGAGGAGGCGGTCACATTAATCTAAAATTAAGTGGATTTGCAACTGTGCTAAGTTCTGAGAAGCATTTTCAAGAGTTCACAATGAAATGGGAAGATTGTGGGTATCAGAGGGGACAATGGCTAAAGAGCAGGAAGGGGTTAAGTAGATGCAGAAGCTTGGAGAGCAAGACAGAGCCTTCTTCTGTGCATTAACAAAGAAAAACACACAGGATTATGAGTGAGCTGAAAGCATAATATGTAAAGATTATGCACAATAGATGAAATCATTTTGTTTGGTAGTGTTTTCATGGTTGGAGAACTACCCAACACTTAGAAGCACTGACCCAGCAAGCCGTATCAGCTGAGGAGTTAGAAAACCTTGACTTACCACCAGGAAATGGTGTTAGAATTTCAGCATCTAAGTGCAAAGAGAAATAAACAAGGTGTCACTGCCATTGCCATGCAAAATAACTATCTAAGTTTACAGGGCAAGCACCAGCATGTGTGTGATGGCCTCATGGAGCAGATGATGAGCTAATGGCATCTTTGGGGGTGTATATTCAGTAGGTTTTGATAAGTAGCAAGGGAAAAGTTGATTGTGCATTTGGGGAGCAGTGTCATTTACAGATGGCTCTTTTAAACTGGATTATTTGTGCAAATTCACCTCTGCCAGAAAGGCAACAGGATCATCTGCTTATAGAAGTGTATTCCTATGGTGTTTATAAATGTACTTCTTTTTTTTTTTTGTAGAGACAGAGTCTCACTTTACCGCCTTTAGTAGAGTGCCATGATGTCACAGGACTCACAGCAACCTCTAGCTCTTGGGCTTCAGCGATTCTCCTGCCTCAGCCTCCTGAGCAGCTGGGACTACAGGCGCCCGCCACAACGCCCCGCTATTTAAGGAAGGGGACCGCTGGAAGACTCAGGTCAACAATGGGGCGTGCTTTTCTTTTCTTTTTTTTTTTTTGAGACAGAGTTTCATGTGGTCACCCTTGGTAGAGTGTCATATGTCATAGCTCACAGCAACCTCAAACTCTTGGGCTCAAGCGATTTTCTTGCCTCAGCATCCCAAGTAAGTGGGACTACAGGCACCCACCACAATGCTGGCTATTTTTTCAGAGACCAGGTCTTGCTCTGGCTCAGGCTGATCTCAAACCCATCAACTCAGGCAATACACCCACCTCGGCCTCCCAAGTGCTAGGATTACAGGCCACAGACATGAGCCACACCACGCCCAGACTCGGGGAATGCTTTTTCCCATTAATCTTCGGATTTGCTAAATGGGGGTGAGAGGGACTCAGTGTCCCAAGGCTATATTCACTGCCTTTCTAGCCTCGGAGGTATCATTTGGCTGTGCAAAGTTAGAATTGTCTTCAGTTCAGTTTGAGTTTAATTATATCTCTGAATGGTAATTTACTAAACCACATGTATATCATTACTCCATAATTTTCTAAAATACATTCGGGCAACAGTTTGGGGAGAAAATATTTCCTGCATGGTTAAAGGCAAGGAAGCCACTTGTTTTTTTCCTTTATTGGTTGAGTCCTTTTGGTTAAATTCAGTGCGTCTTCAGCCCCTCTCCCACCTCCCGTGAGAGTCATGTGTTGGTAAATACCACAAGGGCTTAAGGCAGGCGTCCTCAAACTTTTTAAACAGGGGGCCAATTCACTATCCCATAGACCATTGGAGGGACTATAGTTTAAAAAAAAACTATGAACAAATTCCTATTCCAGACTATAGTTTAAAAAAAAACTATGAACAAATTCCTATGCACACTGCACATATCTTATTTTGAAGTAAAAAAACAAAACGAGAACAAATACAATCACACCGCCTCATGTGGCCCGCGGGCCGCAGTTTGAGGACCCCTGGCTTAAGGGCTTTGTGGATGTTCTGTTAAAGACATAGGAAAGTGTGATTCTTACCAAAAGCTCCTGGAGTTTCATACTCATATTCTGTGTGAAAAAAAAAAAGATGAATATAACTTGAGTCTCTAAGAGATGATAAAAATTCTGGAATGCCCTGCACTTACTAGAAAGGTCCAGTGTTCCCCCACAGTAGTCTTATATATGGTTAATCCAAATACGCTTAGGGCATTTCTATCCTAGAAGGAGAGATCTTTGGACTATTTTTCAGTATTCACATTTTAGTCTAAACTCTATGCTTAGCAATAGCCCAGTACCTGGAACTAGATTTGATTTTCTGTTTCTCAGCCCGAGATTGGGGTAGGAGAGTCCCACAGGCTAAACAGGGGTATCTTTTGAAGGGACTGACATTATCTCATGCTGTTGAGTATTCAACACCTTGTTTTTGTAACACAATAAATATACTTTTACTATAACTTGGAAGCAAAACCGCAAGTGATTTTTTAAGAAAAAAGGATTTCAGAGAGAGTCTCTGCTTAGTTTAGGCAACCCTGGGCTGAGCGATTTAGGGTTACTTGTTTGAGAAACATTGGAACTGATCAATCCAGTCACATTTGTTCTCTCAATTCATGTAGTCAACTACTCATTGCTCCAATGAACATTCATCGACTTTCTTTCAATATTAGCAGGGAGGAACAGTACTCTAGGAAATGGAACTGCGGAAGTTGTGAGCTTTGATGATGTGGGAAGGTGGGTCTTAGGGCAGGTCAGCACAGGGGTCCTCTGCATCTGGGGAGTTTGCCAGGTCTTAGGGTGTGTGTGTTTGGGGACCTGAATTAGGTGAGAAGGGTGAAACTGCTAGCAGACCGTCAGAAACAAGTCTGAATGTTTGCAAATTTTGCCTAGACAGAAGGCAATTTTTCCACAGTGTGGATACTTGGTGGTGTAGATATTCAGAGAGCTGAATGTGGAATATTCAGGACACTGTGAATTGTCCTGGAATGTGGACACAATCCACTGAATGTGGAATATTGATGAGACACTGATCAAGGCACTTACCCTTGACTTAACCTTGTTTCTGGACCTCATTCCCTTATTTGCAAGGCAGGCATCATAAACCCACTGAGTTGCTGTCAGATGTGGTGGGGTGGTTTTCTGCCCAGAAACTGGAAAGGCTCCATGACCAGGTGGGGTTTGTGTTCTGAGACTATCTCTCAGGAGATACTGCACAGAGCACATAAACACCTGGACATGCTAAGACTAATAATGATTCAGGGAATCTGTCAAAATGTCTTATTGAAAAGACATTAGACTACCCACCCCCACCAAGTGGCAAATTTAATCAACTTTAATCAGCAAGATGGGACGATTAGAAGAAATTGGGAAAAAACCTAGACCAAGGCTAATATTTGGGAAAGGAGATATAGACAATTTTGCTTTCATTACTGAAGCAATTATTAATTAACCAATTATCAGTTAATTATAATTAGTAAGTAGTTACTAAAATGAATATTCAACTGCACATACTTGACTCTAAAGCAGGGTTTCTTAAGCTCAGCATGTTGACATTTCGAGCTGGAAAGTTCTTTGCGTTGGAGGCTGTTCTATGTGCTGCAGGTTGTCCCGCCACCCACAGACGCTAATAGCACTTCCCTGTGTTACAATCAGAAATGTTTCCAGACATTGCCAAATGTTCCCTGGAGGACAAAGTCACCTCTTGTTGAGAACAACCGTTCAAAGGCATACTTGAAATGCATTTTAAGATTCCCCTGAAGTAAGACTTACAATAATTTGCCAACTTGACGATTCTCATCCTCTCCCTCACCCCAAAGATGCCTGGTCCAGGACACATAGAGAGACAGAGTCTTCTTTCTATCCACTGAGCCTGGAGCCCCCAGATGAAGAAACGGTACATCCCATGTAGTTATGCTTGGGCTGAGGACTCACAGGAAGGGCTTTGGAAAGTGTCTCACATGGTTCAATAACCAGGCAGGACCCAGGAATCCTGGAGGTTGGAGGGGCCAGGGCTGCCTCTGCCCTGCATGCTGGTAGGGGCCTTGGGAATGGTGCTTTAATGAACCAGAGCTCTTCTCCACGCCCTTAACCTGCCCTGAAGATAGAGCCAGGGCCATGTCTCTGCCTTCACCAAGTGTCCATGAGTCCTAGGAAACAGGGATGTTCTGTTCACTGTTGGATCTCTTGAAAGCCTCTCTGATTCATACTTGATGTATGCTTAATTCCTGGCCAGAGGGTGAAGGCTCAGACCCACTTCCTGGCATGTTGAACTTGGTAGGGGATGAGCAGGGGATTGTGAGAGAGACCTCTGGACCCCACTGTGGTGGGCAGCTAAGGAGCAAGGAGGGGCCTTTCTCTTCCTCCTGATTCTACACTCACCCCATCACCCAAAGGCAGTTTATTGGTGACACTCTGCTCAGAGTCAGGGGGTGGGGCTGACTTTCTCAGAAAGCATGAGTGTCAGTGGGTGTCGTGGGCAGAACTGCCTGCCAAGCTGTGGGGGGTGACCTGCACAAAAGCTTATTGGACAGGCAAAATCCTGCACCCCACTCCTAGATTGGATTGCAACTAGCAGGTTGCCCATCCTCACAGTGTCTGATGAAAGGCACATGATTATTACAGTTCTCATTTTCTTAGATAAAGGCTGAATAATGTGCAAAAAGCCACATTAAGCACAAGGAGTTGGAAGTTGTGGGGAGGGGATCATAGAGAATCCACTGGGGTGAGCCTGTCATCTGGAGACCCCAGGGCTGCAGCATCAGAAGGGCCCTGCCCTTCCCATGATGCTCTCTGCAGTCGCTATCTTGAAATTCTTAAAGAGTTTTGAAAAAGAGGACCCATAGCTGAGGTCCCAAGTGGACAGGGAGTTTTATACCAATGAAATGATGAGTTACAAAGGCCTCCTTCTGTGTCAGGAAGAAATAAGGAGACTCAGGACTGATTGGAAAAAATGAAAAGCCAACTCTCAGAAAAGATGGAAAGAACTTTACCCGAGCAGATGACACCAGCGTCTTCCCCGTGCTCACAGTTGTGGGTGAACCAGCCGGCGTGGGAGCACAGCCCCAGATTGGCCTCGGAACCCGAGCACTGCACATTGTCCAGAAGAATGGAGCCAGAGCCCTGGCCAAAGTAGGCCTCTCCGGGGGCAGAGATGGCCGTCCCGCATCCCAGCTGCCAGCACACCACCTGCGCTGCCTTCTCATCCCAGAAGTCATCACACACAGTGCCCCACGCGCCTTCAAAATACACCTCGACTCGGCCAGAACACCTTCCAGAACCTTCCATGAGTTGCACAATAAGCCAATCTTTGGGAGAAAGGCAGACCCCGACCACCACCTAATGTTAGTGAATGGAGTCATCTTCCCCACCATCTTCCCCATCTTCATGACAATGGCTGTTTACTGAGCAACATCTGTGTTCCTGGCATAGCCCTTTACAACTGGCACCTTTTTAAGGCTCACAGCTACTTTGTAGGGTATTATTGTCCTCAGTTTACCAGGGAAGAGATGGGATTCCACAATGGTAGTGGCTTCCCCAAGGCAGCTGTCCATAGGGCCCGGTTAGATCTGCCCTATGATGAGACTCTGGGCTTTTTTTCAGAAGCACTTCGCTCTGGATTCTTCCGCTCCCCCAAGAACCTAAGAAAGGAACTCTTGAGCTCTGGGTTCCTTGATATTTTAGCTTAGGAAATCTGTCCTGGAATCTCAGATGATTTCTGCTGTGTTATGTTATTGTCAGTGCTGAGTCAAAAGTTTCAGCGGAAGACAAGTCCACAGCAAATGCACACTCTGTGCGTTATTCCCAATGCTGCCCCCACCTCCTGTCACCGGGCACATGCATTTCAGCTTTCTGAGCACTTTGCTGGGGATTGCCCCATAGGCTGTCCCTGATAGTTTCAGGTAGGCAAGGCTGCCGGGTGCCAAAGTGCCAGAGTATAGTGGTCACAGCTGGCCTTTGGCGCTGCTTCTCAGCTCTGCCCCTCACTAGCCATGTGGTTCCTGGGGTCACTGAAGTGCTCATTTCCCTCATCCCGCCAGAGATAGTAGTAGCCATCTCAGAGGAGATTCAGGAAGCAAACACAGGTAACTGTGCTTGGCACAGAGGGAGCACTGGGAGCCCGCAGATTTTATTATGACCATTTTATGAACCAGTAATTAGCAAGATTAAGAGATAGACACAAATTCCCAAAGTGTGCTACCCAGGGAGAGCCCTCGGTGGGTCAATCTCCTGATCTTTCCACCTCCCAATGGCCACAGGGCAGTGCCTCTCTCTCTCGGTGTAGCCCTCAGCCTAGTCATCTCTGGGAGGACAAATTTGTAGGTTCCTGGAGTGAACCCCATGTCTGGGAGTGGAGCCCAGAATTTTGCCTGTTTGACAAGATCTTGGGAATTATCATATACTCCAACATTTACGAGCACCTAAGATAAAGACTCTTAAGTCAGTCTTTAATGTATAAGAACAAAGATCTGAGGCCATCTCCATCTTGTGAAGCAGAAATAAGACTGGGGTATCTTTATTTCCAGAGATGAGTGGCTTACCCTTCTGTGTGAGGGCTGTCCTTCCACAGGAGCCCTCACATCCTTGCCCTGCAGGTCCCACCTATCCTCGGCCCCTCCTCCTCTAGGCCAAGGAGACTGTCCAGCTGTGACTCACCTTCTTGCTGTTGCCCAGGTGCCCCTTGGATGGTGTATCTCTCAGGGTGTCCCTTCCACAGCCTTCCTCTGGATCCCCTGACATCCCTCCTGTAGCAAACTGAGATGCAGCAGTCTTGTTAGAACAGAACTGAGATCCTGAACACAGCTGGGACCAGATAACAGCATCATGGTCCCATTCTGAATCCGCTAGCTCACAGGGTCAGCAGAGTGTGGCCTGGGGATCTGGATTTTCAACAATCCCAAGGATCCTGTCATGTGGAAAGTTTAGAAATTCATGTTGTGGAACCATTTTTCCTTAAGCTTTTACTTTGGGATGCACTTGGTCTTATAATTCTCCTTTCAAATCAAGGTGTTTGTCCCAGTTATTCCAGTGTTTTGTCAGCCAGTATATTTTATTATGAATTTTCCGCCATCTGTATAGTTAATCGTGAAGCATTTTCTTTGAGTAAGTTACAGTTTATACATTCATTCAACCATACTTTTTATTTGATGGGTTCAAATTTCTCCTGAGTTTGTCTTTTTGCCTTTTTTGTGTATTTTTAAACTTATTTTTATGTTTTTGTTTTTATTATATATACACATGTATTTTCTTTTGGGGATTATTTAATTAATATTAATTTAAATTAATTTGACACTTTTGGATTTTTCTTTTAGTGGTATCTTTGGTAAGAGAGGAGATATTTGGCTACATTCAGCATAAGCACAGCAGTCCTTTTTAAACCTGGTTCTCAACTCTTTCTGATTAAGTGCGTCTAATCACAAGGAAGTAAAATCTTCCAAAGTAGTCCGATGGATGAATTTTATTTTCCATCCCTCAAAATGAAGCCTCATACTGTCCACTTCTGTCTTCTCTTGGGTTACTAAAATTCCCTGGAATTTCATAACATCTCCTATCAACATGATATCCTTATTATTCAGGCAAGACCAACCCCAAATCAGAAAACTTTATGCAGTGTTTCCTAATTCTCCCTCCTGAAAACTTGATCTCCCAAAATCTTTATGTTCAGTTCATTTGAGTTTAACAAATGTCATGAAGCACCTACGCTGTGCCAAGCCTTTGGGGGGCCAGTGGCATACGACAGTGTCTCAAAGACTCTTTAAATACCCACTGCCTTGGGGTCTCCCAACCATATTGAAGGGTCCTGGACAGAATGGACTGTCCTCTTAGCACAGTGCCTAGAACGTACTAGACACTCACTTAATGCCTGGGAAATGAATTAATGGTGTGGGATATCAGGTGGGTTTGAAGAATGGGCTGGCTACACTTAGAGGAAGTGGGTAAACAGGGATGAGCCCTCCCATCTTGGGCCAGTGAGGGAACCACCTGCACTGGAACTCTGGTTCTGTGCTGGAGGGAGAGTAGGATGGACATATGGGAGAGACTTTTTTTTTAGGATTTTGAATGCTAAGAAAAGTTGGCTTTTAGGGGGCAGTGGGAGTGGCAGTTGGGGTTCTTTCTCAGAGGAGAGACATGGAAGCCCAGTCAGGGACAGATAGAGGTGAGTCAGAGGCAAAGGGAGGGAGGGGAAAAAATGGTATGCAGGTAACTGGAATGATTGAGCCAAAAGGTGTCATGGGCTTGGGCGGTGATAGCTCCAGGTATAAGTGGGGAAAATAAAATATAAGACCATATTTGTCAAGGTCAGGCTCTCAATTGCCTTTATTGGGATTTAACTGAGAAACTGCTTAGACTATAGATTCCTAGGCCTTACCCCAGGTCTACTGATCTTCTGGGGTTTGGTCCATGTTTACGGCAAGCTCCATAGGTGACTACTGGGCCTACCAACATCCGTGATTTGTTTACCAATGGAATACACGGAATAGAAAAGAGTGAAAGTAGAATTGACTGCAGGATTTGGGGCAATTATACATTTGAAAGACTGGCACCTAGCTCTCCTCCAGTGAGGACTGAGTAAAAGAAAATAGTTTTTTAAATTGGTACATGTGTGGGGGCTAACAATCAAGTTTGCGAACTTACTCTAGAGAAAGCGCTGCATAACTCCTCATTGCTGAGTATCATTAAGGTCACCTTTGAAGTACTCCCATTGGGAAGCTCTGCACTGACACCAGTGCCTAGTTCACCTTTCAAAGCAATTTTGGAACTCTTTTTCTGAATGACCATCAGAGCTGTCATCATATGAAGTCAGACAAATTAAATTTATAAATGTGCTACTGTGCACTTACACTGGCAGCACTGTACAAACAACTCAGGAAGGTTTCATAACATTGGTATATCGTTGTCTCACAGCTACGTTCATGATGATGTGTAGTGGTGTCTTGCTAAGTAGTGTTCATTATTGTTGCGTGTTTTTCTGTGTCATATGATGATAGCTCTGATGGTCATTCCAGAAGATGAGTTCTGAAATTGCTTTGAAGGGTGAATTAGACACTGGCATCAGTGCATAGCTTCCCAAGGGGAGTATAGTGATATTCAGCAATGAGCACTTTTCTAGGACAAGTTCACAAATTTAATTGTCAGACCAAGTGTGCGCACATGTATTAGATGCTTCAATCCATAATTTCTCAACCTTGCGCTTCCAAAAAAGAAGAAACACTAACATTAATTGGACACTTACCATTTGTTTCTTCAACTACTCTAGTGTCATCAGGTACCTACTATGTGCCAGGGCCTACTCTAGGCTCTTGGTGTTTATCAATAGACAAAACAGATAAAGACCTCTGCCCTTGTGGGGCTCACATTCTAGAAGAGAGGTGGTTTATGAATAAAACAGGAAATAAATAGATGAATTTTATAGTATTTTCAGAAGCAATAAGTGCTAAGAAAATAAAAGTGGGTAGGTAACAAGGGAGTTCTTAAGGAGTGGTCAGGGTAGACCTTATCAGATAGTGTGATTTGAGCAAAACTTACAGGGATGAAGCAGTTAGATTTGTTGCTATCTGGGGAAGACTGTTCCTGGCAGAGGAAACAGCCCAGAGGAAGACTTCCAGACACATTCTAGGGGCAATAGAAGGCCTGGAGGAAAGAAGAGATTGGCAATTCTGCCATTAAAAGTGCTTTTAGTATTTAATCAGGTGGGAATCAGAACTCCCCAAACTCCATTGATTTCGGTAGTTTGAATAAGGGAGCAAGAGAAAGAATATAAAGGGATGAGGACAGAACCAGATAGCAGACCTTGGAGGATCTCTCTGTCCTTGACATTCACTCTGAGTGAGAGGAGGAAGCTTTTGAAGGGTTTCAGGTGGGAAAGAGAGATGATTTGACTTGGGTTTTAAAAGGGTCACCTTGCTGGCCGTGTTAAGAATCAGCTGGGAAAGACAAGGAGGAAGCCAGGAGACCAGTCTTGGCTACTATAGGTATCCTTGCTCGAGATGGTGGGGCACAGTCTTGGGTGGGGCAAAGTGGGATGGTAAGAAGTGGCTGGATTCTGGTACAGCCAGTGTTTCCTGGTGGATAGGATGCAGGATGTGAGAAGAAGCACTGTGTCAAGAATGACTGTAGGATTTGCCCTGAGCAAGTGGGTGGATGGAGCTGTCATCATTATTGGGGGTGAGCTGACCACAGGCTGAGTACTGCTCATGATTATTTCACCAAATTCTCACAGAAGCCCCCTGAGTTGGGTCCTCTCACTCTCCCTATTTTATTCATGGGGAAACTGAGACCCAAAGAGGTTAGGTTATCTTGGTATGTCATTGGCCAAGAGCACAAATCACTTGGGCATATGAAGGAAAGAAAGAAGAGGTTAGTAATTCAGCTATTAGGGTGCTTTTGATATTTAATCTGGCTGGGAATCAGAACTTTTCAAACTGCACTGGAGTGGGGGGGTCAGAGAGCACTTGTCCCAGAGTAAGAGATAAGGTGCATGGTTTGTTGAAGTGCAGCCATGGGCCCTGCTGTCGGAGCCCCATCCACATGATCCACATGATCCCACCATTTCACATGTGTGCAAATTTTCACAGGCTCATTCTAATGTCCATTTACCTCCATTAACAGGTAAATATTCCATTAATTCAACAAATGCAACCTCACCACAGGCCGTTTGAGGACTGTCTCCACTGAAGGATTGTTTCTCCTGCCCCATCCCAGCTCGTCCTCTGCTCCTCTTTTGGAACTCCTGCTTTGCAGCTGAGAGATGCTGTTGAATCCAATGAATATTACTGAGCCCTTACTATTGCCAGCTTTGGTAGGGGTAGGATCCAAAGATAAATAAAATGCCTTTTCTGTTTATAGGGTATTTCCAGCCTAGTGGGGGGCATAGACACTCTCTATGAAACCGATAATCACTGTGATAGACAGCACAGTCAGGGTGTGTAGAAGGAAGAGGAAGGGCTGAGCCTTAAACACAGAGCCAGAAGAACAGAAGAACAGTGTTGCTGCAGAAGTTATCCCTTATGCAGAGGCAGTGGGGTGTAAAGCCACAAAACACATTCAGGAAGTCACCTGCAGTGAAGGGAGGCTGGATTGCAGGTGGCTGGCCAGGGAGTTACTCAGGACAGTGGGGTTAGAGAGGTGAGCAGGGGCACATCACAAAGCCTGGTGCATAATGGACGGAGTCAGCTTCTCAGGGGCTTAGGCTATAGTATAGAGGATGACGCTCATGGAACATGGAGGTCTGCAGGATGGACAGGCTGAGGATGGGGAAGCCAGGAGGCTGCTGGGACAGTCTGGGCAGAAAATCTCAAGGAGTTAAACTAAGAAAGAGGCAGTGGGGACAGAGAAGACAGCACAAAGCCACATTTGGGAGTTGGACTCTGTGCAGCCCGTGCTGAGCTGTTGAGCATGGAGGCCATGACAGGGTCACAGGGAACTCTCCACAGATCTGCACATGAGACGGTCCTTCCCTGAAAGTGGAAGCCTATGTTCTCTGTCTCTGCTGTGGGATGCTGACAGCAGCACCAGGCTGCAGTGGAGTTGCTCACACCAACCGTTAGCAGAGCACCTGCTTTACTGGTCTCCCCAAGCCACACACATGTCTCTGTGCCTGTGGATGGCACAATCCACCCCTAACTTGCCCTTACTCAGTGGTGATTTCAGATCTAAGTGGACAAAGTTTTCAAGATGCTGTAGCACACGTTACTCTAACCTGTGGGTGCTGCTACTTAATACAAGGTGCTGTTTGCTACACTCTCTGCAAATGGGAAACACCACGATCCCAGCAGTGCCACCACCACAGACCTGAGTGGCTCCTTGACATGGCTGAGAGGCCAGGGAATGGCTGGTCATGCTGCAAGCTTCCAGGAGGGTGACGTTGCCAAGCAAGGCCGCTCATCCCATAAAATGGGCCTCATTTGCCCTTCACTCATTGCCACACCTGGGGTTCCAGAGAGAATGTGCATGGGGGTAGGGGCAGGAAAAAAGGGGAAAGGGCCACCTCGTCCCTGACGACGTTCAATGTCATGTTACTCAGATACATGTGCTGAGGCTATGGAATGGGTGAGAAATAGAGAGGGTAACAAGTGGAGTATGGAGATGAATTGGAAGGAGGTAGGACAGGTTGTGAAGGGCTTCCAAAACCAGGCCATGGGACTTGGACTAAATTGTATTGGCAACAGGTTTCTGGAAGTTTTTGAAGAAAGGAGTAATGAAATCAGGTTTGGGCATGGAGGAATATTAGAAAGATCAAATCAAACATGATGTGCAGGCTAGATCCAAGGGTTGGAAAGACTAGAAGTGGGGATTTCTTAAGAGTTGTTAGAAAAGGACAGAGCCTGGAGCCAGGTGGTGACAATGGTGGGGGAAGTGGGGGAGGATGTGAAAGGCATTTGCAGGCAGCCGTGAGGGGATTGGTGGAGGACAGGTGGCGGGAAAGGGCCTCAGCAGAGGACTCAAACGCTAGTGACAGGACCAGGAAAGGCAAGCCTGACATTGTGTCATCAACAGTGGGGCTGTGATTTGGAAGGTGAACTGAAGGTCAGGATTGACATGATTGCTGAGGTCAGAATGCAGCTTGGATCCTTGAGGGGAAGGTGCAGAGAGGGCCAGAGACTTCAGGGGAGGAGGGAGGAGGATGGGCCAGCAAAGCCATGGCTGAGGAGCGAGAGGAAGATGATGGCTGTGCACAGGGCCAAGGAGGACTGGGGGTCGGGGTCCAGGAACTGCCTTCAGTGTGGCCTGGTGGGGAGCAGCTGCCCAGACCACTGGGTTAGGGTCCCTTTACATTCTCCCTAGAAAGGAGAAGCTTCAGAAAGTAGGGGGGAGAAGCCCGAGGGCTCAAGGCCAAGAGGCAAGGAATGAGCTCAGTCGTCATGCCTGGCTGGGCAAGAAGTCTGGTTGTGAAGAAAGGAGCTTCCGGGAGGGGCGGTGGCAGGTAAGTGTAAACTCACCCCCGGGTCTTTGACAGGGAGAGTGGAAGTTTTCTCACTACAGAGTGAGGAGCAAGGCAAACCCAGCACCAAGGCAGCTGCAACCCTTCTTCCTCCTCTGTGCCCGGTGGCCTATAGAAGTGCCAAGTGGAGAGTAGGACCGGACGTCCAAAGGAGGGTTTTGGTCTGTTTTGGAGCCTTTGGAGGAATGTTTAAAGTATAAGATAAGGAGCTAGGATTGCAGGAAGATTCGAATGAAGCCAGATCATTGACAGCTCAGGGAAGGGGGAACACTGAGGACAGAGCTGAGGACGCAACTGAGGATGCAACAAGAGGGTCATGGGCGGTAAGGGTGAGAGACTGAGAATAAATGTGTGTGAGAGTGTGTACCAGTGTCGAGTGTGAGAGTGTAGTGTGGATGTGTGAGAGTGTGAACGAGTGTGCGTCTTCGTGAGTATGAGTGTGGGAGTGTGTGTGGATGTGTATGAGTGTGAACTAGTGCATCTTCATGAGTATGAGAGTGGGAGTGTAGTGTGGATGTGTGAGTGTGGACGAGTGTGCATCTTCATGAGTATGAGTGTGGGAGTGTAGTGTGGATGTGTGAGAGTGTGAACGAGTGTGCATCTTCGTGAGTATGAGTGTGGGAGTGTAGTGTGGATGTGTGAGAGTGTGAACGAGTGTGCATCTTCGTGAGTATGAGCGTGGGAGTGTAGTGTGGATGTGTGAGTGTGGATGAGTGTGCATCTTCATGAGTATGAGTGTGGGAGTGTGTGTGGATGTGTGTGTGTGAATGAGTGCGTCTTTGTGAGTATGAGTATGGGAGTGTGAGTGTGTGTGCCTGGGGTGGCCCTCGCACCCAAGTGGTGTGGTGCAGCCAACCATCTGACCAGACGTGCCTGGGACTGACACTGGGAATTGCCACCTGACCACGGTGCTAGCGCTGGAAGCAAAGGCCGGGCTGAGTGAGGTGGATGGGACCTGGGGGCTGTGGGGAGAAGGGGACTGTGGTCAGTGTGGGGCCAGGGGAGGAGCAGCACACACAGCTAAGTGGATTGAAGGGTGATCGTAATGGGATTTTCAGAGATTCTTTGTTTGTTTGTTTTTGCAGTTTTTGGCCGGGGCTGGGCCTGAACCCGCCACCCCCGGTACTTGGGGCTGGTGTCCTACTCCTTGAGCCACAGGTACCACCCTTGCAGAGATTCTTTATACAGCTTACACTGGATTGTATTGATGAGATAAATTCTACACCAGGAAACAATTGCATTCTCCAGTGGTCAACAACTTGCCCTTTGCCCTCACTTTTCACGTGAATTACTCTGATATCAACTGTGTTTCGATGGTCTGCAAGTTTCCCAAATCCCTTCTAGTATCAAAGTGACCTCCATGGACCGCAGCAGGGTCCCTGGGTGTCTGTTCCCAGTCTCACTGGCCCCGTAGTGTGTAAGCCTCTTGTGCAGTCAGCATGAAAGCCCAGAATGGCCTCTTGGCCATATCATATCACTAATCCATGTGTTTCTGGAAGCTCAGGAGCACCCCCCACAGACTAGGGTAACGTTCAGTGAGGGCGTGGGCAGGAACAAAAGGGCAGGAACTGGGGCAAAGATGAAGGGAGGCATCAGAAAGTTGATGAGAAAATGGCCCCACTGATAACTGATACTTGGAAATAGTGTCTTTAAGATCTGCTGAGTTTCTCAAATATCCTTAGAGTTGCAGCAGCTCAGGGGAAAACAACCTCACAATTCTGTCGTTCTTATTCTAAGAGGGTCTCTCAAGGCTGTGATATGCTTGCTGATTGTTTCTCCACTGACTGATTCGATTTAGTTATAGAGCGTCCACTACCGTGCCAGGAATTGGGGCCAGAACAGAACGTGGGCCCTCAGCATGGCAAATCATCTGGTACTTGGTGGTATGTTCGCAAAATTCAGAAAGCAGAATAAAGCAGAGAAGAGAGTCAGATGTCATTGTAACTGGATTATCCAAGTGCTCAGTGTAATAACCAGCCCTCGTTTCAACTGAGTTTTCCATTGGGATTTGGTTTTGCAATGTGATGAGAGGAGGGTGTTGGGTTCAGGAGGGTTGAGACCAGATTCAAGGCTGATCCTCGCTCTGCACTTCCCAACACATTGTCAAGTAGTTAGAAGAGTGTAGTCGTAAAAGAATCACTGAATTTGTGGGTGACTTTTTTTCCAACTCCCAGAAATTATTACACTCATCCCAGATCAGAAATTGTCTCTCCCTGTCCCACCCTCGCCTCTATCCTAGATCCTTTGGACACTGATTCCAAATAGATTAAATAGTTATGCACTTTGAATAAGGCTCCAGGCTTGGAAGTGGGGTAAAGAACTCATTGAGATTCATTCTGGATTGGTCCTGGCGTCACATTCAACCATGCCTATAACTACACTCCCAAAGCTGATACACGCACTTTCAGCACCATCAAACTCAGCATCATCTTTGCTACAAGTGAAACAAATATGTGTATGACGAATTCGAATTTTGGATTTTCTCAGTAATTTCCAAATTAGAAAGCCCTCTCAATTTTCATACACATTTGGGATAGTTCATGTATACCTGGAATACTTACCTGCATGGTATTAATATGCTGGAAGAAAAGAATCCCTTCTCATTGAATTTACTACTGAAACCTAGTGCTGAAATATGGAAAGGGGAAAATATATTGGTTTCTTGGGGGAATGGATGCATCATGGTAAAATGTTGTATTCTGAAAAAGTATTTATATTTTCATCTCTTCCCAGTTTAAAATACGTACACTGTTTATGATTTATAGCACCTATTGTTAACAGTTAACATTGAACATTTCCTATGCCTGAAGGACTCTTGCAAGCATTTTACAAACATTCCATTAAATCCCCTCAACAATTCCATGAATTATATCCTTTTTACGTGAGAGATAAAAAAACTTGTCCAACTTCACAGGGCCAAAGAGCACCTGGTCAGGACTTGAATGACCCCAAAGCTCATATTGCCAATGGGGGTTGGGGCGGGGCGGGGGGAGAATTCAAACACCATTGAACATGTAGATGAGAAAGTAGGCCCAGAAACTTAAAGGATTTAAGAAAGTACCGAAATCCTTTTTAACACCCACGTGCGTTTTAATGAATACATTTAAATGTCAGATATAAACATATCTGTACAATTACCTACAGCATAGAAAGAATTTGAATATAGTATAAACTTTATACTTGACTGCTATTCCGTGGTAGGTGAATTATGTTTTTCCTTATAGTTAATAAAGATAATATTCAGGGTATTTTTTGGTCAAGAGTATTTCCAAATTTTCTTTTGTTAATACAAGTGGGAAAACTAAGGAATATAGGACCTTAAGTTTTCCCCTTCTCAAAGACACAAAACAATAATAAAAATAATCAAAATTATGTGGATATTTTAAAGTAGTTTAGTTTCAAATTAAATGAAAATTTCCTTAAGAGGACCAGATGTGGAATACACATTAAAACCGAGAATCTGTTTTTTATGGTTAGATAACAGATTTTTCAAATTAGAAAGCTTTCATGAATTAAGTTCGGATAATTTTCAGGCTAAGATATTATTTTACTATACATTTTACAGCACCGTTCAGTGATGATAAAGAAAATGTGGCTGTAATTCAATCCATCTGGTAGTAAATATCAATATATAAGTCAAAGAATTATTTAAAAATGTCTTACTGGATTATTCCATAGCCAAATATTACTTCTTTCTCTATTTCTCTCCAGAATCCCACAAATCAGAGCCATGCTTCTAAAGAACCACAAATTGGCTGATGCTTTGTTTATGGAAAACAAAACTTATAGAAGGTATTTGATCCAACTTCCTTAAAATCATCACAGCAAAATGTCATCAGTGGTTGGGAGCATTCAATAGAGTAAAAGCTCTATGCATCTGGATTTGATTTCAAGCTGGTGTGCTGGTAGACTACCTGCAAGTAACCACACTTTCCCTCTCAAGCTTGTAACAAGGCACAAGCAAAATGGACCTGAGTTGTGAGCCACAGTACCTGCCACAGGTAGGAGGCCGGCGTGGAGGAGCAGCAGCCGCAGGAGGAGGGCTTGGCAGCCCATGTTGGGAGGGCTTCCAGCTACCAAACAGCCTGGAGGCCCAGCTCTATATACTCTCCAGGTTCCCCTGGCGGGGGCGGGTCAGTGCAACTTGACGCTCTTCTCAGGCGTGGGTTGGCAGGTTGGCAGGCGTTCAGGATATGCGACAACTCCTTTGCTCTGGCATTTTATATTTGCTAAGGGAGAAAGGGTGATTCTACCTGGTGGAGGCATTTTATGGAACAGCTGAGGGCTGAAATCAGAGAGCAGAAACGGCAAACCACTTGCTGTATCTGGCGATGCAGGTGACACCCTGCTGACTTTTCTGTCCTGGGGAGAGAGGCTGCAGGGAGCCCTAGATCTCAATGAAGCGCCATTTCCTTTGGAATGTGGCCATTTCTGTGGAAGAAGCTGCTGAAACTCTTCTCAGCTCTCAGTGCCCACACCCTGCCTCTCCCCCCTTTTTGAAGTTTTCCTCTTATTCACCAGCTCTATGTTCACTCCATTCTCAAACCCCACGGTGTTCACTTGACCCCTCCTTATTAACTTTAAATGCGCTTGGCCTTGATTGCCCTTACTGCATTTTGGCCCAGTGTCCTCCATTGGCTTGTACATGCTGAGGGCAGGACCCCTCCTTACACTGCTGATGGGCTTCCTCACCGTACACGCTTAGTGTGAAGCCTTCTACTCAAATAATGTCGGATTGAACTGGGCTATCTGTACACACGGATATCAGATGTTCTTCAAATTATTGCTTCCCTAACAACTCATGGATTTATTTCTTGACTTAGATTAACGGCTTAGAGTAACAAATTATCCTGTAATCTCAAAGAATTCTTCTTTGCCCTGAGCCTTGTATACAAGGCTCATGTTGTCTGATGGAGAACACACCTTCTGGAGCATGTGTCTAACTCCTCATCCTTGTGAATAAAATAATGGAAAGGACAAGAAGGTTTTGCAGACTCAGTGTTTTTCAACCTTTTTTTTTTTTTTTAAATCTCACAGCATACTTGAGCCTATAGTTAAACTTCTACAGCATACTTAAATTAGTTGATCAAAAAAAGATTAAAAATAGAATATTCTCACTGTGCTTTGAACTTCTTTTGAAAATGATTTAATTAATGATCTTTAAAAATTTTCATGGCACACTGGTTGAAAATCACTGCTTTAGAGGGTTATTAGGAGAATACAGTCAGGCATATATAGGAGATTTGCACACTCTATGAATAGGAAGATTACTATTAATCAATAGATATCCTTATCACAGAGATTTTGAGCTTTTCTGATAGACCTCAATACTAATAAGTCATAAAATATGGATGTACCTTATCTTAACCTGAAAAAAAATTTTTTTAAGTCCTAAAATAAATTCAATTAAATTTAACCAACGCAGGGGGAAAAAATAGGCATAGAGGGAAAGAAGATGTTATGTGGATAAAAATAACTGTAGCTACAGTTAGATATGGTAGATACAGTATTTCCAAAACCAACAGTGAACCCTGTTCATTTTTCTGTTTACTCAACTTATCTTTGGAGATCCCAACATCTCTGCCAGAGAAGACTATAGAAATAAAAGTTAATATAAGTCTTTGCCACTTCAGGTTTATTCTCAGTAAATTCACGCTTTCTCTTTTCTCCTTCTGAGTGCCCAGAAGCAAGAAGACTCCCATGGGAACTCCTGGTTGTGGGTACTGGTTTCTGTTTTTACTGTCATCCTCTGAGATAGGATGCCCAGTCTTGTCCCATCCTCAGACATGATCATCCCTCCACACTGGTTCTTTTTGAGATGATGAAGTCCCATCTGGTTCCAGGTTGTAGGGTCTTCACTGCCTCCTCACTGTCCCCTGTCCTGACTATCTCCCCATCCACTTCAGGGTCCCCCGGCTCCCCGGCTCACGCACATTTTCTTTCTCCCTCTTCTAACCTCTGCGTCTTTTCCAGGAGCCACCCAAGCCCTTTATCTTTGACAAACCACTCAGCTCTCTCTCCTGTCACCTTCACCCTGTGACAACAGGGAACTTCACTCCCCAGGCTTCAGATGGTGGGACGGATTCAAATCTGTTCCCTCAGATCCCATAATCCCCCCAAATTATAATATCTGGGCACTCTGTTATCCTGTGAGCATCAGAGGCCGATTAGCATTAACCTTTTATGTCACTTCTGTCCCCATGATACTCCAGAAGACTTTTTTTTTTTTTGTAGAGACAGAGTCTCACTTTATGGCCCTCGGTAGAGTGCCATGGTATCACACAGCTCATAGCAACCTCCAACTCCTGGGCTTAAGCGATTCTCTTGCCTCAGCCTCCCGAGTAGCTGGGACTACAGGCGCCCGCCACAATACCCGGCTACTCCAGAAGACTTTTAACCAGAGGAAACTTCTTCCAGATATTCCCTACTTAACATATTTTGACCCAAAAGGTCACCAATATGGGGCGGCACTGTGGCTCAGTGGGTAGGGCACTGGCCCCATATACTGAGGGTGGTGGGTTCGAACCTGGCCCCCACCAAACTGCAACAAAAAAATAGCCAGGCATTCTGGTGGGCACCTGTTGTCCCAGCTATTCGGGAGGCTGAGGAAAGAGAATCACATAAGCTCAGGAGTTGGAGGTTGCTGTGAGCTGTGACACCACAGCACTCTACTGATGGCGTTAAAGAAAGACTCTGTCTCTAAAAAAAAAGTCACCAATATGAAGTTTTTACTTTGTAGTGTTGTTTTTCGTACAGGTGATAGAGGGCAACGTGAGGCGTGAGAATGACCACAGGTTAACACTTTACAGTTGTCTCCCCACACAATGGAATAGTTGAGTTTTGCACTTAGAAGCCATCCTGCTGGGGAAATGGAGTGAGGCAGTAAAGCCAGAAACCGAGGCCAGATTGTAGGCTCTCTCAGTATCTTTTCAGCTCTCCAAGCCTCTGTTCTCTTACATAGGAATAGTGTCATGTTACTCCCAGGGTCATTGTAAATAATCAAGAACATGCATGAAGAGCATCCTATAAAAACCCTGGAACACAAATGATAGCTATTGTCTCTAACTGCTATTGCTAGAAACAATTGCCCCTCCCTACCCCCGGAGCTGATGTAAAACTACTTGAGGTGGTATGTGCGAAGATTTTACAGTGAGTGCTGAGAAGTTGATTTTTACAAATAAAAAAGTGTCCTGAGTCTTGGACATTCTGACCATTAATATGATAATTTTGGATATATTAGATTAGAACAAAAAGCTTACTGGGGTGGTACTCTACCATACTGAATATTCACATACCACGATGAATAGTGATCATTGTTTAGCACGATGAAAACACTCCATGTTCACTAAATAAAATTGTGTACAGTATAACAAAATTTGCAGAACAAAATAAAACCAGTATCCCCACACTGTTAGTATATGTCCTGTAAAGCTTTTAATTAAAGGTGTATATGACTTCTTGTTGCTGTTATTAATTCTCTCACCAATTTTGGGTTTGCACACTATATATGGTTGTATGGTTCTGAATGCTGCTTTAAATATTTTTGCAGAGAATTTCCAATTGTAATGTTCTTTGAAAAAATAATTATGATTCTGAACAGCTGGATAATGTTTCATTCAAAGAATGCCCTATGATTTGTTATACTCTTCTGTTGTTTCTACTGGTATTGTTTCTAGTATTTGGTTAAATTACAAACATTTTAAAGCAACAGACTGGGTTGGGCAATGTTGCTCATGCCTGAAATCCCACAACTCTGGGAGGCAGAGGTGGGAGGATCACTTGAACTCAGGAGTTTGAGAGCAGCCTGAGCAAGAGTGAGACCCTGATTCTATTAAAAATAGAAAAAACTTAGCTGGGCATTATCATGGGTGCCTGTAGTCCTAGCTGCTTGGGAGGCTGAGGCAGGAGGATCACTTGAACCCAGGAGTTGATGGTTGCTGTGAGCTATGATGATGCCATGACACTCCAGCCTGGACAATAGAGTGAGATCCTGTCTCAAAAACAATATATATATATTATATTATATTATATTAGTATATATAAACACAACAAAACACAACAGATTGTCTGTCTAAGATCAGCAAGTTGTTTCCAAATAGCCCTGCTTCATTCTGTGACCTGCATCAGTCCCTGGACAGCTGACCCCTGTCCATTCCACGTTAGCCTCTCCCTGGAGCCTCTCCATACCTCTCTTCCGTCTTTCTGCGGATCCACGGCTCTAAGGAGCAGGTTGCACTGTGTACTGTTCGCGAATGGGGAAAAGATCAGTGAAAAAGCTGGTCCTTGAAAAGTGATCATAGTTAACACGGCATTCCTATCTTCCAATTGTTTAACGCGTACAGGAACAATAGGTTCTTTCACTGGAAGAAAAAGAGGCTAGGTCGCACTATGTTGACATTTAAAGAAATTGAGACTTCCTGTTTTTCATGAATGTTCAAAAGATAACATTGGTTTAATTGGTTCCCATTTTAGACCAAAGCCCCATTTACTCTACTAGATTTGTGCACAACTTGCAGAACTTCACTGGTCATTCACGAAGTTAGATTCAGGTGGAAGGAAAAGATTATGGATGAAATCCTGCAGGGACTGCTCAGCCTCTTGGTTCCTGGGTCCCAGATTGTCTCTTAAGGCCCCAGTCTGCTGAAGGGTGTGAACAAACATTCTGTGAAAAATGAATTTGAATGAAAGACTTTATTCCACTGAACACTTTGCAGATACCAGTCAGCCTCCATAAAGTATGAGTTCCAGGGAACAAAGCAAGGGATCAGGTTTTATAGCAAAAAATCCCACCTAAGTTCCCAATCAGGTCTGTTATGCAAATAAAGGCTTGCAATTCATCTGGTTCTGATTGGTTGACACAGTTGATCTCTGATTGGTCAAGGAAGGTGAACTCTGAAAATCTCAAAGTTAAAAAGGTGTGGGTTTGCAGGGAATTTACAGTGAATTCCTCCCAAATGGCTGTTTGGATCTATTTTAATGGAGTGGTCCAGCAAGCCACTCAGGATTCATCTTGGAGGATTGGCTCTTTGAGGTTCATATTTGTTCACAGGAGCTAACCTAGAACAGCTGACACTTCTTGAGAGTTTCTTGTGTCCCTGAATTGTGCTCTGTGTTTCACAGGTACATCACTGGACCGTCCCAGCACTCCAGAAGATTGATACTGTGGATTGCCCATGTGTTACAGATGTGGGGATTTGTTAAGATGATTGGGCAGTTGCCAATTTGTAGCTGTCTAACCAAAGCTTAGATCAGTGGGATTCAATGAAGATGTTTTTGTTTTTTTTTTATTAAATCATAGCTGTGTACATTAATGCGATCATGGGGCACCATACACTGGTTTCATAGACCGTTTGACATATTTTCATCACACTGGTTAACATAGCCTTCCTGGCATTTTCTTAGTTATTGTGTTAAAACATTTATATTCTATATTTACTAAGTTTCACATGTACCCTTGTAAGATGCACCATAGGTGTAATCCCACCAATCACCCTCCCTCAGCCCATCCTCCCCTCTCCCTCCCCTCCCATCTTCCCTATATTCTTAGGTTATAACTGGGTTATAGCTTTCATATGAAAGCCATAAATTAGTTTCATAGTAGGGCTGAGTACATTGGATACTTTTTCTTCCATTCTTGAGATACTTTACTAAGAAGAATATGTTCCAGCTCCATCCATGTAAACATGAAAGAGGTAAAGTCTCCATCTTTCTTTAAGGCTGCATAATATTCCATGGTGTACATACACCACAGTTTATTAATCCATTCGTGGATTGATGGGCACCTAGGCTTTTTCCATGACTTAGCAATTATGAATTGGGCTGCAATAAACATTCTGGTACAAATATCTTTGTTATAATGTGATTTTTGGTCTTCTGGGTATATACCTAGTAGAGGAATTATAGGATTGAATGGCAGATCTATTTTTAGATCTCTAAGTGCTCTCCAAATATCTTTCCAAAAGGAATGCATTAATTCGCATTCCCACCAGCAGTGTAGAAGTGTTCCCCTTTCTCCACATCCATGCCAACATCTCTGGTCTTGGGATTTTGTGGTATGGGCTAATCTTACTGGAGTTAGATGATATCTCAAAGTAGTTTTGATTTGCATTTCTCTGATGATTAAGGATGATGAGCATTTTTTCATATGTCTGTAGGCTGTGCGCCTGTCTTCTTCAGAGAAGTTTCTCTTCAAGTCCCTTGACCAGCCTGCGATGGGATCACTTGTTCTTTTCTTACTTATACGTTTGAGTTCTCTGTGGATTCTGGTTATTAAACCTTTGTCAGAGACATAACCAGCAAATATCTTCTCTCATTCTGAGGGCTGTCTGATTGCTTTACTTACTGTATTCTTGGCTGTACAGAAGCTTTTTAGTTTGATCAGGTCCCAATAGTGTATTTTTGAAGCTGCTTCAATTGCCTGGGGGGGTCCTCCTCATAAAATATTCGCCCAGACCTATTTCTTCAAGAGTTTTCCCTGCACTCTCTTCTAGTATTTTTACAGTTTCATGTCTTAAGTTTAAACCTTTAATTCAGTGAAAGTCTATCTTAGTTAATGGTGAAAGATGTGGGTTCAGTTTCAGTCTTCTACAGGTCGCCAGCCAGTTCACCCAGCACCATTTGTTAAATAGGGAATCTTTTCCCCACTGAATGTTTTCAATTGGCTCATCAAAGATCAAATAACGGTAAGTAGCTGGGTTCATCTCTTGGTTCTCTATTCTGTTCCATACATCTACCTCTCTGTTTTTGTGCCAGTACCATGCTGTTTTGATCACTATCAATTTATAGTATAGTCTGAGGTCCAGTAGCATGATTCCTCCTGCTTTGTTTTTATTTCTGAGTAATGTCTTGACTATTCAAGGTATTTTTCTGATTCCATATAAAACAAAGTATTATTTTTTCAAGATCTTTAAAGTATGACAGTGGAGCTTTAATAGGCATTGCATTAAAATTGTATATTGCTTTGGGTACTATGGACATTTTAACAATGTTAATTCTTCCCAGTCATGAGCATGGTATGTTTTTCCATTTAACATTTTCAGCTATTTCTTTTCTTAGAGTTTCATAGTTCTCTTTATAGAGATCTTCCAAATCCTTTGTTAGATAAACTCCCAAATATTTCATCTTCTTTGGCACTACTGTGAATGGAATAGAGTCCTTAACTGCTTTTTCAGGTTGACTATTGTTGGTATATATAAAGGCTACGGATTTATGAATGTTGATTTTGTAACCTGAGATGCTGCTGTATTCCTTGATCACTTCTAAGAGTTTTGTAGTAGAGTCCCTAGTGTTTTCCAGATATACAATCATATAATCTGCGAAGAGCGAAAGTGTGATCTCTTCTGACCCTATATGGATACCCTTGATCGCCTTTTCTTCCCTAATTGCAGTGGCTAAAACTTCCATTACAATGTTAAAAAGCAATAGAGACAATGGGCAGTCTTGTCTGGTTCCTGATCTGAGTGGAAATGATTCCAATTTTAACTCCATTCCATATGATATTGGCTGTGGGTTTGCTGTAGATGGTCTCTATCATTTTAAGAAATGTCTCTTCTATACCGATTTTCTTAAGTGTTCTGATCATGAAGGGATGCTGGATATTATCAAAAGCTTTTTCTGCATCGATTGAGAGAATCATATGGTCTTTGTTTTTTAATTTGTTTATGTACTGAATTACATTTATAGATTTACGTATATTGAACCAGCCTTGAGACCCTGGGATAAAACCAACTTGGTCATGATGTATAATTTGTTTGATGTGTTGCTGGATTCTGTTTATTAGGATCTTATTGAATATTTTTACATCTATATTCATTAGTGATATTGGTCTATAATTTTCTTTTCTTGTTGGGTCTTTTCCTGGTTTGGGGATCAGGGTGATGTTTGCTTCATAGAACGTGTTGGGTAGTCTTCCTTCTTTTTCTATATTTTGGAACAGGTTGAGTAATATAGGTACTAGTTCCTCTTTAAAGATTTGGTAGAATTCTGATGTGAAGCCATTTGGTCCCATGCTTTTCTTTTTAGGGAGATTTTGTATGGTTGATGCTATTTCAGAACTTGATATAGCCCTGTTCAACATTTCCACTTGATTCTGGCTAAGTCTTGGAAGGTGATGTGCTTCCAAGTATCGGTCAATTTCCTTCAGATTTTCATATTTCTGAGAAATTGAAATTTCTGAGAAGTTTCTTGTAATAGTCATCAAGGATTTTTTGAATTTCTGAGGAGTCTGTTGTTATTGCGTCTTTGTCGTTTCTGATTGATGAGATTAGAGATTTTACTCTTTTTTTCCTGGTTAGGTTAGCCAAAGGTGTGTCTATTTTATTGACCTTTTCAAAAAACCAACTTTTTGATTTATTGATCTGTTGTATAATTCTTTGTTTTCAATTTCATTTAATTCTGCTCTAATTTTGGTTATTTCTTTTCTTCTATTGGGTTTGGGGTTGGAATGTTCTTCCTTTTTCAGTTGCTTGAGATGTCCCATTAAGTTGTTAACTTCCTGTCTTTCCATTCTCTTGAGGAAGGCTTGCAGTGCTATAAATTTCCCTCTTAGCACTCCCTTTGTGGTATCCCAGAGGTTCTGATCATTTGTGTCTTCATTGTCGTTTTGTTACAAAAATTTGGCAATTTCCTTCTTAATTTCATCTCTGACACAGCTATCATTCAGCATAAGGTTATTTAACTTCCATGTTTTTGTATGAGTATGCAGATTCCTGTTGTTACTGAGTTCAACTTTTATTCCATGGTGGTCCTAGAAGATGCAAGGAATAATTTCTATTCCTTTAAATTTACTGAGGTTAGACTTGTTACCTAAGATGTGATCAATTTTGGAGCATGTTCCATGGGCTGATGAGAAGTATGTGTATTCAGTTTTGTTGAGATGAAATATTCTGTAGATGTCTGCTATATCCAAATTTTGGATGGTTAGGTTTAAATCTAAAATTTCTTTGCTCAGCTTCTTATTGGAGCATCTATCCAACACTGCCAAAGGAGTGTTGAAATCTCCAACTATTATGGAGTTGGAGGAAATCAAGGTGCTCATGTCTGTTAGAGTTTCTCTTATAAATTGAGGCACATTCTGGTTGGGTGATTAAATATTAATAATTGAAATTTCATCATATTGAGTATTACCCTTAACAAATATGAAGTGACCATTTTTATCCTTCCTCACTTTTGTTGGTTTAAAGCCTATTGTGTCTGCAAATAGAATTGCAACACCTGCTTTTTTCTCATTGCCACTTTTCTGAAATATGGATGACCATCCTTTCACTCTGAATCTATATTTATCTTTTAAAGTAAGATGTGATTCTTGTATGCAGCAAATATCTGGCCTGAGTTTTTGTATCCAGTTAGCCAACCCATGCCTCTCTGGAGGACAGTTTAAGCCATTCATATTAATGGAGAATATGGATTAGTCTCGTAAAATTTTGGGTATCAAGTTTTTGGAAAGTCCAGTGGACATTTTTAATCCTTTCAACACTGTGGAAGTTGGAGTTTGATCAAAATTTTCTGAGTGAGTTTACTTTTGTGGTAGAGGATTGGGCTGTTTTATAATACAGTAAAACTTTGTGAGAGTAAGTAAAGTTTATCATAATTTGCTTTTAATTTGTGTATTTCAAGATTAATATCAAATCAATACAGAGTTTATGGTATGGTGTGGTATAGTATGGAGAATAGAATTAGGCCTACTTTTAATAGTAACTATCAAACAATCAGAAACTACATTTATCTGGAATCTGTCATTTCCCATGGGTGTTGGGTAATGGGAGCTTGCTGTAAATGTAGTTATTTACAAAATATTAATTACAAAATTGTACAAAGAGACGACCAACATGCAGAGAATATTTTAAAAGTACTTTATAAGATTTTGTAATAAATATTTTATAAACAGAGGTACTTTCAGCTACAAGTTTTTATTTTCCCTATGTAAGGTGACTTTAGGGTCAACTTTTGGGACACTCTACATATATGGTTACATTGCTTCACTAACTCAAGAAAATTTGGCCTTCCTGGCCCATGAAGTAGATGTTAAGTCTGTTTTCTAAACCAATTGTAGAAAGGATGGCACTGTCTCTTCTAATTAAAAACAAATGGTTAAAAAACTTTAATACTCTAGTGCTCGAAAGATGACCTTGATTTTTGTCACATAAATGACCAAACAGCTAATATTATGAACATAAAATGTTGTCTTACCAGAAATTTTAAGCTTTTAATACTGATAAACCATCAAATCAAGTAGGTATGTCTTCTGGCTAGAGTAGAGACAGTTTCAAAGACAAACTGGCAAAGGCACGGCAAAGGCACAGTAAAGGCAAGCTGGCCTAAAAACTAATTAGTTCCTTTAAAAACCTTTTTCTAAATAAATGGTGATCTCAAGTAGCCATTCCGATAAATCTTATTGCTCTAGTCCTGTTCTTACATGACAGAAAGCTCCCAAGATGCAAATTATAATGACAATAAATATACAGAATTGACTGCATCCTATATACTGACTCCAAAGTACATAATAATAATTTAATGTGGAATAAGTTGGCTCACTCTTTTTTAAACTCATTTTTTAAACAAAATTTTTCTTTCCTTAAACAAATAACAGAAAAAAACTAATGCATAATATTTTAAGCCATGGAGAGTTAGGTTTTGATTATAGTATTCAAGGTTTTTCTTTTTCTTTCTTTCCTTTTTTTTTTTGGCTGGGGCTGGGTTTGAACCCTCCACCTCTGGTATATGGGGCCAGCACCCTACTCCTTTGAGCCACAGGCACCGCCCTATTCAAGGTTTTTCTTAAGGATATAAATAAACTCTGATTCATGTACTCACTGCTGGGCATATTTTGTTGTTCCTTTTCTTACTTTTCCTCTTTGCCCCTGAGCTGCATTTTCTACTTTGTTATCACTAGATCTTGAGCCCCTATATCACAATTAGCTTTGTAATCCTCTCTTATGAAGTAGATATTGATTATGGGAGTGTACATTCATGGAGAAAGTGCCCCAGTTTGTAATCTGTAGCAAAGACAAGTTCAACAGAAGCATTCAAGCCTTCACCCTCAAGAATAATTGAAGGAAAAAAACTAATGAAAGCTTATCTGTTCACTATTCAAATATTTTTGTGTCCCTTGTATTTTTCCCACTTCCGATTACTTTTCAGAGTGGAGTTCTTTCCTTTTCTCCCATGTATGCTGAGGAGACCAAAACTATCCAAGTCTGATCTCAATGTACACATATGTATTAACATCTCATTTGTAAAATATCATTTGGCTTAAACATAAATCCCTTTGTACAACTCATAGGCTCACTAACATCTGAGAACTTGACTCTGGAATATTTCAAGAACTTCAAAATAGTTTCAATGTGCTTCAAAACTATATTTAGGAGCAAGTTAAGATATTTTGCTTGTTCGTTTTTGTTTTGTTTCACTCTGTCACCCTGGGTATAGTGCCATGGTGTCATAGGTTCATAGCAACCTCAAACTCTTGGGCTTAAGCAATCCTCTTGCTACAGCCTCCCAAGTAGCAATGACTATAGGCACCTAACACCCAGCTAGTTTTTCTATTGTTAGTAGAGATGGGGTCTTGCTCTTCCTCAGGCTTGAACTCCTGGGGTTAAGCAATCCATTTGCCTCAGTCTTCCAGAGTGCTAGGATTACAGGTGTGAGCTGCTGCACCCAGCTGCAAGTTAACATTTTGAAACACAGTTCAAAAATGAGAAACTCTCCAGAAAGTTTACAAAATACCGGATGCCCAAGTCGTACTCTGAGGCCAGGATATAATCAGTATAAGATGTTTCATCACTATGTACTCCATGAATATATACAATTATCATTTGTCAATCCAAAAAAGTAAATAAAAAATTTAAAAAGAGCATTTAAAGCCTCCTTCACAGTTATGTTCCTAGGTGAACTCAATGTATAGCCAAGCTGGAAAGTCATTGACATCATTGCTCTGGACCGTATTTTCCTTCAACTATCTCTTCTTCAAGTTTTTCTTCTTTTTTATTTCTTCAAGCACTTTCCTCTTTGACATTTACACTTGGGTTTTTTTTTTTTCTTTCTTATTTAATAACAACATGGTTTCTTTTTTACTTCATCTCTTGCATTCACTTCTGCATGTGGAAGCATCACCTCAATTTGCCCTCATCATTACTTGCTATCCTTCCTGTGTGCATGTCTGTCTCCAAATTCTCCGCCACACCTTTTTAGAAATAAGGACACTAGTCAGATTTGGACTTACTCTGGTAACCTCATTTTGACTTGATAACCTTTATAAAGATAATATCTCAAATAAGATTAACATTCTGAGGTACTAAGGATTAAGACTTATGAATTTTTCACGGGGACAAGTCAACCTATTACACATAGCATTAACTGAATGCTCAACCACCATAGACAATGCTGAAATCTTTACCTTTTTTTTTAGACATAGTCTCTCTCTGTCACCCTGGGTAGAGTGCTGTGAAGTCATAGCTCACGGCAATCTGGACCTCTTGGGCTCAAGTGATCCTCTTGCCTCAGCCTCCCAAGTAGCTGAGACTATAGGTGCCTGCCACAATGCCCGGCTATGTTTTTTTTTTTTTTTTTTAGAGACGGGGGTCTTGCTCTCGCTTAGGTTGGTCTCAAACTCATGATTTCAAGCAATCTGCCCACCTTGGCCTCCAAGAGTGCTAGGATTACAGGTGCAAGCCACCACACCAGACCTAAAATCTTTATCTTTTTTGACAAAGTCAGCATTCTACTTGCAAACAGAAAATCCTTGATTACAAAGTGAAAGCCATCAAAAGCAATATGGAGAGCTCCAGGAAAGCTCTGCTCCCTCATTGCCATGTTCCACTTTTTCATCCCTTTTCATCATCCCATCCCCATGTCCCTCCCCCTGAGGCATGTTTGGTGTCTGCAGCACCACTAGGACCATCAATGCACTGAAGTACCTTGGTAATGACACATGTGTCTTGATGTCACCATTCTCACAACCCCTTGTGCTCTTTTCATGCTTTAGTTGGCTTTCTCAGTCAGATGGTTCCTCTTCTTTATTCCACATTGGACATATTGAAAAAATGCCTGACACCTCAACTGCCCACTGACAACTGAGAAAGTGACGACTGCCGAGGTGGCTCTGATGATGCCCAGGGGCTGCAGTTGCTATAGAAGTGACTGCCATTGACCTGAGCCATGGTGCTGAGCTGATGGTGGGGGTAGAGACTGGCACCCCCACTGTGGCGACCACAGTGGGTGACAATGATCCAAGTGGCTGCAGCTATGAGAACCAGAGCTTCACTTGTGATAGAGAGGATGTAGGCACAACGGGACGACAGTGAGCCCAGCAGCCATTGTCGGGCTCCCCGGTTGCTTGTTTTGTTTTAAATACTATTATTTATTAACCAACACTAGTGTTCATAACTAACACTGATATTAACAATAGATTGTCCATTTAAAGAACTGATGAATGCTAGAATAAAAAAGAGCAAATTGTTGTCCAACCCACATGTACTCGGCTGGTCATTTGGGGCATCTCAGTGCTGACCATTAGGGTTCAGGATTCCATTTCCATACACACAATTCAGTGATCACAAAAAATACTCTCCTTGGGATTAGATACCAAATAAGAAATACTGTAACTCCCTCCCTCTTGCCCACGAGTTCCAAGATCTTTACAAGATGCTTTGCCAACCAGGTTTTAAGATAAGATGGTTTCATGTTTGTATATCATAACTCATATGATGTTTTTATACAGGCTCAATTAGGTTCGGCCTTCTTGAAAAAACACAACTCTTCCTCTGGGTGAGCTCAAGAGGGGAGAGGGGTGCACAAGAAAAGTTCTGAGAGAGACTGGCTCTTTGCACCATCCTTTCATGATACAGAAAGAAGCCCCTTCTTTCATAACAACGTTTAAGCTCTACCTCTATTTATGAAAAAGGCCTGAGTCTTCCACAGAAATCTGCAAAACCTGGGAAAACAAGCAAGGCTGCTTCTAGAGAGAGGACACATCACATTTCCAGGCAGGAAGAGATAATGAGGGAAGTGGTACATCCTACATTTTATGAAACATATGGATTCCACCCAAGAAGGTGATACGTGGCGATGTTTCCTGAGAAAGTAAAGGTGGGTCAGGGTTGATACCTGTCAGCAGGGCTGGTGTTCAACCAGCGTGCAGATTGCTACAGTGGTATCATGGTAGAAAGATTGCAGGCCTTTCTTCCTGGTGGGTAATGAATCCCAGAGTGTCTCCAATAACTGTCTGGAGTCCCAGATCCTTCCTGATGCAGATTTACCAACATAAAGCATGAGCACAGCATTAAATCCAATAAACACCCCGTGCTGTGCTAATATCACCTTGCCTGTTGCAACACATAACTAGGGCTGTTAATCTGGTTTTGGAAGCAGATACCTTCCAATAACTCCTATTAATGTTGTTTCAAATAGATGTATAATTAAATGAGTTAAAGCATGTACAGCTAGGAGATTGGTGTCTGCTGGCAGTAAATATTTCATGAATATACGTTTTTATTGTTAAATTTGAGGATGTTCCTTATTTCAGACCAAACCTATCATTTAAGGGCGGGGACAGTGGGAACAGCTAAATGCTTTTCCTCTCAGTATTTTCTTGTATGAATTTCCCCAGCTTCATATTCAATTTCAATCTCCTTATCAGACTTATTTGCATCATTCAGTCACCACAGCATTTCCTGGGGAATCTGACCTCAGATTATGTTGAGATTGGTGGGATTTTTGTTTTGTTTTGTTTTGTTTTGCTTTTTTAAATTTTAAGTAGTTGTGACCTTGGGCAAATCATTGAAACTTTCCCGAAGACACTGGCTTCTTTGTCTGAATAACTCTGCAAACCAGTCCTCCTCAGAGGGAATGAGTAGGAGGGCTCCCAGGGATCTCGGCCTGGCAGGATGTCCTACTGGGAGGGGCGACACTGGCTCCAGTGCAGGGTCAGCTGTCACCAGGAACTGTCTGGCCCTTCACACAGGTTACCTGGGTAGTAGCAGCCTCTACAGGTTCCCCTCTCCAGTCTTCTCCCACATCCCACATCTTTCGCAAATTCACAAATGGGGCCTCCTGGAGGCAGAGACGCCATAAATAGAAAATCACCCTTGTAATTCACAGCCCCTTCTCCTTGCACTGCAGGATGGGGAGAGATAGGAGACTTTCATCTCCTGAGGGTCTCTTTCCTAGAAGTTTGATTCTGATCAATCTTTCCTGCTATGTCTTAGCCACCTCCTTTTCTAGTCCTATATGAGCTCCCAAAGATAGGGGCAACACAGCTGGGACTCAAATCCTTTTCAAAATGACCAAGCCTGGACTCTTTCACTTCCTCCTCCCTCCACTGTCTCAACTGTACAGGTTATACTTGGTGTGACCCAGGGCTCCGAGCTGGTTGTTGAGGGTCTGGGTCACATGACCACATCAGCAATATGGGGTCTTTACCGCTGGGGTGCAAAATCCCTAGTTAGAGGACTAACATAATTTGTTTTTCTTATTTGTACCTAATGTTAACTGCCTTTATATTTCAAAACTACCTAGGGTCTTTGAGTATGTTCTGTAAAACAGATATTCTTTTATTCTTGCTTTCTGGAGTACAATATCTCAATTAGATAGAAGAGAAAAATAGGAATCAGTCTTTTTTTTTTTTTTCCTGAGGCAGAGTCTCCTGAGGCAGAGTCTCACTTTGTTGGCCCAAGCTAAAGTGCCATGGTGTCTACCTTGCTCACAGCAACCTCAGACTCCTGGGTTCAAGAGATCCTCCTGCCTCAGCCTGGCTAGACAGCTGGTACTACATGTGCCCACCATGATGCCTGGCTAGTTTTTCTATTTTTAGTAGAGATGGAGTCTCACTCTTGCTTAGGTTGGTCTTGAATGCCTGAGTTCAATCAATCCTCCTGCCTCAGCCTCCAGAGTGCTAGAATTATGGGCATGAGTCCCTGTGGCCAGCCAGCTACTGTTCTATCCGATTTCCATCTTCTTTTTCTCCACTTGAATTTGGTGGACAGGTTCCATACCACTTTGCAATATTGGTGTTTTAAATTTATTATTAAAAGATCAAGCATTAAAAAGACTTCTTGGAGTTGTAAAAACTTTTCCTAAAGCATTTGCAGAATCAGAGTCATTAAAACTGCAGAATGAACAGCTTTCTTCATCTTTCTCAGTGGGAAAATGTTGATGATTTTGGCTGTAGTAACTGCACACCAGAAAAAACCATTGAATACTTCAAGTCTAGCTAAATAATGACAGAGTCAGGTAAAGTCACCGTTTATTTTTCCCTTGCATTTAAAAAATCTTACATTGCTCTTTAATTTGCCTAAAACCAACGTCCTTAACACTATAAGTGAACTTTGCAATATCTGGAAGGAATTGGCTAAACTTTATAAAACAAGAGCATTTGTATAAATTGAGAAAACTTATAGAACACCACCTGTGTACAGTTCTTGGTTTAAGAAAAGCATTCTTTTCTGTTTTCCTATCTTTTAAAATAGTTGAATATTTTCTCCTAATAATTGCCACATCGGGTTCCCGAAGAAGCTTGCAAATAATCAGCCATAAATACAAACTTCCTTATGGAGAGGGATGTCCTAGTAATGTTCTAGTACCTTTGATATCTAACGTAGATTATTTTATTTTATTTGTCTTTTCACGCTTCATCATCATTCTAGCTGCCTAGGCTTAAGTGATCTTAAAGCCACAGTCTGTATTTATAGTATAGTTATTTTTCAATGAATGTTTTCTAACTTATATTCCTCCTCCTCTACTCCTCCTCATTTCAGAAAGAAGACACGGACCTAAATGATTTCTGAGGAAAGGCAAGAAAGTTAGTAATGAAAGTTAATGCTGGGGTATGTTTAACAAACCCACAGAGATGGCCATCCACAGAAAACTCTTTATAGGAACTAAATATATGTATATTTTTTAAAATTTCAGATTGATAGGAGGGTACGAATATTTAGGTTACAAATATTACTCTCTAAGGTGAAGTTCAAGTTGTAGTTGAGCCCTTCACCCAGGGAGTGTCCTGTGTACTATTACAGTGTGTGCATTAGATGAGAACTTAACCAATCGCCCCCTCCCTGCTATGTCCTCCCCCAGGAACTAACTATATTCAACTGCAAAGAACTGATCCAAACTTAACTTGTCTTGGAATGTGAAAGTGAAAACACAAGGGGAAAAGACAGACTACGGAGCCTCAGAATAAGAAAAACTACAACCTTGACTACAATATTTAATACTTAGATATGTTGTTTCCAAAGTCATAATTACTTAAATGAAGGTGGAGAATGATTTAACATTTTAAAGGTTCTCCTTTACAGAGAACTGCTTTTAAACAGACTGAAACACCCGACTTAAATTTACATATAATAAGCTGCTACACTGGCAGGTTTTGCTAGTAATGTAAATACTTGCAAAACATGCAAAACAGGGGCGGCGCCTGTGGCTCAGTGAGCAGGGTGCCGGCCCCATATCCCGAGGGTGGCGGGTTCAAACCCAGCCCCGGCCAAACTGCAACCAAAAAATAGCCGGGCATTATGGCGGGTGCCTGTAGTCCCAGCTGCTCAGGAGGCTGAGGCAAGAGAATCGCGTAAGCCCAAGAGTTAGAGGTTGCTGTGAGCCGTGTGATGCCACGGCACTCTACCCGAGGGTGGTACAGTGAGACTCTGTCTCTACAAAAAAAAAAAAAAAAACATGCAAAACAAACATTTACTAGCTAGTACATCCCATAGAATTCTCTTGTGGATAAGAAAAAAAAGTGAAAAGTTTGTGCACATACCAGTTGAATGCCAGTCTCTTCCTATTACTACATCCCAACTCTGAATGCTCTGGGTCTTTGCCTTTTTATTTGGTGGCTCCCTGTTACTCTGGGAGTTTCTACCAAACCACACCACCTGAGTGATTCTTTTTTCACCCTCTCTCTTTAACCCTCCACAGGTAGAAAAAGCCACCTGCTGAGACATTCACCTGGTGGGTTACAGGGAGTGTACCTCCCAACAATGGCCAATTCTTTTTCTCCCACATGTAGATGCCCAGATAGGGCACAGAGCTGAACTGGATGGTCACTTGGACACAATAAAGTAAGAGTGAAGCCTGGACCCTGCTAACCCCACCCTTCCTGAGGGGTCCCCATCCTTGCCCATCATGGGAGAAAGATTAACACCACATCCTCTAATCTTGCCCTGGTATGGCCCTAGAGAGATTCTTCTCTCCTATTTATTTGTGTCTAGATGTCATTTTACTGTGTCCTGACTGGCAGGAAGGAACGTTCCAGACGCAGGGAGGCTGCCCATCCCCCCGTCTCCTGCCTTGTCTGGCTGTGGTGGAACAAGCAGAATCACCGTTGGTTTGCCTGGCGCCATCTTCACGCCAGGCTAATACAGGAAGTGGTTATTCAAAGATAAGAGAAACCACAGTTAATACCCTTCCTCTGTAACCTGAGGGAGTCTCAGAACTGCTAAGTCATTTCCAAGTTGATATATGGAAAGCTAGAGGATCTCTAGCCCTCTCTCCAGGGAAGCGTTAAGGCCTGTGCTCAGGGGCATGATCTCGCTCCCAGCTCAGGGACTTCCAGCATCTTGGGAAGTGGGTAGGTTTCATAGGCATGGACCATAGGTGCTTCCCACAGTGACAGAGAACCGAACATCCAGCTCATTCTGCAGCCAAAAACCAAAGAAGAAACGGTAATTTAAAGCTAGAAAGCTACCGTTTTAAAATTAAAAAATTTAAAGGCACTTTACCTAACAAATGCAATCAGGGTAACCTGATTTCTTGTACCCTCAATGAATCCTCAACAATTAAAAAAAAAAAAAATTTAAGGCAAATCTAGAGGGAGAAGACCCTGGGGATGAGCTGTAAAGGGGCAGGAGGGGTCTTTTGGGGGTCATAAAAATGCTTCAAATTGAATTGTAAACGCAGTTGCACAACTTGGTAAATTTACTAAAAAAAAAATCACTGAATTGCAGGCTTTAAACAAGTGAATTTTATGGTATACGTAAAGCATACATCGATAAAGTTGTTTATAAAAAATTAAAAAGTTCTGCATGCTGACTCTTTACTTTAAATAGCTATGTGGGTCTCAATCTCCAACAGAAAAAGGCCCCAGCTCTCCTACATGTCCTAATAGGCTCTTCTAATCTCAGCCTCTTGTTCTGGCCCCTTCCCCGGCCCAGTCTGCATGTTCCCTCTCCCCCTGTGAACTGCTCTCAGTTCCCCAAACTCGACAAGTTCCTTGGCTCTGCCCCTTTGCAGTTTCCTCTGTCTGGAATGCTCACCCCTCTCTGCTCACCTGACCCCCTCCCCAGTTAGTCAGAGCTACTCAGTGAATTTGAGCAGGTGCTACTTCCTCTACAGAGCAATCTGTTCACCCAGGTCCTGGGGATGGGGGGGTGGGAAGATGGTGGAATCACCAGCGTAAGACTGCTGGGCTCCATTGAGCCCGCCCAAGTCCTCTCCCCTGGGGCACACCTTCTCCTTAGAGGTATTTGCTAACTCCTGCTGATGATCCCAGGGTCCTGGCCTCCTCAGAAGCACTGTCCACCCTCTGTCCCTTCCCTCACTCCTCCACCCAGATGTACCTATGGCCAAGGCCGGACTGGAACAGTGTCTGCCCTGGGGACTCCCAATCTGGTTCCCAGGCTGCTCCATGAGGCAGGCTCCAACCTTCTCTCATCAGGAGGGCCACTTGCAAGGATGGCTGTGGACCTTCTGAGATCTAGACACAAGAGAGCAGCAGCTGTTCCCGCTCCTGTCAGCGTAAAGCCTGCCTCCTTTTCCTTCCCGAGGACTGGCTTCATCCCTCATGCTGTGACCTCAGACCTAGGCAATTCAGCCAGGCAACCGGAGCAGATACCAAGCCCACCGATGCACGCTGGCAGAAGCTGGAGCCTGTCCTTGTTTGGTTGGCCCGACCCCCTCCCGACACACCCTGGCCAGCAAAAAATGAAACTTGCCCCCCAACAGTCTGGAAATCCTGGCTCACTTTGTTGTGCTGCCTTGGCTAAGTTTTTCCTTTTCATTCCACAAATATTGGGTAAGTATTGGTTATGCGCTGGGACCATGTGGGGGCAGGGAAAATAAGATAAGGAAGATAGTGAAGTTCCCCGCCTCTTGGCAGAACCACCTGGGAGCAATCACATGTCCTAACACCCAGTCCCACGCAGACCTACCACGCCAGCACCTCTTGTGGTGCTCCCCAGCGAGTCTGACTCCTCTGGCTTTGGGAACCGTGCGGAAGTGCTGGGAGGAAAGAAACCGGCTTGATGAAGAACAGCTGAGAAAGTGGCCTCATCACAAAGAGTGGCTGGGGATGTCCCCTCCCCAGAGGTGACTTTGTTCTTGATGTTTTGCTTTTTCTAGTCCTTCAGCCTACTGCCCCGTTAGCATTGTTGGCACCCGACGGCATGCTTCATCGTCATGGAGCCTTCGCATTTCTTGACTTAAGCCTAAGTTCTCTCATACCAAGCGTTGTCATAAAGCAGATTTCTTTCTGATGCTATTTTTAAAATTGGCATAAAATTTACATATATTTCAATGCTTGTATCTTAAGTATATAAGGGTTTTGTCTTTTTTTTGAGATGAAATCTCAGTTTGTCACCGTTGGTAGAGTGCTGTGGTGTCATAGCTCACAGTAATCTCAAACTCTTGGGCTCAAGGCATTCTCTTGTCTCAAACTCCCAAGTAGCTGGGACTATAGGTGCCTGCTACAATGCCTGGCTATTTTTAGAGACGGGGTCTTGCTCTTGCTCAGGCTGGTCTTGAAACTAAGCTCAGGCAATCTACCTGCCTCAGCCTCCCAGAGTACTTATAATGTGGTGAGTTTTAGCTGCTGTCTACGCCCATATCACAAATGCCCTAATCAAGATATGAACATTTTTCCTATGAAAACCTATGAAGGTTTTCAGATATGAAACGAGAACTTTCTTGGAACCAGAAGGTTCCCTCACGTCCCCTTCAACCCATCCCAAAGCAGTAGGGGCAGAAAGCTTCTGACTGTGCTGTGAATAGATGAATTATCTCAGGCATGAAGCCTCAATATTTTCCCAGATTATCCCCCAAGTGCTATCCTTCAGCACCATGGTTCTGTTTCAAAGCATGCCTCTTTAAAAGACATGCCCACTTAGATTAATAATCTGACCCTGAAAGGCAAATAGACTCATGGAGAGATGCCTGATGACATTCATTGGCCAGGAAATCCAGGCATTCCTTGGCTTTACTGTGAGGATTAGTGCCCACCACCTTCCTCTCCAAATCCAGAAGCCCCAGCTTTCCCTGACTTCAGAAAAGAATGTCTCCTGCCCCATGGTGCACCCTTAATAGCAGTGCAGGCAACCAAAGGGGATTCCCAAGGCGTCCTTTCAGAAAGAGAATGAAGTATTGGACAACAGCCCCTGTCTAGTCAGGGAAGTGACAGAGAAGATCCCAGTTTCTGAGCTCTGGTGTCTGCTGGGACCAGCTTGCCGTCCAGTGGGACAGAGCCTGTCTCAGAGGGAGAGTGCTCAGTAGGACCTGCAAAGGGTCCAGAAGAAATTCTTGTGGAGAAAACGAAAAACACATGCAGCGGGGAAGATCATATTTATAGACTAGATTCTGAACTTCCATTAAATCACCATTCCAGGACTTTGACTTCTCCAGGTGATATAACCTGTTTCCCTCAGAGAGACAGAGAAAGAATCAGAATCTGACACCTCCACGTGACTGAAATCTCTCCCTGAAGTCTAAATGTGAGCTGGCTTCCTCTGATCCTGGGTTCTCCCTCTCAAAAAAGGCTCCCCAAAGGGGCATGGATGACCCTGTTCCTAGGAAACTATTTACAACATAGCCCTGCCTGCACCAGTGTCTTCTTAACCCTGTGCCAAAAGGAAGGAGCTAGAGGAGGCAAAACAATACAGACCCTTTCATTGCCAAGAAGGGAGGAGGCTCAGGCTGGAAACCACTTAGGTAAAGATAGTAAAGCCTGATGTTAAAAAGGCAGATGCAGGCTGGTGCAGAGCAGTGTGTAATCATGGCCACAGGCCATCTATGTGTCACCTGCTTCCTCACAGGCAGTGGCCATGGGTGTTGCCCAGGCCAGCAGCCTTTATACTTCTCCATGATGTGCGTTTCATCCTGGGGAACTAATTGAAATGCAGATTGTGGCTTAGTAGTTCTGAGGCAGTGTCTGGGAGTCTCATTTCTGGGGTGCTGCTGCTTGTGGCAGTGTGAGGACATACTTTGAGTGGTATCTCTTAATCCAGTGGCCTCACATAGAGTCACAATTTTGTTTCTTTTGGACCAACAGCTTAGACTTCACCCAGGAATTTGTTAGAAATGCAACTTTTTAGGTTCTACCCCAGACCTACAAAATCAGACTCTGCATTTCTGTAACATCTCTAGGAGAGTTCTATGCACGTTAACATTGGAGGCGCACAGTCCCGGAGTGTGGTGTGCCCAGAGCCAATGGATTTGTATAGGGGACTATGATTTTAACATACATAGCCCCTCATTTAAGTCCTGGATATCATGAAATATCAGGAAAGTGCACCATTCCCACCAACAAGGGCTGGGGGCTGTCTACATAGACACTTAGCTTTGGAGAAGGGGAGGTGGCAGATCTGTCCTGGGAGAACCATCATTTAATGGGCTGCAAGATCCACCAGAGGGCAACAGAGCCTAAGGCTTGGCTGCATGGATGGATGAGCACAGGAGGGGAGTCCCCAACTTTTTGTGTGTTACTAGCTTGTGCACACACATACTTCTTGATAGCCATTATAAAAGTAAGTCAGAAAATAAAAGGAAAAGGAGGTGGAAAAATAAAGTTAGTAAGTGTGGGTAGGGAATTAAAAAAGTTCAAAAGAAAACATTTTAGAGAATATAGGAGACTATCACTATATACCATACATATAAAAATATGAAAGATGGGAGAGTATCATTTCTACTTGGGCTAGGAAATGATTTCTTAAACAAGACATGGAAAGCACTAACCATCAATGGAAGGTTGACAAAGTAGAGTGCATCTCGAAAAAAAATAAAAACTTCCTTTCACTAAAGACACCTTTAAAAAGCAGAAAGGGGAGTTACTGGTAGGAGAAGATGTTGGCAACATATTTACAGAAACAGGTGAGAGGGTTTGACAAAGGGTTTATGTCAAGAATATAAAGGAAGTCCTGCATATCAAGAAGAAAACGAAAACTAGAAAAAACAAAAAAGACTTGAATAGACATTTCAAAAAGGGTAATCTCAATGGCCAGTAGAAAAAGTGTTCCATCTCATTCATAACCAGAAAAATGCAAATCAAAGCCACATGAAATACCCGGACATATGCACCCATGTCAGCACAGGAAACCATCATTTAATGGGCTGCAAGATCCACCAGAGGGCAACAGAGCCTAAGGCTTGGCTGCATGGATGGATGAGCACAGGAGGGGAGTCCCCAACTTTTTGTGTGTTACTAGCTTGTGCACACACATACTTCTTGATAGCCATTATAAAAGTAAGTCAGAAAATAAAAGGAAAAGGAGGTGGAAAAATAAAGTTAGTAAGTGTGGGTAGGGAATTAAAAAAGTTCACAGGAATTCTCATACACTGCAGAGGGACTGAGAGTTGGTAGAGATGCTTTCAAATAGAGGTGAGAATTTTCTAGTAAATTGAAGCCACACATACTCTATGACCCAGCAGTTCCATGCCCATGTACATACCTAACAGAAAAGCATGCTAACCACAAGGAGGCATGTACGAGAACACTCCCAAATCAGAAACAACCCAAACATAAGCAGCAGAAGAGAGCCTAAAATAAATGAGTATCTTTCTCTACACATACATACACATCCTATTTTTTCTTTTCTCTGGAGAACCCTGACTAGTACAACAGATAAGAGTGTTTAAAAATATTAAGAATAGATGAAATATATGTAAATGATAAAGGCTGCAAGCCAAAGAAATAAGCTTTGAAAATACAAGATTGAAATGAAAGGCAATTAAAGAGCGGACTTTGAAAACTAACCAGGAGATGAGGTTGACAATGGTAAACAAAAGTAAGGACAAAAGTCAAGAATAAAAACTAACATAAAAATGATTGAGGGGAAGTATCTTTAAAACAAATAAAAAGCAAAAAGACTGGGGATAGAGAGTGTGAGAAGAGAAGAGAAGGAAGTGAACTAAAAATGGAAGTTTGTGTAACTGAGTGTAAGAAAAATTGATTTTCCAACAGTATTGAGACCCATTGCCATGGTAGTACCTCTGCCAGGCGTGCCCTGTCTCATCCTCCTCTCCACTGATGCTGGTTCCTGACTGAGGCACTTTTCTCGCCTGTGCCTGTTGTGACTGGGCCACAGCTTCTCCATCTAAATATCTGGAGCTGACCAGGCCACTGGTGCCCCACCTGCACTGGAATAGCCACATAAGCCAACAGCCAGAAGTAACCTTGATGTCTCTGTTTATTCCCTTCTAGTCTTTTTATTCTCTTGCCTATTTGTATATATTTATGGTATCCAGATTATATGAGGTTAGACAATTAAGTTCAAGAACTCATTCTAGAAAAAAGTGCTACCTACCTCATTGCTATCACTAGGGTCACCATATGGCCCAGGAGAGTACTTCAAAGGTGACCCTACTGATAGTCAGCAATGACGTAGGTAGCACTTTTTCTAGGATGAGTTCACTAGCTTAATTGTCATACCTTATATGATGACAGTTCTGATGACCATCCCAGAAAAAAAGTTCCAGAATTGCTTTGAAGGCACAAGACATAGCTTCCCAAGGTGGGGGTGGGGGATGGTATATCAAAGGTGACCATAGTAATATTCAGCAATGAGGTACGAAGCACTTTTTTGAGAAAGAGTCCACAAACTTAATTGTCTGACTTCATACTCTTATTTAACTGCTTTCTTGGCATTTATTATGTCATATTATTAGAAAAAATTCAAAGACCTAATGTTTGATGGGTACAATATTCCATCATCATTCATTCATTGACTGTGTCACAAACCATGTTGAGTACACAATGTCCTAGGTGTGACATAGCTTATATGAGGTCACCTTAATTAACAGCTGAGTGTGGAACAAATGGGAAAGTCGAGGCAAATGATAGTTTTAGGACCAGTACTTGTCAGAGACAATATGCACTCTGCTTCCATGAGCTGCTTACTTTTTAAATTTACCTTTTTTGAATACATAATACATACACATAGTTCTAAATTCAAGATAATATTATTGTATATACAATGAAAAGGCTCATCTCCACCACTCCCTCATCTCCACCTTCCTTTGTATAGGGGATTATGACTTTAACGTGCATAGCTCCTTATTCCTATGATCCTGGGTTCTCCCTCTCAGGAAGACTTGACTTCCTCACCTGTCAATTATCTAGTATTTTTATTACTCTTTTGTATATTATCCCAGGATTTCTTTATACAAATACAAATATACATGCTTATTTTTTTCTCCCCAAAGAAGATAGGTAGTCTATAATTTGTGTATTTTTGGAACTGGCTGTTTGCATTTAACTATATTTCTTGGAGATATTTTCATACAAACAAAGACCTTCCTTCCTTATCTTTACCACTCCTACAGCCCTATACTCCTATATGGTATTCTATCATATGGGTAACCATAATTCCCTATCAATGGACACTTGAGTTTACCATTAGGGCTGTCACCCTAAACAGGGTTGCATGACTAATCTTGTACATACCCGTATTTTAATTTGTACACATAATTGGGTCAAAGAATTAATGCAATTCCACTTTCTGATATGTATTGCAAACTTACCTTCTATAGAAGTTGTGGCAACATCCATGCCCATCAGCACCGTTCTTGACCTCACCTTTAGCCAGAGACCCAGGATGATGGCTGTTTATTGAGTCAGCAAGCTGAGTGTCTGGTATACGAGGCCCTATGCTACAGAACTGCACTGTAAAGGAGAATAAAATGCTGTTGGCACCTGCTTTTGATGGAAGGAGAGACAACATGTTAAGCAATCAAGGCAGTATGTGACGCGGTGCTATAGCATGACACAGGAGGTGCTATGAGAACATGGACAAAGGGTGACTTGTTCTTCAAGGAGATCTTCACAGGAAGCAGCCATTGAGCTGGGCCCTGGGAGACAAGCAAGTGATCACGGGCCAGACAGGTATTCCAGATACAGGGCGAACAGTGATGTGAACAGTAAATGCTTATTCTGAGAATCCTGGATAGAGTGGCACTGATCAGTTTGAGAGGCTGTAAGGGACAGGAGGAGGGCAAACACTTGAGAGAGAGACTTCAGCTTCGTGAGGCTTCATCTTGTGAGAACAGAGTGGTCCTGCAGGGCTTGCCAGGAGCAGTAACATGGTCAGCTTCCCTCCCAGAGTCGCTTTCTGCCCATTCTCTCCCTCCGAACTCCAATGCCAGGAGTGTGGTAGTGTGTGTCCATTTCACTCCAGGGAATCATTTGATGCCTTAAACTCAGACCTCACAATAGCCCCCAAGTAGGCTAGTTATGATGCAAAAAATGTCTGTGACTGTCCCTTGGCTCCCCATTAAATTGTCTTAGAAACAAACTCCAGGCATGAACACCTCCCATCCCAGCTGCAAGCCTATTGCCAGAGTATGATCAGAGAATGGGAAAATGTCTATCAGAAGACTGGAAAACAAAACGCTAGAGGTCCAAGGCCCCATGAAAGGAAGACGGTAGAGGGGAAGTCAAATAAGAAGTATGAAAAACCAGTCAGAATGTTTAACACCAGCTCTTCCTTTCACGGTGAAGACTCCCTGTATTGCAAAGAGGATCTATCTTCTGCATTCCCATTGGGGTGAGTGTGACCTGAACTTTGGTCCAGTCCATTCAAATCAGAAGGCACACTCAAATGGCGGAGCCTGCCTGCGGTCTGCAAAAACCCCTATCTCTGGTAGTTTCAGCCTGGCTAATGTAGACTCTCCCATTGTGAGGTTTTCCATTCAAGGAGGAAAACCTAGAAAGACTGTTTCCAGAGTTCTAATATCCCTGCCTCTCTGCCTTCCAGGATATGGACCAAATTCTGCACATCAGACCCTCGCATTGCCCTCGGGAAATACTCTCCTTTGGAAAAAGAGATCCTAGTAAGTGCCCTGAAGTTTGCACACAGAGACACCCCATGTAAGCCAGTCAGTCTAGTTAGGGATACCCCAAGGTACAAAACCACTCACAATAGAGAAGTCACCCAAACAGTGGACTCAGGTTGGCTACATCTGCTAGCAGCTTTTACACTTGTACAGCAAAATATCCTTGCCTCTAAATCCCAGTTAGAAATATAACTATAAATGACAGCAAAGGATGATGACTGTCATTCCTTGAGCCCCTACCTTGCACTTGCTTCTACACATATGTTGTTTTGTTGAGGCCTCATAGAGACCTTATCATGCCAATAACATTCTTCTGAATTCATAATAGCTAAGAGGAGACCCAGGTTTTGAACCCAAGCTTGTTTGACTCCAAAGGTCCACCCTCTTTTCTATCACACGGGGCTCAAACACTCACCACAATGGTGAGAGAATCAGCCACTAGCCCATTCTTTCCATGGGTGTCATCTGTCCCTGTGCCACTGAGATTCCAACATTCGTCTTCCCATTTTCAGCGTCTAGGTGGCGTTCACACCACTGCAGCAAGAAGGCTTTTGGCTTATAAACAAGAGGAGGAACGGAAGATGCTCAGGGAACTGCAGCTGAGGTCTCTAGACTACAAACGGGCAATGGAATATAAAAACCAACATTCCTCTGTGTATACTCCTTGCGGAACCCTAGAAAAAATATGGACAGCGAAGGTGATTTTGCCCCGAGAAGAGTTTAAAATGCCACAGCGGGAGGAGACGAACATCCTCAAGCATGTAGAGCGCATGCGCACTGCGCGAGCCCCGGGAAACCAGCGGCTATTCCCCAACATCGAAAGCTTCAGTTGGTCCTTATCTGCGTCTGGAGGGGCGCTGAGCCCAATGGCAAAAGACAAGACCAGGCAAGGGGACAATTATGACCCCAATTATTACAATAATGGTAATCAAGAGGAGAAAGAGGAGGCAGAGGGCAAAACCACAGAAAGGCGAGAAATAAAAATGAACGTAGTTTTCAAGTCAGAAGAACCAAAAAAGTTCTTGGCATATTACGCAAAAGATTGCAAACCATTTATCTCCAAAAAGAAGCGGGAACGGTCCATCACAGGCCTAACAAACCGAAGTCTTTTCCACTTAGCTGAATTCCCAGGAGACTTAATGCTAATGAATCAGGATTTTATATCCCGGAGGGCCCACCGCAGTGATGCAGCCAATGCCTAAAGTCTGGGAAAAGGGAGTATCTGGAAAGAGCACACGCAGAAAGCAGCTCCTTACAGTTATTACAGTTGTATTTATTCCCCGGGGTAACCAGGGGTCCTGGTCCTCAGTCCGCCTGCCAGCTGTGCCCCAGGCTCCTTCTCACCCCACCTTCTTCCAGGACCTTGGCTTTCCCTGCCCAGTCTCCAGAAGCTCTTCAGGGTGAGACCTGGCTGCTGAGGCAACTTTTGGCTGTTAACTTCCACCCTCAAGATGGCTCAAGCCTTCTTTTTCACCTACTTCCATTGGGGCTATACAAGTTATCTATGTCTGTGAGACAAATCATACCAAAATGTAGTGGCTTAAAACAGTAGTCATTAATTTAGCTTATAATTCTGTGGGTCAGCAACTTAAACTAGGCCCAGGTAGGTGGCTCTCCTTCTGGGGGCTGGAAACTCTCAGTAGAGCCCAAGGGGGCAACTGGGCCACATTTTTCCTTCTTCCAATAGGCTAGCCCAGCCTTGTTCACAGGGCCATTAGAGAGTCAAGAGAGTGAGCAAGGCATCGTAAGATCAAGGCTCAGAACTGGCACAACGCCCTTCTTGCTACCTTCTGTCAGCCAAAGTAAGATGGGAGACCCATCCCAGATTCAAGGGTGGGCAAATGAACTTCATCTCTTGATGGAAGGCCATATTGCAGAGGGCATGAATGCATGGAGGCAGGTACAGTGGGAACCATTATTTCAATGGATCTGCCACAGAGCCCCTGGAGCTGGGACCAGACTGGGAAAAGAACACTGTTCAAGGAGAAGGCTGCCCAACCCTAAGAGTTAGAAGTCTGTCCTATGCTCCTCACTTCCTGCTGGGTGTACTGCTTTTGCCTTGAAAGGCAGAGCCAGCATATCCCAGCCTTATCTCCTTGCCACACCCTTCCCATCAGGTCAGGTGCAGCCACAGGGTAGGCGGAGCTGTTGCATGCATGGCTCCTTTGGATATGTTGGGAGGAACTGCTGAGGATGGGCAGAGGTCCTGTCTGTGCCCTAAGGTAGCTCTAGAAGACAACAGGGCAGTAAGACCTTATCACAACTTGTGCTCTTGTTTCCTACAGAGGCTTAGTGGTCAACAAGGAAGATAGCCCAGAGAAGGGCTGGCCCTCCCAGGTATGCTACAAAATATGAGAATGAATTCTTATGAAAGGGAAGAACTTGAAGCTAGAAGTTGGCTGACCCCTCCCCTATGCACTGCCACCTCCACACACACACACACACACACACACACACACACACACACAAACACACATGCAACACTGCCCATTGTGCACTTCATGCGACACCCTCAGCTCCAATGGTCCTCCTCACCAATGGTCCTCACACCTGTAGGCAGCCGCACTCATAATTCCCTGCCAGCTCACAGCCCTTCTGTCAGAATTTCATGGCTTCGGCAAATCAGAAGCACAACACAGCCCATAAACAACCTGGACATTCAGCCTAAAGCTCCTCACCTTTTTCCATTCCAGTAAACAAGACTGAAGACAGCTGGCCACTGTCCATGGCCTCAGGTAACTGTTTCAGATTGTGTTCTGGCCCACAATGACCAGGCCATTTTATCAATCCTGAGATAGTTAGGGAGTGGGGGACAGCCAGACCCCGACTGAACAGGGAAATGGACCCTCCAACTTCTTAAGTATCTTTGGGTTCAACCTTGAGTTCTAGGCATGGAGATGAGGTGCAGCATCTTTGGACATTTAGAACAAATGAGGATTTTTTCCCCCCAAAAGATAAAAATCTAAGCCAGCACATTGAGCATTTGAAAAGTACAACATGTTCATTTATTATCTGCATCTGAAGTACACAAGGTCTCTTGGTCATTCACACTCTGTCCTCAGTGACTCCCACAGACTTGAGCAGACACTAAACTTGCCCGGGAGACCTGCAGCTGCCTGTGGCAAGATCGGCTTCCCTTCCTGCTCCTTCCGCTCAGTGGGTTTTTCACAATCAGTTCTTTCGAACCATGGGTCCCCTCTAAGCAAAGGACAGCCATTAGCAGTAGGCTTAGAGTAATTCTCTTGCCCACAGCTGCAAGTTAAGAGAAATCATCTTGAAGTACTGTATGACTGTATGACCTAGCTACCATGCAGAGACCGTGATTCCAGGAAATATAGAGTTATTCCAAAATCATCAGTGGGTTTTGATTAAAGAATCACTGTAAGCCCAAGAAATGGATGAACTTTTTAACTGAGGCAGAGTAAAAAATTGGGGGGGAAGAGAAATATTTCCAATGCTGATATAATTTCCTACATATGTATAAAATTGTGAATATCAGGCAGCGCCTATGGCTCAGTGAGTAGGGCGCCGGCCCCATATACCGAGGGTGGTGGGTTCGAACCTGGCCTCGGCCAATCTGCAACTGAAAAGTAGCTGGGTGTTGTGGTGGGCGCCTGTAGTCCCAGTTGCTCGGGAGGCTGAGGCAAGAGAATCGTGTAGGTCCAAAAGCTGGAGGTTGCTGTGAGCCACGTGACGTCATGGCACTCTGCTGAGGGTGGTAAAGTGAGACTCTGTCTCTACCAAAAAAAAAAAAATAAATAAATAAATAAAAAATAAATGCTGAAATTTCCTTAAAAAAATTGTGAATATCAAAGCATTGTCTGAAAACTCAAGCCAGTTTGAAAAAACTAAACGCTATTTATGTGGACCCTAAATATTGATTAGGATAAGCTATACAATGTGGTAGGAAGTTCTTGAAAGGACAGATGAGTAAATCAGTGCACGTCTTACCACTCTGCTCACAACAACCTGTGCAGCATTGGTAAGCCAGTAGTCTCCATGACTCAGTTTCCCATCTGTTAAATGAGTGCATCGAACTAGATAGCTACCAAGGTCCAGTTCGGATTCATTCAATTGTGTTCGATGGAGTTACTAGTGACTAAATACTTGTCTACTCCTCAGCATCTTCTTAGTGAGGACAGTTACAACCTAATTATTGTGTTAAAAGGCCATGTGGTGCTGGTGTAGAGATATTTTCACTAAGTCAAATTCTTTGACGTTCTGAAGTCAACTCTAACAATAAATCCGATTTTTTGGAAAAAGAAGTGATTAACAGAAGACCAACATATTTTCCTACTAACTGTTGTCAATAACAACCTTTTGGTAAATGTGGTATTAATCACAATAAACATTAATTGCCTGGAGCCATCCAGAAATAACCCACAGGTAGCCGTGTGTGTGTATGTGTGTGTGTGTGTGTGTGTGTGCCATCTTTTAGGAAGTGCATATGAAGATAAATGTAGGTTCAGATTTGATTTTTAAAGATTCAAGAAATACCCTATGGTATGAATAAGTACGTATTCATCCTTACCACTTACTTGGAGGTACATAAATGCAGATAATAGTATCTGATAAGATTAAGTGACCACAAGGCTCTGCAAGAGTCTTATGCTAAAGAAACCATGCTAATGGCGATGAGGGATTTAGAAAGACTTTGGACATTGACACTGAAACAAAAGACACTTCTGGTAAGGAGTCATTTAATTTGAAATTTCTAACAGTCCCTATTCCCTAAGAACTGTGATTAGCAAAGTCGCAGCTTTAGGGAACAAATGACAGATTACATTTTGACCAAAAGTTCAGTATTGGGTTATACAATAGACAAAGACAAGAAGAAATAATAGATAACAGGAAAGGAATCCAACAGTTTTTAAAATAGGCTTAAAGTTGTCATTATTGAAAAATTCAGAACTTCTTTTTTTTTAGAGAAAGAGTCTCACTTTCGCCCTCAGTAGAGTGCTGTGGCGTCACCCAGCTCAAAGCAACCTCCAGCTTCTGGGCTTAGGCGATTCTCTTGCCACAGCCTCCCAAGTAGCTGGGACTACAGGCGCCGGCCACAACACCCGGCTATTTTTTGTTCCAGTTTGGCCGGGGCTGGGTTTGAACCCACCACCTTCAGTATATGGGGCCGGCTAACATGGGAGGATTACATTCACCAGCACCTTGAATGAGCCACATTCTTTACACTTAAATTTTGGTGTTGGTTTTACCTTGATCTGCTTTTGGAAACAGACCCATTAGCTTTCTCATTCTTTCTCATTCTCAATACAGGTTTCATTTTATTTATTTATTTATTTTTTCAAGACAGAGTATTCCAGTCTTCCCAGACTGGAATACTATGGCATTAGCCTAGCTCACAGCAACCTTAAAGTTTGGGGTTCAAGCACTCTTCCTGTCTCAGCGTTCCAAGTAACTGAGACTACAGGTACACAGCATGACACCTGGCTAGTTTTTCTATTTTTAATAGAGATGGGGTCTCACTCTTGCTCAGGGTCTATTGAACTCCTGAGCTCAAGTAATCCTCCCATGTCAGCCTCCCAGAGTGTTGGGATTACAGGTATGAGCCACTGCACCCAACCCCTATGCAAGGTTTAATCTGGTCTCCCCCCAAACTCAGAAGAGCCATGTAGGGTCAGATGGGCTCATCTAGGACACTAGAATGTAGTGTCTGAACTGGGTGACCAAGCTGGGGTCAAACAAGCCAGAGGGTTTTGGGATGAAACATCTGGCCAGCAGCACCTCGGATGTGGCTGGTCTTTTAGGTGCATTTCCTGAAAAGACTGTGCTCTATCTATGACCCACCCCTGGACTGGCCACCTTGCCTTCTTCTGGGACCCCTGGCAACCTGACCTTGCTCCCTCACCTGATTGGCCCCATCCTTCTGCATGCTGTCTGTCCACACATATGACCCATTGCCCAAGGAGACCCCTTTGCAACCAGTGCCTAGGCCCAATTTAGCCACTCTATCTCCAGTACCCTACACACTGTCTGTACCTCAATACATGATTATGCACTTGTAATGAGATGAAATTCATAACCGCTAAGAGCTAGCACCAGAATTTATCTTAGAGTACCTTGTCTTTCTTGAGGAAAAAGACTTTATAATTTATTTTGGGCTGAAAGGGAGTACTTGAGAAGCCTCTTAACAACAGCAGAGCCTGTGCAGAGAGGAGAGAAGGAAAAGTCCCCCCCTCCTCCCTTGAGAAGAATTGATAGGGCTGGGGTAATTGACATGGGAAGAGACTCATATGAGGTCCAAGATTGTGTCTGATTTTCTCAAATTCTCCAGCCAGCCATCCTGCTCCAACCTGGCCCAGTACACACATCTCTGGACCAGCAATGCCCAGAGAGACCATGAGGAAGCATCTTTCTCTCTTTGCCCTTCAGCTCACCCCACTCAGGAAGACCCTTCACCAGCACTGACACAGCCTCTTGCTCAGTGCGTCCTCCTCTGCTCTCCCCAGACTTCCCTCGCTGGAGGCCAGGCCTGAGCTCCCCCTCCCTGGGACACCAGGGTGGTCACTGCTGTCAGGGAGGAACCTGGGCCTCATAGTGCCTGCAGCTGCCCCACCCTGCCTGTTGGGTCTGTTCTGTAGCTGCTGTGGGACTTGGTGTAAGCCGGGTCCAGTTCCCTTCTGACTGGGAAGTCTCTGGGATGCAGAACATGTGCTGTATATGTCAGTGTGTCTGGAGAGTGACGCACATGAACAAGACTACAATCACTTTCTGTGAGAGACAAGTCTTTTATTACATGAACTTCTATCCATGTCAAGAAAGGTGTACTATACATTTGATATATTACCTACAAGACATAGTAAGTTTTTGCATAAATACACCAGAAAAAATGCCAAAGGGATTATAATGAGACAAAGAGAAAGATGATCTATTCTGAGCGACAGACATACACTGCACCAACACAAGGGCAAGAAAATACAATATAATTTCTCTATCTGACCCACCTACCCCAGGGGTGTGAATACACAGAAATGCTGCAATAGTTTCCACATATGTTCTGGACGGGTCTTGGGTCCCACTCAGGGCCCCTCAAGCAAGGCTGATCCAGGAGAACTTTGGCTCAAGCTTATTTCAGCAGTCACAAGAACAGGTTGCAGGCCCACCATGCCTCATGGCCGACCTTGGACAGAGGATGGTCAGGAGTCCTCCTTCCTCAGTCCTAAATACTCTCAGAAAAATAATATACTTCAAAGTGAGAGGCTGAGAGGCCGAATTCCCTGAAATACCTGATCGTGGCAACATTGGTTGAAGTTTTAAAAACTCTATACTTAATACTACAGAACTTGGCAAGGCACTTAGAATTAGGAGGTCCATCTAGTATTTCCACATACTCATCATCACAGTCCCTAGGATAAGACTGGAACCTGGGGGAGACAAGACAGCAGGCATGAGATTTTTGTAACTATCCTTTCTCTCTTATAAAATGTAATCCCAACCAATGAATGGACACCAAATCCAATAGCTTTGCTTTGAAAAGTGCCTGGTCAGATGGGAATAAGGCACAAGAAGTCCATACATTCTACTAAGAGACTCCACCACCAGCAATGCCAGAGCCATGTAGGGTCAGATGGGGCTCATCTAGGACACTAGGACCCTTTTCATCTTCCCCAAACCCTTACAGTCCCCTTGGCCCACAAGGGGCTTCCCAGTCTCATGTTTTCACATCCTCATGGGAGCCCAGCTTGTAACTCTAAGATCCCCCCAAAGGAGTTGCTGTCTCCTCATCAGCTGTCTTTCAAGTCCCCAAGGGGCAAATGCAGCAACCCATGGTGTCTGTCATCGGGCACAGCTGCTGTGTCAGAGCAAGAGGCTGATACCAGGGTGAGGGTCCATGGCCTACTTCCTGCCTCTCTGGCCCCTGGGAGAATGGACAGGAGTGAGGACAGCATGGTACCCCCATCCAAGCCTTGTCCCCCTTGATGCAGGCAGAAGGAACAGGGGCCTCCACCCCCACCCTGTGAGGGCCACTCTGTACATGGGCTGCTCTCGTTCCTAGGACGACTCCCCACATCCACTTTCTCCTTCTACATGTCCAGAACTGATCTGCACCCCTCACCCTCACTTAGCCCCCAGCACAACCCCCACTCACAGGACAGGGCTCAGAGCCTCCATGGGCTACAACAAAACAGTGGTGGGGGACATATCCCTTTATTATAAAGGGACACACTCAGCTCCCTTTATAATAACATTGCTCTTGGCTCAGCCGGAGTCCTTCCTTGGTACCAAGGTCAGTCATACCCCAAAATCAATCTTTGGAAAGGACAAAGGACAATACAGGCACATGATCAGACCTGCCCATCCCTCTGACCCTGGGGCAAAGGGGACATAGGAAATGCCTGACCCCTTCATCCCAGGTTCTTCCTTGGCCTCATCCTCTCCTTGCTTCCCTATCTAGGTCAACTGGGCCACACTCCCTTCTACAAAAGCTGGGGGCACAGGGTGGGCAGATGGTCTAAGCCCTGTGTCTCAGGCAGCTGCCTCACAGGAGGCCTTCATCACACAGAGCACCTGAATGACCTAGTCGGGGCCCCAACCCTGAACAGGTCTGCAGGGGACAGGGGCCTTAGTCACACAGATTCCATCATCTCAGCCATGTCACGGTCCATGTCTGGTCTGGTCCCCAGGCCTTGACTCAGCCATGCAGGGACTCATGCCACATTGGAAATGCCTTCTGAGGCTTTGTCACTTTGTCTATTCTCTTTCCTTCTGGGAAATTCTTTGAAGTACAAAAAGATATTCCCATTTCAGCTGATGCAAATACAGAGGCAAAGATCCTATTGCCGGTTAAAACAAAATCTAGAGTTTTGTTCTGTTTTTTTTTTTTTGAGGCACCCCCATGTCTCCAATTTTTAGGTACCCTTGGTGTCTCCAATTTCAATCAATTGAGGTTCAGTTTCCCCACTGTATGGGCACACTGAGAAAACACATGTCTGACACTGATGGCAGATTGGTTCTATTTACTTTAGATTTTTCTGATATTAGCACTAATGACCCATGTCCCAGGAAACCATAAATCACTCTCTTTTCCTTCAAAGAGAGTCAAAAAGGGAATTTCCTGGCCATGGAAGAGTGTGTCCTCTGAGAGAATTCCAGACAGATAATCTAGGAGGGGCTGAAGATACTTCCGGGCAGAGGGGAGAGGAGACAAGGCCAGGACCAGGTGAACTATGCTGTGTCCAGAAAACTCAGTGTGTAATGGCTCAGCCCAGGGGGCACTTGGGGGAGCAGTGGAGAGAAAGGAGCAGACAGGAAGGGCCAGATGGTGAAAGGATGCACAAGAAGACAGGGAGGGCAGCTTTATCCAGAGAATTGGGAGCCCCTGGGGGCTTTCGGCAGGAAGTAGGAATGGAGTGGGATAGTATTTCAGAGGCCTGGGGTGGATGGGAGCAGGGTGGGCAGGAGGACAGGAGATGCCCACTCCCAGGGATGAATGGAACACCAGCAAACTGAGGGCTGAACACTCACTTGAATCCTGGAAATGCCAGCACAACCGTACTCCCAGGTTGCACCTCGATGGTCCAGATACATTCAGTTTTATTCCCCTTATAGTTGATAATCCTGCCTCTTCCATCTGTGTAGCAGCCCCCACACGTGCCAGGCCCTACAAGAGATCAAAAGGGGTCCAGGCCCTGCAGATTCATGACCAAACTTTCCAATGTTCCTTTGTCAGGGATCAAAGGCAACACTGAACACCCTAGGTGGATAGCCCCCAAAACAAAGTAGACTCTGATTTTAACCATTTATACATTTAAAGTACCCCCTCCCCCATTAAATTACCATGTTTGTCCCCATAGATAAACAGAAGAAATTAATGAACCCTCAATGTAACATTTATTTATATCTCTTGCCAATTTTTTAAGCAGATAAACAAAACTTTTTCAACTTTAGAGTATTTTTCCTATGGGAAGCATACGAAATAGCAAATAGGGAGGATGTCAGTGCCAAAGAGGCCCAAATGCTTGAGGAAGGAGAACCCACATCTCTGCCCCTGTGAGGCCAGAGGGAGGAGCCCCAGGGCCCTGCTCAGTGAGGCCTCAGGTCCCACTGCTGAGACTGAGGATGACAATAGCACCTTTGTCCAGGGCCACATGTGCCCATGTCTGTTAAGTGCTCAGCCTGTGCCCAGCACATCCTGCTCACTGGGAACATCAATCAATTAGTTACCAAGTGGCCACGTTCTGAGAGACCCTCCGCCTCTCCCTGCATCCTTCACACTGCCGGCATCGCCTCGGCCTTCAATGCTCTCACCTCTGACATTGAGGAAGGGGCCACCTCACAGCCCTATAGACTCCAGGCATTTGGAGGAGGCTCCTGTCCTCATGTGACATAGGCCATTTCGAAGGGGGGTCCTTTCCCTGCCTGGGGAGGCTGTGTAGAGGGCAGGGTAGGAGAACACAGGGGAGCCCTGGGGGCAGGTGGGGATTGGGGAAAGTGAAGGCTGATCCAGTGTCAGGACCAGACATAACAAGTCCTTTGGACAAGAAATCTCCCCAGCCCATTGCCTTCCCATGGAGCCATTTGGAGTCCAAATCAAAAGCACATCATCTCTGTGAGGACAGGGGAAGGGATGATAATGTTGTTGGGACTTACCTGTATTCCATACTGCTGAAACAACTGTGGCTGAAAGACACAGAACAAAAAATTAAAAGCCGAATTCAGGGAAGAGTTAGGGCAGGAGAATGGAAAATGACCACACTGTGAAGATGAGTTTGAGTACAAGGGACGGAGCTGAGTAGGCAGAAGAAATGGCACCACTGTCCCCATGTGTTGGAACAACATTGGGCCACCCAGAGGGAAGCGGGGAGAAGGTCTGCCTATTAGCACTTGAAGACCACCTTACTCACTGCTTTCTTGGTGTCTCCAATTTCAATCAATTGAGGTTCAGTTTCCCCACTGTATGGGCACACTGAGAAAACACATGTCTGACACTGATGGCAGATTGGTTCTATTTACTTTAGATTTTTCTGATATTAGCACTAATGACCCATGTCCCAGGAAACCATAAATCAAGAAAACCAAGAATGTCAGCCACTCTAACTCTGACCTGAACATTTCTTGTTGTAACTTCTGTAATGATACAAATGATTTATTTTCTGTTTTATTAAACAAATTGAATATTATCTGCAGTTGAGAGAAATATACCATTGTAAATATCTCTGTCTGAGACCCCAGTTAAATACTTGATCCAAGAGAGAGCTGTAACAACCCCAAATGAGTGAATGAAGCCACTATCTCCATCAATGGAGGTTTATCAGGCCCAAGTCTGACAAGATGCCTGAGAAAGGAACAGCACAGAAGCATCTGTGACCTGTGCTCTTTGAAAAGGGACTTGGGAACTCAGTATTTCAGGGATGAAGACATACAGAAAGAGATTTGCTGGGGTCCTGACCCAGGGGCAGGGTCTGTGAAGACTTGTGGATCTGATGGTGACCAACTGAAGAAATATAAAGTTAGAAATGATGAGAAAGAAAGAGAAAAGATACACAGAACATAATTTTCAAAGGTGGAAACATAGGGGACCTCTGCCCTTTTGTGGGATTCTGGCAAGTGGCACCAGGTGTCAGTTCCACTCAGCTTTTTTTGGAGTCTATTTGCTCGTTAGCCCAAAGAGTAAGCTGAGGAAGGGAACAAAGACACCAGCAGTTTCTCTGAGTGAACATATCAGCTCCTATTGTTTCTATAATTGTTAACTTTAAGAGTCTGAGCACTCTTGAAAAATCCAGAACTTCAGCCTTGTGTGGGGGCAATCTCCTGTCTGTGGTGACACACACAGATTCTGAGGAGGGAGGGGGTTAATCCCACAAGTTCACTGTGGAGTGAAATGCCACTGGCATCAATCTCCTTTGAAGAATTGGTGGGAGAGAGGAATTTTACTCTCATCACCACCACAGAGGGTATTCCTTTGCAATAAGGGATATAAGCCCTCCTACTCATATTTTGGAGTTTGAGCTATTTACTTGATTTCTGCCCTAGGCAAATACAATCTTTGATGTTTACTGTGCAGGAAATGGCCTAGTTAATGTATCTTGCCAGGTCTTGCCACAGCATCTTCTATGGCCATTATTTTCTTTGTAGTGCTTACAGACCTAGCAGGGATATTTGTAAGCTATATCCCCAATAGGCTAGAGTTCTAGGAAAAGCAGGAAACTTGCTCAGATAAGAAATTTCACAGTGACTGGTATAAAGGTAACTAGCTGACTTTTCCTTGTTCTGCCATGCTTAAGCTGATTCTTTAATTTTTCCCTTTTTCTGGGGGTGTTTTCCCTTGACAAGAATGGGGTCTTTTGTCCCCATCTTGCCTGCAGGTATAGGAGGGGGTTGGGCATGAAGGCAGGAGGGTACATTTTTATCAAACACCAATTAGTGCTGAGGAAATGGACATTTTATATACACTAAGGTAAAGGTGTGAAGGGAAGAAGGGACTTGAGGGACAATTATTCAGATGTTCTTGGGTAATGGGGAGAAAGATGGAACTTGTCCTCTCTCTGTTCTGTACCAGGAAGGAGAAACCGTGATCAACATTACCAGTGTGGGAACGACAGACTTTAGTTTCAGGAGCTAGACTTAGCCTGCAGACCTGAAGTTACAGTTTTCTTGTCTTTGTTCATGGGAAGCCAGCCAAGACGTTCCCTAGGAAAGATCTGAGGGGACAGTTCTTACAGATGCCTAAGGCCTTTACCCTTCTGTGGGGCCCTGGCTAATGCAGATGTTGGTAACTGCTGTGAAATTGAAAATGGGTGTTTCATGACTCAGCCTCCAAGCTTGACCTTCCTTTGATAAGGAGTTAAGGGTTGGGGGGCTGGTCCTTCAGTTCTATTACTCTTTCTATCTGCATAATCATGTGGCATCCCATGATTGACACAGCACTGGTTCTCCTCATCAGCACATGACATGGGGCAGCAACATAGGTTTGGATCAGATGATCCTGGCTCTAGCTGGCATTAGAAGACAGCACCTTTCACCAAGGTGTTCAGCCCTGCTAACCTCACTTGATTCTCTGTGGCTAATTACGGCCTTTAAGGAGAGGAGGTTGTGCCCCACATTTCCCTGGTATAGCTCCCAGCTCAAGTGGCCTGCCACACCCCTGTATGTCACCCTGCACTGTCATAATTTCTTTCATATCTCACCTTGGATGGTTTTCCCTACCAGGTGAATTAGTAACCTTTAGAATGCTATAAAATCTATTCCATAAACAATGCTCAGGGAGGACCCAGGACTACATCTTCACCTTCTTCCCTGGTTGGAGGCTGTACTGGCCTTCTTGGTAGAAGGAAGCATCTCCCCACAGCTGGTGACTCTTTCAAGTACGCTCTGTAAGATGTCAATCTTGGCTTCCAGAAAGCAGACCTCAAGGCAAATTCATAACGTGCCAACACAGCAAGTGACATCTCTGGACTGGGCCTGCATCTGCCATGGTGTCTTCTCTTCTGGATTCTTAAGTCCGGGAGTTGAGGATGGGAGAACAAACTATCCCTGATGAATCACTAAATAGACAATGGTGCAGTTGTGAAATAAAAGCTCACCTCAAAGGGCATCTCAGGAATATTTTAAACTATCTCACCCTAAGTTAGCTTCCAGGCAATTTCTTGTTGACTGACTCCGAAGAACAGCCCGGTCAGGCTCCTTGTTCTACAATTGAGGATCACAGGGGCCTCATGACTTGGTATCACACAGCATTTAATAACATCTACCTGCAAGCTGAGGGCTCTGGCCTTGCTGTCCTCTGGCTTCAACTGGACAAAAGGAAAGTAGCTGAGAAGCACATCAGAATCTCCCTCTAAACACCTGTGATCCCAGGACCAGTGACACTGAGGCCCTGCTGCACCCAATTTGCAGCAAAAGCATAAACCCTTCTCCAGGTAAAGAATGGAGAAAGGCATCAGAGGCTGGGTGACAACCTTTAGCCAGGGTGGGCCAAGCTGCCCTGGTGCCTGGCGCCCTGCAGGAATCCTGGTGGGGAGGACTCACAGGATGGAGCAGCCCCTGATGAGGGTGTGCGATTGGCAGAGGAGAGCAATGCAGGACAAGCCCAAGGCTGGAAAGACCTGGCCAGGGCCAGAGATAAGACAGAAGTGAGGAGAACACGAAGTGAGGGTTCAGAAATGACAGGGGAAAGGAAGAGAGGCAGCGGGTAACAGAGACAAGGCACTATCCCTGAGACACATGTGCCCTGTCTCTCCATCAGCATTCTAAGTCAGAGAGGGGCAGTCTTCAGGCATTTAATGCAATTCTCAGGGTCCAGTTCTCTGAGGGGACAGTGCCCCTCTCTCCTCCAGGGCCTTCCCAGCCTCATTCAGATGCTAGGTTTGTTGTTGCTCCTGGAGCTTCCTGGACAATCCACTGGGGCAGTGAGGAGTCCATCCCACCCAACTACTGGCTTCCCCAAGGGCCTCAGCTACACATGAGATGCCACACTGATGCATTCCAAGCAGGGTCCCCTCCCCAGCCTCTTCCATAGGTCACACCACTGGGAGCATCTCCACAGCACGTCCCTGTCTGATGCACTCAGCCACTGCTAAGGAGCCCGGCATGGGCCCACCAGCATCTCAGTACACCTTGCTTGAGGCAGGAGGAGCCCCACAGAACACATTTCAAGAAAATATTCAGTAATCAGGATAGCATTAGCCTAGTGACAGTGACATTGTCCTGTTTGTCCCTTGGTCTTCCTCCTCTGGGGGGGCAAGTGAGATGTTTTGTGTGGAGGAGAGGACCTCGCGGCCCATCAGCCAAGGCATTTGTTTTTATGCAAAAGGCAAACTACAAAATCTCTGAGGTTTAAACAAGGAAGTAATCAGGGGCCCAGGAAAGGGTCTAGGAGAAGGGCCCAGGGGCTCCGCCTTACCTGTACTGAGCAACAGTGCCCAGGTGAAGGCTCTGGACAACCCCATGCTCAGCAGGAGGAGACACCAGCCTCTTCAGTGTGCTCAGCTCTGTTGGCCTGGGACTATATAGAGACACTCTGACCCCTGACTCCTCCCTCCCAGGCGCAGCCAAGGCTGGCCCAGCTGCAGGCTCTGAGGATGCTGCAGCATCACCTGCGTGATCTGGGGATGGGGTGAGCTTAATACCAACTAACCCTCATCTTCTCAGCCAGGTTCTGGGTCCTTCTCACCTGGTTTAAGATACAATGGCCCTGTGCTCTTTCTCCTTCCTTGTCTAGGTGGTCTCAGAGGAAGACTCTCGGGTTGGGCACAGGCCAACATGACCTCATGTTTGAGCAGCTCTCCTTCCTGTCTTAACTTCTAGCATGTTTAGCTTTATTACTTTCCAAAATCACAACAGCTGGGAGCCCTTCCTGTATTGGTGATCTTCTGTTGTGTAGAGTATTAGCCTGTTGATGTCAGCGGGGAGGTTTGTACCACTACCTTTATGTGATGGAATTTTCCACCTCCTTTGGAGAAGGCTTATTGTTCTTCCTGGCAAATACCTACTTTATTTTAGGTCTGTGCAAGGGTCACTTTGCTCTGCACTTATTTAGGGCTTGTCTTTAATTGACTTTTGTATATTTGGCTTTAAGCCCAAGCACCCACATATGAACTTTTTAATGTCAAAGGCACACCAGGCTATTTTCTGGGAATCCATCTGATAATGTGTTCAGATATTACAGAGCTCATTCAATAGTTGTTATTAAAACTAAACTAGAAGACTGTAGCTATGACATTGTATGCTTTAAGAATATATGCATATTTTATAACTTGGCATTGAAATAAATCATTTAGAACTCAAAGCTTCCCTCAAAAGCCAACAAACACACACACACACACACACACACACAGATATATGCAGATGGTCCCAAAAAATATATACACATTTTAAGAAAGGAAAAAATTGGCCATGCACAGTGGCTCACATCTGTAATCCTAGCACTGTGGGAGGCAGAGGTGGGTGGATTGATTGAGCTCACTTAAGAACAGCCTGAGCAAGAGCGAGACCCCATCTCAAAAAAATTGATGAGTGTCATCATTGCAAGAGCCTATAGTCCCAGCTACTCAGGAGGCTATTGAAGCAGGATCCCTTGAGCCCCAGAACCTGAGGTTGCTGTTTGAGGTTGTTTGAGCTATTATATCAGGGCACTCTACTGGGATCCGGAAACTAAGACTCTGTCTCAAACAAACAAATAAAAGACAATAGGAAAAAGCTGTATTAAAATTGTAATACTCAAGTCACATTTGACTTCTACAATTACAAGAGGGGCTCAAATGTGATTTGTACTCACATTATCAGATATATTGAGTCTTACAATTGTAATATAATTTAGTTTTTTCCTTTATTAAAATATGTATGCAATTTGGGGGGACCTGCTGGGGTATGTGTGTATATATTGGTTTTCTCTCAGAGTCTTGCTCTGTCACTCAAACAGGAGTGCATTGGTGTAATCATGATTCACTGCAACCTTCAATTCTTGGGCTAAAGCAAGACTTCTGGCTCAGCCTCCCAAGTAAGTAGCTAGGATTATAGGTAGGTGCAAGCATATATAAATAGTTTTTTAAAATATTTGTCATAATGGAGTCTCACTATATTGCCTAGGATGGTCTCCAACTCCTCCCATCAAGCAATTCTCCCTCCCTGCCACCTCCAGATGGTGAAATTATAGGTGTGAGCCACTGTGTTTAGCCACCAACAGACGTATTTTTTTAAAAATCAGGACTTTATTTTTGTGTCTTAAAAAAATAAGTAAAATTATTTGTAAAACTCCCCCTATGGTAAAAGGAGTGACACCACTCTTATCTTCAAGGGCAGAGAATTGAGTCCAGGAGAACACTGTACAGATGTTGTTAGACTCTTGCTTTTTAGGCCTTGCCACACAATAAAGTCACCTTTTCAAAGTTTACTATTCTTTATCTAATCCAGTATATTGCTAACTGACTATATCTACTTTAGCCAAAATTTGATTTCCAGCTCCTATATGATTGCAAACTAAATAAAGCCCTGAAATTTACCCTTATTCTATTTTGTTAGTGAAATAATGTTAGTCCAACTGTTTTTCATAAGCCATTAAATTTATGTTTTACTACTTCATGACTAAAATTCTAAAAGAAAAGTTATAAAATCTTTTATGTATATGTGTTTAGATGTGTTTGTGCATATGGACATGTATGATGTGTTCTATTCTGTCTACATAACAAATTGTCATATAGTCAGGCAGAAATCCCTTGAGGATGTGTATTCTGATGGTTTAAATCAATAGTTCTCAACCTTCCTAATGCCGTGAACCTTTAATACAGTCCAAAGGGATCATGACCCACAGGTTGAGAACTGCTGGTTTAAATGAAGGAGTGCTCATTTAAAAATACAGCATAATTAACCCAAATGTTTTTATCATGACATGTAACTTAAGTAAACCTTTGATAAACTGATTGGTTTTAAAATTGTTAACATAATAAAATTAGAAATGTCTTGAAAATTGTCAATAAACATTTTTGCCTGGGTTTACTGGTCAGACAAGTTTATGTTTGCCTCTGAAATATATTTGAAGGTCATAGAGCTATGAATCCAGCCTAAAACAAATTGACTTTTTAAATACAAGTCCTTAATAAAGAAGATTAATTTGACATTATTGACAATAAAAATAACTGTGTATTCCAACAGAATACACATGCATTGAACTTTAAGGTGTTACTTAGGTAAACACCTGATATTAATAGGCTATAAAATTGGTTAAATATTTAAAAAGACATCACATACTGACTAGCTCTGTCTAATAACTCAATGTTCACAAGTCTTCTATGTGTAATTATTCAAAATAAATAAATGTAGTTATAAATGCAATAAACATTTATAAATTTACTTTTCATATAATATAAAACCTTAAAGTTATGTTAAACTATAAAATCAATATTAAATGTCAGGATTATTTCCAATAAGATAAAAAATTTAACCGAATTTCTGAAGCCATTCTTGGCCTCTTAAATTTTATAAAATACTATAATATATTTAGATCTATTACCCCAAACAGAAATTTACTTAAAAACACAATTTTGCATGAAAAAGAATCTTTTATGCTAAACTTCGATCTAAGATAAAATAATTCATTGTGTTGAAATTTTAAAAATGTACTAAAAGTAAGCCTGAGGAAATGATAAAAAATCTAAATAAATTGAGGAAGATTCATAAACATGGGATTTATGCAGGAAGTTCTATATGAGATTGAGCTGGCTGAGATAAGAGGGAAATGGTTTCTTTGTCTGGAGGAGGGGAGCAATGAAAGACTATGGACAGATTTCATAAGAAGTTCCCATGCAGAATGAGGGAAATTGGACTGAAGTGAACTTGGAGCAGTTGAAATTAGGAAGAAGATCATGGGGAGAAGAAACTAAGGCATCCCACAACCCCATGAAGATGAACTGAGAGGATAAGATGAGAAAGAAGGGAGAGAATAGATCAGAGTTGGAGAAACCTGGAGTTAAATAGAAAAGAAAGGGGGACCCTTTCCTCTACTCAGTTTTCTCCAGGGGCAGAAAAACACAGGATCTCAAACTTCATGGGTTGGAGCCATAAAGAACAAAAAACATAATTTTTCTGAACTGAAGTATATCTTCATCTAGGCCCCCCTGCTACCTGACAGAATATGTGGCTCTAGTCAACATGTAGTCAAAGCCCACCCACCCACTTTTCTTTGGGTTACCAGATGGATTGGCCCCTGCTGAGGCCAAACACTGAGGAAATTTGCCATAACAAGATCAGCTCTGCAGCAAGAACTCAGACCAATTCTATACACTTATCATCTCCATGGACTACCAACAAAGTGAAGACACTTAGAAACTAAAGGGCAAAGCCTAGCTTCCACAATGGTGCAAGTGATAAATCTTAGCATCTGGACCTCCACAAAACAAGACTAATAGAAATGCACCACATTTATCAATTGTCTCAATAAAACAAAAAACTTGAATTCCTCACTGAAGAGGCACAGGCTGGATGACTGGATAGAAAGGCACAAGCCAAGTATATGCTGCCTTTAGGAAACACCTCTAACCTGCAAGGACAAAACAAGAATCAGAGTGAAGGGTTGGAAAACCATATTTTAGGCAAATGGAAATCAGAAAAAAGCAGAAATCACCATTACTTGCAGATTCCTTGGACTTCAAACCAACAAAAGTAAAGAAAGACAAATATGGAAACTATGTACTGGTTAAGGGCACAATACAAAAATAAGACATTTCAATCCTAAATATCTATGCACCCCACTTAAATGCCTGCAGATGTATAAAACAAGCTCTAACCCATCTGAACAACATATAGTAACATCATAGTAGCTGGGAACTTCAAAACCCCTCTGGCAGAATTGGACACATCCTCTAAGCAGAAACTAAACATAGAAGCATGGACTTAAACATGTCTTTAGAACAGTGGGGCTTAGTAGACACATATAGAACTTTCCACACCAATAAAACTATATATACATCCTTCTTGTTGGCCCATGGATCACTCTTCAAAATTGATCACATCTTAGAGCAGAAATAAAATCTCAACAAATTTTACAAAATAGAAATTATACCTTGACATCTTTTCAGACCATCACAGAATGAAGGCAGAACTCAATGTCAACAAAAAATCTTTAGCCCCTCATAAAGTCATGAAACTAAACTTTATGGTGAATGACAGCTGGCTCAAGGAGGAGATAAAGAAGGTAATCATTAGATTTCTCAAACAAAATTTCAATGAAGCCAACAGCTAGCAAAACCTGTGAGAGAACGCAAATGTAGTCCTAACAGGGAAATGTATTGCATTAAATGCCCACATCCACAAAACAGAAAAGTGCATATCCAAATCCCAATGAAAGATCTCAAAAAACTGGGAAAAAAATGAGCAATCCAGTCCGAAACCTAGCAGAAGAAAAATTAGATCAGAGTTAAATAAATCTGAGAACATCAAAGTCATGCAGAAGATCATCAAAACAAAATGTTGGTTCTTTGACAATGTTAATAAAATTGATAAAGACTTGGCCAGCTTAACTAGAAACAGAATAGTAAGACTTCTTAGAACCTCATTCACAAACAAGAAATGGCAAATAACAACAGATAAATTAGAGATACAAGAGATCATCACTGATTACTACCAAAAACTCTATGCCCAGAAATTTGAAAATGTGGCGGAAATGGACTAATATCTGGAATCACACCACCTCCTGAAACTCAACCAAAAAGAATTAGAACTCTTGAACAGACTGATGTCAAGTACTGACATTACACCAACAATAAGAAAGCTTCTAACAAAGAAAAGTCTTAGATCAACCAGTTTTTCACAAAAATTCTACCAAACCTTCAAAGAAGAGCTCATACCTATAGTGCAGAACCTATTCCAACACATTGAGAAGGAGGGAACCCTTCCCAACTCCTTCAAAGCAAATATCACACTGATACCCAAAGCCAGGAAAGGATCCAACAACAACAACAACAACAAAAATAGAAAAGAAAAGAAACTAAACTACAGACCAATATCATGAATGCATATCAACACAAAAAATATTCAATAAAATCCCAATAAATAAAATACTGCTACACGTTTAAAAATTCTACATCATGATCAGGTGGGCTTCATCTCAGGGATACAAGTCTGGTTTAAAATACATAAATCCATAAATGTAATTTACCACAAAATAGAAACAAAAATAAAGATCACATGATCCTCTCAATAGATGCAGAAAAAGCATGTAACAAAATTCAGCATCCTTTTCTGACAAGAACAGTTAAGAAAATTGGCATAGCTGGGACATTTATTCAATTGATAGAAGCCATCTACAACAAACCCACAGGCAATAACATGTTGAATAAACTAGACCCAAATCATTTTGTCTTTAAAAAAATTTTTTAGTGGTTGTTTTTACTAATTTTTTTTCGAATAGCAAATTTATTTCAGGTTAATGTGAGGGTTCAGATAACCAAGTCAAAATATTTGATTTTGTTAGGTAGAGTACCACTTGTGGTTGGGTCTGACACACAAAACGAGTGCCAAACAGCACCACCTTTTGCCTATTCAGTGAGAGCAATCCCACCTCTTCCCTTTGCCCCTCCTTCCAAACCCCTCCCCCTAACTTGAATTCAAATGAGTTGTTCTACTATGTGGGCATGCATCACATTGTCTACTGGCGTCATATTAGTATTCACTTCATTGGATAATTGCTTTTCCATTCTTGTGATATTTTACTAAGAAGAATTTGTTTCAGCTTCATTCAGGATATTACAAAAGATGTGAAGTCACCATCTTTTGATAGTTGAATAGTATTCCATGGTGTGCATCTATCACAATTGATTAATCCATTCCTGAGTTGCTGGACATTTATGTTGTTTGCATGTCTTAGCAATAGTAAATTGAGCTGCAATAAATAATCTAGTACACATTTCCTTGTACTAAAATGATTTTTTTTTCTTCTGTGTAGATGCCTTGTAATGAGATTGTGGGATCAAATGGGAGATCTCATTTGAAATCTTTGAGGATCCTCCATACTTCTTTCCAAAGAGGCTGACTTAATTTGCATTCCTACCAATAGTGTAAAAGTGTCCCCCTCCCTCCACATCTGTGCCAGCACCCACAGCTTTGGGACTTTGTCATGTGGACTAATATTACTGGGGTTAGGTGATATCTCAGGATACTTTTCATTTGCATTTCTCTGATGATTGGGGACGATGAACATTTTTTCATGTTTGTTAGCCATTAGTTTACCTTTCTTAGAGATGGTTCTATGCATGTCTCTTGCCCAGTGATATTTGGATTGTTAGCTTTTTTGGTTGTTGTTGATTAATTTGAGTTCTCTGTAGATCCTAGTTATTAAGCCTTTGGCCAATTCACAATGTGAAAATATCTTTTCCATTCTGGAGGTTATCTATTTGCTTTGGTTCTTGTCTCCTTAACTGCACAGAAGTTTTAGTTTAAGTCTGATTTATTTATTTGTGTTGTTGCAACTGCCATAGAGGTCTTCTTCACAAAATCTTTCCCCAGGGTGATGTCTTCAAGTGTTTTCCCCACACTTTCTTTATAGATTTTTATTGTGTCATGGCTTAGATGTACATCTTCTATCCATCTTGAATTGATTTTTGTGAGTGGTAAAAGGTGCGGGTCCAGTTTCAGCCTTTTACATGTGGATATCCAGATCTTCCAACACCATTTATTGAATAGGGATTCTTTTCCCCAGCATGTGCTCTTGTTTGGTTGATCAAATTTCAGGTGGCTGTAAGATATTAGTCTCATCTCATCGTTTTCTATGTGGTTCCAAATGCCTGTCTCTATTTTTGTGCCAGTACCATGCTGTTTCAATCACTATGGATATGCAATATAGCCTAAAGTCTGGTAGGGTGATACCCCCAGCTTCATTTTTATTACCAAGAATTGCCTTGTTTGTATGGGGCTTTTTTTTGGTTCCATACTAAATGAAGAAATGTTTTTTCCAAATCTTGGAAGTATGATGTTGGTACTTTAATGGGGATTGCATTCAATCTGTAGATTTCTTTGGGAAGTATAGATATTTTCACACTGTTGATTCCTCTCATCCAGAGTGTGGTATGTTTTTCCATTTGTTAATATCTTCTGCTATTTCTTTTCTTAGAATTTCATAGTTCTGTTTGTAGAGGTCCTTCATCTCCTTTGTTTGATATATACCCAGGTATTTCATTTGTTTTGAAGCTACTGTGAAAGGAATTGTGTCCTTGATTTTCTTTTAAACTTGGCTTGTCTACTGATTTGTGGACATTGATTTTATATCCTGAGACATTACTGTATTTTTGATCACTTCCCGGAGTCTTGTGGTTGAGTCTTAGGGGACCAGTAAGTATAAGATCATATCATTGACAAAGAGTGAGAGTGTGACCTACTTTGCACCTATCTGATGCCCTTTATTTCCTCCTCCTTTCTGATTACGTTGGCTGGAACTTCCAGCACTATGGTCAATGTGAGAGAGGACTTCCCTGTCTGGTTCCAGTTCTAAGTGGGAAAGCTTTCAGTTTTACTCCTTTTGGTATGATATTAGCTGTGGGTTTGTCATAGAAGGCTTCCAGCAGTTTAAGAAATGTGCCACCTATGCCTATATTCTGAAGTGTTCTTATTAGAAAAGGATGCTGAATTTTATCAATGCTTTTTCTACATCTATTGAGTGGATCATATGGTCTTTGTTTTTGCTTCTGTTGATATGGTGAATTACATTTATGGATTTCTTATGTTAAAGCACCCTTGCATCCCTGAGATGAAACCTACTTGATCATGATGTATAATTTTTTTAATGTGTAGCTGCAATCTTTTGGCTAGGATATTATTGAGAATTTCTGTATCTATATTCATTGGTGACATTGGTCTGAAGTTATCAGTTTTAGTTGGATCTTTTCCTGATTTTGGTATCAGGGTGCTGTTTGCTTCATAGTCATGTTAGGGAAGATTTCTTCTTTCTGAATTTTTTGAAATAATTTCTCCCACATGGGTATAAGGTCTTCTTTGAAGTTTTGATAGAATTCTGGTGTGAAGCCGTCTGGAATAGATCTTTTTTTTTTCTTTTTTTGTTGCACGATATTTTATTGTTTCTTAGATATCCATGCTTGAAATTGGTCTGTTCTAGAAATCTATTTATTCTTGGTTAATTCTAGTGATAGGGTGTGATTCCAGATGTTGATCCATTTTCTCAACATTGTCAAATTTCTCGGCATAGAGTTTCTTGTAGTATTCAGAGATAATCTTCTGTACTTTTGTGACTTGTGTTGTTATTTTCCCTTTATCATTTCTGACTGAAGTTATTAAAGATTTTACTTGTTGTTTCTAGTTAATTTCACCAAACTTTATCAGTTTTATTTGTTGTTTTTGAAGAACCAACTTTTTGATATTTTGAATGATTCTTTTGTTTTCAATTTCAGTCATTGATATTCTGAATGATTATTTCATTTTCAATTTCATTAAAATCTTGTTTAATTTTGGTTATTTTTCTTATGCTTAATTTGTGATTAGATCTTTTTCCAATTCCATAAGATTTCCTCAGTGTATTGATGCATTCTTTTTCTACTTTTCAGATATAAGATTCTAATGCAATAAATTTCACTCTTAAGGCTTCTTTTGCTGTATTCCACATGTTTTTCTAACTTACAGCTTCATTGTTGTTATGTTGGAGAAATTTGACAATTTCCCCTTTTGTCTCTTCCTGAACTCATGTATCATTTCACAAAAGGTTGTTTAATTTCTATACCTTTGTATTAGGAAGAACATTTTTCGTGGGAGTTGAGTTCCACCTTTATTGCCTTGTGGTCTGAGAAAATACAAGGTATAATTTCTATTTTTTAAAATTTGTTGAGGTTTGATCTATTTTGGAGTATAGTCCATGGGCTGAAAAGAAAAATGTATACTGTTTAGCTTTGGGATGGTGTTCCATATATGTATAGAAAGCCCATTTGTTCTAGGGTCACGTTTAAGTCCTTCATATCATTGTTTAGTTTCTATTTAGAGACTCTGACCAGTTCTGTCAGAGAAGAGTTAAAGTTCCTGGCAATTATGATGTTATGGGATATCAAATTGCTAAGACCAATCAAGGTCTGTTTTGTAAATATGGAAGCATTTTAGTTGCGTGCATAAATATTTCAAATTGAAATGCTCTCTTGTTGTGTTGTTCTTTGACTGGTTTGAAGCGATCGTCTTTGTCTTTTTAAACTTTAGTTGCTTTACATTCACTTGTATCTGAAAATAAGATTGCAACCCCTCCATTCTTCTTATTTCCATTTGCTCGAAGTACTGTTTTCCAAACCATAACCCTGAGTCTTGATTTGTCTTGTAAGTTTAGGGGCATTTGCTATAGAAAACATATGAATGTTTTGTGCTTTTTAAATTCAATCAGCCAGTCTATGCTTCTTCAGTGAGGAATTTAAGCCATTAACATTAATTGAGGGAATTGATAAGTGTGGTGGAGTTCTTTCACCTTATTTTTAAAAGTCCATTGTAAAATTATATATTTTTCACCATTGTGGAAGGTAAGTTTTGACTTTTAGCTTCTGGGTGTTTAATTTGTGGATGATCCTTTGTGGTGGTCAGTGTTGAGGATAGGTCTAAGTACAGCTGGTCTTGTTGTGAATTGAATTTCCTCAATGTTTGCATATTTGCAAAAGATTTGATTTCTCCATCAGTTTTGAAGCTTAGTTTAGCAGGATACAGAATTGTAGGTTAAAAATTGTTTTGTTTAAGAAGGTTAAAGGTAGATTACCATTTTCTTCTGGCTTGGAAAGTTTTGATTGAAAAGTCTGCTGTTACCCTCTTTAGGTCAGTCAGCACTTATTCCTGGCTGCTTTCCAGAATTTTGTCTTTCAACTTGACCTTAAAAGTAAATCACAACGTGTTTTGGAGAAGTTCTGTTTGCATTGAGACAACCTGGGCTGCCATATCCCTCTAAAAGGATATGTTGGAATCTTCAGTGAAACTTGGGAAGTTTTCATTCATGATAGGCTCCAGCAGGGCTTCCATTCCTTTGGGATGATCTTCTTCCTCCTCAGGGATCCCTATTACTCATATGTTTGAATGTTCCCTGAAGTCCCTTAGTTCTCTGAGTGACAATTCTGCTTTCTTTCTCATCTTTTCTATGTCTTTAATAACCTGGAGTAGCTCAAGACCTTTTTCCTCTAGCTCTGAGTTTCCTTCTTCTCCACTGTCTAATCTATTTTTGATACTTTCTACAGCATCTTTACATTTCGGATTGTTTCCTTCATTTCCATAATCTCTGCCATAGCGTTTCTATATTTTTCATGTCTCATTTCCATTTTTTGGTTCTGACTTTCCACGTTCTCATCTATTCCTTTTATTATCTTTACCATACATGTTTTAAATTCCCTTTCTGTCAACTCCAATAATTCTTTTTTCTTTTTTTTTTTTTTTTTTGAGAGAGAGTCTCACTATGTCACCCTTGGTAAAGTGCTGTGGCGTCATAGCTCACAGCAAAATCAAACTCTTGGGCTTAAGCAATTCTCTTGCTTCAGCCTCCTGGGTAGCTGGGACTACAGGTACCCACCACAACACCTGGCTATATTTTGTTGCAGTTGTCATTGTTGTTTAGTTGGCCCCAGCCAGGTTCAAACCCACCAACCTCAGTGTATGTGGCTGGCACTGTAACCACTGTGCTAAGGGCACTGAGGCAACTCCAATAATTCTTTTAAGGTGGAGTCATCTGCATTAGCTGCCTCATGGTTGCTTGAAGGAGTTGGTCTGTTTGGTTTTTCATGTTGCTTCTCCAAGACACTTGGTTCCTCCTCATGTGTGTTCTCTTCTTTTTCATATCCTTGTCCTTTTTTTCTTTTCAGCTTCCTGCTTTGTGTTAAATTACTGCGTAACAGAGCTTATATCACTTGGGATAAGGCCAAAAGGAAGAGAAGGTAAAAAGAAGCAGGGAGAAAGAAGTGCAAAAGAAAGAAAGATGAAAAAGAAGGAACAAACAAGAAAAAGAAACAGAAAAAAGGAAGAGAATGAAAAACTGAATTGCAAAACAGGAGAGAAAGAAGACAGGAAGAAAGAAAGAGAGTGACAATGGGCTGAGCTGGGACAGGAACAGGAACTCCTTACCAGCCTGAGCAAAGCCAGACCCTGCCTCTGCCAAATATAGGAAGGGAAAAATAAAATTTTAAAAAAGTAAGAAAGAATTGAACAAGTAATAAAACAGAAAAAGGAAAACTTAGCAGTGTGGACCAGCCAATATTGTTTTCCAAGGCCAAGGTAGGACTCCCTAGAGCAGCGGTTCTCAACCTGTGTGTTGTGACTCCTTTGGACTGTATTAAAGGTTTGTGGCATTAGGAAGGTTAAGAACCACTGCCCCAGACCATGATCTCTGGGCCTCCTGGAGCCAGACCACTGGCATGACCTCACAGCCAGACCAATGCCATGCCAACCTCAACACTCAGAGAAAAAAGAAAAAAAGAATGATAAGTAAATAAATAATAATAGATAAAGAAAATTAAAATACAGTTGTATCAGATGAAGAGAGATAAGGAAGTAGATAAAAGAAATAAGAAAAATAAAACAAAAATGGTGGGGTAGCCTAACTATTGTATGAATGTTTTATGTGGAAAAGATAAGAAAAGTAGAAAAGTCTCTATAGAAAAAGAAAGAAGGACAGCAGTGAAATAGAAAGAAAGAATAAATACAGCTTAAATACCATAACCACAAATGCTTGTTCTTGATGAAAGTAAAAATGGAAATTAAGAATAGTACCAACTGAGAGAGAAGGAGGAGGAGGAGGAGGAAAGGAAAAGAAAAAAAAAGAAAAGAAAATAGTGAAAAATTCTTACATAAGTTGGATTTAATTTTGAACAAAGTACATTATTTGAATAATAAGTTGGGTTTTTTTTGCAGTTTTTGGCCAGGGCCAGGTTCGAACCTGCCACCTCCAGCATATGGGGCTGGCGCCCTACTCCTTTGAGGCACAAGCGCCACTCCTAAATAATAACTTAATTCCACTTGTTAATATGTTATTTAGGATATTGCATCTACATTTATAAGTGAAATATGTCTGTAATTTTCCTTTATAATAATATATTTTTCCAATTTTAATATCAGGTGTATCCAGATGTAGTAGAATGAATTTGAAGGATTTCTTCTTTTTCTATTGTCTATAAGATTTGGCATGATCTTTTTTTTGAAATTATCTTCTATTTTTATTTATAAGTATTAGTTGTCTATTTTTGAGACTTTGGAAAAAAAGAGTGAGTATTCCTGGAAATAATTCTCCTCACTACTTAGAGGCCTTTTGGGGAGGATTGTTTTTTCTCTCTTACCATCAAAAGTTTCCATAATTCCAGTATCTGGCATTTCATGTGGTTGTTTTGTTTTCTTGCTAGAATTTTACCTTTTCATAATTTCAAGTTTAATTGTATCTGGGATTGAGGCAGAACTTTGTGGTAAATTATGAAATATGTACGTTCTTTTGATCATCTGTAGTTGATGCTATGATGTGCTTCCCAGATTCTCACAAATCCCCTAACCCTTTTGAGACTCCTTCCCTCTGCTACTATTGGTAGTTGTCTGCTCTCTGCTGAGTTCTTCTCTAGAAATTGCCCCCGGCTAAAGACATTCATCTCATTCAAGGTTCATGTTTCTGGGGTGGCAGATATCCACAGACTGGCCATTGCCTCAATTCAGACATCTTTGAGGGGCTTTCCCAACTTCAGAGGTTCCTCAAGGGATCAACTGAGACATTTGTCAGGACTTCGATAGAGTTCAACTTCTTGCTCTGTCTGTCCTGCTTCATTCTTCCACTCTCACTGGTCCTCACCTAGACAGCACTGCCCAATAAATACACTTCCTGCATGTATATTTCTATCATAGAGTCTGCTTCCCAGGAAACCTACACTGCACTGTTACCACTGTATGTTATTTAATGTAATAATATTTTGCATGGAAAATATATTTCATTATCCTTGTGCTTGGACATAAAAATTAACTCATGTTAAAAAAAAAAGTACCAACCAAATTAGCAAAAAGAAAACAAAACAAAACAAAGCTCTAATAGCCAGAAACAGCAACCACCTCAGCAACAAAGAAGAAAAAAGAAAAAAACTACAAATATATATTATATATATATATATAAAATATATATATCTGGCAGAAGGGAGCATCTGTAATAGGAATATATGTGTATGTGTGTATGTATGTATAGCAATATATTGCAGGACACTAGGTAGCAATGTGGTTTTAGGAGACAGAGAACACAAACCACTCTTTAGTTTCTGAGGAGGATTCCTGACCTAGTTGCCTGTATTCCTGACTTAGTTGCCCTCAGTGAGGTCCAAAGTGATTCCTCAGCATTCAGCCCCCACCAGGTTGGGGGTCTTAGAGCTCTCCTGAATCCTTAGGAGAAAAGTCTCACAGTGCTGCTGACAACGATTCCCCAGGGGTGTAGGAGCCACTCAGCTAGCACCAGGAGTGGAAGCTCAATCTCAGCAAGCAGGACAGGGTCGGTTGTGCTTTAAGTCCCTGAAGACAGATCTACTCACAGGTACTTCCCACACTGTCAGCTGTGACCTTGCCAATAAGTCCACCCTGCGAATAAACCATGCCAATGGTAAATCCACTCCACCTAGTATTCAAACCTGGCTGCGGTACACTGTTCAATTCCACCTCTTCTTCCAGGCTTTCCATACAATGTCCACCTTCCCCCAATATCTGAAAACTGCATAAAGGCTTTTACCCCCTACCTAGACTTTTGTGGGAGGCCCAGCTGGTCCCCGCTGGCTCTTAGACACTATACTAATAAATCTGTCCTCCACAGCTGTAGCTCTCCCTTTATCTCTTGTGGTCCACTACCGCCTCACTATGCTCCCAGAGCGATGACTCCATGTAGGTTTCCCCATACCTGATATGGTTGGGCTGTCATTTTCCCCCCTGCCATGCTAGGAGAGGCCAGCGAAGAGATCTTTCTAGTCTGCTATCTTGGTCCACCCCCTCTGAAAGCATTTCTACTTAGAACAGGAACCAGACAAGGATGCACACAATCCCCACTGTTATTCAACATAGTGCTGGAAGTTCTAGCCAATATAATCAGGTAAGAGAAGGTTATCAAGGGTATTAAATGGGAAAAGAGAGGTCAGGCTCTTGGTCTTTGCTGATGATGTAATCTTCTACTAGAAAATCCAAGTGACTCAATTATGGGCTCCCAGAAGTGATCAAGAAATATAGTAATGTGTTGGGATATATAAAGTCAATGTCAACAAATTAATAGCATTCACATATGTCAATGACAGTCAAGGTGAGAATAAAATCAAAGACACAATATGCTTCACAGTACCTTCCAAGAAAATGAAATACCTGGGAATATACCTAACAAAGGACATGAAGAACTTCTTCTTTTTTTTTTTTTTTGTAGAGACAGAGTCTCACTGTACCGCCCTCGGTAGAGTGCCGTGGCATCACACGGCTCACAGCAACCTCTAACTCTTGGGCTTACACGATTCTCTTGCCTCAGCCTCCTGAGCAGCTGGGACTACAGGCGCCCACCACAAGGCCCGGCTATTTTTTTTTTTTTTTGTTACAGTTTGGCCGGGGCTGGGTTTGAACCCGCCACCCTCGGCGTATGGGGCCAGCGCCCTACTCACTGAGCCACAGGCGCCGCCCGACATGAAGACTTCTACAAAGAGAACTATGAAATCCAGAAAAGAAGTAGGAGAAGACATTAACAAATGGAAGAGGATACCACGCTCACGGCTAGGAAGAATCAACATTGTAAAAATGTCCATACTACCCAAAGCTATCTACACATTTAATGCAATCCCCATGAAAGCACCAACATCATATTTTGAAGAACTAGAAAGAATAGTATTTTGTTTCATATGAAACCAGAAAAAACTCCAAATAGCCAAACCAATTCTAAGAAATAAAAGCCAATCTGCAACCATCACGTTACCAGGGCTCAGGTTACATTATAAGGCTATCCACTTTGGAATAGCTGACTAGATCTTCCAAGCTGCTCTGCTCTCCTGAAAGTCACAGTGAAGAGAACTGGAAATCTTTCCAATTAACTAGACACATTAACGGACCAGTCAGACTCCCAGTTTTCCTGTCTTGTGGGCTCTGGTTGAGTAATTGGTAAAGACCATTGTTCTTTTCAAATTTAAGATTAGTGACAGAAAAAGTTTTTGGTAAGTGACTAGTTTTGTAAAACTTGCTGTATTTGGGGTTTTTTGTACTTTGTGGTAAAAATATTCATATTGTCTAATTCCCCCTAATCTCAGAAATAGCCATCATTGTTTGTCATTGTCTTTCTGCATCATTTTGTAATCAGACACATTATAGGGGAGAATTCAGGCTCAGCGCCCTATAAGCTCAGGTTCAGGCTGACTCTCAGGTTCGTCAGTTACATGGTTTAGACCAGACCTGCAGGTCCCCAAGCTTGTCTTTTGACCAAGTAAGAATTGGAATTACCCTCAGCCTCCAAAATTTATGCTATTTGCAATATTTATGCTCTGCTCCAAAATTATGCCCCATGAAAATATTAACAAATCAATGAATGGGATACTTAGTGACACCCAGAGCATCAGTGAGCTTCTGTTCACATTGCTGATTCTGCCAGCTAGAATCTTAGCATTTGATTCATTACCAGTTCTGTAAAGTTGACTTACTGGACCATTGTGAGAGAGAAGTGTTTAACCATGCATGGCCCTGTGTCCCCTCCCCCACCCCCACTTGCTCTTGGTCTCTGCAGGTGCCTGCACTGGGCTATCTCCTGGGCCCACAGCCCAGCACTTGGGGAGCTGTCCACTGTGACACTGAAGAGAGGGCAGGTGTGCTCTGAGATCAGCAGCCCTGGGACTGGTTTCCATCCTTTGCCTCTTTCAGTTGTGGCTCTGTGACCAGCAGAAGGATTTCTTTAGCCCCCCACCTCCCCACTTAGCTGGCCAGGTGGATTGATGCCCTCCAGTCCTTGATGCTACATGCAGAGCCCCAAAGGGACACTTCAGAATTCCCAGTGCCTGCTGACTCTGATCTGTGCCCTGCTCACAACGCTGCTGTTTTCTAAGACAACAGTCACTGGGGAAGGGATACCAAGGTGAAGGCCTTTGTCCCCTGGAGAAAATAGCCATGAGCTCAAGCTGTCCCTGAGCAGGATCCACTGGAAGCCACCCTCGTGTCTTAAGCCTACAGGGAACTGAGCCCCCATTCTGGGGAGAAGCCAGTTTTGGCCACTACAGAGGTCTTGTGATCTGATTCACTCATGTGTGTCCTCCCCTACACCTACATCTATTTCTGTTCCACTAGTTCCGACTTTTTTGGGCATGTTTGAGGGTAATGAAAGCAAAATTTGGGAAGGTGGTGAAAGTCCTACTTTTGAGGCAGGTATTTCCCAGATGTCCAGCCCACAGAGCACTGAGTGACTTAGTCAGATTCTTGACCTCACAACAAGTCCAGTGTCTATTTCATCACCTGTCTCATCTTTCACTGTGGGTGTGCATGGCTTTGTCAGGAATTCATAGAAATGAGATTCAAATGTTAAAATCTGTGGCAACGGCCTTGTGAGAATAGTACAGATGAACATTGGTGCATTGACAATACCTTCTGTGACCTGATCTTATCATTCATACTTTAAGAACTGTTACTTGTACCCAAAGGGAAGCTCCCTTAGGGGTAGGCCAAACGAGAAAATGAGCAAATGATATTCTATGCTTAAAATCAACTACAGATGTTCATGGGGTGTCTGTTGGGGCAAAAGGGGGAGGGAGACACATCCAACCAAGGGTCAAGAAAGTGTCAGAGCAGAGTTAGTCCTGGAGCAGAGTCAGGAAATACAAATATAGAACCTAAGAGGGCAGGTCAAAGAGAAGGGGAAGAAGACTGAGTTCCAGGCAGGGGATGACGTGAGTGAGGATATGGCTCTGCCAGGCACGGAGTGTGTCCAGGAATCTCACTGTCTCATGCTAGGCGCAGAAAACCAGCTGCAGAGGTGAGAAATGATGACAAGGAAGGACAGGCCCAAGAGCCAGGACACGAAGGGTTTTGCAAGACCACACTGAGAAGGGTAGAGTTTACCTAGAAGACAAGAAACAACGAAAAGTTTCATCAGGGAGTAAAATGGATTCAGACTGTACTTTAGATGGGTGTTATGAAAGGGAGGAAGGTGAAGTAGAAGAGGCCAAATTGACTCCATCCCAGAAACATCAGTATTAGTAAAGAAAACTCCCTTCTTAGCAGGAACTTGAGTTAGAGACATGCTGGGGAGCCCTGTGGAGCTTGATCAGGATGTTCCAGACGCCAGGAGTGTTTCTGGAGGGAGTGGATGAACCTACCTGAAGGATCCACGGAGAAGCTCCCCCATCCACCAGGCTCCACAAACAGAAGAACAGGACACGGAGGCCCTCGGGGCTGCTCCAGGCAGTGAGGGCCTGTGCCATTCCCGGGGCCATTGCCTTGTTCATCAACCTAACTTCCTGTTCCTGGAACAAGAGGAAATCTACATAACCAAAGTCTGATGTTCCCACAACTCATGTGGGCTCTTCTGTTTTGCTCTTAAAACAAAAGGACCCATAACCAATTCCAAAGAACAATTTGCTGTTGAGATGTGAAAGACATTTACCTGAAACATTCCTTACTGTCAGCATATTACCAGATTGGTGAGCAGAAAGCCAGGACCGACTTCTCACTGGGGTTCCCTGGAGTTCTTTGCCTAGTGCCAGCCAGAGACACAGCAATTAGCCAGGTCTGCGTCCGGAAATCAAGGTCCTATGGAGCTTTAGAACCAATGAGTTGGACATACAGACAGACAGATGGGAGGGCATTAATTAGAAGAATTGTGTCACATAATTACAGAAGCTTAAAATTCCTGTCAGGTTTGGTGGCTCATGCCTATAATCCTAGCACTCAGGAAGGCTGATGTGGGAGAATTGCTTAAGGGCAAGAATTCAAGACCAGCCTGAGCAAGTGTGGAACCCCATTTCTATTAAAAATAGGAAAATTAGTCAGATGTAGTAGTGGGCACCTGTAGTCCCAGCTACTTGGGGCGCTGAGGCAGGAAGATGACTTAAGCTCAGGGGCTTGAGGTTGCTGTGAGCTGGGCTGACACTGACACTGTGGCACGGGCAATAAACTGACACTTGATCTGAGAAAACAGACAGGATGTCCAATAAACAACTGTCTGCACCCGGAAGACCCCAGGATCTTGGCAGCAGGGCTTCATGCAAGTTCCCAGGGGCTGCTGGTGCAAGTCTTAAGTTCAAAGGCCAGAGAACATGGACTACTGGTGTCTGAGGGCAGGAGAAGTCTATCCCATTTCACCTTTTCTCTTTTCGTTCCCTCTGGTCCTTAGGTAACTAGATGGTGTCCGCCTACATTGAGGAAGGATTTTCCCCACTCATTCCACTGACTTACACATCAATCTCCTCTGGAAATACCCTCACAGATATACCATCCAGAAATCACACGTTCACAGTGACATACAAACCCTTCAATCGAGTCATTAATCCTAAAATATACCATCAGAGTGGCTAAACTTCTCAGAACTGAGAATCCACTTCACTCCCAAAATCAGCCCACCATGCCCAGGGATAGGCTCAGTCTCTACCCTGAACAATGTGGATGAAGATAGCAAAGCCTCAGGGGAGTCCTGGGAGCCACCGTGCGCATATTGTCCACCGCGTGTACTCTGTTCCTCCACTGCTGTCGGGTGGGGGCTGTTTTGTTTTCTGTCACTCACTCTTAGGGAACCCTGCTTATTCCTCGTGTGATAGGCTTTATGGGAAATAGGAAAATGAATGGGTCCTCTGGAAAGCATTCCGATCATGAACCTGCTGCCAGATTGGGGAGCAGGGAGTCAGCACAGCCTCCTCATTCCAGCCCTCCTACTGACATCACCTCTACAGATGAGAGACTTTCAGAATTACACATCAGGATTTAGAGAAAAGTACAGTAAACATTGCTCCGGTTTCCTTCTGGCCGTCTGCCCTAAAACTGCTCACTAAGAGGAAATGGCACCAAGCAATAGGGCCATTTCCTTTCCCATCATTCCTATAGGTAGAATCACTAACATTAGAATCATAGTACCTTTTTGCTTAAAAATTACTTATGTTTTCCAGGTCTTCAATTCCAGTGCAATGGCTGGTGCTGCCTAGCATGAAGACCCTCACCAAACACCTAACTCAGGACAAAGAATGTAGTTTTCCTCATCTCTCAGTATCATAATTTCACCTTTCACACTGTGAGCAATCAATGATCCCCAGGCCACAACCCATTCCAGACCCATTACAGTCCCCAGTTCCAAACTCCTAGGAGGGGCGATACAAGGTTCCCTCTTGTCTCTGCACTTAGCTGTCATGTGATGACGCTTTCCCCTGCTGCATCTTGGTGACTCTTTCTATTGACGCAGATGAAGTAATTAACCCTGGAATTATCTTTAATTTTCACACTAGATAATCTTTCCCAAGGTCAGGCCTAAGAAATAGCAAATGGGCAGTGCCCTTGCTCCAAGAGTGACCCAAATCCTCAACATGGATGAATTCATGTTATTGTAAGAGTAGGGGTGAGTTCCAGGACCCTGCTTGGTGATGCCTCTGACACCGTGACTGAGCATGAAAATGCCAACTTTGTCCAGGGTCAAATGTGTGTGTGTGTGTTTATTAAATCATATCTTTATAACTTTTCATTTATTTATTTTATTTTTTATTATTAAATCATAGCTGTGTACATTAATGCGATCATGGGGCACCATACACTGGTTTTATATACCATTTGACAGATTTTCATCACACCGGTTAACATAGCCTTCCTGGCATTTTCTTAGTTATTGTGTTAAGACATTTATATTCTACATTTACTAAGTTTCACATGTACCCTTGTAAGATGCACCGCAGGTGTAATCCCACCAATCACCCATCCTCTGCTCATCTTCCCCCCCACCCTCTCCCTTCCTTCCCCCTATTCTTAGGTTGTAACTGGGTTATAGCTTTCATGTGAAAGCCATAAATTAGCTTCATAGTAGGGCTGAGTACATTGGATACTTTTTCTTCCATTCTTGAGATACTTTACTAAGAAGAATATGTTCCAGCTCCATCCATATAAACATGAAAGAGGTAAAGTCCCCATCTTTCTTTAAGGCTGCATAATATTCCATGGTGTACATATACCACAATTTATTAATCCATTCGTGGATCGATGGGCACTTGAGCTTTTTCCATGACTTAGCAATTATGAATTGGGCTGCAATGAACATTCTGGTACAAATATCTTTGTTATAATGTGATTTTTGATCTTCTGGGTATATAGCTAGTAGAGGAATTATAGGATTGAATGGCAGATCTATTTTTAGATCTCTAAGTGTTCTCCAAACATCTTTCCAAAAGGAATGTATCAATTTGCATTCCCACCAGAAGTGTAGAATTGTTCCCTTTTCTCCACATCCATGCCAACATCTCTGGTCTTGGAATTTTGTGATATGGGCTAATCTTTAGATGATATTTGAAAGTAGTTTTGATTTGCATTTCTCTGATGATTAAAGATAATGAGCATTTTTTAATATGTCTGTAGGCCGTGTGCCTGTCTTCTTCAGAGAAGTTTCTCTTCAAAGTCCCTTGCCTACCCTGCGATGGGATCACTTGTTCTTTTCTTGCTTATACGTTTGAGTTCTCTGTGGATTCTGGTTATTAAACCTTTGCCGGAGACATAACCTGCAAATATCTTCTCCCATTCTGAGGGCTGTTTGCTTGCTTTACTTACTGTGTTTTTGGCTGTGCAGAAGCTTTTTAGTTTGATCAGGTCCCAGTAGTGTATTCTTGAAGCTGCTTCAATTGCCTGGGGGGTCCTCCTCATAAAATACTCACCCAGACTGATTTCTTCAAGGGTTTTCCCTGCACTCTCTTCTAGTATTTTTATACTTTCATGTCTTAAATTTAAATCTTTAATCCAGTGAGAGTCTATCTTAGTTAATAGTGAAAAGTGTGGGTTCAGTTTCAGTCTTCTACAGGTCGCCAGCCAGTTCACCCAGCACCATTTGTTAAATAGGGAATCTTTTCCCCACTGGATATTTTTAATTGGCTTGTCAAAGATCAAATAACAGTAAGTAGCTGGATTCATCTCTTGGTTCTCTATTCTGTTCCAGACATCTACTTCTCTGTTTTTGTCCCAGTACCATGGTGTTTTGATCATTATCAATTTATAGTATAGTCTGAGGTCTAGTAGCATAATTCTTCCTGCTTTGTTCTTATTTCTGAGTGATGTCTTGGCTATTTGAGGTTTTCTCTGATTCCATATAAAATGAAGGATTATTTTTTCAAGATCTTTAAAGTATGACAGTGGAGCTTTAATAGGCATTGCATTAAAATTGTATATTGCTTTGGGTAGTATGGACATTTTAACAATGTTGATTCTTCCCAGCCATGAGCATGGTATGTTTTTCCATTTGTTAACATTTTTATCTATTTCTTTTCTTAGAGTTTCATAGTTCTCTTTGTAGAGATCTTTCATGTCCTTTGTTAGATAAACTCCCAAATATTTCATCTTCTTTGGCACTACTGTGAATAATAGAGTCCTTAACTGTTTTTTCAGCTTGACTATTGTTGGTATATATAAAGGCTACCGATTTATGAATGTTGATTTTGTAACCTGAGACACTGCTGTATTCCTTGATCACTTCTAAGAGTTTTGTAGTACAATCCCTGGTGTTTTCCAGATATATAATCATATCATCTGCAAAGAGTGAAAGTTTGATCTCTTTTGACCCTATATGGATACCCTTGATCGTCTTTTCTTTCCTAATTGCAATGGCTAACACTTCCATTACAATGTTAAAGAGCAGTGGAGACAACGGGCAGCCTTGTCTGGTTCCTGATCTGAGTGGAAATGATTTCAATTAAACTCCATTCAGTATGATATTGGCTGTGGGTTTGCTGTAGATGGCCTCTATCAGTTTAAGAAATGTCCCTTCTATACCAATTTTCTTAAGTGTTCTGATCATGAAGGGATGCTGGATATTATGAAAAGCTTTTTCTGCATCAATTTAGAGAAAATTATGGTCTCTGTTTTTAAATTTGTTTATGTGCTGAATTATACTTGTAGATTTATGTATATTGAACCAGCCTTGAGACCCTGGGATAAAACCAACTTGGTCATGATGTATAATTTGTTTGATGTGTTGCTGGATTCTGTTTGTTAGGATCGTGTTGAATATTTTTGCATCTATACTCATTAGTGATATTGGTCTATAATTTTCTTTTCTTGTTGGGTCTTTTCCTGGTTTGGGGATCAGGGTGATTTTTGCTTCATAGAACATGTTAGGTAGTCTTCCTTCTTTTTCTACATTTTGGAACAGGTTGAGTAATATAGGTACTAGTTCCTCTTTAAAGGTTTGGTAGAATTCTGACGTGAAGCCATTTGGTCCTGAATGTTTCTTTTTAGGGAGATTTTGTATGGTTGATGCTATTTCAGAAGTTGATATTGGCCTGTTCAACATTTCCACTTGATTCTGGCTAAGTCTTGGAAGATGACGTGTTTCCAAGTATTGGTCAATTTCCTTCAGATTTTCATATTTCTGAGAATAAAGTTTCTTGTAATATTCATTAAGGATTTTTTTGAGTTTCTGAGGAGTCTGTTGTTATTTCGTCTTTGTTGTTTCTGATTGATGAGATTAGAGATTTTACTCTTGTTTTTCCTGGTTAGGTTAGCCAAAGGTTTATCTATTTTATTGACTTTTTCAAAAAACCAACTTTTTGATTTATTGATCTGTTGTATAATTCTTTTGTTTTCAATTTCATTTAATTCTGCTCTAATTTTGGTTATTTCTTTTCTTCTACTGGGCTTGGAGTTGGAATGTTCTTCCTTTTCCAGTTGCTTGAGATGTCCCATTAAGTTGTTAACTTCCTCTCTTTCTGTTCTCCTGAGGAAGGCTTGCAGTGCTGTAATTTCCCTCTTAGGAATGCCTTTGCGGTATCCCAGAGGTTCTGATAATTCATGTCTTCATTGTCATTTTGTTACAAAAATTTGGCAATTTCCTTCTTAATCTCATCTCTGACCCAGCTGTCATTCAGCATAGGGTTATTTAACTTCCATGTTTTTGTATGAGTATGCAGATTCCTGTTGTTACTGAGCTCAACTTTTATTCCATGGTGGTCCTAGAAGATGGAAGGAATCATTTCTATTCCTTTAAATTTACTGAGGTTAGACTTGTGATCTAAGATGTGATCGAGTTTGGAGTATGTTCCATGGGCTGATGAGAAGTATGTATATTCAGTTTTGTTGAGATGAAATATTCTGTAGATGTCTGCTAAATCCAAATGTTGGATGGTTAGGTTTAAATCTAAGATTTCTTTGCTCAACTTCTTATTGGAGGATCTATCCAACAGTGCCAAAGGAGTGTTGAAATCTCCGACTATTATGGAGCTGGAAGAAATCAAGTTGCTCATGTCTGTTAGAGTTTCTCTTATAAATTGAGGTGCCTTCTGGTTGGGTGCATAAATATTAATAATTGAAATCTCATCATATTGAGTATTACCCTTAACAAATATGAAGTGACCATTCTTATCCTTCCTCACTTTTGTTGCTTTAAAGCCTATATTGTGTCTGCAAATAGAATTGCAACACCTGCTTTTTTCTGATTACCATTTGCCTGAAATATGGATGACAATCCTTTCACCCTGAGTCTATATTTATCTTTTAAGGTAAGATGTGGCTCTTGTATGCAGGAAATATCTGGTCTGAGTTTTTGTATCCAGTCAGCTAACCTGTGCCTCTTTAGAGGACAGTTTAAGCCGTTCACATTAATGGAGAATATGGATAAGTCTGGTAAAATTTTGGGTTTCAAGTTTTTCGAAAGTCTAGTGGACATTTTTAATCTTTTGCCACTATGGAAGTTGGAGTTTGATCAAAAGTTTCTGAGTGATTTTACTTTTGTGGTAGAGGATTGGGCTGGTCATTATGGAGGATAGGTCTGAGAATATCCTGAAGAGCTGGTTTGGTTATGGCAATTTTTTTCAACATATAAATGTCATTGAAGTATTTAATTTCTCCATCATAAATGAAACTCAGTTTAGCTGGATACAGGATCCAGGGTTGAAAGTTATTTTGCTTTAGGAGATTAAAAGTTGATGACCACCCTCTTTTGGCTTGAAAAGTTTCAGCAGAGAGATCTTCAGTAATCCTAATATTCTTCCCTTTGTAGGTAATGGATTTTTTACATCTGGCTGCTTTCAGAATTTTCTCCTTCATATTAACTTTAGTGAAGTTAATTATCATATGCCTGGGGGATGTCTTATTGGGATTGAGTCGTGCTGGGGTTCTGAAACTGTCTGCTATCTGAATTTCAGAACCTCTTGACATGTCTGGAAAATTCTCTTTCATAATTTCATGGAGAAGGGCCTCTGTTCCTTGTGAGGCCACTTCATCACTTTCAGGGATTTCAATGAGGCAGATATTAGCCTTTTTCGAATTATCCCAGAGCTCTCTGAGAGAATGATCTGTTTTTGATCCCCATTTCTCTTCCTCTTTGAGAGTTTGGGAGAGTTCAAAGGCTTTGTCTTCAATGTCAGAAATCCTTTCTTCTGCTTGCTCCACTGTGTTACTGAGGGATTCTACTGTATTTTTTAGATCTTTGAGGGCTGCAAATTCTTGCTTCAGTGCGTCAAAATCTTTGGTGGGTTTGTCTTTAAATTCGTTAAATTCTTGAGACAACTTTTGAATTTCTCCTCAAATTTCTAATTCTGACTTTTGAATTGCTCCTCGAATTTCTAATTCCAAATTTTCCTCCATTCTATTAATCTTGTTTGCAATCCAAATTCTGAATTCGATTTCTGACATCTTGTTCTGCTGTTTATGAATGGGATCTTCAGTTACATCTGCCATATCTTTCCTTGGGGGGGGGGTTGATCTATTCTTGTTATTCATGTTACCAGAGGTTTTCCGCTGATTCTGCCCCATTATTGTTTTACACCTTTTGATTTTCCCCTGGAGCTTTGTCGAGGACCCGTACAATGCTATGGCCTGAGAAACTGAGGACCTGTTTGGTGTGGTGGGACTAAGTTGTTCTGTCTTGTTTTCAGCTGGTCTCTGTCTGACCCTAGTGAAACAGTTACTCTGGGTTGAAGTCTCAGCTGTGGAGAAATACCAGCAGTTAAGTCTCCCTGCCCCCCACAGGCAACAATTGGAAAAGGAAAATCAAACCTTCCTACAACCACACACCCAGGGCACCACTTGAATAATCCCCGGGCGATTGGCTCAGTTCAAAAGGTCCAAATCAATTGTCTTAGTCAGCACCTGTCTCACGTGGGAGAGTTTAAAAGGTCTCTGGCAACTGGATTGCAGGGGTCTGGTGACAACTCAGATGTGGCTTTCTCTGGTGCTCTATGGAGTCAGGAGTACCCACCCAGCAAATAGATTAGTCTGAGAAGGTTGGTGCTCCTTCCCCACCTTACACCTCTGTCACACTCTGTCAGCCACACAGGGCTGTGACCCTGTTGCCTCTAGTGAACAAATACTCCAGGTGTTTGCACCTGCCTGAATCACAAGGAAATCTATTTCTGCTCAGCCAGGCCACTGTGCTCTGCCTCTATCCAGCAGGTGGAGGTGAGGCCTGACAACCTCGGGTGCTTGATGGAGGCTGGGGGGTGTTCACTCTGTTCCAGCCCCACTCCTGATTGATGTTAGTGACAGAACAGAAGTGAACAACTTTGCGGGAATTTGTTTCTGTCCCTGCTAAATTCCCCTGCAGAAGTGAAGCTGTTTTGAGTTCCCAGAGCCTGCACTTCAGGCTCTGTCTTTGCTCCTGTAGGTTTGTATGTGGTTAGCTGTCAGTTCTAGCCTCCTGCCTTCCTTTGTCTATAGGCTGACGATCGCCTGAGGGCCGGATGTGTCTTAGGATCAGTAAAGCAGTACTCTGGGTCAGCCCTGCCCTGGTAACTTCCCGGCTCTGCACGTGGGTTTCTAGTCCCCACGCTCCACCCAGGCCGGAACCGCCTCAGGCAAACCCTTCACTCACAGGGCCTGCATTTCCATCTCAGATCTGTTCCATGGTGGTTGCCACCTGAGAAGATGCCTGGCCTCCTCTGGTTGCCCAGGGAGACAAGGGTTGTGGCTTCGGAACTTCTGGGAGTGAGCCCTATTGTTGCCAAAAATGGCTGTTGCTCTGCACCTCGGGGCACCGCAGCTCGGGTGTGGTTCCCTCTCAGCAGACCATCCTCTCCTCAGTCCCATGCCACAGAATCAGCACTGACCAGCCACAGTCTAGGCCCTGTCCACACCCCTCAAAAAATCACCCAAGAATCTGGACTCCTGGGGGACAGGCTTCCAGACCTCAGAGTGAGAGTGAAGGGGAGTGCTGGGTGGTCAGAATTGCAGGTAGAGAATATGTACTGTTCTATACAGTTTTATGCCTGGCAGGAGAATGCCGTGGCACCCTAGTAGGGGAGGTAGGTCCAGTTTTTAGAGGGTGTCTCCCATGGAGTGTAGTGGGAGGATCTTTGAACTCTGCTCCTTTGTTTATGGGGCACTCCTAGCTGTTCTCATGGGGGAGGGGACTCCATCTGCTTGGTGATGGATTTTGTACCTTTTGTTTGTATCCTTGTGGTCATAGCTCACCTCAGTGGTGTTTTGTGCATTCTTCAACCTTCTCTCTTGGTGAAGCTCTAATCCACCAGGTAACTTGCTAAATTTCTGTCCTTTAACTCTCCTTCTGGACAGGAGCCTCTGTGGAAATCTGACTTCAGTCAGCCATCTTATCTCCGCCCTCATATCTTTATAACTTAATGTATTTACGGGGTACAATGTGCTGATTTGATATATATTGTGGAATTCTTACATCAAACTGATTAACATAACCATCACCTCACTTATTTGTTGTGGTAAGACATTTATACTCTATTCTTAATAGTTTCGAAATGTACCATTGCATTGTGCCCATTAGGTGAGGTCCCACCAAATGGCCTTCCTCCTCCCACACCCCCCCTTCAACTCTCCTCTCCCTCCTCTGCCCACCTTATTTCTGGACTATAGTTGTGTTTTCTCATTCATATGAATGTGTAGGTGATTATATATTGGTTTCATAATAGTATGAAGTACATTGGATACTTTTCCTTCCATTCTTGAGATACTTTACTAAGAATAATATGTTCCAACTCAATCCAGGTAAACATAAAAGATGTAAAGTTGCCATCTTTTTATGGCTGCATAGTATTCCATGGTATACATATACCACAATTTGTTGAACCATTTGTGGGTCCATGGGCACTTGGGCTGCTTTCATGACTTGGAAATTATGAATTGGGCTGCAATAAACATTCTGGTGCAAATGTCTTTGTTGTAAACTGATTTTTTGATCATCTTGGTATATACCTAGTAGAGGAATCACAGGTTCAAATGGTAGGTCTACTTTTAGCTCCTTAATGAAGATGCATGGTTTTCTGCACCCCAAAACAATGGCTTTGTCTCATATGTGCTTCTTGAGGTACAAGGCCCTGAGAAGGGAAAATTCCATTCTCAGCTATAAGCAAGACTTGGGAGTTAATTCCTATCTGCTTGCTCAAATAGCAGAGACACAGGGGTTAATTCCTCCCTGCTTGCTGAAAAGACCTTGAGAAAAGAATCCCTGAGGTCCTCACCATAGCTGGAGATTTAGCACCTGTCTGGAGCTGAGCTGTTGCTCTTTATTCCCTAACTTCAAGTTACACAAAAGTTTCATTTAATCTTTTAGGGAGGTGGACGAACAGAACAGACAGCCTGGTGTCCTTGTAGTTTATCTTGAAGTTAAACACTTCAGACTTAGAAATGATGTATATGTGCTTTGTAACATTTATGCTGAGGAGAAATTTCTTATGGCAGTCTCAACTAGTGCTTTTGTTCTTTATTCTTGATTATTCTTATCTGATGAGTTTGGCTATATAATACAGTGAATAAAGATAGGCAATCACTGTGGACCTGAGTGAGCCCCAGTCTTCCCTTAATAAATAAATCATTCTGTCTGCAGTGTTACCTCTGTGTCATTGATTGGGCTAGCGAACAGCAACACCTTAAGTATTCTCCACACTTCTTTTCAAAAAAGCTGTATTAGCTAGCATTCTGAGCAGCAGTGTAGAAGTGTTCCCTTCTCTCCATATCTATGCCAAGTGATTTTGAATTTCAATTCTCTGATGATTAAAGATGATAAACATTTTTTCATGTGTTTGTAGGCCATGCACCTGTCTTCTTCAGAGAATTTTCTGTTCAAGTCTCTTGCCCACAAATAAATGGGATTATTTGCTCTTTTCTTATTCATTAGTTTGAGTTCTCTGTGGATTCTAGTTATCAAACCTTTGTTGGAAATATTACCTGTTAATATTGTCTCCCATTCTGAAGGCTGTCTGTTTGCTTTACTTATTGTGCTTTGGTGGTGCAGAATTTTTTTTTTTTTACAAAAAGACACAACAGTTTTATTTTTATTGTAAACCAACAATTTATAATTGTATAAACTTATGGAGTATGCAGTGATGTTATAATCTATGACTACAATGTGGAATAATTAAATCAAACTAGTCAATATATCCATCACCACAAATACTTAACATTTTTATGGTAAGAACATTTGAAATTACTCTCTTAGCAATTTTGAAATGTATATTACTCTAATATTAACTATAATTACCACATTGTGCAACAGAACTCAAAAAAGAATAAAGCATTCTTCATGAGATTTTGCATCTTTGACCATCAATAAGATAAAATACCATTTTAAAAATAGCATCCAAACGTGAGTGTATTTACCCACATCCTCTAGGTCATAATAAAGCAAGCAGGTTAACAGAGTAATAATTCATGGTATCTCATGTTTAATGAACTGTTAACAATAAAGTTGGTTGAGGAAAGGCATTGTCTTATAAGAATTAGAACTGAGGGGCTCCATAATCATCTGGCATCTGTTCAATATTATATCTGTGGTTAGAAATATACATGATAGGAACGCCAGGAATTTTCTGGATTCTTTGTTTAAGGTCTCGGTTAACTGTGTCCATGATGTAACACTTGTGCTGAGTTACTCTCTGTACTAAGCTGTCATCTGCATAGGTTCCTTTGTGTGTGCATGGTAATCATTCAAATCTTGGATCCTTGGCAATCCTGAGGGCCACTCAGTACGTCTGCTCCAATTTCTCAATTTCAGTCATTACACAGTCAGTTACAGAAGGAATGCACTTGGCATACACATAGTCCATCATTGACTGCACTAAGTCCAGTTTGGCTTTAATGGAAAAGTTGATAAAGTTGGTATCAACCAAGATGTGGTAAGGTGGGCCCCATTGTGTATTATATTGGAAGAATAAGCAGGAAGGGTGCTGGGGGGCTTCTTTTTCCTTTAATGTGCTGGGATCTTTCTTTTCTTTGCTTTTAGGTTTCAATCTGTCCTTTTCCTTAAGCCTCTGATCCCTGAGACTAAGCATTCACTTCATGGTTGCATACTTCCTTGTTTTCTTTTGCTTCCCCATGTTCACACTACACTCTTGTTTCTTTCACTGTGCAGGATGTTTTTTAGCTTGATCAGATCCCAGTAATGTATTTTTGGTGTTGCTTCGATTGCCAGGGGGGTTCTCCTCATAAAATATTCTCCCAGGCCAAGTTCTTCAAGTGTTTTCACTGCACTCTCTCCTAGTATTTTTATAGTTTCATGTCTTAAGTTTAAATCTTTTATCCAGTGAGAATCAATTTTTTTTTAATGGTGAAAGGTGGGGGTCCAGTTTCAATCTTCTACAAGTTGCTAGGCAATTCCTTCAGCACCATTTGTTAAATAGGGAATCTTTCCCCCTTTGAATGTTTTTGACAGGCTTATCAAAGATCAAATGACAAGTGGCTGGGTTCATCTCTTGGTTCTCTGTTCTGTTCTATAAATGTAGCTTTCTATTTTTGTGCCAGTACCATGCTGTTTTGATCACTATAGATTTATAGTATAGCCTGAAGTCTGGTAAGGTGGTAACTCCTGATTTGTTGTTATTTCTAATGTCTTGGCTATTTTAGGTTTTTTCTGATTCCATACAAAAGTACTATTTTTTCCAGATTTTTAAGATATGACAATGGTGCTTTAATAGGGATTGCCTTAAATTTGTATATTGCTTTGGGTAGTACGGGCATTTTAACAATGTTGATTCTTCCCATTCAGGAGTGTGGTGTTTTTTTTTTTCCATTTGTTAACATCTTCAGTTATTTCTTTTCTCAGAGTTTCATAATTCTCTTTATAGAGATCTTTCACATCCTTCGTTAGGTAAATTCCCAGATATTTCATCTTCTCTGGCACCACTGTAAAAGGAATATAGAGTCCTTGACTATAATTTCAGCTTGACTATTGTTATATATAAAAGCTACTGATTTGTGAGTATTGATTTTGTATCCTGAGATGGTGCTGTATACCTTGATCACTTCTAAGAGTTTTATAGTTGAGTCCCTGGGGTTTTCCAGGTATATGATCATATCATCTGTGAAGAGTGAGAGTTTGATTTCCTCTCACCTCATCTGGATACCCTTGATTGTCTTCTCTTGCCTGACTGTGATGGCTAAGACTTCCATTATTATGTTTAATAGCAATGGAGACAATGGACACCCTTGTCTAGCTCCATATCTGAGTGGAAATGTTTTCACTTTTACTCCATTCAGTATAATATTGGCTATGGGTCTGCTGAAGATGGCCTCTATCAGTTTAAGAAATGACCCATCTAAGCCTATTTTCTTAAGTGTTGTGATCATGAAAGGATTCTGGATATAATCAAAAGCTTTTTCTGTATCAATTGAGAGAAGCACCTTGATCCCCAAACCAGGAAAGCCCCCCCAAAGAAAGAAAACTATAAACCAATATCATTAATTGATATCGATGCAAAAATATTCAGTAAGATCCTAGTGAACAGAATTCAACAACACATCAAAAAAATTATACACCATGATCAACTTGGTTGTATCCCAGGGTTATAAGTTTGGTCAACATACATAAATCTATAAATATATCACATAAATAAAATAAAAGGTGTGTTTTTGTTTATAAAATGCTCAGTTTATACCAAGAAACTGTTTCAGCACAAAGTATGTAAATAAATCAGCCTAGTTCCTGCATCATGGGGAAAGTGCTATTCCCTCTAACCCTCATCCTTCATACTGGGGCATTGCTTTAGTCTTCAGTGCTCTCATCTCTGACAGTGAGGATGGGGCAGGCCCAAGGCTCTGCAGACTCCAGGACTTGGGAGGAGGTTCCCGGCTTCCTGTGACACAGGCTATGTGCAGAGGCGCCTACTCTCCCTGCCTAAGGCAGCTGTGTAGAGAAGAATAGGGGAACCTACTCTACTAGAGAGGAGTTCTCAGAGCTGGGGTAATTTGCATGGAAAGAGCCCCCTGAGAGTTCAAGCCTTACGTCTGAGCTTGACCAATTCTCCATCCAACCATCTAGCTTCAACCTGGCCCAGGGTACACATCTCTGGACCAGCAATGCCCAGAGGGACCATGAGGAAGCATCTTTCTCTCTTTGCCCTTCAGCTCACCCCACTCAGGGGAAACATCCACCTCTGCTCACACAGTCTCTTGCTTGGGGTATCCTCCTCTGCCCTCCCAAGACTTCCCCAACTGGAAGCCATACGTGAGTTCCCCCTCACTGGGACACCTGGGTGGTCACTGCCGTCAGGGAGGATCCTGGGCCTCAAAGTGCCTTCAATTGTACCACCCTGCCTGCTGGGTCTGTCCTGGGGATAGGGCTGCTTCTGCTGCTGTGGAAATTTTCAAGAGCTGGGTTCAGTTTCCTTCTGCCTGGAAAGTCTCTTGGATGGAGTATATGTGATGTATACATCAGTATGTCCAGAGAGTGATGTACATGAACAAGAATACAATCGCTTTCCATGAATGATAAGTTTTTTATTACATGTATTTCTATCCATATGTCAAGAAACCTTCAAGAAACCTTCTAAGAGACAGGTATACAATGTACCAACATAATGGCAAGAATAATACAGAAAATAGTTTTTCTATCTGGCCCACCTACCCCTCAGGTGTGAACACTGTGATAGTTTCCATGTATGTTTTAGAAGGGTCACAGGTCCCACTCAGGGCCCCTCACCCAAAGCTGATCCAAGCGAACTTTGGCTCAAGCTTATTTCAGCAGTCACAAGAACAGATTGTAGGCCCACCATGCCATGTGGCTGGCCTTGGACTAAGGATGGTCAGTCAAAAACATGCTAAGAAAAATAATATACTTCAAAGAAAGAGGGTGAGAGGTGGCTTTCTCTGAAATACTTGATTGTGGCAAAATTGACAGATGTTTCAAAGATTGAACTGAAGCCCTCACAAATCTTAGCAAGGCGCTTAGAACCAGGAGGTCCGTCCAGTATTTCCACATACTCATCATCACAGGATCTAAAATGAGACTGGAACCTGGGGAGACGAGATGGCAGGCATGAGATTTTGTGACCATCCTTTCTCTCCTAAAAAATGTAACCCCAAACCAATGGATGGGCACCAAATCCCAACAGCTTTGCTTTGTGGAGAAAAGGGAACACTTCTGCACTGTTGGTGGGAGTGCAAGCTAATATGTCCCTTTTGGAAAGAAGTATGGAGAATACTCAGGGATCTAAAAGTAGACCTGCCATTTGGTCCTGCAATTCCTCTACTATGTGTATATCCAAAAGACCAAAAATCACTTTATAACAATGATATTTGTGCCAGCTTGTTCATTGCAGCTCAATTCATAATAGCCAAGTCATGGAAGAAGCCCAAGTGCCCATCGACCCATGAATGGATTAATAAATTGTGGTATATGTATACCATGGAACTTTATGCAATCTTAAAAAAAGATGGAGACTTTACCTCTTTTACATGTACACAGATAGAGCTGGAACATATCCTACTTAGTAAAGTACCCCAAGAATGGAAGAAAAAATATCCAATGTACTCAGTACTATTATGAAACCAATTTATAATTACTCACACTTTCATATGAAGAATAGATCATAACTATGGCCCAGTATGAAGGAGGGAGAGGGGGTTGGGAGGGGATGGGGGAGGTCAGATCGAGGGAGGGTGAATGGTGGGATCATACCTATGGTTCATAATGCAAGGGTACATGTTGGATCTATTAAGTATAGAGTATAAATGTCTTAACACAATAATTAAGTAAATGAGATGAGATCTATATTAAACAGTGTGATGTAAGCATTCCTAATTCTATATGAAATCAGCACATTGTACCCCATAAATGCATTAATGTATACATGATCTATGTGTTTATGATAATAAAAAAAAAAAAGAAAGAAATGTCTGGTCAGATGGGAACAAGACATGGGAAGTCCATACATTCTACTGAGAGAGTCCACCACCCCAGGACCCTTCCTGTCTTCCCAGAAACCTTACAGTCCCCTTGACCCAGAAGAGGCTTCCCAGTCTCATGTTTCCACATCCTCATGGGAGCCCAGCCTATAATTCTGAGATCCCCCCAAAGGAGTTGCCTTGTCCTCATCAGCTGTCTTTCAAGTCCCCAAGGAGCAAATGCAGCAACTCATGGTGTCTGTCATGAGGCACAGCTGCTGTGTCACAGTGAGAGTCCAAGGCCAGGGTGAGGGTCCACAGCCTGGTTCCTGCCTCTCTAGCCCCTGGCAGAAGGGACAGGAGTGGGGGCAGCATAGAACCCCCAGCCCAGCCTTCCAGCCTTGATCCCCTTGGTGTAGGCAGAGGGGAGAGGGGCCTCCATCCCCACCCTGTGAGGGACACTGTGCACATGGAGTGCTCTCAGTCCTGGGATGGCTCCCCACTTCCACTTTCTCCTTCTACGTGTCCAGAACTGATCTGCACCCCTCACCCTCATTTAGCCCCCAGCACATCCCCCACTCACAGGACAGGGCCCAGAGCCCCTCTGGGCTACAACAAAACAATGGGGGGACAAATTCCAGGACACACTCAGCTCCCTTTATAACAGTGGTTCTCAACCTGTGGGTCATGACCTCTTTGGGGGTTGAACAACCCTTTCACAGGGGTCACCTAAGACCATCCTGCATATCAGATATTTACATTACTATTCATAACAATAGCAAAATTACAGTTATGAAGTACCAATGGTTGGGGGTCACCACAACATGAAGAACTATATTAAAGGGTCGAGGCATTAGGAAGGTTGAGAACCACTGCTTTATACTAATTTTGCTCTTGGCTCAGCTGGAGTCCTTCCTTGGTGTCAAAGTCAGTCAGACCCCAAAATCAATCTTTGGAAAGGAGAAAGGACAATATGGGCACATGGTCAGACCTGCCCATCCCTCTGACCCTGGAGCAAAGGGGACACAGGAAATGCCTGACCCCTTTATCCCAGGTTCTTCCTCAGCCTTATCTTCTCCTTGCTTCCCCATCTGGGTCAACTGGGCCACACTGAGTTTTATAAAACTCTGTGGCACAGGGCAGGTAGATGGTCTAAGCCCTGTGTCTCAGGCAGCTGTCTCACAGCTGGCCTTCATCACACAGAGCACCTGAATGACCTGGGGAGGGGAGGGGTGCCCAACCTTGAACAGGTCTGCAGGAGACAGAGGCCTTAGTCACACAGATTCCATCATCTTCTCATCCACATCATGGTCCATGTCTGGTCTGGTCCCCAGGCTCACGTCAGTGACCTCGGCCTTGACTCAGCCATGCAGGGACTCATGCCACATCGGAAATGCCTTCTGAGGCTTTATCACTTTGTCTATTCTCTTTCCTTCTGGGAAATTCTTTGAAGTACAAAAAGATATTCCCATTCCAGCTGACGCAAATACACAGGCAAAGATCCTATTACCGGTTAAACAAAACCTAGAGCTTTCTTCTGAGTTGGGGTACCCCTGAGAGAAAACTGTTTCCCTCTGGAAAGAGTCAGGAAGGGTGTTTCTTACCATGGAAGAGTTTGTCCTTTGAGAGAATTCCAGACAGATCATCTAGGAAAGGCTGAAGATGCTTCCAGACAGAGGGGAGAAGAGACAAGGGCAGGAGCAGCTGAACTCTGCTAGGTCCAGAAAACTCTGTGCTATGGTTCAGCCCAAGGGGATTTTGGGGGAGAAGTGGAGAGAAAAGAGTGACAGGAAGGGCCAGATGGTGAAGGGTGCACAAGATGACAGGGAGGGCAACTGTATGCAGAGAACAGGGAGCCACTGGGGGCTTTTGGCAGGGTTCAAGAATGGAGTGGGTTAGTGTTTCAGATGCCTGTGGTGGATGGGAACATGGTGAGCAGAAGTCCAGGATGGGCCCATGGAAACACCAGCAAAATTAAAGGTCAGCACTCACTCAAAATGTGGAAATATCATCTGGACCTTATCCCCAGGTTTCACCTCGATGGTCCAGACACACTCAGTTTTTGGCCCGATATAGTTGATAATCCTGCCTCTTTCATCTGTGTAGTGGCCCCCACACTCACCAGGCCCTACAAGAGATCAAAAGACATCCAGGCCCTGCAGGTTTATGGGTGAACTTGCCAATGTCCCTCCCTAAGGGACAAAAGGCAACTACCCAACATTCTAGGTAGGTAGCCCCAAAGCAATGTAGACTCTAATTTTATCCATTCAGACATTTGAAATGACCCCTTCCCCTATTAAGTTACCATGTTTGTCCCCATCGGTAAATAGAAGAAATGATAACTCCTCACTGTTACATTTGTCCGCATCTATCTACCTTATTGCCATGTGTATCCCAGTCTGTTAATACACAGCCTGTGCCCAGCACATCCTGCTCACTGGGAACATCAATCAATCAATCACCAAGTGGCCACATCGTGGGAGACCCTCCTCCTCCCCTACACCCTTCACACTGCTGGCATCACCTCGGCCTTCAATGCTCTCACCACTGAGACTGAGGAAGGGGCCACCTCACAGCTCTGCAGACTCCAGGCATTTGGAGGATGTTCCTGTCCTGTGACACAGGCCTTATGGATCGGGCTCCCTTCCCTGCCTGGGGAGGCTGTGTAGAGTGTAGGGTAGGGGAGGAGCCCTAGGCTGAGGAGGAGAACACAGGAGCCCTGGGGACAGGTGGGGATTGGGGAAAGTGAAGGTTGATCCAGTGTCAGGACCGGACATAACAAGTGCTTCGGGCCAAGCAATCTCCCCAGACCATGCCCTTCCCATGGAGCCACTTGGAGTTCAAATCAAAAGCACATCCTCTCTGTGAGGACAGGGCCGGAGGTGATAATCCTGTTGTCACTTGCCTGTATTCCATACAGCTGAAACAGTTGTAGCTGAAAGACACACAGAACAAAGAAGTTAAAAGCCAAATTCAGGCATGAGTCGGGGCAGAAGAATGGAAAATGACCACACTATGAGGATGAGTTTGAGTACAAGGCACAGAGCTGAGTAGGCAGAGGAGATGGCATCACTGTCCCCAGGTGTGGGAATAACTCTGGGCCACACAGATGGAAGTGGGAAGGTCTGGCTGTCAGCACCAGAAGACAAGCTCACACCCAGCTTTCTCTGTGTCTCCAACTTCAGGTCAATAGAGGTTCAGTTTTCGCACTGCATGGGCACACTCATAAAACACCTCTCTGATACAGGTGACAGACTGGTTCTATTTACTTTAGATTTTTCTGATATTAGCACTTATGCCCCATGTCCCAGGAAGCCATAACTTCAGGGAAAACCAAGAAGGTCAGTGACTCTAACTCTGACTTGAACATTTCTTGTTGTAACTTCTGTAATGATACAAATCATCTATTTTCTATTTTATTAAACAGATTGAATAAAATCTGCAGTTGGTAGAAATAAACCATTGTAAATTTCTCTAAGAGCCAAGTTAAATACTCGATCCGAGAGAGAGCTGTAACAACCCAAAATGAGTGATTGAGGCGCAATGGAGGTTTATCAGGCCTAGCCTGACAAAGCGCCTGAGAAAGGCACAGCACAGAAGCAGCTGAGACCTGTGCTCTTTGAAAAGGGACTTCAGAACTCAGTATTCCAGGTAAGAAGACATAGAGGAAGAGGTAGGAGGGGCTGGGCAGGGAGGCAAGTGGATACATTCTTATCAGGCTCCAATTAATGCTGAGAAAATCGACATTTTATATACAGTAAAGGTTTGAAGGGAAGAAGGGACTCGAGGGACAATCAGTTATTCAGATGTTCTCAGGGAGGGGGGAGAAGGATAAAACCTTCCTCTCTCTGTTCTGCACCAGGAAGGAGAAACTGTGATCAACATCATCAGTGTGGGAATGACAGACATTAGTTTCCGTCTGACTTAACCTGCAGACCTGAAGTTACCATTTTCTTGTCCTTGTTCACGGGAAGCCCCAAAGACTTTACCTCAGAAAGACCTGAGGGGACAGTCCTTGCAGATGCCTGAGGCCTTTACCCTTCTGTGGGGACCTGACTAATGCAGATGTTGGTAACAGCTGTGCATTTGGAAGTGGGTGTTGCATGACTCAGCCTCCAGGCTTGACCTTCCCTTTTGATAAGGCGTTAGAGGGTGGGGGGGCTGGTCCTCAGGTTCTATTTCTCTTTGCACCTGCATAGGCAGGTGGCATCCCGTGGTTAACGCAGCACTGTGGCTCATCATCAGCCCATGACAGGGGGCAGCCCCACATGCTCAGGTCAGAAGACCCTGACTCTAGCTGGCATTAGAAGAGAGCAGGTTTCACTAACCTCACTTGCTTTTCTGTGAAATGGGCATCCTGATCATGATAGATTTGCAGGGACAGGAGGTTGAGCCCCTCAGTGCCCTGGCACAGCTCCCAGCTCAGGTGGCCTGCCACACACCTGCCTGTCACCCTAAATCCTCCCAATTTCTTTCATGTCTCACCTTTGATGGTTTTCCCTACTAGGTGATTCAGTAACCTTTGTAAGGCTATAGAATCTTTTCTATAAATAATGCTCAGCGAGGACCCAGGAGCACATCTCCACCTTCCTCCCTGGCCAGAGGCTGTGTCAGCCTCCACAGTGGAAGGAAGCATCTCCCCACAGCCGGTGTCTCTTTTAAGTCTCCTCTGCCAGATGTCAATCTTGGTGTCCAGAAAGCAGACCTCAAGGCAAATCTGTAAAGTGCCGACAGAGTGAGTGCCATCTCTGGACTGTGCCTGCATCTAACACCATGTTCTCTCTTTTTCTCTCTTCTGGATTCTTAAGTCCAGGGATAATGATGAGAGAAGAATTAGAACTGCCCCTTACCAGTCACTAAAGAAACAGCCCTTCAGCCTGTGAAATAAAGGCTCATCTCAAGCTGCATCTCAGGAATATTTAATAATTAACTCACCCTATGTTAGCTTCAGGCAGTTTCTTGTTCACTGATTCCTAAGAACAACCCTGCAGGGGCTCATTCTCTACACTTGAGGATCACAGGGGCCTTGTGACTTGGTGTCACACAGCATTTACTATCATCCATCTGCAAGCCCGGGCACCTGCCTTTCTGGCCTCTGGCTTCAACTGAACAAAGGAAAGGAGAAAAGAAGCCCATCAGCATCTCCCTCTAAGCACTTGCCATCCCAGGACCAGTGCCGCTGTGGCCCCACTGCACCCAATTTCCAGCAAAAGCATAAACCCTTCTCAGGGTAAAGAATGGAGATAGGCATTAGAGGCTGGGTGACAACCTTTAGTCAGAATGGCCAAACTGCCCTGATGTCTGGCACCCTGCAACAATCCGGGCAGGGAGGAGTTCAGGTGGGACAAGACAGCCCCTGATGAAGGCGTGTGGTGGCAGAGGAGAGTAATGCAGGAGAAATGCCCAAGGCTATAGAGGGCTGGCCAGGGCTAGAGAGCAAAGTTAGGAGTGCACCAAGTGGGGTCTCAGAAAGGGCAGGGAAGAGGATGAGAGGGAGAGAAAGATGGGAACAGAACCAAGGAAACAGAGCTGGGGAGAAGTCAAGGGACAGAAACAAGGCGCTCTCCCTGAGACACACATGCCCATTTACCCAGCTGCATTCTAAGTCAGAGGGGCCTAGTCCTCAGTCATTTAATGCAATTTCCAGGGCCCAACCTTCTGAGGGGACAGTGCCCCTCCATCCTCCAGGGCCTTCCCAGCCCCATTCAGATGCTGGGTTTGTTGTTGCTCCTGCAGCTTCCTGGACAATACACTGGGGCAGGGAGGAGCCCGTCCCACCCAACTACTGGCTTGCCCAGGGGCCTCAGCTACCCATCAGATGCCACACTGATGCATTCCAAGCAGGGACCCATCCCCAGGCCCTGCCATGGGTCACACCACTGAGAACATGACCCTGTCTGATGCACTCGTTCCCTGCTTGGGGAGCCCTGCCTGGGCCTAGCAGCATTGCAGTAGATGTCACTTGAGGCAGGAGAAGACACAGAGAACACATGTCAGGCTGGCATCAGTCTAGAGACAGGGACGTTGCCCTGTTTGTCCTTTCCTCCTCCAGCTCTGAGGCACAAGTGAGACGTTCTGTGTGGAGGAGAGGATCTTGCAGCCCATTGGCCAAGGCATTTGTTTCCATGCAACAAACTACAAAAATCACTAAGAGTTAAACAAGGAAGCAATCAGGGACCCAGGAGAAGGGCCCAGGGGCTCCGCCTTACCTGTACTGAGCAGCAGTGCCAAGGTGAAGGCTCTGGACACGCCCATGCTCAGCAGGAGGAGGCACCAGCCTCTGCAGTGGCTCAGCTCTGCTGGCCAGGGTCTATATAGAGACACTCCTGAACCCTGGCTCCTCCCTCCCAGGTGCAGCCAAGGCTGGCCTAGCTGCAGGCTCTGAGGGTGCTGCAGCATCGCCTCAGTGATCTGGGGGTTGGGGTGGAGTTTAATGCCAACTAACTCTTATGTTCTTGGCCAGGTTCTGGGTCCTTGTCTCCTGGCTTGAGATACAATGGCCGTGAGCTCTTTCTCTTTCCTTGTCCAGGTGGTCTCAGATGAAGACTCTCAGCTTGGGCACAGGCCAATATGACTCTAGTTAGAGCAGCTCTCCTTCTGGTCTTAAGTTAGCTCCTAGCACATTTAGCTTTATTACTTTATACAATCACAAAAGCTGGCAGCCCCTCCTGTATTGGTGATCTTCTGTTGGGCAGGGTATACTCCTGTTGATCTCAGACAGGAGGTTTGGACCTCTACCTTTATGTGGTGGAATTTTTCCCCACATCTGGAGAAGGCTTATTGTCCTTCCTGGTAAATATCTACTTTATTTTGGGACTGTGCATGGGTGCATTTGCCCTGCACTTATTTAGGGCTTGCCTTTAATTGACTTTTGTGTATTTGGCTTTAAGCTCAAGTACCCACATATGATCTCTTTAATGTCAAGGGAAAACCAAGCTATTTTCTGTGGCTCCATCTGGTAACATGTTCAGATATTACAGAGATCATTCAATCAGTTCTTAAAACTAAACTACAAGAGTATAGCTATGACATCATATGCTCCAAACAATATATCCATATTTTATAATAACTTGACAGTAAAACATTTAGAACTCAAAGATTTCCTCAAAAGCCAGCATAGACACACACATACAGAACTATATACAGAGGCTGCCAATAAAAATATAAACATTTCAATAAAGGTAAAATGGGCAGTGGGAAATAGCTTACTCCTGTAATGCTAGCACTCCCAGAGGCAGGTGGATCACTTGAGCTCACTAGTTCAAGACCAGCCTAAGCAAGAGCGAGACCCCATCTCTAAAAAATATATGGGCATCATGGCTGGCACCTGTAGTCCCAGCTACTAGGGAGGCTGAAGCAAGAGGATCGTTGAGACCAAGAGTTTGAGGTTGCTGTAAGCTATGACACCAGGGAACTCTACTGGGAGCAAGAAACAAGACTCTATTAAAAAAAAAATAAGAAAGAAAGAAAAAGATAAAACTGTTTTAAAATTGTAATACTCAAGTCACATGTGACTTCTACAAGTATGGGAGGTGCTCAAATGTAATTTGTACTCATGTTGTCAGATAGATTGAGTATTACTATTGTAATATAGTTTAGGTTTTTCCTTTATTAAAATGTGTATGGATTTTTTGGGCACTCTCTGGCTTGTTTGTAGGGGTGTGTGCCTTGTGTGTGTAAAATTACAGAGTCTTGCTCTGTCACCCAAAGTGGAGTGCATTGGTGCAATCACAGTTCAGTGCAGCCCTCATTTGCTGGGCTCAAGTAACACTTCTGGATTAGCCTCCCAAGTAAGTAGCTAGGACTATAGGCAGCTGCAAGCATGTATGAATACTTTTAAAAAATATTTGTTATAAAGGAGTTTCACTATGTTGTCTAGAGTGGTCTCAAACAGCTCAACTCAAAGCAATTCTCCCCCCACCCCACCTCCAGATGCTGAAATTACAGGTGTGAACTACTATATTCAGCCTCCACCAGAGTAAGTAAAACTTTCACGTAAAAGTTCCCTTCCCTATGTTAAAAGGGGGGTGACTTCACTCTTATTTTCAAGGGCAGATAATTGAGTCCAGGAGAACACTTTACAGGTATTATTAGACTAACTTACTTTTTAGTCCTTGCCACATAATAAAGTCACCTTTTCCCAGTTAACTATTCTTTATCAAATCCAGTATATTGAATAAGTATATTGCTAACTGACGTTAACTACTTTAGCCAAAATTTGATTCCTAGCTCCTATATGATTGCTAACTTAATAAGGAAAGCCCTGAAATTTTACCCTTATCCTATTGTTAGAGAAATAATGTTAGTCCAACTGTTTTTCATAAGCTGGTGAATTTATGTTTTACTACTTCATGATGAAAATTCTAAAAGAAAAGTTATAAGATCTTTATTTATGTGTATGTGTGTTTAGATGTGTCCGTGCATATGTACTATGGACATGTATGATGTGTTATGTTCTCTCTACATAATAAATTGTCATGTAGTGAGGCAGAAATCACTTAAGAAATTATATTCTGATTGTTTAAATAAATGAGTGCTCAAATAAAAATGTATAGTTATTAACCCAAATGTATTTACCATTACATGTGACTTATGTAAATTTTTGATAAATTGATTGCTTTTAAAGTTGTTAACATAATACTTCTTTCCAAAAAGGCTGTATTAGTTTGCAATCCCACCAGAAGTATCCAAGTGTTCCCTTCTCTCCACATCCATGCCAACATCTGCAGTTTTGGGATTTTGTGATATGAGTTAATGTTACTGGAGTTAGGTGATATCTCAAAGTGCTTTTGATTTGCATTTCCATAATGATTAAGAGCTCCTCTCATTTGGTTTCCATCCATGTCAGTACAACATCTCTCCCTTTGGGCAGGAGCCTCTAGCGAAAGGTGCTTCTAGGAAGCCATCTTCCCACAATTCTCAGTGCTCATCATTGGACTGGAAACCAAATGAGAGGAGCTCTGCACTGAGAGGACTGCATGAGGTACACATCGTCCAGGCTAACCAAGAAACAAGAAAGTTGAAGAAATGCAACAGGTACGAGCCCAGGCCTCACCGCGCCTGCAGCTGCCCCACCTTGCCTTCTGGACCTGTTCTGGGGACAGGGCTGCTGCTTCTGCTGCTGCTGTGGGACTTGGTGTAAGCTGGGTTCAGTTCCTTTTTGAGTCTCTGGGATGGAAAATGTGTCCTGTATATGTCAGTGTGTCCCGGAGAGTGATACATAAGAAAAAGACAGTAATCGCTTTCCATGAGTGAGAAGTGTTTTATTACATGAATTTCTATTCATATGTCAATAAAGGTGTACTATACATTCATATATTGTATATCACACATAGTAAGCATTTTGCATAAATATACCAGAAAAATGCCAAAGGGATTATAATGAGACAAAGAGAAAGATGATCTATTCTTAGAGACAGATGTACATTGCACCAACACAATGGCAGGAATAATATGAAAAATAATTTCTCCATCTAACCTACCCCACAGGTGTGAATACACAGATATGCTGCAATAGTTCCCAGATATGTTCTGGACAGGTCGCAGGTCCCCTCACCAAAAGCTGATCCAGCAGAACTTTGGCTCAAGCTTATTCCAGCGGTCACAAGAAGAGGTTGCAGGCTCACCATGCTACATGGCTGGCCTTGGACAGAGGATGGTCAGGAGTCATCCTTCCTCAGGGCTTAACAGATATATAAAATACATCAAAGAAAGAAGGTGGGCGGTGGCTTTCCCTGAAATACTTGACATAGGCAACATCGGAAGTACTTTGAAAAACTGTAGTGAAGCCTGCACAAATCTTGCCAAGGCTCTTAGGACGACGAGCTCCATCTAGTATTTCCACATACTCATCATCACAGTCTCTACTATGAGACTGGAACCTGGGGTAGACAAGATGGCAAGCATGAGATTTTGTAAATATCCTTTCTGTCATATAAAACGTAACCTAAATCAATGGATGGACAGCAAATCCCAACAGCTTTGCTTTGTAAAGTGCCTGGTCAGATGAGAACAAGGCATGGGAAGTCTTTACATTCTACTTAGAGACACCACCACTCCAGGACCCTTCCCATCTTCCCCAAACCCTTACAGTCCCCTTGGCCCACAAGGGGCTTCCCAGTGTCATGTTTCCACATCCTCATGGGACCCCAGCCTGTAACTCTGAGATCCCCACAAAGGAGTTGCCGCCTCCTCATCAGCTTTCAAGTCCCCAAGGGGCAAATGCAGCAACTCATGGTGTCTGTCATCTGGCACAACTGCTGTGTCACAGCGAGAGGCTGAGGCCAGGGTGAAGGTAAGGCCTGGTTTCTGCTTCTCTGGCCCCTGGCAGTAGAGACAGAGTAGGGGAAGGGGAAGCACAGCACCCCCAGCCAAGCCTTGACCCCCTTGATGCAGGCAGAAGGGACAGGGGCCTCCACCCCGACCCTGTGAGGGCCACTCTGCACATGGGCTGCTCTCAGTACTGGGACATCTCCCCACATCCACTTTCTCCTTCTACATGTCCAGAACTGATCTGCACCCCTCACCCTCACTTAGTCCCCAGCACATCCCCCACTCACAGGACAGGGCTCAGAGCCTCTATGGGCTACAACAAAACCGTGGGGGGGACATGTCCCAGGACACACTCAGCTCCCTTTATAATAACATTGCTCTTGGCTCAGTCAGAGTTCTTGGTGCCAAGGTCAGTCATACACCAAAATCAATCTTTGGAAAGGTCAAAGAACAATATGGGCACATGGTCAGACCTATCCATCTCTCTGACCCTGGGGCAAAGGTGACACAGGAAATGCCTGACCTCTTCATCCCAGGTTCTTCTCAGCCTCATCCTCTCCTTGCTTCCCCATTCAGGTCAACTGGGCCACACTCCCTTCTTCAAAACCCCGGGGCACAGGGTGGGCAGATGGTCTAAGCCCTGTGTCTCAGGCAGCTGTCTCACAGGAGGCCTTCATCATACAGAGCAGCTGAATGACCTAGTCACACAGATTCCGTCATCTCTCTCATCCATGTCATGCTCCATGCCTGGTCTGATCCCCAGGCTACTTCAGTGACCTTGGCCTTGACTCAGCCATGCAGGGACTCATGCTGCATTGGAAATGCCTTCTGAGGCTTTATCACTTTAATTATTCTCTTTCTTTCTGGAAAATTCTTTTTTTTTTTTCAGTTTTTGGCCGGGGCTGACTCTACCACCTCTGGTACATGGGGCCAGCACCCTACTCCTTTAAACCACAGGCGCTGCCCTCCAGGAAATTCTTTGAAGTAGAAAAAGTGATTCCTATTCCAGCTGGTACACATATAGAGCCAAAGATCTATTTACCCATTAAATTCAACCTAGAGCTCAATGGTTAGGGCACTGGCCTCATACGCCAAGGGAGGCGGGTTCAAACCCAGCCCAGGCCTGCTAAACAACATTGACAACTGCAACAACAACAACAACAAAAATTGCCGAGTGTGTGTCGGGCACCTGTAGTTCCCAGCTTCTTAGGAGGCTAAGGAAAGAGAATCACTTAGCCCAAGAGTTACAGGTTGCTGTGAACTGTGACGCCACAGCACTCTACCGAGGGTGATATGAATTCAACCTAGAGCTTTGTTGTGAGTTGTTTGAGGCACCCCTGAGAGAAAACTAGTTTCCCCTGGAGAGAGTCAGGAGGAGTGTTTCTTGGCCATGGAAGAGCTTCTCCTTTGAGAGAATCTAAACAGAAAAGTCTAGGAGGGGTTGGAGATGCTTCCAGGCAGAGGGGAGAAGAGACAAGGCCAGGACCAGCTGAACTCTGCTGTGTCCAGAAAACTCAATGTGTTATGGCTCAGCCCAGGGAGAATTACGGGGGCAGTGGAGAGAAAGGAGCAGATAGGAAGGGCCAGATGGGGAAGGGTGCACAAGGATGACAGGGAGGGCAGCTCTATCCAGAGAACAGGAAGCCCCTGGGGGCTTTTGGAAGGGAGCAGGAATGAAATGGGATAGTGTTTCAGATGCCCGGGGTGGATGGTGCAGGATGAGCAGGCAGCCAGGAGGGGCCCACTCCCAGGGACGACAGCAACACCAGCAAAATGAAAGCTGAGCACTCACTCAAAGAGAGGAAATACCAGCACGACTACATTCCCAGGTCGCACCTGTATCTTCCAGGTACAGGAAGTTTTTGTTCCGTTATAGTTGACAATCCTGCCATATTCATCTACATAGTGGCCTCCGCACTTGCCAGGCCCTACAAGACAACAAACAGGGTCCAGGCCCTGCAGGTTCATGACTGAACTTCCTCATGTTCCTACCTCAGGGATCAAAGGCAACACTGAACATCTAGTTGGGTAGCCCCCAAAACAAGGAAGACTGATTTTAATCATTCAGACCTTTGAAATGACCCCTTCTCCTGTTAAATTACCATGTTTGTCTCTGTTGGTAATCAGAAGAAATTAATGACCCACCATTGTAACTTTCCTTTATATCCACCTTATTGCTGGATTTTGAAGCAGAAAAAGCAGAACTTTTTCAGTTTTTGAGTATTTTTCCCATGGGAAGCATATGAAAGTATTTTTCCCATGGGAAGCAAATAGGGAGGACATCTGTGCCAAAGAGGCCCAAACGCTGAGAGGAAGGAGAACCCAGGTCCCTGTCCCTGTGAGGCCAGAGGGAGGGGCCTCAGGCCCCACTGCTGAGACTGAGGATGACAACAGCACCTTCATCCAGGGCCACATGTGTCCATGTCTGTTAAGTGCTCAGCCTGTGCCCAGCACATCCTGCTCACTGGGAACATCAATCAGTTAATCATCAAGTGGCCACGTCCTGAGAGACCCTCCTCCTCTCCCCGCACCCTTCACACTGCCGGCATCGCCTTGGCCTTCAACGCTCTCACCTCTGACACTGAGGAAGGGGCCACCTCACAGCCCTGAAGACTCCAGGCATTTAGAGGAGGCTCTTGTCCTCCTGTGACATAGGCCTTATGGATAGGGCTCCCTTGCCTGCCTGGGGAGGCTGTGTAGAAGGCAGGGTAGGGGAGGCGCCCTGGGCTAGGGAGGAAAACACAGGGGAGCCCTGGGGGCAGGTGGGGATTGGGGAAAGTAAAGGCTGATCCAGTGTCAGGACCGGACATAACAAGTGCTTTGGGCCAAGCAATCTCCCCAGCCCATGTTCTTCCCATGGAGCCACTTGGAGTCCAAATCAAAAGCATATCATCTCTGTGAGGACAGGGACAGAGGTGATAATCCTTTTGGTACTTACCTGTTTCATATACAGCTGAAACAGTTGTAGCTGAAAGACACACAGAACAAAGAAGTTAAAAGCCAAATTCAAGGATGAGTCAGGGCAGGAGAATGGAAATGACCACACTGTGAGAATGAGTTTGAGTACAAGGGACAGAGCTGAGTAGGCAGAGGAGATGGCATCACTGTCCCCATGTGTGGAACAACCCTGGGTCACCCAGAGGGAAGGGGGGAGAAGGTCGGTCAGGGAAGACCACCTCACTCCCTGCTTTCTCTGTGTCTCCAATTTCAATCCATTGAGGTTCAGTTTTTCCTACTGTCTGGGCACACTCAGACAACACATCTCTGATACCGATGACACAGTGGTTCTATTTACTTTAGATTTTTCCGAAATTAGCATTCATGTCCCATGTCCCAGGAAACCATAACTTCAGGGAAAACCAAGAAGGTCAGTGACCCTAACTCTAACCTGAACACACTAAAATATCTACATATGTATGAAAAAACAGAATTCCAAGGCTTAGTCCATATTTTGCAGAAAATGTACATGTAGACCATAGGTATCCTTAAACTCAAATGAAAGTTGAATTTCTAGTAGATCATGACTGTATTTGACTCTGAACAAAAAAGTTACCGTTGGGTTGTCTATATAACTTAAGAATTTAAGACAGAAGTAGAAAACAAATCAAACTTTATTCACTTTTTATGATTATACACATTTTAATATATATGCTTTAAATAAATTAAGGGAATGTCAAAAAACCCAAATTGTCTATTTTCTGTTTTATTAAACCAATTGAATATAATCTGCAGTTGGTAGAAATAAACCACTGTAAATTTCTCTGAGACCCAAGTTAAATTCTTGATCTGAGAGGGAGCTATAACAACCCCAAATGAGTGATTGAGGCGAATATGTTCATCAATGGAAGTTTATCAGGCCCAAGTCTGAAAAAGTGCCTGAGAAGCATCTGAGACCTGTGCTCGTTCAAAAGGGTCTTGAGAACTCAGTATTCCAGGGAAGAAGACATAGAAAAAGAGGTAGGAGGGGGTTGGGGATGGAAGCAAGTGATTACTTTCTTAATAGGCCTAATTAGTGTTGAGGAAATTGATATTTTATATACAATAAGGTAAAGGAGTGAAGGGAATAAAGGACTCAAGGGACAATCAGTTATTCAAATGTTCTCAGTAGAGGGGAGAAAGATGGAACCTGTCATGACTCTGTTCTGCACCAGGAAGGAGAAACTGTGATCAACATTGTCAGTGTAGGAATGACGGACTTCAGTTTCAGGAGCTAGACTTAGCCTGCAGACCTGAAGTTACCATTTTCTTGTCCTAGTTCATGGGAAGCCCCAAAGACTTTCCCTTGAAAGACCTGAGGGGACAGTTCTTGCAGATGCCTGAGGCCTTTACCCTTTGTGGGGACGTGGCTAATGTAGATGTTGGTAACCACTGTGCATTTGGAAGTGGTTGTTGCATGGCTCAGCCTCCAGGCTTGACCTTCCCTTTTGATAAGGTGTTAGAGGGTTGGGGGGCTGGTCCTTCGGTTCTATTTGTCTTTGCACCTGCATAGTCAGGTGGCATCCCGTGGTTGACACAGCACTGTGGCTCATCATCAGCCCATGACAGGGGGCAGCCCCACAGGTTCAGATCAGAAGACCCTGGATCCAGCTGGCATTAGAAGAGAGCAGGTTTCACCATTTGTTTAGTCCCCCTAACCTCACTTGCTCTTCTGTAAAATGGGCCTTTTTTAGTCCATGATCATGATGAACTTGCAGGCACAGGAGGTTGAGCCCCCCAGGGCCCTGGTACAGCTCCCAGCTCAGGTGGCCTGCCACATACCTGCCGGTCACCTGCACTGTCACAATTTCTTTCATGTCTCACTTTTGATGGTTTTCCCTACTAGGTGAATAGTAACCTTTGAAATGCTATACAATCGATTCTCTAAATAATACTCAGCCACAACCTAGGAGCACATATCCACCTTTTCCTTTGCCGGAGGCTGTACCAGCCTCTGCAGTGCAAGGAAGCATCTCACCATAGCTGAGTTCTCCTTCAAGTCTGCTCTGCCAGATGCCAATCTTCATGTCCAAAAAGCAGACCTCAAGGGCAAATCTGTAATTTGCCAATACAGCGAGTGACATCTCTGGAAAGGGCAGCATCTGCCACAGTGTCCTCTCTTCTGGATTCTTAAGTCCAAGAGTTGAGGACAGGAGAACAAGTTGCCCCTGATTAGTTACTAATTAAACAACCATGAAGCCTGTGAGGTAAAGGCTCCCCTCAAGGGGTATTTTAGGAATCTTTAATAATTAACTCACCCTGAGATATCTTCCAAGCAATTTCTTCTTCACTGCCTCCCAAGAACAGGCCTGTCGGCCTCATTCTTTTACACTTGAATATCATAGGAGCCCCATGTGACATAGTGTCACACAGCTTTTACTACCATCTACCTGCAGAAAGGCACCTGCCTTTCTGTCCTCTGGCTTCAATTGAACAAAGGAAAGGAGAAAAGAAGCCCATCAGCATCTCCCTCCAAGCACTTGCCATCCCAGGACCAGTGCCACTAAGGCCCCACTGCACCCAATTTCCAGCAAAAGCATAAATCCATGTTGAGGTAAAGAATAGAGACAGGCCTCGGAGGCTGGGCGACAACTTTTAGGCAGGATGGGCTGAGCTGCCCTGGTGCCTGGCGCTCTGCAGGAATCCTGGCAGGGAGGAGGACTCACGGGATGGAGCAGCCCCTGAGGAGTGTGTGCGGTTGGTAGAGAAGAGCAATGCAGGCAAACGCCCAAGGCTGGAAAGGCCTGACCAGGACTAGAGGGCAGACAAAGGTGAGGAGAGCACCAAGTGAGGGCTCAGGAAGACCAGGGGAGAGGAAGAGAGAGATAGAGAGGGGGGAACAGAGATAAGGTGCTCTCCCCAAGACGCATGTGCCCTGTCTCCCCACCTTCATTCTAAATCAGAGGGTCCCAGTCCTCGGGCATTTAATGGAATTCCCAGGACCTAGTTCTCTGAGGGGACAGTGCCCCTCCATCCTCCAGGGCCTTTCCAGCCCCATTCAGATGCTGGGTTTGTTGTTGCTCCTGCAGCTTCATGGACAATCCTCTGGGGCAGTGAGGACCCCATCCCATCCAACTACTGGCTTTCCCAGGGGCCTCAGCTACCCATCAGATGCCACACTGATGCATTCCAAGCAGGGATCCCTCCCCAGCCCCTGCCATGGGTCACACCACTGGGAGAGCCTCCACAGCATGACCCTGTCTGATGCACTCAGCTAGTGCTGGGGGAGCTGCATCTTGGCCCAGCTGCATCTCAGCAGATGTCGCGCGAAGTAGGAAGAGACCCAGAAAACACGTGTCAAGAAAACATTTAGTACTCAGGATGGCATCAATCTAGTGACAGGGACATTGCCCTGTTTGTCCCTTCCTCCTCTGGCTCTAGAAGGCAAATAAGACGTTTGTCTCCATAAGGAGGAAAGGACCTTGTGGCCCATCAGCCAAGGCATTTGTTTCTATGCAGCAAGCAAACCACAAAATCTCTGAGGGTCAAACAGGGAAGCAATGAGGGGCCCAGGGGCTCTGCCTTACCTGTACTGAGCAGCAGTGCCAAGGTGAAGGCTCTGGACACCCCCATGCTCAGCAGGAGGAGGCACCAGCCTCTGTGGTGTGCTCAGCTCTGCTGGCCTGGGGCTATATAGAGACACTCTGAACCCTGGCTCCTCCCTCCCAGGTGCAGCCAAGGCTACAGGCTCTGAGGGTGTTGCAGCATCACCTGGGTGATCTGGGGGTGGGGTGGAGCTTAATGCCAACTAACCCTTATCTTCTCAACCAGGTTCTGGGTCCTTGTCACCTGGTTGAGATACAATGGCCCTGTGCTCTTTCTCTTTCCTTGTCCAGGTGGTCTCAAAGGAAGACTCTCAGGTTGGGCACAGGCCAACATGACCTCTTGTTTGAGCAGCTCTCCTTCCTGTCTTAAAGTAAGTCCTAGTATGTTTTGTTTATTACTTTACAAAATCACAACAGCTAGGAGCCCTTACTGTGTAGGTGATCTCCTGTTGGGCAGGGTATTTGCCTATTGATGTCAGTGGGGAGGTTTGGACCTCTACCTTTACGTGATGGAATTATTCCCCACATCTGGAGAAAGCCTATTGTCCTTCCTGATAAATACCCACTTTATTTTAGGTCTGTGCATGGGTGCCTCAGCCCTGCACTAATTTAGGGCTTGCCTTTATTGGCTTTTGTGATTTTGGCATTAAACAAAAGCACCCACATGTGAGCCCTTCAATGTCAAAAGTACATTAGCCTATTTTCTTGGACTTCATCCAGTAAAATGTTCCAATATTACAGAAATCATTCAATCAGTTGTTCTTAAAAGTAAACTAGTAGGGCTGAGTACATTTGGTACTTTTTCTTCCATTCTTGAGATACTTTACTAAGAAGAATATGTTCCAGCTCCATCCATGTAAACATGAAAGAGGTAAAGTCTCCATCTTTCTTTAAGGCTGCATAATATTCTATGGTGTACATATACCACAATTTATTAATCCATTCGTGGATCGATGGGCACTTGGGCTTCTTCCATGACTTAGCAATTATGAATTGGGCTGCAATAAACATTCTGGTACAAATATCTTTGTTATGATGTGATTTTTGGTCTTCTGGGTATATGCCCAGTAGAGGGATTACAATGTACTCAGCCCTAGTATGAAACTAATTTAGGGTTTTCACATGAAAGCTATAACCCAGTTACAACCTAAGAATAGGGGGAAGGGGGAAAGGGAGGGGAGGGAGGGGGGAGGTGGGTAGAGGGAAGGAGATTGGTGGGATTACATCTGCCGTGCATCTTACAAGGGTATATGTGAAACTTGGTAAACAGTCTGTGAAGCTAGTGAATGATGCCCCATGATTATATCAATGTACACAGCTATGATTTAATAAAAAAAAAGTAAACTAGAAGAGTGGAGCTATAGCATCATAAGCTCTAAATAACATATACATATTTTATTAATACCTTGACATTAAAACAAAATATTTAGAACTCAAATGCTGTCAAAAGCCAAAACACACACACACACACACACACACACACACAGCTATATACAGAGGATGACAAAGAATATGTACATATTTTAAGAAAGGAAAAAATGGACTGTGCATGGTGGCTCATATCTGTACTTCAAACACTCTGGGAGGGAGAGAAGGGTGGATCACTTCAGCTCTGGAATTTGAAACCAGTCTGAGCAAGAGTGACACCCAATTTCTACAAAATACATGGGCTTGTGGCAGGTGCCTGTAGTCCCAGCCACTCAGTAGGCTGGAGCAACAGGATCACTTAAGCCCCAGAGTTTGAGGTTGCTGTGAGCTATGACACCAAGGCACTCTACCGGGAGCAGAAAAGTGAGACTCTCTCTCAAAAACAAAAGAAAGGAAAAAGACAAATGGAAAAAACTGTGTTAAAAATTATAATACTCGCCTGGCTCCCTGCCCTTCTTGGGGGTTGCTGCCTGTGTGCGAGAGGTGCTGGTTGCAAATGCAGCCTGGCACTGGCTGGCGAGGTACTCCCCAGGTCAGCCCGCAGCCTCCTGCTTGCGGGGCATTGCCTTGGCACCCCTGCCCTCTTCCCAGCCCGCACCTCTCTCAACCCAAAGTTTTGGCGGAGGGGGAAAGTGCCCGGGGAGCCAGCCAGCCGGCTCTGTACCCACGGGGTTCCCCCAGTCTTCCTCAAGTCCACCCTACCAGCTGCCGCTGCCGCAGCTGCTCCTGCCTCAGAGTCCTTGGAGCTGCAGCACAACGACTGGCAAGGAACTTCAAGGAAGACTGCAGTGGTTAAACTTTGGTGCTGGCTGAAGGAGGAAAATTATCTCTTCAGAATTCACAACTATAGGGAGAGACAAGATGGCGGACTGAAGCCAGCTTTCAACAGAGGCTCCCATCCAGAAGGAGAGTTAAGGGACAGGAATTCAGTAAGTATCCTGGTGGATTTGAGCCGCACCAAGAGAGAAGGTTGAAGAACGCACATCAACACCGCTGAGGCAAGCTGTGATCACAAGGATGCAAACAAAAGCAAAACGGCTCACTTCTGGATATTCTGAAGCCACACCCCCTGTCTCCCTGGGCAACTAGAGGAGGCCACCAGTGAGCAAAGGATTTGCCTGACACTGCTCACAAACCCGGGAAACTTCCAGGGCAGGGCCGACTCAGAGAGGTAATCGGACACAAACCTCTAGCAGCAAAGACATTTGAACTCAGAACAGCCCATCTTCTGTAGGCGATTTTAGCAGAAACAGAGACAGAACCCCGCAAAGTTGTCTGTTCTGTTCTGTTCTGTTCTGTTCTGTTCTGTTAGCAACATCAATCAGGGACGGGGCTAAGCCTGAGTGAACACCTCCCTCCCACCACCTGCATCAAGCACTCAAAGATGTCAGGCCCCATCTCCTCCTGCTAGATAGCAGCAGACTGCAGGGACTTGGCAGACTTCCTTGCGATTCAGGCAGGTGCAAACCCCTGGAGTATCTGTTCACTACAGGCAACTGGGTTAGCCATCTGCAGAGATAACAGTGACTGGGTCCGACGGAGGGGCAAAGTGGGGAAGGAGACATCAACCTTCCCAGACTGATCTATTTGCTAGGTGGCTCCTCCCGACTCCACGCAGCACTGGAGTAAGCCATATCGGAGGAGTCACCAGACCCCTGTGATCCAGTTCCCAGAGACCTCTTGAACTCTCCCACCCAAGACAGGTGCCGATTGAGACAATAGATTTGGACCTTTTGAACTGAACTAATAGACTGAGGACTTTTCAGGCAGTGACCTGGGTATGCGGTTGTAGGAAGGTTTGATTTTTCCTTTTCCAACTGGTGCCAGAGGTGGGCGGGTGGGGTGACTTAATTGCTGGTTTTTCCACACAGCTGAAACTTCAAGCCAGAGTAAATGTTACAATAGGATCGAACAGATATCAGCTGAAAACAAGACAGAACCACTTAGCCCCACCACAAAAGACAGGGCCCCAGTTTCTCAGGCCACAACACTGTATGGGCCCTCGATAAAGCCCCAGGGGAAAAATCAAAGGGAGTAAAATAACCATGGGGCAGAATCAGCAGAAAAACTCTGGTAACATGAATAACCAGAATAGATCAACCCCCCCCAAGAAAAGATACAGCAGATGTGATTGAAGATCCCATTCATAAACAACTGGCTGAGATGTCAGAAATCGAATTCAGAATTTGGATTGCAGATAAGATTAATAAAATGGAATTAAGAATTCGAGGAGAAATTCAAAAGTTGTCTCAAGAATTTAACGAATTTAAAGACAAAACCACCAAAGACTTAGACACACTGAAGCAAGAATTTACAGCCCTCAAAGATATGAAAAATACAGTAGAATCCCTCAGCAACAGAATGGAGCAAGCAGAAGAAAGGATTTCTGACATTGAAGATAAAGTCTTTGAACGCTCCCAATCTCTCAGAGAGGAAGAGAAATGGAGAGCAAAAACGGATCACTCACTCAGAGAACTCTCAGATAATTCAAAGAAAAGCAATATACGAATAATTGGGATTTCAGAGAATGATGAAGTGGCCTCAAAGGGCAAGGAGGCCCTTCTGCATGAAATTATGAAAGAAAATTTTCCAGACATTCCTAGAGAATCTGAAATTCAGATAGCAGACAGCTTCAGAACCCCAGCACAATTCAACCCCAATAAGTCATCCCCCAGACATATCGTAATTAGCTTCACTAAAGTTAACATGAAAGAGAAGATTCTCAAAGCAGCCCGGCGAAAGAAAACCATTATGTACAAAGGAAAGAATATTAGAATAACTGCAGATCTCTCTGCTGAAACTTTTCAAGCAAGAAGAGGGTGGTCATCGACTTTTAATCTCCTAAAGCAAAATAACTTTCAACCCAGAATCTTGTATCCAGCTAAACTGAGTTCCATTTATGATGGAGAAATTAAATACTTCAATGACATCCATATGTTGAAAAAAATTGCCATAAGTAAACCAGCTCTTCAGGATATTCTCAGACCTATCCTCCACAATGACCAACCCAATCCTATACCACAAAAGTAAACTCACTCAGAAACTTTGGATCAAAATCCAACTTCCACACTGGTGAAAGGATGAAAAATGTCCACTGGACCTTTGAAAAACTCGATACCCAAAATTGCACCAGACTTATCAATACTCTCCATTAATGTAAATGGCTTAAACTGTCCTCTAAAGAGGCATAAGTTAGCTGACTGGAGACAAAAACTCAAGCCAGATATTTGTTGCATATAACAGGCACATCTTAACTTAAAAGACAAATACAGACTCAGGGTGAAAGGATGGTCATGCATATTTCAGGCAAATGGTAATCAGAAAAAAGCAGGTGTTGCAATTTTATTTGCAGATACAGTAGGCTTTAAACCATCAAAAGTAAGGAAGGACAAGAATGGTCACTTCATATTTGTTAAGGGTAATACTCAATATGATGAGATCTCAATTATTAATATCTATGCACCCAACCAGAATGCACCTCAATTTATAAGAGAAACTCTAACAGACATGAGTAACTTGATTTCCTCCCACTCCATAATCGTCGGAGATTTCAACACTCCTTTGGCAGTGTTGGATCGATCCTCCAGCAAGAAGCTGAGCAAAGAAATCTTAGATTTAAACCTAACCATCCAATATTTAGATTTAGCAGACATCTACAGCACATTTCATCCCAACAAAACTGGATACACATACTTCTCATCAGCCCACAGAACTTACTCTAAAATTGACCACATTTTAGGTCACAAGTCTAACCTCAGTAAATTTAAAGGAATAGAAATTATTCCTTGCATCTTCTCGGACCATCATGGAATAAAACTTGAATTGAGTAACAACAGGAATCTGCATACTCATACAAAAACATGGAAGTTAAATAACCTTATGCTGAATGATAGCTGGGTCAGAGATGAGATTAAGAAAGAAATCGCCAATTTTTTGGAAGAAAATGACAATGAAGACACAAACTATCAGAACCTCTGGGATACCACAAAGGCTGTTCTAAGAGGGAAATTTATAGCACTGCAAGCCTTCCTCAAGAGAACAGAAAGAGAGGAAGTTAACAACTTAATGGGACATCTCAAGCAACTGGAAAAGGAAGAACATTCCAACCCCAAACCCAGTAGAAGAAAAGAAATCACCAAAATTAGAGCAGAATTAAATGAAATTGAAAACAAAGAATAACACAACAGATCAATAAATCAAAAAGCTGGTTTTTTGAAAAGGTCAATAAAATAGATAAACCTTTGGCCAACCTAATCAGAAAAAAAAGAGTAAAATCTCTAATATCATCAATCAGAAACAACAAAGACAAAATAACAACAGACTTGTCAGAAATCCAAAAAATCCTTAATGAATATTACAAGAAACTTTATTCTCAGAAATACGAAAATCTGAAGGAAACTGACCGATACTTGGAAGCACGCCACTGTCCAAGACTTAGCCAGAATCAAGTGGAAATGTTGAACAGACTCATATCAAGTTCAGAAATAGCATCAACTATACAAAACCTCCCTAAAAAGAAAAGCCCGGGACCAGATGGTTTCACGTCAGAATTCTACCAAACCTTTAAAGAGGAATTAGTACCTATATTACTCAACCTGTTCCAAAAGGTAGAAAAAGAAGGAAGACTACCCAACACGTTCTATGAAGCAAACATCACCCTGATCCCCAAACCAGGAAAAGACCCAACAAGAAAAGAAAATTATAGACCAATATCACTAATGAATATAGATGCAAAAATATTCAACAAGATCCTAACAAACAGAATCCAGCAACACATCAAACAAATTATACATCATGACCAAGTTGGTTTTATCCCAGGGTCTCAAGGCTGGTTCAATATACGTAAATCTATAAATGTAATTCAGCACATAAACAAATTAAAAAACAAAGACCATATGATTCTCTCAATCAATGCAGAAAAAGCTTTTGATAATATCCAGCATCACTTCATGATCAGAACACTCAAGAAAATTGGTCTAGAAGGGACTTTTCTTAAACTGATAGAGGCCATCTACAGCAAACCCACAGCCAATATCATATTGAATGGAGTTAAATTGGAATCATTTCCACTCAGATCAGGAACCAGACAAGGCTGCCCATTGTCTCCGTTGCTTTTCAACATTGTAATGAAGTTTTAGCCACTGCAATTAGGGAAGAAAAGGCCATCAAGGGTATCCATATAGGGTCAGAAGAGATCAAACTTTTGCTCTTCGCAGATGATATGATTGTGTATCTGGAAAACACTAGGGACTCCACTACAAAACTCCTCGAAGTGATCAAGGAATACAGCAGCGTCTCAGGTAACAAAATCAACATCCATAAATCGGTAGCCTTTATATACACCAACAACAGTCAAGTTGAAAAAGCACTTAAGGACACTATCCCATTCACAGTAGTGCCAAAGAAGATGAAATATTTGGGAATTTATCTAACAAAAGACGTGAAAGATCTCTATAAAGAGAACTATGAAACTCTAAGAAAAGAAGTAGCTGAAAATGTTAACAAATGGAAAAACATACCAAGCTCATGGCTGGGAAGAATCAACATTATTAAAATGTCCATACTACCCAAAGCAATATATAATTTCAACGCACTCCCTATTAAAGCTCCACTGTCATATTTTAAAGATCTTGAAAAAACAATACTTTCTTTTATATGGAATCAGAAAAAACCTCAAATAGCCAAGACATTACTCAGAAATAAAAACAAAACAGGAAGAATCACACTGCCAGACCTCAGACTTTACTACAAATCGATAGTGATCAAAACAGCATGGTATTGGCACAAAAAGAGAGAAGTAGATATCTGGAACAGAATAGAGAACCAGGAGATGAATCCAGCTACTCACCACTATTTGATCTTTGACAAGCCAACTAAAAACATTCAGTGGGGGGGGCGGCACCTGTGGCTCAGTGAGTAGGGCGCTGGCCCCATATACCAAGGGTGGCGGGTTCAAACCCGGCCCCAGCCAAACTGCAACCAAAAAATAGCCGGGCGCTGTGGCGGGCGCCTGTAGTCCCAGCTGCTTGGGAGGCTGAGGCAGGAGAATCACGTAAGCCCAGGAGCTGGAGGTTGCTGTGAGCTGTGTGACGCCATGGCACTCTACTGAGGGCAGTAAAGTCTACAAAAAAAAAAAAAAAACATTCAGTGGGGAAAAGATTCCCTATTTAACAAATGGTGCTGGGTGAACTGGCTGGCAACCTGCAGAAGACTGAAATTGGACCCACACCTTTCACCATTAACTAAGATAGACTCTCATTGGATTAAAGATTTAAATTTAAGACACGAAACTATAAAAATACTAGAGGAGAGTGCAGGGAAAACCCTTGAAGAAATTGGTCTGGGCGAGTATTTTATGAGGAGAACCCCCCGGGCAATTGAAGCAGCTTCAAAAATACACTACTGGGACTTGATCAAACTAAAAAGGTTCTGCACAGCCAAGAACAGAGTAAGTAAAGCAAACAAACAGCCCTCAGAATGGGAGAAGATATTTGCAGGGTATATCTCTGACAAAGGTTTAATAACCAGAATCCACAGAGAACTCAAACGCATCAGCAAGAAAAAAACAAGGGATCCCATCGCAGGCTGGGCAAGGGATTTGAAGAGAAACTTCTTTGAAGAAGACAGGCACAAGGCCTTCAGACATATGAAAAAATGCTCATCATCTTTAATCATCAGAGAAATGCAAATCAAAACTACTTTGAGATATCATCTAACTCCAGTGAGACTAGCCTATATCACAAAATCTCAAGACCAGAGATGTTGGCGTGGATGTGGAGAAAAGGGAACACTTCTGCACTGCTGGTGGGAATGCAAATTAATACATTCCTTCTGGAAAGAGATATGGAGAACACTCAGAGATCTAAAAATAGATCTGCCATTCAATCCTGTAATCCCTCTACTGGGCATATACCCAGAAGACCAAAAATCACAACATAACAAAGATATTTGTACCAGAATGTTTATTGCAGCCCAATTCTTAATTGCTAAGTCATGGAAAAAGCCCAAGTGCCCATCGATCCACGAATGAATTAATAAATTGTGGTATATGTACACCATGGAATATTATGCAGCCTTAAAGAAAGATGGAGACTTTACTTCTTCCATGTTTACATGGATGGAGCTGGAACATGTTCTTCTTAGTAAAGTATCTCAAGAATGGAAGAAAAAGTACCCAATGTACACAGCCCTACTATGAAACTAATTTGGGGCTCTCACATGAAAGCTATAACCCAGTTACAACCTAACAATAGGGGGAAGTGGGAAATGGAGGGGAGGGAGGGGGGTGGTGGGTACAGGGAGGGGGATCGGTGGGATCATATCTGTGGTGCATCTTACAGGGGTATTTGCAAAACTTGGTAAATTTAGAATGTAAATGTTTTGGCACAGTAACTGAGATAATGCCAGGAAGGCTATGTTAACCATTGTGATGAAAATGTGTCAAATGGTCTATGAAGCGAGTATATGATGCCCCATGATCATATCAATGTATACAGTTATGATTTAATAAAAAAACAAAAAATAAAAGTAAAAAAAAGAATTCACAAAAAAATAATAAAAAAATAAAAATTATAATACTCAAGTCATATTTGATTTTTATAATCATAGGAGGTACTCAAATGTGATTTGTAGTCATCTAATTTTATCAGATATATTGAGTCATATTATAGTCATTGAATTTTATCAGATATATTAACAAATGTAATACAGTTAAATGTTTTCTTTATTAAAAAATGTGCATGCAGGGCAGCGCCTATGGCTCAAAGGAGTAGGGCGCTGGCCCCATATACTGGAGGTGGTGGCTTCAAACCCGGCTATGGCCAAAAACTGCAAAAAAGAAAAAAACAACAACTTGCCATTAAAAAAAAAATGTGCATGCATTTGGGGGGGGCCCTCCTGCATGTATATGTGTCTGTGTGTATATATTGTTTTTTTTTTTACAGAGTCTCGCTTTGTCAGCCAAACCGGAGTGCATTGGTGAAATCACAGTTCACTGCAACCTTCAATTCATGGGCTCAAGCAAGACTCCTGACTCAGCCTGACAAGTAAGTAGCAGGACTATAGAAGCAGAGGCACATATGATACTTATGTTAAGTATTTGTTATAAAGAAGTCTCACTATGTTGCCTAGGGTTGTCTCCAACTCTCAAATCAAGCAATTCTCCCTCCCTGCCCACCTCCAGATGCTGAAATTATAGGTATGAGCTACATTGTTCAGCCACCAACAGACATATTTTCAAAAAATCATGATTTTTCTTTTGTGTCTTAAAAAAATAAGTAAAATTATCATGTATATAAGATACTATAAGGAGTGACACCATTCTTATTTTCAAGGACACAGAATTGTGTCCAAGAGAACACTGTACAGGTATTATTAGAAAAACTCTTATGTTTTAGCCCTTGCCACACAATAAAGTCACCTTTCCACAGTTAACTATTCTTTGTGCAATCCAGTATTTTGGAAAAACAGTATATTGCTAACTGATTTTAACTACTTTAGCCAAAATTCAATTCTCAGCTCCTCTATGATTGCTAACTTAATGAGGAAAGCCCTGAAATTTACCTTTATCCTATTTTATTAGAGAAATAATGTTAGTCCAACTGTTTTCCATAAGCCAGTGAATTTATGTTTTACTACTTCAAGACTAAAATTCTAAAAGAAAAGTTATAAGATCTTTATTTATGTGTATGTACATGTGTTTAGATGTGTTCATGCATATGTACATATGGACATGTATGATGTTCTCTGTACATAATAAATTGTCACAAAATCAAGCAGAAATCCCTTAAGAAATTGTATTCTGGGCTCAGCACCTGTAGCTCAGCAGCTAGGGCACCAGACACATACACCAGAGCTGGTGGGTTCAACCCAGCCCAGGCCTGCCAAACAATAATGACAATTACAACAAATAAAAAAAAGCTGGGCATTGTGGTGGGTACCTGTAGTCCCAGCTACTTGGGAGGCTAAGGCAAGAAAATCACTTAAGCCCAAGAATTTGAGGTTGCTGTGAGCTGTGACCATATGGCTGGCACTCTACCAAGGGTGACATAGTAAGACTCTGTCTTAGGAAAAAAGAAAAAAAAATAAATTGTATTCTGATAGTTTAAATAAATGAGAGCTCATATATAAATATATAGTAATTGACTCAAATGTATTTATCATGATGTGACTTAAGTAAATCTTTGATAAAGTGAATGGTTTTAATATTGTTAACATAATAAAATTGGAAATGTCTTGAAAATTGTCAATAAATATTTTTGCCTTGGTTTACTGGCAAGACAAGTCTTTGTTTGCCTCTGAAATATGTTTGAAGGTCATAGACCTATGAATCCAGGTCTAAACAAACTGATTTTTTATATAAATCCTTAATAAATAAGATTAATTTGACATTGTGGACAATAAAAATAGCTGTGTATTCTGAGTACACAACAGAATACACATGCATTTAAGGTGTTACTTAGGTAAACACCTGATACTAACAGACTATAAAATTGTTTAAATATTTAAAAAGACATCACATACTGACTAGTTTTCTCTAATAACTCAATGTTCACAAGTCTTCTATGTGTAATTGTTAAAAATAAATAAATTAGGTATTTATAAATGAAATAAACATTCATAGTGGTACCTTGCATGTAATTTAAAACCTTAAAATTATGTTTATCTAAAAAATCAATTTCAAATGTCAGGGTTATTTCCAATAAGATAAAAAGTTTAACCAAATTTCTGAAGGAATTTAAGTTCATTCTTGGCCTCTTAAATTTTATAAAATACTATAATAAATTTGATCCATTACCCCAAGCAGAAATTTATTTAAAAAATAATTTTGCATGAAAAAAATCTTTTGTGGTAAACTTTTGTTCTAACATAAGATAATTTATTGTTTCACAAATTTAAAAATGTACTAATGTCAGGCCTGAGGAAATGATAAAAAGTCTAAAGAAACTGAGGAAGATTCATAAACATGGGCTTTATGCAGGAAGTTTTATATGAGTTTGAGTTGGCTGGGATAGAGAGATACTGATTCTTTGGAGGAAAGGAGCATGATGGCTGACTACAGGCAGCTTTCATAAGAAGTTGCCATTTGGAAGGAGGCAAATTGGGCTGAAGTGAATTTGGAGCAGTTGAAATTAGGGGATAGATCATAGGGAGAAGAAACTAAGGCATCCCACAACCCCACTGAAGCAAACAGAGAGGACAAAGGTGAGAAAAAAGGGAGGGAATAGAAGACAGTTACAGAGAAGACCAGAGTTGAGAAACCCAGAGTTAAATAGAAGGCTAAAGGGGCCCTTTTACCCTACTCAGGGGTACTTCAGGGGCAGAAAATCACAGGATCTCACATCTCACGGGAGACAGCCATAAGGGACCAAAGACAGTTTTTTGAACTGAAGGGTGTCTTTCTCGGGGTAACCCCTGCTACCTGACATAATAGTGAGCAATTTTGGCTCTAGTCATCATGTAGTCACAGATCATCCACCCCCATTTCCTTTGGTTACCAGACATATTGGCCCCTACTGAGGCCAAATATTGAGGAAATTTGCCATAACAAGATGAGCTCTGCAGTGAGTACTCAGACCTGTTCTGTACACTGACCATCGCAATGCACCACAAACAACATAAAGACACTCAGAAACTAACGGGCAAAGCCTAGCTTCCACAATGGTGCAAGTGACAAATCTAAGAATCTGGACCTTCACAAAACAAGACTAATAGAAATCCACACCACACTTATCAATAAAAACAAATGGCTTGAATTCCTCACTGGAGAGGCACAGGCTGGATGACTGGATAGAAAGGCACAAGCCAAATATAAACAGCTCCAAACTTCAAGGACAAAACAAGAATCAGAGTGAAGGGTTAGAAAATCATATTTTAGGTAAATAGAAATAAAAAAAGCAGAAATTGCTATCTACTTGCAAATTCCTTGGGCTTCAAACCAATGGAAGTAAAGAAAGACAAAGATGGAAACTATATACTGGTTAGAGGTACAATACAAGAAGACATTTCAAGCCTAAATATCTATGCACCCACTTAAATGCTTGCAGATATATAAAAAAAAACTCTAACCAATCTGAACAATATGATATTCCCTCAATATCAGCATAAATGGGAACTTCAATACTCCTCTAACAGAAGTGGTGAAACAGTTCTCCGAGCAGAAACTAAACATAGAAGCATGGACTTAGGGAGGCACCTGTGGCTCAAGGAGTAGGGCGCCGGTCCCACATGCCGGAGGTGGTGGGTTCAAACCCAGCCCCGGCCAAAAGAGACAAAAAAAAAAAAAAAAAAAAAAAAAGAAGCATGGACTTAAACATGTCTTTAGAACAGATGGGCTTAGCAGACATATACAGAACTTTCCACACCAGTAAAACTGAATATACATCCTTCTATGGATCACTCTTCAAAATTGATCACATCTTAGAGCAGAAATCAAATCTCAACAAATTTTACAAAATAGAAATTATAACTTGACATCTTTTCAGACCATCACAGAATAAAAGTAGAACTGAATGGCAACAAAAATCTTCAGCCCCACATAAAGTCATGGAAACTAAAAACCTTATACTGAATGACAGCTGGTTCAATGAGGAGGTAAAGAAGGCAATCATTAGATTTCTCAAACAAAATGGCAATGAAGCCAACAGCTAGCAAAACCTGTGGGATAATGCAAAGGTAGTCCTAACAGGAAAATTTATTGCATTAAATGCCCACAACCACAAAACGAAAAGTGCACATCCAAATCCCAATGAACAATCTTAAGAAACTGGAAAAAATGAGCAATCCAATCCCAAACCTAGCAGAAGAAAAGAAATAACCAAAATTAGATCAAAGTTAAGTAAATCTGAGAACATAAAAGCCATACAGAATATCAGCAAAACAAAAAGTTAGTTCTTTGACAATGTTAATAAAATTGATAAAGACTTGGCCAGCTTAACTGAATAGTAAGACTTCTTAGAACCTCATTCAGAAACAAAAAGGGCAAATAACAACAGATAACTTAGAGATGCAAGAGATCATCACTGATTACTACCAAAACTCTATGCCCAGAAATTTGAAAACGTAGAGGAAATGGACCTATATCTGAAATTACACCACCTCCTGAAATTCAACCAGAAAAAATTAGAACTCTTGAACTGACCAATTTCAAGTACTGACATTGCACCAACAATAAGAAAGTTTCTAACAAAGAGAAGTCCTAGACCAAATGGTTTTATGACAGAATTCTTCCAAACCTTCAAAGAAGAGTTCATATCTATATTGCAGAACTGATTCCAACACATTGAGAAAGGAGGAACCCTCCCCCACTCTTTCTACAAAACAAATATCACCATGATACCCAAGCCAGGAAAGGATCCAACAAAAAAAAAAAACAGAAGAAGAAAAAGAAAACTACAGACCAATTTCATAAATGAATATCGACAGAAAATATATTCAATAAAATCCTAGTAAACAGAATTCTGCTACACATTTAAAAAAATGTACATCATGATCAGGTAGGCTTCATCTCAGGGATACAAGTCTGGTTTAATATACATAATCCATAAATGTAATTTACCACAAAATAGAAGCCAAAATAAAGATCACATGATCATTTCGATAGATGTAGAAAAGCAAAAGTTAGTATCCTTTTCTGATGAGAACACTTAAGAAAATTAGCATAGATGGGAAATTTATTCAATTGACAGAAGCCACCTACAACAAACCTACAGGCAATATCACACTGAATAAAGTAGACTGAAAGCATTTTTTTTATTTCTTAATATTTTTGTTATTGTTTTTGCTAAATTTAAAAAAAAAATAAATTTATTTCAGGTTAATGTGAAGGTACAAATAACCAAGTCAAAATATTTGATTTTGTTAGGTAGAGCACCTCTTGTGGTTAGGTCCCATGCACAAGAGGAGTGCCAAACATGTCCTTTCCCAGTGCCCATTCAGTGAGAGCACCCTCCCTACCCATCCTCCTGTTCCTGACCCCTCCCCTAACTTTAATTCAAAAGAGTTTTTCTCCTATATGGAGAGAAAAGTTCCTCTACTGGCTTCATATTAATATTCAGTTCATTAGATAATTGCCTTTCCATTCTTGTGATACTTTACTGAGACAAATGTGTTTCAAGTCCATCCAGGATATTACAAAAGATGTGAAGTCACCATCTTTTGATAGCTGAATAGTACTCCATGGTGCGCATGTACCACAATTTGTTAATCCATTCCTGAGTTGATGGGCATTTATGTTGTTTGCACGTCTTGGTGAAAGTAAATTGAGCTGCAGTAAACAATCCAGTGCAAATGTCCTTATGATAAAATATATATATTTTTCAGGCTAGATGCTTTGTAATAGGATTGTGGGGTCAAATGGGAGTATCCTCCATACTTCTTTCCAAAGAGGCTGAATTAGTTTGTATTCTTACCAACAGTGTAAAAGTGTTCACTTCTCTCCACATCTGTGTCAGTACCCACAGCTTTGGGATTTTGTTAAGTGGGCTAATCTTACTGGGGTTAGGTGATATCTCAGGGTAGTTTTGATTTGCACTTCTCTGATGATTGGGAACGATGAACATTTTTTCATGTTTGTTAGCCATTAGTTTGTCTTTCTTGGAGATGGTTCTAGTCATGTCTCTTGCCAAGGGATATTCGGATTGTTATCTTTTTGGTTGTTGCTGTTTAGTTTGAGTTCTCCGTAGATCCTAGTTATCAAGCCTTTGGCCAATTCATAATATGAAAATATCTTTTCCATTCTGGAGGTTGTCTATTTGCTTTGGTTTTTGTCTCCTTAACTGCACAGAGCTTTTCAGTTTAATTAAGTCTAATTTATTTATTTGTGTTGTTGCCACTGCCACTGAAGTCTTCTTCACAAAATCTTTCCCAGGGTAATGTCTTCAAGTGTTTTCCCCACACTTTCTTTAAGAATTTTTATTGTTTCATGGCTTAGATGTACATCTTCTATCCATCTTGAATCGATTTTTGTGAGTGGTAAAAAGTGCAGGTACAGTTTCAGTCTTTTACATGTGGATATCCAGTTCTCCCAGCATCTTTATTGAATAGGGATTCTTTTCCCCAGCATGTACTCTTGTCTGTTTGATCGAATTTCAGGAGGCTGTATATCTCATGGTTTTCTATTCGGTTCCAAATGCCTGTCTCTATTCTTGTGCCATACCATGCTTTTTTAATCACTATGGACATGTAATACAGCCTAAATTCTGGTAGTGTGATGCCTCCAGCTTCGTTTTTATTACCCAGAATTGCCTTGTTTATGTGGGTTTTTTTCTGGTTCCATACAAAATGAAGAAATGTTTTTTTCCAAATCTTGGAAGTATGATGTTGGTACTTTAATGGGGATTGAATTGAATCTGTAGATTGCTTTTGGAAGTATAGATATTTTCACATTGTTGATTCCTCTCATCCAGAGTGTGGTATGTTTTTCCATTTGTTAATATCTTCTGCTATTTCTTTACTTAGAGTTTCATAGTTCTGTTTGTAGAGGTCCTTCATCTCCTTTGTTTGGTATATTCCCAGGTATTTCATTTGTTTTGAAGCTACTGTGAAAGGAATTGTGTCCTTGATTTTCTTTTAAACTTGGTTTGTCTACTGATTTGTGGACATTGATTTTATTTCTTGAGACATTATTGTATTTTTGATCACTTTCAGGAGTCTTGTAGTTGAGTCTTTGAGATTCTGTAAGTATAAGATTATATTATTAGCAAAAAGTGAGAGTTTGACCTCCTCTGTGCTCATTTGGATGCATTTTATTTCCTCCTTCTGCCTGATTACATTGGCTAGAACTTCCAACACTATGGCGAATAGTAGTGGTGATAGAGAACATCCTTGTCTGGTTCCAATTCTAAGTTGGAAAGCTTTCAATTTTACTCCTTTTGGTATGATATTAGCTGTGGGTTTGTCATCGATGGCTTCTATCAGTTTAAGAAATGTGCCACCTATGCCTATATTATGAAGTGTTCTTGTTAGAAAAGGATGGTGAATTTATCAAATCTACTTTTCTGCATCTATTTTTTTAATCACCTCAAAAGTTTTATTATAAGCATTTAGCAAATAAACACATGATCAAAAATTCAAAATGGTATACATTCAAAAGTATGGATCTCAACATAATAAGGTCATGTAAACAAGTCCTCATATATCATTATGCTCAACAACAATTACAGTGTTTCCTCTACTATCGGGAACAAGATAAGAAAGCCTAATCTGACTATCTTATTCAATATAGTACTAAAAGTTTGAGCACAAGCAATTAGGTAAGAGTGAAAGACATTCAATCAGAAATAGAGAAGTAAAATTCTGTTTGCCCATGAGGTTCTCTTGTTTATAAAAAACCCTAAAGGTTGTAGCAATTAAAAAAAAAATAAGAGTTACAATAAGCCCAACCAGTGGGCTTTGGTTGTAGATCCAAAACATCAACATGGAAAAGTCACTTACATTTCTACACACTAACAGCTTTTTTAAATTTTCAGATTAATATGATGGCACAAATGATTAGGTTATTATGTTTGCATTTATTAAGTGAAGTCCCTGTTGTAGTTGTGCCCCTCACCCAGGTGTGCCACACACCATTACATTGTGTCAACTCGATGAGAGCACAGTAATCTCCCTTTCCCCATTCCTCCCTTCTCCCCTCCCACAAAGTGAGTGAAAATGAGATATTTGTGTGGATGTTTCTCTTCTGTGTATGTGTATTCTCTCCAAGGGTATTAGTTTTCCTCTCATGTGTGTATTCCTCTACTGGCTTCATATTAGAATTGAATACATTGGATGTTTGATTTTCCATTCTTGTGATCCTTTACTAAAGTGAATGTTCTACAACTGTATCCAAGTTAACACAAAAGATGTAAACTCTTCATCTTTTTATGGCTGAATAGTTCTCCATGGTATACGCATGCCACAATGTGTTAATTGATTCACTGATTGATGGGCATTGTTGATTGATGGGCATTGATTTACATTGTTTCCACATCTTGGTAATTGTAAATTGAGTTGTGATAAACATTCTAGAGGAAATGTTCTTATGATAAAATGATTTATCTTTCTTCTGGGTAGATGCCTAGTAGTGGGGTTACAGGATTAAATGGGAGGTCTAATTTGAGTTCTTTACGAATGCCCCATACTTTTTTTTTTCCCCAAAAAGGATGTATTAGTTTGCAATCTCACCAACAGTGTAAAAGTTTCCTCTTTTTTCCACAATGATGCCAGCAGCTGTAGCTTTGGGACTTTGTAATGTGGACAGTACTCATTAGGGTTAGGTGATATCTCAAAGTCATGTTGATTTACAATTTCTCTAATGATTAAGGATGAGCACTTTTTCAGAAAAAGTTCTGTTCAAGTCTCTTACACAGTAATAGATGACATCGTTTGCTCTCTCTTTCTCTCTTTTTTTTTTTTGTTGTTGATTAGAGTACTCCGTAGACTCTAGTTATCAAACTTTTGTCAGATTCATAATATGCAAATATCTTTTCCCATTCTGAAGGTTGTCTATTTGCTTTCACTGTTGTGTCCAAAGCTGTGCAGAAGCTTTTTAGATTAATTAAATCCCATTTATTTGTTTTTGTTGCCAATGGAGTCTTCTTCAATAAGTCTCTTCCAGGCCAAGATGATCAGGAGTTCTTACCATGCTTTCTTCTAAGATTTTTATCATTTGTAACTAAGACTTGATTCTTTTATCCATTGTGAGTCAATTTTTGTAAGTGGTGAGAAGATGTGAGTCTGTTTTCTGTCTTTTACATGTGGTTATCCAATTCTTCCAACACCATTTATTGAATAAGAATTCTTTTCCCCAATGTATGCTTTTGTTTGGCAAAGATAAGATGGTGGCATGAGGCTGCCATTCATGCCTTGTCAGGAAATAGTGTGGATTATTTTTTGAGACAGTCTCACTTTGTCTCCCTGGGTAGAGTGTCATGATGTCATAGCTCACAGCAACCTCAAAATCTTGGGCTAAGGCAATCTTCTTGCCTCAGCCTCTTGAGTAGCTGGGACTATAGGAATCTGAAACCACACCAGCCTAGTTTTCTATTTTTAGTAGAGATGGGGTCTTGCTCTTGCTCACGCTGTTATTGAACTGCTGAATTTAAGTGACCTACCTGCCTCAGCCTTCTAGAGTGCTAGGATTACAAGTGTGGGCCATTACACCTGGCCAAGAAAGCTGAATTTTGTCAAATGTTTTTCAACATCTATTGAGAGGATCATAGGAGTCTTTGGTTTTGATTCTACTTATGTGGTGAATCACGTTTGTTAATTTGCACATGTTAAACCAAACTTGCATCCCTCAGATAAAGTCTACTGAATTGTGATGTACAATTTCATTAATGTGTAGGTGTATTCTTGTTGGTAGGATTTTATTGAGTATTCATTAGTGAAATCGACCTATACTTTTCCTTTTTGGAGGGACTTTTCCTGGATTTTGTACAGGATAATGTTTGCTTCTTAGAATGTGTTGGGAGGGGTCCTTCTTTCTCAGTGTTTTGGAATAGGTTTTGCAGTATCGGTACAAGATCTTCTTTGAAGGTTTGATAGAATTTTGGTATGAAGCTTTCTGGTTTAGGGCTTTTTTATTTGTTGGTTTTTTTTTTTTTTAATCTTTTTTTTTTTTATTGTTGGGGATTCATTGAGGGTACAATAAGCCAGGTTACACTCATTGCAATTGTTAGGTAACGTCCCTCTTGCAATCATGTCTTGCCCCCATAAAGTGTGACACACCCCAAGGCCCCACCCACCTCCCTCCTTTCCTCTTTCTGTTTCCCCCCCATAACCATAATTGTCATTAATTGTCCTCATATCAAAATTGAGTACATAGGATTCATGCTTCTCCATTCTTGTGATGCTTTACTAAGAATAATGTCTTCCAGGTCCATCCAGGTTAATACGAAGGACGTAAAGTCTCCATTTTTTTTAATGGCTGAATAGTATTCCATGGTATACATATACCACAGCTTGTTAATCTATTCCTGGGTTGGTGGGCATTTAGGCTGTTTCCACATTTTGGCGATTGTAAATTGAGCTGCAATAAACAGTCTAGTACAAGTGTCCTTATGATAAAAGGATTTCTTTCCTTCTGGGTAGATGCCCAGTAATGGGATTGCAGGATCAAATGGGAGGTCTAGCTTGAGTGCTTTGAGGTTTCTCCATACTTCCTTCCAGAAAGGTTGTACTAGTTTGCAGTCCCACCAGCAGTGTACAAGTGTTCCCTTCTCTCCTCATCCACGCAAGCATCAGCAGTTTTGAGATTTTGTGATGTGGGCCATTCTCACTGGGGTTAGATGATATCTCAGGGTTGTTTTGATTTGCATTTCTCTAATATAGAGATGATGAACATTTTTTCATGTGTTTGTTAGCCATTCGTCTGTCGTCTTTACAGAAAGTTCTATTCATGTCTCTTGCCCATTGATATAAGGGATTGTTGGCTTTTTTCATGTGGATTAATTTGAGTTCTCTATAGATCCTAGTTAGGTGCTTTTGTCTGATTGAAAATATGCAAATATCCTTTCCCATTGTGTAGGTTGACTCTTTCCTTTGGTTATTGTCTCCTTAGCTGTACAGAAGCTTTTCAGTTTAATGAAGTCCCATTTGTTTGTTTTTGTAGTTGTTGCAATTGCCATGGCAGTCTTCTTCATGAAGTCTTTCCCCAGGCCAAAATCTTGCAGTGTTTTTCCTATGCTTTCTTGGAGGATTTTTATTGTTTCATGCCTTAAATTTAAGTCCTTTATCCATCTTGAATCAATTTTTGTGAGTGGGGAAAGGTGTGGGTCCAGTTTCAGTCTTTTACATGTAGACATCCAGTTCTCCCAACACCATTTATTGAATAGGGAGTCTTTCCCCCAAGGTATGTTCTTGTTTGGTTTATCGAAGATTAGGTGGTTGTAAGATGTTAGTTTCATTTCTTGGTTTTCAATTCGATTCCAAGTGTCTATGTCTCTGTTTTTGTGCCAGTACCATGCTGTCTTGACCACTATGGCTTTGTAGTACAGACTAAAATCTGGTATGCTGATGCCCCCAGTGTTATTTTTGTTACAGAGAACTGCCTTAGCTATACGGGGTTTTTTCCAGTTCCATACAAAACGCAGAATCATTTTTTCCAAATCTTGAAAGTACGATGTTGGTATTTTGATAGGAATGGCATTGAATAGGTAGATTGCTTTGGGAAGTATAGACATTTTAACAATGTTGATTCTTCCCATCCATGAGCATGGTATGTTCTTCCATTTGTTAATATCCTCTGCTATTTCCTTTCTGAGGAGTTCATAGTTTTCTTTATAGAGGTCCTTCACCTCCTTCGTTAGGTATACTCCTAGGTATTTCATTTTCTTTGAAACTATGGTGAAGGGAGTTGTGTCCTTAATTAGCTTCTCATCTTGACTGTTATTGGTGTACACAAAGGCTGACTTGTGCACATTGATTTTATATCCTGAAACATTACTGTATTTTTTGATGACTTCTAGGAGTCGTGTGGTGAGTCTTTGGGGTTCTCTAAGTATAAGATCATGTCGTCAGCAAAGAGGGAGAGTTTGACCTCCTCTGCTCCCATTTGGATTCCCTTTATTTCCTTGTCTTGCCTAATTGTATTGGCTAGAACTTCCAGCATTATGTTGAATAGTAAACATATTGGAACCTTGTCTGGTTCCAGTTCTAAGAGGAAAAGCTTTCAGTTTTACTCCATTCAGTAAAATATTGGCTGTGGGTTTGTCATAGATAGCTTCAATCAGTTTTAGAAATGTGCCACCTATGCCTATACTCTTCAGTGTTCTAATTAGAAAAGGATGCTGGATTTTATCAAATGCTTTTTTATGCATCTATTGAGAGGATCATGTGATCTTTATTTTTGCCTCTGTTAATATGGTGGATAATCTTTATGGACTTGCGTATGTTAAACCAGCCTTGCATCCCTGGGATGAAGTCTACTTGATCGTGATGAATGACTTTTTTGATGATAAGCTGTAATCTATTGGCTAGGATTTTGTTGAGAATTTTTGCGTCTATATTCAGGAGTGAGAATGGTCTGAAATTCTCCTTTTTGTTTGGGTCTTTTCCTGGTTTTGGTATCAGGGTGATGTTTGCTTCATAGAATGTGTTGGGGAAGATTCCTTCTTCCTCAATTTTTTGGAATAATTTGCGCAGTACAGGAATAAGCTCTTCCTTGAAGGTTTGATAGAATTCTGGAGTGAAGCCATCTGGACCAGGGCATTTTTTGGTTGGAAGCTTTTTTATTGTTTCTTTGATCTCAGTGCTTGAAATTGGTCTGTTCAGGAGCTCTATTTCTTCCTGGCTGAGTCTAGGGAGAGGGTGTGATTCCAAATATTGATCCATTTCTTTCACATTGTCAAATTTCTGGGCATAGAGTTTCTGGTAGTATTCAGAGATGATCTCTTGTATCTCTGTGGGATCCGTTGTTATTTCCCCTTTATCATTTCTGATTGAGGTTACTAGAGATTTTACTTTTCTATTCCTCGTTAGTCTGGCCAATGGTTTATCTATTTTATTTATTTTTTCAAAAAACCAACTCCTTGTTTCATTAATTTTCTGAATGATTCTTTTGTTTTCAATTTCATTGATCTCTGATTTGATTTTGGATATTTCTTTTCTTCTACTGAGTTTAGGCTTAGATTGTTCTTCTTTTTCCAATTCCATAAGATCTCTTGTGAGATTGTTGATGTGCTCTCTTTCTGTTTTTCGAATGTAGGCATCAAAAGTGATGAATTTTCCTCTCAAAACTGCTTTTGCAGTATCCCACAGGTTTTGGTAGCTTGTGTCTTCATTGTTGTTATGCTCAAGGAAGTTAATGATTTCCTGTTTTATTTCTTCCTGCACCCATCTGTTATTCAACAGAAGATTGTTTGATTTCCATGCCTTTGGGTGGGGTTGAGCATTTTTGTTAGAGTTGAGTTCCACCTTTAGTGCCTTATGTTCTGAGAAGATACAAGGTAAAATTTCAATTCTTTTGATTCTGTTGATATTTGTTTTGTGTCCCAGGATATGATCAATTTTGGAGAATGTTCCATGGGGTGATGAGAAGAATGTATATTCTTTACCTTTGGGATGGAGTGTTCTATATGTGTCTATCAGGCACAGTTTTCTAGGGTGTCATTTAAATCTCTTATATCCTTGTTTAATTTCTTTTTAGAGGATCTGACTAGCTCTGTAAGAGGAGTGTTAAGGTCCCCTGTTATTATGGTATTATCAGATATCATATTGCTCAGACTGAGTAAGGTCTGTTTCAAGAATCTGGGAGCATTTAAATTGGGTGCATAGATATTTAGAATTGAAATGTCTTCTTGTTGTAGTTTTCCCTTGACCAATATAAAGTGACCGTCTTTATCGTTTTTGACTTTAGTTGCTTTAAATCCACATGTATCTGAAAATAAGATTGCAACTCCTCTTTTCTTCTGAATTCCATTTGCCTGAAAAATTGTCTTCCAACCCTTGACTCGGAGCTTTAATTTGTCTTCTGAAGCCAGGTGTGTTTCTTGCAGACAGCAAATGGATGGCTTGTGTTTTTTAATCCAGTCAGCCAATCTATGTCTCTTCAGTGGGGAATTCAAGCCATTAACATTTATTGAGATAATTGATAAGTGTGGTAGTATTCTATTTGTCTTATTTGGTGAGAGTCCATTGCTTAGTTTTATCTTTTGCATCAGTGTGGAGGTTAGGTTCTGTCCTTTAATTTCTGAGTTCTTACTTTGCTGCTGATCCCTTGTGGTGGTCAGTGTGCAGAACAGGTTGAAGTATTTCCTGTAGAGCTGGTCTTGTTGTGGCGAATTTCCTCAATGTTTGTATATCCGTAAATGATTTGATTTCTCCACCAATTTTGAAGCTTAGCTTAGCAGGGTACAGAATTCTGGGCTGGAAATTGTTCTGTTTAAGTAGATTAAAGGTAGATGACCATTGTCTTCTTGCTTGGAAAGTTTCATTAGAGAAGTCTGCGGTCACTCTGATGGATTTGCCCCTGTAGGTCAACTGGCGCTTACTCCTGGCAGCTTGCAGAATCTTTTCTTTTGTCTTGACTTTGGACAGGTTCATCACAATGTGTCTTGGAGAAGCTCGGTTAGAGTTGAGGTGACCTGGGGTCTGATATCCCTCTGAAAGCAGTGTATCAGAATCTTTGGTGATGTTTGGGAAATTTTCTTTTATAATATTCTCTAGTATGGCTTCCATTCCTCTGAGGTATTCTTCTTCCCCTTCTGGGATTCCTATAACTCGTATGTTGGAACACTTCATAAAGTCCCATAATTCTGACAGTGAACGTTCTGCTTTCTCTCTCTTCTTTTCTGCCTCTTTTACTATCTGAGTTATCTCAAGTACTTTGTCTTCTACCTCTGAAATTCTTTCTTCTGAATGGTCTAACCTGTTGCTGATACTTTCCATCGCATCTTTAAGTTCCCTAATTGACTGTTTCAGTTCCTTCAGCTCTGCTATATCCTTTTTATATTCTTCATATCGTTCATCTCTTATTTGATTCTGTTTTTGGATTTCCTTTTGGTTATTTTCCACTTTATTAGCAGTTTCCTTCATTGTTTCCATCATTTCTTTCATGGTTTTCAACATGTGTATTCTAAATTCCCTTTCTGTCATTCCTAACATTTCTGTATATGTGGAATCCTCTGCAGTAGCTACCTCATGGTCCCTTGGCGGGGTTGTTCTGGACTGGTTCTTCATGTTGCCTGGAGTTTTCTGCTGATTCTTCCTCATGAGTGATTTCTATTATCTGTTTCCTTGCCCTAATTTTCCTTTCACTTCCTCTTTCTCTTTAAGTTCTCGTGCCTGTGGACTAAGGGTTACAGGACCAGAAGGGTGAGAAGGTTTTAGAGCAAAAAGGGGATGAAAGAAAAGAGGACCGAGTGATAAGAAAAAAAAAAAAAAGGAAAAATAGAGAAAGGAGAGGGGGGTGGGTAAAAGGAATATTGACAAAAAGAAGAGAGGCACAGAAAGAGGGAGACAGAGCAATATAGGTGTACAGTAGGGTACTTTGATACAACCTTAAAAAAAACCCCACCTTCTGGGGGTGCCCAGTTGGGTGGTTCCCTTGAGGTCAGCAGCTCTTTGCTAACTTGATGAGTCACCATACCCCACCTCCACCAAGTAGAGAGGAAAGACAAAAATGCTATAAATCAAACCAAAACAAGCAAACAGAAAACTTTACGGGATAAAATTGGCTGGAAAAACCAAATATTAGTGGTAGAAACACTAACAAAAATGAAGTTCTAATTATTGAAATAGGCAGCAATGGGAGATTATAATTAAATTAGAAAAATTGAGAAAGAAAAAGGATCTGTATGGAAAAGGTTGAACTTAAAAAACAAAGCAACAATCAACAACATCAAAATAAACAAAAAAAACAACCAAACCAAAAAAAAAAAAAAAAAACACAACGAAAAACAAAGCAGTATGTATATGTTATTGAATATTGTCTGGGCAACACGTGGTCTTCTGGGGTGTGAGATGTTAATCACAGTTCTGATACGACTGGAGGCTGCTAGTTTCTCAAACCCCAGCAGGTAGACACCCTAAATCTCTCTTCAGCCCACTTAAAATGCATTTTGAACTTTTTCACTTGCTGAGCAGAAACTTTCCCAGAGAAGTGCTTGTCGGTGGAATCACTGCTGAAGTGGCTATCCACTTACCCTGTGTGCCAAAACTGGTCTCCCTCTGCCCCCGAGGGTTAGGGCTGCAAGGCGGCTCAGACCCCGCCCTTAGGCTACTTGGTTGCTGGGTTACCAGCTCCCACCCAATTCCAGCTCTGCGACCCTGAGGGCAGAGCTTGCTGGGGCAGATCGCTCACAATGGCTGCCTGTGACCCAGAGCCAAACACTATTAGCTCCGTCTGGCTCAGTGGCTCAGACTGGGGCCCTAGACAAAGGCCAAAGTTCTCCACACTCCCGCTCAGGCTCTCCCCAAGGCAATTCAGCTGAGTGCCAAGTCGAAAGACACCAAGACAGTTCACAGGTAAGGCCTTTCTGGTTTGCAGTCTTGCTGCTACTGAACTTACAGTTGCGGGCGGGTTTAGACGGATTGAACACACGCGACCACTTGCCGGTTTTCCACTGTTTTAGTCCTCCTCTTGGGGTCCAGAAGTCTCTTGCTGACTCCCTGTATCCTCTCAGGGGTGATGATAGGCAGATCCCACCAGCCAGAGATGCCTGGAGTCCTATCTCCCCAGACTCACGGTGCCCAGATGCAAGGAAGCTGTTACTCGGCTGCCATCTTGCTCCACCCCCCTGTTGGGTTTTTTTTTAATTGTTTCTTAAACTTTGGTGTTCAATATTGGTCTGTTCAAGAGATCTATTTCTTCCTGCTTAAGGATTAGAGATTGTGTGATTCCAGGTATTAGTCCATTTCTACCACATTATCAAATTTTTCACCACAGATTATTTTGGGGGTAATCTTTTTTATCTCAGTGGTATCTGTTATTTCCCCTTTTTAATTTCTGATTGAGGTTATTGGAGATCTTACTTTTCTGATTCTAGTTAATCTGGCTAAAGGTTTATCAATTTCATTTATCTTTTCAAAGGACTAATTTTTCATTTTGCTAATTTTCTGGATGATTCTTTTGTTTTTGATTTCATTTATTTCTGGTTTAATTTTGGTTATTTCTTTTCTTCCACTAGGTTTGGAATTAGATTGTTCTTCCTTTTCCATTTCCTTGAGGTGATTCACTAGGTTGTTGATGTGCTGTCTTTCTGTTTTTTGAATGTGAGATCTAATGCAAGAAATTTCCCTCTTAGGATTGTTTTTGCAGCATCCCCCAGTTGTTCGTAGCTTGAGGCTTCTTTGTTGTTATGTTTATGGAATCTAATAATTTCCTTCTATAGCTCCTCCTTGACCCTCTTGTCATTCAGAATAAAGTTGCTTATTTTCCTTGACTTTGTGTGGCTATGAAGGTTTTTCAATTGGAGTTCTACCTTTATTCCCTAGTGGTCTGACAAGATACAAAATATCATTTCAATTCTTTTCATTTTGTTGAGGTTTCATTTGCGTCCTAGGATATGATAAATTTTGGAATATGATCCATGGACCAATGAGAAGAATGTATATTTGTTAGCTTTGGGATGGTATGTTCCGTATATGTCTATTAAGCCTATTTATTGTAGGGTTGCTTTTAAGTCCCTTGTTTCTTTGTTTAGTGTCTGTTTAGAGGATCTGTACAATTCTGTCAGAGGGGTGTTAAAATACCAGGCTAATATGATGTAGGATATCATATTGTACATACCAGTTAGGATTCATTTCATAAATGTGGGAGCATTAAAGTTCAGTGCATATATACATTTAAAATTAAAATGTCCTCTTCTTGTATTGTTCCCTTGACCAGTATATAGTGACTATCTTTGTCTTGATTAACTTTTATTGCTTTCAAAACACTTGTAGCTGCAAATAAAATTGCAGGTCCTCCTTTCTTCTGATTTCAATGAGCCTGAAACTTTCTTTTCTAACCCTTCACCCTGAGTCTTCTTTTTTCCTTAGAGGTTGGGTATGTTTTATGAAGATAACCTATAGTTGGCTTGTGATATTTTATCCAGTCAACCAGCCTGTGCCTTTCAGTGGGGAACTGAAGCCATTCACATTCATTGAGAAAACTGATAAATTTGGTGGACTTCTGTTTGCCTCGTCTTGTGGAGGTCTCATGCCCAGTTTTATCATTAAATGGGCATCCTGATCATGATGTTCTTGCAGGCACAGGAGGTTGAGCTCCATAGTGCACATAGTACCAGCTCAGGGGGCCTGCCACATGCCTGCCTGACACCTGTACTGTCACGTTTCTTTCATGTCTCACCTATGATGGATTTTTACTACCAGGGGAATTAGTAACCTTTGGAATGCTATACAATTGATTCTGTAAACAATGCTCAGGCAGGACCTGGGAGCACATATACAGATGATGCTCTGACCTCCACAGTGGAAGGAAGTGTCTTCCCATAGCCAAGGTCACTTTCAGGTCTGTTCTGCCAGATGTCAGTCTCAGTGTCCAAAAAGCAGACCTCAAGGTCAAATCCGTAATGTGGTCTGACACAGTGAGTGACATCTCTGGATGGAGCCGGCATCTGCCATCGTGTCCTCTCTTTTGGATTCTTAAGTGCAGGAGTTGAAGACAGGAGAACAAGCTGCCCCTGACCAGTCACTACATAAACAACTGTGAAGCCTGTGAGATACAGGGTCACCTCAAGGAGCATCTCAGGAATATTTAATAATTAACACACCCTAAGTTAGTTTCCAAGCAATTTTTTCTTTATTGACTTCCAAGAACAGGCCTGTTGGGCTCATTGTTCTACACTTGAGTTTCACAGGGCCCTTGTGACATGGTGTCACACAGTATTACTGCAAGCCCAGGGCACTTGCCTTTCTGTCCTCTGGCTTCAACTGGACAAAGGAAGGGAGATGTGAGACATATTAGCATCTCCCTACAAGAACCTGCGATGCCAGAACCAGTGCCACTAAAGCCCTGCTGTACCCAGTTTGCATCAAAAGCATAAAACTTTCTCAAAGTTAAGAATGGAGACAGGCATCAGAGGCTGGGTGACAATGTTTTGCCAGGATGGGCGACGCTGCTGTGGTGCCTGGCACCCTGCAGGAATCCTGGAGGCAAGGAGGCAGGCAGGAAGGAGCAGCTCCTGTGCAGGAGGCAGAGGAGAGCAATACAGGACAAACACCCAAGGCTGGAAAGTCCTGGCCAGGGCCAGAGAGCAGAAGTGAGGAGAGCATCAAGTGAGAGCTCAGGAAGGGCAGGGGAGAGGAAGAGGAGAGACAGAGGGGAACACAAACAAGGTGCACTCCCCAAGACACACATGCCCTGTCTCCCCACCTGCTTCTAACTCAGAGGGGGCTAGTACTAAGGAATTTAATGCAATTCCCAGGTCCCAGCCCTCTGAGGGGACAGTGCCCTTCTCTCCTCCAGGGACTTCCCAGCCCCGTTTAGGTGCTGGGTTTGTTGTTGCTCCTGCAGCTTTGTGGACAACCCTCTGGGGCAGCGAGGAGCCCATCCCACCCAACTACTAGCTTGCCCAGGGGCCTCAGCTACCCATCAGATGCCACACTGATGCATTCCAAGCAGGGACACCTCCCCAGCCCCTGCCATGGGTCACACCACTGGGAGAGCCTCCACAGCACAACCCTGTCTGATGCACTTGGCCACTGTTAGGGGAGCCCTGCCTGGGTCCATTTGCATCTCAGTAGATGTCCCTTGAGGCAGGAAGAGACCAAGAGAACACATCAAGAAAATATTCAGTACTCAGGATGGCATCAGCCTAGCGACAGGGACATTGCCCTGTTTGCCCCTTCCTCCTCTGGCTCTAGGAGGCAAATAAGATGTTTGTGTGGAGGAGAGAACCTTGTGGCCCACGAGTTTTGTTTCTATGCAAAAATCAAAACACAAAATCTCTGAGGGTTAAACAAGGAAGCAATGAGGAGCCCAAGAGAAGGGCCCAGAGGCTCTGCCTTACCTGTACTGAGCAGCAGTGCCAAGGTGAAGGCTCTGGACACCTCCATGCTCAGCAGGAGGAGGCACCAGCCTCTGCAGTGGCTCGGCTCTGCTGGCCAGGGACTATATAGAGACACTCCTGAACCCTGGCTCCTCTCTCCCAGGTGCAGCCCAGGCTGGCCCAGCTGCAGGCTCTGAGGGTGCTGCAGCATCACCTGGGTGATCTTGGGGTGGGGTAAGCTTAATGCCAACTAACCCTATGTTCTTGGCCAGGTCCTGGATCCTTGTCACCTGGCTTGAGATACAATTGCCATGTGCTCTTTCTCTTTCCTTGCCCAGGTGGTCTCAGAGGAAGACTCTCAGGTTGGGCACAGGCCAGCATCACCTTTAGTTTCAGCAGCTCTCCTTCCTGTCTAAGGTAATTCCTAGCACGGTCAGCTTTATTACTTTACAAAATCACTATAGCTGGGAGCCCTTCCTTGTGTGGGTGATCTTCTGTTTGGCAGGGTATTCTCCTGTGGAACTCAGCTGGGTGGTTTGGACCTCTAACTTTATGTAATGGAATTTTCCCTCTCATTTGGAGAAGGCTTATTGTCTTCCCTGGTAAATATCTACTTTATTTTAGGTTTGTGCCTGAAGTAGCCCCTGATACTGAAATTATAGGTGAACGCCACTGTGTTTAGCCACCAATAGACACATTTTTAAAAAGCATGACTTTCTTTTTGTGTCTTAAAAAAATTAGTAAAATAAAAAGAAAATTAGTAAACTTATCTTGTAAAACTCCACCTCCCTATACTAGAAGGAGCAACACCATTCTTTTTTTTTTTTTTTCTTTTTTTTTTGTAGAGACAGAGTCTCACTTTATGGCCCTTGGTAGAGTGCCATGGCCTCACACAGCTCACAGCAACCTCCAACTCCTGGGCTTAAGCGATTCTCTTGCCTCAGCCTCCCGAGTAGCTGGGACTACAGGTGCCCACCACAACGCCCGGCTAGCAACACCATTCTTATCTTCAAAGGCAGAGAACATTCTACAGGTATTATTAGACTAGCTTTTACTTTTTAGACTTTGCCATGTAATAAAGTCACCTTTTCAAAGTTAACTATTCTTTGTCCAATATATTATACTGGATAAACAGTATATTGCTAACTGACTTTAACTATTTTAGCTAGAATTTGATTTCCAGCTCCTATATGATTGCAAACTTAATAAGGAAAATCCTGAAATTTATGGTTATCCTACTTTGTTAGAGAAATAATGTTAGTTCAACTGTTCTTCATCAGCTAGTGAATTTATCTTTTACTACTTCATGACTAAAATTCTTTCTTTCTTTTTTTTTTTTGTTATTGTTGGGGATTCATTGAGGGTACAATAAGCCAGGTTACACTGATTGCAATTGTTAGGCAAAGTCCCTCTTGCAATCATGTCTTGCCCCCATAAAGTGTGACACACACCAAGGCCCAATTTTAAAGTTCTAAAAGAAAAGTTATAAGATCTTTATTTATGTGTATGTACATGTGTTTAGATATGTTTGTAGACATTTAGATATGGATATCTATGATGAGTTATGTTCTCTACATAATAACTTGTCATGTAATCAAGTAGAAATCCCTTAAGAAATTGTATTCTGATGGTTTAAATGAGTGGGTGCTCATTTTAATTAACCCAAATGTATTTAACATGACATGTAACTTAAGTAAATCTTTGATAAAGTGATTGGTTTTTAAATTGTTAACATAATAAAATTAGAAATATCTTGAAAATTGTCAATAAACATTTTTGCCTGGGTTTACTGGTCAGGCAAGTTTATGTTTGCCTCTGAAATATGTTTGAAACTTATAGAGCTATGACTCCAGCCTAAAACAAAGAATTTGTAAATACAAGTTATTAATAAATAAGATTAATGTGACATTGTTGATGATAATAATAGTCGTGTATTCTGAGTTAACAACATAATACACATGCATTTAACTTTAAGGTGTTACTTAGGTAAACACGTGATATTAGCAGGCTATAAAATTGGTTAAATATTTTATTTTGTTTAATTATCATTAAATCATAGCTGTGTACATTAGTGCAATCATGGGGTACAATGTGTTGGTTTCATATACAATCTGAAATATTTTCATCAAACTGTTTAATATAGCCTTCATGGCATTTTCTTAGTTATTGTATGTAGACATTTGTATTCTGCATTTAGTAAGTTTCACCTGTACCCATTCTAAGATGCACCGTAGGTGTGGCCCCACCCATTACCCTCCCTTCACCCTAACCTCCCCCCTCCCCTCCCCTCCCTTGGCTCTTTCCCCATATTCTTGTGCTATAGTTGGGTTATAGCCTTCATGTGAAAGCTATAAATTAGCTTCATAGTAAGGCAACAATTCAACGAATTCAAAGACCAAATGACCAAAGATTTTGACACATTGAGACAAGAGGTTAAATATTTTAAAAGACATAATGTACTGACTAGCTCTGGCTGATAACAGAGTGTTCACTAGTCTTCTATGTATAATTGTTGAAAATAAATAAATTTGTTCTTTATAAATGAAATAAACATTCATAAATACATGTTTCATGTAATTTAAAATCTTAAATTTATGTTTAACTAAAAAATCAATATTAAATGTCAGGGTCATTTCCAATAAGATAAAAATTAAACCAAATTTCTGAGGAAATGTAAGTTCATTCTGAAATTTTATAAAATACTATAATATGTTTAGACTTATTACCCACAACAAAAATTTGTTTAAAAAAACAATTTTGCATTGAAAACAATCCTTTGTGGTAAACTTTGGTTCTAACATTAACTAATTTATCATTTCAAAATTTTAAAAATGTACTAAAAGTAAGGCCTTAGGAAATGATAAAAAAAATCTAAAGAAATTAAGGAAGATTCATTAATATGGGCTTTATGCAGGAAGTTTTTTATGAGATTGAGTTGGCTGGGATAGCAAAAAATTGTTTTTGTTTTGAGCAGGAGAGCAAGATGGCTGACTAGAGGAAACTTTCATAAGTTCCCATTTTGAAGGAGGCAAATTGGACTGAAGTGAACTTGGAGCAATTGAAATTAGGGGGTAGATCCTAGGGAGAAGAAATTAAGGCATTCCTCAACTCCACTGAGACAAACTGAGAAGATGAAGATGAGAAAGAAGGGAGAGAATACAGGACAGTTACAGAACAGACCAGAGTCAGATAAACCCAGTACTTAATAGAAGGGTAAGGGTGACCCTATGCCCTAATTGGAGGTTCTCCATGGTTAGAAAACCACAGGATCTCACACCTCATGGGAGAGACCTATAAGGATTACAAATGCCTGTCTCTATTTGTGCCAATACCATGCTGTTTCAATCACTTATGGACATGTAATATAGTTTACAGTCTGGTAGGCTGATGCCCCCAGCTTCATTGTCATTACCAAGAATTGCCTTGTTTAATGGGCTTTTTCTGGTTCCATATGAAACAAAGAAATGTTTTTTCCAAATCTTGAAAGTATAATGTTGGTACTTTAATGGGGATTTGCATTGAACATGTAGACTGCTTTGGGAAGTATAGACATTTTAACAAGGTTGATTCTTTCCAGCCATAAGCATGGTATGTTCTTCCATTTGTTAGTATCTTCTGCTATTTCTTTTCTTAGGGTTTTATAGTTCTCTTCATAGAGGTCCTTCATCTCCTTTGTTTGGTATATTCCCATGTATTTCATTTCTTTTAAAGCTACTGTGAAAGAATTGTGTCCTTGATTTTCTTTTCAACTTGATTTGTCTACTGATTTGTGGACATTGATTTTATATCCTAAGACATTACTGTATTTTTTTATTACTTCCAGGAGTCTTGTGGTTGAGTTTGGGGTTCTGTAAGTATAAGATCATATCATTGGCAAAGAGCAGAGTTTGACCTCCTATGCCCCCATCTGGATGCCTTTTATTTTTTCCTCCTCCCTGATGCATTGGCTAGAACTTCGAGAACTCTGGTGAATAGTAGTGGTGATAGAGGACATCCCTGTCTGGTTCCAGTTCTAAGTGGAGAATCTTTCATTTTTACTCCATTCAGTATGATATTAGCTGTGGGTTTGTCATAGATATCTTCCAACACTTTAAGAAATGTGCCACCTATGCCTATGTTCTGAAGTGTTCTTGTTAGAAAAGGATGCTGAATTTTATCAATGCTTTTTCTGCATCTATTGAGAGGATCATATGGTCTTTGTTTTTGCTTCTGTTGATATGGTTAATTACATTTATGGATTTCATATGTTAAAGCAGCCTTATATCCCTGGGATGAAACTTATTTGATCGTGATATATAATTTTTTTAATGTATAGTTCTAATCTTTGGTCAGGATATTATTGAGAATATCTGCATCTATATTTATTAGTGACATTGGTCTGAAATTCTCCTTTTTAGTTGGGTCTTTTCCTGGTTTTGGTATCAGAGTGATGTTTGCTTCACAGAACATGTTAGGAAAGATTCCTTTCTGCTGAAGTTTTTGGAATAATGTTTCCAATATAAGGTCTTCTTCGAAGGTTTGATAGAATTCTGGTGTGAAGCCATCTGAAACAGATCATTGCTTTGTTGGGAGATTTTTTTATTGTTTCTTTGATCTCAGTGCTAGTAATCAGTCTGTTCCTGAAATCTATTTCTTCCTGGTTAAGTCTAGTGAGAGGGTGTGATTCCACCCATTGATCCATTACCTCCCCATTGTCAAATTTCTGGGCATAGAGTTTCTTGTAGTATTCAGAGATAATCTCTTGTACCTCTGTGACATCTGTTGTTAGGAAGAAAGAATGAGAGTGACAAGAGAAAAGGTATTGTTTTCCATGATGCTCAGGCCATGCCTATAGCTCAAGGATTTGGTGGGGCTGAACTGGGTGGATTATTCAAAATCAGGATCTCCTTACCAGCCTGAGCAAAGCCAGACCCTACCTCTGCCAAATATAGAAAGGGAAAGATAAAATTAAAAAACAAACAAACAAAAAAAACAAAAACAAAAACAAGAAAGTAAGGAAAAAGAAATAAAACAGAAAAAGGAACATTAAGCAGTGTGGACTTAACCAATACTGTTATCCCAAGGCCAATATAGGACTCACTAGACCATGATCTCTTGGCCTCTGTGAGCCTGAACACTGGCATGACCTCCCAGCCAACACCCACACTCAGAGAAAAGAGATAAATAATAATGATAGATAAATAAATAATAATGAATGAATAAAATTAAAATAAGTTGTATCAAATAAAGGAGAGATAATGAGGGGGATAAATGAAATAAGAAAAATATCAACAAAAGGGGGGATAGCCTAGCTATTGTATGAGTGATTTATGTGTGAAAGGAAAAACGTTTAAAAGTCTCCATCAAAAAAAGAAAGAAGGTAAGTAGTGAAACAGAGAAAGAGAATAAATGTAGCTGAAATACTGTAACCAAAAACACAGGAGCTCTTGTTCTTGATGAAAGTAAAAATGGAAATTAAGAACAGAAGCAACCTGAAGAGGAGAGCAAGATGGCAACCGAGTAACAGCTTCCTTGCATCTGGGCACCGTGAGTCTGGGGAGATAGGACTCCAGGCATCTCTGGCTGGTGGAATCTGCCTATCATCACCCCTGTGAGGATACAGAGAGTCAGCGAGAGACTTCTGGACCCCAAGAGGAGGACTAAAACAGTGGAAAACCAGCAAGTGGTCGCGTGTGTTTAATCGATCTAAACCCGCCTGCAACTGTAAGTTCAGTAGCAGCAAGACTGCAAACCAGAAAGGCCTTACCTGTGAACTGTTTTGGTGTTTTTGGACTTGGCACTCAGTTGAACTGCCTTGGGGAGAGCCTAAGCGGGAGTGCGGAGAACTTTGGCCATTGTCTGAGCTGCTGAGCCAGACGGAGCTGATGGTGTTTGGCTGTGGGCCACAGGGAGCCATTGTGAGCGATTTGCCCCAGCAAGCTCTGCCCTCAGGGTCGCAGAGCTAGAATCGGGTGGGAGCTGGTAACCCAGCAACGAAGTAGCCTAAGGGTGGGGTCTGAGCCACCTTGCAGCCCTAACCCTCAGGGGCAGAATGAGACCGGTTTTGGCACACTGGGTAAGTGGATAGCCACTTCAGCAGTGATTCCAGCAACAAGCACTTTCCTGGGAAAGCTTCTGCTCAGCAAGTTTACAAGTTCAAAGTGCCTTTTAAGTGGGCTGAAGAGAGATTTAGGGAGTCTACCTGCTGGGGTTTGAGAAATCAGCAGCCTCCAGTCATATCAGAACTGTGATTAACATCTCATACCCCAGAAGACCACGTGTTGCCCAGACAATATTCAATAACATATACATACTGCTTTGTTTTTGGTTGTGTTTTGTTTTTTCTGGGTTTTTGCTTTTGTTTTTGTTTTTTTGGTTTGGTTGTTTTTTTGTTTATTTTGATGTTGTTGATGTTGTTTTGTTTTTTAATTTCAACATTTTCCGTACAGATCTTTTTTTTCTCATTTTTTCTAGTTTAATTATAATTTTCCATTGCTGCCTTTTTTAATAACTAGAACTTCATTTTTGCTAGTGTTTCTACCACTATTATTTGGTTTTTCACCCAATTTTATCCCGTAAAGTTTTCTGTTTGCTTGTTTTGGTTTGATTGATAGCATTTTTGTCTTTCCTCTCTACTTGGTGGAGGTGGGGTACTGTGTCTGATCAGGTCAGCAAAGAGCTGCTGACCTCAAGGGACCCACCCAACTGGGCACCCCCAGAAGGTGGTTTTTTTTTAAAGTTGTGTCAAAGTACCCTACTGTACACCTATATTGCTCTGTGTCCCTCTTTCTGTGCCTCTCTTCTTTTTGTCAAAATTCCTTTTACCCACCCCCTCTCCTTTCTCTATTTTCTTTTTTCTTTTCACTCGGTCCTCCTTTCTTTCATACCTTTCTTGCTCTTCAACCTTCTCACCCTTCTGGTCCTGGACCAAAAGGACTCATCTAACCCTTACTCCACAGGGACAAGAACTTAAAGAGAAAGAGGAGTGAAAGGAAAATTAGTGCAAGGAAACAGATAAAAGAAATCACTCAGGAGGAAGAATCAGCAGAAAACTCCAGGCAACACGAAGAACTAGTCCAGAAAAACCCCGCCAAGGGACCATGAGGTAGCTACTGCAGAGAATTCCACCTATAAAGAAATGTTAGGAATGACAGAAAGGGAATTTAGAATACACATGATGAAAACAATGAAATAAATGATGGAAACAATGAAGGAAACTGCTAATAAAGTGGAAAATAACCAAAAGGAATTCGAAAAACAGAATCAAATAAGAGATGAATGATATGAAGAATATAAAAAGGATATAGCAGAGCTGAAGGAACTGAAACAGTCAATTAGGGAAATTAAAGATGCGATGGAAAGTATCAGCAACTGGTTAGAAAGTATCTAACCCAGTATCAGGTTAGACCATACAGAAGAAAGAATTTCAGAGGTAGAAGACAAAGTTCTTGAGATAACTCAGATAGTAAAAGAGGCAGAAAAGAAGAGAGAGAAAGCAGAATGTTCACTGTCAGAATTATGGGACTTTATGAAGTGTTCCAACATACGAGTTATAGGAATCCCAGAAGGGGAAGAAGAATACCTCAGAGGAATGGAAGCCATAGTAGAGAATATTATAAAAGAAAATTTCCCAAATATCACCAAAGATTCTGACACACTGCTTTCAGAGGGATATTAGACCCCAGGTCACTTCAACTCTAACCAAGCTTCTCCAAGACACATTGTGATGAACCTGTCCAAAGTCAAGACAAAAGAAAAGATTCTGCAAGCTGCCAGGAGTAAGCGCCAGTTGACCTACAGGGGCAAATCCATCAGAGTGACCGCAGACTTCTTTAATGAAACTTTCCAAGCAAGAAGACAATGGTCATCTATCTTTAATCTACTTAAACAGAAGAATTTCCAGCCCAGAATTCTGTACCCTGCTAAGCTAAGCTTCAAAATTGACAGAGAAATCAAATCATTTACGGATATACAAACATTGAGGAAATTCGCCACAACAAGACCAGCTCTACAGGAAATACTTCAACCTGTTCTGCATACTGACCACCACAAGGGATCAGCAGCAAAGTAAGAACTCAGAAATTAAAGGACAGAACCTAACCTCCACACTGATGCAAAAGATAAAACTAAGCAATGGACTCTCACAAAATAAGATGACTAGAATACTACCACACTTATCAATTATCTCAATAAATGTTAATGGCTTGAATTCCCCACTGAAGAGACATAGATTGGCTGACTGGATTAAAAAACACGAGCCATCCATTTGCTGTCTGCAAGAAACACACCTGGCTTCAAAAGACAAATTAAAGCTCCGAGTCAAGGGTTGGAAGACAATTTTTCAGGCAAATAGCATTCAGAAGAAAAGAGGAGTTGCGATCTTATTTTCAGATTCATGTGGATTTAAAGCAACTAAAGTCAAAAACGATAAAGACGGTCACTTTATATTGGTCAAGGGAAAAATACAACAAGAAGATGTTTCAATTCTAAATACTTATGCACCCAATTTAAATGCTCCCAGATTCTTGAAACAGACCTTACTCAGTCTGAGCAATATGATAATACCATCATAACAGGGGACTTTAACACTCCTCTTACCAAGCTGGACAGATCCTCTAAACAGAAATTAAACAAAGATATAAGAGATTTAAATGAGACCCTAGAACAACTGTGCTTCATAGACGCATATAGAACACTTCATCCCAAAGATAAAGAATATACATTCTTCTCATCACCCCATGGTCATTCTCCAAAATTGATCATATCCTGGGACACAAAACAAATATCAACAGAATCAAAAGAATTGAAATTTTACCTTGTATCTTCTCAGACTATAAGGCACTGAAGGTGGAACTCAACTCTAACAAAAACGCTTGACCCCACACAAAGGCATGGAAATCAAACAATCTTCTGTTGAATAACAGATGGGTGCAGGAAGAAATAAAACAGGAAATCATTAACTTCCTTGAGCATAACAACAATGAAGACACAAGCTACCAAAACCTGTGGGATACTGCAAAAGCAGTTTTGAGAGGAAAATTCATCGCTTTAGATGCCTACACTCGAAAAACAGAAAGAGAGTGCATCAACAAACTCACAAGCCATCTTATGGAATTGGAAAAAGAAGAACAATCTAAGCCTAAACTCAGTAGAAGAAAAGAAATATCAAAATCAAATCAGAGATCATCCCAGGGATGCAAGGCTGGTTTAACATACGCAAGTCCATAAACATTATCCACCACATTAAAGGAGGCAAAAATAAAGATCACATGATCCTCTCAATAGATGCAGAAAAAGCATTTGATAAAATCCAGCATCCTTTTCTAATCAGAACACTGAAGAGTATAGGCATAGGTGGCACATTTCTAAAACTGATTGAAGCTATCCATGGCAAACCGACAGCTAATATTTTACTGAATGGAGTAAAACTGAAAGCTTTTCCTCTTAGAACTGGAACCAGACAAGGTTGTCCTCTGTCACCTTTACTATTCAACATAGTCCTGGAAGTTCTAGCCAATACAATTAGGCAAGACAAGGAAATAAAGGGAATCCAAATGGGAGCAGAGGAGGTCAAACTCTCCCTCTTTGCTGACGACATGATCTTATATTTAGAGAACCCCAAAGACTCAACCACAAGACTCCTAGAAGTCATCAAAAAATACAGTAATGTTTCAGGATATAAAATCAATCTCCACAAGTCAGTAGCCTTTGTGTACACCAATAACAGTCAAGATGAGAAGCTAATTAAGGACACAACTCCCTTCACCATAGTTTCAAAGAAATGAAATACCTAGGAATATACCTAATGAAGGAGGTGAAGGACCTCTATAAAGAAAATTATGAAATCCTCAGAAAGGAAATAGCAGAGGATATGAACAAATGAAAGAACATACCATGCTCATGGATGGGAAGAATCAACACTGTTAAAATGTCTATACTTCCCAAAGCAATCTACCTATTCAATGCCATTCCTATCAAAATACCAACATCGTACTTTCAAGATTTGGAGAAAATGATTCTGCGTTTTGTATGGAACCAGAAAAAACCCGGTATAGCTAAGGCAGTTCTTAGTAATAAAAATAAAGCTGGGGGCATCAGCATACCAGATTTTTGTCTGTACTACAAAGCCATAGTGGTCAAGACAGCATGGTACTGGCACAAAAACAGAGACATAGACACTTGGAATCGAATTGAAAACCAAGAAATGAAACTAACATCTTACAACCACCTAATCTTTGATAAACCAAACAAGAACATACCTTGGGGGAAAGACTCCCTATTCAATAAATGGTGTTGGGAGAACTGGGTGTTTACATGTAAAAGACTGAAACTGGACCCACACCTTTCCCCACTCACAAAAATTGATTCAAGATGGATAAAGGACTTAAATTTAAGGCATGAAACAATAAAAATCCTCCAAGAAAGCATAGGAAAAACACTGGAAGATATTGGCCTGGGGAAAGACTTCATGAAGAAGACTGCCATGGCAATTGCAACAACAACAAAAATAAACAAATGGGAATTCATGAAACTGAAAAGCTTCTGTACAGCTAAGGAGACAATAACCAAAGCAAAGAGACAACCTACACAATGGGAAAGGATATTTGCATATTTTCAATCAGACAAAAGCTTAATAACTAGGATCTATAGAGAACTCAAATTAATCCACATGAAAAAAGCCAACAATACCATATATCAATGTGCAAGAGACATGAATAGAACCTTCTCTAAAGATGACAGACAAATGGCTAACAAACACATGAAAAAATGTTCATCATCTCTATATATTAGAGAAATGCAAATCAAACAATCCTGAGATATCATCTAACCCCAGTGAGAATGGCCCACATCACAAAATCTCAAAACTGCAGTTGCTGGCATGGATGTGGAGAGAAGGGAACACTTTTACACTGCTGGTGGGACTGCAAACTAGTACAACCTTTCCGGAAGGAAGTATGGAGAAACCTCAAAGCACTCAAGCTAGACCTCCCATTTGATCCTGCAATCCCATTACTGGGCATCTACACAGAAGGAAAAAAATCCTTTTATCATAAGGACACTTGTACTAGACTGTTTATTGCAGCTCAATTTACAATCGCCAAAATGTAGAAACAGCCTAAATGTCCACCAACCCAGGAATGGATTAACAAGCTGTGGTATATGTATACCATGGAATACTATTCAGGTATTAAAAAAAAATGGAGACTTTGCATCCTTCGTATTAACCTGGATGGACGTGGAAGACCTTATTCTTAGTAAAGCATCACAAGAATGGAGAAGCATGAATCCTATGTACTCAATTTTGATATGAGGACAATTAATGACAATTATGGTTATGGGGGGGAAACAGAAAGAGGGAAGGAGGGAGGGGGGTGGGGCCTTGGTGTGTGTCAAACTTTATGGGGGCAAGACATGATTGCAAGAGGGACGTTACCTAACAATTGCAATCAGTGTAACCTGGCTTATTGTACCCTCAATGAATCCCCAACAATAAAAAAAAAAAAAGAACAGAAGCAACCTATTTAGTGAAAACAAAACAAAACAAACAAAGCTTAAATAGCCATAAATACCTACCACCTCAGGAACAAAGAAAAATAAAGAAGTAAAAAGAAAATAATACTTAAAAAATATATATGCATATATATAATATATATATCTTGTGGAAGGGAGCGTCTATAATAGGAATAATTATATATATATAGCAATATATTGCCAGGACACCAGGTGGCAATGTGGTTTTAGGAGACGGAGAACACAAACCACTCTCTAGTTTCTGAGGAAGACAAGTCCTGCCTTATTGACTTAGTTGCCCTCAGTAAGTTTCTGATTGCTTTGTTAGCATTCCTCCCCACCATTTTGGGATCTTAAAGCTCTCCAGAATACTTTTTTTTTTAAATCATAGCTGTGTACATTGATATAATCATGGGGCATTATTCACTAGCTTCACAGTTCACCAAGTTTCACATATACCCTTGTAAGATCTCCAGAATACTTATGAGGAAAGTCTCACAGTGCTGCTGACAACAATTCTCCAGGGGTGTGAAAGCCACTCAGTTTGCCCCACGAGTGGAAGCTCAATCTCAGAAGGCAGGACAGGGTCAGCTGTGCTTTAAACCCCTATGGACAGATCTACACACAGGTCCTTCCCACAGTGGCAGTCAAGACCATCAAAGTATGGCCACCCTGCCAGCAAACCAAGGCAATGGTAAATCCACTCCACCTGCTATTCAGACCTGGTTGCTGTACCCTTTTCAAGTCTGCCTCCTCTTCCAGGCTTGCGCACAATGTGCAACTTCTCCCGAAATGTGAACACTGCATAAAGGCTTCTTCCCCTTACCCAGATATTTGTGAGAGGGCCTGCTGGTCCTTACTGGCTCCCAGATATGTGCCTAGTAAATCAGTCCTCCACAGCAGCAGCTGTCCCGGAGCATGACTCCAGGTAGGTTCCACATGTCTGATACAATTAGGTTCTCTGTTTTCCCCCTGCTGTAATAGGAGAGGCCACCAAAGAAATCCTTCTATTCTGCCATCTTGGTTCACCCCCCTCTGAAAGCATTTCTACTTAGAACTGGAACCAGACAAGATGCCCATAATCACCCTTATTATTCAACATAGTGCTGGAAGTTTTAGCTAGTGCAATCAGGTAGGAGAAGGCAATCAAGGGTATTAAATGGGAATAGGGAGGTCAAGCTCTTACTCCATGATGATGATATAATAGGATACTTAGAAAACCCTAGGGATTCAACCAGGGGCTCCCAGAAGTGATCAAGAAAAGCAGTAATGTGTCAGGATATATAAAATCAATGTCTGCAAATCAGAAACCTTCATATGTGCCAATAATAGTCAAGGTGAGAATAAAATCAAAGACACAACAAGCTTCAAAGTACCTTCCAAGAAAATGAAATACCTGGGAATATACCTAACAAAGGACATGAAGGACTTCTACAAAGAGAACTATGAAACCCTGAAAAGAAGAAGCAGAAAGTCTTCCATGTTAACAAATGAAAGATGATACCATGGTCATGGCTAGGAAGAAGGTACATTGTAAAAATGTCCATACTGCTCAAAGCTATCTGCAGATTTAAGGCAATCCCCATGAAAGCATTGCAATCATATTTTGAAGAACTTGAAAGAATAGTATTTCATTTCATATGGAATGAGAAAAAAAAAACCCAAATAGTCATAGCAATTCTAATAAATAAAATGATTCTGAAGGCATCACATTACCAGGTTACTCTATAAGTCTATCATGATCAAAACAGCATGATACTGGTACAAAATAGAAACATAGATCTGTGGAATAGAATAGAGAAACTGGAGATGAAACCAGCTGTGTATAGCCATCTCATCTTCAATAAACCAAACAAAAGCGTATACTGAGGAAAAGAATGCCTATTTAATAAATGGTGCTGGGTGAACTGGTTAGCTACATGTAGAAAACTGAAACTGGACCCACATCTCTCACTGTTCACAAAAATTGACTCATACTGAATGAAAGATCTAAACTTGAAACAAGAAACAATAAAAACTCTAGAAGTTGCCAGAAAAACTCTTGACCTTATTGGCCTGGGATAAGAATTTATGGAGAAGACTCCATTGGCAATTTTAGCAACACCAAAAATAAACGAATGGGACATGATTAAATTCAAAAGCTTCTGAACAGCTAAGGGCACTACAACTGAAGCAAACAAATGATCTTCAGAACGGGAGAATATGCATGCTATGAATATAACAAAGGGCTGATAACTAGACTCTACACAGAACACAAACTAATCAGCAAGAAAAGAGGAAACAATGCTATTTATTAGTGGGCAAAAGACAAGAACAGAACCTTCTCCAAAAAAGATAGGCAAATGGCCAATAAACACATGAAAAATGCTTAGCATTCCTAATCATCAGAGAAACGTGAATCAAAATCATCTTGAGATATCACCTAACCTCAGCAGGAATGGCCCACATCACAAAGTTTCAAAGCTGCAGATGCAGATGCTGGTGTGGATGTGGAGAGAAAGGAATACTTCTACACTGGTGGTGGAAATAGCAAATTAATACAGCCTCCATGGAAAGAAGTATGGAGAATTCTCAAAAAGCTAAAAGTAGACCTGCCATTTGATTCCACAGTCCCATTACTAGGGATCTACCAAGAAGAGAAAAATGGTTTTATCATAAAGACATTTGCACTAGAATGTTTATCACAGCTCAATTCACAATTGCCAAAATATGGAACCAACCCAAGTGCCCATCTACTCACAAATGGATTAATAAACTGTGGTATATGTATATCATCAAATACTATTCAGTCATAAGAAAAGATGGAGACTTTGCATCTTTTGTATTTACCTGGAGGTTATTGAAGAACATTTTCCTTAGTAAAGTATCACAAGACTGGAAAAACAAACATTCCATGGACCAAAGACTAATTTGGAACTACCCTGTTTCCCCGAAAATAAGACATCCTCCGAAAATAAGACCTACTTACAGGAAAGATAACACGCCCCCTGAAAATAAGACCTAGCGCATCTTTGGGAGCACACCTTAAAATAAGACACTGTCTTATTTTCGGGGAAACAGGGTAGTAGATGAACGATTAACTACATGCCCCCACAAGAGAACACAATTAAATGGGGGAAGAAGAAGGGAAGGGAACTGTGGGCACAGTATAAGGGCATATGGCACACCTGCTGTTGAAGGGTTTAACTACAACTTGGACTTTACTTAACAAATGAGAACAAATGTGCCTAATCATCTGTACCCTCATATTAATCTGAAATTTAAAAAGGAAATTGTTGATTTGTTTTTCTAATGACACTTTGGGGCTGGTGGGGCCACTAATACAGGAATAGACTCTGCTCTCCTTATCTTAAAACAGCGAGGTTTTCAGGAGGCATTGATCCCCTCATGATAAAATTTCAAGGAGGTTGTAATTTTTAATTCTAAATTTGGATTTTTAACAGCCATCTTCTTCCTGAGATGTATTTAATTTTCCAAGTTTTAGATTAAAAATTCTGTCCTCTTCATTTAAAATGATCATATCATTTCCTGAGGTCAAGTTCTGCGATTTTTCAAACTCATACCTCAAAAGTTCAGCGTGTGCTCTATCTCACGGCATGTGATTTGCAGTCAGACATTTGTACCTTTCACTTTTCTCCCCTGGAGAATTCCTGAGATGATGATGGTCTCCTTTGCCTATTTCATCAGGTCCTGTAACTTTTTATCTTGTTCTAACTCAGCTGTTATAGTCTGATACTGAAATGCCCAGAAACGCAATGTTTCCTTTGGTATAAGTAGGTTTGTACTCCTAGGGTTCCTTGCCATGTATGAACTGTTCTATAATTTAAGAAACTTTCCTGCTATTACTGAGAGCCGTGCATTCAGGACACTAGGCCCTTGTTTACATGTGTTTTCCTCTGTAACGTGCTGTCCACTCATAACCTTAGACACATTCTTCCTGGGTCTAATTAAATTCAAGAGGCCTTTTCATCAGGTTTGATGTCCAGCTTATCTAAATGAGCTTCTCTTTGGAGAAATAGTCATAGTGCAAGAGTTTGCTTTGTTGCTGTTGTTTTTAACTTTTAGTATTTGGACTGAAAACACCAACAACAAAGAATTTAGATTTCATCAGGATTATTTTCTGTGTAGCTCTTATTTGAGTTTTTATTACTTTGGAAAAGTGAGCTTTCAAAAAGTGGTTTTCATATCGATGTAACATTAAGTATTACTTTTCAAGTGTTTTGATTATTACTCTGGTGAAATAACTGATTTTACAATGACCTGTGATTATATTCTTGTTATGTATTTTGACCCTTGTAATATGTCTGAAAAACTTTCCCCAAATCAAACTCTAATTTAAGTCCCTTTATCCAAAAATTAACTTTTGAGTTGGGACCCTGGAAAGCATTTAATGATATATCTCACATTTTGTAGAAACATGCAATTATTAGGCTTATTTGATAAATTGTATAAGAGGTATGTTCAAATGGTAAGTGATACTAGGTCTTGAAGGAGCTTAGAAAATTTTACCCCATAATATGACTCCTTGGCATAAAATGTACTTTGAATTAAAACCCTCTGAGATTGACAAGCCCTTGGAAGAGTCTTTCCCTGTATCCAGCTAAACAGAGGGACCCATCACCTACCTGCTATCTCAATACATTGCAGAAAAGATGATCAAGAACATAATGTGACCTGCCCCAGATCATTGTAAATATATGCCTGTCTCTCAGGCTAATGTCAACCTGTTTCCCCCATCCATTCATCCTCCCTAGATCCCAGTTGTCGTTAAATAGAATTATCTATATTCCTCATCCCTCCTTCCCTTCTAAAAAGAGGATACAAAAATATGTGGATCTCGGGGCGGCGCCTGTGGCTCAGTGAGTAGGGCGCTGGCCCCATATGCCGAGGGTGGCGGGTTCAGGCCCAGCCCCGGCCAAACTGCAACAAAAAAATAGCCGGGCGTTGTGGCGGGCGCCTGTAGTCCCAGCTGCTCGGGAGGCTGAGGCAGGAGAATCGCGTAAGCCCAAGAGTTAGAGGTTGCTGTGAGCAGTGTGACGCCACGGCACTCTACCCAAGGGCGGTACAGTGAGACTCTGTCTCTACAAAAAAAAAAAAAAAAAAAAAAAAAAAAAAATATGTGGATCTCACTGAGATCCTGGGTAATCACTCTGTGTTCTGACCGCTGTGCATGTTAATACACCGCTTTTTATTATTAATCAGCTTTAACTGTGAGTTGTTCTTTCAGCAGCCTTTTAGGAGAAAGGGAATGTTTCCCCTCACTCCTACACTTTGACATAGCTGGCTGGATCTTCGACGTTGATCTGCTCTCCTGAAAACCACAGTGAAGAGAACTGGAAAACTGACCAACTAGATCTGTTAAGGTGTCTAGTTGGTCAGTTTTCCAGTTGGTCCAATTTCTAGTTGGTCCCGTTATCCTGTCTTGTGGGCTCTGGTTGAGTAGAGGGTGTACACCATTGTCCCTTTCAAATTTAAGATTAAGGGCAGAAGTTTTTGGTAAGTGATCAGTCTTTGTAAACGCTTTGTAATTGGGGTTTTTGTACTTTGTGGTATAAATTATTCACACAGAGCATCCCAGGTCGACAGTGGTTAAAGCTCTTGTCTTCAGTGAAGATGGGATGATTAGAGTTTAAATTAACAATAGCTGAGAGCCAAGAGTCCTTCCTTTAAAAGCTTTGTTGTTTCTGCTCATGACCAAGACAATGGCATTTTTATAGAAAAGTGAGAGCCCATGCTCCTAATTTGCTGGCAAATTAATACATTTATCTTTCTTTCTTCTCTAACTATTGTGGGACAATGAGGCCAATGGAGAGAATGAACACCCAAACACTGTATTTGAGATGAAAAACGCTTTATTCAGCTGGCAGAGCTACAGCAAATCTAAAAATGTCAAAATGGCCACACTCTCCAAATGGCTTGGTCTTTCCCTTTTTATTTCCTGTCAAAAAGTTCCACCACATGGAGACCTTTCCCACTGGTCAGTTTGGATCAACCTGAAGATGTTCCAGCTCCCACAGAACTACAGGAATTCACACAAGTGGAAATTTTCAGGTCCTAGGAAGTTAAGTTTCTATAAATTCCCAAGAGCTGAGTCACCATGGGGAGGACCACACAGGTGTATCCTTGGGGTCTCCCTGAGAAGACCTCTGTTCTCCTAGACCTCACCTTTCCCAGGTATCCTCTCTCAAAACCACTTGCCCTGGTTCTTCTGATGTGTCCTTGAGAGCCAGTGCCGAGCTTTCAGTAACAACAAAGCTTAATTCAATTTCAAGGTGGCCACGGTTCTAGTCCCAAAGTCCAAAGGCATGAAAACCTGGAATACTGAAGTCCATTGGAGGGAAATGGGTGTTCCAAGGCCTGAAGAGTGACCTCTATCTCTTTGTTCTCTTCACCCCTAGGTTATGGACAATGTCTACTCACATTGAGGGAGGATCTTCCCCTTTCCTCCCACTGACTCACACACCACCCCCCTCTGGAAACACCCTCACAGATACACAGAGAAATAACATTGACATGGATACCCTTTCACCAAAACAGAGGCTAAATTTCTCAGAAACTGAGAATTCACTTCAGTCCCAGATCCACTGAATGGGCTCCCCACCACGCCCAGGGATAGGCTCAGTCTCTACCCTGAACAATGTGGATGAAGATAGCAAAGCCTCAGGGGAGTCCTGGGAGCCAACACGTGCATATTGTCCACGGCGTGTACTCTGTTCCTCCACTGCTGTCGGGTGGGGGCTGTTTTATTATCTGTCACTCACTCTTAGGGAGCCCTGCTTATTCCTTGTGTGATAGGCTTTACACAAGTGGGCAATAGGAAAATGAATGAGTCCTCTGGAAAGCATTCCGATCATGAACCTGCTGCCAGATTGGGGAGCAGGGAGTCAGCACAGCCTCCTCATTCCAGCCCTCCTACTGACATCACCTCCACAGATGAGAGGCATTGAGAATTACACATCAGGATTTAGAGAAAAGTACAGTAAACATTGCTCCTGTTTCCTTCTGGGTGTCTGCCCTAGAACAGCTTAGAAGAAATGGCACCAGGTAGTAGAGCCATATCCTTTCCTATTGTCCCCAGGGATAGAATCTCTAACATTAGAATCTTAGTACCTTTTGCCTGAAAGATTACTTAAGGCCTTTTTTCAGATCTTAAATTCAAGCAGAATGAGTGGTAACACCTAGTTTGAATTTCCCACCAACAACTGCAATCTGCACAGAAATTCACTTTTCCTCATCTATCATGACCGTAACTTACCTTTTTTGCCTTTCTACCAATCAGTGATTCCCCAGCCCATTCCAGACCCTTTACACTTCCCAGCTCCAAACTCCTAGGAGGGCGATTTGAGGTTACCTTTTATCTCTGCACCTGACTGCCATGTGATGACTTTCCTCTGCTGTATCTTGGTGACTCTATGGACTCAGCACAGATTAGACCATCAACCCTGGAATTATCACATTAGTATCTTTTCTTAGGATAAGCCTGAGAAATAGTAAATGGGCAGCGCCCCCCTGCCCCAAGAGTGACCTAATCCCTGAACACAGACAAATTCATGTCATCATAAGATACAGGGAGGAGTTCCAGGCCCCTGCTTAGTGATGCCTCTGAAACGGTGACTGAGCATGAAAACACCACCTTTGTCCAGGGTCACATGTGTTCCTGTTTGTAAAATGCTCAGTTTCTACTTAGGAACTGTTTCTGCATAAGGTATGTAAATAAATCAGCCTAGTTCCTGCATCGTGGGGAAAGTGCTATTCCCTCTAACCTTCATCCTTCTTGCTGGGCATGGCCTCGGCCTTCAGTGCTCTCATCTCTGACAGTGAGGATGGGGCAGCCCCTCAGCTGTGCAGACTCTAGGAGTGGGGAGGAGGTTCCCGTCTTCCTGTGACACAGGCTGTGTGCAGAGGTGGCTAGTTTCTCTGCCTAAGGCAGCTGTGCAGAGGGGAGAATAGGGGAACCTACCTATCCTTGGAGAGGAGTTCTCAGAGCTGGGGTAAACCTGTGTGGTCACTGCATTGGGGAGGAGCCGGGCCTCACAGTCCCTGCAGCTTCCCACCCTGCCTGCTGCGTGTGTCCTGGGGACAGGGCTGCTTCTGCTGCTGTGGGACATTACGTGAGCTGGTTCAGTTCCCTTCTGAGTGGGATGTCTCCGGGATGGAGACCATGTGCTGTATACGTCAGTGTGTCGGAGAGTGACACACACGAATAAGACTATAATCACTTTCCATGAGGGACAAGTCTTTTATTACATGTGTTTCTATCCATATGTCAAGAAAGGTCTATAATACTTCTCCATATTATATGCTACACATAGTATAATTTTGTATAAGTACACTGAAAAGGCCAAAGGGATTATAGGGAGATCAGTAAAGAAGAAGATGATCTCTTCTCAGGGACAGATACACACTGCACTAACACAATGGCAGGAATAATACAGAAAATAATTAGTGTGACCCACCCACCCCACAGGTGTGAATACACAGAAATGTTGCAATAGTTCCCATCTATGTTCTCTAAGGGTCTCGGATCCCACTCAGGCCCTCTCACCCAAAGCTGATCCAGCAGAACTTTGGCTCAAGCTTATTTCAGAAGTCACAAGAACAGGTTGCAGGCCCACCTTGTGCCCCTCTGCACAGCTGCCTTCAACAGAGGACGATCAGGTGTATTTCCACTTATCACGGCTCCAAATAAGATAAAAGAAGTAAAAGTAACTGGGTGGGCGGTAGCTTTCCCTGAAATACCTCACTGTGATAACATGGTCATATGATTGAAGCCTATCATAGTAAATATCACAGACACGGCCACGGAGGAAATATGGAGGGTTTCCTTCTAGTACTTCCAAATACTCATCATCACAGCCTCTAAGATAAGACTGGAACCTGGGGGAGAGAAGACAAAAGGCATGAGATTTTGTAACTATCCTTTCTCTCCTATAAAACATAATCCCAACCAATGGATGAACACCAAATCCCAACAGCTTTGCTTTGTAAAGTGCCTGGTCAGAGATGAGAATAAGACACGGGAAGTCCTTACATTCTAGTGAGAGACTCCACCACCCCAGGACCCTTCCCATCCTCCCCAAACCCTTACAGTCCCCTTGACCCACAAGGGGCTTCCCAGTCTCATGTTTCCACATCATCGTCCCCACAAAGGAGTTGCTGGCTCCTCATCAGCGTCTTTCAAGTCCCCAGGGAACAAATGCAACAACGCATGTTGTCCGTCCTGAGGCACAGCTGCTGTGTCTAAGTGAGAGGCTGAGGCCAGGGTGAGGGTCCATGGCCCGGTTCCTGCTTCTCTGGCCCCCAGCCAAGGGGACAGGAGTGGGGGCAGCACAGCATCCCCAGGAAATCCCAACCCCCTTGATGCAGGCAGAAGGGAGAGGGGCCTCCATCCCCATGCTGTGAGGGCCGCTCTGCACATGGGCTGCTCTCAGTACTGGGACATCTCCCCACATCCACTTTCTCCTTCTACATGTCCAGAACTGATCTGCACCCCTCACCCTCACTTAGCCCCCAGCACATCCCCCACTCACAGGAAAGAGCCCAGAGCCCCTCTGGGCTACAACAAGCAAGGGTGGGACATGTCCCAGGACACACTCAGCTCCCTTTAGAATAACATTGCTCTTGGCTCAGCCAGAGACCACCCTGTGTGCCAAGGTCAGTCAGACACAAAACTCAAGCTTTAGAAAGGACAAATGACAATATGGGTACATGGTCAGATGTGCCCATCCCTCTGACCCTGGAGCAAAAGTGACACAGGAAATGCCTGACCCCTTCATCCCAGGTTCTTCCTCGGCCTCATCTTCTCCTTGCTTCCCCAACTGGGTCAACTGGGTCACACTCCCTTCTACAAATGCCCGGGGCACAGGGTGGGCAGATGGTCTAAGCCCCGTGTGTCAGGCAGCTGTCTCACAGGAGGCCTTCATCACACAGAGAACCTGAATGACCTAGTCGGGGCCCCAACCCTGAACAGGTCTGCAGGGGGCAGGGGCCTTAGTCACACAGAGTCCATCATCTCTCTCATCCATGTCACGGTTCACGTCTGGTCTGGTCCCCAGGCTCTCATCAGTGACCTCGGCCTTGACTCAGCCATGTAAGGACTCATGCCACATCGGAAATGCCTTGGGTGTGGCTCTATCACTTCATTCCTTCTCTTTCTCCTTCAGGGATATTCTTTGATGTACCAAAAGATATTCCCATTCCAGCTCACACAAATACAGAGGCAAAGATCATATTACCCATTAAATTCAACCATGAGCTTTGTTGTGGGTTGTTTGAGGCACCTCTGAGAGAAAAGTATTTTCCTCCAGAGAGTCAGGAAGGGGGTTTCCTGACCATGGAAGAGCTTCTTCTCTGAGAGACTTCCAGACAGGTAATCTAGGAGGGGTTGGAGACGCTTCCACACAGAGGGGAGAGGAGACAAGGCCAGGACCAGATGAACTCTGTTGTGTCCAGAAAACTCAGTGTATAATGGTTCAGCCCAGGGAGAATGTCAGGGGACAGTGGAGAGAAAGGAGCAGACAGGAAGAGCCGGAAGGTGAGGGGTGTACAAGGAGGACAGGGAGCCCCTGGAGGTTTTCGGCAAGGAGCAGGAATGGAGTGGGATAGTGTTTCAGAGGCCTGGGGTGGATGAGCAGGAGGCCAGGAGGGACCCACTCCCAGGGAAAACGGCAACACCAGAAAATTGAAAGCTGAGCACTTACCTGAAAATTGGAAATACCAGCATGATTCTATTGCCAGGTTTCACCTCTAAGATCCAGACACACTCAGTTTTTGTCCCATTATAGTTGACAATCCTTCCCGCTTTCGCTGTGAAGTGGCCTCCACACCTTCCAGGCTCTAAGAGATCAAAGGCATCAAAGCCCTTTAGGTTGACAACTAAACTTCCCAATGTGCCTCCGTCAGGGATCAAAGCAACACTGAACATCCTCGGTGGGTAGCCCCCACAACAAGGTAGCCTCATATTAACTGTTCAGAGACTGAAGTGACCCCTTCCCATATTAAATTACCATGTTTGTCCCCATAGGTAAACAGAAGAAATTAATGACCCCTCACTGTAACGTTCATTAACATTTACCTTATTGCTGGATTTTTAAGCAGAAAAACAGAACATTTACAGCTTTCGAGTATTTTTCCCATGGGAAGCATATGAAATAGCAAATAGGGAGGACATCTGTGCCAAAGAGGCCCAAACGCTGAATGGAAGGAGAACCCAGGTCCCTGTCCCTGTGAGGCCAGAGGGAGGGGCTCCAGGTCCCTGCTCAGTGAGGCCTCAGGCCCCACTGCTGAGACTGAGGATAACAACAGCACCTTTGTCCAGGGCCAGATGTGGACATTAAGTGCTCAGCCTGTGTCCAGCACATCCTGCTCGCTGGGAACATCAATCAATTAATCACCAAGTGGCCACGTCCTGAGAGACCCTCCTCCTCTCCCTGAATCCTTCACACTGCTGGCATCGCCTCGGCCTTCAATGCTCTCACCTCTGACACTGAGGAAGGGGCCACCTCACAGCTCCTGCCTTCCTTTGACACAGGCCATGTGGAGAGGGTCCTTTCTCTGCCTGGGGAGGCTGTGTAGAATTCAGGGTAGGGGAGGAGCCCTGGGCTGGGGAGGAGAACACAGGGGAGCCCTGGGGGCAGGTAGGGATTGGGGAAAGTGAAGGCTGATCCAGTGTCAGGACCAGACATAACAAGTCTTTTGGACAAGAAATCTCCCCAGCCCATGCCCTTCCCATGGAGTCATTTGGAGTCCAAAGCAAAAGCACATCATCTCTGTGAGGACAGGGGAAGTGGTGATAATGTTGTTGCCACTTACCCAAATCCCATACAGCCGTTTCATTTGGGACTGTAAGACAACAGAGAAAACAAAGAAATTAAAGCCAAATTCACGGATGCGTCAGGGCAGGAGAATGGAAAATGACCACACTGTGAGGATGAGTTTGAGTACAAGGGACAGAGCTGAGTAGGCAGAGGGGATGGCATCACTGTCCCCTTGTGTGGGAATAACCCTGGGCCACCCAGAGGGAAGGGGGTGTGGGGGAAGAAGGTTTGCCTGTCAGCACCAAAAGACAAGCTCACTCCCTGCTTTCTCTGTGTCTGCAATTTCAATCCACTGGGTTCAGTTTTCCCACTGTCTGGGCACACTCAGAAAACACATCTCTGACAGCAGTGACACAGTTTTCCCACTGTCTGGACACACTCAGAAAACACATCTCTGACAGCAGTGACACAGTGGTTCTATTTACTTTAGATTTTTCTGATATTAGCACTCATGTACCATGTCCCAGGAAACCATCTATCAGGGAAAACCAAGAAGGTCAGCGACCCTAACTCTCACCTGAACATTTCTTCTTGTAACTTCTGTAATGATACAAATTATCTATACTCTGTTTTGTTAAACCGACTGAATATAATCTGTAGTTGGTATAATTAAACCATTGTAAATTTCTCTGAGACTCCAGTTAAATACTCGATCCGAGAGAGAGCTGTAACAACCCAGAATGAGTGATTGAGGCCACTATCTCCATCCATGGAGGTTTATCAGGCTCAAGCCTGACAAAGCGCCTGAGAAAGGCACAGCACAGAAGCATCTGAGACCTGTGCTCTTTGAAAAGATTCTTGGGAAGTCAGTATTCCAGGGAAGAAGACAGAAAGGGAGAGATAGGACGGGGGACGTGAACGCAAATGGGCACATTCTTATAAGGCCCCAGTTAGTGCTAAGGACATCAACATGTTATATACAGTAAGGTAAAGGTGTGAAGGGAAGGAGGGACTAGGGACGATCAATTATTCAGGTATTCTCAGATAAAGGGGATAAAAATGGAACCTGTTCTCTCTCTGTTCTTCACCAGGAAAGAGAAACTGTAATCAACATTATCAGTGTGAGAAAGACAGACTTCAGTTTCTGGAGCTGGACTTAGCCTGCAGACCTGCAGTTACCATTTTGTTGCCCTTGTTCGTGGGCAGCCAGCCAAGACTTTGTTGTCTAGGAAAGAGCTGAGGGGACAGTCCTTACAGATGCCTCAGGCCTTTCCACTTTGGTGGGGACCTGGCTAATGCAGATGTCGGTAACAGCTGTGCATTTGGAAGTTGCTTGATTCAGCCTCCAGGCTTGGCCTTCCCTTTGATAAGGATTTAGAGGTTTGGGGGACTGGTCCCAGGTTCTATCTCTTTCTGCCTGCATAGTCAGGTGGCATCCCATGGTTGACACAGCACTGTGGCTCATCATCAGCTCATGACATGGGACAGCGCCACAAGTTCAGATCAGATGACCCCCATCTGATGGCTCTAGCTGGCATTAGGAAAGAGCAGCTTGCGCTAAGTTGTTCAATCCCCCTAACTTCAGTTGCTCCTCAGCAAAGTGGGCATCCTGATCATGAAGGCCTTGAGTGACAGGATGCTGAGCCCCACAAGGCCCTGGCATAGCTCCCAGCTCATGCGGCCTGCCACACACCTGCCCATCACCCTGCACACTCAGAATTCCTTTCAGGTCTCACCTTAATGGTTTTCCCTCGTAGGTGAATGAGTATCCTGTGGAATGCTATAGAATCTATTTTATAAACAAAGCTCAGTGAGGATCCAGGTCATATCTTCACCTTCCTTCTGGAGGCTACATAGCCTGCGAGGTGAAAGGAGCATCTCCCAAAGCCAGGGTCCCTTTCAGGTCTGCTCTGCAAGATGTCAATCTTGGTATCCAGAAAGCAGACCTCAAGGGCAAATCCTTAATGTGCCCAACACAGCGAGTGACATCTCTGGACTGGGCCCACCTCTGCCATGTTGTCCTCTTTTCTGGATTCTTAAGTCCAGGAGTTGAGGACAGGAGAACAAGCTGCCCTTGACCAGTCACTACATAAACAACCATGCAGCCTGTGAGATAAAGTCTCCCCTCAGGGGTCATCTCAGGAATATTTAAAGATTGACTCACCCTAAGTTTGCTTCCAGGCAGTTTCTTGTCACTGAATCCCAAGAATAGGTCTGTCAGGCTCATTCTTCTACATTTGAGTATCACCGGAGCCATGTGACATGGTGTCACACAGCATTTAGTACCATCTACCCGCAAGCCAAGGGCACCTGCCTTTCTGTCCTCTGGCTTCAACTGACAAAGGAAAGGAGATGTGAGGCCTGTCAGCATCTCCCTGCCGCACCTGCAATCCCAGGACCAGTGACACTGAAGCCCTGCTCACCCACTTTGTAGCAAAAGCATAAACCCTTCTCCAGGTAAAGAATGGAGATAGAGATCAGAGGCTGAGTGACAACCTTTAACCAGCGCAGACCAAGCTGCCCTGGTGCCTGGCGCCCTGCAGGAATCCTGGCGGGGAGGAGACTCCCGGGACTGAGCAGCTTCCAATGATGGTGTGTGATGGCAGAGGACAGCAATGCAGGCCAACGCCCAAGGCTGGAAAGGTCTGGCCAGAGCCAGAGAGCAGAGGTGAGCAGAGCACTAAGCGAGGTCAGTAAGGGCAGGGGAGAGGAAAAGAAGGAGAAACAGAGAGGGAGAGAAACAGAGCCACAGAGAACTCGAGGGACAGAGACCAGGCGCTCTCCCCGAGACACGTGGCCCGCCTCCCCAGCTGCATTCTAAGTCAGAGGGGCCCAGTCCTCAGGCATTTAATGCATTCCCAGGGCCCAGCCCTCTGAGCGGACAGTGCCCCTCCCTCCTCCTATAGGCCTTCCCAGCCCCGTTCAGATGCTGAGTTTGATGTTGCTCCTGCAGCTTCATGGACAATCCTCTGGGGCACTGCGGAGCCCATCCCACCCAACTACTGGCTTCCCCAGGGGCGTCAGCTACACATCAGATGCCACACTGATGCATTCCAAGCAGGGTCCCCTCCCCAGGCCCTGCCATGGGTCACACCACTGGGAGAGCCTCCACAGTGGTCTGATGCACTCGGCCACTGCTGGGGAAGCTCTGCCTGGGCCCAGCAGCATCTCAGCAGATGTCACTTGAGGCAGGAGAAGACTCAGAGAACACATGTCAAGAAAATATTCAGTACTCAGGATGGCATCAGCCTAGCGACAGGGACATTGCCCTGTTGGTCCCTTTCTCCTCTGGATCTGGATGCCAAGTGAGAGGTTTTGTGTGGAGGAGAGGACCTTGAGGCCCATCAGACAAAGCATTTGTGTCTATGCAACAAGCAAACCACAAAATCTCTGAGGATTAAACAGGAAAGCAATGAGGGGCCCAAGGGAAGGGCCCAGAGGCTCTGCCTTACCTGTACTGAGCAGCAGTGCCAAGGCGAAAGCTCCAGACACCCCCATGCTCAGCAGGAGGCAGCACCAGCCTCTGCAGGGTGCTCAGCCCTCGTGCCCTGGGGCTATACAGAGACACTCCTGAACCCTGGCTCCTCTCTCCCAGGTGCAGCCCAGGCTGGCCCAGCTGCAGGCTCTGAGGGTGCAGCAGCATCGCCTGGGTGATCTGGGCATAGAATGAGCTTAATGCCAACTAACCCTTATCTTCTTGGCCAGGTGCTGGGTCCTTGTCACTTGGTTTGAAATACAGTGACCATGTGCTCTTTTGCTTTCCTTGTCCAGGTGGTCTCAGATGAACACTCCCAGGTTGGGCACAGGCCAACATGACCTCTTATTTAAGACGCTCTCCTTCTGTCTTAAGGTAGCTCCTAGCACGTTTAGCTTTATTACTTTACACAATCACACAGCTGGCAGTCCCTCCTATATTGGTGATCTTCTGTTGGGCAGGGTATTCTCCTCTTGATCTCAGTGGGGAGGTTTGAACCTCTTTAGGTGATGGAATTTTTCCCCTCCTTTGCAGAAGGCTTATTGTCCTTCCTGTTAAATACCCACTTTATGTTAGGTCTGCACATGGGTGCCTTTGCCTTGCACTAATTGAGGGCTTGCTTATAATTGGCTTTTTTGTATTTGCGTTTAAGCATAAGTACCCACATATGAGGTTTTCAATGTTGAGGGCACACCGGGTATTTTTTGGAACTCCATCTGGTAATGTGTTCAGATATTACAGAGATCATTCAATCAGTTGTTCTTAAACTAGAAAAGTTTGATGACATCATATACTCAAAATAATATGTGCATATTTTACAACACTTTGACATTAAAACCAAACATTTAGAACTTAAAGATTAACTCAAAAGCCAACACACACACACATACATAAATATAGCTATATACAAAGGGTGCCAATAAATATATATACATTTTAAGACAGGACAAAATAGGCCATGCACAATGGATTACATTCACATCTGCTGTCCTAGCACTCTGGGGGGAAGAGGTCGGTGGATCGCTTGAGCTCGCTTGTTCAAGATCAGCCTGAGCAAGAGCAAGACCCCATCTCTAAAAAATGTATAGTTGAGTTTCAGCTGCTGGGGAGGCTGAGACAAGAGAATCTCGTAAGCCCAAAAGCTGGAGGTTGCTGTGAGCTGTGGGATGTCATGGCACTCTACCTAGGGAGGTAAAGTGAGACTCTGTCTCTACAAAAGAAATAAAATAAAATAAAAAATAAAAAAATAAAAAATGTATAGTTGTCATGGAGGCCACCTATAGTCCCAGTACTCAGTACTGAGTACTCAGGAGGCAGAGGAGTACTTCAGTGTCAGAGTTTGAGGTTGCTGTGAGCTATGAAACCAGAGTACTCTACTAGGATGAAGAAACTGAGACTCTGTCTAAAAAAAAAAGACAAAAGATAAAACTGTATTAAAATTGTAATACTCAAATCACATTTGCCCTCTGCAATTACAGGAGATGTTCAAATGTGATTTGTAGTCCTTATGTTATCAGATATATTGAGTATTACAATTGTAACATAATTTACTTTTTTCCTGTATTAAAATGTGTATGCATTTGTGGTGGGGTGGACCCTCTGGCCTGTTTGTGTGTCTGTGTGTGTATATATATATATATATATATATATTTTTTTTTTTTTTTTTTTTTTAACCGAGTCATACTCTGTCACCCAAACTGGAGTGCATTGGTGCAATCACAGTTCACTGCAACCTTCAATTCCTGGGCTCAAGTAAGACTCCTGGCTCAGCCTCCCAAATAAGTAGCTAGGACTATAGGCACCTCCCATCATGTATGAATACTTTTGTTCAGTATTTGTTATAAAGGAGTCTCACTATGTTGCCTAGGCTGGTCTCCAACTCCTCACATCAAGCAATTCTCCCTCTCCCCGTCACCTCCAGAGGCAGAAATTGTAGGTGTGAGCCAATGTTCAGCCACCAACAGATATATTTTTAATAAATCATGACTTTCTTTTTGAGTCTTAAAAAAAAATAAGTAAAATCATCATGTCAAAGTCCCCCTCCCCATCCTAAACGGAATGACACCGCTACTATCCTTAAGGGCAGAAGATTGAGTCTAGGAGAAGCACTGTACAGTAACATTTACTCTAGTTTACTCTTCCTTCTTATGCCACATAATAGTGTCCTTTCACAATTAACTATTCTTTCTCCAATCTAGTATATAGGATAATCAGTATATTGCTAACTGACTTTAACAACTTAAGCCAAAATTTGATTCACGGCTCCTATATGACTGCTAACTTACCCTGTTTCCCCGAAAATAAGGCATCCTCTGAAAATAAGACCTACTTACAGGAAAGATAAGACGTCCCCTGAAAATAAGACCTAGCGCATCTTTGGGAGCACACCTTAAAATAAGACACTGTCTTATTTTTGGGGAAACGGGGTAATAAGAAAAGCCCTCAAATTTACGTTTATCCTATTTTGTTAGAGAAATAATGTTAGTCTGGCTGTTTTTCATAAGCCAGTAAATTTATGTTTTACTACTTCATGACTAAAATTCTAAAAGAAAAGTTATAAGATCTTTATTTATGTGTTGTTCGTGCATATTTAGATATGGACATGTCTGATGTGTTATGTTCTGTCTACATCATAAATTGTCATGTAGTCAGGCAGAAATCGCTTAAGAAATTGTGGTCTGATGGCTTCAATGAATGCTTGCTCATTGAAAAATATATCATAATTAACCCAAATGTATTCAACATGACATGTGACTTAAGTAAATCTTTAATAAATTGATTGGCTTTAAAATTGTTAACATAATAAACTTAGAAATGTCTTGAAAATTGTCAATAAACATTTAGTCTAGGTTTTCAGATAGGTTTATCTGAAAAAAGCCAAAAATGTAACCCCAACAAATGGAAGTACAGCAAATCACAACACCTTTCCTTTGGGAAGTGCCTGGTCAGATAGGAACAAGGCAAGGGGAGTCCATACATTCTACTGAGAGACTCCACCACCCCAGGACCCTTCCCGTCTTCCCAGAACCCTTACTGTCCCCTTGGCCCACAGAGGCTTCCCAGTCTCATGTTTCCACATCCTCATGGGAGCCCAGCCTGTCACCATGGGATAGGTGACAAAGGAGTTGCCGTCTCCTCATCAGCTGTCTTTCAAGTCCCCAGGGGACAAATGCAGCAACTCATGGTGTCTGTCATCAGGCACAGCCACTGTGTCAGAGTGAGAGGCTGAGGCCAGGGTGAGGGTTTGTGGCCTGGTTCCTGCCTCTCTGTTCCCTGGGAGAAGGGATAGGAGATAGGAGTGGGGGCAGCATAGCACCCCAAGCCCCCTTGATGCAGGCAGACGGGAGAGGAGCCTAAATCCCCACCCTGTGAGGGCCACTCTGCACATGGGCTGCTCTCGGTCCTGGGATGGCTCCCCTCATTCACTTTCTCCTTCTACATATCCAGAACTGATCTGCACCCCTCACCCTCACTTAGCTCCCAGCACATCCCCCACTCATAGCACAGGGCCTAGAGCCCCTCTGGGCTACAACAAACAAGGGTGGGACATGTCTCAGGACACACTCAGCTCCCTTTAGAATAACATTGCTCTTTGCTCAGCCAGAGTCCACCCTACGTGCCAAGGTCAGTCAGACACAGACTCAGTCTTTGGAAAGAACAAAGGACAATACGGGCACATGGTCAGACCTGCCTATCCCTCTGACCCTGGAGCAAAGGGGACACAGGAAATGCCTGACTCCTTCATCCCAGGTTCTTCTTCGGCCTCATCCTCTCCTTGCCTCCCCATCTTGGTCTACTTGGCCACACTCCCTTCTACAAAAGCCGGGGGCACAGGGTGGGCAGATGGTCTAAGCCCCGTGTCTCAGGCAGCTGCCTCGCAGGAGGCCTTCATCACACAGAGAACCTGAATGACCTAGTCGGGGCTCCAACCCTGAACAGGTCTGCAGGGGACAGGGGCCTTAGTCACACAGATTCCATCATCTCTCTCATCCATATCACGGTCCATGCCTGGTCTGGTCCCCAGACTACTTCAGTGACCAAACCCTTGACTCAGTTGTGCAGGGACTTATGCTGCATTGGAAATGCCTTGGGTGGCTCTATCACTTCATTCATTCTCTTCTTCTGTCAGGGCAATTCTTTGAAGTACAAAAAATTATTCCCATTCCAGAGGCAAAGATTATATACTGATTAAACCCAACCTTGAGCTTGTTCTGGGTTGAGGCACCCCTGAGGAAAACTTGTTTCCTCTGGAGAGAGTCAGGATAGGGGTTCCCTTGTCATGGAACAGTTTGTCCTTTGAGAGGATTCCTGAAATACACTGTGCAGACCCCAGGCAGACAACAGATCCTCGGGAAGAGACTAAAGATGCTTCCAGGCAGAGGGGAGGGAGGAGACCAGGCCAGGAGAGGCTGAACTCTGCTGTGCCCAGAAAACTCTGTGTGTTATGGCTCAGAATGGAGGGAGCAGCGGAGAGAAGGGAGCGAAAGGAAAGGCCAGATGGTGAAGTGTGACAAGAATGACAGGGAGTGCAGCTTTAGCCAGAGATCAGGGGGTCCCTGGGGGCTTTCGGCAGGGAGCAGGAATGAAGTGGGACAGTGTTTCAGATGCCCGGGGTGGATGGTGCAGGGAGCAGGAGGCCCGCATGTGCCCACTCCCAGGGACGACGGCGAAAATGAAAGCTGAGCACTTGCTGCAATGTTGGAAGTGACAACCAGACTGTATCCCAAGGTTGCACCTCGATGGTCCACACACACTCAGTTTTTGTCCCAATATAGTCGCTATACCTGCCTTTGTCATCTCTGTAGGGGCCCCACACCGGCCGGGCTCTACAGGAGATCAAAAGGCATCTACGCTCTGCAGGTTCATGACCGGACTTCCCAATGTCCCTCCCTCCTGGATCAGCACTGAGCATCCCGGGTGGGTAGCCCCTGAAACAAGGTAGATTCATTTACTAGTCATACATTTGCAGTGACCCCTTCCCATATTAAATTACCATGTTTGTCCCCGTAGGTAAACGGAAGAATTAATGACCCCTCACTGTAACATTCCTTTTCATCTACCTTATTGCTGGATTTTTAAGCAGAAAAACAGAACTTTTTCAGCTTTCAAGTGTTTTTCCCATGGGAAGCATATGAAATAGCAAATAGGGAGAATGTCCATACCAAAGAGGCCCAAATGCTGAGGGGAAGGAGGACCCAGGTCCTTGTCCTTGTGAGGCCAGAGGGAGGGGCTCCAGGTCCCTGGTCAGTTAGGCCTCAGGCCCTACTGCTGAGACTGAGGATGATAACAGCACCTTCGTCCAAGGCCACATGTGTCCGTGTCTGTTAAGTGCTCAGCCTGTGCCCAGCACGTCCTGCTCACCGGGAACATCAATCAGTTAATCACCAAGTGGCCACGTCCTGAGAGACCCTCCTCCTCTCCCTGAATCCTTCACACTGTCGGCATCGCCTCGGCCTTCAATGCTCTCACCTCTGACACTGAGGAAGGGGCCACCTCACGGCCCTGCAGACTCCAGGCATTTGGAGGAGGCTCCTGTCCTCATGTGACACAGGCCATGTAGATAGTGTCCTTTTCCTTCCTGGGGAGGCTGTGTAGAGGGCAGGGTAGGGGAGAAGCCCTGGGCTGGGGAGGAGAACACAGGGGAGCCCTGGGGGCAGGTGGGGATTGGGGGAAGTGAAGGCTGATCCAATGTCAGGACCGGACATAACAAGTGCTTTGGGCCAAGTAATTTCCCAAGCCCATACCCTTCCCACGGAGCCATTTGGAATCCAACACAAAAGCCATCATCTCTGTGAGGACACAGGCAGGGGTGATAATCCTGTTGGCACTTACCTATATTAAAAAAAAAGTTGGCATATGTTTTGGCTGAAAGACACAAAGAACAAAGAAATTAGAAGCTGAATTCTCGGATGAGTCAGGGCAGGAGAATGGAAATGACCACACTGTGAGGATGAGTTTGAGTACAAGGGACAGAGCTGAGTAGGCAGAGGGGATGGCATCACTGTCCCCATGTGTGGGAATAACCCTGGGCCACCCAGAGGGAAGGGGAGAGAAGGTCAGTCTGGGAAGACCACCTCACTCCCTGCTTTCTCTGTGTCTGCAATTTCAATCCACTGAGGTTCAATTTTCCCACTGCATGGGCACACTCAGAAAACACATCTCTGACACCAGTGACACAGTGGTTCTGTTTACTTTAGATTTTTCCGATATTAGCACTAATATCCCATGTCCCAGGAAACCATCTGTCAGGGAAAACCGAGAAGGTCAGCGACCCTAACTCTCACCTGCACATTTCTTGTTGTAACTTCTATAATGATTTAAATCAACTCTTTTCTGTTTTATTAAACCAATTGAATAAAATCTGCAGTTGGTAGAAATAAACCATTGTAAATTTCTCTGAGACCCAAGTTAAATATTTGATCCAAGGGAGAGCTGTAACAACCCAAAATGAGTGATTGAGGCAAAGATCTCCAGCAATGGAGGTTTATCAGGCCCAAGCCTGACAAGGTGCCTGAGAAAGGCACAGCACAGAAGCATCGGAGACTCTTTCAAAAGGGACCTGGGAACTCAGTATTCCAGGGAAGAAGACATAGAGGAAGAGGCAGGAGGGGCTGGGCAGGGAGAAAAGGGGATACATTCTTCTGAGGCCCAATCACTGCTGAGGAAATCAACTTTTATATACGGTAACATAAAGGTGTGACGGGAGGACTAGAGGGACAATCAATTATTCACATGTTCTGGGGGAGGGGGGAGAAGGATGGAAACTTCCTCTCTCTGTTCTGCATCAGGAAGGAGAAACTGCGATCAACATTATCAGTGTGGGAACGACAGACCTCAGTTTCAGGAGCTGGACTTTAGCCTGCAGACCCGAAGTTACCATTTTCTTATCCTAATTCATGGGACACCTCAAAGACTTTCCCTCAGAAAGACCTGAGGGGACAGTCCTTGCAGACACCTAAGGCCTTTACCCTTCTGTGGGGTCCTGGCTAATGCAGATGTTGGTAACGGCTATGCATTTGGAAGTGGGTGTTGCATGACTCAGCCTCCAGGCTTGACCTTCCCTTTTGATAAGAAGGGTTGGGGGGCTGGTCCTTAGGTTCTATTTCTCTTTGCACCTGCATAGTCAGGGGACATCCCGTGGTTAACGCAGCGCTGTGGCTCATCATCAGCACATGATATGGGGGCAGCCCCACAGGTTTGGATTAGATGACCCCGGCTCTAGCTGGCATTAAAAGAGAGCAGGTTTCACCAAGTTATTCAGTCCCCTAACCTCAATGATCCTAAGCAAGGTGGGCAACCTGATCACAATGGCCTTGAGGGACAGGAGGGTGAGCCCCACAGGGCCCTGGCATAGGTCCCAGCTCAGGTGGCCTGTCACACACCTGCCCATTACCCTTCACTCGTGCAACTTCTATCATGTCTCACCTTGGATAGTTTTCCTACTAGGTGACTTAGTATCCTTTGGAAGTCTCTAGAATCTATTCTGAAAATAAAGCTCACCCAAGCCCTGGGAGCACACCTCCAACTTCCTCCCTGGCCAGAGGATGTACCGGCCTCCACAGAGGAAGAAGCATCTCCCCACAGCTGGGGTCACTTTTCAGGTCTGCTCTGCAAGATGTCAATCTTGGCGTCCAGAAAGCAGACCTCAAGGCATATCCATAAGGTACCCGGACAGCGAGTGACATCTCTGGACTGGGCCCACCTCTGCCATGGTGTCCTCTCTTCTGAATTCTTAAGTCCAGGAGTTGAGGTGGGAGAACAAGCTGCCCTTGACCAGTCACTACATAAAAAACTGTGCAGACTATGCCATAAAGGCTCATCTCATGGGGCATCTCAGGAATATTTAAAAATTGACTCACCCTAAGTTTGCTTCCAAGCAGTTTCTAGTTCACTGATTCCTGAGAACAGCCCTCTCAGGCTCATTCTTCGACATTTGAGTATCACAACAGCCACGTGATGTGGTGTCACACAGCATTTACTACCCAGAAGCCAAGGGCACCCACCTTTATGCCCCCTGCCTTCAACTGGGCAAAGGAAAGGAGACATGAGGCACTGTAGCGTCTCCCTCCCAGCACTGCAATCCCAGGACCAGTGCCACTGAGTCCCTGCTGCTTCCAGTTTCCAGCAAAAGCATAAACCCTTCTCCAGGTACAAAATGGAGACAGGCATCAGAGTCTGGGTGACAACCTTTAATCAGAGCAGGCCAAGCTGCCATCATGCCTGGTGTCCTGCAGGAATCCTGGTGAGGAGGAGGATTCGCGGGAGGGAGAAGCCCCCGATCAGGGGGTGTGAAGGCAGAGGAGACCCATGCAGGACAAACACCCAAGGCTGGAAAGGTCTGGCCAAGACCAGAGAGCAGAGGTGAGGAGAGAACCAAGTGAGGGCTCAAAAGGGCAGGGGAGAGGAAGAGAGGGAGAGACAGAGGGGAAGAGAACGAGGGCAACAGAGCCACAGAGAACTTGAGGGACAGAGACAAGGTGCTCTCCCCACCTGCATTCTAAGTCAGAGGGGCCCAGTCCTCAGGCATTTAATGCAATTCCCAGGGCCCAGCCCTCTGAGGGGACAGTGCCCCTCCCTCCTCCTGGGCCTTCCCAGCCCCGTTCAGATGCTGGGTTTGTTGTTGCTCCTGCAGCTTCCTGGACAATCCTCTGGGGCAGCGCAGAGTCCGTTCCACCCAACTACTGACTTGCCCAGGGGCCTCAGCTACCCATTAGATGCCACAATGATGCATTCCAAGCAGGATCCCCTCCCCAGGCCCTGCCACGTGTCACACCACTGGGAGCGCCTCCACAGCACGACCCTGTCTGATGCACTCGGTGAATGTTGCAGAGCCCTGCCTCCCCTAGCAGCATCTCAGCAGATGTCGCTTGAGGCAGGAGAAGAGTCAGAGAACACATGTCAAAAAAATATTCAGTAATCAGGCTGGTATCAGCCTAGCGACAGGGACATTGCCCTGTTTGTCCCTTCCTCCTCCAGCTCTGGGAGCCAAGTGAGACGTTTTGTGTGAAGAGGACCTTGCGGACCATTGGCCGTGGAGTTTGTTTCTATTCAACAAGCAAACCACACAATTTCTAAGAGTTATACAGAGAAGCAATGAGGGGCCCAGGGGCCCCGCCTTACCTGTACTGAGCAGCAGTACCAAGGTGAAGGCTCTGGACAACCCCATGCTCAGCAGGAGGAGGCACCAGCCTCTGCAGGGCGCTCAGCTCTGCTGGTCTGGGGCTATATAGACACACTCCTGAACCCTGGCTCCTCCCTCCCAGGTGCAGCCAAGACTGGCCCAGCTGCAGGCTCTGAGGGTGCTGCAGCATCACCTGGGTGATCTAGGGGTGGGGTGAGCTTACTGCCAACTAACCCTTATCTTCGCTGCCAGGTTCTGGGTGCTTGTCACCTGGCTTGAAATACAATGGCCGTGTGCTCTTTCTCTTTCTCTCCTAGTCCAGGTGGTCTCAGAAGAAGACTCTCAGGTTGGGCACAGGCCAACAGGACCTCTAGTTAGAGCAGCTTTCCTTCTGTCTTAGGATAACTCCTAGCATGTTTAGCTTTATTACTTTGCCAGGGGTCCTCAAACTGCGGCCCTCGGGCCACATGAGGCAGTGTGATTGTATTTATTCCTGTTTTGTTTTTTTACTTCAAAATAAGATATGTGCAGTGTGCATAGGAATTTGGTCATAGTCTTTTTAAACTATAGTCCGGCCCTCCAACGGTCTGAGGGACAGTGAACTAGCCCCCTGTTTAAAAAGTTTGAGGACCCCTGCAATACACTCACAAGAGCTGGCAGCCCCTCCTGTACTGGTGATCTTCTGTTGGGCAAGATATTCTCCTCTTGATCGCAGTGGGGAGGTTTGGACCTCTACCTTTACGTGATGGAATTTCCCCCCTCCTTTGCAGAAGGCTTATTGTCCTTCCTGGTAAATACCCACTTTATTTTAGGTCTGTGCATGGGTGACTTTGTCCTGCACTAATTTGGGGCTTACCTTAATTTGCTTTTGTGTATTTGGTTTTAAACACAAGCACGCACATATTAGCTCTTCATTCCAGGCTATTTTCTGGTACTCCATCTGGTAACATGTTCAGATATTACAGAGATTATTCAATCAGTTTTTCTGAAAAGGAAACTACAGAAGTGTAGCTATGACATCATATTCTCCAAATAATAGGTGCGTATTTTATGATAACTTGATGTTAAACAAAACATTTAGAACTCAAAGATTCCTGCAAAGGCCAACAAACAGACCCACACACAGAGCCATGTACAGTGGGTGCCAAAAAATATATGCACATTTTAATAAACGAAAACACGGGCCATGTGCAGTAGCTCACATCTGTAATCCTAGCACTCTCGGAGGCAGTTGTAGGTGGATTGAGCACACTTGTTTGACAGCAGCCTGAGCAAGAGCAAGACCACATCTCTAAAAAATAGGTCCATGACAGGCAACGCCTGTAGCTCAAAGGAGTAGGGCACTGTCCCCATATGCCAGAGGTGGTGGGTTCAAACCCAGACCCAGCCAAAAACTGCAATAAATAAATAAATAAATAAAAATAGATCCGTGTCATGGCAAGGACCTATGGTCCCAGCTACTCAGGAGGCTGACGAAGCAGGATCGCGTGAGCCCCAAAGTTTGAGGTTGCTGTGAGCTGTGATACCAGAGCGCTCTACCGGGAGCAGGAAAATGAGACTCTGTCTCAAAACAAAACAAAAGGCAAAATAAAAAACTGTGTTAAAATTGTAATACCCAAGTCACATGTGACCTCTGCAGTGAAGGGAGGTAGGTGAATGTGATTTGTACTCATGTTACCAGAGATATTGAGTTTTACAGTTGTAATGTAGTTCAGTTTTTCCTTTATTAAAATGTGTATGGATTTGGGGGGGACCCTCTGGCATGTTTGTGTGTCTGTGTGAGGGCATATTTTATTTTTACAGAGTCTTGCTGTGTCACCCAAACTGGAGTACATTGGTGCAATCACAGTTCCCTGCAGCCTTCAATTCCTGGGCTCAAGCAAGACTGCTGGCTCAGCCTCCCAAGTAACTTGGTAGGAATATAAGCAGCTGCAACCATGTATAAATACTTTTTAAAAATATTTGTTATAAACGCATCTCACTAGGTTGCCTAGGGTGGTCTCCAACTCCTCACATCAAGCAATTCTCCCTCCCTGCCCACCTGCAGATGCTGAAATTATAGGAATGAGTCACTGTGTTCAGCCACCAACAGACATCTATTTAAAAATTCATGACTTTCTTTTTGTGTCTTAAAAAAAATAAGTAAAATTGTCATGTAAAACTACCCCTCCCTATACTAAAAGAAGTGATACCATCCTTATCTTTAGGGTAGAGAATGAAGTCTAGGGGACACTGTACAGGGGTCATTAGACTAACTCATGTTTTAGGCCTTGCCACAAATAAAATCTCCTTTTCTCAGTTAACTATTCTTTGTCCAATATGGTATATTGGATAATCAGTATATTGCTGACTGACTTTAACTACGTTAGCCAAAATTGGATTCACAGCTCCTATGATTGCTAACATAAAAGAGCAAGTCCTGAAATTTACCCTTATCCTATTTTGTTAGAGAAATAGTGTTACTCCAATGGTTTTTCATAAGCCATTGAATTTTTTTTACTAATTCATGACTAAAATTCTAAAGGAAAAGTTATAAGGTCTTTATTTATGTGTATGTATATGAGTTTAGATGCATTCACGCACATGTACACACATGTATGTATGTGTATGATGTATTGTGTTCTGTGTACATGATAAATTGTCATACATTCAGGCAGAAATTCCTTAAGAAATTGTATTCTGATGGTTTAAATAAATGACGGCTCATTTAAAAATATATCGTAATTAACCAAAATCTATTTATCATGACAAGTGACTTAAGTAAATCTTTGATAAATTGATTGATTTCAAAATTGTTAATGTAAATAAAATTAGAAATGTTGGGTGGTGCCTGTGGCTCAAAGGAGTAGGACACCGGCCCCATATGTTGAGGTGGCAGGTTCAAACCCAGCCCTGGCCAAAAACTGAAAAACAATAAAGAAATATCTTGAAAATTGTCAATAAACATTTTTGCCTGGGTATACTGGTCAGACAAGTTTATGTTTGCCTCTGAAGTATGTTTGAAGGTCATAGAGCTATGACTCCAGCCTAAAACAAATTGATTTTTTAATATAATTCCTTAATAAATAAGATTAATTTGACATTGTTGACAATAAAAATAGCTGTGTATTCTGAGTTAACAACAGAATACACAAGCATTTAATTTTAAGGTGTTACTTAGGTAAACACGTGACATTTACAGTCTATAAAATTGGTTAAATATTTAAAAAGACATGACATACTGACTAGCTCTGTCTAATAACTCAATGTTCACAAGTCTTCTATGTATAATTGCATAAGTAGGTAGTTATAAATGCAATAAACATGCAAAAATATACTTCTTATGTAATTTAAAACTTAAAATTATGCTTAACTAAAAAATCAATATGAAATGTCAGGGTCATTTCCAGTAAGATAAAAATGAAATGAAATTTCTGAAGAAATGTAAGTTCATTCTTGGCCTCTGAAATTTCATAAACTACTATAATATATTTAGACCATTACCCACAACAGAAATTTGTTTAAAAAAACAATTTTGCATGAAAAAGAATGTTTTGTGGTAAACTTTTGCTCTAACATAACTTTTCAAAATTTTAAAAATGTAAAATTAAAAGTAAAACTAAAAGTAAGGCCTCAAGAAGTGATAAAAAGTCAAAAGAAATGGAGGAAGATTCATTAACGTGGGGTTTAGGCATGAAGTTTTATATGAGATTGAGCTGGCTGGGATAAGAGAGAAAATGGTTTTTTTTGCCTGGAGGAGGAAAGCAAGATGGCTGACGAGAGGCAGCTTTCATAAGAAGTTCCCATCCAGAAGGAGGCCAACTGGAATGAAGTGATTTTGGAACAGTTGAAATCAGGGGGTAGATTACAAGGAGAAGAAATTAAAGCGTCCTGCAACCCCACTGACACAAACTGAGAGGATGTAGATGAGAAAGAGGGAAGAGAATATGCACAGTTACAGAGCAGACCAGAGCCGGAGGAACCAAGAGCTAAAGAGAAGGCTGAGGGAACCCTTTCCCCCACTCGGGGGTTCTCCATGGCCAGAAAAACCACAGGACATCACACCTCATCAGAGAGAGCCATAAGGACCAAAGACATAGTTTTTCTGAACCAAAGTACCTTTCCTGAGGTCCCCCTGCTACCTGACAGAATAGTGAACAATGTTGGCTATAGTCACCAGGTGCCACAGCCAATCCACCACCTTTTTCTTTGGTGACCAGATTGGCCCCTGCTGAGGATGGATTGATGAAATTTGCCATAACAAGACCAGCTCTGCAGCTACTACTCAGACCCGTTCTGTCCATTCACCACCACAATGGACCAGCAACAAAGATAAGACACCCAGAACTGAAAGGCAAAGCCTAGCTTCCACAATGGAGCAAGTAATAAATCTAAGCATTGGACCTCCACAAAACAAGATTAATAGAAATCTACCATGCTTACCCATTCTCTTAATAAAAACGAAAGGCTTGAACTCCTCACTGAAGAGGCACAGGCTGGATGACTGGATAGAAAGGTACAAGTCAAGTATGCGCTGCCTTAGGAAACACCTCTAACAAGAATCAGAGGGAAGGGTTGAAAAACTGTATTTCAGGCCTAACAAATCCATCCTCCACAGCTGCAGCTCCCCCTATGACTCCCATAGTCCACTACTGTCTCACTGTGCTCCTGGAGCAGGACTCCAGGGAGATTCCCCATGTCCAATATGATTGGGTTCTCTTTTTCCCCATGCTGTGCTAGGAGAGGCAGGTAAAGAGATCCTCTAGTCCGACATCCTGGTCCACTTTCTCTGAACACATTTTTACTTAGAACTATAACCAGACAAGATGCCCACACTCAATACTATTATTCAACATAGTGCTGGAAGTTCAAGCCAATGAAATCAGGCAGGAGAAGGTAATCAAGGGTATTAGATGGGAACAGAGAGGTCAAGCTCTTGCTCTATGCTGATGATATTATGGGATATTTAGAAATCCCCAGGGACTCAACTATGGGCTCCCAGAAGTGATCAAGAAATTCAGTAATGTGTCAGGAGATATATAATTAACGTCCACAAATAAGTAGCCTTTATATATGCTGATCACAATCAAGCTGAGAACAAAATCAAAGATACAATATGCTTCATAGTACCTTCCTAGAAAATGAAATACCTGGGAATATACCTAACAAAGGACATGAAGGACTTCTACAAAGAGAACTACGAAGTCCTGAAAAGAAGAAGCAGAAGATATTAACAAATGGAAGAGCATACCATGCTCATGGGCTAGGAAGAAGCAGCATCATAAAAATGTCCATACTAGAGGCGGAGAAAGATGGCAGCCGAGTAACAGCTTCCTTGCATCTGGGCACCGTGAGTCTGGGGAGATAGGACTCCAGGCATCTCTGGCTGGTGGGATCTGCCTATCATCACCCCTGAGAGGATACAGGGAGTCAGTGAGAGACTTCTGGACCCCAAGAGGAGGACTAAAACAGTGGAAAACCGGAAGGTGGTCGCGTGTGTTCAATCCGTCTAAACCCGCCCGCAACTGTAAGTTCAGTAGCAGCGAGACTGCAAACCAGAAAGGCCTTACCTGTGAACTGTTTTGGTGTCTTTTGACTTGGCACTCAGCTGAACTGCCTTGGGGAGAGCCTGAGCGGGAGTGCGGAGAACTTTGGCCGTTGTCTAGGGCCCAAGTCTGAGCCGCTGAGCCAGACAGAGCTAATAGTGTTTGGCTCTGGGTCACAGGCAGCCATTGTGAGCGATCTGCCCCAGCAAGCTCCGCCCTCAGGGTCGCAGAGCTAGAATTGGGTGGGAGCCGGTAACCCAGCAACCAAGTAGCCTAAGGGTGGGGTCTGAGCCACCTAGCAGCCCTAACCCTCGGGGGCAGAGGGAGACCAGTTTTGGCACACAGGGTAAGTGGATAGCCACTTCAGCAGTGATTCCAGCGACAAGCACTTCCCTGGGAAAGCTTCTGCTCAGCCAGTGAACAAGTTCAAAGTGCCTTTTAAGTGGGCTGAAGAGAGATTTAGGGTGTCTACCTGCTGGGGTTTCAGAAACTAGCAGCCTCCAGTCGTATCAGAACTATGATTAACATCTCATACCCCAGAAGACCACGTGTTGCCCAGACAATACTCAATAACATATACATACTGCTTTGTTTTTGGTTGTGTTTTTTTTCTGGTTTGGTTGGGTTTTTTTTTTATTTTGATATTGTTGATGTTGTTTTGTTTTTTAAGTTCAACCTTTTCCATACAGATCCTTTTTCTTTCTCAATTTTTCTAGTTTAATTATAATTTCCCATTGCTGCCTATTTCAATAATTAGAACTTCATTTTTGTTAGTGATCCTACCGCTATTATTTGGTTTTCCACCCAATTTTATCCCGTAAAGTTTTCTGTTTGCTTGTTTTGGTTTGATTTATAGCACTTTTGTCTTTCCTCTCTACAAGGTGGAGGTGGGGTACTGTGTCTGATCAGGTTAGCAAAGAGCTGCTGACCTCAAGGGAACCACCCAAATGGGCACCCCCACAAGGTGTTGTTTTTTTAAGGTTGTATCAAAGTACCCTACTGTACACCTATATTGCTCTGTCTCCCTCTTTCTGTGCCTCTCTTCTTTTTGTCAATATTCCTTTTTACCCACCCCCTCTCCTTTCTCTATTTTTCTTTTTTTTTCTTAACACTCGGTCCTCCTTTCTTTCATCCCTTTTTTGCTCTTCAACCTTCTCACCCTTCTGGTCCTGTAACCCTTAGTCCACAGGCACAAGAACTTAAAGAGCAAGAGGAAGTGAAAGGAAAATTAGGGCAAGGAAACAGATAAAAGAAATCACTCAGGAGGAAGAATCAGCAGAAAACTCCAGGCAACATGAAGAACCAACCCAGAACAACCCCGCCAAGGGACCATGAGGTAGCTACTGCAGAGGATTCCACCTATAAAGAAATGTTAGGAATGACAGAAAGGGAATTTAGAACACACATGTTGAAAACAATGAAAGAAATGATGGAAACAATGAAGGAAACTGCTAATAAAGTGGAAAATAACCAAAAGGAAATTTAAAAACAGAATCAAATAAGAGATGAACGATATGAAGAATATAAAAAGGATATAGCAGAGCTGAAGGAACTGAAACAGTCAATCAGGGAACTTAAAGATGCAATGGAAAGTATCAGCAACAGGTTAGACCATGCAGAAGAAAGAATTTCAGAGGTAGAAGACAAAGTTTTTGAGATAACTCAGATAATAAAAGAGGCAGAAAAGAAGAGAGAGAAAGCAGAACGTTCACTGTCAGAATTATGGGACTTTATGAAGCATTCCAACATACAAGTTATAGGAATTCCAGAAGGGGAAGAAGAATGCCCCAGAGGAATGGAAGCCATACTAGAGAATATTATAAAAGAAAATTTCCCAAATATCACCAAAGATTCTGACACACTGCTTTCAGAGGTCTATTGGACCCCAGGTCGCCTCAACTCTAACCGAGCTTCTCCAAGACACATTGTGATGAACCTGTCCAAACTCAAGACAAAAGAAAAGATTCTGTAAGTTGCCAGGAGTAAGCACCAGTTGACCTACAGGGGCAAATCCATCAGAGTGACCGCAGACTTCTCTAATGAAACTTTCCAAGCAAGAAGACAATGGTCATCTACCTTTAATCTACTTAAACAGAACAATTTCCAGCCCAGAATTCGGTACCCTGCTAAGCTAAGCTTAAAAATTGGCGGAGAAATCAAATCATTTACGGATATACAAACATTGAGGAAATTCGCCACAACAAGACCAGCTCTACAGGAAATACTTCAACCTGTTCTGCACACTGACCACCACAAGGGATCAGCAGCAAAGTAAGAACTCAGAAATTAAAGGACAGAACCTAACCTCCACACTAATGCAAAAGACAAAACTAAGCAATGGACTCTCACAAAATAAGACGAACAGAATACTACCACACTTATCAATTATCTCAATAAATGTTAATGGCTTGAATTCCCCACTGAAGAGACATAGATTGGTTGACTGGATTAAAAAACACAAGCCATCCATTTGCTGTCTGCAAGAAACACACTGGCTTCAAAAGACAAATTATGGCTCTGAGTCAAGGGTTGGAAGACAATTTTTCAGGCAAATGGAATTCAGAAGAAAAGAGGAGTTGCAATCTTATTTTCAGATACATGTGGATTTAAAGGAACTGAAGTCAAAAAAGACAAAGATGGTCACTTTATATTGGTCAAGAGAAAAATACAACAAGAAGACATTTTAATTCTAAATATTTATGCACCCAATTTAACTGCTCCCAGATTCTTGAAACAGACCTTACTCAGTCTGAGCAATATGATATCTGATAATACCATAATAACAGGGGACCTTAACAGTCCTCTTACAGAGCTGGACAGATCCTCTAAATAGAAATTAAACAAGGATATAAGAGATTTAAATGAGACCCTAGAACAACTGTGCTTGATAGACGCATATAGAACACTCCATCCCAAAGATAAAGAATATATATTCTTCTCATCACTCCATGGAACATTCTCCAAAATTCATCATATCCTGGGACACAAAACAAATATCAACAGAATCAAAAGAATTGAAATTTTACCTTATATCTTCTCAGACCATAAGGCACTAAAGGTGGAACTCAACTCTAACAAGAATGCTCCACCCCACCCAAAGGCATGGAAATTAAACAATCTTCTGTTGAATAACAGATGGGTGCAGGAAGAAATAAAACAGGAAATCATTAACTTCCTTGAGCATAACAACAATGAAGACACAAGCTACCAAAACCTGTGGGATACTGCAAAAGCAGTTTTGAGAGGAAAATTCATCGCTTTAAATGCCTACATTCGAAAAACAGAAAGAGAGCACATCAACAACCTCACAAGAGATCTTATGGAATTGGAAAAAGAAGAACAATCTAAGCCTAAACTCAGAAGAAGAAAAGAAATATCCAAAATCAAATCAGAGATCAATGAAATTGAAAACAAAAGAATCATTCAGAAAATTAATGAAACAAGGAGTTGGTTTTTTGAAAAAATAAATAAAATAGATAAACCATTGGCCAGACTAACGAGGAATAGAAAAGTAAAATCTCTAGTAACCTCAATCAGAAACGATAAAGGGGAAATAACAACTGATCCCACAGAGATACAAGAGATCATCTCTGAATACTACCAGAAACTCTATGCCCAGAAATTTGACAATGTGAAAGAAACGGACCAATATTTGGAATCACACCCTCTCCCTAGACTCAGCCAGGAAGAAATAGACCTCCTGAACAGACCAATTTCAAGCACTGAGATCAAAGAAACAATAAAAAAGCTTCCAACCAAAAAATGCCCTGGTCCAGATGGCTTCACTCCAGAATTCTATCAAACCTTCAAGGAAGAGCTTATTCCTGTACTGCAGAAATTATTCCAAAAAATTGAGGAAGAAGGAATCTTCCCCAACACATTCTATGAAGCAAACATCACCCTGATACCAAAACCAGGAAAAGACGCAACCAAAAAGGAGAATTTCAGACCAATCTCACTCATGAACATAGACGCAAAAATTCTCAACAAAATCCTAGCCAATAGATTACAGCTTATCATCAAAAAAGTCATTCATCACGACCAAGTAGGCTTCATCCCAGGGATGAAGGCTGGTTTAACATACGCAAGTCTATAAACGTTATCCACCATATTAACAGAGGCAAAAATAAAGATCACATGATCCTCTCAATAGATGCAGAAAAAGCATTTGATAAAATCCAGCATCCTTTTCTAATCAGAACACTGAAGAGTATAGGCATAGGTGGCACATTTCTAAAACTGATTGAAGCTATCTATGACAAACCCACAGCTAATATTTTACTGAATGGAGTAAAACTCAAAGCTTTTCCTCTTAGAACTGGAACCAGACAAGGTTGTCCTCTGTCACCTTTACTATTCAACGTAGTGCTGGAAGTTCTAGCCAATACAATTAGGCAAGACAAGGAAATAAAGGGAATCCAAATGGGAGCAGAGGAGGTCAAACTCTCCCTCTTTGCTGACGACATGATCTTATACTTAGAGAACCCCAAAGACTCAACCACAAGACTCCTAGAAGTCATCAAAAAATACAGTAATGTTTCAGGATATAAAATCAATGTCCACTAGTCAGTAGCCTTTGTGTACACCAATAACAGTCAAGATGAGAAGCTAATTAAGGACACAACTCCCTTCACCATAGTTTCAAAGAAAATGAAATACCTAGGAGTATACCTAACGAAGGAGGTGAAGGACTTCTATAAAGAAAACTATGAAATCCTCAGAAAGGAAATAGCAGAGGATATTAACAAATGGAAGAACATACCATGCTCATGGATGGGAAGAATCAACATTGTTAAAATGTCTATACTTCCCAAAGCAATCTACCTATTCAATGCCATTCCTATCAAAATACCAACATCGTACTTTCAAGATTTGGAAAAAATGATTCTGCGTTTTGTATGGAACCGGAAAGAACCCCGTATAGCTAAGGCAGTTCTCTGTAACAAAAATAAAGCTGGGGGCATCAGCATACCAGATTTTAGTCTGTACTACAAAGCCATAGTGGTCAAGACAGCATGGTACTGGCACAAAAACAGAGACATAGACACTTGGAATCGAATTGAAAACCAAGAAATGAAACTAACATCTTACAACCACCTAATCTTTGATAAACCAAACAAGAACATACCTTGGGGGAAAGACTCCCTATTCAATAAATGGTGTTGGGAGAACTGGATGTCTACATGTAAAAGACTGAAACTGGACCCACACCTTTCCCCACTCACAAAAATTGATTCAAGATGGATAAAGGACTTAAATTTAAGGCATGAAACAATAAAAATCCTCCAAGAAAGCATAGGAAAAACACTGGAAGATATTGGCCTGGGGAAAGACTTCATGAAGAAGACTGCCATGGCAATTGCAATAACAACAAAAATAAACAAATGGGACTTCATTAAACTGAAAAGCTTCTGTACAGCTAAGGAGACAATAACCAAAGCAAAGAGACAACCTACACAATGGGAAAGGATATTTGCATATTTTCAATCAGACAAAAGCTTGATAACTAGGATCTATAGAGAACTCAAATTAATCCACATGAAAAAAGCCAACAATCCCTTATATCAATGGGCAAGAGACATGAATAGAACTTTCTCTAAAGATGACAGACGAATGGCTAACAAACACATGAAAAAATGTTCATCATCTCTATATATTAGAGAAATGCAAATCAAAACAACCCTGAGATATCATCTAACCCCAGTGAAAATGGCCCACATCACAAAATCTCAAAACTGCAGATGCTGACGTGGATGTGGAGAGAAGGGAACACTTTTACACTGCTGGTGGGACTGCAAACTAGTACAACCTTTCTGGAAGGTAGTATGGAGAAACCTCAAAGCACTCAAGCTAGCCCTCCCGTTTGATCCCGCAATCCCATTACTGGGCATTTACCCAGAAGGGAAAAAATCCTTTTATCATAAGGACACTTGTACTAGACTGTTCATTGCAGCTCACTTTACAATCGCCAAAATGTGGAAACAGCCTAAATGCCCACCAACCCAGGAATGGATTAACAAGCTGTGGTATATGTATACCATGGAATACTATTCAGCCATTAAAATAAATGGAGACTTTACATCCTTCGTATTCACCTGGATGGAAGTGGAAGACATTATTCTTAGTAAAGCATCACAAGAATGGAGAAGCATGAATCCTATGTACTCAATTTTGATATGAGGACAATTAATGACAATTATGGTTATGGGGGTGAAGCAGAAAGAAGGAAGGAGGGAGGGGGGTGGGGCCTTGGTGTGTGTTACACTTTATGGGGGCAAGACATGATTGCAAGAGGGACTTTACCTAACAATTGCAATCAGTGTTACCTGGCTTATTGTACCCTCAATGAATCCCCAACAATAAAAAAAAAAAAAAAAATTATTGAAGAAGCTGCAAAAGGAAGGAATGTAAGCAAAGATGAAAGATTCCAATGGAAGACAGACAGGTCCCACTGCTCGGGGAGGACCTAAGCTATAAAAAAAAAAAAAAAAGTCCATACTGCCCAAAGCTATCTGCAGACTGAAGGCAATCCCCATGAAAGCACTGACGTCATATTTTGAAGAACTTGAAACTTCACTTCATGTGGGAATGAGAAAAAACCCAAACAGCCAAAGTAATTCTAAGAAATAAAAATCAATCTGAACGCATCACATTACCAGACTTCAGGTTACACTACCAGGCTAGAGAGTTCAAAACAGCAAGATACTGGTATAAAAACAGCGACATAGATCTATGGAATACAATAGAGAACCTCGAGATGAAACCAGCTGCGTATAGCCGTTTCATCTTCAATAATCCAAACAAAAGCAAACAAGGGAAAAGAATGCCTATTTAATAAATGGTGCTGGGTGAACTGGTTACCTACATGTAGAAAACTGAAACTGGACCCACACCTCCAACTGCTTACAAAAATTGACTCTTGTTGGATGAAAGATCTAAATGTAAGACAAGAAGTGAAAAAATGCTAGAAGGTGTGAGAAAAATTCTTGACGGTATTGGCCTGGGAAAAGATTTTAAGCACAAGACTCCATTGGCAATACAAGCAACACCACAAATAAACAAAAGGAACAAGATCAACTTCAAAAGCTTCTGAACAGCTAAGGGTACAACAATGAAAGCAAACAGACATCCTTCAGAATGGGAGAAGGTATTTGCATGCTACGAATCTGACAAAGGGCTGAAAACTAGACTCTACAGAGATTCAAAATGATCAACAAGCAAAAGAGCAAACAATCCCATATATCAGTGGGCAAGAGACAAGAACAGAACCTTTTCTAAAGATAGACAATTGGCTAAAAAACACATGAAAAATGCTCAGCATTCCTAATCATCAGAGAAACACAAATCAAAATTGCTTTGAAATATCACCTAACCTCAGCAGGAATGGCCCACATCACGAAGTTTCAATGCTGCAGATGCAGATGCTGGTGTGGATGTGGAGAGAAGGGAACAATTCTACACTGATGGTGGGAAAAGCAAACTAATATGGCCTCTATGGAAAGAAGTATGGAGAATTCTTAAAGAGCTAAAAGTAGACCGTCCATTTGATCTCACAATCCCATTACTAGGTATCTACTCAGAAGAAATAAATAATTTTATCATAAAGACATTTGCATTAGAATGTTTATCACAGCTCAATTCATAATTGCCCAAATGTGGAACCAACCCAGTGCCCATCCCACAAATGGATTAATAAACTGTGGTATAAATATACCATCAAATACTATTCAGCCATAAGAAAAGAAGGAGACTTCATATCACATTCTCCTTAGTAAAGCATCAAAAGCAAATCCCAAGACCAGAGATGTTGGCGTGGATGTGGAAAAAAGGTAACACTTCTACACTGCTGGTGGGAATGCAAATGAATACATTCCTTTTGGAAAGATGTTTGGGAGAACACTTAGAGATCTAAAAATAGATCTGCCATTCAATCCTATAATTCTTCTACTAGACATATACCCAGAAGACCAAAAATCACATCATAACAAAGATATTTGTACCAGAATGTTTATTGCAGCCCTATTCATGATTGCTAAGTCATGGAAAAAGCCCAAGTGTCCATCGATCCACGAAAGGATTAATAAATTGTGGTAATGTACACCATGGAATATTATGCAGCCTTAAAGAAAGATGGAGACTTTACCTCTTTCATGTTTACATGGATGGAGCTGGAACATATTCAGTCCTACTATGAAACTAATTTATAGCTTTCACATGAAAGCTATAACCCAGTTACAACCTAAGAATAGGGGGAAGGGGGAAAGAGAGGGGAGGGAGGGGGATGTGGGCAGAGGGAGGGGGATTGGTGGGATTACACCTGCGGTGCATTTTACAAGGGTATATGTGAAACTTAGTAAATGTGGAATGTAAATGTCTTAGCACAGTAACTAAGAAAATTCCAGGAAGGCTATGTTAACCAGTGTGATGAAAATGTGTCAAACGGCCTAAAAAAAAAAAGCAAATATTCCATGGAATTAGTAGATGAATAATTAACTACATGCCCACACAAGAGGACACAATTAAATGGGGGAAGAAGAAGGGAAGGAAATTGTGGGCACAGTATAAGGGTACATGGCACACCTGTTGGGTGAAGGGTTTGACTACAACTTGGACTTTACCCAACAAATGCAAACAACGTGGTCTAATCATCTGTACCCTCATATTAATCTGAAATTTTTAAATTGTTGATTTGTTTTTCTAATTACTTTGGTGCTGATGGGGCCACTAACATAGGAATAGTCTCTGCTCTCCTATACTTAAAACAGTGAGGTTTTCAGGAAGTATGAATCTCCTCTTGATAAAATTGCAAGAGATCGTAATTTTTAATTCTAAAATCAGTTTTTTAACAGACATCTTCTTCCTAAGATCTATTTAATTTTGAAAGTTTTGAGTTAAAAATTCTATCCTCTTCATTTAAAATCATAATATCATTTCCTGATGTAGATGTTTGCTTTTGAAAAATTTCAAACTCATTCCTCAAAAGTTCAGCTTGTGCTCTGTCTCACTGCATGGGATTTGCAGTCATACTTTTTGCCATTCGCAGAATTCCTGAGATGATGATGGTCTCCTTTGCCTATTTCATCAGGTCCTGTAACTTTATATCCTGTTCTAATTCTGCTGTTACAGTCTGATACTAAAATGCCCAGAAATGCAATGTTTTCCTTCAGTGTACTGTTGGGCCCTACCATGTGCCTGAGGCCTAGTGCAACTTCCCGATCTTGACTACAAGTAGATCCATGGAGCTACTTCCGCATAGCAATGACTCAGCAAAGCCCGGCCTGAAACTGCCTCTACCTAGATACAGCCAAGGTGGTATCATGCCATTGGTCCAACCCTGTTACCACCCATCACACCACCTCAGTCCCCGCCTCCTTTCCCTGCCCCTTCCACACGCCCTATATAAGCGGCTGCTTGTCACAATAAAGTTGAGTTCCTGCTTTGACAGACTCCCGGCTCCATGTGTTCCTGTTCGCACCGCTGACGCTCACCATCCCGCTCAGCCCCTGGGATGAGATCGGGCTGGCCCCAATCTTCCCTCAACTGTGACTGCCGGAGGACCCGCCAGATTGGTGCCCCATGTGAGGAACTCAGCTCCCCACATGAAGATCCCTGACGGGCCAATTGGTCTGCAGGTGAGTGTACCCCTGTAAATTATGGGGAAGTCCAATTCCGAATTTGACCCTGCTTTGGAATCCCTTAAAATCTTACTCAAAAGCAGAGGACTAGACCTCTCAGATAGTCAGACCCTTCAAGCCTGGGAATGTTTACTTAAGGTCGCACCCTGGCTTCTGGAGAGCAACCTCTTTGACTGGGACACCTGGGATAGGGTTGAAAGATTAATCAGAAGAGCACATATAAAAAGGGGGGAGATTCCCCCGCTTGGGACACTCCCTATTGTATCTGCCTTAAAGCGCTGTTCACACACCCCCGTCCCCCAAGAAAACAGAGGGAGCATTGACCCTGAGAGAAGTGGAGAATAAAAGTCCTAAAGCAGAACCGAGCCCAGATCAGAGCCCTGAATTGGCAGACCTCATTGGCCCACTGAGTCAACCCAAACCTCTCTATCATTCCCTTGACCCTTTTGGGAATCCTCCAACTAAACCTTTCCGGGCCCCCTCTGCACCTCCTCCATATGGTGGAGAAAGTGGTACTGAGGGCAGAGCTACCAACCTTTTTCCGGTTAATATTAATCCCGGAGGTAATCGCCCCATGGCCTGGTACCCCTGGGAGGCTCAAGATCTCAAAGATCTAACAAAGGCAGTTTCTGAGGACAGCCCTAACTCACCCTGGGCAGAAACCATACTTGAAGGGCTAGCGCACCAAGCATGCATAGCCCAAGACTGGAAAGAACTAGCCAAAGTGGTACTCCCGTGCCCCACATTCCTTAAGTGGATGGCCTACTTCCAGGAGGAGTGCCGTGTTCGGGGAGAACGTAATCAGAGCATCCAACCTCCCATACCCATAACTTAAGGCATGTTTTATGGTATGGCTGATTAGTTTTCCACTGGTCTCCAGCAGGCAGCTATTCCTGCTCCTTACCAAGATCAGGTCAGAGACAGTGGACTAGCTGCATGGAAGAAATTAGACGAGGGCCCCACTGAATCCCCCATAGTGGGAATCAATCAGAAACACACAGAGGACCTCTCCACCTTTATAGACAGAGTCCAAAAGAGCCTAAAAAGAAAGTTCCCTGCTGGAGAGTTATGGGACCGATTTGTCCGTTCTTTAGTCTCGGATGGCATGACCACTGATTGTAAGCTCGCCTACGCCAGGTTAAGAAACCAGGCGATGGAGAGGTGGATCATAGCTACTCGAGATGTTGGTCCCACGTCTCATCAAGCAAGGGTGATGGTTTTGGCACTTCAGGCAGACCGCCAGAAAGAACTCCAAACACTTATTAATGCCCTTCAATTAGCCCCTACTGCAGGCAAGCGGACATGTTTCGGGTGTGGTAAAGAGGGCCACTTCAAGTGGGAATGTCCTAACCAAACCAAACGCCCCCCTGACCCACCAGGGGGGAATGGCCCCTGCACCCCCTGCCCTCGCTGTAAAAAAGGCTTTCATTGGGCCCACGATTGCAAATCCAAATTCAATCTCAAAGGTGAGCCTTTAAACTCCCTGTGGGGCTATCCCCAGCCCCATTAAAAAAGGGGAGCAGACCAGTACAAACTCATTGGACCATTCCCCTAGTTGTGGGCATGAGACCAAAAATAACCCTTACAATTGGAGATAAATCCTTCAAATTCCTCATCGATACTGGGGCAGACCTCACAGTTATCAGGAAAGAGGAAGTACCCCAATCTTGGCGACTGATACCTGGACAACCCCTGTTAGGTGTGGGTGGCTGATCTACCTCCTGGGAGACCGGTGCCTGGCTGGGTGGACCCTAGTGGAAACCATGGGGTGGTGTGCCTGCTTGTGGTCCCGGGCCTAACTGCCAATCTCCTGGGTCAAGACATTTTAGGTGAGGCGGAGGCATTTATCACCACTGACCATAACAACTCTCAGGATGATCACCCCCAAGATAAACTGGAAAAGCAATTTCAACAAAAACAGAAAGGGCAGTACTATTATCCAGATAACCCATACCTCGAACCAATCAATCAAGAACACTCCCGGGTTCACCCCCAATTCTAAAGGCCACTGCTCATCCCCCCGTACACCCGGGGTCCCTGTATGGGTAGAGCAGTGGCCTCTCCCTTCAAATAAACTCCAACATCTACATTTGTTAGTCAACCAACAGTTAGACCAAGGGCATTTAATCAAGAAGCCCAATGGCTCTTGGAGACTCCTACAAGACCTCAGAAAAATAAATGACAGAATGATCCCTCTCGGAACCCTCCAGAGAGGTCTCCCCTGGACAACACCTTAGAGGACATCAAAACCTACCAGGATTTTTAGCTACAGGCAATAAATTAGCAGATCAGCTAGCCTCCATGCCACAATGCAATACAGTAACAGAAGCAACACAATTTCACCAACTAACTCATATCAGTTGGAGAGGGCTTAAACACAAGTATCCCCACATACCTGTTAAGGATCTGAAAAAAATCGTTCGTACTTGTCAGTCATGCCAGCCTTTCCTTCAAGTTCCTCCTCTGCAGACCTCGGGCACCAACCCTCGAGGCCTTCGACCCAATCATCTATGGCAAATAGATGTTACTCACTATGCCCCTTTTGGGAAACTTAAATACATTTTCATGTCCATTGACACCTTCTCCTGTGCCTGTTGGGCATCAGCACATGCTGGAGAAAAAACTAAACATGCCATTAGCCATATGCTCCAATGTTTCATTACCCTTCGTCTACCTGATCAAATTAAAACTGACAATGGCCCTTGCTTTACAAGCAAATCCTTTACAAATTTCCTACAAACATGGAAAATTTCACACTCCACTGGCATACCACACAACCCCCAAGGTCAAGCTATCATTGAAAGATTCAATCCAACCCTTAAGGGTCAATTACAAAAACAAAAGGGGGAGTCTATACCCCCTCACGATCAATTGAAAAAGGCTCTATTCACACTAAATATCTTAAATTTTTCCAAAGAAGTCCCACACTTATCTCCCTTTCAAAAGCATTGGTCTTCATCGAAGACCTATAGTTCCATCTGGGTCCGATGGCGAGATCCGCTTACGGGAGGGTGGAGAGGACCAGACCCACTCCTTACAGCAGGGAGAGGTTTCAGATGTGTTTTCCCTCAAAACAAGAAAAAACCCATTTGGGTTCCAGCAAGAGACCTTAAATACTTGCCCCAACAAGAAAAGGATAACCTTAATTTATCCAGGGGGTCTAACGCCCCTGAGAAGTGTCTTTCTACTTCCCCCCCAGAAGGAACCCCCAATGAAGAAGCAACTGCTTCCACTGCTGATGATGCTAATGATGTTCATCCCCCGCAGTGATCCGGAGTCTCATAGCATCTAGGGAGGCATCTGTTTATTTTTGCAGGAGAAGTGCTGCTTTTATGCCAACAGATCTGGGATCATGCAAAACAAGATCAAAACACTCCAAGAAGATCTAGAAAAGAGAAGAAAAGAAATTTTAAAAAATCCCCTGTGGACGGGCCTACATGGTTTTTTACCCTACCTTCTTCCCCTGACCCTTACTTACCCTTATGTTAGTTATCACCTTTGGACCCTGTTAAAAAGGTTAGAGGCTATAAACTTAAATCAGGTCGAGGTCCGATATCACCAGCTCATTAACCACGAATCTAACTATTACTCTTAACCGCCCTCCATAGCACTGATGACCGGTAAGATCCCAAAACTGGGACAACCTAAGACAGGATATGGAGAGGCTACACAGTGGATTACATTCATAGTACCCAAAGATGGGTAAGATCACTCTGCGTTCAGTCAACCTAAGACAGGGACCAAACCGTTGACGTTTGTATCCCCATGACGGGTAAGACTGAAACTGCAAGAGCAGGCAACCTAAGACAGGGACTATGTTTTTCCACCATACAAAAAACAAAAGGGGAATTGTTGGGCCCTGCCATGTGCCTGAGGCCTAGTGCAACTTCCCCATCTTGACTAGAAGTAGATCCATCGAGCTACTTCCGCATAGCAATGACTCAGCAAAGCCCGGCCTGAAACTGCCTCTACCTAGGTATAGCCAACGTGGTATCATGCCATTGGTCCAACCCTGTTACCACCCATCACACCACCTCAGTCCCCACCTCCTTTCCTCGCCCCTTCCACACACCCTATATAAGTGGCTGCTTGTCAGCAATAAAGTTGAGTTCTTGCTTCCACAGACTCCTGGCTCCATGTGTTCCTGTTTGGGCTGCCGACGCTCACCATCCAGCTCAGCCCCTGGGACGAGATCGGGCTGGCCCCGACCTTCCCTCAATTGCGACTGCCGGAGGACCCAGCAGTGTACCTTGGCTTGTACTCTTAGGGTTCCTTGCCATGTATGAACTGTTCCATAATTTAAGGAACTTTCATGCTATTACTGAGAGCCGTGTATTCAGGACAGTAGGCCCTCATTTGCAGGTGTGTTCCTCTATAACTCGGTGTCCAGTCATAACCTTAGACACATTCTTCCTGTGTCTAATTAAATTCAAGCAGCCTTTTCATCAGGTTTGCTGTCCAGCTTATCTAAATGAGCTTCCCTTAGGAGAAATAGCATACTGCAAAAATTGTTTCATTGGTTTTCTTTTTGTTTGTTTGTTTGTTTAGCTTTTTGGTATCTGAAATAAAAAACAAAGAATTTAGATTCCATCAAGGTAATTTTCTATGTAGCTTTTATTTGGGTTTTTATCACTTTGGAAAAGTGAGCTTTCAAAAGGTAGTTTTCATATCAATGTAACATTAAGTATTGCTTTTCAAGTGTTTTGATTGTCCCTCTGGTGAAATGACTAACTGATTTTATAGTGACCTGTGATGATATTCTGATCAAGTATTTGAGCCTTTAATATGTCTGAAAAACTTTCCCTGAATCTAACTCTAATTTAAGTCCCTTTAACCACAAATTGATTTGGGACCCAGGAAAACATCTAAAATTAACCTCTCATTTTGTAGAAATATAATTTATTAGGGTTATTTGATAAACCACATAAGAAATATACAAATGATAAGTGAGACTAAGTCTTGAAGGAGCTTAGGAAATTTCACCACATAATATGACTCCTTGGTGTCAGGGTCCCACCCTGGGGGCAGGGTCTGCTAAGACCTGTGGAACTGGTGTGACCAACTGTAGAAATAAAAAGTTAGAAATGACAATAAGGAAAAAGACACAAGACACAGAATAGAACTTTCAAAGGTGAGAGCTCAGGGGACCACCACCCATTCATGCACTCTGGTGAGTGGCCTCAAGTCTCTGTTCCACTCAGCTTTTATTGAAATCTATCTGCCTGGGTAGTAAGCTGAGGGAAGGAACAAAAAAACACTCTGAGTGAGCATATCAGCTCCAATTGTTCTTATTATTAACTTTAAGGATTATGAGCAGTTTTGAGGAATTTGAAACTTGAGCCTTCTGTGGGGGAAGCCTCCTGTCTGGAGTCACACACACAGATTCCTAGACAGGTATTAAACTCTGCTAGTTCACTGTGGAGTAAAACACCACTGGCATTAATCTCCTCTGAGGAATTGGTAGGAGAGGGGCATTTTCCTCTCATCACCACCACAGAGGATTTTCCTCTGCAATAAGGGATGTTAAGCCCTCTTGCCTATATCTCAGGGCTAGAGCTACTCCCTTGGTCTCTGCCACAGCCAAATGCAAATCTCCACTATGGGTATCTGCTTTGTCTGTTTAATGGGCAGCAAACAACCTAGAAGATGTACCTATTCCAGGCCTTGTCGTAATCCCTTTCATGGCCATTACCTTCCTCAGAGTGTTCACATACCCAGCAGGGTATTTGTGTAAGCTGTATCCCCAGTAGGCCACGGTTTCAGAAAAGGCCAGAAACTCGTTCAGAAAATGAACTTAACAATGGCTGGCTTAACGATAAATTATCTGACTTTTCTTTGTTCTGACTCCTTCAGCTTACTTTTTAATTTTCCCTTTTTCTGGGGGTGACCTCCCCTGCCAAGAATGGGGTCTTCAGTCCCCATCCTGCCTGCACTTGGCATAAAATGTGCTTCCAACTAAAACCCTCTAGATTGACAAGCTCTTGGAAGGGTCTTTCCGTCTATCCATGTAACCAGATGGACCCATGCCTTACCTGCTATCTCAATATATTGCAGAAAAGATGATCAAGAACGTAATCTGACCTGCCCCAAGTCATTGTAAACATATGCTTGTGTCTCAGGTGAATCTCAACCTGTTTCCCCCATCCATTTATCCTTCCTAGATGCCAGTTATTGCTTGTAAATGGAATTACCTATATTCCCCTCCCCACCCCTCTAAAAAGAGGATATTAAAATATGTGGCTCCCACTGAGATCCTGGGCAATCACTTGGTATTTTAACCCCTCTGCATGGTAATAAACTCCTTCTTATTATTAAACAGCTTTAATTGTGAGTTGTTCTTCCAGCAAGCTTTCAGAAGAAAGGGGACATTTCCCCTCCTATACTTTGACATAGCTGGTTGGATCTTCCAAGCTGCTCTGCTCTCCTGAAAGCCACTGTGAAGAGAACTGAACATATGACCAACTAGACACCTGAACGGACCTGTCAGATGCCCAGTTTTCCTGTCTAGTGTGCTCAGATGGAGTAGATGGTATAGACCATCGTTCTTTTCAAATTTAAGATTAATGAGGAAAAAGTTTTTGGTAAATGACTAGTGTTTTTAAAACACACTGTATTTATGGGGTTTTGTACTTTTTGAAATAGATATTCATATTGTCTCATTCACTCTGTTCTCCGAAATACCCATTGTTGTTCATCATTGTGTTTCTGTGTCATTTTGTAATCAAACACTTTATAGGGGAGAATGCAGGCTAAGTGCCCCATTAGCTCATGTTCAGGCCAACTCTCAGGCTCACCAGTTACATAGTTCGGACCACATCAGCTGCTATTAAGACAAACTTTGGTATAAGTCCCCATGCTTGTCTTCTGACCAAGTAGGAATTTGAATTGCCCTCAGTCTGGAAAATTTCTGCTATTTTCAAAGTTTATGCTCTACTCCAAAATTATGTCCCATTAAAATATTACAAAATGAATGAAAGGGACAGATAGGTACACTCATTCCCAAGTGAGTTTCTGTTCATATCACTGATTTTGACAGCTGGCATCTTAGCATTTGATCCATTACCTGTTTTGTAAAGTTACTTACTGGCCTGTTGTGAGAGGAAAGAGTTTAACCATATGTATCCCTGTGTCCTCTCCTCTGACCCCTCCTGATTTTGGTGCCTCTGCAGGTACCTGCACTGGGCCCACAGCCCAGTGGGAGCTGCCACAGTCCACTGGGAGCTGCCCACTGCAACACTGGAGAGAGGACAGGTGTGCTGGCCAGGTGGGTTGCTGCCTTCCAGTCCCTGATGCCAATTACAGAATCCCAAAAGGGCACTTAGGAACACCCAGTGCCCACTGACTCTGAGCTGTACCCTGCTAGCACACACCAACTCCTAAGCACACAGTCAGTGGAGAAGCAATTCTGAGGTCAACCCTTTTGACCCCTGAAGAAATGACTATGAGCAGAGCCTATCCCTGAGTAGCACATGCTGGAGCTGCTCCAATGCCATAAAACCTGTAGGGGACAGAGCCACTTATTCAGGCAGAACCTGGCACCATTCACTGCAGGGGTCCTGGAGCCCAGGGTGGGGCTGGAGAGGACAGATTCAGGAGAACTGTGAGATAGTCAACTTCAGCCAGGAGTAGGGACAGGGCAGAGAGGAGCTACTGACCACTCTGCTGTCAGAAACCAGAATCAGATTCTGACTCCTTGTCATAAGCAAGAGGGTCTTGAAGGCTTTTTCAAGAGGTCCTTGTTAGAACTAAACCCTATAAAACCACCTTCTATAAAGGACAGTTACAGGCCCCAAGGAAACTAAGAAACAAGTTCCTCATGAACAAAAGGGCACTAAGGTTAGGCCAGCAGCGTCCTCTGCTGTCAGCAAGTGGGATGGCAGGAGGGTGGTGGGAGAGTGCTGGTCACCTTGGAAGGGGACAGAAGGCAGTCTCTGTCCTCACAGTGAACAGGAGACAACTCAGAACAGGTGCCATGTGACTGGGCCTTGCTGTTCTCCTGGCCCCTGGGGGACAGCATCTTGGTGGCAGTCACTCTGCTGAGCTCAGAACTGGCGCAGGGTCACTGGGCTCTAAGCAGGCCCTGGATGATGGAGGAGCTGGAGAAGCCCCTACCAGGCAGAGGGAGCAGAGCCCCCGGGCTGCTGGGTGTGGATGTGGTGGAGATGGCCCCACCCACAGAGGAGCTGCAGGCAGATTTCAGCTGCAGTGCTATGTGCAGGCTCGGTGTGAGACCAGGCCCGCTGGGTGCTCGGTGCCCTGTGCTGATGGAAGGGGGTGGGGGCAGTAACCGGCACCTGGAGTCAGAGACCCTCACTCAGAGCCCCGCTCTGCCACTGTCTGCCTGCATCCTATGTGTGCTGCCACCCCCGTATGATACTGTGTCTTCCTCTCTGCCAGCTGAGAAGGGTACCTGGTCACTGCACAGCAGTCAGGATGGTGAGATTCACAACAGGCTAAAGGTACCACCCTCGTAAGGGATGCTGCCCACCCAGAAGATTCAGAGGTACCAATAACAACCGAAGGTGCTAATTTCTCCATTGATGTTTCTTGGAATCTATTCATCTTCCAGAAAAGCTGAGAACAGGATTCCATACAGAGAAAACTTCTGAGCACAAAACACAGACTAACATGAAGTGTTTTAAAGAGCTGTCCAAGCAGACAGTGCCACCATTTCATTCTTGGCCACAGTTACGGAGGCTCAGTGGCTGTGGAAGCAGCTCCAAAGTGGGCTGGTGCCCTCAGCAGAGCAGGTCATCTGGGAAATTTGCCTTTAGCCCTGGCTGAACCAGGCAGTTCTAGGTGCTGATGCTTCCTCATAATGGCCTGCCCTTCATCCTCATGTACCCCCAGCACATCTGCTGCTCCCAGCACAGAGACCAGAGGCTCTTTAAGATATAGGAAGACAAGAGGGGAACGCTCAGGAAGAATAGATCCACTGGGGATATTCTCTACCACTTTCACTGTTGGTGCAGTCTCACATCTCTTGGTGACAAAAACATTCTGATTAAAAAAAAAAAATCTTTCAAAAGGGAAAAATTTCAGCCAGGAAATGTTTCAAGCATTCCAGTCCTATGACCTCTGGAGAAATGCTGACAGAGGGAATGCCAGGTTTGATCAAGTTTATCCTCCCCACACCTACTTCCCTTTCTGTTCCAAGAGGGGTGAAGATCCTATTCCTCAGGGAGCTGTTTCCCAAAGGTCCATCCCACAGAGCACTGAATACCTTACTAGGCACGTTGGCCAGGTCCATAAGGGGCAGGGGCGCTTAGCCAAAGATGTCATTATCGGTCTCATCTTTCACTGTGGGCTATGTGTGGTTTTGTCTGGAATTAATGGAAATGGGACTCCCACGTTAAACTTTGTGACAACTTCCCTGGGAAAGCACTGAAATAACTTACTGCTGCATTGACAATGTCTTCTGTCACCTGATCACACCATTCACAAATTCATTCTTTTAAGAACTGTTACTTGTACTCAAAGGTAGGGCTCCCTTAGGGCATACGAAAAACAAGTAAATGAGCAAATGATATCGTATACTTAAAACCACCTATGGATTCTCATGGGTAAAAGGAGAGAGAGACACATCCACCGAAGAGTCAAGAAAATGTTGCAGCAGAGTTAGCCCTGGAGCTGAGCCAGCATATAGGAATATGGACTAAGAAGAGGGCAGGTCAAGGAGATGGGGAAGAAGACCATGCTCCAGGCAGTGGGGATGACATGAGCAAGGACATGGCTCTGCCAGACAGGAATCTCACTGTGTTGTCCTCAGCACAAAGATGGGGCTGAAGAAGGGAGAAATGATGAAAAGGAAGAACTGGTCCAAGACCTGGGTCATGAAGAGTTTTCCAAGGCCATGATTAGAAAATTAAACTTTACCTAGGGCCAGGTGTGGTGGTTCACACACATTATCCCAGCACTGTGGGAAGCTGAAGGGGGAGGACCACTTGAGCTCAGAAGTTAGAGACCAGACTGAGTAAGAGCAAGACCCCATCTCTGCTACCAATAGAAACACTAGCCAGTCATCGTGGTGGCACTTGCAGTCCCATCTCCTCAAGAGGCTAAGGCAGAAGGATCACTTGAACCCAGGAGTTTCATTTTGTTCTGAGCGAGGCTGACTCCATAGCACTCTACTCGGGGTGACAGAGCAAGACTCTATCTCAAAAAGAAAAGAAAAGAAAAGAAAACAACAACAAAAAATATTTTACCTAGAAGATGAACAATAAAATGTTCAACAGGGAGTAAAATGAATTCAAACAATAATTTAGATGCATGTTAGGGAAGGGAGGAAAATGAAGTGGAAGAGGCTAAATGGACTCTATCCCAGAAACTGCAGTGTCAGTAAAGAAAACTCCCTTCTCAGCAGGAACTTGAGTCAGAGACATGCTGGAGAGGCCTGTGAAGCTTGATCAGGATGTTCTAGAAGCCAGGAGTGTTTCTAGAGGGAGTGGATGAACCTACCTGAAGGATCCACGGAGAAGCTCCCCCATCCACCAGGCTCCACAAACAAAAGAACAGGACACGGAGGCCCTCGGGGCTGCTCCAGGCAGTGAGGGCTGTGCCATTCCTGGGGCCGTTGCCTCGTTCATCCTCCTAACTTTTTGGTCCTGGAATAACAGCAAACCTACATAATCAAAGTCTGATGTTCTCACAACTTATGTGGGCTCTTCTGTTTTCCCCTTAAAACAAAGGGACCCGTACTTTGTACAAATTCCAAAGTACAATTTGCTGTTGATTAGTGAAAAGTGAAAGACCTATAATCCCCTCTTCCTAAAAGATTCCTTACTATCATCATATTACCAGACTGGTGAGCAAAAAGCCTTGGCCAACATCTCCCTGGGGTTCCCTGGAGTTCTTTTAAACTTCTCCCACTGTTTTTGGGAACTGACACACACAAGAAAAGGTGGGAAGTGGCAGGGGACTGTCTTTTGTTATTTGTGCTACAGCACATGTGCAGATAAACTAACTGGAGACCTGGTACCCACAGGGGCAGGGTTGGGGGGAGGGGCTGGAGTGCCCCTCTCAGCTGGACCAGAGGTCAAGGCTCTTGTCTTCAGTGAAGATGGGATGATTAGAATTTAAATCAACAATAGCTGAGAGCCGAGAGTCCTTTCTTTAAAAGCTTCATTGTTTCTGCTCATGACCAAGACAATGGCATTTTTATAGAAAAGTGAGAGCCCATGCTCCTAATTTGCTGGCAAATTAATACATTTCTCTTTCTTTCTCCTCTAACGGTTGTGGGACAATGAGGTCAATGGAGAGAATGAACACCCAAACACTGTATTTGAGATGAAAAACACTTTATTCAGCTGGCAGAGCTACAGCAAATCTAAAAATGTCAAAATGGCCACACTCTCCAAATGGCTTGGTCTCTCTCTTTTTATCTCCAGTCAAAAAGTTCCAGCCCATGGAGACCTTTCCCACTGGTCAGTTTGGATCAACCTGGAGAAGATGTTCCAGCCCCCACAGAACTACAGGAATTCACGCAAGTGGAAATTTCCAGGTCCTAGGAAGTTAAGTTTCTATAAACTCCCTAGAGCTGAGTCACCATGGGGAGGACCCCACAGATGTATCCTTGGGATCTTCCTGAGAAGACCTCTGTTCTCCTAGACCCCACCCTTCCCAAGTATCCTCTCTCAAAACCACTTGCCCTGGTTCTTTTGATGTGCCTTTGAGAGCCACTGCCGAGCTTTCAGTAACAACAAGGTTTAATTCAAGTCCAAGGTGGCCACTGGTCCAAGTCCCGAAGTCCAAAGGTGAGAAAACCTGGAATACTGATGTCCACTGGAGGGAAATGGGTATCCCAATGCCCAGAGAGTGACCTCTGTCTCTTTGTTCTCTTCAGCCCCTAGGGTTCTGGACAATGTCCACTCACATTGAGGGAAGATCCCCCACTTCCATCCCACTGACTCACATCCTAATCCCCTCTGGAAACACCCTCACAGATACACCTGGAAATCATGCTTTCACATTGATATGGATACCCTTTCACCAAAATAGAGGCTAAACTTCTCAGAAGCTGAGAATCCACCTCACTCTCAAGATCCACTGAATGGGCTCCTCACCACGCCCAGGGATAGGCTCAGGTTCTGTCCTGAACGATTTGGATGAAGATAGCAAAGCCTCAGGGGAGTCCTGGTGCCACCGTGCGCATATTGTCCATGGCGTGTACTCTGTTCCTCCACTGCTGTCAGGTGGGGGCTGTTTTGTTTTCTGTCACTCACTCTTAGGGAGCCCTGCTTATTTGTTGTGTGATAGGCTTTACACAAATGGGAAATAGGAAAACGAATGGGTCCTCTGGAAAGCATTCCTGATCATGAAGGAGAGCAGGGAGTCAGCACAGCCTCCTCATTCCAGCCCTCCTACTGACATCACCTCCACAGATGAGAGACTTTGAGAATTACACATCAGGATTTAGAGAAAAGTACATTAAACATTGCTCCTGTTTCCTTCCAACTGACTGCCCTGGAATTGCTAAGAAAAATGGCACCAGGTAATAGAGCCATATCCTTTCCTGTTTTCCCCAGAGATAGAATCTCTAACATTAGAATCTTAGTGCTTTTTTTTTTTTTGAGACAGAGTCCCCACCCTATGCCCCTGAGAAGAATCAAATGGAGTCATAGCTCACTGCAACCTCAGACTTGGGCTGTGGGCATACCACTGCCTCAGCCTCCAGAAGCTGCTGGGATTACAGCCCAGCTGGGTTTTTCCATTTTTTTAGGAGTTGGGGTCTCATTCTTGCTCGGGCAAGTCATATTTTGGCTGAAAGATTACTTAAGACATTTTTCAGATCTTAAATTCAAGCACCGTGACTGGTAACAACTAGTTTGAATTTCCCACCAACAACTGCAATCTGCACAGAAACTCACTTTTCCTCATCTGTTATGCCCGTAACTTGCCTTTTTTGCTTTTCTACAAATCAATGATCCCCAGCCCAACACCCAATCCAGACACTTTACAGGCCCCAGCTCCGAACTCCTAGGAGGGTGATTTGAGGTTCTGCACCTGGCTGCCACGTCATGACTTTCCTCTGTGTCTTGGTGACTCTCTCTATGGACTCAGCACAGACCAGGCCATCAAGCCCGGAATTATCACATTAGTATCTTTTCCAAGGACAGGCCTGAGAAATAATAAATGGGCAGTGCCCCTGCCCCAAGAGCAACCCAATCCCTGAATACAGATAAATTCATGTCATCAGAAGATACAGGGAGGAGTTCCAGGCCCCTGCTTGGTGATGCCTCTGACATGGTGACTGAGCATGAAAACACCACCTTTGTCCAGGGTCACATGTGTTCCTGTTTGTAAAATGCTCAGTTCTACCCAGGAACTGTTTCAGCATAAAGTATGTAAATAAATCAGCCTGGTTCCTGCATCGTGGGGAAAGTGCTATTCCCTCTAACCTTCATCCTTCATGCTGGGCATGGCCTCGCCTTCAGTGCTCTCATCTCTGACAGTGAGGATGGGGCAGCCCCTCACCTGTGCAGACTCCAGGAGTTGGGAGGAGGTTCCTCTTGTGACACAGGCTGTGTGCAGAGGTGGCTAGTTTCTCTGCTAAGGCAGCTGTGCAGAGGGGAGCCCACCTGTCCTGGAGAGGAGCTCTCCGAACTGCGGTAATTTGCATGGAAAAAGCCCCCTGAGAGATCAAGCCTTATGTCTGAACCCAACCAATTCTCCAACCAGCTATCCTGCTCCAACCTCGCCTAGTGCACACATCTCTGGACCAGTAATGCCTAGAAGGACCACGAGGAAGCATTTTTCTCTTTGCCCTTCAGCTCACCTTACTCAGAGGGACCCTCCACCTGCCCTCACACAGCCTCCTGCTCCGTGCATTCTCCTGTGCCCTCCCAGACTCCCCCAGCTGGAGGCCAGGCCTGAGCTCCCCTCACTGGGACACCTGTGTGGTCACTGCCCTCGGGAAGAAGCCCGGGCCTCACAGTGCCTGCAGCTGCCCCACCCTTCCTGCTGGGCCTGTCCTGGGGACAGGGCAGCTTCTGCTACTATGGGACTTTACGTGAGTTGGTTCAGTTCCCTTCTGAATGGGATATCTCCAGGGTGGAGAACGTGTGCTGTATATATCAGTGTATCCAGAGAGTGACACACATGAACAAGACTATAATCGCTTTCCATGAGTGACAAGTCTTTTATTACATATATTTCAAGAATATGTCTAGTATACATTTTGTATATCATATACTACATATGGCACACATTTTCCATAAGTACACTAGAAAGTACCACAGGGATTATGGTGAGATCAACAACAAGATGATCTCTTCTCTGAGACAGATACACACCGTACCAACACGACGGCAGGAATGATACAGAAAATAGATTCTCTGTCTGGCCCACCTACCCCACAGGTGTGAATACACAGAAACGCTGCAATAGTTCCCATGCAGTTCTTGAAGGGTCTCGGATCCCACTCAGGCCCCCTCACCAAAGCTGGTCCAGCAGAACTTTGGCTCATGCTTATTTCAGGGGTCACAGGAATAGGCTATGTCCAGCAGACTGCACGACCAGGCTTGGACAGAGGACAGTCAGCAAGTCCTCCTTCCTTACCTTTCAGAGTCCATCAAAGGAGCAAAATATAGCTGAACCAAAGATGCTGGGAGGCTGGGTTCTCTGAAGTACCTGACTGTGACTATGTTGGAAGAAGATTCCAACACTTTAGTGAAGGCCTTACAAAGTCTGTCAAGTGGCTTAGAACCAGGAGGTCCATCTAGTATTTCTATATACTCATCACCACAGCCCTCCTCATTAGAATGCAACCTGGGTGAGAGGAAAAGGTAGGCGTGAACTTTTGGAATTGTCCCTTTTCCAGATGAAAGCTTCTCCCCAGTCCATGATTCAAACCAGACCCCAACAGCTATGATTCTGAGAAGTGGCAGGTCAGATGGACCCAAGGTAAGGGAAGTCCATACACTCTGCTAAGAGACTCCACCCCCCGAGGACCCGTGCCATCTTCCCGGAAACCTTACAGTCCCAGTAGGGGACAAGGGGTTTCCCAGTCTCATGTTTCCACTCTTTATGGGAGCCCAGACTGTAACTCCCAGGGACAATAGCAACACCAGCCAAATATGTGACATCAGCACTCACTGTAGGTATGGAATAAAAACTGCGATTTTATCGCCCGGTCTCAACTCAACAATCCAGAGACATTCATCTTCGGGCCCTACGAAACTGATGATCACGCCGTCCTCATTTCTGTAGTGGCCCCCACACATGCTGCCATCTACAAGAGAACAAAAACGGTCTAGGTACTGCGAGTTCCTGCTTGAACTTCCTAACTTCCCTTTCTCGGGGATGAAACCCATCATTCATCATGCCATTCTGATGGCTCAAAACAAGATGGACGCTTTTTATTTAGACTCTTTGAAGCTTTGAAGCGTTTTCCCATTTTAAATCATCATTTTCCCCCCAGTAGAACACAGAAGAAATTATTGACCCCCAATGCAACCTTCTTTACCATCTACCTTATTGCTCAATTGTTGAGCAGAATGTTGGAACAAAGAACATTTTTCTGCTTCCCCAAGTATTTTTCCTATGAGAAGCTTAGGAAATAGCAAATAGGAAGGATGTCTGTCCCAAGAGAGGCCCAAACTCTCAGGTGAAGGAGGACCCAGGTCTCCGTCCCTGTGAGGCCAGAGGGAGAGGCCCCAGGGCCCTGCTCAGTGAGGCCTCAGGCCCCACTGCTGAGACTGAGGATGACAACAGCACCTTCATCCAGGGCCACATGCGTCCGTGTCTGTTAAGGGCTCAGCCTGTGCCCAGCACATCCTGCTCACTGGGAACGTCAATCAATTAATCACCAAGTGGCCACATCCTGAGAGACCCTCCTCCTCTACCCTGTATCCTCCACACTGCCGGCATCGCCTCGGCCTTCAATGCTCTCACCTCTGACACTGAGGAAGGGGCCACCTCACAGCCCTGAGACTCCAGACATTTGGAGGAGGCATCTGTCCTCCTGTGACATAAGTGATGTGGAGAGGGTTCCTATCCCTACCTACAGAGGCTGTGTAGAGGGCAGAGTAGGGGAGGAGCCCTGGGCTGGGGAGGAGAACACAGGGGAGCCCTGGGGGCAGGTGGGGATTGGGGAAAGTGAAGGCTGATCCAGTGTCAGGACTGGACATAACAAGTCCTTTGGGCCAAGAAATCTCCCCAGCCCATTGCCTTCCCATGGAGCCATTTGGAGTCCAAATCAAAAGCACATCATCTCTGTGAGGACAGGGACAGAGGTGATAATCCTGTTGGCACTTACCATAATTCCATCTAGCTGAAACGGTTATGGCTGAAAGACACAGACAGAACAAAGAAATTAAAAGCTGAATTCCAGGATGAGTCAGTACAGGACAATGGAAAATGACCACACTGTGAGGATGAGTTTGAGTACGAGGGACGGAGCTGAGAAGGAAGAAGAGAGGGCATCACTGCCCCCATGCCCGGGAACAACCCTGGGCCACCCAGAGGGAAGAGGGGAGGTCTGGCTGTCAGCACTCGGAGACCAGCTCACTCACTGCTTTGTATTTGAGTTTCTGATTCCATTAAATCAAAGTTTAGTTTTTCCAGAGTGATTCCAACATTAGAAAAAACATCTCCAACATTGGTGACAAACTTCTTCTGATTTAAGTTTTTCTGAATTTGGTAATAATGTCCCATATCCCAGGAAACCACATCTTCTTGGGAAAACCAAGAACGTCAGCCACCCTAACTCTGACCCGAGCATTTCTTACTCTAAGTTCTGTAATGATACAAATTGTCTGTTTGATGTTTTATTAAACTCATTGATCAAATTGGAAGGTAGTGAAAATCAACCATTGTAATTTTTTTAAATTTCACTGTTTCGAGAACCCAAGTTAAATATTTGATTCAAGAGAGAGTTGTCACAACCAAACTAAGGGACTGAGGTGAACATCTCAATCAGTGTAGGTTTATCAGGCCCAACTTTGAGGACATGCCTGGGAAGGACAGAAACCAGCAAAGTGTTCGTGACCTGTGTTCTCTGGAGCAGTACATGAGAACCCGTCATTTCTGGGCAGAGGACACAGACAAAGAGGAGGAGGATGGTGGGCACTGAAGGGAATGGTTACATTCTTCTGAGGCTCTGATTAGTGCGGAGAAAATATATGGCAAGGTAAAGGTTTGAAGGGAAGAAGGGACTCGAGGGATAATCAGTTATTCAGATGTTCTCAGGGAGGGGGGAGAAGGATGGAACCTTCATCTCTCTGTTCTGCACCAGGAAGGAGAAACTGATCAACATCATCAGTGTGGGAAGGACAGACTTTAGTTTCAGGAGCTAGACTTAGCCTGCAGACCTGCAGTTACCATTTTCTTGTCCTTGTTCATGGGCAGCCAGCCAAGACGTTCCCTGGGAAAGACCTGAGGGGACAGTTCTTGCAGATGTCTCAGGCCTGGACGCTTCTGTGGGGACCTGGCTGATGCAGATGTTGGTAACTGCTGTGCATTTGGAAGTGGGTGTTGCATGACTCAGGGGTTGACACTTAAGGAGTGAGAGGGTTGGGGGCTGGTCCTCGGGTTTTTGCTTCACTTTACACCTGCATGCTCAGGTGGCATCCCATGGTTGACGTACACTGCAGTTCACTGTCAGGACATGACACAGGGGGATAGCAGCACAGGTTGGGATCAGATGAACTTGGATTCCAGGCCCAGCTGGCATTAGAATAGAATAGCTTTGGCCAAGTTGTCCCCCTATGCCTCAATCGTTCATCTGTAAAATGGGCAACCTGATCATGATTATGTCCTAGGGGCATGAGGATGAGCCTCACAGTCTCCCAACCCACCGCCTAATTCAGTGTGGCTTGCCGTTCCCCTGCCTAACACCTCACACCCCAACCCTGCAGCTCCCATGGACATTCCCCTGGGCAGAGCAGAGCACGTTCTGCTGATGGAGGCCCCTACTGGGGACCCAGTTTACCTCACAGATGCCTGCTGTGACACATTGGAAGCATGGACCCCAGTCATATGACATTAACCAGTGACATTAACCCAGTCATATAGGGATATTCCTGTTGTCCCTTCTGCCTTTAGCACTAAATTTTACTAGAGATTAGGTGGCTCTCTGTCAGCCATGGGGCTTCTTCCTTGTCAATAAGCGAGTCTTTAACATCTCTGGAATTGGACAGGAAAGGAGAAAGAGGTCCAGGAGAAAGGATCAAAGAGCCATACCTTACCTGTACTGATCAGCAGTGCCCAGGTGAAGGCTCTGGACACCCCCATGCTCACCAGCCTCTGCCCTGTGCTCAGCCCTCATGCCCTGGGGCTATATAGAGACACTCCTGAACCCTGGCTCCTCCCTCCCGGGTGCCGCCAAGGCTGGCCCCGCTGCAGGCTCTGAGGGTGCAGCAGCATCACTTGGGTGATCTGGGGGTGGGGTCTGCTTAAGGCCAATTACCCTTATGTTCTTGGCCAGATTCTGGGTCCTTGGCACCTGAATCACCGATGACACTGTGCCCTGGTGCCCCTCCCTTTTCCTCTTGATGGTTCTGGAGGAAAAGTCAGGAGTTAGCTACAGGGCAACATGACAGCCCTCCTGCCTTGGGTCCACTCTGTTATGTTGCAGAAACCTCACAACACCTGATAGGTGAGGCAGCCTTCCTGAGGCAGTGTTCTTAAATAGGTGAGGACAGTAGACTTACCAAGCACTGGGGCAGAATCAAGTGAGATCTCTAGTCACTCCCAAAGCCCCCTCTATGTCACGAGACACCAGAGACATGGGATCATCCTCTGGACAGGCTATTTGTAACCAGTTGAGCAGCTGTAGGGGCAGGTCCACTGTCTATGGGGTGAAGCTTGATTATAGGAATTGGGTCAATCTTATCATAGCCAACTAAATCAGGGGTCAGGAGATAAAAGCACTCCGTGTACGTAACATTGCACTAAGGGTGTAATTCTCTGCGAGGCCAGCCACTGAAACTTGCCTATTCATATCTGAGACCAGTTTAATCTACAGCTGCTGAATTTATTGCAACTCTATGACTAGTTTTTCCTACCATTTTTGTCCACCAATCAGAGCTTGCCAGGTCTACAAGCATTATTTACACGATCAAACTTTCTAGCAGGACCAAAGGTAATATTCCTCTTTTCCTAAAACCTCCAACCTTTTGTTTGATGTTCTGAGGCAAATGAAGGACACCCAATCTTTGTGTATACCCCCATGACAATTATTTCTTCCCAAATAAATTGTTAAATTTAAATTGACTTCTGCAATTACATAAGGCGCTCAAATGTAATTTGTGATCATCTTATTTTATCAGAACACAATGAACATTACAATTTTAATACAGTTTTTTACTTTCTTAAAATGTGTACACTTTTTTTGGCCCTCTCTGTATATATATGTGTGTGTGTGTGTGTGTGTGTGTGTGTGTGTGTGTGTGTGTGTATATATACATTTTTCTTTTTTTTAACAGAGTCATGGTCTGTCACCCAAACTGGAGTGCAATTGGTGCGATCACAGTTCACTGCAACCTTCAAATCCTGGGCTCAAGCAAGACTCCTGGCTCTACCTCCCAAGTAAGTAGCTAGAACAATAGGCAGCTGGAAGCATGTATAGAGACTTTCAAAAAGTATTTTTTATAAAGGGGTCTCACTATGTTTCCTCGGTGGTCTCAAACTCCTCACCTCAAGCAATCCTCCCCTCCCCACCCAAGGTGCTGAGATTACACTCACTGTACTGAGCCATCAACAGATATATTTTAAAAAATCATTTTGACTTTCATATCGTGTCTTAAAAACAACAAAAAGCAAATAAATAAAATTACCATGTAAAAGATCCCCATACTGTACTAAAAGGAGTGACACCATTTCTATCTTCAACAGCAAAGAATTGAGTCTAAGAGAACACCACGCAGGTGTTATTTGACTAACTCCTACCTTTTAGGCCTGGCCACATAATTCAGTCCCCTTTCATAGTTAACTATTCTTTGTCCAATCCAGTATATTGGAAAATCAGTATGTTTCTAAATGACTTTAACTACTTCAGCCATAATTTGATTCACAGATCTCATAGGATTGCTTATTTTTTAAAAAAAGTCCTAAAATTTACCTTTATCCTATTTTGTTAGAGAAATTAATGTTAGTCAACTGTTTTTCATAAGCCAGTGAATTTATGTTTTACGACTTCATGACTAAAATTCGAAAAGAAAGGTTGTAAGTTCTTTATGAGTATGTATATGTGTTTTGATGTGTTCGTGCGTATGTACATACGGACATGTATGATGTTTTATGTTCTGTGGACATAATAAATTGTCATGCAGTCAGGCAGAAATCCCTTACAATATTGTAGTCACTGGTTTCAATAAATGAATGCTCATGTAAAATACGTAGTAATTGACCCAAATGTATTTTATAGTATACATGACTTAAGTAAATCTTTGATAAATTAATTGGTTTTAAAATTGTTAACATAATAAAAATAGAAATGTCTTCAAAATTGTCAGCAAACATTTTTGCCTGGGCTTATTGGCCAGACAGGTTTATATTTGCCTCTGATATGTTTGAAGGTTATAGAGCTATGAACCCAGCCTAGAACAAACCGATCATTTTTAATAGAAGCTTTTAATAAGTAAAATTAACTTAAAATTGTTGACAATGAAAATAACCATATATTCTGAGTTAACAACAGAATAGCCATGTATTTAAGGTATTACTTGGGTAAATGTGATATCAAAAGGCTATAAAATTGGTTAAATATTTTCAAAAACATGACATATTGACTACCTCTGTCTAATAACTCCATTTTTATAAGTCTTTTATGTTTGATTATTTTAAAAAGGTAATTATAAATAAAATAAGCATTTATAAGTGTACTTTTCATGTAATTTCAAACCTTAAGTTATGTTTAACTAAAAAAATAAATATTAAATGTCAGGGTCACATCAAATAAGATAAAAAATTAAAACAAATTTCTGAAGAAACCTAAGTTCTTTCTTGGCTTCCTAAATTTTATAAAATGCTAAGATAAATTCAGGTCTATTAAATAGGAATTTAGAAAAAATAATTTTGCATGAGAAATTATCTTTTGTGGTAAATTTTTGTCCAAAGATAAAATAATTCATTATCTCAAAATTTTAATGGAGTGCTAATAGTGAGATTTGAGGAAATGATAAAAATTCTAGACAAATTGAAGAAGATTCATAACGATGGGCTTTATGCAAGAATTTTTATGAGACTGAGTCTGCTGGGATAAGAAAGAAATTGTTGATTTGTTTCTCTAATTACACTTTGTGCTGGTCTCCTATATTTATTTATTTTTATTTATTTATTTTTTTGAGACAGAGTCTCACTATGTTGCCTTCGGTAGAGTGCTATGGCATCGCAGCTCACAGCAACCTCAAACTCTTGGGCTTAAGCAATTCTCTTGCCTCAGCTTCCCAAGTAGCTGGGCCTACAGGTGCCCACCACAATGCCCGGCTATATTTTGTCATAGTTGTCATCATTGTTTAGCAGGCCAGCGCCGGCTTCAAACCTTTCAGCCCTGGTGTAGGTGGCTAGCACCCTAACCACTGAGCAACCAGTGTCAAGCCAGTCTCCTATATTTAAAACAGTGAGGTTTTCATGAAATATTGATCTACTCTTGATAAAATTTCAAGAGGTTATAATTTTTATTTCTAAAATTGTTTTTTTAACCGCCATCTGCATCCTGAGATCTATTTAATTTTCCAAGTGTTAAGTTGAAAATGCTATCCTCTTCATTTAAAATGATAATGTCATTTCCTGAGATAGATTTTTGCTTTTGAAATTTTTCAAACTCATACCTCGGAAGTTCAGCGTGTGCTCTATCTCACTGCACAGGATTTGCAGTCAGACATTTGTGCCTTTTGTTTTTCCTCTCCTGGAGAATTCCTGAGATGATGATGGTCTCCTTCGCCTATTTCATGAGGTCCTGTAACTTTTTATCCTGTTCTAACTCTGCTGTTACAGTCTGATACTGAAATGCCCAGAAATGCAATGTTTTCCTTCAGTATACCTTGGCTTGTACTCCTAGGTTTCCCTGCCATGTATGAACTGTTCCACAATTTAAGGAACTTCCCTGCTATTACTGAGAGCTGTGTATTCAGGACACTAGGCCCTTGTTTACATGTGTTTTCCTCTATAACATGGTGTCCAGTCATAACCTTAGACACATTCTGCCTGGGTCTAATTAAATTCAAGCAGCCTTTTCATCAGACTTGATGTCCAGCTTATCCAAAAGCTTTCCATAGGAAAAATAGTCTTACTGCAAAAGGCTGTTTTGTTTTGGCTGTTTTTAACTTTTTAGTATCTGGACAAAATTTTTTTTAAAAAAAAGAACAATAAGAATTTACATTTCATCAAAATAATTATGTAGCCTTTATTAGGTTTTTTACTACTTTAGAAAAATGAGCTTTCAAAAGGTGGTTTTCATATCAATGTAACCTTCCATATTGATTGTCAAGTGTTTCAATCATTACTCTGGTTACATGACTAAATTATTTTGCAGTGATCTGTGATTATGTTCTGATCAAGTATTTGGGTAGTATATTTCCCTTTGTAATATGTCCGAAAAACTTTCCCCAAATCTAACTCTAATATAAGTCCTTTTAACCAAGAATTAACTTTGAGTTGGGACCCTGGAAAACATCTAAAGATTTATCTCTCATTTTTTAGAAACATGAAATTTATTAGGCTTATCTGATAAACTGTATAAGAGATATGTTCAAAGGATTGAGTGATACTAGGTCTTGAAGGAGCTTAGGAAATTTCAGCCCCTATTATGACTCCTTGATGCAAAGTGTACTTTGAATTAAAACCCTCTGAGATTGAAAGATCTTTCCCTCTATCTGCCTAACTAGACAGACCCATCAAAAAGAACAATTTACTTCCCTTCTCCTCACTATCAACTCAATATATTGCAGAAAAGATGATCCACAATGCAACTAAACTGAACCCAAATCATTTTAAACATAATATCTGCCTCTCAGGTTAATTTACAAGGCAATATGTTTCCCCCATCCATTCATCCCCCTTAGATAATATTTATTGCCCCTGAATAGAATTACCTATATTCCTCATCTCCCTCTCCCCTCTAAAAGGAGGATATAATGAAAATACATTGAGGCATTAGGAAGGTTAAGAACCACTGCAACTAGCATATTGGGAAATCACTCTGTGATTCTCCCCCTGTGCATGGTAAATGAACCTTTTCCTCTTATTAGCCTGCCTTGATTCTGAGTTTATCTTTCAGTGAATTTTCAGGGATGAGGAGAAGTTTCCCCTCAGCCGTAAAACCTTCAGTTGCATTTATGAGCATGTTGTTGATATACCTGTTTGAAAAATTACATAAAATCATAGAAATCTCATTTACCATTGGTTATAATTGTGAGTGTTACCTTAAAATGCAATATATAATAGAATTAGCCAAATTTTCTTGCTGACTATAAAGTTGCATCAGATTCTAACGACTATTCTAAGTTTTTGGCATGCATGGTTTATTATTTTGAGTTCTTCGGTAAGAGCATTTAAAATCAGACTCACAGAAAAGAGTCTAAAAAGTATTCTTAAGCACAGGTTTCTGATAACTTAAAGATCAACAGACTGAAAATTCCAGAACTCTAATAAACAAACTGGTGGATACATGAAACAACTAATGGAACTCAAGCAAAACTAAAGTTCATTAGATGACCTTGACTAACTGATGAACATAATACTTTTATGAATTTTCTTTAACACATTGTTGGCTTTTGCTTCATAAAAGACCACCAGCGTCTCAGGGCCACTCCCTGAGCTCCTAAGAAAGAAAGGAAAACCTTCAGTCCCCTACCAAGAACCGGCCTCACAAATCATTCATTAAGGATGTTTCTTGCTGACCTTCAGTAAGCAAGGACATGCAAATCATTCTACGTCTAGCACCTAAAACTAAGGCCTGCTCTACCTTCACACGGTAATGTAGGTTTCTTGGGCTTCACAAAAATAAACCACTACCTCATCCATAGTCAACCTCTACCCTGCCACACACACTTTTTTCCTCCTGTCTGTTTTTAAAATGCTGAAAGTTCCAACCTCTCCATCAGAAAAAAAGCCACAGCTTAACTGTGGTTGGTATTTTTCCTGGGCCTGTGCTCAAAATCTCAGCTTAGTAAACCTACATGCACTGAGATTTTTGCTTCAGTCATTTATCTGAGAGAACAACTTAAATGTCTTTTTTCCAGATTTAAGGAAATTTTCTCCCTTAAGGTATCTATAATTTACTGTAATTTGGCTAAACGGTACTTTTGCAAACAAAGAAAAAGCATTTTTTTAAATCTCCTTTTTTCCTCTAAGAATTCAAAAGCCATTTGTGAGTATTCTTGTAACAATATGGATATTTGCATGAGTCCAATAAAAATACAGTCTCTCTTTATAGCAAACTACAACTGAAACATTGGTCATTTATAGTACTAAGGTTTTCACTAAAATGTCATATTTGAAACTACGCATGACATTGCCTACCTTCAAGGATCCCAGCCTCACGATGAGTAAATAAGATCTATCATTTACCGGCAGGCCCAGGAACCTTATGTCTACAAGCAAAACCCAAAGTCTGCCTTGCTTGGCTTTCTAGCCTCAAGAGGTTTTTAAATCTGACAATCCTATAGGATTGATGTCCAGAAAGAGTCTTGTTTCCCAAAAAGCTACCATACACCTGTTATTGAATTGTAGTTCTTTACATTGTTTTTGAGTTCTTGTTATCTCCAAATAGACTAGTGTAGGTCCTAAATTCCTCTGGGTTCTTCCAATACAACTTTCTTCCATAAAATTACTAAAATGGAGGGAGGCGCCTGTGGCTCAAGGAGTAGGGTCCCAGCCCCATATGCCGGAGGTGGCGGGTTCAAGCCCAGCCCCGGCCAAACACTGCAAAAAATAAAATAAAGAGTCAGAGCTCTAAAAAAAAAAAAAAAAATTACTAAAATGGGAACTACTCTTCTAAGCTAAACAGAATGGATTTGAAGGCCACACAGAAGCAAGACCCCAATATCACAAATAGAGACATTCAAACTGCAAACCAGGAGAAGCTGATGCTGCCACACGGCAAACAGCTTTCCTTGAGACATCAAAACAAGACACCATATCATAGTGAGACTCCACCTTTATGCCACCTTTTTCATTGGACAGGATCACAAAGTGCTTAAAAACTGTCAAAGTCAGTAACTTCTGGTAATGGCAGAACACAACCTAAGAAAGCCTCTTAGTTCATACAGTGAAGAGTTGACAGTATTCCTAATGCAACTTTTTGTCCAAATTGTACGTGGTCCCTTTGTAAAGTTGATGTTCTCTGCTCTAAATCAACCCGGTTGTAAAGTGGCTACAATAGGTTTCACCAGATACGTCCAAACTTTTCTTTTTTTTTTTTTTGGCCAGGGCTGGGTTTGAACCCACCACCTCTGGCATATGGGACCAGCGCCCTACCCCTCTGAGCCACAGGCACTGCCCCGTCCAAACTTTTCAATCTGTTTCCTTGGTACATGAGGTACAATTACTACTCAAAATGGATTTATTGTATATTTTCTGGCTATTTTTTATTGTGTTGTTACACTTTGATTGTATGGCCTAATATTTGTAAAGCCAACTATATGGCTAGGACAATTTTAGTTCAACACCACACGATTATTCTATGCTTGTGGGACTGTTAAGATGGAAGTTGACGCTGGATTCCTAACAGACTTTCCTGGAGAATATTTTGCCTTTTGGTTATTTTTTTTTTTTTACTCAAATGTTTCTGACATAGAGCCCCATATCTTCCCTCAATGTGGGACAGTGACAACCAGGACAGGTCCATCCCAACATTGAGGGACAATTAAGTCTATTGGCGATCAGTGATGTGTTTAGAGAAACATTTACAGCCACGTGAAAGCTGATGGTATGAATTAGCCATTCTTGTGATATTTAACAAAATCAGAGTCAAAGAGCCAAGGGAGAAAGCGGTCAGGGTGCATAACAACTTTAGAAATGTAATTCTCTCTTCAAGTTCCGCAATTGAAACTGCCTCTTCCACTCTGAGATTAGTTTTATCTAGTGCTGCTGGTATCCCTTGCTGTAGCTCTGGCACGATTTTGCCCACCAGCATTGCCCAAAACTTTATTAATACCAACAAATATTCTCTAAGAACCACACAGATCATTCCTCCTTTTTTAAAAAAATCTCCAACTTTCTCTTTGTTCTTCCGATGCACCAAACACCACCCAGTCTGCATGTATACCCTGAACAGCAGGCAATTCATTCTTCCCAAATAAAATGTTAGGTATAGAGATTCATCTCTACTTTTTTAACCTGGCCTCAGTGGTGGGAATGTCCAGATGGATGACATGACTACCTGTGACTGCATTTATTATACATAATGTATCACACCAGGACACACATGGTTCAGTCCCAGGGTCATGTCTTGGTCAAAATAACATAACATACAAGTCCCTGTAAAAACAGGTTGGCAGTTTCTCAACAGATTACACATAGACTTTCCTTATTGCCAAGCAATTTCAACAGAGAGGAGAATATATATTCACACTATACCTTGCACATGAACATTCATAGCAGCATTACTCATAATAACCAAAAGGGGAAACAACACAAAATTCCATCAACTAATGAACGGGTAAATTAGACCTGCTATAGCCATGAAACAAATGTTATTCAGCCATAAATGCAGCAGTAGCCATCAACTAGTACCAATTTATGCAACAGTCAGGACAATGTGAGTGTCCATTTTGCCTAACTCTAACCAACCCTGGATTATACAAAATTCTTTAATATGTTTTCTTGATCAAATATGCAATAAACAATGCCTACTTGGTAAATATGTGTTTGCAATGCCTCTAGCCCAGCTACAGCTCTTCTGTAAAATCCTTGTTCATCTTTTCAGGCCAAGTTTTTATTGAATTGCTTTTGTTTTATGGATCATAAAAGCAGCCCTTGTCCTTTAGACACATAACTTTATTTACAAATGGCCTTCATGGGCCCACAGTGAAAAGGAAATTTCCAATTCTTTTAGAACATGGTGAAACTGGTAGGCTGGGAGCCATCGAGTCACTCAGAGCATCCTCACTGAGCAGAGAAGAAAGAAGCAAAGGGGGGAATTTTCTCTCTGCCCGGATCCTTATGCTAACCCTATGTTAGGGCCTAAGCCCCCAGGGTCTTACTGAAGCGAACTGAAGTACTTCCTCCCAACTCTCCTGCCTGCTCTTACTCCAGACATCCTGTACAATTAGTCCACAGTCTCCCTACTCCTGTCTTGCTGGAGAGAGGACAGAACTCTGATGGGGCCATTTTGGAGCCCAGAAAGAGAATGGGATCCTTCCCGTTGGGTCCCAGCCCAGTGACCCCGCCATCTGCTCTGATGTATCAGGGCAGCTGTGTTCCCTTGAACAGCATCTCAGCACACCTGTGTCTGCCTGCAGAGATGAGAGCCTGGTCGCTTTTCTGGGGAGACACCTAAGAATCAAAGTATCAGCTGCCTCAAGTTACAGGATCCCCTTCTAGGTGGAAAGATGTTGGTTAATACTTGCCTCATAGCTGTGAGTCTCACAGGCCTTTGTCCCTCAGGCACTACCCGGTTTCCAACTGGCCCTGCATGGATCTCTGATTCTCCCTCTGGGTGTTCCTTCCTCATTGCCTACTGCACAGCAGATCTGTTCTCTGCTTCTCCAAGAGACTTTAGCAATTTTCGGTGCTATGTTCAAATTCCTCTCTGATTGACTGATATCCACAGCATCAGAAATGTCCAGCTAGTGGCTCTAGCCCCAGGGTCTGACTCCCAGCACTTGCTTTGTCATTTTACGAGGAACAGTTTAATCGTCTGATCGGCATTTTGTAAGTTGCCTCCCCACCATGGTTTCTCTCCTTGGTAACACAAAAGCCTGGTTTTATCCAGGTAACTACCCCCTAGTGGGCCCAGTGTGCTCTGGCACCAATTGACCCCAGGTTCAAGTCTGAGTATTGATGTGAGTGGATAAGAAGGTGGCATGAAAAGGGATAAGGAGGCTCATCCTGCAGGTCACTGACTGGTGCTGACTTGAGTACTGGCCCATATGGACCAGTGAAGTCAAAGAAAAGGTTTGACACAAATGGAGGAATGAAAGGCTACTACCCCCTTGAAATCCAGCTAATGGTGAAGCTGTGTCACAGAATAGCCAGAGCAAGACAATGGTGAGGAGGTGACTTCAGAGCCACTGGGTAATGTCAGCCCTGAAACCTCTACACTTCCAGGCATAGAAGTCCCTTCATATTCTTGTTGTAACCAACTTGATGGGCTTTCTGCGTAAGTCTCTGAAAACATCCTAAGCTCAAAAGGCCCCATGAATACCAGAGAATAAAGCGCTTGCCCTTTAGAGTCTTAGAAGAAGAAGAACATTCTATCACCTGCGAGAGCTCCTGGACTGAGCAGACCAGCTCTAGCTTCTTATTTTTGGAGACACTAGACAGCTTGGGCAGGCAGTTAAAAAGAAATCTTCCAGACCCCTCTGACAACATGTTAATGTGAGCTCCTCTGAGGCCCAGGTGCCAGCCATGTGCACCAGGGCTGGTGGGTTCAAACCCGGCCTGGGCCTGCCAAACAATAATGACAACTACAACAAAAAAATAGTCAGGCATTGTGGTGGGTGCCTGCAGTCCCAGCTACTTTGGAGGCTGAGGCAAGAGAATTGCTTAAGCCCAAGAGTTTGAGGTTGCTGTGAGCTATGACGTCACGGCACTCCATCAAGGGTGACAAAGTGAGACTCTGTCTCAAAAAAAAAAATCTCTTAAGTCAGTCGCACCTGTCAGAAAATACACCAAAGAGAAGGTTTTGACCACTTATTCATTTTAAAGAATTCATTATTTTAGAACAGTTTTAGGTTTGCAGCAAAAAAAGGGTAAACTATAGAGATTTCCCCTGTAATCCTTGCCTGCCCCCACAAATGCACAACCTCCCTGTTATCAGCATCCCACAAAAGGTGATACATTTGTTACAGTTGAATTACAAATGCTGGCACATCATAGTCCCCCAAAGTCCAGAGTTTATTATACAGTTAATTCTTGGTGGTGTGTGTGCTATGGGTTTACCTAAACAAAATTTACAAAGTGGGGCGTCAACCATGCCTCAAAGGAGTAGGGTGCTGGCCCCATATATCAGAGGTGCTGGGTTCAAACCCAGCCCCGGCCAAAAACTGCAAAAAAAAAAAAAAAATGTATAAAGGTCTGTGGGACAACTACAAAAGATGTAATCCTCTTTGCATTTATCAGACCAGTAGAAGAGAAAAAGAGAAAGGAACGGAAGTAATATCTTCGAAAAGTAATGTTTGAGAATTTCCCTCATGTTAATATCAGATTCCAAACCACAGGTCCAGGAAACCCAGAGAGCACTAACCAGAATAAATGGCAACAAAATGAAACCTAGACATATCACTTCTCACCTGCTGAAAAATCAGAGATAAGGGAAAAATCTTGAAAAAATCTATAGGAGGAGAAAAACTGTATTTATAGAAAAAAAAACTAAGAATTATATTATTATTCTCAGGGATCAGGCAAGCAAGAAGAAAGCAGAGTGAAATATTTAAAATGTTGACAGGAAAAAACTGTCAACCTAGAATTGTATACCCTGTAAAATTATTCTTCCATTAAAGGAGAAGTAAAGGCATTTCCAAATGAACAACTCCAGCATAGGATAGCTGCAGGCATCTGATTCACCCTGGAGAGCTTTTGTGTGGGCTGAACCCAGCAAAGTCTGGGGTGGGGCTGCCTGAGACTGAGGGGGTCTAACCCCAACCACACTATGCTTAGAAAGTAGAGTCAAGGGAGATTATTCTGGAGACTTAGGGGTTGATGGTATTCATGTTGTTCACCATGTTGGGTTTTAGACTTCCTTGAGACAAGTTACTTTTTCTTATTATCTATTTCTCCCTTTCGGAACAGGAATGTCTACCCGATGCCTGTCCACCATTGTATTCTGGGAGTAGAAAACTTGTTTGATTTCACATGCTCACAGCTAGGGAAGAACTGGCCTCATGATGGATCTTGCCTTAAGTCTCACACATACCTGATTTAGATGAGACTTTGGACTTTGAACCTTTAAGTTAATGATGGAACAAGTTAAAAGACTTTTAGGTCTACTAGGATGGAAAGAAGGTGTTTTCAACTGGGAAAGACATGAATCTTGAGAACCAGGGGAAGAATTCAATGGTTTAATCTGTCTTCCGAAGATGACAACCTATTATGTTGGAAATCTAATCACCAATGCAACAGTGTTGGGTGGTGGGACCTGTAAGAGGTAGAGTGGATTAACATCATTATCAGGAGATGGGGTTCGTAATAATAGTGAGTTCAGCCTTCTCTAGATCTCTCTCATCCTCTCCTTCTAACTTCCACCATGGGATTATTGACAGAATTTCTTTCTGCAGTAGGTTCTTGGCCTCAGAGATTCAGAGAATGAAGCCACTGACCACAGATCAGGGGTAAGATAGGATTTATTAGATAGAAAGGAATACAGAAGGAATAAAAAGCACCAGCACTTCTGGCGGACAGAAAGACCCATGTGGGAAATCTCCACATTGGTCTTTTGTATAGGGGTATCAGCTCTTGAGAATTACATCTGGCTAATGTAATTTAATTCTCAACATCTTGAGAATTACATCTGGTAGGTGAAAGATACCTTTTCAATGTTAATGAGTATATTAACAAATGAATCAATGCAGTCCCTCCAGCTTGGGTAAAAATGGCAGGATGTCCACTTCAGGAAAAGCCTGGCTTATATGAAATTGCCCAGGCCTAGGAAACCAGGGTCCCTGTCCAGCCCTGAATGGGGGAAGGGAATCCTGTATCAAGATGAGATTGTAAGATGGCCTTCAATCAACTACGAATCCTTGATGGTGGAATTCCCAAGCTCTAGAATCATGGGCCAGTAAACGTCTGTTCATGATAAATTACCCAGTCTCCAGTATCTGTTATAGCAGTGTGAAGTGGACTAATATAGTTCAACAGGGAATGTTCAGAACAGCCTTTCCCTAGGACTCCTGGAGAAATAGTGACCAAGGAAATGTCGGGTGTCTTCATCATTGTCCTCCTCTACATCTCCTTTTGTTTTTGTTGGCAAAATCATAATCTTCTGGGTTATAATACCTTTCTCAGGTTAATAGAAGCAAAGTTTGGGTAGGTGTTCAAATATTTATTGTTCTGGCAGCCATTTCCAGAGAACACCTGATTAACTCAGCAGGAAGACTAACCCCACAGCAGGTCTAGAAGTGACAGGGGTGCTTAGCCACAACGATTTCCTCACCTGTCTCATCTTCCACTGTGGGCTGTGCATTGCTTTGTCTGGAATTCATGGAAATGTGACTCCTACATTAACATCTGTGAAAACCGCCTTGCGAGGGCTGCTTACGGCTGCATGCCTTTTGTGACAGTATCACATCATTCACATGGTCACTAATTTAAGAACTGTATGTAACTTGGGTAGGCCAAACAAACGAGCAAGTGCTTAAAACCACCTGCAGATTTTCCTGGGGTGTCTTTTGGGGCAGAAAAGAAAGAACCACATCCACTTGAAGGATAAAGAAAATGGGGCAAATGATGAGAAGAGAGGACAGGTCCAAGAGCCACGTCATGAAGAGTTTTGCCAGGCCGTGCTGGGAAAAGCCAGCTTCACTTAGAGTACAGGAGACAATTAGGCAGTCTTCAGCACTGAGTATAAATGGATTCAGGTTTTGTTTTAGATACCTGTGGTGAATCAGTCAAAGGTGAATTCAGAAAGACCCAGGGGGACTCTGCTATGACTTGGATGTTTGACCCTTCCAAACCCCATGTTGAAATTTGATCTGCAATGTTGGAGGTGCAGCCTGGTGAGAGCTGTTTGGGACACAGGGGCTGATCCCTCATGAATGGCCTGGTGCCATTCTCCCGGTAGCTCTTGTTCTATTATTTCCTGCAACCCCCAACTCCCCACTTTCTATGTGATATCTCCTTCCTGGAAAAAAGTAGCAGTTCAGCAAGGAAAACTCACAAACCAAGCCTTCACTGGAGGGAAAGAACTGCCACCAAGGCTTGTTGAGCTGGCTTCATCCTCACAGCTCAGGTACAGAACCAGTGAATCCTGAGGGAGTTTCTCTTCACGTTGCTGGTTATGCTCGCCGGCATCTTAGCATTTTGATTCATCGCATGTTTTGTGAATTTGACTTACTGGCCCATTGTGAGAGGGAGGTGTTTAACCATGCGTGGCCCTGTGTTCCCTCCCCACCCCTCCTGCTCTTGGTGTCTCTACTGGGGCCTGCACTGGGCTCTCTCCCAGGCCCACAGCCCAGCACTTGGGGGGCCGCCCGCAGTGACACTGCCCCCAGAGAGAGGGCAAGTGTGCTCTGAGATCATGAGCACCGGGCTGGTCTGTGCCCTTTGCCTCCCTCAGTGGTGGCCCTGTGACCAGCAGAATTTTCTCAGCCTCCCCTTCGCTGGTTGGGTGGGTTGATGCCCTCCAGTCCCTGATGCTGACCACCTAGCACAGTGGTTCTCAACCTTCCTAATGCCACCACCCTTTAATACAGTTCCTCATGTTGTGGTGACCCCCAACCACAAAATTATTTTGCTACGATAGCAACGAAAATAATTGTATGGGACAGGGCTGGAGAGGACAGATTTCAGGAGGACTATGGGGCAGCCACCTTCAGCCAGGAATAGGGACGGGGCAGAAAGGAGCTGCTGAAAGAAGCTACAGAAAGGCTAAACACCTCCCTCTCACAAACTCGCTACCGCTCTGCAGTCAGAGACCAGAATCAGATTCTGACTCCTTATCATAAGGAAGGGGGCCCTGGAGGCTTTTGCAAGAGGCCCTTGTTAGAGCTAAACACTGTGGAACCACCTCCTATAAAGGACAGTTACAGGCCCCAAGCAAACAAGTTCCTCATGAACAAAAGGGCACTAAGGTTAGGCCAGCAGCGTCCTCTGCTGTCAGCAAGTGGGATGGCAGGAGGGTGGTGGGAGAGATGCTGGTCACCTTGGAAGGGGTTGGAAAGCAGGCTCTGTCCTCACAGTGAACAGGAGACAACTCAGAACAGGTGCCATGTGACCAGGCCTTGCTGTTCTCCTGCCCCTGGGGGACAGCATCTGGGTGTCAGTCACTCTGCTGAGGTCGGAGCTGGTGCAGGGTCACGGGGCTCTAAGCAGGCCCTGGATGATGGGGGAGCTGGAGGAGCCCTCACCAGGCAGAGGGAGCAGAGCCCCGGGGCCACTGGGTGTAGATGTGGTGGCGATGGCCCCACACTCCTGGGAAACCGTCATTCACCCACAGAGGAGCTGCAGGCGGATGTCAGATGCAGCGCCCTGTGCAAGCTCAATGTGAGGCCAGGCCCCTGGGTGTAGGGTGCCCTGTGCTGATGGAAGAAGGGGGACAGTAACCCGGCACCAGGAGTCAGGGACCCCGACTCAGAGCCCTGCTCTGCTACTGTCTGCCTAGATCCTGTGTGTGCTGTGAGCTGCCACCCCTGTGTGAACCTGCATCTTCCTCCCTGCCGGGTGAGAAGGGAAGTACATGACCACATAGCTGTCAGGAGGGACAGATTCACAGATGTTCAAGATACTCCCTTGGAAGGAGATGCTTAACCACCATTTCGTCCATGGCAAGTCTGATGAATAGCAGACGCTGGGGCAGTGTGAATTAGCAGAAATGAGGTACGTTAGGTAAGTGACACTGTGAGATGGCCTTTGGGACTTAATCTAATAGCAAATAGAAACCACTGAGGACAAGCCTGCTGGACCCCCTTCCCCAGAGTCCATCTGTCTTTACAGCAGGGACCTGTAGCCTCCCCTGCCCCTTCTCATGTGCAGGGCACAGGCAGACTCTTTTCATAGGGAGTTAAGGACCCCTAAGCCAGAATTTCCCAGGCCCAGTCATGGAGATGCTGATCTAACTGGTTTGGGAGCAGCCTGATGGCAGAAGGATTCAAAGTTCCCAGATCACTCTCCCATGCAGCTAGAGTTGGGCGTCCTTGCTGTAAGCCCCAGCCTCAGTTGCAGGAAATCACAGCCCATCTTCCTGTGGGGATGATGAGTCCCTGCTCCCAGCAAAACTGTTTTTCTGTGTCCTCTGTGACCGGGCCCTTGGTCACACTGACAGCTTCAGGCCAGAGACCCTGTCACCAGCGGTGTGTCCTCTGCTCTGCCTGTTTCCTGGACCTCACTGCTTCTTGCTCCCAAAGTCATCTGTCCCCCGTAGCCACCCACCTAGCAGGGCTCTGCTGACAAAAGGGCCATTACCTCCTCCCTTAAGAGGCCACCACATGGCTAAGAGTGAGTCTGGACACAGTGGTCACCAGTGAGGAATGACTAGTCTTAGGGCACTGCTCGCAAGGAAGGAGGGACTCTGGAGGAGACTGGTGGAAACAAGTTTCTCTCTGACAAATGTGGGGCCACCTGCGACCCCTCTCTACATCTACAGGCCAAATCTAGAGCCTGGCTTGGGGCTGGCACTGATTGGGATGGATGGACAAGTGATTGAACAGGGTCAGGCTCCTGGTTTGGGTCCCGCACCCCCACTCTTTTTTCCTGGACGTGACTTGTCACTTCGTTCCTCTGACATGCCACTCTACATTCCTGCTGCTCTTGCAGCCCCCAGGACCCAGTCCCAGGCCGCTGCCCGCACTTCATTGCTTGTCAGTGCTCTTCAGGGCAGACGTGCCTCCAGGCATGACCCTCAAGGCTTTCTTTGACCACCCCAGGCTGAGATGGTGAGTAGCCTGGAAACCAAGAAGGGACAGTCACTGGGGCCCTGGCTCCTCTAACCCCTGGTGAGTTTCAGGGGCTCAGCCTGAACCCTGGGGAGGCTGTTGGCAGCAGCTGTTAGTCAACCCTAGGGAGAGCCATGGCTGCGGCTGAGTCTCCGTGGGAATTCTCCAGCCACTGCCAGCTCAAGTTACACTTCTGAAATTAGGCTCATCTTAGCCTCCCCTGAGCCTGGTTCCATGAAGAGAACACTGGCTTGCAAGGCAGTGCACAGAAGCTCCCATTCCCCCCGAGCCCAGCCTAGGGGCCCCAGGTCTGTCTCCTCTCCTAATTCCCAGCAAATTCTCTGCCTCCTCAGAACCCACCTCATCCCTTTGTTGTGTCTAAGCTCCTTGGGTCACTTGTCCACCCCTTCTCCCTGGAAACCTCATGCAAACAGGACTCCTGTCCTAAGGGCCCTGGGGAGTTTGCTTCCTTCTCTGAACCCTCTCTCACGAGGGAGAGAGCGGTCCAAGATGCCCATGGGTGCACCCTGACAGGGGAGGGTTTGTGACAGTTACAGTGTCTCCACCCTGTCCCCAGCAGCATGGCCTCCACAGCTGTTCACCTGGCTCCAGCCTGGGCAGAAACCCTGGGAACCCCTCTGCGAACCTTTCCCCATCCTCGCCCACAGAGAAACGGTGCGCAGAAGTCACGCTCCTTGTTCCAATTAGGAAAATGAAAATGTACCAGCTGAACCCTGCCAGCAGCTGGAACGAATTTCAGAACGTATAGTCTGATAGACGGATGCCATCACTGTGAGGAAGGTGTTTTCATTCATCTTATTAACATGAGTGACAGGAACAACAGACACAAAAACGCCCACTCGCCGAGCACCCAATGACTTGTACCAGACAGGGCCGAGGCAGTTTAATCAGCATTTTATGGAACCCTCTCAACAGTGCTGAGAGGCAAGTATTCACATTTTCATTTAATACATGAGTTCAGACCCCAAAGGATAAAGGTGTCAGGTCCAATGGCTGCCCAGGCAGATCTCTGTTGACTATGCCCAATACCATGGCCTTGTGTGGAGGCAGGAACCGGATGATTCAACTTGTATGGCTAGACATAGCATGCAGGGTGCCCAGTACACAGTAGGTGCTCAATTTGAGTTGGAACATGACACCAACAGAAACATCCCAAGCCCCCAAGAGTTACGGACCTGTGTCGTGGTGGGCAGCGGGGTCTGAGGGTGGCCCCTTGCCCAGGCTCCTCTTCACATGGTGCGTCTGCAGCTGGATGGGTCCTAGGACAACATCCACCTTCTCCTGGTAGGAGCCCACGTCCCTCTTGGACCTCACCACGCAGCCTCTGTAGCAGCGGGAGGAGTAGTCGTAGGCCCTGCACACCACCATTCTACACTGCAGGTACACAGTGGGGAAGCGGTTCAGGAAGTGGAAGGCATTGAACTTGAAGCGGGTGACACGGGAAGACGGCTGCGGGTAGGACTGATAGGTTTCATCCTTCACGCACCTGGAAGGAGAGAAAACCAACCCATCAGCTCTCATCCCAGTCTTCTTTCTGACCCAGTTGCAGCAGGCGTGAAATTCCACAGCCTGTCCTTGCTGACCCGGCCTCAGGCCCCACCCACCCGCCTTCCTTGTGTCCACATGGAGCCAACCCTCACTGCTGGGTGTGCAGATAAAATCTGGCCACTCTGGTATGTCACCAGGCTCTTAAATAGCAAGAGCCCAGGATCAGGGCCCAGAGACAGGGCAGAAAGAAAATGAATCTCTTTCCTGGTCTCAGGGCCAGGCAAGGTGAAATCAGGCTGCACTCTGGGCACCCCAGTGGGGCCCTCCCTCTCCCAGGGCCTCTCTCCTGACCCACCCCAGTGCCCCCTCAGACCCACACAGCTGCACCTCCTGTGCTGGCCTAAGCACCCTCCAGGATGCCTCCCAATACAAACCACCCCCACACTGCCTCAGGCACCCAGTCTCAGCTGGGGTGATCTGGAAAGTAGCCTGAGACTGTGCTTAGAAGTCTTTGCTAGGGTGCGGATGAGATAAGTCTCCCCGAGATCCCCCAGGTAAAGCAGCAGCTCACACCAACCCACGTCAGTGGGCATTGAGGATTTTGAGGAATATGGAAGGAGGAAGGCAAGGAAAGCCAGCCCTGGGGTTTAAGATGGATCCTTTCTAGCCTTTCCAGGAGTTTGGGGGGGGGGGGGGCAGGTGTGCAGGGTGGTCTGACTCTGCCTGGGCCTGGCCAGGCCTACTGGGCTCCCTCCTTCAGCCTTCAGAGCTTCCTTACTCCATGTCAGCTCAGATTCTCCCCAACACTGAGATTCCTTTCCTTCCTTCCTTTCCTTCCTTTCTTTATTTTCCAAATGGCTCCCTTATTAGCAAAGGTAGGAGAGAAAACACCCAGAAGCCACGATGAGGCACATGAAGAAAAGATTGGGCCGACTCAGGAGGTGCCTGGGCAATAACTTCCTGTAAAACCCGGCCAGGCAGGGGCTCTGCGTGGGCTGCGTGCCCCTACTTCAGAATCACCAGGGGATATTTTAAGAATACTAGATACCAGAGCCCCACCAGACCAAATACTGGGAATGTGTGGGCCTGGGCAGGGTTCTGCCAGCAGTGTACAGGTGGGTGACCTGGTTGATGGCCAGGTGTAGCCAATGAATCCCTGTGCCAGGTGCCACCTGGACACGTCTATCACCCCCACACCCATTATCATACATTTGGCAGGATTTAACCAGAAAGGACACTTTGGCAGGAAAGAACTAAGTCACCCACTCATCACACCCTCACAGGTGAGTCAAGCCCCACCTCACCCAATTGCAGCCACCCCCAGAAGCTGGGCCATAGCAGACCGGCCCAGCGTGGGTTCCCTCTGACCCCAGCCTGGAACCCCTATCCTGACCTCTGCACCTCCTAAATTTGACCGGAACCCAAGAACTTCTGTTCCTGGGCCAATGGAGAGCATAGGGACTTCCTGCTACCTTGGTGCATGATCTTTGTGGACCAGCTGCTATGCACACTCGTACCCTGTACCCCCTCTTCTCTTTCTCACTCAATGCTACCAGCAACCTCACAATGGGGGCATCACCATCCCCAGTTGATGGGAGAGGATGTGGCCCAGAGTCACACAACCAGCATGTGACAGAGTTGGTGTTTCAACCTTGGTTTTCTCCCAAATCACTGCTGTTCCCACTGCATGCAGAGATTTTTAAGCCCAAGGCTGGTGTCTAATCCCAGTTTATAGCCAACCTACAGGGTGGCCACTGGTGGCTTGGTCCATTCTCCCCACAAGCTCACTCCACCCTTCTCATCAGGGTTGTGGTCCAGGACACAGCATGAAAGCACCTCAAATGGTAAAAGCCACCAGATGTGACCACATGTAGAAAAGGATCTAAGTAAGCTTGAACTACTAGGAACTATGGTTAACCAGAATCTGCCTCCCTCGAGCTGCTCGTGCTTGAGCTGTCAGGTAAAGGTCTAAGCCCGTCCCAGAGCTGGTCCTTACCCGCTCCGGACTAGATCGTAAGTCAGAGATGTGAAGTCGCTGGGGTATGGGGACGCCAAACAGGTGTCCACAAACAAGGCCAGTGAGGCATCAGAATGGAGGATTTTGGCCTGGAGGTACAGATTCTGGTCCAGGTCCACATAGTACGGGCTGCTGGTCACAGGGTACAGGAATGAGGAGGACGTGTAAAAGGAGATGTTCACATCGAAGTTGCTGTACTGGATTTCCTGCACCTCGACGGTGTCGTTGGCGATGTACATGGTGTTGACCCAGGTGTTCTGGAGCATCTTGCAGCTGACATGAATGTGGAGGTCCTTCTTCCTTGTGATGACGCCACTGGACACAACTGCTTTCAGGAAGTTGGAATAGTTGATGGTGTCATTTTCTACCTAGAAGAGGCAGGCAGGAGAGCAGAGTCAGGTGAACATCACCTGCTAAGGGACACCATTGCAGATGAGGGGTGGCATGAGAGGGGAACAGCTCAACAAGACGTCCAGATCCTCCCAGAACAACACAGAGATGGCACATGCCTACTCCTGTGGCCACTATTACTGGGGGTGTGGGGGGGAGGACCCCGGCTCATGGAGCACGACTCTGCTCCCTTCGCACCTCCCCACTTCCTCCGCCATATGTGAGGACCACAGTTGTGGCCCAGCTCTTGGGGCCACTGGGCAGCACACTTCCAGATGAGTGTGTCTGAGACCACATCTTGCCTCGTAAGTAGCTGTGTTTGGACTGTGTGCCTCGGGCCCTTCTGGCTTGTTCTGTTTCATTCTCACTATTGAAGGAGTTACTCGGAGCGGCAGTCACAAACTTATGGGGGCAGGGTTTGGTGGGATCAGTTGTAATTGTTTTCTGTTTTGATTGGTAGTGATTGCAGTGTGGAATCTGAAGCCGGGGGAGCTGAAGCCACAGAGGGCTGGTAGGGACTTCCCCGGAGGCACATGGACAATCAGGTGGGCCATGTTAATACCGGAAGAGAATCTGTTCCATGCTGCTTTTTTGCCTCCCTGTACCAAGGGACCATTTCCTACTGTGCCTTTCACTAAGCACCAAATTCCTAAGACTAGTGGTCTCTCACTCCCCTGAGGTGGCTCGGATGTCTTGAGGGAGACCATTCCAGGGATGGCTGCCTCACCCCTGCAGGCCTGCGAGCACCTACAGGAAAGAATGGTGCCTAAACATCACTTTCCCCGGGCTTGGCCTTGTCATCCATGGCAGTAGTAGCACCTGTCTATGCAATAAATGAAAGGTGCAGGGGCCAGCGGCAAGGAACATCAGTCCACCAGGCTGCCGTTGTAATCAGCTGGCCCCCAAGTGAGTGGGGCTCACTCGAGCCATCTCCATGCTGGAGACTGCAGGGAATTCTTCCCCTCCCACGGGCTCTGACAGAAGCAAACTTCTCCTAGCCCAGTTATGATCAGAATCCCAGCACACCTCAGGTGCTTCGGCAAGAATGGGAATGAAAATAACACCATGGTAAGCTACACAGAAGCCCTTTGCCCCTGTGAAAGGCAAAATTCCATTCCTGGCTGGTCCAGACATGAGACAAGGTCCCTTCTGAAGGCAGCACCAACACAACTCAGCCATAAGTGCTCTTCAGAATGGCGTGGGCTAGAGACTGTTCTACTTCTGGTCTGCAGTCATGAGCTCTGCTCTGGATAGGGCCCTTCCAGACCAAACTTGGGAAAAGCTTTACAAGAAACTTAAAGTGGTTCCTGCTGCCTCTGAGTCATTTCTTCCTGTTCTCTGGGTTTCCTTTTCCCAGGCTGACCAGGAGCCTGCGCTGGTCATTTTGGCCAGCAGGGGGCGCCAGAGCCCACACTCAGGACTCAGTTCTGAACATGTTATATTTTCCGCCTTTAATTTTTCTTCAAAGGTTTTTTTTTCCTTTGTATTTCAACACCAATGGTTGTCACAATAAACTCCATAGGATTTTTGTCACCACCTTCCTCTTTCAAAGCCAATCTCAACGCTTTCACTTTGTACATTAACATGAACCTGTTCGTGGAGTTAACATTCGTCCAGGGTTTCTATAGTTGAGTTAAATTCCGAATCCACTCCAAACCATGAACATGCAGTGCAGATTTATTTCTTGCTCAGAAACAGCAGTTCTAATTTTAGATTAAAATTCATAATTAGTTCGGTATGGAAGGAAGCCAACCTGGTCTGTAACGGAAAGTCTTGCAGAAAAAGTTCACTGGTGTCCCATGGAGACTTGACCCTTCCTGCCTCGGGAGCCTTCTCATGGCGGCAGGGCGTCGACTCCCTCAGCCACATCAGCAGGCATTTGCCTCACAACCGCTAAATGGAGCAGCCTGGTGGAGTTGTGGAAGGCTCCAGCTATGGGCCTCACAACCCTGCCCTGTAGCACTTCATGACGGTATGGTCATGGGCAAGTGGCATACCTTCCGTAAGCCTCCACTGGAGTGATTTTCAACAGGTGTGTCATGGCTCACTGGTGTGCCATGAGAGGACCTTAGGTGTGCCACAAAAATTTTTAAAAGATCATTAATTGTTTTTGAAAGAAGTTGAAAGCACAGTTAAGTATATTCTTCTTTTGGACCAACATAATTTAAGTATGCCATGGAAGTTTAACTATAGGGTCGAGTGTGCCATTGAGATAAAAAATGTTGAAAAACACCACTCTATTGCCTTGTGATTAGATGGGAATAAAATCCCGAGAATTTAAACAGTCATGGCAAACTCTTAGTTCAGCGCCTGGCATACACATTCGCTGTTAATGACACTGTGGTAATGTCATAGCCCTCAGTTGGTAGGTGTGCCGCTACTTAGTTAGATGGAGGGGTAAGAACGTGGCAGGTGCTGCCCCCACCAGTCAAGCTAGAAGAAACAGGGTTGGCACCATATTTGGTTCTTCAAATGGGTGTGAAGTCCTGTCAGTGGAGTTGGTCAGACATCAGAGGCTCCAGGGTGTGTGTTTGGAACAAGGAAAAATTATCACCTTCAGTGAACTGACTCTCACTGCCCATCTTCATGACAATCCAGAACCCAACATGATTAACTTACAAAGAGAATAGAAAAGCAGGATTGAATAGAATGCTCGGATGGTAGGGGCAATACGGGCTTGCCCTTGCAAAGTCTACCTGACCCACTAGGTTCAGGTCTAGCTAAGGGATGAGGTGCCCACATGGCAAACGCAGGCCCTCAGACACAGGCGTTGTGGCCAGCAGGCCCACCGTTGGCTAAATGAGTGTCCTTTCCTCTCTCAGAGTTTCCTGAGTGACAAAGGAGCAAGGTGACTTCCCCACATAATGAACATCATCCTCTCAGCACCGGCCCAGCCCTGAGCACGCGGCAAATGCTCTGTGTGTCTTTGGTGAAGGACCATGACCCTGACACACAGGAGCCACCTGAACACATGTGAGGCATGAGCATCCATTCCGTGTGTCCACTGTGGCCCCGAGCCAAATAAAAGCATTGGCACTTTTTTGTCCTTGACAAATGAAACCTTAAAATAATTACTTAGGCATCGGGCAAAACTTCAGAACTTAAAATGGCTAACTTAAAATAAATTTACATAAAATTAAAGTGCCCATGATAAAGGTACTATTTGATGAGGCTTGACCCTGGGGTTGCCGCCACAGTAAGAAGCAGCTCCACACCCAAGCACCTGCCTCCGGACAGATTTATGTCATTACACATGTATCCTCCATTTCTAAGTTGTAATGTAGACGGAGTCGCAAAGCATGCGCTTTTCTTTCTGGCTTCCTTCACTCAACATAACATTTCTGAGATTCTCAGATTCTAGCATTTGCTGGCCAAGTAGCCCTGGGTAAGCTCCTTGACCCCTGTTAGCTCAGTCTCAGACAAGAAGAGAATGCATGATAAGAATCTGGGGAGTATGACAGACTATCATAGTGTCTGCCACTTGTAGGGTGACCAATTGTCTCATGTTGCCTAGGAATGAGTGAAAGGTTTCCTGGGATGTAGAACTTTCTATGCTAAAATGTGCAAAGTCCCAGGCAAACCAAGATGATTAGTCACCCCAGACGGTGACAGCTCAACAAATGGTAGCTGCAGAGGTCGATTTACTGTGAGCCTAACAATGTGCACAACCATGTGTTTTTACCAAACTTATGAAAGTGAAATATATTTGCATTTTTTGACTTTGAGGCCACTGGCCTTCTCACCCACCCAACCCAAACTGCATAAGCTTCAGGTCCTACAAAACCCAGACCCGCTCCTGGGAGCTGCCGCTGTGACTGCGATGTGAGTGGCAGTCAGCTGGGCCCCCTGTCTGCTGACGCAGCTGGAGAAACCCCTCCCACTGAGCTTCCTTCCGCCACCTCCCTCCTATGTGTAAGTGGCTGCAGCTGTATCACAGCACCTACCATAATCTTAACCTCTGGACCCTGGGATTCAAGAAGCACAGCACACGTCACTACAGGAAATCTTGCTCCATAGGAAACAGAGTGGGAAGCCCCAGGCTTACCTGCTTGATGGTGCCACAGCCTGAGTAGGGAATTCTGAATATCACCTGGCTCAGCGTTATCTGGGGCTGACAGCTGTAGCTCCCATTCCAGTTGGAAATGACAAGGTCCCTGGCAGAATAGCCCAGGGACTGGAGGTAGTGCCTGCTCACGCTGGCTTGCATGTGATTTGGCAGACAAAGCAGGCCTGACGGACAAGGGCAAACAAGGACTCAGTGAGTGACACAAACCCACCATCCTCCCAGGCGGTCTTCCCTTTATGGGTGTTCGGGTCAAGGTGACTGGCCAGCCCTTGGGACATGCACAAAGAAGGGACCTTGCCACACACACATCCCCAGCCAGCCCCCTCCTCAGTCAGGGAAGCCCAGTGTGGGCATATGACCTCAGAATTTCTCTGATGGATCACTGGAGGCAGGATTTTAAATAAGGGGATGCTTTGCCAAGTTACCATTTACATATAAAGTATCTCTACACTTACATTGTGAAGATGTCATAAAGTGAGGCCTTTTAGCCGTGGAGCAAGTGAGGGCTCTGAATCCTGACTGCCTAGGAGACCGTGGATGTCACCACGTCCAGCCTTTGGCCAACCTATATATCAGTCCACGTAACAACCCCAATCATGGCCATACAGCCTGTGTGGGAAGTGGCCAAGTGACCAGCTCAGTCCATCTTCAGACAGATGCAAAGTATGTTAGGTCTTAGGACATGGCCACAGTGTCCTGTGCTCTGGGAAGATCACAAGGCTTCAGGCCAGGGTCACCTCTGCCTTTGGCACGGACGCCTCACTGCTGAGCACATCATCTCACACGTTCTACTTAGGATCTGCCGACCACAGTGAGGCCGATACACTGCCCACCCCCACCAGCAGTTCTGGCCCTGGACCTTGTCTCTGAGCTGCTGGAATCCCCAGGTCCACAGCTCTTGGCCCCTTTCAGCAGGAACTCAAGCCCTGACAAAGCTGCCGAAATTTCTTACTTCACAGCATGCCCAAGCTCTCAGTTTGCCCTGCTCCTACCTACACATCCCCACCAGGGCGCTTACTGGTGCTGTCGTTGGAAAGGCTGGAGTAGTACTCAGCCAGGAACCCTCTCCTTGTGATGCTGCCATCGCTGATGAAGCGAATTGACATGAAATTGGATGAGGACGTGAAGGAGCCACTGGCCCCATCGCAAACGCGGGCAATGAGTGGAGAGCTATGGGAGGGGCCGTCGAACACCTCAATGTAATCATAGCTGCAGCCGCCTTCCAGCCTGCGGAGAGAGGACATGCGGTTCCGGCTTCACTTGTATTAGAATTTGACGCAAGTCAACCAATCTCAGGGAGGGGGGTCACACCTCTGTGCCAGAAACCTGACAAAGTTCATCCTTGAAAATAACAGGTTTCCTTAAACCGAGGGAAATTCTCCCATGACCTCCACACCTGGGTCTTAGTGCCATGCCCTGCCTCTGACAGCCCTGTACATCACGAAAGGAAGAGCTTACATCCTGATTTAGACCATTTTTCTTATATCAAAAAGTCCCCAGCTCCCCCACAGAATGAAATAAATATCCACCAATTCATAGTGATAGAAATGAAGAATTGAACAAGTAAAAATGGGACAAGTCGAACAGTCTCTCCAAAGCTCAGGTTTCTTACTTACAACAGCAAAACAACTCTGTCCATGCACACCAAAGAGGGCTGTTACGAGGCTCAGAGGAAATAATACGGAAATGTGCTTTGTAGAATTTGTCACAGACGGGAAAGGTCATTGTTATTAAGGCGCTGGTTAAAGACCTGGTCCTGGTCAACCTGTCCCATTGGATTCATGACCTTTAAGTGCAGTCATTGTACCATAATGGCAAAGAGATTAAAATAACAAACCTTGGGCAAAACCCCAAATGAAGTATTCAGGCAGAGACTACCAAGGCCACCGCAAATGGAAATCAAGAGGAAGAACTATTTTGTTCAGCAATGGGTGTCAGAGAGGAAATCATGGTTCCCCCTGGTCCAGAACACTGCACAATACTGGGGCCCCTGAGTGGTCAGTCTGGCCACCCCTGCCCTTGGATAACTCATATATTAATGTGCCTCTGGTGATGACTCCTCTACTAAAAACAATGGTTTCCTCTTGTGATCAGATGCAGATAACCTAACCTCCACAGCAGCAATTTCTCCACCTCTGCCTGAGAAAGGAGGGAGTGGGTAGAAAAGAGTCCCACGAAACAGGTGCCATGGTTAATAGAATCACTTGTGTGGGTTGGGCATGGTGGCTCACACCTGTAATCCTCGCACTCTGGGAGGCTGAGGCAGGTGGATTGCCCTGAGCTCACAGGTTCGAGACCAGCCTGAGCCAGAGCGAGACCCTGTCTCTAAAAATAGCCAGGCGTTGTGGCAGGTGCCTGTAGTCCCAGCTACTTGGGAGGCTGAGGCAAGAGAATCACTTGAGCCCAAGAGTTGGAGGTTGCTGGGAGCTATGATGCCACAGCACCAAAGGTGACAAAGTGAGACTCTGTCTCAAAATAAAAGAAAAAAAAAGAGTTGCTTGTGTTATTGTGACCTCTAAGACTATCTCTCATTCTCCTAACAACTATTTCTTCTACTAGATAACGTTTTCCAAGTATGTTCACTTATTTTTCTCTCTTGTGACCTGCCTGGTAACTGGTGAGGACAGCAGGTATCTTAGTCCTCTCTTTTGACTGAAGCTCAGGAAAGTTGAGTAACTTTCTGTGGCCACACAGACCATTAGTGACATACCTGGGACTTTATTATTCTTTTTTAGCTTTTGCCTCATTTACTTGATTATTGTGTTAAGACATTTATATTCTACACTTGACAGATTTGACTTGTTCCTTTGCAATATGCTCCATAGGTGGTCCTGCCTTTTACCCTCCCTCTATCAACCCTCCCCTCTCCCCTCCCTTCCCACTGCATTTCTCTCCTTCATCCTGGGCTATAGTTGTGTTCTATCTTTCATAAGAAAGTGCGAGTAAATATAAGTAGGTTTCCTAGAAGTACTGAGTACATTGGATACTTTTTCGTCCATTCTTGAGATACTTTACTCAGGAGAATATGTTCCAGGTCCCTCCATGTAAACATAAAAGAGGTAAAGACATGGTCTACAGACACATGAAAAAATGTTCGTCATCTTTAACCATCAGAGAAATGCAAATCAAAACCACTTTGAGATATCATCTAACTCTAGTAAGAGTAGCCCACATAACAAAATCCCCAAACTACAGATGTTAGTGTGGATGTGGAAAAAAGGGAACACTTCTCCATTGCTGGTGGGAATGCAAACTAATACATTCCTTTTGGAAAAAAGTTTGGAAAACACTCAGGGATCTAAAAATTGATCCGCCATTGAATCCTACAATTCCTCTACTAGGAGTATATCCAAAACACCAAAAATCACTTTGCAAAAAAGATATTTGCACCATATTGTTCATTGCAGCTCAATTCATAACAGCCAAGTCATGGAAGAAGCCCAAGTGCCCATTGACCCATGAATGGATTAATAAATTGTGGTATTTGTATACCATGGAATACTATGCAGCCTTAAAAAAAGACATCTGGGACTTTAAACCACAGCATGTTAGAACAATTCTGGGCAAGTAGAAGGTGATGGTCATTATAACTGTGGCTGTGATGCTGTGACTCCAAACAGTGATGGGTCAGCTGAGAAACCCACTTAGGGTCCACTCCACCCTCCAATGGCTGCCTCTGTGCTGAGTCAAAAATTGAACCCATGATAAAAAGCGTCACCTAGCAAACATGTCCCCTGATGCTCCAAGTACCTTTTGTTCCCTGTGAAAGTGTCTGTGAGGGCCCGACGCACCTGCTTTACACCCACACACTTACTGGACGTTGCTGAAGACCACAGTCACACGGTAGTTATTTCTGACCTCAATGTCCCACATACATCTGGCATTGTTTGGATAGTTCCCAGGATAGAATGGGCTGGAAAACGTCCCTGATGGTTGAGACAGGAAGCCTCCGCAGGAATAATTTGCTGTCACAATAAGATGCAAATGGCATTGAGCCCCAGAGCACTCTGCGGTCAGCTGGGGGGGATTTTTTCCACAATTCCCAGACAGAAACCCAAGAAAAGGTGGGCTAGATCTGGACCCTCCTTTGGGGGTTGGTGGGGAGGCCTTGCTTAGGGAGGCCATCTCCTTATCATCACGTTGTACCCCCACAGTGCCACTGAGGGACAGGGAAGGGACTCCCTGCCACAGGCTGAGTGGGGAGCTCAGAACTTACTATTTGGGTGGGTGGTGTTGAAAACAGGAGCTGCTGAAGAAAAGAAAAGGTCCTGGTCAGTTTTTTGCCATCCTTGACCCAAGTGCCACACGCTTGCCTGTGCCGGCCACCCTGGGTCTACAGGGAGAAGTGGGTGCAGCCCACACCCTCGGGTAGCTCAGTCTGGAGGCCAGGATGGGAAAGTGTGAGTCCTGGTGGAGCGGAGTAAGGTGAGGGAAGGTGAAAGCCCAGAGGTTTTCTCCTGGCCCAGACTGAGTAGAGGAAGAGAGCAGGTGATCTGAGGGCTGCAGAGAGGTAGAAAGGGGAACTCCAAGCAGGAGAGGGAGCCCACGTCCACAGAGACCCAGGTGTGAGAGGTGTGGGCGCCTCAGCATGGATGGAGCAGGGAGGGGAGACAAGGCACTAAGCAGACAAAAGGAGTGACCGTGGGGAGTCCCATGGGCATGCTAGGGGGAACCTGCTCTCGGGAGTCCCCAAGGAGTGCCGTGAAGGGTGTACAGAGGCTGGGGGTGACCTAAGATGGCCCTGGCTACACAGCAGGGGGTAGACAGGAGAGGCAGCCTAAAGCTGTCACTGCTGCGGGAAGCTGTGAGCCATGAGAAGGCAGAGCACAGGGGAGGATGACCCGAGGGCCAGCAGTGTGCTGGGAACTCTAGGAGCAGGCCACGAGGAGCAGCAGCCTGCACACATCCAGCTCAGGGGAGGAGCAGGTCCTTACCAGAGGTTGTCGTGAAGGGTCCTAGACGGGGGCAGAAGAAAAGTACGAGTTACCAAGGTGGGGCTGGGAAGAATAAGGCAGCGACACCCCAGTGACTCACAATCTGAACCCACTGGTGAGTGCGTCTGGGGCAGGGGGAAAGTCCACCACAGAGGCCTGAGTGGATTTCCCAGCTGCCCTATCACTGTTTGGAGTCACAGCAGCCATAGCCACAGTCATAATGATCATCACCTTCTACTTGCCCAGAACTGTTCTCAAATCACCCCCCTGTCATTCACAGCAAGTGGGATTATGATCGGCCCCACTTAACCAACAAGTAAACTGAGGCTTAGAAAAGTTAGATCATTGCTAAAGGTCATTGAGCCATATGTCCAGCATAAAGGCCCTGAGTCCAGAAACTGGACAAAAACAAAGTAGCCCCTGCATTGGAGTTCTGGAGTGGACAGGCCAAAGGGACAAGGTGACAAATTTCTGCCTACCCTAGCTCTAGAATTGAGCCATAGATCCTATCCACCACCAGCCTTCAGCTTTCACTGTCACAGGTGAAGTGGAGCTTTTGTGACATCATGCCATACCTGAGCAGATGACACCAGCATCTTCATGGTGGCCACAGTTATGGGAGAACCAGCCTCGGTTCCGGCACTGCCAGAGAGTGGATTCTGTTCCGGAGCACGTCACATCGTCCAGAGTGATAGGACCAGAGCCGGAGCCAAAATAAGCATTTCCCGGGGCAGAGAGAGCATAGCCACACTGCAGCTGTCTACAGACCACCTGGGCATCCTGAATGGTCCAGGCGTCATCACAAACCGTCCCCCACCTGCCACTGTGGTAAATTTCCACACGCCCAGAGCATGCACCATAGGAGGAGTTTCCGTCCACCAATCTCAAGCCGGCGTCTGAAAGACACAGGCAGTACAAGGTCACGGCTGTGCCATAACAAACCTCAAAGGCCAATAGCCCCAGACCTTTCCCCACCTGCAAATTCACCACATAGAGAGGTGAGATTTGAGGTGGAGCCACTGGGCAGTTGGAGGGGACCCCAGACACCACAGAACTCAGCCCCCACCTCCAGATGAGGAGACTGGGCAAGAAGAGTTCCCAGGTCCCCCAGGAAGTGGGCGGCAGACCCAAGGCCAGATGTATCTCCTGGAGCGCACACCTGACTGCCTTGGCCAAGCACCCATCCCTCCCGGCCTCACACAGTCCCCAGGGAGAGGACGAGCCTGAACAACCTGTCACTGATGCCCTTCCTTGCTGTTCCCAGGATGCACCCACAGAGGCGGTGACATGAATCCACCAAGTCCCAAAGACCAGGTCTGCATTGTACTTACCTCTTGGAAAGGAGTTGTACCAAGCAAGAAACCCGATGTTTTGGAAACTGATGTCACTCCGAAATTGAACGGTCATCCGGTTGGAAGATGATGTGAATACTTTTGAGGTGTTATTACAGATCTTCCCCAGTACATTACTCCTATTCGATGGTCCATCAAAGATCTCAACATAATCAAAACTGCAACTGCTATGGGGCTCCAAACTGTATGGGAAAAAAATGTATTAAGCTCAACATTAAAATTCCCCTATATTTGACAGATAATTGCACTTTATGAGTGATGCTATTGAATATGCTTTTTTTTTTTTCTTTTTTTGTTTGAGTCAGGGTCTCACTCTGTTTTGCCCAGGCTTGACTGCAGTGGCATCACCACAGCTCACTGCAACCTCAAACTCTGGGCTCCTGCTATCCTCCTGCCTCAGCCTCCTGAGAACCTAGGGCTACAGGCATGTGCCACCATGCCCCACTCAACTGAATATGGTTTTCTTCCAGTGCTTCCTCAATCAGATTAAAGAGCTTCCTAATATTGCCTGATGCTTCCTGGTAGGGATCAAAGCAACCCAAAGCCTGTCCATGGCACACAAGGGTGAAAAACATCCCAGCCCAGGCCACAGCCTAAACCACTGGTGTGCTGTCGCGGCCTCACCCTCCCCAGGGGCCTGGTGTTACTTACTGCAGATTGTTGAAGCCCAGGTTTATGCGATAACCGGAACGCACTTCTATTCCCCAGACACACTTAACATTGTTGGGGTAGTACCCAGGGTAGGATGGGCTGGAGAAGGTCCCGCTGTCATTGAATAAGAAGCCACCACAATTTGAAGACGGTCCTGTAGAGGGTGGGGGGTATCTCTGTTGTGGCAGGCCTTCAAGTGTTTCGTGAAGCAATCATCTTTCTGGGTGACAGTCCTCCCAGTATCATCCTCTATACCTTCTAACAAGACCTAATTTTTCCCATAAATAAGCCCCCTCCCCTCTTAGGGCTGGTTCTAGGCTGGCTGACATAATCAGCCTTGATTTGAGTCTCTGCTTTCCTACTTGGGCATGGACGGCAAGTCTCCCCAAGGAGATGGCCTACACTTCGGACAGCATGTGTCAACTAGTCACAAAATGCCAAGAAAGCACCACAGGGACTGCTGTCATTCTTCAAGCAGCTGAGCACAGGGTTCTGATACTTGACAAGCAGTGCAAAGGGCAATGGGGCAAGGCTTTCTGCAACAGGAGGCCTGGGTCTGCCTCTTGGTCCTGCCTCCATCAGCTCCGTGGTCTTGATCTTAACCACTCTGCCTCAGTTTCCTCGTCGGAAAAATGGGAGCTGCCTCTTCAGACTCTTGGGGTATTAAAAATGTATATATACCCCTACATGTACACATAAAAATGAGATACGTTTAGACAGTGCCTGATGCATGATAAGCACCCAACAATATTAACTATTATTATTATCAGAGAGAGGTAAATACTAAACATTTGTATTTTTGTTGGTTTATTATAATAGAACTTTTAAAATCCTTTGTACGCTCGGTGGTAATATAAATCACAACACGTTCTTTTGTCTTCCTCAAGACTCTTTTCTTTTACTTTTTCTAAAATGGACAGTTCAGTGGTTTTTAGTATATTCAGAGCTCTGTGACCACCATCACACGTCAATTTCAGAATGTTTTCATCACCCCCAAAGAAACCCCAAACCCATTAGCTGTCATTCCCCAGCTCCCTCAACCACTGATCTGCTGTCCGTCTCTGTAATTTGCCTTTTCTGGACATTGTCTATAAATGGGATCGGATAACAGGTAGCCTTTTTTTACTGATTTCTCTCATTTAGCGTGTTTTCGAAGGTTGTCCATCCTGTAGCATGAATCAGTATTAAATTCTTTTTTATGGCCAAATAATATCCCATCGTGTGACTAGGCCACATTTGTTCATCTGTTCGCTATGACCCACACTTAAGGTGTTTTCACTTTGGGCTATTCTGAGTAATACTGTTCTGAACAATCATGTACAAGTTTCTGTGTGCACATAAGCCTTCCTTTCTTCTGAGTATATGTGAAGGAGGATAATCGCTGGGTCATATGGCAACTCTAAGCTTAACCTTTTAAGGGCTGTTTCCAAAGTGGCTGTACCACCTAGCGTTTCCACCAGTAGTATATGAGGGCTCTGATTTCTCTACACTCTCACCAGTCAACTTTCTAATTACAGCCCATCTACTGGGCATAAAGTAGTACCTCTTTATGGGTTTAATTTGTGCGTCCCTGATGCCTAATGATGCTGAGCATATTTTCACGGGCTTGTTGGCCATTTGTGTATCTATTCGGATCTTTTGGCCATTATCCAGTTGGGTTATTTAATGTTTTGTCATTAACTAAATGCAGTTAACTTATATGTTCCATATGAAATTCCTTATCAGATACATGGTTTCCAAATATGTTCTCCCATTTTGTGGGAACATGGTGTTTTTAAAAGATAAATTGGCCTCTAAAATGTGCCTACTTAGTTCTATTTCTACACTGGGAAATAATTACAGATGAAGTCTAAGTTTTAGAGACAAAGATAAGAATTACAGATTTCTCAGAAGAGTTTTTATAAAAATAAAATATGTTAATATATATAGTTAAAATTATAAAATAGAAAGGCTTTTTGCTCTAGAATTGTTTAGCTAAATTATAGTTTATTTGTACAATTGAAAATTGTGCAGTCATTAAAACTTACAGTACAGAAATAATTTCAATACCATAAAAAAGCTCATTTAAAGGTCATGAGAAAAAAGTATGGTATATTATATACTTAAATGAAAATGGTTGTTATAAAGTGGGGTGTAAAGCATGTTATACTGTGCGTGTGTGATGTACAGCAAAATGCCCCTAGTAATTATGTACTTATTCATTAATCAAGCTATTCATTCACTTATTCTTTCAACAACCATTTCTTGAATGGAAGACGCAATGCTAGGTAATAAGGATGCATTATTAAAAAAGCAGCTGTGCCTGTGGCTCAGTCGGTAAGGTGCTGGCCCCGTATACCGAGGGTGGCGGGTTCAAACCCAGCCCCAGCTGAACTGCAACAAAAAAATAGCCGGGCGTTGTTGCGGGCGCCTGTAGTCCCAGCTACTTGGGAGGCTGAGGCAAGAGAATCGCTTAAGCCCGGGAGTTGGAGGTTGCTGTGAGCTGTGTGATGCCACGGCACTCTACCGAGGGCCATAAAGTGAAACTCTGTCTCTACAAAAAAAAAAGCAGCCGTGGCCCCTGCCTTCAGAAAACACACAGGAAAGATGAGCATGGTCTTTTACAAATACACTTCCAATTGTGTAATTCCTCAGCTTAAAACTTTTGAACACTCTGAACTTCCCTTAGAATAAAGTCAAGAACCTTAACACACATGTTAAAACTGGCCCTCACTCAACTTCCCCCTGCAGGCACTCTTGCCGCACCCCCTCCCTCCTTTCAAGCACAAAGCTACCTCCTACCCAGGGACCTTCACATCCCTGCTGGCTGGAAGACACTAAGCAAATGAACCTGCTGCTCTTGTAAGTCCCATGGTAAGTATCACTCCCAGAAGGATCCTCCCCTAATCACAACTGTAATTCCCTAGTTAACTGTGTATTAAATATAAGATACTGTGAACTCTGAGGTAGGAGATAAGCTCTCTTTACCAGCTTTCTGTAATTCTACAACCATTCTCCACGGCAGTTTGACCAGATACATGGAAAGATCTTAAAATCCGTAACATAGTAAAAGTTAATATTTACCATGTACATTCTGGGTACCAGGCACTACGTTTACTTTAATCCACTAAATCTATTTCCATCCTAAAGGAAAAATTACTGATATATGCAAAGATCTATCTATAAAATAGTCTTCATCACAGAATCGTTTCTACTAATTAAGAAATTAAAACAACTTAAATGTCTGGCAACTGGGGACCAGTTAAATAATTCATGGCCTAGTTGTACAACATAATATGCACAATTCAGGTATTTAAAATAATGGTGAGAATAAAATAAAGTAACAGGGAGAAAATAGTTAATGACACAGGAAAGTAGCCATATCTTTTTTTAAGAGCAAGGGAAATCTATTGAAACTTACCCGTATCATGAAATAAAAATTACATGGAAAAACATCATGACTTTTGAAATTATCCATTCATTATTTATCTCCCTTCTTCCTCTCAAAGCTTTGTAGATACTCCAAAAAATAAAGATCTTTAGGTATATTCTTTTAAGCATATTTATCTCACTGATTCACATGAAGAAGGAATAGAACTGTTTAGTTACAAGAACTCTTCCCAGCAGAAGAGATGTGAAGGGTGTGGGTGTGCAGGCTGGGTGCAGGGTGCGAGGGGAGAGGCCAGGATAGGTTGTGTGTGCAGACTGGGGGACATGGTGAGGATGAGGGTGGGTGTAGGGCTAGGGGTGGAGTGGAGGGAGGCTTCACCTTACAGAAAGCCAAGCTTGAGGATAAGAAATTCATGTCCTTCTTTGTAGGTGGAAAACACGACACTTACCCACAGTGGTTGTAGTCGTTGGGTACAACAAACCTAGGAAGAAAGTGAAGCTATTTTAGGATTTCACAAATAATCGATTCCATAGTCACTTGTTTGATAGACAAAATTGAATCTTTTTCTTAGCACAGGACTGCTCAGAGCCTTGGCCATTCCAGTTGACACCGCTCATGGCTACCAAGAGCCAGCGTATGTAGCACTTCCCAACGTACTTGGCCCAAGATATTTTCATGTTTATTGCAACACGAAGAACACTTTGTAGATTACTCCCTCAATGTGAAGGAATTCTTCCTACTATTTTCTTTGATTGTTTTTCTTTGTTTGTTTTTTAAGATAGGGTTTCTCTGTTGCCCAGGCTGCAATGTGGTAGCACAATCATAGCTCACTGCAGCCTTGAATTTCTGGGCTCAAGTGATCCTCCTGCTTCAGCCTTCTGAGTAGCTAGGACTACAGACATATGCCAACATGCCTCGCTACTTTTTTAAAAATTTGTTGTACAAATGAGATTGCACTATGTTGCCTAGTCTTATCTTGAACCCCAGGCCTCTAGCAATCCTCCAGCCTAGACCTCCTAAATCCCCATGTTTACAGGGATGAGTCACTGCACCTGGCCAGAATTCTTTATTAGACAAACATGTGCAGAAGTATTACTTGACCATCCTCCTAAAATGAAAGTCACAATTTTCCATGGATTGATTTAGACAATTATTTTTATCAGAAATGATGGGAGGACCATGCCCCTTCCACCAGTGACAACCCTGAACAAGCACTATCAACAGGATACGGCAGGAGGCCAGAGCGTTCTCCAAGGCTGAGCTAGACATGATGAGACCAGAAACTCAGCTTGTTACCTTAGCAAATTTCAGAGGGAAATCAATCCTCAGGAGGGGCCTACCCATGTCCTCTCTCTTCTGAAAATAAGAGGGAGTAGAATTCTGAAAAGAATGTTGCCAGGCTGGGAGGACAGACTCACCTGGAGTGGTAGAATTTACTGGGCTTGCTGCAAGAGAAGGAAGGACACACATGTCAGTCTCAGTGACAAGAACGCGGAGGGAGAAGAATGCGGGGGTCTAGTCCCTCCTTAACACAGAGAAATGCGCCTGAGAGTTGCACAGGAGAGCTGAGTAGTACACACAAGCCTCAAGGGTTCGTCTCAAAAAGAAGTGTCAGGGGTATTTATTCTTACAACCTTAAAGAAGATGGAACCATGTTTTCAGTAGGGACCTTCCTAAAGAAGAAGCTAATGCCCACCTGTAAAATTCACAGACGCCGACAGCTGAGGATGGATGCTACTTTCCTATTAAGGTATCGGGGAAAAGCCCATCTTCAAGAGGAGCTTGGGGAGGGAGGGGTCCCGCGCACAGAAAAGCCTTTTCATGGAGAAAACAACCCACTAAACTAGAAGCCCAATGTCTTGCAGGCCCACCTGAGCAGATGACACCAGCGTCCTCACTGTGTGCACAGTTATGGGACAGCCAGCCATTGTGACGGCAGCTCCACAGGTAGGACTCGTGCCCTGAGCAGGCCACGTTGTCCAGCACAATCAGCCCTGAGCCCTGGCCAAACCGGGCATTTCCTGGAGCTGATGTGGCCCAACCACAGCCCAGCTGCCTGCAGACCACATTGGCATCATTGGTGTCCCAGCCATCGTCACACACGGTGCCCCAGGAGCCTTGGTACAGGACCTCCACCCGGCCTTGGCAGTGGTCACCTCCATTCACCAGCCTCAGTGCCAACCCAGAGTCAGAACCTGCAAAGAAACAGGAAAACTCACTCTCCGCTGTGTCTCCTAATGGGAGAGGCCCACGGGCAGAGCGACAGTCACCTTTCTGCCATTAGGCCAAGACTTCTAGGGCTTGGGTTGATGCTCCCAGCAGCATGGGTGGTGAGGAAATCACCTCTTCACCTGTGTTCCACCCCTTGGGTGTGCACTGAGCCCTTGTGTCCACTCAGTGACTGAACCCAGTGCCCAGCAACTCAATGACTGGGCAGGCCTCAGACACAGGAGAGAGGCACAGGGCCAGTAGCCTGGGTCCACACTGACTGCTGGGTCAAGTGGACTCCTAGGCAGGCCACCACCAGAGACAAGTTCGCAGCTTCCCACCATGGAGCAGCCCTAGGACCTGGGCCTTTGGCTGCACCTGTGGCTGACTCTCGGTGTGCCCATAGGGACGCCCCATGAGACCTGAGGCTTGTTCTTGTACCATTTTCAAAATTAACTCTTGCCCTGAATTGCAAACAAAGTATTAGACCTACAGGAAACCATCAGCTACAGGGAAAGTGGCAAGAAGTATTTGTTAGTACAACAGGAGCTCAAGCAAGAAAATATGCCAGCAGGCTCATCACAGCTTCTCTGTAAAGCCCAAAGGTAGAACAACCAAAATGTCCATCCGCACATATTCGGATGACAAAGTGTGGCCCATCCATGCAATGGAATGTTGTCTGCCAGGTAAAAGGAACAAAGTCCTGACATAAGCTTCTACGTGGAGGAACCTTCAAACCTCTCTGCTCAGTGAACAAAACAAGACCCAAAGACAGCAGTTTCCTTTTCATAGAAAATGTTCATCATAGGGAAATCCACGCCAGACTGAAAACAGATTAGTGGCTGCCGAGAGCTGGGGGAAGTGGAATGGGGTGTGAATGGTTCATGGGCATGGTTGTCCAGGCCGGGATCATAAAAAACTGGAACCAGGTGGTGGTGATGGCTGCACAAAACAGCACACGTGCCTAATGCCGCCGAGTGAGCAACGCCCTTGACAATTGTCCGAGGAATACATATTCTACTGTGAAGCCAGTAGATGAACTAATATATGTTTGCACAACAGAAAAACTCAATTCAACTCAACTTGTAAGCAAGGGACAGAGAGGCCAGGGAAGAGCGGAGAAGGGAGGGGAATTGGTGTGTTCTCACCTAACGGGGCACAATATAAGGGTATATGGCACACTTCCTGGGAGTGGGACACAACTATGACAGGGACTGTGCCAAACAAAAGCAAACGCTGCAATCTAATTGTTTGTACCATCATAATAACCAGACATAAAATAAGTATATGAATAAATCATGAAAAATTTTATAAGAATAAATTTTATGTTACACATATATTCTCCTAACACAAACTAAAGGGAAATAATGAGCATTTGAATATAGATACATGCATACACTTTTAAGTATGTATATGCAGACAGACAGAAACACATTCATATGATTTACAGTTTTGGAACATTAAAAAATAAAAATCTCATTTGAGAAGTAAAGAAAAGAAAAAAACAGGGTCGTGGATGAGGTAATCATATCAGCCCATCTAATTCCCTACTGGGGCATCTGTTGTCTGATACAGAAAACTCCTTTCCCTGCCTCTCTCAGCCTCACTGACGGGGAGACCAGGCTCCCGGACCATGAAGCACAGGGGAAGGTGGGGGAACTTTAGCTGCTACCTTGGGTATTGCTCCTGAAGGGTGCAGGTTGCTGGTGTTGGGTCTAAGAACTAGGAGAGTCTCCCAGCAGCATGGGGAGGGCCCAGAGGCAGGCTGTGCTCCTCGGTGCTGATTCACTCAGTCCTGGATACCGGCCCTGTCACAGGTTCAGGCTAGGACGACCTTTGACTCTTGCCCTCCATGAGGAAGACGGACATGGATAGGGTCCTCCAAGTTTCTCCAAGATTCTCCACTGACAGCTCAGACCCTGACCTAGGGCCATAGAAAGCAGCCAGAGAGCAAGCACTGACCTGGGCCGACACTCAGGAAGAAGGAAAATTCCATCTGGAGGAGGCAGGAAGACAGCCCACACCAGCAGAAAGTGTGGAGGGAAAGTGAAGCTCTAAAGGGAGGATCCTTACCCTGTGGTTCACATCTGTCACCCTGATTTTTACTGTAACAGAAACCACTGTCCTTTCTATTATAACACTGGCATCCTACAAAGTGCCCACACCCTCCCCTGCTCCTCGGGGGTGTGAAGGTGGCCATGTAACACGCTGGGACAGGACAAGGCACTTGAGACCAGGCAGACTCCCTTCTCTGTCAGAGGTCCTGGGACACACTGACTCTTCTGCAGGGATATCGACTTGGTGCTGACAACTGCTACCCTTCTCTCATGTAGAAAAGTGACATTGAAACCCATACAACCAAACAGGAGCCCTAAGAGGAGCCCAGGCAAGCAGCTCAGAACTCCTGGATACAGCTGTACCTGAAGCTCCAGACCCATCACTAAACATTCTCCACAAGTGAGCTGATGAATTCCATTCTAGCTCCACAGAGTTTGTGTTGGCTTCGTGTGACTTCCAAACAAAAGCATCCTGAACAATTGTTCGCCTTTACAGTACAACTCACAACTGGCAGACAGGGTAACCTTCCACATGGGAGGGGATGAAGAGAACCCAGAGGCTTCACGGTACACCCAGGGATGCCTGCACACCACACACTAGAGTGCTGAGTGCTGATGCTTACCAGTGACGGGAGTTGTTGTCGGCCACCAATCTGCAAGAAAAACACAGCAGGATTAGGGGGGAAGGAGTATGGAAGCCAGGTGCCATTGTGAAGAGGGACAGTGGAGTCAGAGAAGCTCTGGGCCTGGGAAAGGAAGAGGACCCTTGTAGACAGCTGCCGTCAGGGAGCCCATGCCCTTGAATGTCCACACCTTACAGGCAACAAGGTGACCCATTTCCCCAAGGGTCATTACACTTCCCTTCTGACACATGGTTTGCTGGTAAAAGCATCACTGAGTCTTTCCCTTGGGGTCTATGCCCAAAACCTCTACTCTCCCCTCACATGTAACCCTCAGGACAGACGGTGATTTCCGATGGATGCCACACAGGACAGAACCTCCTTCTCCCCACAAAATTGCCGAGTGAGTGCTGCGTAGCAGGCCACCTCAGGAGCCAGAACGCTCTCCTCGCACCGAGGCACAGAGGAAAATCAACATGCCATGACTAGCGGAACACGCCACCGTCCCCACGTGCACCTGCCGCTCTGGGGCTGCGGAGAGGGGCAGGGAAGAGGAGACACCCAGCAGCTGAGGAGCAGCAGGACTCACCTGGTCTGGGCGTGGACTGGGTCTGGGAGGCTGTGAGAGAGAGGACGGAGGGTCAGACACACGGCAGAGAAGGCTGCAGAACTGGACACAGGGTGGGAGCCTGAGCAGAGCGACTTCCCTCCAGCCCCTTCCCTCCCAGGAAGGGGGCTCTTATCAATCCAACCCACACAAGGATGCTCCTTGGGAGTGCTCCACGAGGTCCTGGCCACAATTTCTAAGTCAACGATTAAGTCTATGTCTGGATGAAGTGACCAGCTTGACGCCAAACCAGCCCTTTCCCTGCAGGTTTCGGCAGATTGCTGAGTCAGCAACTGTGACAAGGCCAGCTCAGGGCCACATCCTCCCAGAGCTGCTCCACCCTCAGACCTCGTGGGGGGCTGCCCTTCCCAAAGCAGAAGACGTCCACGGGCAAAATGTCGCAGCCCTCCAGAGACCCCCACTCAGTCCTTCCTAACCCCAGGTAACACTTACACGCACCTGCCTACAGCCCAGGAGCCTCCTTTCCCAGGCCTCCATACTGGGATCTCAACTAACAACCCCACATTGGGCAGGAGACTTTACCTCGGGGCTCCTGCCAAGGTACTGACCCCTCCCCTACAGCCTGTCTGGGACGCCTCCATCTCACCCTCATCAGCACTACTCAGAGGGGACCCCAGCTGCCATCACTGCCCCTCTGCCTCCTTTTCTCACAGCCTCAGTGAGGGGATAAAGGCTCTGTGGTTATTTCAGTTTAGCTCACAGACTGGAGTGAAGAGTTGAAAATGCATGAAGGGTTCTCTCCCTGAGGAAACTCCACCCACAGGGACAAAGGCCCAAATGCTCGGGGATCCAGAGAGCCAATGACACCGGCTCCCTCCCTGTGCCCATGCTCCGTGTGGGCGCACGTGGCCCACAGTGTAGCTCTCAGTCCTACAGGGAGCTTCCCCAGCATCTCCAAGTGTTGACACATCCCTGACTCTGAGGCTGTTCTGTCAGAGACACCAAGGCCATGGCTATGCCAGGGACAGGCACCAGAGCCTCTGCCTCAACACCAAGGAGAGGCACACAGCCGCCCTGAGCCAGAGGGAACAAGACCCCAAATATCCACCCCCTGGCCTTGACCCTGAGGTTGGGGCACATTCCACATGATTCCCTGTGAGGTCACACTCAGTGGCCTTTACGTACCTCCCACGTGAGTCCGTCCTTCCTACCAACCTGCCATCCCATCACCCCCACCTACTTCCCCACCACCCTTCACGGCTCTCCCGAGGGGGCTGTTTGCACTGAGTCCCTTCCCTTCCTCAGAAGCTCTGAGCACTCAAGCAAGGCAATTTCACGGGCAGGTCTGCTTCACCAGCCAGACACAAAGGTGCTGTCCCTGAGAAGGAGCCCAGGTCAAACTCAGGGGTTGGGGGTTGGGAGCGACTCTGGATACATCAGAGCCAAATGCTCTCTGCCCTCAGAGGCTGGACCCTGTAGTGAAGACCAGTGTCCAGTGGCCTCCAACCTAAAGCTCGGCAGTGCTTACAGCTTGGGGACCTCAGGGATAACTACCCACAGTAATCTCAAAGGACACCAGGTCACCTTACGAGACTTGAGTGCTGGCCTTAGAGTGGCAAAAGTATTTTCCCTGATATGCTCGGTCCCCTAAATGGGCCCCAGTGGTCTTCAATGCCCACCTGAGCAGATGACACCAGCGTCCTCACTGTGGGCACAGTTATGCGACAGCCAGCCACTGTGGCGGCAGCTCCATAGATAGGACTCGTGCCCTGAGCAGGCCACGTCGTCCAGCACAATGGGCCCTGGGCCCTGGCCGAACCGGGCATTTCCTGGGGCTGACCTAGCCCAACCACAGCCGAGCTGCCTGCAGACCACATTGGCATCATTGGTGTCCCAGCCGTCGTCACACACGGTGCCCCAGGAGCCTCGGTACAGGACCTCCACGCGGCCTTGGCAGCGGTTATCTCCATTCACCAGCCTCAGGGCCAACCCGGAGTCAGAGCCTGAAGAGAAACAGGAAAACTCACTGCCTGCTGTGTCTCCTAATGGGAGAGGCCCACAGGCAGAGCGAGGGTCACATTTCTTGCTTCCCACCATGGGGCGGCCCTAGAACTTGGGCATTTGGATGCACCAGTGGCTGACTCCCCTGTGCCCATAGGGACGCCCCATGCCACCTAAGGCCTATTGTTGTGTCACTCTGAGGCAGGCCAAGTCTTGTGGGGCTTGGGTTGATGCTCCCAGCAGTGGGGGAGGGGGTGTGTGGAAAAAGCCTGCTCTTCACCCTGTTATCATCAAGGGCTGTTTTCCAGCCCTCGGGTGTGCACTGAGCACTCCTGTCCTCTCAGTGACTGAGCCCAGTGCCCCAAAACCCAATGGCTGGGCCAGGCCTCAGACACAGGACAGAGGCACAGAGCCAGTACTCTGGGTCCACACTGACCGCTGGGTCAAGTGGAGCCCTAAACAGGACTTCACCAGAAACGAGTTCCCAGCTTTCCGCCATGGAACAGCCCTAGGACTTGAGCCTTTGGCTGCACCTGTGGCTGTCTCCCGCTGTGCCCACAGGGACGCCCCATGAGACCTGAGACTTGGTCTTATATCACTTTCAAAATCAAATCTTGCCCTGAATCAGAAACAAAGTATAAACCTACTGGAAATCATTAGCTGCAGGGAAAATGGGAAGTGTTCCACTGGGAACAGAAGCTCAAGCAAAGAAACACGCACACAGGCTCATCACAGCTTCTCTGTAAAGCCCAAAGGTAGAACAACCAAAATGTCCATCCACAAATATTCAGGTGACAAAGTGTGGCCCATCCATGCAACGGAATGTTGTCTGCCAGGTAAAAGGAACAAAGTTCTGATATAAGCTTCTACATGGAGGAACCTTCAAACCTCTTTGCTCAGTGAACAAAGCAAGACCCAAAGACAGCAGTTCCCTTTTCATAGAAAATGTTCATCATAGGGAAATCCACGCCAGACTGAAAACAGATTAGTGGCTGCCGAGAGCTGGGGGAAGTGGAATGGGGTGTGAATGGTTCATGGCATGGTGGTCCAGGCCGGGATCATAAAAAACTGGAACCCGGTGGTGGTGATGGCTGCACAAAACAGCACACGTGCCTAATGCCGCCGAGTGAGCAACGCCCTTGACAATTGTCCGAGGAATATATGTTCTACCGTGAAGCCAGTAGATGAACTAATATATGTTTGCACAACAGAAAAACTCAATTCAACTCAACTTGTGGGCAAGGGAATAGGAAAGAGGGGGGAGAGGAGAGAAGGGAGGGGAATTGGTGTGTTCTCACCTAACGGGGCACAATATAAGGGTATATGGCCCACTTCCTGGGTGTGGGACACAACTATGACAGGGACTGTGCCAAACAAAAGCAAACACTGTAACCTCATTGTTTGTACCATCATAACAACCTCACATAAAATAAATAAGTAAATAAATTATTAAACAAGTGTAATGATATATTTTATCTTGTGCATATACTTAATAACAAAGATAAAACAAAACTAACGTTAGTGAGGACTTGAATATATACTTATATACACAAACTCTTTTTTTTTTTCTTTTTCTTTTTTGAGACAGGGTTTCAAGCTGTTGACCTGGGTAGAGGGCTAAGGCATCACAGCTCACAGAAAACTAAAAGTCCAGGGCTTAAGTGATTCTCTTGCCTTAGCCTCCCAAGTAGCAGGGACTACAAGTGCCCAGCACAATGCCCAGCTTTTCCTTTGTTGCAGTTGTCATTGGTGTTTTAGCTGGGCCAGGCTGGGTTCAAACCCACCAGCCTCAGTGTATGTAGCCGGCACCCTACCAACTGAGCTATGGGAGCTGCCTATACGTACATTTTTAAATATATACGTACAGACGGTGAGAAAGAGATGGAGATTCAAGCACATTCAAATGGCTTGCAATTTCAGATCATTAAGAAATGAAAGTCTTGTTTGAGAAGTGAAGAGAAAAACAAAACAGGACCATGGATGAGCTAATATACCAGCACAGCTAATTCCTTCACTGCGTATCTGTTCTCTGATATAGAAAAATCCTTTCCCTGCCTCTCTCAGCCTCATCACAGGCAGAGATGTGGTCATTACCAGGCCTCTGGACCATGAGGCAAAGGAATGGTTGAGGGATGTTTAGCTGCTACCTTGGGTATTGCTCCTGAAGGGTGCAGGTTGCTGGTGTTGGGTCTAAGAACTAGGAGACGAGCATTGGCAACAGTTTCCCAGCAGCATGGGGAGGGCCCAGAGGCAGGCTGTGCTCCTCGGTGCTGACTCACTGAGTCCCGGATACTGGCCCTGTCACAGGTTCAGGCTAGGACGACCATTGACTCTTGCCCTCCATGAGGAAGACGGACATGGATAGGGTCCTCCAAGTTTCTCCAAGATTCTCTACTGACAGCTCAGACCCTGACCCAGGGCCGTAGAAGGCAGCCAGAGAGCAAGCACTGACCTGGGCCGACACTCAGGAAGGAGGATAGTTCCATCTGGGGGAGGCAGGAAGACAGCCCACACCAGCAGAAAGTGTGGAGGGAAAGTAAAGCTCTAAAGGGAGGATCCTTACCCTGTGGCTCACATCTGCCACCCTGCTTTTTACTGTAACAGAAACCACTGTCCTTTCCATTATAACCCTGGTATCCTACAAAGTGCCCACACCCTCCCCCACTCCTTGTGGGTGTGAAGGTGGCCATGTATCCTGCTGGGGTATCAAGAGTGCACAGCCTGGGTCAGGACAAGGCACTTGAGGCCAGGTAGGCTCCCTTCTCTGTCAGAGGTCCTGGGACACACTGACTCTTCTTCTGCAGGGATATCGACTTGGTGCTGACAACTGCTACCCTTCTCCCATGTGGAAAAGTGACAGTGAAACCCATACCAACCAAACAGGAGCCCTAAGAAGAGCCCAGGCAAGCAGCTCAGAACTCCTGGATACAGCTGTACCTGAAGCTCCAGACCCATCACTAAACATTCTCCACAAGTGAGCTGATGGAATCCATTCTAGCTCCACAGAGTTTGTGTTCACTTCCTGTGATTTCCAAACAAAAGCATCCTGAACAATTGTTCGCCTTTACAGTACAACTCACAACTGGCAGACAGGGCAACCCTCCACATGGGAGGGGATGGAGAGCACCCAGAGGCTTCACGGTACACCCAGGGATGCCTGCACACCACACACTAGAGTGCTGAGTGCTGATGCTTACCAGTGACAGGAGTTGTTGTCGGCCACCAATCTGCAAGAACAACACAGCAGGATTAGGGGGGAAGGAGTATGGAAGCCAGGTGCCATTGTGAAGAGGGACAGTGGAGTCAGAGAAGCTCTGGGCCTGGGAAAGGAAGAGGACCCTTGTAGACAGCTGCCGTCAGGGAGCCCATGCCCTTGAATGTCCACACCTTACAGGCAACAAGGTGACCCATTTCCCCAAGGGTCATTACACTTCCCTTCTGACACATGGTTTGCTGGTAAAAGCATCACTGAGTCTTTCCCTTGGGGTCTATGCCCAAAACCTCTGCTCTCCCCTCACATGTAACCCTCAGGACAGACGGTGATTTCCGATGGATGCCACACAGGACAAAACCTCCTTCTCCCCACAAAATTGCCGAGTGAGTGCTGCGTAGCAGGCCACCTCAGGAGCCAGAACGCTCTCCTCGCACCGAGGCACAGAGGAAAATCAACATGCCATGACTAGCGGAACACGCCACCGTCCCCACGTGCACCTGCTGCTCTGGGGCTGCGGGGAGGGGCAGGGAAGAGGAGACACCCAGCAGCTGAGGAGCAGCAGGACTCACCTGGTCTGGGCGTGGACTGGGTCTGGGAGGCTGTGAGAGAGAGGACGGAGGGTCAGACACACGGCAGAGAAGGCTGCAGAACTGGACACAGGGTGGGAGCCTGAGCAGAGCGACTTCCCTCCAGCCCCTTCCCTCCCAGGAAGGGGGCTCTTATCAATCCAACCCACACAAGGATGCTCCTTGGGAGTGCTCCACAAGGTCCTGGCCACAATTTCTAAGTCAACGATTAAGTCTATGTCTGGATGAAGTGACCAGCTTGACCCCAAATCAGCTTTTCCCTGCAGGTTTCGGCAGATTGCTGAGTCAGCAACTGTGACAAGGCCAGCTCAGGGCCACATCCTCCCAGAGCTGCTCCACCCTCAGGCCTCGTGGAGGGCTGCCCTTCCCATAGCAGAAGACGTCCACGGGCAAAATGCTGCAGCCCTCCAGAGACCCCCACTCAGTCCTTCCTAAGCCCAGGTAACACCTGCATGCACCTGCCTGTAGCCCAGGAGCCTCCTTTCCCAGGCCTCCCTAGTGGGGTCTCAACTAACAACCCCACATTGGGCAGGAGACTTTACCTCGGGGCTCCTGCCAAGGTATTGACCCCTCCCCTACAGCCTGTCTGGGACGCCTCCATCTCACCCTCATCAGCACTACCCAGAGGGGACCCCAGCTGCCATCAGTGCCCCTCTGCCTCCTGTTCTCACAGCCTCGGTGAGGGGCCAAAGGCTCTGTGGTTATTTCAGTGTAGCTCACAGACTGGAGTGAAGAGTTGAAAATGCATGAAGGGTTCTCTCCCTAAGGAAACTCCACCCACAGGGACAAAGGCCCAAACACTTGGGGGTCCAGAGAGCCAATGACACTGGCACCCCCGTATCCTCATGGTACATGTGGGTACTCACAGGTGCCTGGGCCCACTGTGTAGCTCTCACTCCTGAAGTAGCTGTCCCCTCTGTTCCCAGACATTGCCGCACCCATAGGCCTAAGGCTGCCCCCTCAGACATATCAAGGGCACAGCTATGCTGGGGACAGGCACGAGAGCCTCTTCATCAACACCAGGGAGTAGCTCACAGCAGCACTGAGCACAGAGGGCACCTGAATATCCACCCCCTCACCTTGACCCTGAGGTTGGGTGCACATTCCACAAGATTTCCTGTGAGGTCACACCCAGTGCCCTCTGCCCACCTGGGAGCCCGGCCTTCCCTACCAACCTGCCATTCCAGCACCCGCACCCCCTTCCCCACCACGGTTCTCCTGAGTGGGCTGTTTGCACTGAGTCACTTCCCTTCCTCAGCAGCTCTGAGCCCTGGAGCAAGGCAACTTCATGGGCAGGGCTGCTTCACCAGCAGACCCAAAGGTGCTGTCCCTGAGAAGGAGCCCCAGGTCACACTGAGTGGGGGGGTGGGGGAGCGCCTGTGCATACAGGAGAGCCTGACATTCTCTGCCCTCAGATGGTGAATGCTGTGGGGAAGGCTGGTGTCCAGTAGACTCCAAGCCAAAGATGGGCACTGCTTATAGCTTGAGACCTAAGGGACAGAAGCCTGCAGTAAACTCGAGAGCTTCCAAGTCACCTAAAGAGACTTTGGTGGTCGCTCTAGGGGGACAAAAGTGTTTTTCCTCATATACTCTGTCCCTAGAATGGGCCCAATGGTCTTTGGTACCCACCTGAGCAGATGACACCAGCGTCCTCACTGTGTGCACAGTTATGGGACAGCCAGCCATTGTGACGGCAGCTCCACAGGTAGGACTCGTGCCCTGAGCAGGCCACGTTGTCCAGCACAATCAGCCCTGAGCCCTGGCCAAACCGGGCATTTCCTGGAGCTGATGTGGCCCAACCACAGCCCAGCTGCCTGCAGACCACATTGGCGTCGTTGGTGTCCCAGCCGTCGTCACACACGGTGCCCCAGGAGCCTTGGTACAGGACCTCCACCCGGCCTTGGCAGCGGTCACCTCCATTCACCAGCCTCAGGGCCAGCCTGGAATCAGCTACTAGAAGGAGACACAAGCACCTTTATCCACCCATATTGAGGACAAGGATCTCAGGTAGTTCCACACTCAGGCATCTTACTAACAACACAAGTCCCCAGCACCACCAGCACCATAGGACATTCCCACATCCCCGTAATGTGAATCTTCATCTCAGTGTCATGAGCAGGGACTCTCTGCTCTGCCCAGGCCCAAAGACACCTGAGTTATGGAGAAGCACCTGGGATCCAGTGGAGGTGACAGGCAGGTTCACCCTGCTGCCCCACCCCCCACTCTCCACACACAGGCTGGAGCTCCACAGGGACAGGAGACCCCAGACTCCCCTCGGGTGCTTGATGGCACTTCTATGGGCTTCTCTGGGTTCTGGCAAAATGGCAGGTTGGCAGGACCTGGGCCAGACAGGTGCAGGTGTGCCCACTCTCACTCCCTCCTCTGGGGCCTGCCGTTTGTGCCCTGAGGCCAGGACCAAGGCCTCAGAGGCTTAGTGAGCTCTGTGTGGCTTGTCCTGAGCACCTGGGACAGGATTCCCCCTGTAGACAAGTTAATCTCCCCCTCCAATAGCAGACCAAACACTCGGTCCTCAGAGACAGTGCCTTTCTCCATCACCACCCTACAGGGACACAGGCAGGGAAGGGGCCCGCCTCCTCCTCCCCCTTTCAAATATAAAGTTTATCCAGAGGCAGAGCATGAGCTCCAGCTGTGAATGGTGGGATTATTTACCTGTGGCTGCTTCGCTCGTCCTAGGCCAAGAGTCTGCAAATAGCAACAACATGAAGGGCGAGAATCAGACTTGGAAGAGAAAGGCCAGGACAGAAGGATGTCTGCGTGGGCAGGCGAGGACGCTGCAGAGGCCAGGAGGAAATTACTCTGCCAGAGCCAGACAGAGGACAGGCAGCTCCCACTCGTGTGCTGGAAAATCACCTGTTTCTGGGGACTTCCTAGAGCCCATTCTGCTCCTTCACGCCTCTCCTGCCTGCCTGAGATTGTCTCTAGACATCCCTTAGGGTTGCCTTCATTCACACAACGAACCTGCTGGTATGGCTTTGACCCTCTGGAACCCAGGGACTCAAACACGAGCTTGTGTAAATCTCATGTTTGCTGGCAAAGAAGAAATAATAAGACAAGCCCCACTCTTCTTCCCTCACTGAGTTCACTCGTGGCCTGCCACTTCACTCAAGCCCAGTGATGATCCCTACTTCTCTTCCTCATCAAATCCTACATATTCCGAAACCATTTTCTCTAGCGTCTTTTTCTTCTAGGTTGTCACAGGCACGGTGACAACAATGGCCCTCTTGGACACTGCCCTTGCTCCTGAATGTCTACCCATGTCCCCTTCTCTGCCTGCTCAGAGGCCCTGCTGGATACCTGACAGGCCCCTCCAGCTCTCCACATCTGGAATGTTCCTTGGCATATAGAAAACCATTGCTTCCTGCTCCTGACCCACAGACTGGTTGGTTCATCTGATACCATCAGCCAGACTCGCCACAGAACCTCAGGGGCCCAGGGAGCTGCTCAGGGGACAATCAGGCTAACAGTAACCAGAAGTACCAGAGACAGTTACTGCCCCGCCACCTCCCCAGGCACTGCCTGAGCCTCTTCTGGAGGCAGATGTGGCCCTGCAGAAGGTGGGGGTGTTTCAAGGAGTGGGGGATGGGGCATCAGGCCTGCACTGACATTGCCTTCAACACAAGGTCAGAGGGCACCAAGGTCAAGTCCCAGAAAGGTCACGTCAGCCCTGATGGAAAAAGGGCCAAAGCTCCATGAACATGTAGCCTCTTCACTCAACCTGGGAGTCGTGTCCACAGGGACGTTATCAGCACTTGGTGCACACTGAGAGGCACTGATGGGAAGGCAGGCGCCCCTGAATCCTACGTCGGGCTCAGAAGCACCTTTGCAGGATTCCCTATGATGGGGGAACACAATGTGCCCCATAGGATCTGCACAGTCAAGTGGGCTCTGTTGACTGAGGGGAATAGGTGAGTGTGCAGACAGAGGATAGGGGTGCTCACCTGGCCTGGGTGATGTCTGGAATGAGCCTGCAGTAAGAGAGAGAAGGAGGCTGAGACAAGCAGCCCTCTGTGCCTCAACTAGACACAGAGGTCGAAGAGCCTGGGGGTTCTTGCGCTGAACTGATCCTCATCACATGAGGAAGGACACGTGGTTGCCCGGGCCCACTGTCCAGCCCTCAGTCCTATAGGGAGCTGTCCCCTGCATCTCCAGATGTTGCCCACACCCCTGGGCCTGAGGCTTCTCAGAGACACCAAGGCCACAACTATGCCAGGGACAGACATGAGAGCCTCTACATCAACACCAAGGAGCAACTCATGGCAACCCTGAGCCCACGGAGGGCACAAGACCCCAAATATCCATCCCTCACCTTGACCCTGAGGTTGGGTGCACATTCCACAAGATTCCCTGTGAGGTCACACCCAGTGTCCTCTGCCCACCTCCCATGGGAGCCCGGCCTTCCCTACCAACTGCCATCCCAGCACCCACACCCCCTTCCCCACCACCCTTCACAGCTCTCCTGAGCGGGCTGTTTGCACTGAGTCCCTTCCCCTCCTCAGCCACTCTGAGCACTGGAGCAAGGCAACTCCAAGGGCAGGGCTGCTTCACCAGCCAGACCCAAAGGTGCTGTCCCTGAGAAGGTCACACTGAGTGTGGGGGTGGGATATAGGAGAGCCTGATACTCTCTGCCCTTGAGGCTGGACCCTGTGGTGAAGGCCGGTGCCCAGTGGCCTCCAAGTCAATAACGCTTATAGCTCATAGCTTGAGGACCTAAGGGACAAAAGCCTGCAGTAAACTTGAGAGCTTCCAAGTCACCTAAAGAGAGTTTGGTCGTGGCTCTCAAAAGTGGTTTTTCCTCATATACTCTGTCCCCAGAATGGGTCCAATGGTCTTTGATACCCACCTGAGCAGATGACACCAGCATCCTCACCATGTCCACAGTTATGCAACAGCCAGCCACTGTGGCGGCAGCTCCACAGGTAGGACTCATGCCCTGAGCAGGCCACATCGTCCAGCACAATCAGCCCTGAGCCCTGGCCGAACTGGGCATTTCCTGGGGCTGACCTAGCCCAACCACAGCCCAGCTGCCTGCAGACCACGTTGGCATCATTGGTGTCCCAGCCGTCGTCACACACAGTGCCCCAGGAGCCTCGGTACAGGACCTCCACCCGGCCTTGGCAGCGGTCACCTCCATTCACCAGCCTCAGGGCCAAGGGGGAATCAGATCCTACAAGAGATACCGTTATTTCTCATTTGTTTCAGGGTTGATGCTAAAGGTTCTACAATGCGAATGTGACCATCACCCCTTCCTTGGGGCCAAGCTCTCTCCCTCCTGGTTGGAAAGTGATCTCTTTCCCTTCCTGGACCAGAGCCTCCCTGGAGTGTTAGGGGTATATCTTTGATGACTCCCTCTGTCCCCCTCATTCTGAGGCCCTCATGAGCTCCAGGTTTAAATGGAGCCACTGCCCCCAAAATGGCCTCTCCTGTGTCTACCACTGTGCTCTTAACCAAGACTGCCCAGAGCCTCCCTCCTCTCACCTTGCAGCCCATGGCCTCAGAGCACAGGTGACAGGTCAGCCTATAGGCCCAGGGACCATAACAGCTTGGGCTAAGCACTAGGAACAGAACCCCCTGAAATAGGACACTGGTCCCACCAACACATGCCTTGAGACCTTTCTGGAAGGCCAGGCTATACTGACCCTCCTAAGTCCCAACTTTCTCCCGACTCGACAGTATCCTCAAGCACACAGAATTCTGTGACTGAGGTGGACAGTGGGGCAGAACGTACATTCTGCCCCTGTGCTCGTTTCTTCAGACACAGTTAATTCTGTATGTGGGTAGAAAGAGAGAACTTGAAAGGGGAGCCTGCCACAGAAGATGCTCCTCCTCCAGGCCCACACCAGACTGCATGGCCTGCTTGCTTTGGCCTGATCTGCGACCCTCAGCAGGTGCTGGGGAGCTCGCCTCAGTGAGTTCTGTGATGCAGACAGTTGGGGGAGCATCTCACAGATGTCCCTCCAGTCTCAGAGGCTGCAACCTGTTCTGTATTCACCTATGTGTGCCTCCTTCAGTAGCCCTGCTTAGGGCTCTTAGGACAATCCGTGAGTGGTCAGCAAACTGTGGTCCCCAGAGGTACAGCAGGAGACCTCAGTCTCAGAGGTCAACTTCATCACAGAGATTGGTCTCCATGACTTCTCTGGCATGCCCACATGTTCTGAGGGCCCCACCCCAGTCACTGGACGGTCCCCTTTGATGAAAGTCAAGTGGGAGAGTCCCTACAGGAGCCACCTCCCTTCTCCCTTAGCAACATTAGCAGGTGCCTCTTGGGGAGCAGAATTCCACATGCTGGCATGATTCGGTTTTGTTCCCATAGTGTTTTAAAAATTGAACCTAATGTTCTGGGCTCATCTTTTCTAAGCATTTACTTTTCTTCTTTTATCCCTAAAAGCCTTTCAGCTTGAGACCCCTGCACCTGGCCAAGTTCATCATGCCTCTCCACCTCCCTTGCTCCTCACCACCACTTGGGCGCACATTTTTACAGTCTATAAATTAAAGATCAGGAGCCCAAGCTCAGAGGAGTCAGGAAGACGTCTGAGATCTTAAGCCTCTAAATCTATACTTCAAATACAGAACTTAAACATGAACTCAGACACTCGGGCATCCTAGTTATAATAAATCATAGGGTCACCATAAATTATCGACTCCATAAAATACCTTCCTAATATGGAAATACAACCCATTTATGGAAACACAGTTACAAAATTTCCTTTTGAAGATTTAAAGTGTATTGCTCTGTTTCACAGTGGGCAGAAACACGATCACATTGAACAGCCTGGGGGCAAAATTATGAATGCACGTGTGTGCAGCCATTAGGATGGTAGATATGAAACAGTTAAATGGGAAGGGCTCAGAGATATCTGACAGAGCTACAGAGGAAAGAGTGTGGCCTGTGTGTATTTGCCAAGCAGAAATCCCATCCCAACTCACCCAACCAGGATGCTACTTATCCCACCAAAAAGGAGTTAAGAGCATCTCCCTTCCTCCTAGCAGGGCAAAGAAGTCAGGACTCAGGCCTCAGAGCAGTGCTCAAGCCATTCAAATGAGACTCCAGTAGCATCTGTGGCAGCTCCCCCCAGGGACAGCGTCTAGGCCTGGGATCGTGAGGAAGCAGGCAGGAGTGTTAGAGGAAAGCTGGGCTGAACACACATGCAGGTGCTCAGCACAGCAGAAGGGGCGTAGAATGCCCTATGTGAGACAGACCTACAGAAACAGGAAGAAGAGCCTTTTGGGAGAAGAGAAATCCCAAGTCCTTGGACAGCAACACTCACCAGCTCTTTACCCGGAAGGGTATAAGAGTTTACACTGTCCCTTTTATAGGTCAATGCACTGAACCATTTAACCACAAATGAAAGCTCCTATTTCTCAGCCCAGAGTGCAGGTCTGTTAGGCTCAGCATGCTCTTTAGCTGTCTGCATTAACGTCACAGTACAGAACTCCAGTCTTTGTCACAGCTGGTCACCTGGACGACCCTGATGCTGACCTGCCACTGGTACCCAAACGTTTAAAACCAGATACAGTAGTTCCTGCATATCCACACTTGTGTTTTCCACAGTTTCAGTTACCCACAGTCTGAATACATTAAATGGAAAATTCTGGAAGCAAAAAAATGTGTTAGTTTTAAATTGCACACTGTCTGAGCAGTATGAAGAAATCTCATGATATCCCACTCTGTCTAGCTTGGGATGAGAACCATCCTTTTGTCCACCATATCCACATGGTAGACGTGACCCACCTGCTAGTCACTTAGCAGCCACCTAGGTCATTAGATCGCAGAAACAGTGGGCAGATCGCAGTCACTAAGTTCTTGGGCTCAAGTCACCCTTATTTTACCTAATAATGGCCCCAAAGCACAAGCACACTGGCATATTGTTATAATCACTCTATTTTATTATTAGTTATTGTTGTTAACCTCTTACTATGCCTAATTTATAAATTAAACTTTATCATAGGCATTTAAGCATAGGAGAAAAATGTATATACAGGATTTGGTATGATCTGTGGTTTCAAGCATCCACTGGGGGTCTAGAAACATGTACCTCCCAGATAAAGAGAGGCAACCACAAACTTTGCCAAGGCTTTTGCCCTGGCCCAAGCTCTTCATTCCCTAGGAATGCACCTCTGCATGGTGGGGGCGGAGTGGCCACAGAATCACTTTTAGCTCAAAAAATGTGTCTCACAAACACATGAAAAAATGTTCATCATCTCTATATATTAGAGAAATGCAAATCAAAACAACCCTGAGATATCATCTAACCCCAGTGAGAATGGCCCACATCACAAAATCTCAAAACTGCAGATGCTGGCGTGGATGTGGAGAAAAGGGAACACTTTTACACTGCTGGTGGGACTGCAAACTAGTACAACCTTTCTGGAAGGAAGTATGGAGAAACCTCAAAGCACTCAAGCTAGACCTCCCATTTGATCCTGCAGTCCCATTACTGGGCATCTACCCAGAAGGAAAAAAATCCTTTTATCATAAGGACACTTGTACTAGACTGTTTATTGCAGCTCAATTTACAATTCCCAAAATGTGGAAACAGCCTAAATGCCCACCAACCCAGGAATGGATTAACAAGCTGTGGTATATGTATACCATGGAATACTATTCAGCCATTAAAAAAAATGGAGACTTTACATCCTTCATATTAACCTGGATGGAAGTGGAAGACATTATTCTTAGTAAAGCATCACAAGAATGGGGAAGCATGAATCCTATGTACTCAATTTTGATATGAGGACAATTAATGACAATTAAGGTTATGGGGGGGGAGGAAAAGCAGAAAGAGGGACAGAGGGAGGGGGTCGGGCCTTGGTGTGTGTCACACTTTATGGGGGCAAGACATGATTGCAAGAGGGACTTTACCTAACAATTGCAATCAGTGTAACCTGGCTTATTGTACCCTCAATGAATCCCCAACAATAAAAAAAAAAAAAAGTAAGCAGGTTTACACATAGCACCCCATAAATTTGATGTAAACACTTTGCAAAAAAATCTCAATGGGACACTTTAAATAAATTTTAATCAAAAAAAAAATGTGTCTCATTTCAAATCCCAAACGGAATAAGATGAGATGGTCAGCAAGTCCTATAGGCTCCAGCAATGTCCTAACAAATCTTCTTCCAAGAAATGTCCTCTGAGGAGGGGAAGGGAACACAGTTCTGCTCCTTAGGGAATAAGGGCTCAAATATTCTCCATTCTTCCCTCCCTAGACCTCATTCTCTCTTCCCACTTCATAGAATGTCCAGGAAAGAAACAGCGCTTGTCTTTCTGTAAAGACTTGATTCTATCAAACCAAGAAAGAGAGAGAATAACAAATAGCCAATTTGAGGATAAAAATGTGCCTGCCAGATTTGTAAGAACATGGTGTTAATAAACATACGAACCTAAAGTATTTCAATGTAAATTTTAAAACACTAAGGCGAGATGGACACAGACATGGGAGTCCTCTTGGAAAGGTATGAGACCATAAAACCCCCTCCCAGGACATGTGGAATCAAGATGCTAGCTGGATTTCGCATATCTACAAAAGAGATTTTCCCTGCTTCCTCCATGATCCCTGCATCCTAGACGATGAATTCAGCAGGGACAGAGCACAGAGCCAAGTGCCCATCCTGGACAAGCATGCTCCAGCATATCTGGTGGTGGAGATGGCCAGGCCTAAGGGTAGCATGAACAAATGGAGCTTACCAGAGATCTCAGTTGTTGGGTGCTGCCAACCTGCAGGGGAAACCAAGCAATGTTAGGAAGGAGCTAGAGGAGGCCTGGCACCCGTGGTGGGCCTGGAACTGACACTAGCTGACATTCTAAGGCTCCCTCTCTAAGGGATGGCTGAAGGCTGGGAATACACAGCTGTCTCACTCCTGCCAACACCAGGGGAGAGATGGCATCAATTTGTGTGCTTCTTGGATTAAGCAGACAATGCCCACACTGTGCCCTGCCAGTCCCTAGGGTGGTCAGATCACCAAAGACCAGTTATGGGCCTCCCACTTCCACCCTCCATAGAAAAACATCACTTGGCCACCCATTCCCCACCCCCAAGTGCATGAAGATTTCTCTTCTCCCTTCACTCAGGACCTCCAAACTTTGCATCTTAGATGAGAATAGCCCAGCAACAGGACTGCCTCTCTTCCCCCAGCAGCTCTGAGGGTCTTGGTGAGACACATCTATGAGCCTGGTAAACAAAGGCTGTCAGGTCCCTGGAACTTATCTGTGTGTTGGAAACTCAGCTGGTGTCATTAACACATTTCAGGATCATGGGGTTTGGGGTGTGGGGGGAATGTTACTAAGAAAAGGCTTATCTTATTTTCTGTGGTTCTGCAAACCTACCAAAAAAGATGTGATTTGGCCAGAAGGGATGAGGGATGGGTCAGTTAAAATGCTACCAACTTACCTGGGATTTGTGTGAATGGGCTCTGAGCACCTGGGGGAAGAAGACATAACATTAGACCTGGGCATATCCCCGAACAGCTCTCATAAATGGATCTAAAGGGTGAACAAGCTCAGAGGGGAGGAGGGAAAATGCCAGGTGCAACAATGATCTCCTGAGGGTCAGACTGTGATGAAGGCACCTCCTGAAGCCACAGGGCAGAGGTAAGTGGCCCAGAGTTTCCTTTGGGGGATTAAGCCTGAGTATAGATCTCAGTAGCTAAGCCTCCCAGCACTCATCTGCAGGCATCATCTCCCTAAGGGCAGAAGAGCAACTGGTAGAACTCATGCCCTGAGCGGCACACACTGTCCAGGACAATTGGCCCTGAGCCCTGGCCCAACTGGGCATTTCCTGGGCCAAAGTGGCTCAGCCACATCTCAGCTGCCTGCAAGACCATGTTGGCATGATTGGCGTCCCAGCAGTCATCACACATAGTGCTCCAGGAGCCACAGTCTGGGTCCTGACACTAGTCACCTCCACTCACCAGCCCCAGGGCCAAACTTGAATCAGGTCCTAGAGGAAGGCACAGCATTTCTCTTATATGTTCCTACTAAGGGACAAGATCTCAAGGCCTGTAGGGCATACAGAGCCTTCTTAGTGGGTAAAGATATCTGAGAGAATCTCTAACTGAGGTGGGCCTCAGCATATCTTGAGTTAGAGTGCTTCATGGGCAAAAGGATGGTACCTGCTCTGCCCAAACCCAAACCTTAGAGCTTCAGGTGGTAGGAAGCACCCCTCCCAGTTTGCATGCTGGGAGGGCCCTAGATGCCAGCCACACGATCCTTCCAGGAAGACAATGGGAGAGTCCTGATTCCTTCAGAGGAGGACCCAGGATGCCGCATGCCATACAGGACCCCAGTGACACTGGAGCATCCTGGGGGTAGCTCTGATGTACATACAGGGCCCTAGGGTTTGCTTGGGGCACATTTTGCACATGTTCCTGCTGGCCCTACAGCCAAGTCCTTAGAACCAGAATGTCTGGGGTCAGCCCAGAGTTGTGGAGATGGGGAAGCTGGTATTCTGTACTGTAGACTGATCTCCTGGTCTCTGCCCCTAAAGCACACAGGCTCTTGGAATCTCCAAATTCTGACTGACCCCTTCCCACACAACCACAGAGTCAGGGGCAATGAACGAGGCTCCACTCCAGCTCATGTCTGGTTCAAAAGGTCACTTTGTACTCACAACACTCCCTTGCCTTGATCCCTGAAAGTTTTCCTAAATCAGAGTCAAAACCATAGATATACCTGGTATTGAGACCTGCAGAAAGGAACTCAGATAAAATTATTCATCACCTATTGCTGTGGTAGTCTCTGCATATAGTAATTCCAAAAGATGAAAAACAAACACAAATATTGGGAAATAAAAAGTTAGGTCTCCTCTGGAAGTACACCAGGATCTGCCGAGTTGTCATTCTTGGTCAGGACTTTGTCTTATTCCATGACTTTGGAAAAGTCAAGAAACCTGTCTAGCATTGAGTTCTTCAATTCCAACAGGCTATGGGTGATGCAGGAGTATCTCTATATCATTCTATTGACCCTGATTCTGACTTGCCTACGTGCGACTTTGGTAGGATCCATGGGATGGATGTAAAAATAATGTTTCCCATTCTTACACTTCTAATTGATTTCTCTTATCTAATTGCATTGGCTGCTATCTCCAGTACAATATTGAATAGCCATGAGGATGGAGGGCATATCTGCCTTGTTTTTTACTTTAGTGGAAATGTGTGTAATGTTTCCCCTTTAAGTAAAATACTAGCTTTAAATCTGTGTTAGCACTTGTTCAGGGCACCTGCATAGAGCTGATTGGGTGCTTGTGCTCAGAGAGAGTATTATCTGACAGCTACTCTTACCCCCACTGCAACCAGAGCATTCAGCTGCTGTCTCAGTTATCCACTGGTGTCTACACAACGTCTCTGGATCTAAACGGAGGTGACCCCCCCACCCTCACCACTGCACTGGAGTTTCTGATGGAAGCAGTTCTAGGTAAGTCCTATCTGCAGTCCTCGGTCATAGGCAGATCATCCAAGTCCTCCACAGCCTTGTTCCCATCCCTGCATGGACCAGTCACACCAAAAGGGCTTGTCGGGCCCAGCTTCTGGTCTTAATATATAACAGGGACCCCGGGAGCAACCAGACATGACAGAACAGTGGAGAAAATGTTCTCCTCTTATACCTGCTGCAAATAAGAAAAGGTGGGAATCTTGGGAAAGGACATGGCTAAGTCTGGATAAAGCCAATCTCATCCCCAGATCTAGTAACATCCATGTTCTTAACCATAGGGGAAGAGAAGGAGAAGGTAAATCCAGGTGTCACTCCATGAGTCTGAGGAGCAAGAATGCCTAACACATGTGCCATCAGGGTTCCTGATGGGTCTATGCTGTCCCTGGGCAGGCCAGGGCTCTCAGGTGGAGACTGTCTTTGGTCTTGTCCAAAGGCCAAAGTTTCCCATAAGAAAGGGGAAGTGACTCCCCTTCCTAAAGCCCAGGCTACCAGAATCTGAGGCCCTATTGACTGTACCTTTCAGCTCCCTCACTGGAGATGCCCTAGGGCAAAATATGGGGCCCCTGACGCCCATAGGCTGCAGGGTTATAATTTCTCTGTGCTGAGAAGGAACCAGGCTGGCCTGATACAGGCTCAGGGAAAGGGCATGGGCAAGGATGCTACCCCAGCAGCTGGGCTACCTAAGCCAGTTAGCACCTGCCTCTCCAGCCTTGAAGCCACATCTAGCAAAGCCAGGATGGCCAGAGGTCAGTAGGCATTGACGAGGACCACAGAGCAAGCACTGAGCATGGGCAACAGGTCTCCTAGAGAAAGGACAGCAGGTGCCACCATGGAGCTCCTTGGAGATGTTTCTTCAAGTTGGTGCCTTCACAGTTTCAGGGACATGATCCATGGAAGAGAAGCCTGCTCAGGCCTGAGGCCTTATTCAGAGGGGTCCCCTTGGCAGCTGAGCACACCCATCCTACACAATCTGCACCTCTTTGGGGTCAGAGGTGAACCTGTGGGTGCAGTGGAGTAACAAGCCCACAGAGACCCCATGCTGCAGACACCTGACATACCTTGTGCTGTAGTTACCGGCAGGGTCGCCTCCGTGGAAGACAGGGAAGCTGCAGAGTGGAGAAAGGAAGAGAGGAAGTGCCCACTCCAGGTCAGCCCTCTGCTCCCCTCAGCTCTGAAGCACAGACCCCAAAGGGCCCTCCCAGTGATAAAATGCCACCAAGTGCCCATCTCTGACACTGTGCCACCCTCCTGTTGGCCTGGGTTGCCATGTACACATCCTTTGCTCCCATTACCCTTCTCCTATCTCCTCTGCTGCCACAGTCTCCATGCAAAACATCACCCAGTTCATTAACAGCCCCATTCTTGTCATAATATTAGACTTCAAATGACATCTAGCCATTTCTATAGCCAAACACAACCTCAAGTGACAAATATTTGCTATCACTGAAATATTCCTGAGAAGGTGGGCCCAACCAGGAAGAAAGGCAGTTCCCCAGATGCATTCCAGATGCCAAAATAAACCTACTCCCAGAGTGGTTCCATGGAGGACACACTCCCTGCGGGAGCACAGTCTCATGGGGTGGCAGGTGCACAGTCCAATCCACACAGCAAATGTCAGAGTTTGCCCTATAAGTGGACAGTTTAACTAAACTCCTCTTTGTGGGACACACAATGGGCTGGTACCCTTGGAAGTCTCTGTGTGGATTTAAGGAGCCCTTGGTGTTTGTTCATGTCCCAGCATCATGTGAACCCTGGGAAACACAGTGTTGGGATTTGCTGGGTCGTGTCAGGGAGAATTTCCCTTTTCCATGGAGGGTATAAGTACCTTTTGCTTATCACTTATTCCCCAGTAAAGAGAACATGCTAGTTTCTTCTCAATTTGATTTTGGCGTGCATTTCAGTTTTAGGGACCAGCAGTTTTGCCATCCTTCTCCACCTTTAAAGGAGGTTAAACTGCCACTGGGAAGATATGAGTTTGGTCACCCCAGGCCAGGGATGGCCATGCTTCTGCTCATCAGAACTAGTCCACTGAGTGACTCCAATATCAGGAGGGGCTGAGACTAAAACCTGCCTCCTTGACCTCCAGCCTCAGGACAACAGGCAGCCCCTCGACCTCTCTGAGCCTCCAATTATCTGTGAAAAGGGACAGCAATACCCGTGCACTAACATCACGTAAGGCGTGGCTTACAGCCGAGCAGGCAAACTCAAAGCACACACACACACACACACACACACACAAACACATGCACAAGCTGCGACAGTGAGTCTGAGTCTGCGCCTGTCCCCAGAGCTGCACCCGTGAGAACACGAGGTGACATCCGCACTACCTGAGCACACGACACCAGCATCTTCCCTGTGGCCACATTCGTGGTTGTACCATCCACTGTGGGGACAGCGAGACAGGTAGGGCTCCCATCCGAAGCAGTCCACGGCACCAAAGAGGATGTCTCCTGAGCCCTGTCCAAAGTGGGCCCCGCCCAGGGCCGACACAGAATGGCCACAGCCGAGCTGCCGACAGACGACATCTGCGTCCCGGGTGTCCCAGCTGTCATCACACACGGTGCCCCAGTAGCCTTGGTACAGGACCTCCACTCGGCCCTGACACCGGTCACCTCCATTCACCAGCCTCAGTGGCAAACCTGCATTAACACGGCAGAGAGCCCTTGTCTTGGGGCTCCCTGCCCCCTCGGCCTGCCTCCCTCTGCCCTGTCTTCTCCATCAGTCCCTCTTCCCGTGGGACTTCCCCTATCACCACTCTCTCAAGCACTGTCTTTGTCCTCGTCTCACTTTATCTTTTGCCCCAGAGAACCCATGTACTCTCAAAAATTTTCAGACAGAGGATTCGCAAATCCACCTCCCTAGTCCTTGACCCAGCCCTGACAAGCCCTGAGCTCTAGACCAGGTTTTCAGTGCCCCCCCACCCAACCAAGCCCCACCACCCCAGACTCAGCACAGCTTCTTTCCCCCACTGGAATCAATGATGTCACCATGTTCCTCATCAACTGGGCAGGAAATGTGAGCATCACCCCTCACATCCAACTTGCCATCCAGGCCATCTCACCAGGTTAGACCCTCATCATCCTCTTGAACCTGGCCTACTCCCAGCTGATCTCTCTGCCCCCTCCCAACCTTCCTCTAAGTCACCAACAATTATTGATCCGACAGTGTTTGTGGCATGCTTACTTCATGCTAAGAGGGTTTTTCTATCTCTAATCGGTCCCCACATTTTATCTTTACAAAGTGCAGATATATTCAACTTAGTTCCCTGCTCAACAGGCTTCAGCGTACTCTCTACTCCCCTCAGGATGGCATTTGTCCAGCAGTGGCCTCAGTGGACCCTTCTATCTCCTCTCCTGAGAGGAGAGCATAGAGAACCTGCTTCCCATTGTGAAGAAGACCATGCTGGGAGCCACTGGGCACCACAGCCCTGCCTGGCATGATGCTCCTAGAGCACCCACTGGGGAAAACCTGCCTGACTATGCAAAGGAAGTAGGCAGCAGGCCCTGAGGAGCCAACATCCTAATGGCAGGAGTTGAATCCTGGGTGTGGCTTTTCAATGGTTAGTTTGAGATTATGAGAAATGGTCAGAGAGTGAGAGGTTGGAAGAGGGTACGACGGAGGGGTCAGGTTGCCGTCACTGCTGGCAGAGGTGGTTCAGGGAAAGAGAAGGGAAGGGACCAGCTGGACCATTTGCAGGGCATGTGCTCTGGGCCTCCCCAGGCCTTCCCACTGTCCCTCCTGGTCAGTCCTATGAATGGTCCCTCCAGAAGAGCTCAGCCTCCCTGCCTCAGCCTGCCCCTTGCTGGGTGGCAGTTAGAAAGCCACCCTTCAAGTACCTCAAGGCCATTTCTGCATCTCTCAGGGCATATCCTAGAAGGGGAGGGATTGGCCTCAACAGTGCCAGGGCCCCAAAACACACAGATGACCCTGACATCTCAAACTTTGGCACAAAGGTCTACACACTCTCTCTCTACACAAAGTAGGGGGAGATGGTGCATTTAGTAAGAGTCAGAGACAGCAGGAAAAACACCTGTCAAATCTCTTCCCTGCTATGTGGCCTCAGACATAGAAGTATTGACAAATTACCTAACTGTGCCCTGGTTTTCCCATCTGAAAAATGGGTGCAATAATAATACTTACCTCAAAATGTTTCTGGGACAATTTCACAATAATAGCACTTTGTACTTTAGTTGACCACTTATTATATGCCAGGCAGTACTTTAAATGTTTTTTATACATTAACTCATCTACATGAAGGTAATTTTGTGCAGGGTATGTAACAAGTGCTTGGTAGATGTTAGTTGCCCTCAAGATAACTCTCGAGGAAGAGGTGTTGAGTTTGTTGCTTCACTATCTCTCCTTATACCAAGTTAAAGCTAATCTCATTCAATGGATGGATTAGAGACAGAGAGAAGGATATTGACAGATGGGATTGGCCAAGTGTGTGCCTGGAACGTGCCCAGGGTCTTGCCGCCCATATCTCTTGTCTCATTTGCATCCCTGCATTCTAACAAGTGGGTATTTGCTTTGTGGCCAGGGCTACCTCAGCTTCAATTAGCCAATAGAAACAGAGAAGAACTAGCCAACCCAGCCATTTAGCAAAATCCCGGAAAGAGGAGTAAATAAAAAAGATCATACCATGGTCTGTAGTATGTGGGATCTACTCACTTAGAGCAAAACTAAATTCATCTTAGCAAAGAGGTCCCACTGTTTAGAAATGACCTATCAGTCCCAGAAAACGGCTTCTGCTTCACCTTACAATCACGCCAGGGGGTGCTGTGGTTCAATCTTGGGTTTGTGTGTTCCCAGAATTCTCCCTAAAACAAGCTTTGCCATAGCACATTAAAGCAGGCGGGTTGGACTAGGTGGTGCTCAATAATTCTAGATATAATAAAACACATCTCTTTACTTAGCCCCCCAACTCTATAGTTTATAGTCACAGGAGGGATATAATACATGCTCCGAAAGAAGGGCTAGATAAGAGGAAACAGTTGAAACTGGGTGTCAAGGGTTCCAGTGAACAGATAAATTGCCCTCCAGTCTAAAACTTGAAAATAGACACCATTGACAATCACTCAGAGGCCCCCCAAATAAGAAAACACTTTCGTGTTTCTTCTGACTCACACCCTGAGAAATTTTTATCCTATCTGTAAGCAAACCAAAATCTAGAGAACCCTGGATCCTCGTCACTACTGAGGTCTTCTAAGAACAGGGATGATATATTTTTTTTTTCACTTAAAAAATAGACTAAAACTCATTTGATTTTTTTATCACTGTATAGATCTGTTGGATCCTCTTCTAAATCCAAGATACGTTATGGGCTCTTGGGAATCTTAGTTTTCCTATATCTTGAAACATTTTACTATTTCATTACTCAAGGAATTATTTCCTCATTACTCTTCAATTGTTAAATAGTAAGAACATGGAAGAATAGTGGAATTGCTTAGAAGAAAGAAGAAATGTTGAAATAAATAGTAATAATTCCAGCACCCAAAATTTTGTATTATCTTTCAAGAAGGTATGTTTGAAAACATACCGGAGGCATCGTCTTTGTAAACTGTCTTAAGCTTTCACTGAGTGCAGTGAAGAATTCAGAATTTTTCATTTTCTACTTATTATGACAAAGAGAAGAAATTTAACAAAGGAAGATGCTTCCCAATAATTAGATGAAACAGAATAGGAACGCTAAGGGACAGGGCCGGGTACTAATAACACTGGTAGAATTGACTATGAATCTTCAGATCATGCTATCCTAGATGGATTTCTCAAATTTAAGAATCAAGGAGTCAGTAATATAATTCTAAGGACAAAAATAAAACACGGTGCTCTCATCCACTTCAGCAGGAAGGATTTCATCCCATGATACTTTGCAGCAAGAACTTAGACCATCTTTGTTTTACTAGAAAGACATATGATGGTACCTTTCATCTTTTATGAGGTTTATATAACAAAATCTATTTGATACAAAGGGGTCCTCTATATTTAAATCCTTGCTAAAATTTCTAATATAGTTGCTTTCATGACCCCTCCCCTTTTTATTTCCTGGTATAGGGAGGATTGAGGCATTTCATAAAGTTTTTAGATTATTTTTAAATGCAGGCTGCCAGGTACAATAGTCACAGTTCAGAGATTTGCATTTTTCTGATAGAACAGACAGGCCAGTGGATGTCAGAGAAGTGCTTCACCTGCCTCCACAGCTTGGACGTGAGGTCCACCATGGACCTCCACCTGCCCGGCTTCATGTTACTCATGGCTTAGGAAGAGGGTCACGGAAGCCCTATGGCCACACACCCCTGAGAGTGAAGAAGAGATTTGCAAGAGAAACAAGAAGCCAGAGAGTCCATCAACAGAGACAGCCGGCCAGGGAACATCCCTGCCTCATTGCTGAACTACCATCCCTGCTCCCACACTCAAGGACATGCTGATGGCCATGCCCGGGAGAGCCCTCTGTTCAAAACACTGCCATTATACACAGTCCAGGAAATACCAGGCAATCCTCATCGCCAGGCCTCACGATCTTGCTTGGTCACACAGCAGTCAAAGCTAAGATCTGTATCCAACACTGAAACCCTGAGCTCTTAGCCTTGACAGTCCCCTCCCCAGCAAGGAACAGAACACTCCAGTGGTTTCTGGTTGTGCTACACCCACACATGCTGAATACACCCTTTTTCACGGATTATCGAGACAAACTTGTATTCTTTCAACAATCAGCTATACAGTTGGAGATGACGCCAACTACCATTTGGAGAATGAGGGTAAATTACCTACAGAGAGAAGGTTTCACTTGTTCGTTTTCCAGGAAATAGAGACAGGGTGATCTCCACCACTTTAGATCAGTGCCCAAGATAGTCAGATGGCTCAGCCACAAAAAGCCACAGAGAGATCTCTCAAGACCTAGGTGCTCTCTGAGGGATACGATGCCTTTCCATCTGGACTCAGGCACTGCCACAAATCTTATGAAGGTGAGAAATTCATCTACAAGGTGTCCTGAAGGTTGCCCATAAAGTTGCCATACATAGAGAAGATGGAAAATTGCAGCTAAAATAGTCTACCAAATATTTATAAAATATTCCCTGTGTGTTTTCCACCTGTTTGTAAAATTTTGTAATGAATATTTTATAAGTAAAGGTACATTGAGCTATAATTTCCCATTTCTGTATGTGAGACAGCTTTACGGGTGAACTTTGGGACATGCTGAGTTAGGTATTTATTGCTCTGTGGAAAAAAAAAAAACTGGACAAGAGTTTGAATATAAAAATAAACTTGGTCTCATCAAGCCTGTCCACACCTACCAGGCAGGCTACTCCCTGATGTGGAAGAGAGACCTTCGGGGAGGCCTCTGGGAAAGAACTTGGACGGACCTTCATTGAAGACTTACTACGTCTTCATCGGTTCTTGCACACACTACTATGTCTAACTATTAAGGTGTGTTCTCATTTAATCCTACCTCCACCCCATCATCCACACTTATTGGTGAGAACACTGAGGCACAGACATTATAAACATGAACAAAGACACTCTGACTCTAATTTCCCTGCCCCCAGTTTTGACCACCATCATCTACTGCCTCCTGTCACAGCCAATGCCTGCTACCAACCCAGTCCCCCCAGTTCTTGCTGGTATTAGGAAGATGGTCTGTGCCACTCTACTTTCGATGACCCACCAAAGGTGAGTCTTCAACAGGAAGTCAACGAGCAGCATTGACCAAGACTGTGCCACGTCCCTTTTCTATTTGTCTTGCTGTACCATTCAAGATAAGACCATTTTGATCCTCAGGGTTCTTACCTTTAAGAAGGCAGGAAGTGCTCCCAGGCCATACATCCCAAGCACACAGGTTATTTCATCCTCTTATGCCCTATAGTCTGCATCATTCTCAGAGGGGCTTAAGGATGGGAGCCTCATCTGAGCCTCACTGTGGAGTCTTATTGTCCCCCAGGGAATGGCCAGTGTGAGGGTGGTACAGGGATGGACATCGTGCTGGTGTGTTCACTGCTGAACATGCCGATTCAAGACACATCCAAGAATGAGCTCCCCAGAGATGTCCTCCTCAGTCGTGTCTGCAGCCTGCCTCACCTGGCTTTCTCCAGAACTAGGAGTCAGAAGGCAAATAAAACCCAAATCTGAGCCGAGAGCTATGCACACACCTGCTCTTCACCCTTTTGCTCCAAAAGACAAATACATCCTACCACCAAAGGCAGCTGGCACTTCCAAATCTTCACTAATGGGAAGTCTTTTATCCTAAAGTGTCAAGGGCATAGACAGGAAAGCAGGAACAAGGAAGAGTCTCCCTTCAGGACACCACTCTGACCAGATCCCACATTAAGGCAACAGGGAGGACGGGAGTGTACGGTGGCTTAGGGACAGTGGCTACATCAACCTAAGCCTGCGTCTGTTACTTTTAAGTTCCCTACAGCAGTGCTGGGAGTAACAGGCAAAAGCTCCTCTCACCATTCTGCCCAGCTGCACCTGCTCCAGACCTGCAACCTCCTCCGAGGACAGCCCCTCCTGATGACTCGCTCACATCTCTCTTACCATATGTCCCTTGCGCCAGAGTTTCTCATACTTGTCATTGTGCCTGAGTGATCATTGATAGGTTTATCTCTCCATGAGGACATTAAGTCCCCAAAGGCAGAGGACTTGTTCCCCTGTAGAACTGCTTCTTGCCAAATGAAGAGGCAATGAATTTGAGGCCATACTGAGATTTCAGTGTTAGAAGTTCAAAGTCAGCAATCTGTTTATGAAAAATTCCTTCTTATCAACAAGTCAAATTTGCAATGTAGCTAAGAAGCATTTGGGAAAATGTTAGAAACTTAAATTCACTTGACGATAAACAAAAATAGGCAGCACTTAAATATACATACACATACATGTGTATACACACACACACGTCTCCTGTCACTTTCTTGTCAATTCTTAGCAAATTTTCCACAGTTACATTGCAAACATGTGTTTTCTCTAAAACTGCAAATTCCTAAGCCTCAACCCAAATCAGGGTATCTTGAGAGAGGAAAGTGAGTCCCAAAGACCCGCATTTAAACAAAATCTTCTAGTTGATTCTGATGTGCTCTGAAGTTCAAGGCAGACACAAAATAAAATTGAGAAAGAACATAATACATACATAATTCCATAATTATGTGGCCCGTTGATGCTACAGTAGAAAGAAGCTTCTATTACCTTTGTATTTCTAGATGAGACACAAATCATATTTTCATGCAGTTCATATAACATGCATTAAAATTCAGTAAGGCAGTTTGTTCTTGAGACACAAATAACTATCTGCATGTAGGGTTAAAAAATAAATCATAAACTAGTATGGGAAAAAGTACTTACTAGGTGTTGTGAGATCCGATTCAGAAGCTGTAAAGGAATAAAAGGAAAATCAGGCATATGTGTTTCATCCACAGAAATCGTGATCAAGAAACCCACCTCTGAACCCACAGCTGAGATGCAGCAACTATGCGCAACTCTCCATCAACCCATCTATAACATTTGTGAAATTTATTTCCAATTGGTGAAGATTTCTTTCTTGAGTCAAAGTAAAATGCTAAACTAGTGGTGTTTAAAAATGAAATACTCTGTGATCACCTCTGCATGTGTTTCTGCATATTTTTTGCTGTAGCTATTTCGTTATTTTAATAAAAGACAAATTGACTTCTCATCACTATTGAAAAGCTAATTAGGCTTGTACAAAAATGTGAGACCTGTTGTTTTTCTTATTTCTTTGAGAATATTTAGCCTAACTAGCGTGTATTTATGAGCCTCTGGCATGGAAGTTGAAGGCTTTGAATGAATTTACTAGTTCTTAGCTGAGTGAATGAAATTACTAAAAGCACAGAGTAGCAATTACTGGGTCATTTAGTTCATAAAAGTCAAGCAATATGTTGACAGAAACAGTAGAAGATGACATGCCTTTCCTTTCCCATAAAAGGACAGGACGATTATTTACTGAGACTCACTACGTTTCATGAAGTTATTGGGAGAATTAAATGAAAAAACGCAGATAAAATTCTCATCCTTCTCACTGGGGCCCATCATCAGCATGCAATAGATGTTAAGTGCCATAGTAATAAAATCATAATAAAATCATGATTACACCATCTCTGCCACTCCTTTTGTTAAGCATTTCACCTACATTATCTCATTTACTGGTTAAGGCAAACCACAAGGGTAAGGTATTTCCCCTCAGCTAATAGAGAAGGAAACTGAAGCACTTAGAGGTATTTTCCGAGTTATTACTGTTATTTCCATGCTCCTGGAGAAACCCTGGTTTAGAGGGAATAGGAATAGTTACTCTTATGACTCTGCTACAAAATTGGTATTCTCTCTTTGAGGCCCACCTGAGCAGATGACACCAGCATCCTCATTGTGTCCACAGTTATGGGACAGCCAGCCGTTGTGGGGGCAGTTCCACAGGTGGGACTCATATCCTGAGCAGCGCACATCATCCAGGACAATAGACCCTGATCCCAGGCCGAACTGAGCATTTCCTGGGGCTGACACGGCCCAGCCACAGCCCAGCTGCCTGCAGACCACGGTGGCATCATTGGTGTCCCAGAAGTCGTCACACACAGTGCCCCAGGTGCCTTGGTACAGGACCTCTACCCGGCCCTGACACCGGTCACTTCCATTCACTAGCCTCACGGCCAAATCTAGAAAGAGGCACAAAGATTTCACTGCCCTGTCCCTTGTACAGGACAAGGTCTTGGGCTTTGGTGAGATCTAGAGCCCCACACAAATAAGCAAGGAACCTGAAAAGACCTGACATTCTGAAACACAGATTCCTCGGCATGTTTCAGCATTTGAACTTATTAATAAGCTCACCGGTCCTGACTCTGCAGTAGAATCTGACCAATCTTATGACTTGAAGGGCTTAATTTGTGGCATTGTTACCATCGGTTTTCACTCTGCCTACAGCCCAGCCTCTAAAGTCAGTTTCTGCCCATGGGAGCTCCTGTCCCTCCTACTGAAGTGCCGGGGTGAGCCCAGCACTGGGATGGAAATTTCTCCAGACAGGATCCACTGGGAATACAGAGCAACATTCCAGGGCTCAGCAGGACAGCTAGACTTGGTTCTAAAATGCCTGTCACTCTGTACTTCACAACTGCACCCCCGCAACATTTCTTCTCCCTCCCTCACACCCAAAGGTGAAATTGTTGGAAGCTTAATCACAGCCTTGGTTTTGAGCATTTCCTCACATGGGCACCTCAGTTCACATTCAAGGACTTTATATGTGTCATCTTAGCCATCTCCCTATGTAGAAACTGAGGTGCAGGAAGGTCACCCAAGATTCAACTGACTAGTAAGGGACCGGGAAAGGATTTGTACTCAGGCAGTTGTTCTTAACCACTGAACTCTTCTGCCTCCTAGTTTTTTTTTAGCATTGGAACTATTTGATCCAATTTATGGTCTGTAGTCTCATACAAATAAGCGCGCGTGCACACATACACAGGACTATACTGAGGAAATATGGAATTGAAGTCATTACCATTTGAAGCATTAACTGGGGCAGAGTTTCCAGCACTTGTTGCCAATTCTAGGAAAGAAGAGAAAAGATAAGAGATTATATCCAAAGGACCTCAGACCAATGCTGCTGTCCCCATGTACCTCTGCTGCCCTGGTGACTGGGCACCACCCTCACTGGACACCCAATGGGGCACCCTGGGATCAGGGGCAGCCACAGAGATCATAGGACAGACGTGAGTGGACAGAGGCAATCACAGAGGCTCACAGGGCCTGTCAGCTGGCAAGAAGAAGCGGGTGAAGGACTGAACCCAGGCAACTCATCACAGGGGGCCCTTCTTGTCCCACATTAACCCCCAGCAGGACTCTCGGCATCAGTCCTTCCTGAGTTCTTAGGGGTGGGCTTGAGCACCACAACCACCCAGCCCCAGGGTTTATATGAAGTTACCAGTTATCCTCCAAGCAGTTTCTGTGGGGTTTGCTGTTGTCGCTGTTGCTGAAAGTACAAAGAAACAAGGCCAAGTGAGAGGTCCTCTGAAAACAAGAGTTAAATCTGATACCCTTGTTAACCAGAGCAGGGGAGTGAGCTACGTCAGTCACACTTCCAAGGTCCACTGCGCTCGTCCCTCGGTAATGAATTCACTCAGTGCATGTGGAATAATCTCACATGAAGCATCAAAAGTCAGGGAAGAAGGAGAGAATTTATCCTATGATAATAAGGCTCACGGACTACGTGGGCAGCTGGTAATTGTTAATTTGATCTAGGCCTCAAAGGGGCACAGAGTGGGTGAGTGGGAACCTCAGAGGGGGCAACTCGGGAGCTTGGGAGAAGGGCAGCAGGAATCCAGAGAGAAGAGGCTATTTCAGCTCTACATGCAAGGAGGCCTAGACAGGGGTCAAGAGAAAATGCAGGAAAGAAGAGTTTGCCACACCCAGCTAAGTCTAAATTTCAGATAAACAGCAAATACTTTTTTAGTATAAGAACACCCCAAACATTGCATGGACACACACCAACAAATTATTTGTTTCCTATCTGAAATTCACACCCAGCATGTGTTTTTATTTTAGAAATCTAGCAGCTGTAGATGAAAGAGCAATAGACAGAACACTCTCTTACCCAATCTTGATTAGAGCCCATCCTCTATAAACTGGCGGGACATGGTGCGACTGGGCCAATTGCTACACACCTGACCACTTCTCCTCCATCCAACCACCTCCTATGATCATCCAGCGTCAGGGCTGGGGCCCAAACCTGATTAGCCCACTTGTTCTTGGCCTTAAATTGAACTAAATATTAAATAACTTAATGAAATATGGGTGTAAAAAGAAATAAGTCTTCCTATAAAGATATGGTGGGATGCTTTGGAAAGACTAAATAAACTCAGTCACTAAAAAGAAATCAGATGGGTGAGACAAAGATGAATAAACAGCAGGGGGTCGTGTGTGCTCATATTACTTTGTGAATCTTTTTAATTTCATGCTCCTCTTTAGAGAAACTAAAATCAGAGATTATAGGTGATGCATAATGAATGTGGATTATGCAAGAAAGACATTGCAGAAGTACAGAAAATCTCTACTGAGGGCGATGCCCACATCAACAAATTGGTAAGTCCAAGTGTGTTTATCGTATGTTTTAAGTTAGAACAAGAAGTTGAAAGTGTGTATGTGTCATATTTTATGATTCCCCATTTAAGCAACTTCTTTTTTTACATAGCCAGCCAACCTCTTGTCCTGGTCATGTTACAAAAGAGTTCTTCTAGAACTACGGTTCCCCAAGTAGGTTCTGTGGATCAGCAACAGCAGCCAGAACCTGGGAACATCTCAAAAATGTGATTTTTTGGGCCTCCCTCAGACTCAGGAGTCAGGAGCTTTGGAGGTGGTGCCCAATAACACAGGTTTTTGCAAGCACACCCAAGGATTCTCATGCACACTAAGGTTTGAAAAGCACCATTCCGTGACATTTGTAAAGGAAACTCTAGCCCCCATTTCAAGAGAGTGATAGGAAACAATTCAGTCCATAATCATTTATTGACCACCTACTGGATGCTCTTGCAGTAGGCAGGGAGAATACTGAGATTATACAATGCCTCGGCCAACCCTCAGAAATTTGCCCTCATGGGTGAGATATACATGAAAGACATTGGAGCATTGTGAGCTGAGGGCTCCAACTGCAGGATGCCCAGGGGTCCAGCAGACGGTCCCCATGATTAGACCTCATGTCAAGTAATTGCTGAGCTACACCAGGAAGGATGAGCTGACGGGAGCCAGGCACAGGGAGGATATGGGGTAAAGTGAGCACTGGGGAAGTAGAGAACTGAATCAGCTGCTCCTTCAAAATAACCTCCTAAGAATACAACGACAAAACCTGCCTAAAGCCTCTTGGCCATCTCTGAGCAGACAGAGATGAACCAGGTTTCCAGATGGAAACACCAAACATAGAAATGTCAATCACCAAACTTAATAATTCATAGGTTTAATATAATTCCCATCGACTAGTTTTTCTTTGATTGACCGGTGCTTTAAAAAAATAATTCTAAAGTATATCTGGAAAAATAAAAAGTACAAAACAAAACAGACAAATTTTTGAAAAATAAAAAATATGATGGGAAAGGATCAGGGCACCTGCATTCCCTGTGGCCCGGGTTCAAGGTCAAGCTCTGCACTTACTCTCTTTTTTTTTTTTGGCCGGGGCTGGGTTTGAATCCACCACCTCCGGGATATGGGGCCAGTGCCCTATTCCTTGAGCCACAGGAGCGGCCTGCACTTACTCTCTAAACATGAAGAAGTCAGTTAGCCTCATCACTCCTGGTGTCCTTCTCTGTATAAGGGCAATTACACTACGTCATCAGATTACTGTGATGTAGATGCATTCAAAAAGTATTATTAGCTCAAGAATCTTAAACATATAGTTATAAAAATTAAAATATAGGAAAGAATTAATTCAATTATTTGCTTTATATCAAAAAGCAAAATAAATGGCCAAGCACAATGGCTCGCACCTATATTCCCAGCACTCTGGGCTGCTGAAGCAGATGGAATGCTTCAGCTCAGGAGTTCAAGACCAGCCTGAAAAAGAACAAGACCCCATCTCTACTAAAAATAGAAAAATTAGCCAGTTACGTGGCGCATGCTGTAAACCCACCCACTGGGGAGAGGGACTGAGGCTAGAGGATTGTTCAAGCCCAAGAGTTTGAGGTTGCTGTGAACTATGACACTACAGCACTCTACCCAGGGTGACAGAATGAGACTCTTGTTTAACAAAAAAAAAAAAAAAAAGAGAGAGAGCAAAATAATTTTCATGACTTCAGAACTATTTTTAAATATTTAGTTACTAATGTCAAGACAAAAATAAGAAGCTAAGTACATGTTTATCAGCTTTCTGTTAGAAATTTCTAGGCTTAAAATCACAAAGGAAAACAGCAATAAATTAAATGACATAAAATATTAAATATTTTATAACGTATTCACAGAAGAAATCAAAATCCAAATGAAAAGGGGAACTGTTGAGAAAATATTTTTCACCAATGGCAAGTATAAATACCCCAATTAGAGAGAGAGTTAAAGATGTACGTGTAAGTCAGTAGAGATGGCATTAACTTTCAAAAAAAGTGGAGAAAAGACATAGAAAGACAATTCAAAGAAGAGGAACATCGATGGCTTTAAAATGTTCACCTTCACTAGAGGCAAAGAGATGAAAATTTAAATGACTATAAGTCATTTTTAGTCCAGCAATTCAGCCAAAGTTTTTGAACAATAATTTCAGAGCTGGTGAAAGTATAGAAATTGCTAATCTTGTTTTTTACTGGTAGGTAGGAACTGGTACATTCCTGGAAAATAAGTTATCTGTATGTTTTCAAAGCCTTAAGAACGGTCAACGTTTTGATTTAGTAACTCCACTTCTAATAACCCAGTCAAAGGAAATAATAATTTCTATAACATGGACAAAGGTTCATGGCCAAAGCTGATCTTCACAGGGCTACCCACTATAGAAAGGGAACTTAAAGAACCTCAGGGTTGAAAACTTGTAGATGGCATATTAAAATGGTTAGAATATAATGGTAAATTATACAAAGTGGTACATTAAACGGTATCACTCACATACATATAACTTGAAGGGAATATCCCACAATTTAGCAATGAAAATCTCAGGGACCAAGGTTGTGCTTTTTATTTTCTTCCTCTCCATTCTCCTCCAGTTCCTAGACTGTCTGCACTAGCTGTGCCCTAAAAGTTGTGGTTTGGAGTTGAAGGTGAGCCCTGGGTGGCAGTCAATGTGAGAAGCAGATTCTTTTAGGTTGGGAAGGAATTTTGGTTGTAGACTAAAGGCAGAGAACAAGGTTGGAAGAGAAATTGAAGATAAAGGGACAAAATAAGGCTAAACGATGAGAGGAAGCAAAGGACGAAGAGGAAGCAACGGGGCAAGATGAGAAGGCGAGGAGGAACTGGTTTGGGGGGTTTTTTTTAGGAAATGCCATTTGCCGGGCATTGCGCTAAGTGCTTTATGTGTAGTATCTCATTTTACTGTCGCCAAATCCTTTGTGGGCACATTATCCCACAAATCTCTTTTATAAATGAAAAATCCAAGGCTTAGAGGTGAAATGATTTGTCTACAGTCTAGTCCCACAGCTAGCGAGTAGCAAAAGTGGTATCTGAGGTCAAGTGCCTTGACCTCCAGGGTAAGTGTGTTATACAACTCCGCTGTGGTGCCTCAAAAATAATAAGGTTCCGTTTTAACTTGTCAAAAAAGCAAAACATTCTAAACCAGTTATACATGGTAACGGTGAGAATGTGGTTAACATTGTCCCTGATATATAGTGTTTAGCTCCCCTTAAAATATATATAAGGACATAGAAATATAGCTCAGGACCTGGCAGAGGCATGAAGTTGGTGGCTCACAGCCACACTCACTGCCTTGCCACCTGGGAGCCTGGTGCCTGGAGCCTTCGGCAGCTCCATCCTGGCCAGGGTGAGCCCGGTCTTCTGTCAGGTTCTTGGTGGTGCAAGCTACCAAGCTGGGTTCTAAGTGAGCAAAGCATGGTCAGGGACTTCCAGTAGAGCAGGACCCCTAAAAATATCTGCAGATAATTCGTACAAAAGTTAAGCTGAGGTGCTCTGGGGGAACGTAAGTGATATATATGTTCCACCCTCACATACAGACATATTCACATATAGGGATAGATCTCCTAGGACAGTACAGACTGTGTGTGTGTGAGTGCGCACCTGTGTGTCCACATGTGTGTCTCTGTGCGTCTGTGTCTGTTTGTATCTGGGTGTTTACTTGTCCATGTGTGTCTGCGTGTAATTGTGTGAGTGTGTTGCCCTGCCTTTGTGTGTTTGGGTGGTAAGTGTGTGTTTATATGAGCATGACTCTGTGCGTGAACACGTATCTGTGTTTGTGTGAGTTGTATGTCTGTGTGGGTATGGATGAGCGTGTGTCTGTGCGTGTGCACCTGCGGGTCCAGCCGTCTCTGTGTATCTGGCTCTGTATTTGTTCGTGTCTATCGGCGTGGTAACAAATGTGTCTGTGTGTTTGTGTGTCAAGGTCTATGTCTCTGTGTGAGTTGAGTACAAGCGTGTGTCTGTGTGTGTATCTGTGAGATATATGTCTGTGTGTATGTCTGTCCCTGTGTGAATGTGTGTCTGTGTGTATGTCTGTGTCACGGATTTGCCTCTGAATGAGTATGTGCCTTTACGATGGTGTGTCTGTGTGTCTCTGTGTGAGTGTCTGTGTATCTATACACAGATATATGTCTTTGAGTGTGCGTATGTGTACATATATCCCTGTGTGAGTCTGTGTGCATGTCTGCATCCGTGCATCTGTGTATGTGTGCACTTAGGAGTGAGTGTGTGTGTGTGTGTGTGTGTGTGTGTGAGAGAGAGAGAGCCTGTGCATCAGTGGAGCACAGACGTGCCTGGGACAGTGTCTGTGGATTTAAGCAGAGCAGCTGGATTCAGCCAGGGGAGGAGGAAGGGGCAGAGGAGAGTAAGAAGAGACTGTTCTCAATAGCAGTAGCGGGAACAGCAAGTGACAAATGACCGTGACCAGAGGCGCGCTACCGGAGATCAGGAGGCGAGACTTGCTTTGTATTACAAGCTGATGAGCTGCAGGCTGTCCTGGAAAACAGGCAGAAGAAGTAAGACCGGGGCAGAAAGCAGCAGGAAGCGTGTGGGGAGCTGAAACACAGCCGCGTTGTCCGGCAGGGTGTCGGGGGACACGGCCACAGGAAGCCGCGGGCGGGCGCGAGCACCGCCCGGGACGCCAGGCTGTGACGCCGGCGCGCGTCCGCGGGGGGCGCTGTTGGGTAGCGCTGGGCAGCGCCGGTCGCAGAGCGCGGCGGCCTGTGCGCGATAAAGGTGAGTTGGAGAAAGGAGGCTGTGCTGATCAGCGCTTAGATGTCTGCGTGGCGGCTGTTCAGGTGACCCAGAAAAGCTGCCCCCCCCGTGCAAGCGACATCCACATAGGAAATACCCTCACAATGCCTAAATGTCTCTCTCTTAAGGCATTAATCAAAAACACAGTTAAACTGCAGAAAGGGTAAGTCTGAGGATTAACAATCTGCCAGGAACCAGTTTACAAGCAATTATTACATTCTCATTTGGCAAAACATTTGCCTTGAAGAAGGAGAGGGAGGGAAGTTAAGTTTAAAAATGGGGGAGGGTAGCTATATTAGTTTCTCAGAAAAGTAGCAGATACTGCAGAGAGTTCCTGTATACCCCTGCCTCAATCTCCCCTAAATACTGACATCTTAACGTTTGAGTGGCGCAGAGGTCACAGCTTACAAACTTTCACTGGTATGCTCCTGCTAAGTGCATACTCCAGGCTTTACTTGGATTTCACCAGACTTTTCTTTTCTGTTCCAGGATGGATTCTAAGATAACACATTACATCTAAGAAGTTACATGTGGATAAAACCTAAAAACGTCTAGAATAGTAACACTGGATGGTTCCAAGTCCCCTTCTCTGTGCCAGACACTGTGCCATGACCTAATTCCTCCTCAACCCTGTGGTTAGAATATACCCCCTTTACTAAGAAGTAAACTGAGTCTTGTGGAGGCTGCACAGTCGGTAAGTGCAATTACCCACAGCTCTTATCCTCCAGTACAGACCTGGGCATGATCAGAGCTGACAGGAGCTCCCACCACTTGATCCCCCAGCACGAATCTCCACTGCAGGGCCCATCTTCTTAGCCAAGGGGCCCACACTGCTACCTGAATGCTAGCAAACCTCGACCCATGTTTAAATCCTGGCCCAGCCACTCATCACTTGCTGCCTGTCGGACAAGCCACATAACCCTTCTCAGCCTCAGTTTTCCTATTTGAGATTAATTGAACCTAACTTTTGGGTTATCAGCATATTTAAATAAGAGAATATAGCTCCACTCTGTGGAGAGTTCATTCCTGTAAACACAGGCATGCACGTGTGTGTGGTGTGTGTGTGTGTGTGCGTGCACGCACGCACGCATATGTAAATGCATACACCTAGCATCATGGTAAAACTACAAACTCCCTCAACCCAAGAGCTCTGTGGCCTTTTCCCGCTTTGTAGATAAAGACAGGGCAATTCGCCCCGTCTTTCAGGGGCTCATGTCACCCACCCACAGCCCATCTGGAGGGTTAACTTTGTACCAGTGAAGTTGCGCTGAGACGCTGCCTCCCAGCTTCAAACAGTCTTGATGTCCCCAGACCACCTAGAGCTGGTACTCCCCAAGGTCCTCTGACAGGAAGGGAAGGAGGCGTCCTCGGCCAGCCTCTCCACACACACTTGTCACCTGCTATGGGCCTGAGAGCTCAGTTTGAGATGTCGCTTTCATGAAAGCAGTCTCCCAAATAAACCTTCATCTGCAGAGCTTCCCCCCCGGAGCTTTGGAGGACAGCGAGAGCTCTGGAAAAATCAGGCAGTTTTTACCCTGCAATCCATGAATCTAGCAAAAGGTGACGCCAACAAAAGAAAAAAATGGGAGTGGGGTTGAAAGAGAAGAAGGAAGAAATGGAGGAAGGGAAAGAAAGGAGGAAGAAAGAGAAAGGAGAGGGAAGGATGGACAAAGAAGGGAAGAAGGGAGGGAGGTTAAGGAGATAGCAGATGCCAGGAAGGTGAGAGAGAGAGAGAGAGATGGGGAGACAGAGAAAGACATACAGAGAAGACAGAGACAGAGAGAGGGGACGGGAGATAGAGACAGAGAGAGACAGAGCCAGAGGGATGCAGCGACAGAAAGACAGAAACCGAGAGAGAACAGGCTGTCCGGGGACTCGTCTGATTTACTTAGTGCCTCAGTAAAATGATACAGAGGTGCTGCAATCACAGTGAGTTGCCAATGGCTTGTTCATGCTCATCCCTCAATAGTCTAAGAACACCCAGCCACGCTAGAATGACTGAGCCTCTCATGGTCTAAAGTAGTGTATGACAGGTACAGACTCGGGATCTCAAAGATCTTGTCCATGCTGCTACTCAACTAATGTTTGCTGAGCAAAATTAGGTTTTCAAGGCAGACACACCTGCAGAAAGAAGTCACGTAATGAGTATTTACAGAGGGAATCTTCACTGCCCACTTTCAAAGTGCACAAAATTATGTGTTTCACCAATTACAGCTAGGTTTGACGTCCTTTTACTAATACACACACACTTTTTCTAAACTTCAAGGATTTTTCTAAGACCAACCAATCATTTCCATAGCTGAATGATTTACTGAAAACACTGGCATGATGATTAGCTTTTTCTAACTGCAACCATTTGTATTTCTCACCCAAAAAAACAAAACAAAGAGCCATTCCTTCTAAATACATGAAAACAGTCACAATTATCAGCAAATAACTGCTCCACCCTTGATCCAAAACTTCCCTTGGAATGGCAAATAGTAGATAGAATTTATCACCTTTGGGCTTGCAGGAGTGAAATTAATGAATATAAAAATCAGACAAAATACCTGTAGTTAGAACTTGACCCAGTAAAAGACATATTTCAAGGATGACTGTGGAGATCCCCATTTTGCTGGGTTCTTCTCAATTGAATAAAAGCTTCCCTGGCATTTATAGGTTACTAGCTAAAAGGAGGTGTGTCCTCCAGGGTGGTACATTTCTCCTGTTGCCATAAATCAAGATAGAGGAACTTTGCTAACAGTCAGTGGCTAATCTGTGGGAACAACTTAGTTGTATTTGATTGATTGCCATATGAACAACCTGGCTATGGCCCAAGTGCAAAAGCTCTGACATTAGTATACAATTTCCAGCTTCCTTCTAGGTGAACCTTGAAGATTCTGAAGAGCTTCCTCAATGTGGATTTGATATTAATCTTGGAAAGTTTGAATTAACATGTGAGGAATCTGCCCCCAAATTTGGGTCAGAGCAGGATGTGGCCTGCTAGGCAAATACAGGACAGGTGCCAAGGGGGAAAGCATTTCTTTGGGATGGTTTGTCCTGCCAGGCCATCCTCTCATAGGCCCCTGTACATATAACCTCACCATGGAGTGACAAGCATGACATTAGCACAGATATGACCAGAGGGTGGAAGGCATCAGTGACGATTCCATGAAAACCATGGCCCACACTAGCTTTGGCCACTGTCTTCAGGGTCTCACACTAATTTCTTAACACAGGAGCTGAGAAATAGGTGACGTCAACCTGAACCATCTCCAACCATTTCACACAGTTTTGATTTCCTGCCTTAGAGTTTGGCGAACCCACAATACCTACCTCCGCCTACCTACTGTGCACACAACCCCTCTCCTCAGTTTGTTATGTAAATATCACTTCACTCTTTCAGATCCTCTGTTTTCATCACCAGACTGTGATAATCCCCTGAGTCTCCCAAGAAGGTTCTGACATTTATTTTTATCAAGATATTCTTGGAGCTTGGTAACTCCTGGTGAGAAGCAGACAGCTTTGCAGGACTTCCCTCAATTATCTTGGCTTGGATAATCAGTGTCCTACCTTTCAGTTGAGACACTAAGGTTGCTGGGTGACACTTTGGCTTCCTTGTCGTGTGCTGTTAATAGGTAGTTTCTGTGCTTCGTACCAGAAGGACACCAGGAACCCACACCCTGTGTTAGCCACCAGCATTTAGAGCTAGAAGGTTGCATTTGGCTTCATCTAGATAAAAGTTACATTTAAGCTTTGGTTTCTTTTTTAATCCTACAGCTCCTCCTGTCATTCAAAGTTCCACTTCCCCTCTCAGGAGAACAGGTACGTTTTCACAGACTAAGCTCAATGAATTTCATTCTCCTGCTGTCAGTCCCAGACTTGATAAGCCCCAGGTGATGAGAAAATAAGGCTAGACATCTGCCAGGGATGCTCAAGACCAAACACATACTGGACTCATCTGATAAGGGGATTATGACCATTTGATTCGTGGAGTACTGGGCTGAGAATGATTATGAAGCTGGGTCTGGAATCACCAAAGAGCATGGTGATAGATTAGTAGTGTCTGCCATGAGCACAGCAGGGGAGAGTGCTGTGGTGATAGATTATTAATGTCTGCCCTGAGCACAGCAAGGGAGAGTGCTGTGGTGATAGATTATTAATGTCTGCCCTGAGCACAGCAAGGGAGAGTGCTGTGGTTATAGATTATTAATGTCTGCCCTGAGCACAGCAAGGGAGAGTGCTGTGGTGACAGACTAGTAGTGTCTGCCTTGGGCACAGAAGGGGAGAGGTCTGTGGTGATAGATTAATAATGTCTTCCCCAACACAGAAGAAGAGTATGGTAAGAATACTAAATATCTGTGTATGAGAAGGGTTCAGAAGTATTCTTCCCACACAAAAGTATGCTGTCTGGTCTTGGAGATAGACCTGCATGATGACAATCACAGGACACAGCAGGGGGAGGTCAGTATTAATGCTAGTTGCTATGAGAGCATACAGAAAAAGCATCTAAATCAAATAGGCAGTTTCTCAGAGAAGATGGTGCCTAAACAGAGTCTTAAAATATAAGCACAGGTGGGTGCAAAGGAGTAGGGCGCTGGCCCCATATACTGGAGGTGGTGGGTTCAAACCCCGCCCTGGCCAAAAACTGCAAAAACAAACAAATTTTTATATGACAAAATGTGACTGCACAGAGGTAAGGACAGAGCACCAAATCTCCAGGTGACCACCAAGCCTCGTCAGTACCACAGCTCACCAGGAACACCCTGCTGTTTTCTGAACCACACTGGACTTCCCTGTTTTTGTTGTTTTGGTTGCCCCATCCTCTCCCCTTGGTTGTTAGCAGTAAAGATCCTGAGACAACAAGGGCTTGTGAGCTTTTTGTTCAGGAGTCTCCAGGAAGAAGGAAGTAGAGAAAGCTTAGCTGTCATTTCAAAAGCAGCCCAGGCTGGCTTCAGTGGGAAGTGGGTGATGTCAGTGGAACAGGAAGGATGTGGGGTCCTAAGCAGAACACATTGAGGCCAAGAGCCACCTGCCACCACTGTACGGGTCCTCAGGCTTCATTGCCAGTGATGCCAGCTTGACCTAGGGCCCTTTTGTGGGTCCTGTCCTAAGACCCTGTCCAGAGAGAAGGGTTCAGCCCATCCAGGTGGCAGCTACTGCATGAGGGTCTGTGTACTCACCCGAGCCCTGCAGTGAAGACTGAGGAAGGAGAAGCCCATCGAAGCTCCAAGGCTTAGGGCCTAGGCCTGGTCAGTAAAGCCCCTTCCCCAGGCATATGTGAGCCAGTGAGACCCCATACCACCAAGCCCTTGTTCTAGCACCAGAGGCATGGTTCTCAGGGAGAGTCCCTACAGGGGACATAGGTGACAGTGGAGGGGGAGTGCTCTGCCAGCTTCCCTCCCCTAGGGCAGAGCCAAGGGTTCCTTCCTGGAAACCCAAGCCCTCATTTCATAGGATGGGGCACTGAAAGGCCCGGGGGCTCTGGGGCTGCCAAGCACACCTGTGTCCTGAGGCTGAGCTTGGGCTCTAGGCTGACTCCCCAGAGCATCTGACCATCCTCCTTCTAAAGATTGTCCCCACCCACAGACAATGCCCTGGGAGGCTAGAGGAAGGAGAGGGCCTAGAGCAGCGCAGAGGCCCCCAGCTCCCAGGGGGCTCTGATTTCTGAGTCCAAGAGCCCTGGGAATGCACAGTCAAGGGCTATAGAGCTGAGGGGCCAGAAGAAGGGCTGGAAGCCTCAGGGGGCAAGGTGTATCAGGGCTGCAGCACCTTCTGGCAGCCATCCTTGGCTTCTGGTCACTGGATCTCAGAAGTCCGGGTGATCAACTTCCCCGCCAGGGTCACTTTGACCTCAGACTCTTTGAGTAGCACTGTAATTGTCAGCCATTGTTACCACTGTAACAATCATTTATGTGTCTGGTACCTGCAATGTCATTCATTTTTACCCCAAGAGCCAGTCTTCCCAGGGAGCTTACAGTGGGTCCATCCCCGCTTTGCTCTGAGGACCAAACTGAGTCCCAGTGCCTCTCACTGCTCCTCTGTTATCACGGTGCCCCACGCAGGGTCATGGTCCTTGAAGGCAGGCATTGAAAGCAGCCTCCATTCCAGCAGCACCCACAGGGGGCTCCCAGCTGGGCACGGAGGCCCAGAGGCTCCCTAGTGGGCTAGAGGCTGCCTTCCCTCCTGCAGGCATTTCTAATCTCCTCTGGGCAGCCTTGCTGACGGCCCCTCCCCAGGACTCCCTAGCCCTTCCCGTCACCTCTCTCTGCGGCATTTCTGCCATCTGGCCTTCTATTTTACTTCTTTATTCCTTTATCTTTTATTCTGCTCACACTAAAATGCAAGCTCCACAAGGCAGGAGTTTTGTCTGTTGCCATATCTCCAGAACCTAAAACAATACTTGGCACATAGTAAGTGCTCAAGAAATAATCTGCAGATTGACTTGACTGAATAAGCATGAGCAGATCTGGGAGAACCAGGCTTGTTGGCACTGATGGTTCCAGTGAGTTCTGCACTAACTAGGTGCAAGCCACATGCTGAGAATTATGCTGTTCATTCATCTGCTCACTTGGCAAATATGCACTGATGTCTTTAATGTACCAGACACTGCTGTGGGGAGCGGGGCTACAGCCTAAAGCCAGACAGACATCGTCCCTGCCCACATGGAGCTTATAAACCAGGGCAACACAGACAAAAAAATAAGTAGGAGTATTTCAGACCATGTTAAGAATGACACAGACATCCAACAAGGTGATGGAACAGAGCCTCTCTCTGTGGTAGGGAGAACTACTTGGATAGGGCAGCCAACACATCACATTTACTCAATCACTCTCAGATATGAGCAATATGAGGCTCTGAGAGTTAAGTAAGTTACCTAAGTCACACGACTAGAACATGGCAGAGCAAAAGCTTGACTCCAAAACCTAGTGTTTTTCCACTAGACTCTGAATTCTTCCCTTTTCTTCCTTAAGACTGTTTCATCCAAATGGTAAGCCTGAGTTTCCTCCACCAAAGGACATCTTCATACTCAGAAACAATCAAAGGAAAGGGTAGGAAAGGAAAACTGCCTCTGCGGTCATCAGAACAAATTTCTTTTATTTTGGATTAATATGAAGGTACATGTGATGGAGTTACGTTTCTTGCATTGTAAGGTAAAATCTGAGTTGTAGTGGAGCCCTTCACCCAGGAGGTGTGCCATGCTCCTGCACGCTCCTGTTGGGTGGGAACTGAACAGTCCACACAGAAGATGCTAAGCGGCCTATTCCTGAAAAAGCAAAGGTGGAACGTGAGTAGTAGCCGCCCCAGATTTATTCTAACGTGACTGAATCGTGGCTGCTTGCCGTCTGGGGGTGCAGTCCCCAGTCTCTTTCTACGCTCCCGTTTTTCTTTCTCTCGCCCATGCTCAGCTCCCAAGAGCCATTTCTCCTTCAATAGTCACCATCCTTCCAGAGTTATTTTATAACTCTTTCCCATTTGGGCATTTGAAGCTGGTGAAGCCCTCTGTACCCCTCTACAGAGGTTACTGTGACCAAGCAGAAAAACCCCAAGAGTGAGGGACCAAGGACAGAGAGAAGGAGGCACAGGCCAGCGAGTTCAGCTCTTCAATTCCACACAGCCCAGTTTCCAGGAAATCCAGACACACTAATTGCACTCATCAGACATTAACTGGTAAACCAGGAGGCCCCTTCGCTGATTTACAAGAGGCATACACTTTGGCTCCAGAACGAGCCTGCTTGAGACCAAATTATGTACCAATAGTTTGCTTGGGGAGCAAAGAATGAGAACAAGGAAACTGGATGCTTTCCAAAGGAAACTCTTACCGAGATAATGGAACCTGTCATTGTCCTTGTTCGGGAAGTTTCTTCATAAAGAACTGTTCTGGGTACCTCTCAATGCTACTGTCATGCCTGCCCCACACCCCCCACCTCCAGACCCAGACACAACGCTCTCTGGTGTGTAAGACACCCAGGAAACTCCTAATCAGGCTACCTTCAACACAGCCAGTTTGGTTTGTTCCCTAATAATTCATGTTGAGGTTGCTTCGGAAGGGTGGCATTTGTTGGTCTTTTTGCTAAATTAGGAGATTGGGGTTGGTTCCTTTAAGAGAAGTCTTGTGATCCAAAGGGGGCTAATGATGGGCTGGTGTCTACACAGAAGGTGCCCCAGCTGTGGGACATCCCTCAGCCCCCTCCACACCCTTACCCATGACACGGGAATGACATGAAGGGAGGGATGAACAGGAAGCCAAAGACACCCCCCTCCCCCCGCAGTGTGCACGCCAGTCTAGAAAGACCAAAATGACTGGCCACAGCAGACAGAATCCGATGTACCTGAGTCAGACCTGCCCTCATGTCCAACAGCCAACTGCAAGGTTCCTGGACGGTTGTTTCAGCAAGGCAGGTGTGAAACAACTGTAGGGTGTCTGTCCTGAGTGCTGCGTGGGGCCTTCTGGATGGGCCAGAACACACCTGGGGTTCCAGCATAGAGGCAACGGGTCCCTCCATGCACCAGACCACTGCTTTCAAAGTGTGGACCTCCCACCAGCAGCATCAGCCACACCTGGGACTTGTCAGAACAACACACGGTGAAGCTGCAGCGTGGGTCCCAGCCCTGTGTTTTAACACAAGCCTTCCAGATGATTCTGAGGTTTGCTCAATATGGGGAACGTCTGCAACAAACAAACCTGTAAGGAGCATTGAGTCTGAGCCGGGCTGCCCTGCCCCGCATGTGGGGACACATGGGGACATGCGGGGGAGTGAGGCACGGCTGCTGCACCCAGGGGCGAGAGGAGACGACAGGGACTGTAGTCACAGACATCAGCAGGGCCAGCCGGATGTCAGCAGAGGACAAACAAAAGACACCAAGGAGCCGAGATTCACCCAGCTCTAGTTTGAGTCCTATACCTGAACTGTCCCTTTCCAACGTTTTATCTGCACATCAGCCAGAGCAGTGATTTTCAAATGATGTGCTGCGGCACACTGGTGTGCCATGAGAGGGTCTTAGGGGTATGCCACAAAAATTATTAAAGATTATTAATTAAATTGTTTTTGAAAGAAGTTCAAAGCACAGTAAGTATACTTTTTTTAAATCAACATAATTTAAGTGTCCCACGGAAATATAACTGTAGGTTCAAGTGTGCTGTGAGATAAAAAAAGGTTGAAAAACACGGAGCCAGACACACGATCTACAAACACATGAAAAAAAGCTCATCATCCTTAATCATCAGAGAAATGCAAATCAAAACTACTTTGAGATATCACCTAACCCCAGTAAGAGTAGCCCACATAACAAAATCCCAAAACCAGAGATGTTGGTGTGGATGTGGAGAAAAGGGCACACTTCTACACTGCTGGTGGGAATGCAAACTAATAAGTTCCTTCTGGAAGGATGTTTGGAGAATACTTAGAGATCTAAAAATAGACCTGCCATTCGATTCTATAATTCCTTTACTAGCTATATAACCGGAAGACCAAAAATCATAATATAACAAAAACATCTGTACCAGAATGTTTATTGCAGCCCAATTCATAATCGCTAAGTCATGGAAGAAGCCCAAGTGCTCATCGACCCACGAATGGACTAGCAAGTTGTGGTACATGTATACCATGGAATATTATGCAGCCTTAAAGAAAGATGGAGACTTTACCTCTTTCATGTTTACATGGATGGAGATGGAGCATATTCTTTTTAGCAAAGTATCTCAGGAATGGAAGAAAAAGTATCCAATGTACTCAGCCCTACTATGAAGCTAATTTATAGCTTTCATGAAGGCTATAACCCAACTATAGCACAAGAATATGGAGAAAGGGCCAAGGGAGGGGAGGGGAGGGAGGAGGTTAGGGTGGAGGGAAGGTAATAGGTGGGGCCACACCTATGATGTATCTTAGAATGGGTACAGGTGAAACTTACTAAATGCAGAATACAAATGTCTACATACAATAACTAAGAAAATGCCATGAAGGCTACATTGAATAGTTTGATGAGATTATTTCAGATTGTATATGAAACCAGCACATTGTACCCCTTGATTGCACTAATGTACATAGCTATGATTTAACAATTAAAGAAAAAAAACACGAAGCTAGAGGGAGTTTTAAAAAGCACCAAATCGATGCCAGTTTTGTACTGCTTCACTGAGCCCTCCAGCGGCCACCCAGCATGGCTGGGCTCCAGGCAAAGTCTCCCAGTGGACACTTCTCTCCCAGGCCCGTGATTGCTGGGGCCCCGTCCCCTTACATGAATAAGGGAGTTGGTTTGGGATGAGATTGTGTGGCCATGTCCCAAGGCCATCTTATGGCCTGTCACTGTCCTCCTGCCCTCTGACCTACCTTCCCTTCAGAGCCTGGAATGCTCTGCCCACCTCTCTTTCTCACCTTCAGCACACACCATGGGCCCTTCAAACCAGTGACACCACACCAGGGACAGAGGAGGGAGACAATAGGAGCAAGAGGAGGCAGGTGATGCAGGTGACACACAGTGCTGCAGCCTCCACAAGTCACCATGCCCCCAGGATTGGAGCCCAGACAGAGAAGGACCCTGTTGGGCCCCTGGATGGAGTCTCCACCCAAGCCCCATTCTCCAGTCTGAAAGGTGCTGTCTGCCAGCTTCTCATTCCACTCTGAGGACAGTGGCTGTGGCTCCCAACTGCAAGCAAAGTGGGCCAAGTTGAGCAGCTCAGCGTACAGCCCCCTCAGAAGGAAAGTCTGTAAAAATGAGGGGGCAATAATCCATTGCCCGTGTTGGCTAAGAGTCCCCCAGAGGCTCTAAGAGAGCTCAGTGGCAGATGTGGCCTTGGGGACCCAGAAACCACAGTGTGGCTCCTCCAATCCAGAGATCTGGTTCACACAGAGTTTAGGGTAATGGCTCAGCAACTACCAAGCCAGCCTTTGTCACAGGCTTGGCAGGGGGGTGTTGAAAACCACAACAAAAACTCTAACTCCAAGGAAATTGGAACAAAAGAGCACTTTTAAATGTGTACACAGCAATGACAAGCATGCAACACTCAGCCAAAGCAAAGAAAATGAAAGTGCCACTGGTGTCACCAAAGGTAAAGGGCAGCACGCCACAATGAGGTTCTTATGTGTGACCAGTGAGGAGGGAAACCACAGATGGTCTCCACAAAGCTGCCACTGACACTCGAGCTAGTTCCTTGAGTGGGAAACATTTCGTTTATACTTCCTTCTTCCTGGTTACAACACCAGGCTGAAAGAGCCCGTGTCTGTGTGTGCATCTGCACGTGTGCATGTGTGTAAACGTGCACACGTGTGGGGTGTGTGTTTGGGGTGCACGTGTGTGTGCCTGTGTGCATGGGCACTTGAACATGGGCACCCAGTTTGATGCAATTTTCAAAACTACATACAATGTAACAGCACAGAAAGAAGTGGTTAAGAAGACCACATAAATTAAAAACAAAAAAGTAGCTAGGAAATTGAAATAAGGATAACATTAGAACATAAAATTGAAGAATACCAAAAGTCCCTCCACTAGAGGGACTAGCTATACAAAATCAACTAGAATTGTGCTTATGAGCTTCCTAGCAGTCAAAGTAAAGAAGGAAACAAGGTTGGTGTTCCTAAGATTTAGCCCACTTGCTGTTCTTAGAGACATTACTTCCTTTTTCTTAAGGCCTGAAAAGAAAGTTTCCCACATGAACTTAGGGAGGGCTTCCCTGGGAGAAGGGCTATGGCTTTCAAGACATGTTCCCACAGCCCTAAGGTGATGAAAGAGGGGGTATTGCTCTGCTCCGGTGTCTTTTTCCTTCTCACCAACCTCAGCTCCTCTTCCCTGAGTAACGCATACGGGGATGCAGTGGCCTGGATAGCACAGAGCCCAGCAGCTGCTCATTCTAGTTCAGAGCTGACAGAAAGTTTGACTTTGGCTTTTTTTCTTTTTTACAGTTTTTTGGCCAGGGCTGAGTTTGAACCCACCACCTCCAGTATATGGGGCCGGCGCCCTGCTCTTTTGAGCTGCAGGTGCTGCCCCCAACTTTGGCTTTATTAAAAATCTCTTCTGTTCATTTTCTAGCATCTAAGACTCCCACAAACCAACCAAGTCTTTTCTTCCCTATATCAAGCAAGTCTCCATCGGAAGCAAGCAGCCCCTGGGTGAGGTTTTCAAGCCATCCTTGGGCCAACAACTCCACCACCACCAGCCTGAGTACTTTTTCTCCTAGTATTGTTACTCTCTCAAGAATTCTCCTGCACACCTTTTCTCTTCTCTCCTCAGAAAGCGAGGAGGAGGGAAACAGTCAAACACTCAGCAGCAAGCAAAAGGCTGTGTCCCCACATAAAATGTCCTGACTGCGCTGGGCTAGAGCACACCTTGGATTATGTCTAGGGCTTGTTGTTCGATTAGTAACCATAGCAAGAGAGGAAGAAGGAAGAAATGGCACATGAAAAGTGTCCCAATGGGCGACATTTCTCCATTGCAGAGACATAAAAACTAGAACAAACATACGTATGTTAGAACCAACAAAACACACTCATTTAAAAGGGCTGTCTTCTGATATTTCTTCCCACTTCAAGAAAAGATTTTAGTGGTCCCCTAATCAATGTCCCTTTTTTCCTGAGGAGGAAATTGAGCCCCAAAAGATTACACATCTTCCCTACCCCCTCGTTAAAGGTTTCCCGTAGCACCTGAGGATTCCTTGCAGGTTTTAACGGTTTATCACCTTGTAACTGCTTTGATAGGCTGCCTCTCACAGAGGCAGCTGTGAAGAAAGCTACCAGATAAGTGGACAGATAAGTGGAGATAAGATAGGCAGAGGTGAAGAGTCAGATTTTTCTGTACTGGCTTCCTGGTTGGACCAGGAACCACCTTACCTCACATTGCCTCTGGGCCAAAGGTTAGAAGGACCTTCCCTGGGGACATGGAGACAAGAAGCCGCTTTCTTAGAGCTTTCTGGAAGCTGTCTTCATGGGACCATAGCAATTTATACAGGGTAGCAACCAGTTGAAAGTCTGTTTTATTTCTCTGTATTTGCTACATGCAGGCTGAGGAGGCTTTTCAGGGCCGATGCCAAATTCAGAGGCCGCTGAGCTGTGGTTGGGGGTATGTAGGAACCCTTGGGCCGCCTAGTTTAAACCCAGAATGCCTGGACATCACACCCTGCAGATTCTGATACACTACACCTGATAAAGGGCCTGGAGGTTTTTTTACTTCAGCTTCCCAGATGATTGTTTTAAATTGCAGTATAAGATGCACAATTCCCAAATGAGTTTGATGAACCACCAGGTGCAGAAACTGAGCGACTTGGATTTGGAGCACGCCCGCGTGGCTGCAAACTAGAAGGGAATGCAGAATGGGGCAGCCTCGGATTCATTTGGGAATGGCAGAAATTTGGGATATAAGGAAATGGTGGTAACTATCTCACAGAAGACTCTGTATTTAATTCAGTGGCAAATGGGGGGCTCTGGAAGGTTTCTGAGAGAGAGGGGGGTGAGAAATGAATTTTATAAAGACAAAAGCTATGAGGCAGAGGGAGTTCTTGAACTTAAAGTTTGAGGTTGCTGTGAGTCTCGCTGACACCATGACACTTTAGCCTGGAGCAACAGAGTAAGACTCTGTCTCAAACAACAAGTAAATTAGTTAATTAATTTTTAAAAATAAAGACAAATGATAGAGAAAGAAACGACAGTGCGTCTGCCCTGGGGGGCTAGGAGGTGCACACGTTTCCTGAGTCTGTCTAGGCCCAGCACGCTCTGCTGGGGGCTGGAAAGCTCCCAGGAAGAAGAAAACAATCCCTGCCCAAAGGAACTTACAGTTCAGCTGGAGAGAAAAGCCACAGGGGCACCAGAAACTAACCCCTGAAAACCACTCAACCATTCCAACACCTGTGAATCACAAACAGCACTAAAGACAGTACCCTAGACTTCAAAAGACATTGATATAGCAGCACAGTCCGCAATTGCAAAGACGTGGAAACAGCATAATGAGTGTGTTAATGAGCTGCGGTGTATGTGTTCCATGGGAGAACAGGATTATAGTCAGAGCGCCAGCTCCCTGAGACCAAGTCGGGTTTGAATCCTTTATTGCTGGCGGTAGTAGAGCAGGCCCGTGCCTAAAGAACTCTTAACTCCAGTTTAGGTTCTCTTGAGCTTTTATTCACTGTAAAATCCCAAGAAAAACCCTCTTTCTAGCTAGGGAAGGTTCAGGGGGAGCAAAGCACAATTTTAAGAAGCAGAATTTTGCACGGTTAATGAGAAGGCTTGCAGGGGAGGAGACGGTCATGGTCATGCTCTTTCTGGGGTTTTGGCCGTTTTATCTATCAGGTTCTGCAACAGAGGGTGCAGTTGGACAAGCACGGGTCAAGCAGGACATCGGGGGGTGCGGGGGAGGGCGAAGTTAGTGGCCTGCACAGGCCTGTCACAAAATGGAGTTACCAAAATGGAATCACTCCGGCCTTTTAGGCCTACTCAGTCATAAAAAAACTGGTGAACTAATATCTTTTGTAACACCCTGCATGGAAATGGAGACCATCCTTCTAAGTGAAATACGGCAAGAGTAGAAAAACAAACACTGTGTGTGCTCACTTTTAAAATGGAACTAAATATCCTGAGACGCTGCTGTATTCCTTGATCACTTCTAGGAGTTTTGTAGTTGAGTCCGTGGGGTTTTCCAGATACACAATCGTATCATCTGAGAAGAGTGACAGTTTGATCTCCTCTGATCCTATTTGGATATGCTTGATTGCCGTCTCTTGCCTGATTGCAATGGCTAAGACTTCCATAACAATGTTAAAAAGCAGTGGAGACAATGGGCAACCTGGCCTGGTTCCTGATCTGAATGGAAATGATTTCAATTTTACTCCATTCAGTATGATATTGGCTGTGGATGTGCTGTAGATGGCCTCTATCAGTTTAAGAAATGTTCCTTCTATACCTATTTTCTTAAGCGTTCTGATCAAGAAAGGATGCTGGATATTATCAAAAGCTTTTTCTGCATCAATTGAGAGAATCCTATGGTCTTTGTTTTTAGAATAGGAGAGGATTTTTGCAGGTTATATTTCCAACAAAGGTCTAATAACCAGACAACTCAAACATACTAATAAGAAAAGAACAAGTGATCCCATTTCACTGTGAGCAAGGGACGTGAACAGAAGCTTCTCTGAAGAAGATAGACGCATGGTCTACAGACACATGAAAAAATGCTCATCATCTTTAATCATCAGAGAAATGCAAACCAAAACCACTTTGAGATATCATCTAACTCCAGTAAGAGTAGCCCACATCACTACAAAACTACAAAAATCTCAAAACTACAGATGTTGGCGTGGATATGGAGAAAAGGGAACACTTCTGCACTGCTGGTGGGAATGCAAGCTAGTGCGTTCCTTTGGGAAAGAAGTTTGGGGAACACTCAGGGATCTAAATGTAGACCTGCCATTTGATCCTGCAATTCCTCTACTAGGTTTATATCAAAAAGACCAAAAATCATTTGGTAACAAAGATTTTTGCACCAGATTGTTCATTGCAGCTCAATTCGTAATTGCCAAGTTATGAAAGAAGCCCTAGTGCCCATCGACCTGTGAATGGATTAATGAATTATGGTATATGTATACCATGGAATACTATGAAGCATTAAAAAAAGATGGAGACTATAGCTCTTTTATGTTTACATGGATGGAGCTGGAAAACATTCTTCTTAGTAAAGTATCTCAGGAATGGGAAAAAAATATTCAATGTACTCAGTACTACCATGAAACCAATTTATAATCACTCACATTTTCATATAAGAGATGAATTACAACTATAGCCAGGATGAAGGAGGGAAGGGGAGAGAGATGGGAAGGGAGGGGGTGGTTCTATAGAGGGAGGGTTAATGGTGGGACCACACCTATGGACCATTGTGCAAGGGTACAAGTCAAATCTATCAAGTATAGAACTCAAATGTCTTAACACTGCGATTCAGTAAATGAGGTGAAAGCTATGTTAATTAGTTGGATGTAAGAACTCTGTACAAATAATCAACACATTGAATCCCACAAAGGCATAAACGTATTCATGATCGATGTATATATGACTTAATAAAAAAAATAAATAAATAGAATGGAACTAAGTGATCAACACGCATGTGTACGTATGTTAGTAAAATTCAGTAAAAATCAAGCAGAGGGAAGTGGGAAGCAGGAACAGGTAAATTCACACCCAATAGGCACAATGCAGACTGTCTGGGGTAGACACAGTTATGACCTTGACTCAGACTGCGCAAAAGTAAAGCATGTACCAATTATTTGTACCTCTGTAACATTCTGAAATTAAGAACAAAAGAGATGAAATCAAAGACCTCTGTCAGCTTGAATTTAGGGAAGAGTTAAGAGTTTAATCAATAATAGTGAAAGATTTATAAGATAGTACCTGGCAGTATCTGGATATTTATAAATACAAATCTCCATTTTTATTACATTTCCCTTTTTTTAGAAATAGAAAATCACAGGTTTTGAATTATTACTTGTATAAATACATTTTTATTTAAAAGATAACAAAATTACTAACAGAATGCAGTTTGTCCTTGACACGCAGCTGGAAAGTGGCATATGGCAGGTGGCTCTGCAGAAGCCAGAACGCTGTGGATCCTGAGGGATCAGACAGGACTTCGCAGAGCAGTTTAAGGCGTCCAGTGGGCCTCAAAGGGTGCTGTAAAGGTGATCTTGCACATTTCCAGGAGACATGTTACCATATCTTATAAGTGTATGACAACAGACCATTTTAGAAAATACTAACATATTGACAAAACAGCAGCTAGAGTGAGTTAAAAATGACCTATAATTTGAGTCATGAGTTATTATTTGTGCTTATATTTAAAATGGTCTCTCCAACAAACTGCTCCAACAAGTGATCAAAATTTAATTTCCAGATCATTTTAAATTTTATAATTTTTCTAAAAATGATAAAGTGTTTCATTTTATTAAACAGGGCAAAATATGTCAAGGTAAACTTTCACTTAACTTTTGTTGTGGGCAGCACCTGTAGCTCAGTGAGTAGGACGCTGGCCCCATATACCGAGGGTGGTGGGTTCAAACCCAGCCCCGGCCAAACTGCAGCAAAAAATAGCCGGGTGTTGTGGCGGCTGCCTGTAGTCCCAGCTACTTGGGAGGCTGAAGCAAGAGAATTGCTTAAGCCCAAGAGCTGGAGGTTGCTGTGAGCTGTGATGCCACGGCACTGTACTGAGGGCAACAAAGTGAGACTTTGTCTCAAAAAAAAAAAAAAAAAATTGTTGTAAAATATCCCTTCCAGATAAATGTTTTTAAGAAAGATGATATGGGCCAAGCACAGTGGTTCACGCTTGTGATCCCAGCACTATGTGAGGCCAAGGCAGGAGGATCCCTTGAGCTCAGAAGCTCAAAACCAGCCTGTGCAAAAGCAAGACTCTGTCTCTACTAAAAATAGAAAACTTAGCCAGGCAGGGTCATAGGTGCTTATAGTCCCAGCTACTTGCAAGGCTGAGGCACAAGGATTGCTTGAACCCAGAGTTTGAGGTTGCTGTGAGCTAGACTAATGCCACGGAACTCCAGACCAGACAGAACAAGGCTCTAAAAAATATATATTGTATCTTTATTATATGCAAGGGAGATAAACATTCAGATGGAAGAAATTCCATGTTAATATTTCTTTTTTTATGGATATATATTTTTTATTATTATTAAATCATAGCTGTTTACATTAATGAGATCATGGGGCACCATACACTGCTTTTATAGACCATTTGACATATTTTCATCACACTAGTTAACATAGCCTTCCTGGCATTTTCTTAGTTATTGTGTTAAGACATTTATATTCTACATTTACTAAGTTTCACATGTACCCCTGTAAGATGTACTGTAGGTGTACCAATTACCCTCCCTCCCCACTTCCCCCTTCCCCATATTCTTAGGTTATAACTGGGTTATAGCTTTCATATGAAAGCCATAAATTAGTTTCATAGTAGGGCTGAGTACATTGGATACTTTTTCTTCCATTGTTGAGATACTTTGCTAAGAAGAATATGTTCCAGCTCCATCCATGTAAACATGACAGAGGTAAAGTCTCCATCTTTCTTTAAGGCTTCATAATATTCCATGGTGTGCATATACCACAATTTATTAATCCAAGTGGATGGATGGGCACTTGGGCTTTTTCCATGACTTAGCAATCATGAATTGGGCTGCAATAAACATTCTGGTACAAATATCTTTGTCATAATGTGATTTTTGGTTTTCTGGGTATATACCTAGTAGAGGAATTATAGGATTGAATGGCAGGTCTATTTTTAGATCTCTAAGTGTTCTCCAAACATCTTTCCAAAAGGAATGTATTAATTTGCATTCCCACCAGCAGTGTAGAAGTGTTCCCTTTTCTCCACATCCACACCAACATCTCTTGGCCTTGGGATTTTGTGATATGGGCTAATCTTACTGGAATCTCAGAGTAGTTTTGATTTGCATTTCTCTGATGATTACGGATTATGAGCATTTTTTCATATGTCTGTAGGCCATGCACCTATCTTCTTCAGAGAAGTTTCTCTTCAAGTCCCTTGCCCAGCCTGTGATGGGATCACTTGTTCTTTTCTTGCTTATATGTTTGAGTTCTCTGTGGATTCTGGTTATTAAACCTTTGTCAGAGACATAACCTGCAAATATCTTCTCCCATTCTGAGGGCTGTCTGCTTGCTTTACTTACTGTTTTCTTGGCTGAGCAGAAGCTTTTTAGTTTGATCAGGTCCCAGTAGTGTATTTTTGAAGCTGCTTCAATTGCCCAGGGGGGGTCTCTTAATCCAATCAAACTCGCCATAAGCCTCCCATTCTGCAGTGACAATGAAGAGGCCAGCATCCATCATTCCTCAGGGGTCCTCCTGCCTGCTGGCATCATACTGGGGTCCAGGTTCTCTGGGAGTGGTCATTTGTCCCAGCCCTCACCCCATTTCTCCGAGGTTCTCTGTTGCTGTGTTGAATCTTGGTCCTCCCCACTCCACCCATCACTGCAGTTTTACAGAAGCTGCTCTTGTGTGAAGTGCTTCCTGTCCAGGCTGGCTCTAGCTGGCAGATGACGCCAGCATCCAGGCCCAGGGGCTTAGTTCCCAAACCTCTGCTGGCCTCCAGTTCTATGATTTGAAGTGACCGTTGCATTCTACTACTGAACAAGGACCTGCCCAAGTTTTCTTCCTAGAGCCAGGGAAGATATCCCTACTGACTATATTTTTAAGGAGCAAAGACAAAAAGTAAGTTTGTGTTTTGATTGATCATGTTTATTCAGTGTCAACCCTACTTCCCAAATTTCTAAAGGACAAATATAATTTTAAAATAAGGTACAAAATAATAAAATGAATGACAAAGGCTCCCACCTAATCCTGAAGGATTTATGGGTCATAAGCCACCCCTAGAAATGTCTTTAATTACATTTTCCTGAAAAACAGAAGGGCCCCCTGAAACTTCATTTACAGCATTGCGCGAAAGAAGCTATTTTTCTGGTAACAGGGGAAGTTGGCTACTTAAAGGAATCCATCAGGATCCCTTTGTACATTGAAAAATAATTCCCTAGTCATTTGGGGGGAGAGGGCAGTGCAGCTTCTTCTGTATTAGGTGGCTCAAAAAAACTTTAAAGTTTTCTCTGTGTTTTATCTAAGAAAATGGAAACAGAAACAGCAGATGGGTTGGCCTTACAGTAAGAGACAGCAGCACCCAGTCTTGAACCCATAGGCCACTCTGCTCCTTCATGCACATTTCTAAGAACGCTTTGTTGTCTGCTTGGACTCTACCCAGTGGAAGTTAAAGGTTCCCTTACGTCCCAGGAACCCAGAGCCAGTAAGGACCTTGTGAACATTCCAGTCTAGTTCTTCCTCTCTGCCCCTTCACTTGAGAGATAAGACCGAGTGTGCAAGAGGTCAAGCTATGGTGCCCAAATTCAAACAAGTGGTTCCAACCTTTCCTGCCCCCTGCTCTGTCACCCCAGGAAGGTCCCCTGCAGAAGGGACAGCCAGAGGCCACGGCAGGAGCTTCTGGTCATTCCAAGAGGAAAGGCCATCATGGGCTCGCATCCTTTTCTCTGCTTTGCATGGAGACAGTGCAGCTGAGGGAGGGGGTGGGTAGAGGAATGTGAGGCCACACAAGGGGAGGGCATCCCACTCAGCCTTTGCACTGTGTGCGGGGCCACCACAGGTGACTGTGTTCCGGAAGGAAGCTGAGCCAACTCTCTGCCTATTCATAAGTATCCACAGTAGCCCCCACCACACCCCAGAAACCCTGGTACAAGGGACAGATTATCTCAGCTTTCTTTGTGGGGCAGTCACTGTGGCCGAGGTTGCTGAGGAGTCAGGGGCAGTTTCCTGCTCATGCTGCCAAGGCAGGTTGCCCAGCTCCCCCAGGCCACCCTCAGCTCTGTCACCTCAGAGTCAGTGCCCACAGCTTGTTATTCCATGCTGCTGCTGTTATTCCAACCTTCTTCCTGGGCAGTCTCCTTCTTTTCTTTCTGACATGCACTTCTGAAATCAACAAAGCGATGGCCTCACCTCCCCTTTGCTGGCTTCCTTCCAGGGCCCTCTGGCTTAGCCCCGCACCAGCTCACTCCATGCCTGGGCTGCCTTGGCTCTGAATTTAGACTTGGCACTGCTGAGGAGCCTTGGACATCTTGTCCCTGGCACAGCTGCCAGGCCTGAAACCCGCCCTGCTCCCACTTCCACCCTAATCACTTTCCCGTGGACACACCTGGAGCAGGCATCCCTCCCCTGGAGCCTCGTTTGCAGCCTCCTCATGCTGCTCCCACTCGGTTTCCATTCGCCTCTGGGTTGTGTCCAGAAGGCTGCCGCTGTCTGTCTCCATGCATTGGTGAAATCACGCTTCCAGCTTCAGAGTGTGCGTTCACATGCTCTCTGTTAGAGCATTTGGCCAGGGCTCGCTGGCCACAACCATCTTCATCACTGAACATGTATATGTGATATCCAGGGGTCTTTTAACAAGAAGGGACTCGCTAAGAAACCAACTTATCCACGCCTCAGTCTTCCAATTAAAATATCTCTTTGAATCACCCCCAGATGGCAAAATCTACATGTTATGAGACAGACATTCACAAAACAAGGTTCCACGAGGCTTAGTCACTCTTTTTCATGAGAAACAAAGTACAAAAGCCACAAGAATAAAAGTTGTTAACCATTGCCCAAAACCAGGAATGGAAAACACCCATCCTCTCCTGCCCCAGCTCTGCAGGGGCACTATTCCCTTTGTCTTCCTCCAAGACCTAAAGACACGGGGTTGGTCTGGGCCAGCCAGTGTTCTCACTTCCTCACCTCTTACCTGGCTGAGTTGCAGCCTCTCCCCTAATTAAGCTGTGTGCACGTGTGTGCATGCACAAACACTCAGAGAACCAAAGAGATTTAGGTGGAAGCCAAATATGAAATTAAGCCTGTCATTCAGGATTTTTCCAAAAGTCACTTTCAACTTCATATTTCAGCAGCAACATCACTCAGGTTCGTTCACATGTTCTGTGAATTTGGCCCCTGCCATGCAACATGCTTCATGTTCCCTTCCCTTGTCCTAAATGGGCCCCTTTCATGGACCTCAAAGAATAACTTTTCTAATTTCACCTTTCCCAACTCAACACACTTTTCTTCAATTCCATTCCAGCTTCATCTTTTGATTCCAAAGTGTCTTCCTTTGTCTGTCTTCAGATGGCTGTGCACCTACATGCATGAGCTACATTTTAATTTCCTGACCATGCCCAGTTCCAGTATTCCTTAAAGAGCAATGGCTATAATTCTGAAAGTCCTTCTCTCAGTCCTCACAGAAAAGTAGAAATCACTTGTACTTTTTGTCCTCTGTATTTTCCTCTGGAAAATACTGTAGTATTTTCCACAAGCCCATCTGAGTCTCTCAATTTGTTCACATAGGATCCTGAGAGTCTCTCTCAGCCCTTTCCTAAAAAAGCATAGTGCATTCAATCATTTAGCTTTTCCAGGGTTTTTGCTGTTTTCTTCATTCTCTTCCACTGTGGGTCATTGGACTAATGCTCAGTGTCCACGCCATATGTCACAGGGTCTGCCACTAGAGAGGACAGGCCATCTTTTTTTTTCTGTTCCTAGTCAAAAAAAATCAGGGAAGGATTCTGATTGGCCTAATTTAGGTCACATGCTTATCCCTGAGGCAATCAGCTAAGGCCAATTGTGATGTCACCAAGAACACAGCAACACCCAGTCAAATGGATAAAGCAGTTTACAAAAGTAATAGGAAAGCTATTCCCAGAAGAACTGAAGACAAAACACTCAAAATATAAGATAAAAAAAAGTACATGTAAGTCTGTGCAGGTGCAATTAGGTATAACATCACTGCCTGAGGACATGTTTATATACAATAAATACATTCAGAAGAAGTTATCAAAATGTCAATAGCTATTATACTAAGAGGGTAGAGTATAGATACTGAATAACTTTAGATCTCTCTAGAAAAAAGTTAGAGTTAAGTATTATGCTGAGAAATTTATGGGTAAAATTAAAATAACAAAGGCACAATTTACCACTTCCACATCAGCAAAGAAGAAAAGGGGAACATTAATTATCAATATATTTATTTATCTATCAATAAAGGCAGGAAGAGAAATGAAAACAAGGAAGGTAAGCAGAAAATATAAAAGAAAATGTTTAAAGTAAGTACAAATATATAAGAAATTGCAATAAATGTAAATAAACTAACTTTTTTAAAGAAACAGACTATCCATATGTACTTTTTTAAAAAAATCAAACTGTGTTGGGCGGCACCTATGGTTCAAAGGAGTAGGGCGCTGGCCCCATATATTGGAGGTGGCAGGTTCAAACCCAGCCCTGGCCAAAAAAAACTGTGTCCTGTTCATAAAACTCATGCCTAAAATGAAATGACATAGGAAGATTAGGAAAAGATATATCATGCAAGTACTAAATGAAAGCTTGTGTAATAGTATTAAATTATAGTAATATGTGATATAATTTATAGCACAATCATTAATATAGGTAAAGAAGAATACGACATAGTAATAAAAACGATTCCACCAAAATTTAACATTTGCCAGTGTTGATCCCATTACTCATTATGTTCATTAAACTAAGCAGGTCATTTGAAGTGAGGTAGCTTCCTCAATCTTTCTTCAGAGGGAATGGCATCTAACCAAAATAATTCTGAAACATATCAAGCAAAAATGATGCAAATGAAAAAAAAAATTTTTTTCAACCATCCTGGGTGATTTTAGCTCAAACTATCAGTTAAATAGAAAATTGTAAGAAGGGTAGTCTATGAAATGAAGTTAGTCACTAAATCATGGTTAAAATTCAAACATTGATGCAATTTTAGGTAAATTATAAAAGGCAAAAGATTTTGCACTGATTCCATCATCAACATCCTTTTTCTCCTCACTCTGAAAATCATTTACCCGTGAATAGCATGACTGAAAAAGGATTGCTACTGGGAAGGGATTAAATAACCTGGAGCACAAGTCACATTTATAAAACTTAACAAAGGGTAATAATTTCATAAAAATAAGAGAAAATGGTGCCTAATGTTTTATCATATCAGTTTGAAAAAAATGGCATCAGGCTTAGGGAACAAATAAGGCCACTGACATCTCCCATAGTCTCTTATCTACTGACGGGTGGCTCGTTTACACAGGAACTCTTTCTATAGCAGAGGTTCCCACCACCTAGAATTTTTGCAGGAACTTAAAAACAAAAGACAACACTAAAGATTACAATGGAATTTTCATGCTATCTATAAAAGCATCCACAGTTAATGTGACACTCCCTTGATTGCCCTTTGCCACCACATACCTGATCCAGAATGTTTATTGCCCTGTCCATATCGTCTTACATACTCATCCACATCTGACTGTGGCTCAGCTGCACACTAAGCCTCTTACCTCTCCCTCTGAAGAAAGATTGAGGAAGCTACCTTACTTCACATGCCCTGCTTGGTTTAATGAGCATGATAAGTTTAATGGGATCAACACTGCCATACAAAAACATATTGTAACTATTGACCCAAATCCATCAACTCTCTTGAGACGAGTTCATGTTACATCAAGATACCGTGGCCCAACACTTGAGAACCATTGCTTTAGGATCTCACCATCCTTACATCCTTCATAACACATAACATTTTGCTTTAGTTCAAGCTAGTTCCTGGAAGGAAAAGAATAGTTCAACTGCATCATCCATCTGATAATACTGTGTAGAGTCTCTATCCCATGTCATCGAGCTAGGCATCGAGATTTAACGTGACTAAAATATGGTCCCTGCTCTTAAGGAGTTCATGATGAGATGGATAGACCTATACAAAGAGGCAATAACAATACAGTGCAATCAGGCGACCAAGGAGGCCAAGAGGGCATCTAGGAGAGGCCCCTTGGTAAGGCCATTGAGTCATAAAGTAGCCAGGCCAAGTCAGGAAAAGAGAAGCAGGCAGTAAGGAGGCAGGGATGGGGTGACAAGTGCAGCACAAAGAGGGAGGAGGTGAGGGTCATAGGTGTGGCTGCAGGAGCCAGCAGGATGTCTGAACAAGAAGAGGTGCACACACCCGGCCCCCCAGTGAGGTTTTGCTCATCTCTACAGCAATTCTTCATGGATACAGAGGCCCAGTATAGCCCATCTCTTTGCCTAATTTTCATTGTATTTTGAATCAATTTTTATCTTTTTGACCTCTGTTTCTGGCTGCTATGAAAGGAATCTTCTAGAAGTCTCCAATACCCCTGACCTATAGCACAGACTTCCAAGTTTGACATTTAAGGCCTTCCCACCAACTCCATCAGATCGTACCTGCCTCTCTGCAAATTTGCTCCTTCCCACCCACCTATTTCCTAAAAATAGGACTTAGCCTTCTCTGCCCTTTTCATTTGCTTACAACAGCCCAGCTCTCCTTCTGTAGCCTCATTCATGTCCAAGACTCACCTCAAGCTCCTCCCTTTGGTAGAGTATGAGAAAATGTCTATCCAATAATCTGGCATTTCACACTGACAAACTTTTCATATTTTCTGCTCGTCTCCTGAGCTAAACTATAAGCTTCTGGAGGCAAGGAATGTGCTCATAAATACTCTGCATTTCAAAAAGTCAGTTTGGTTAGCATGGATCAGCACCTGAGTTCCACTGTGTCATTATAAAAGGGGAACCTTGGTTATTAGAGAATGTTAAAGGCTAACACCAAACTTAGACGTCCTGACCTAACAGATGGAGTACAGGAGAACTGGCGAGGACCCACTTCCTGACTGAGATTTAGACCAGTTCATGCTGTTTCCTCCACTGCCAAGATCACCTTACAGCCCACTAGTGATGTCACAACAGGCCAGTCACTGAACATCAAGACAGCAAGACCATATCCCTCTGAAAATAAATGTAAATGTAGTATGATGTAAACGTATGATGAGACCTTCCCCTTTTACTAGATAAATGTTGTCAGTGTGCACATTTCTTGTACAGTCATAAAATATAATCATAATGAAAAACAATTATTAAAGTCTTTCAATGCAAAGTGACCAAAATACTCATAAAGATGATGCCATAGTTCTATGTTGTGTTTTTGTTGTTGCTGCTGTTTGTTTTTCCTACACACTTCAGAGCCTGGGCGGGCCCCAGAGATGAGGACACAAGAGCTGTCAATCCAACTTATTGGATTTTAAGGATGGGAGATGGGAGTGAGGGATGGGGGGGGGGGTGAGTGTGTGTTTAGTGGATGGCGGGGAGGCGAGCAGGAACAGCCCCAGAGGCCCAATGTGGAAGTTCTTCCTCTGCAATAGGAGGAAGATGAAATCGCGAAGGCCTTGGAGGAAGCTCTGAGGAAAAGGCATTGATTCTCCTTGTTGTGCCTCCAGAGACAAGAATTAGCAGTAACACGGCATGGGTGTTCCAGGAAGACAAGAGGCAACACACCCTGGGAAGGCATTTCAATCCTATGGAGAGTCCCCAGTGGGCTGCTACGGAGCAGGAATTCCCAGTCCCTTGAAGTGCTGAGCCACGTATGAAGACCACCCCATGCCATACCAGGTCAGGTGACCTCTGAGGCCATCCAAGGTGCTGTGGTCTAGCAGAGAGGGCTCCTTTTCCTTACTTCCTATATGCCCTGTTGGTGCAAAATATATCCCAGCCTGCCTACTGCCCCCATCTTTGCTGCCAACTGCCAGCATCCCAGTCCAAGCCGTTCTCTCCTCCCTTGGATAGTGGCAGTAGCCTCCTAACTGGCCCGCCGGCCTCAGCAATTAGTAACCTGTGGCCTAGTCCCACCCGCCACAGCAGCCAGAGTGAGAATGTAAATTAGTACAGCCATTATGGAAAACACTGTGGAAGTTTTTTTAAATTATTAAAAACAAAACTACCATATGATCCAGCAGTCCCGCTATTGGGTACATATTCAAAACAAAATTTGACAAAGAAAAATTGTATATATTTTTATATACATTTTGAAGTATGTATATATTGTGGGATGACTAAATTGAACTAATTAACATACGCATTACCTTGCATACTTATTTTTGTGTGTGATAAGACTTAAAATCTACCCTGTTAGCAATTTTCAAGAATACAATATGTTATTACTAACTATACTCACCATGCTGTACAATGACTCTCTTGAACGTACTCTTCCTAATTGAAATTTTATGTCGTTTGACCAATATATCCCCAACCCTCCTGCCCCAGCCCCTGGTAACCAACATTCTCTACTCTATTTCTATGAGTTCAACTTTAAAATTTTTCACATGCAGGTGAAATCACACAGTATTGATCTTTCTTGTGTCTGGGTTGTGACAGGATTTCTACCTCTATCAAGACTGAATAGCATTCCATTGTGCATATAACCACGTTATCTTTATCCGTTCATCCCCTGATGGACCTTTACGTTGTTTCCATTTCTGGTAATTGTGAATAGTGCTGCAATGAATATGGGGGTGGAGATACCTCTTTGACTACTTATATCATTTCTTTTGAATATGTACCCAATAATGGGACTGCTGGATCATATGGTAGTTTTGTTTTTAATATTTTAAAAAAACTTCCACAGTGTTTTCCATAATGGCTGTACTAATTTACATTCTCACTAACAGTGTGCAAGGGTTCCTTTGTCTCCACATCTTTGCCAATGCTTGTCTTTCATCTTTTGAATATAGCCATGCTAACAGGTACAAGGTGATAACTTGTTACGGTTTTAATTTACATTTCCCTAATGATAAGTGGGAGTAAGCATCTTCTCATATATATGTCAGTTGGCCAGTTGTATGTCCTATTTCAGAAATGTCTATTTAGGTCATTTGCTCATTTCTCAATTGGGATATTTTATTATGAGTTGTTTGAGTTCCTCATTTATTTTGGACATTAATTGCTTATCACGTGTATAATTCACAAATATTGTCTCTCATTCTGTAGGTTGCTCTTTCTCTATGTTGATTATTTCCTTGGCTTCAGAGAAGCTTTCTGGCTTGATAGAATCTCATTTATTTTTGCATTTTTGGCCAGCACTTTGAGTGAGGTTCATATATAAAAACTCTTTGTCTAGACCAGGTCATGGAGTTTTGCCCTATATTTTCTTATAGTAGTTTTATAGTTTTGGACCTTACATTTAAGTTTTAATCCATCTTGAGTTGAGTTTTGTACATGGTCTGAAATAATGGTCCGATTTCTTACGCCTGTGGATATGCAGTTGCTCTAACGTAATTTGTTAAAGAGATTGTCTCCTTTCCTCACTGTGTGTTCTTGGCAACTTTGTCAAAAAACAATTGACCACAAATGCATGAATTTATTTCTGGGCTCTCTATTCTGTTTCCTTGGTATATGTATTTTTTTAATGCCAAGACTATGCTTTTGTGTTGTATTCTGAACCCAGATAACGTGATACCTCCAGCTTTGCTTTTTGTTCAAGATCTCGGTTATTCAGGGTCTTTTGTGGTTCCACATAAATTTTAGGATTTTTTTTCTACTTATATGAAAGATGTCATTGGAATTTTGATAAGGATTACACTAAATCTATAGATCACTTTGGGTAATAATATGTACACTTTAACAATATTAATTTCCTTCAATCTATAAAGACAGGATAGCTTTCTATTTATTTATGTCTTCTTCAATTTCTTTCATCAATACTTTACAGTTTTCAGTGCACAAGTTTTTTATTCCCTGCATTAAATTTTTTCCTAAGTATTTTATTTTTGTAGCTATTGGTTTTTTTTTTTTTTTTTTTTTTTGTAGAGACAGAGTTTCACTTTATGGCCCTCGGTAGAGTGCCGTGGCATCACACAGCTCACAGCAACCTCCAACTCCTGGGCTTAAGCGATTCTCTTGCCTCAGCCTCCCGAGTAGCTGGGACTACAGGCGCCCGCCACAACGCCCGGCTATTTTTTTGTTGCAGTTCTGCCGGGGCTGGGTTTGAACCCGCCACCCTCGGCATATGGGGCCGGCGCCTTACCAGCTGAGCCACAGGCGCCGCCCTTTTGTAGCTATTGTAAATGTGATCATTTTGTGGGCTTCAAGGCTCCATGAACCCTTAAAATTCAAATGTGTGTGTGCATTTCTGCATACAGAGTTCATGGCTTTTATCCAATTCTCAGAAGAGTTTTAGAGGATAATGCTCTCATCTAACTGGCCATTACGAGCAAAAGCCCAAGCTCAGGAAGTAGAGCAGTGAACCCATCTTCTGCCGTTGTGATCACCCAGAGGAGGGTGATCACCCCCATCTGGGGGAGAACCACACAACAGTGACAGCAACAAGCTTTCTCAGGCTCCATGCATTGTGTTGAGCTACCTTAATTCACTTATGCTTCCCATAGCTTATAAGACAAGTACTAACATTATGAAACCCACTTTACAGATGAGGAAACCAAGGCATGGGAAAGTTAAGTAACCAGTCTATTATCACAAAATAACAAAACTTGGATTCCATCCCAGTTCTGATCACAGGGCCACCTGCTTAGCCACCACCCCATGCTCCTCCTATGGCTAGAAGCACTTGCCATCCCTCAAGGGAATCCAAGAGTGCTATTATTACAAAGAGCTATCAAAATCAAGTCCAAAGTCTGGTGCCAGAAGGTCCCAAAGATTATTGCTGGCAAAATCTGATTTTAAAAAAAGAAAAGGAAAAGAAATTTGGACAAGTTCCCAAGATTGTACCATGGGAAGAGGCAACTCTGATGCTGGTGTGCGTAATACCCAAAGAACCATTGTGCATCTTAATTATAGGAAAATTGATGGGTACAATAGCCCCTGTTGACTCTTTACAGATCTAACCAGTTAATTATGGTCTGCTCAAAGGTGAAAAAACCAAATTCTCCACCCCCTGTCAAGACTGCTTTGTCAAAGCTTATAATTCAACTCAACTCAACCATAATCTGCGTAGTACCTACTACCTACAGGGCAATAAGCTCGAGGCAACCTGAGAGGGAGCAGGTCACAAAGATGAATCAAACATTTCGTATATCCTTCCTGGCAAGAAATATGTAGGGTGATTTTTGTGTAACTGATACAGTCCTGAACATTAGGTGCTATCATTGCTCTAAATACTTCTAAGGGATAGCTGTGAAGGATGGTAACAATGACACCAATGGACCTGGCATGTTATGAGCAGTGCCTCAAAATCTTACAACAGTTCTATGAAGTAGGTTTTATTGGCCCATTTTACTTATGAAAGAGAGTTGAGAACATTGCACGTAACTAATCACCAAACAGCTGAGACTTAGTTTAAGCCCAGTTCTTACATCCTCTACTGGGCTTCCCACGACCTCCTGCTGAGAATCCTTTCCTGTAAGGTGAAAGCAGTTCCTGGTGTATCTCTTCTATCTCCTTGGTCTTCCAAGTAGCTAACTCAAAAGAGCGATATAAGAAATAGATTTTAGTTCTAGATTTGAGCACTGTGTGACATGGATACACGATCTTGAAAGGGTCAAAATTTGGATGCTGACTGTCCTTTTCAATGTCACTTGTTCATGTGCAACTCACATCTTGAACTGCAAGCACAGGCCTCATGGTCCAGAAGCCCACCTCCTGGTTGTATAACACCAGCCAATTTAGCCGGTTTCCCTGGTATGAAAGTGAGCATGAGAAATCATACAAGCCTATCACAGGGACATTATCTAGGGTACCCATCTTTACACTGCAGTTAATCATTACAATATTTCTTCACAGCTTAAACAAAGACAGTAATATACAGCACAAAAATAATCTGCAAGAAAGATTAGTTTTCATGACTCCATGTTCTATAACAACCAAATTGCTGACATTCAGGTTATCAAGCTCTTGCATGGTGGGGAAACGCCTTGTTCCAAGAGTTACTTTATTATTATGGATAACTCTGATTCCCAAATGCTTTCTAGGCAAAGTCCACCATCCTCTATTTTTCAAACGTCAGGTTCCTGGAGAGTCACACCTTATCAAGTATGGTATACCAGATATTGCATAAGTTCTGATGTAAGGCATTGAACAGGTGGAATAATAAATTTTAATTTACTGAAAGTGACATATGCTGGGGATGCCATAAATGCCTACCGCTGTTATTCCTAATTGTTAATAGAGGGCAATTATGAGATAATCTTTTGTCATTCTAGACTGCTCTATACTCTACAGAAATTTAAAAAGAAAAATTAATCACAGGAATATGGGCATACTGAGCTCCCAGATTTATGCTAATTAAGTTCATAAAATGGCTAACATTGCTGACATTTTGAAAAACTTTTGTCCAATAAAGAGAAAAGTTACCCTGTTCTCAAATATTAGGCGACTTCAGAATCAAGGGGTCTTGGATAGGTCTGGGAATACTAACACTTGCTTAGGTAATTCCAATGCAGGTGATTTTTGAGAATTGCACATGGAAGGGATATAGTTGACATAACTCAGGACAGGGCAGACCCTCCCCTGGCGAGATGTCCATCTGCAACGCCCTGGGGCTTGCCCCCATCCTGGTACAGGGGACAGTAATTCTAATAGTAATAGTTCTAGCTCTTGCACTCCACTCTCCTTTTCAGAGACAAGAGCTAAGGTACCGTGATTAATGCCACTTTAACCTTGGGGAATGTGGCTAATTGATTTGCTTAGCAGTTCAAAGGCAAAGATAGGGAGCTTTGACTCATGGAGGCTGGCAAGGTTAGAAGAGTTCACCAAGCCCCTCCTCGTCCCAGAAACTCCCAGCCCCTTGGCATTGACAGTCTTTGTCTTACTTCCTCCCTCTTGGCAGCACCCTTCACCTTTCCTGGGCTCTAGCTGCCTCCTCTTCTTGTACTTCACTTGGAGTTAAATTAAATTTGAAAATGTTTTTCATCATCACTGCCATTCACCTAAAAAGATCGAGGGATCCCTATTTCTAGTTTCATTTGTAAAAGCTTACTAAATTTGTTTGTGTTTTGTTTTGTATTACCAGATTTTTTTCTTTGCCTGATGGGCACCCTCAGTCACTAGTTCATTACTACTTATCTTTTTTGTGCAAGCTTTTGAGCTGGGACCTCTTGACACACAAAAGCATAGACATGGTTTTCTGGACGGCAGAAGTATATTTTACTCATGTCTTCATAGCCCCCCACAGAGGCAGTCTCAGAATGTATGTACTGAGCTAAATTAAGTGTTTCAAGGCTGCTAGAACATACGTGCTGGCTGGAGAGGTGGAGACAGGTACAGAGCAAGGAAGTCCATGAGTTTCCCGCAGCTCCTGTAACAAGAGGAACTCAAAACAGTACATTTATGATCTTGTGGTGAGGGAGGTCAGAAGTACAAAATGGGTCTTGTGGGCTAAGTCAAGATGTCCCAGGAATGGATTTTTTTTTTTTTTTCTGGAGGCTCTAGAAGGGAATCCATTTTCTCGCCTCTTCCAGCTTCTTGGCACCCAGCATTCCTTGGTTTGAGGTCCCTGCCCCTGTCTTCAAAGGCCATCCCTCCAATAGCAGTTTCTTGTCCTCACATCTCTTTTTCTTTCTGACCCACTTGCTTTCCTCTTATAAGGAGCCTTGTGATTACACAATGTATACCAGACAATCCAGAATAGTCTCCCTATCTCAAGCTCCTTAATTTAATTATACATGCAAAGTCTCCCATGCCATAAGGTAACAGTCATGGGTTCCATAAATTAGGATGAAGGCCTCTGGGACAAGGCACTATTCTGGAAAGAAAAGCTCCTTAGGTGGGAATGGCAGGGGCTGGTTTGGGGGAAGAAAAGCTTTCTAGCCAAGCCACATAACAAGACAGGTTTGGGAGTAAGAACACACGTTTTGGAGTCAGGCAATCCCAAAGCCTCAGTCTCCTTACACGTAGATTAGTATAATAGCTATTCCGTAGGGTTATTGTGAGGGTTAAATAAGACCATGTACATAAAGTGCCTGGTACGTGGTACCATGGGTCTAACGTGCAGGATACAGAAAGACAGAGGACCTTAGAAACATCAGAGATGATACCCAGCTTAACTGCTCCTTTCAGAGTGTTCCCCTCAAGTCTGAAAAGATACAGCAAAAGACAAATTGTCAAGGGAAAATGTAACATCCTCAGAGTGACCATGAAAACAAATTTGGTGCCATTCTCCTTCCCAGAAGTGATAAGTTCTACAACCAGTGGTCGAGGTCTCCTGCCAAATTACTTAGCTATTTCCATTCAGAATCAAAAAAACCTGGGGCGAAGAGGGACTTTACCTAACAATTGCAAGCAGTGTAACCTGGCTTATTTTACCCTCAATGAATCCCCAACAATTAAAAAAAAAGAATAAAAAAAAAAACCTGGGGCTGTGTTCAGCCAAAGGAAATGCCCCCAGCTCCAATCAGGAAACCATCTCCATAGCAACCAGCTTTGCACTCTAGCTGGGCAGTGGCCGTCTTGGGTCTGGTGAGGGCTGGCTATTGTCCTCACCAGCACGAGGGAAATACTCCCTCCCCAGGTTTCCTCAGACAAGGGTCTCTTTTAGAACACTGGTGTGGGTTAGTGAGAAAAATAAGTCTGACAGGGACTGGCTGCTGGTTATGATCCTGGAGGTGGGTGACGACCTCCTAGGTGTGCAAGGCTGATAAGCTGATGGGGGCTTGGTGTCCCCCACAAAGTTCACATGTTGAAACCTGATCCCAAATGCAATATTTGGAGGTGGGGCTTGCAGAGTGATGAGTTGGGATTAATATCCTTATTATGAAAAGGACCCAGGAGAGATCCCTTGCCCGTGCAAGGACAGAAAAGACAGCTGTCTGTCAACCAGGAAGAAGAGGGCTCTCACCAGACAAAACCTGCCAGTGCCTTGATGGTGGTCACACTGGGCTGCTGGAGGTGGGGCGGGAAAGGGAGAGGACTTCCTTCTCAGGTGACATGATTTTTCCAGCCATCGTATGAAGCTGATGGAAGCAGGCATCAGCACGTTTCCTGAAGATTTGGGTTCTCCTGGTTGCGTAAACTACAAGTTACAAGCACAGGTGTTTCCCTCTGAGAGCTGGTTTTTTTTCTCTTTACACCAACTGAAATGGTGCAGCTGGGTCCCTAACAAAGTCCAGATTGACCCTTTCAACAAGGCAATAGATTTGGCCCTACTTAACCCCTGGTTCAGCTTCCCCTGTGAGTCTTAAGTTTGATTGATTCCAGTACTGTGGCCTGCTGCCTTCCAAGTCAATGGAGGTGGCTCAGGATAAAAACACATTACAAAACTGGACATTTGAGGACACCAGAATAGAGGTGGGGCAGGGACAGAGAATGAAGAAACAGATGTGCTCTGGAGAGGGTTTGAAGGCTGCTAATTTAGCAACAGAGTTGGTGTGGGTTCGTGTCTACATGAATCAAGACTCCTGTGGTTGCAAGAAACAGAAACTTAACCAGAATCCTCAAGTGAAAAGGGCATTAATTGGGGCCTTGCTTGAATGTAACCATTGGCCTCCCTGCCCACCTGCCTCCTCCCTTCTCTTTTTCTATGCCCTCTCCCCAGAAGGATTGAGTTCCCAAGTCCCTCTTCGGAGTGCACAGGTCACAGATACTTAGGTGGTTTGTGCTTCTCCAGGATACATCCCCAAACTTTGTCTATAAACTTTGATGATTGAGATCTTTGCCTTCCTCACTTATTCTGAGTTGTCAGTTGGGTTCTGGATGGCCAGGCAGGCAGAACTAGGCCAAAAGAGCAGAACTTACCAAGACTAAGGTTTTTGAGTCCGTGTAAGATTGAGTTGCCTGTGGGATGAGGAGTCCCTACTCCTGGAGGAGCACACTCGGGCAGACACCCCATGGTGTAACATTGGGGAGATCCTACTGCTGGAGGTGCACACTCAGGCAGACACCACATGGTGAACATTGTGGGGGAATCCTACTACTGGAGGTGCACACTCAGGCAGACACCCTATGGTGAAACATTGGGGGGATCCTACTGCTGGAGGTGCGAACTCAGGCAGACACCCCATGGTGGAACACTGGGGGGATCCTACTGCTGGAGGTGCAAACTCAGGAAGACACCCCATGGTGGAACATTGGGGGGGAATCCTACTGCTGGAGGTGCGATTTCAGGAAGACTACCCATGGTGGAGCACTGTGTGGGGTCCCCACACTTGGAGGTGTCACTCAGAGTGGACATCCCAAGCTAGGTAAGATGACTCCCCAAATTCCTTCCAATATTAGGGCAGAGCCCCCAGTATCACACCCCTCCTTCATGGGTGTGAGCTGAAAGGCTGCCAGGACAGGACACTGGGAACATGGGGCCTGGAGAACCTCTCCCTGTGGTATGTCTAAGAAAGTCCTGTGGCCAATCACTATGGGAGACGCCCTCCCCTGGGCCCTGCACATATCTACACAACACACGGGAAAGCTTAAGGGTCCCCATCCTGCAGATCTGCACACTGAACCCCAACACCACAAAGGCCTGTCATTCAGGAAATTGAAAAATAAATTGAGTCATATACATATGCTATGCAGACATCACCTGGAGTGAAATATAAATATGTATGTGCACACACGTACATACCTGGTACATACATGTACATATGTCTCTCAGTAGGATAGAGCTCGACCCAAAGCTGAGTGATAGCAAAGTTATATATTATTCTATTAATATTATTAATACCATTAAACACTATTAATACCATTAAATACTGAGTTTGCAAATCCCTCTTCAGAAAGCAAAGGTCACAGATGCTTCTATGGTTTGTGCTTCTCCTGACTACATTCTCAAACTTTGGCCTCATAAACCTAGATTGACTTGAGTTCTTTGCCTTGAAAATGATATCATACATAAAATAATACATACTGCCTTGGATATATATGTAATAGATAGATGTATGAAAAATATGGCACCAAATTAACAGCAATGGTTGCCACCGAGGAGAGGAGGCAGGAAGAATGGGATTGGGTGGAGGTGATCAAAGGCTCTTTCTTCTTATGAAAAAGTGAATAGAACAGAGTGTGAATTGTGTAGTCTGATTAGACTGAGAGGCAGCAGCAAATTGAGGCCCCCAAGGCATGGACTCCTTTGCCCCCCCATTGCTTGGGATGCTCATCAAAGCACACGTGCCAGGCTGTGCACCCGCTCCCAGGGCTGCCCAGCGCCGGACCTGAACCTCCAGACTGGACCACCTTCCTCAGCTGCCTACCATTCTTCAGCCCTGGAATCCCAGCAGCTTCCACCTTTAATGGAAGCAGCCATCCAGGGACAACGAATTGCTGGCTCAGTGACTCACATCAGCTCTCAAGAAAAGTAGCCAGTGGGGAAGTGGTAGGGCTTAGGAGGGAAGGGGTAAACAACGGAGGGACAGGTGGCTGCAAATTAACCTTGTTGCCACCCTAGAGAAGACAGACTTGTCCCCTCCAGTTCCCAGCTTTCTTCCTGATAAGAAGAGGGCCCAGCATGAGGTGAGGACAGATCTGATCCCCCAGACGGGGTCCACGGGTACTTGCTGACATGCAGAGTCCCAGACTCTGCTCAAGCCAGGTCTGGGAGGGGCTGGGGGAATTCTCAGACCAGTGTGATCTTGTGGACAGACAACAGTGTTTTGAACTGGATCACAGCCCAGCGCCATGGAGGAGATAATCAAACTGGCAATTACCAAAACTGGGAGAACTGCAAGCAGGGAAGATACAGACAGCAGAAGAGGACAGACACCACCCAAATTAAAGATCAGGGAAGTGCCCTGGCCCTAAGCGATGCTCCCCTGCCCGTTAGTCCAAAACAGCCCCACATTTTAAATCACACGAAGCCAGAGACAGCAGATGCTTCCACAGATAAGGAGGAAGGTGGATTTCCCTGACGGTGTCTGTAGGCGCTTCCCCACCGTTGCACATTTTTCATTCATTCTCCAACCGTTCAGGTCCCACTGTACACCCTGCCTTGGACGGAGGCTCAAAGGGTCTGTGCACAAGGTCCCTGCTCTCACAGGGTTATATTTTAGTGGAAAAAATAGCAATGAACAAGGAAAGCAGTGACACTGGTACGCGCAGAAGGGCTGGGTGTGGCTGAAGCACAGAAGGGAAAAGAAAGCAGTCGGTGGGCTCCGGGCCACCTCCTGCAGCGAACAGCAATGTCCACAGTCCAGGCTGGAGGAAGCTGCCCGCTCTGCTGGCCAACACCCACATCAGTCCTTTCTAGGTTGCTTCCGTAGGTCAACTGATACCTCCCTGGTGTTTCACGAGGTCAGCTCCCCCCCTAGTGGACACACCTCTGCCATCACTACAGTCACTTTTTTTTTCTTTTAACCTGAAACAAGGTCTCGCTCTGTCGCCCAGGCTAGAGTGTAATGATGTCATCATAGCTCACAGCAGCCTCAAATTCCTAGGCTCAAGGGATCCTCCTGCTTCAGCCTCCCAAGTATAGCTGGGCCTCCCAAGTATAGCTGGGACTACAGGTGAGTACCACCATCCTTCCTAATTATTTAAAATTTTTTGAAGAGATGAAGTTTCACTATGTTGCCCAAGCTGGTCTCAAACTCCTGGACTCAAGCAATCCTCTGGCTCAGCCTCCCAAAGTGCTAGGATTATACGTGTGAGCCACAACACTCCGCCCTCAGGAGCAATTTTTTATTTATTTATTTTTTTAAGAGAGAGAGTCTCACTTTGTCACCCACCCTTGGTAGAGTGCCATGGCATCACAGCTCACAGCAACTGCCAACTCCTGGGCTTAGGCAATTCTCTTGCCTCAGCCTCCCAAGTAGCTGGGACTACAGGCACCCACCACAATGCCTGGCTATTTTTTGTTGCATTTTGGCCGGGCTGGGTTTGAACCTGCCACCCTCAGTATATGGGGCCAGCATCCTACCCACTGAGCCACAGGCACTGCCCCTCAGTAACAATTTTTTTTTCATTTCTTTTTTTTTTTCTTAGAGACAGAGTTTCACTTTGCTGCCCTTGGTAGAGTGCCATGGCATTCCACTACTCACAGCAACCTCCAACTCCTGGGCTTAGGCAATTCTCCTGCCTCAGCCTCCCAAGTAGCTGGGACTACAGGCGCCCGCCACAACGCCCAGCTATTTTTTGTTGCAGTTCTGCCGGGGCTGGGTTTGAACCTGCCACCCTCGGTATATGGGGTTGGTGCCCTACTCATTGAGCCACAGGCACTGACCCCCCCAGTAACAATTTTTAATGGGATTTTTCCTTCTCTCCTAAGCTAATAATAAATATTTTAAGTGTTCTGGGCCTCAAATGCAATTGTACTATTCAGAATTTTCAGAGAAACAGAGCCAATAGGACGTACTTGAAGACACGCAAAGGAGATTTATTATGAGAGTTGGTTCATGTAAGTATGGAAGCTGAGAACTCCCACATTCTGCCATCTGCAAACTGGAGGCTCAGGAAAGACTCTCTTGTTCCAGCCCAAACGTGAAGCACCAGGAGTGCTGATGTCCAAGGGCAGGAGATGGATGTCACCACTGAAACAGAAACAGAAAATCTGCCCTTCCTATGCCTTTTTATTCTCTCCACAGGCTTCGTGGTGCCCACCTTCAGGGGTCAGGGTGGATTCTCTTCACTCTATCTCCTGATCCAAATGCTGATCTCTTCCAGAAACACCCTCAGAGACACATCCAGCAATAATGTTCTCCCAATCATCTGGGCAACCCTTAGCCCAGTCAAACTGACACATAAATTAACCATCACACTCACAGACAAAGAGGAGATCGTGGGTTACAAAATGAGCCAGTTACCGGAGGGGCCCTATGCCAGCAGGGACCAGGTTGTACCAGATTTAGCAGCCTGAGCATCAACCAAAGGGCTTGGCGGGATGAACAAAGGTAGGGAGGAGCACTGGACAGCCAGGCAGGTGTACCTGGGACAGGTAGCTAGTGCTCAGAGGCAAGAGGCACCACCCCAGAGCCCAGGAGGCAGGTGATGGCAGCTGCATGGAGAAGAGGCAGCTCTGGTCTTCATCACAGGAAGGCCACTGCCCTGCACCCCACCACAGGAGAGGGGTCTCTGTACCAGGGTATGGAAACACACGGGAAGAGGCCTACGGGAGGGGAGACACTTCATGGGGCCACATCACCTGAGGCACAGTGTGTGTGTCTATCTCATCACAGCCCCCCAGCTACATTAGTTAAGAACAGATTTCCTTTCCTGGGAACATACATTTCTCTCATGGGAAGAGAATGGTGTTGGGAAGAGCTGGCAGGGCAAGTGGGGAGGAATGCAGCTTGAAGCCATGTGGGAGCCACATGGAAGCTGTCTGCCACATTTCTGGCAATTGCAATAGGATTTCTTACTTCCATTTCAGGCTTGAACCTTCTAAGAGAGTCCCTTTCTTTGGGACGTTCTCACGGCTCACCTTTGCCCAGGACTACCTGACTTATATCTGCAACCTGGGCCAATATGGGCCCCACTGGGGGACTATCACAGGGTCTTTTTCTGGGTCAGGTAGGCACTGCCTCAGGCTTTATGGCTTGATTTTGAGACTCATATTGTTCAGTTTTTTAAAAACATTTTAATGAGTAGACTTTGTTTTAGAGCAGTTTTAGCTTCACAGCTAATTTACACAGAAAGTAGAGATAGTGTCCATATGCTCCTGCCCACCCTCCCAGAGTCGCCCATTACCAACCTCCCTACCAGAGAGGCACACCAGTTACAGCTGATGAATGTGGACCCTCACATCATCATTGCCTAAAGTCCAGAGTTACATTAGGGTTTATTCTTGGTGTTATATATTCTATGGATTTTGACAAACATATGTGTCCACCATTACAGTATCATACAAAATAAGGGCACTCTTTGCCCAACATGTTCATCCCACTCTTCCCCTAACCCCTGCAAACCCTGATCCTTTACCATCTCTATAATTTCACCTTTTCCAGAGTGTCATTTACAGAGGGTGCCAAAGAAATGTGTACACATTTTAAGAGAAAAATCTATGAAAATTGTAATACTCAAGTTATATTTAACTTCTGCAATTATAAGAGGTGTTCAAATGTGACTTGTCCTCATATTTTGTTATCAGTATGTACTGAGTATTACAATTTTTTTTTTTGTGGTTTTTGGGCCGGGGCTGGGTTTGAACCTGCCACCTCCAGCATATGGGACTGGCACCCTACTCCTTAAGCCACAGGCGCCACCTCAGTATTACAATTTTAATAGAGTCTTTTCCTTTCTTAAAATGTGTATGCAATCTGTAGTTGAAATTATACAATTTGCAGCCTTTTCAGACTGGCTTCTTCACTTAGCGATATGCATTTAAGTTTCCTCCATGTCTTTTCATGGCTTCATAGCTCACCTCCTTTTATCACTGTATAACATTCCACTACATGAATGTATTGCAGTTTGTTTCTCCATTACCTGCTGAAGGACAGCTTAGATGATTCCAATTTTTGGCAATTATGAATAAGCCTGCCATAAACTCCTATGTGCAGGTTTGGGTGGACATACATTTTCTGTCCAGATGCTTGTAAGCATTTTTATTCTTTGTGGATTTTCAGTTTAATACACTTTAAATAATTTTTACTGAAGAGGAACTGTGGCTGACAAATATTTACCCACTTCTCCATACAAATCCAGGATAGGAGTCAGGCTTTGGAGCTCCAGACCACTCAACTACAAGACTCTGCTTAGGTCATCAGACAGGTGCACAGTGGCCACTGCGGTGGAAGTCAGTGGAAAGTGCTGGAGGCAGCTAGCCTGGTTTCCACCCTCTGCTTTGCTTAGTAGCTTTGGATCACTGAACAAGGAAAGTCACCTCTCTGAGTTTACATTTTCTTCCCTAAAAAGAGGGGCAGCAACATTGACTAGGGTGCATTGGAAATTCAAATGGTTGGTGACACAACACAGTGCCAGATGCAAAACTGGGACTTTATAAAAGTGCACAAGAAGAGGTACATGACCGAAGTTAAAAGTAGAAACTGATTTGACAAGCCCCTAACTCTCTCTCTTGAGGGAACATTCTCTTCAAACTCCCCTTCACTTTGATCTGCTTGCATTGGTGTACAGAAGCTGCTCATATGGATGCCACATTTATCAATTTTAGTCATCAAACTGAAGTCAGTGCAATTAACTCATGAGGGAAAGGACAAGAATAATAAAGCAGAAAATAGCTTAGAAGTTGAGGAATCTTGATCACTGGCATTTCTGATTCAGTTATGTCCTACATAATTACTTGGCCTTCTCTTACCTGAGTCTTCTGGCACGAGTTCTCTATGCTCAGCAGCAGGGCAAGGCCTTTGATGATGAAGCTTGTTTTGCACGTGGGGGATCCTTTCAGACTTGGTGGTTCAGATCTAATAACTCATCAGAGGATAACACAATGGCAAAGGCACAGAGACAGGCCTGGCACCTGGGAACTAACAGAGTCTGGGCATTGTGATGGGGAAAGAAATGTCCCCACAGGTTCTCTCTCTTACTGCCCACAGCATTCATGACCTGTAACAAGTGGCTATGTCTATAAAACAGGGTATGAACTTTTCGGTCTTGCAAAATCATCCTCACAAACCAAACACTGAGCTTACCTTGGGCTGACTTCAATGCATCAGAGTTGAGCCCACAGAAAATTATTCCACAGTCAAAAGTGGGTCTTTAGTTATTTCATTGGGCCTCAAACAAAGGGGAAAATGGCCTATGGGTTAAGAGAAAGGGCTCCAGATACCCTGGGTTCCAACATGCCAGTGACCTTTCCTCCTTGCTGTGTGACTTCAGGCTGATGACTTAACTGCATTGTGCTTCTATGTCCTCATCTGCAAAATGGGATCTTAACTACCTGCCTCACCTGTGAAGTAACCTACATACAGCACACTATTGCTGTGGGTGGTGCTGGCCAAGGAGGAGGAGACCTAGGTGATGTGCAAGAGCTTACCTGACCCAATGAGACATAGTTAACAGCTATTTCCAGAAAGAGTATAAGGCACTTTGTAAAATTAAAAAGGCATTTTTAAAACTAAAACTGCATTGGTCAGTGCATTTCACTTGGTCTTTGCTGATTCTTGAAAGGGACCCTATACTGAGATGATCATTTTTAAAAGTTCCCAAGGTAGAAAGGCCTCCTCGGTGTGCCCCACCCACACCTTGATGAAAGCACCAGGGCCCTCAGCCTCCCAGTCGAGAGTGGGTAGGGATAGCAGTGAGCAGGACATAGAGGGGGTGACAGCCCACATGGGCTCTTCCAGAACCAGGCCTAGTGGCCTGAAAAGGTGGGGCCCTTCTGAGGGGTGTCCAGCATGTGGGAGATCTGATTTCTGGACTGGGACTTGCTGTGCAGTCAGGTGCTTTTCTATGAGCTGGGACCACGTGGTCTGACCCCCCCCCCCAAGCATTTCCCAAGGGCTCAAAATGAGAGAGAGATCTGCCCACCTTGGGGCAGACACACCACAGGGTGATTTGGGGACCTTATTCAGGGACATCTCTGATGAAAGTATGGCCTGTCAGGCCAGATAATGTCTTTGAAGACTCAAGAGAGAAGGAGGTAAGATAGTCATCAGAACTTCACAGTCTCGTTGGCATTCACAAATCAGTGGTATTTAAACTCAAAGTGCCATTACTCTCATTGTCTCATGGAGTACAAGACCTACATAGTAATTACAAGGACAGTAGGCAGAGGTGACTGTGGGATGGATCTGGCCCTTCCTCTTGCTAGTTCTGGGCACTTCTTTTTCCCCAAGTGCTAAAATGCATGCTGAATACAAAGTTCAGAAGTCCCTAGCTTAGGATGGTTCTGGTGTGGAAGTAATATGCCTTTGGTGGAAACTATACTTTGAATCCCCATCGACCATTCTGGTTTTCACTTTCAGTACAGTATTCAATAAATCACATTAGCTTTCAACAATTTACTATAAAATAGTCTTTGTACATGTATTAGATGATTTTGCCCAATGTTAAGCAAATGCAGGTGCTCTGATCACATTTAAAGTAGTCTAGGCTAAGCTATGATGTCTTATTATAAAAGCATTTTTTACTTATAATATTTTTAATTTACAGTGAGTTTATCACGACATAAGCTTAGCATGAGCTTAGAAGCATCTGTATTCATTCCAGTGGCACCAAGGAGTGACAGAAGGTAGCAATGATGGTGCTGGTTATGACAGAGCTTGAGTGTGTGGCTGGTGACCTGCATGTCCTTCCCTGAGTCCTCGAACTCAGACCCAAGGAAGTGCCCATGCTGGCCGCTGGTTGCTTTTTAAAAATGAGGACCCAGAAGCTCAGAGGCAGTAAGGGACTTTCCCTGGCCTCATGATTAGTGACACCCAGGGCTAAGAACTGAAGCCATGATCGGGGGGCACTCCCTGCATTGGACCTTGCCTGGAGTGCTTTGGAGAGCAGTAGTCAGAGGAGGGAGTCACTAGCATAGCATGTAGAATTGGGGATCCTCTCCTCCCCCACCCTGAGCTCACCCTCCTGTCCAAAGCCCGTGTATGAGGTCCTTCCTAGGTCCTACTATTGACTCTTCACAGACTGTCCCAATGGCTTCAAGCTAGACCAGGCCATGTGGACCTTCAGGGAGGTGCTGCTGAGTGTTTACAGAGGCTTGTTCATTACCAGGTAGTCCTTCCAGCAGAACCATCTGTGATCTCACAAGTGCTCAACAGGCTGAAAAAGAGATGGACTCAGGCCGGGGCTGGCTCTAACCTCAGTACCACCCAGGGCATCCTTTGCACCTGTGGCAGCACTTCAGCCCTGGGCACCAACCAGTGAGGATGCACTCAGGATCCACCATGGAAGCCACAAACAGATCTGAGTCATCATCTTTCACAGAGAAGGGAGGGAGTGCAGAACACACTCCCAGAGCCAAAGGCCTCACTGGCTCCTTCCTGATTCTGCTAGGTCATCCAACCAGAGAGCAAAGGGCCACACCAGGGTTGCAACAAGCCACAAGCTGCTCAGCTGCCCAGCGTCCACACTGACAAGGGCCCTGCTGACCTGGATTGCTCCTGCACTTACCCGGGGCCTTTGGCCTTCCACAGACGCTCCAGTTACAAGTCAGACATTATCCATCTATTAGCTGATTAAGGTCTCATGTCTAGAGAACTGAACCTCCATCCTGTCCAAGGCCCTCCTTTTGACTGCTGACAATTAGAAAGCATGAGGCCCTCTGCTCTTGGCATAAATAGCCCCCTCTTTTGGGCGTGTGCTCACCACAGGGACCTAGGCCAGTGCAAACTTCCAAGCTAAAGTTTTGCAATAGTCTTCTTGGATCCAACTTCTCAAACTCTTGCAAAGTTTTCACGGAGATAAAGGTACCTACAATTGCTTGAGGCAGCACCTGTTGGGGGACACATGGATGGGAGACCTGCTCTAAACTCTCTGAGGTTTGAGGCCTATTTCTCATTTCAGAACCCAGTTATCTGAGATGGGCTGTAGCCTCGTGCATTCTGGTGACTTACAATAGGCCTGTTCTTGGATTGTGTCCTGATCTCCTAAACTGTCTCCCTTTCCACAAGAGACTGGCTCTCGACTGAAGGCCTGGGGAGGGAGGCACTGCATCTGTCCTCGACTGGCCCACACACTTAGCAATTCCTGGCACAGTGCAGAGGCCCAGAAAAATCTGTTGATTGCATGATAGATGGGGTTGACGGACGCTCCCTCGTTTGAAAAGCTCTGGATGCAAATGCACCTATTCTCAAATCCTAGTCCATAAAGCCAGCGTGGCCAAGCATGGTCATTCATCACACTGGTGAATCCCGTAAGATGATTTTGAGACAGCTCCTGAGATGCTGCATGGGCAATGTGGTATGGTGAGGAGCCCACTGATGTCATCGTTTCAAGATGGCAAACAGCTGTTGGCAGGAAAGGAAAAGAAGCACACCAGGAATAAACATATGAACAAGTATTTTAATAGCTCAAACTCAAGGTCATCGTGCTTCCGATTCTGAGAGATTCCTAAAAGAGGCGATTCTGGCCTCCTCGGAAGCCAGCGTTCACCCACCCGTGGTCTCCGCTGTGTGTCAGCCTCTCCGGGTGCTGACTTGGAGGAAAGCATAAAAACCCCCAGCCCCATTCCGGCTCCCACAGGGCCTTCCTCCCATCTATGCATTGTGTCAACTGCATTAGCTGGACTAAGATGATTCAATTAGAGGAGGAGACAAATGCCAACTGTCTAAGCAGGGACAGCCCAAGCTGGCAAGAAAAAGCACAATAGGATACAGAAAGGCAGAGCTTCTGCCTGCGGATCTGCGACATTACATTTGTTTTGCCTGCAAACTATTGAGAAGAATTCTGTTGGCCAGGGAGCTTCCGCTGAACAAGCAAAATGGTGGTCAGAAGTCTTGGGTGTCCTGTGCCACCAGCCCAGAGTCCTCATGCGTCGTCCACTGGAGAGTCTTTGAGGGAAACATGGAGTCCTGCTCATGCCTCTGCCTACGGGTCGATTTCTTCGGGAATCACCGTAATCATAATGTCTTCGTTACCCCTGCGGACAACCATATTCAGGGTGCTCTCCTTTTTAATGACGTCACTGACGTCATTGGCGGAGACCACTGACTGTCCATTGATGCTGATGATGACGTCATTTTCCTTGAGACCACCACTGCAACAAAAGGGAACCACAATGGTCATATTTCCATTCCTCTTGCTCTGACTTTACATGGACAGAGGCACAATTTAAAAACCTAAAAGTCTAGGTCAGGTACAGTGGCTCATACCTGTTACCTTGGCACTCTGTGAAGCCAAGGTAGGAAGATCACTTGAGCTCAGGAGTCTGAGACCATCCTGAGCAAGAGCAAGACCCCATCACTACTAAAAATGAAAAAAGTTAACCAGGCATGGTGGTGGGCATCTATAGTCCCAGACACTCGGGAAGCTGAGGCAAGAGGATCACTTGACCCTAGGAGTTTGAGGTTGCTGTAAGCTACGATGCCACAGCACTCTAGCCAGGGCTACAAGAGACTCTGTCTCAATAAATAAATAAATAAAGTGAATTCCTGGGTCCTTCAGTGCACCCTTTTGACTGAATCCAAATTTTACAGAACAAATCCTAAATTTGTTTTAAAAATAAAATAAAAACATAAAAGATGACAAAAACATATGAATACAAATAAAAGGATTTTTTTTAAATAGAAGGCCACAGGTTCCTCACCCCTGGAAACCATCTGTGGATTGCATTTCCTTTTAAGATTTTTTTAGGCTAAATCATCAATTGTGTCTACTGCAGAAATGCTTACCAGCCCTTGTGTGGCCCTATGACAGACTGACCCTAGAGGGGCTATATACCAGGTACCATCTACCATGTAGCGTTACTGTGGCCAGCTGGCATATAACAGGTCACAAATCAGAAGCAGTTCCTACAGGCATTCCTCCAGGGATGGACAGAATGTTCAGAAACACTTCCTATGGGTGGGTAGCCACTGTAACTTTCCCTCTTTTATAGGACAGTATCACGACACTGCCATGGTCCTCAAAGCTCCAGCACAAGTCTCTGCAAATTCTATTTCAGGGACCAGACAGGAACTATTCCAGGCTATGGGTTCTGACAGAGCTCCTCAACTCTGAGGTCGTTGTATAAAAGCCACCACAGACAATATTTCAGTGGACACTGAAATTTTAGTTTCATATAATTTTCATGTCACAAAACACTATTCTTATTTGGAGATTTTTTTTTTAATCGTTTTAAAATGTAAAATGCATTCTTAGCCCACAGGCCATAAAAAAAGCAGGCAGCAGGCCAGATCCAGCCCGCCCCCCTGCCCCCCAGAGCCTATTTACTGGTTCCTGGTCTAGCATTTCTCTGTGGATAGAATGTCAACACAGGTGACAAAGGGTTGGGGGAGCTGCTGCTTCTCACATTTCTTTAATGGCACTTGAGTTATTTTTCCAGAGGTATTGACAGATAAAGCCTAACCAGTAATAGATACAACCCAAGAAGATTCCAGGATGAGGTAAGTCCCAAAGCTTAGGATGGGATCACTGCTGGAGGTCTTGGGGACACTGCTCCTTTACCTCTCTCCCCAATCAGGCATCATCATGAATTCATGCCTGCTCTTCCCACCTGGGTGGCCCTAGTGGAGCGAGGACTTACGAAGGTAGAGAGCACCCCACTGTGGATGAGTCCTGAGCTGTCCAACTGTGTTTGTCAAGGACCAATACAATCATCTCAGGCCATAAAAAAGGAACCTCGCTCCCTCCACTCTGCCCCCAGGAACCACAGGAATATTTGGAAAAGGGAAAATGACTGTAACTCACGCTTCTGCTGGGGTATCAGGAATGACTTCGATGATATACGCTCCGGAGAGCACGTCTGGGAAGTCTCGGTGCCGATCCTTCAGCTCTTTGGCTTTGCTGCTCAGGAGAAAATACACCCCGTTAGCTAAGTGACAATGAGCCTTCCTCGTCCCAGACTCAGCCCTACCCATCTCCTTCTTGTGCCTGAGTCTAATATAAAATTCCTGCAGGAGTTTTGATTTTTTTGAGACAGAATCTCACCCTGTCACCCTGGGTAGAGTTCCGTGGCATCACCGTAGTTGACAGAAACCTCAAACTCTTGGGCTCAAGTGATCCTCTTGCCTCAGTCTCCCAAGTAGACAGGACTACAGGCATGAATCATCATGCCCGGCTAATTTTTCTTCTTATTTTTCTATAGAGACGGGGTCTCGCTCTTACTCAGGCTGGTCTCAAACTCCTGAGCTCAAGCCATCTGCCCACCTCGGCCTCCCAGAATGCTAGGATTACAGATGTGAGCCACTCGCACCTGAATGATTCTACTTTAAAACTGATCAGATTCACCCTTGATTAACAGCAAGGGTGAATCAAGTGTTTCAATCATTATTATTATTACTTGATTCATTAACAGCAGCTTATTTGCAGCCCCAGCTCTGCTACCTTCTAGCAGGTGTTACCTCGGACAGTTACTTAACCTCTCTCTGTCTTCATTTGCTCCCGTGTGTAGTGACAGTACTCTACAACACAGGCTGTTCTAAGGATGGGATGAGGTCATCTCAGTAAGGTGATTGGCCCAGTGCCTGACACAGAGTAAGCATGTGATAAGTGGGGGCTAGTGTCCCCTGACACTCACTGATCCAAGCCTGGCTATACACCCAGGATGCCAGCACTGCTATGACAAGGAAACTGAGGCACTCAGAGGTCAAGTTGTTTCCAAGGTCACAAACAAGAAAATATGAGAGCCGAGAACCCAGGAAGCAAGACCCAGGGCTAATGTCTTACCCTACACCTATCTCTCCTAATTCCAAAGGTAAATAGCTACTGACGTCAGTCTTAGCAAATCACTCCATTTTCTGGAGTGCTAAGAAAGCTACCACAATTCATAATGTGTGTCAAAATAGAGCAATATTTCAATAATTAGTTAATAATTCATTCATTATACTACCTGGCACATTAGTAAATCTGTTGTATATTCTGTTCTTTATCACAGTTTTAGCCACGCCAGTTGAGTCTATTACCAGAACTCGTAAGATTACGCCTGAGTTTTTCGTCTGTGTTAAAACACCAGGATGTCACCAGCCTGCCAAACCCTGGCTCCAACTTCCACCAGCTCAGGGAAAACAAGCCCTTCGGTCATTCACTCCCTGGTGCTGGGCCTGACCTGGCATTCCCAGAGGCACAGCCCACGTGCTGCAGAGCTAGTGAAAGGCAGGTGCTCTGGGGGCACTCCCAGAATGTGGGCTTCCACAGAACATGTGGGGAAAGGCAGGCATGAGCCAGAGTGAACCACCCACCCACCCCCTTGTGTCTGTCCAGGCCTATCTTCAAAGAGGAGGGAGGAATGCTCTAGATGGGAGGGCCTGCTGCAAATGAGGCAAATCAGCTCAGCACAAAGAAACAGAAGGCTAGCAGCCAGTGCTCTTTCCAGCATTATTTCATTTTAAGTAGAAACTGAGACGTCTTAAGGCAGCATAAGGTTTCTCTTTCATAGATGGCCTTGAGCGCCTTCTAAAGTTCAGGTTTACTGAAACTAAAGACACAGACATACATCTCGTTTACCCACCTGGATGTGAGCGACATCATTCGGATACCAATATACTTCTTCTTGGTGATGGCTTTTCCTGTACGACAACAAAAGCACACAGAAGGTCAGCCCAGTTAGCGGATATGCAGAGGACACCAGGAGCCAGGGGCCCAATCTGCCGGGCTACACTGTGAGGCCAGGGCTTGATGCTCTTGGCTAGGCTATGTCAAAGCCACTGCCCACTGGCGCCTTCTCACTCAGACCTCAGCTTAGAAGATGCTTCCTGGCCACTCTGTCTCCACTAGCTGCCCCCTAGTCTATCCCTAGCCAGCCACTCTGCTTCATTTTCTTGAGAGCACTTATTTACTCGCACAATATTATTTTATTATTTTGTTCACTGTCAGTCCCCCTGCCCCAGCAGAACATGAACATCATTTCTGCAAGGGCCCCTGCTATGCCAGTGGATGGGTTGATAAACATTTGTAGAATGAATGATCTCCCTGAATCTCAAGCTTTCTTATCAGCAAAATAGGCCTAATAATTCCTACCTGATAGGACAAAGGCTTTAAATGAAATAAAAGAACAATTAATTGAACTATCGTACAGATACCACCTAGAATTGTGGATGTGAAATTTCCAAATCGCAGCAGAAAAAAGAATAAACATCTGTGTCCATCTGTTACCAGGGGCCTAATAACATACATTCCTTTTACTTCTTGATAGAGGATGGCTTGCCTGGCATAGGAGCCTGCCCGTTTTCTCTTCCCTAGATTTCCAAGAGGCAGCTGAGCTACAAGCTAGAACCTCCAGAGCCCTGGAGGTTGTGTGCACCTTGCTTTACCTTTAGCCTGTCGGTCATGGGACTCAGTTAGGAACTTTTTAATCTTATCAGATGGGATTGCGAAGGAGATTCCAGCCGTCACTTTCAGAGTGTTAATTCCAATCACTTCACCATCCTGAAAAGCAAGGAGGATACAGCTTACTGAATCGTGAAGGTTTACTGGCAGATGGGTGTCAAAATAGAGCAGAGAATTCATATGAAAAATGTCTTTGAGCTATTTCAGAGAACAAGGGAGGAATGAAGGGAGAATGTCCCAGGGGAAGACAGTGAGCAGCTTCAGGGCTGGGCAGCGCATGCCAGGTTCAGCCATGGAGGAATCAACACTCACTCTAGGTCAGCACACAGTGGTCACCTCGCCATAAAGCTCAGTTTCAAAGTTTACACTATTTGCTCCTTTCACAAGGAATGCATTTCTAAAACCCATGGGTCCTTCAGGAGGCTGCCCACACCTTGTGCTGCTCCCATTTCCAATGATCGTAAGATGACTTTGCTGATGTCAAGCAGAAACAACTGTAGAGCCTGGGGGTGACATGCTTCTCTATTCAGGCAGCAACCCCACCACACCCGTGGAGCAGGGGTGCACAATTGTGCCTCGTTTTCTCCACTGGGAAGGGACAGCTGCCAGGAGAGTCTAAATCTCGCCTCATACACTTCTCATGGGCTCTGAAATCTCAGTCCCTGACACTCAGGGACAGTCTAAGAGGCACCAGCATCCTGGGCCTTGCTAAGATGGCCTCAGTGCCATTGTGTATAAATGACCCCAGAGCTGCCCTCTGGCTCCCTCTGAAATTCCAAGGCTTCATTTTTTTTGCTGAACTATTCAGCATAGACGTAAATGAAATCTTTGTGGGTGGGCAACTCCTCCTCATTCCAGCCAGGCCTTCAGGGAGGGTTCCTGGCCAAGGGAAGGAGTTCAGATGAGCCCAGCCAGCTCCCCTGGCAGACCAGGAGAGACCTAATTTGGATGAGATCCATTTCTGTGACAAGTCAGCAATGGTGACACCTTCAACCTGAAGGCCTGTGCCTTTGCTGACTCCTGCACTGGGCCTGAACTTCACAGCATTTACCTGTAACTCTGAAAGGCCCGTCTGTCCCCTGGCATGAGATTTCCAATCCTCCACTCCAGCATGCCTTACTCTTTCCAGAAAAGATCAGTAGGATAATTTACAAGGACACAGTACATTCACAGAGCGCACTTTAAAAGAATTAGATAGCATGCTCTGACAAGCTCAGGTTTGAAAAGAAAGCAAAAACATTTTTTAAAAAGACAGCATGTCCACAGATAAAAATGAACAAATAACATACACAGGTATTAAAGGTTCTTACCAGGTTTACTAACGGGCCTCCTGAGTTTCCATACTGCAATTAAACAGAAATGGGAAGGTTACATGTTCATGTCGTAACATGGTCCAATCTACTTCCCCACCTGTCTGATTCCTGAGCATGGGCCTAGACTGTGGGCTGTGATTCTTCCCTGAGATGTATTCCTGTCGACCTAAATTTGCTGCATAAAAATAATCTTAACAATTTGCAGTAAGTTTTGGAGCTGAGTGTGGTGGCTCACACCTGTAATCCCAGCACACTAGGAGGCCGAGGTGGGTGGATCCCTTGAGCTCAGGAGTTTGAGAATAGCCTGAGCAAGATCAAGACCCTGTCACTACTAAAAATAGAAAAATTAGCTGGGCATTGTGGTGGATGTTTATAGTCCCAGCTACTCGGGAGGCCGCAGCAAGAGGAATTGTGAGCCCAAGAGTTTGAAGCTGTTGTGAGCTATGACACCACACTGCACTCTGCTCAAGATGACAGAGTGAAACTCTCTCTCAAGAAAAAAATAAGTTTGGGATGTGCCATACAGGGTAAATGAAGCCCAGAGGCCCAGTGTGGTCACCCAGAAGCAGCTGAGCAGCTTCTCCCTGGGCTGGTTGTGCACCTGCCCCAGCATCACGCAGCTCGGATCTCCTCACCCAACCCCTGTGTGGCTTGGGCTCTGCTGCTGACACATGGTTTGCTCTACTTCCATTACTTCATGCAGATTGCAAAGAAGTTGGAGGATAAAAACCTGTGCTGACTCCAGTCCTCCGGCCAAACCCCACCCCAACCCCAATGGTGGCAGGGACAAAGGCTCACATTGATGATGGCGTCAGTCTGGATGTAATCCATGTCCGAGTTCCGGAGCCCAAGCTCTTTGCCGCCTCGTTGGGTGGTGCTGACGATCCCGGTGGTGACTGTGTTTTGAAGGGAAAATGGGCTTCCGATGGCGACAACGAACTCTCCCGGCCGCAGCTCCGAGGAACGGCCCAGCAACAGGACCGGCAGCTTGCCCTGGAAGCACAACAGCTGGGGCTGCTGAGTGCATTTAACTGAACCCAAGGGATAAAGGCACAGATCCCATGGAGTGCCAAGTGGGGACAGGGACAGTGACAGAAGCCATTCATTCAAATTCACTTCCCCAGCAGGGGAAGCAGCTCAGGACTAACATCCACAATTCTCATCCTACTGTGACCCACACATCACAAGCAAACATCAAAGCTACAAGTTAAGGAAACCATGTGAAGGTCACTGGAAACCACTTGGAGGTCTATCATATCTTGAAGCTGTCGGCGACTCACTCTGAAACCTCAAGGCCAGGAGACAGAGGTGATAAAATGGGTTTGGGGTTTTGGGCCCCAAGGAAGGATAGAATGAGCACTCACCTTGGGGTAGGCAGTGCAACCTGCCAAGCTCATCCCCCTATCATACACACACCTGTCCTTAGACCTAGAGTGCAGAGAGCTATGCCGGCTGGGATCACACAGACTTGGTTAGTGGGCACCTACGGCAGGGCAATGCTGGCAAAGGGTGAGGATAGAGGGTGGGGACACCAAGGCCTGAGACACTGAGACCCAAGATGTGGGCTGTCTCTTCTCCTAAAGAAATCCCCATCACCCACCTCTGCTCCCCAGCCCAAGAAGCCCTGATGCCCAATACCCTCCAAGGGCCAAATAGAATTAGGGGCCCCAAACAACTCTTCACAACAAAATAAAGCCAGCTCCAGAGTCACTGGGGCTGAGACTCTGGGGAGAACCACACGACGAGGCTTCCCCCTTCCATAAGGGAAGGCGCTGGGCCTTTAGGCCAGTATAGCATGTCCATGGTCAAGTGTGCAGACCTTGGGCCAGGCTGCCCGACTGAGATCTGGACCTGAGCTTATAACCACTCAAGTCCTCAGTTTTCTTACCAGGAAAGTATACACCTGTGTTGTTGGTCTACTGTGAGAATGAAGTGACTTAAGATCTGGGCAGCTCTTTGAAAACCGCCTGGCTCATGGCAGCTTCATCTAAGTGATGGCTATTGGCATCAAGATCTAAGCCTGTGCAAACCCAGTGAGGAGAGCCATGCCAGTTATGCTTTCACGAGCCAGTTCCTATCACCCAGCTGAAGCACAGCTCTGTCTGGATGGTGACCTTCTCCCCTTGGGGTCCCCTGAGGCTGGAGCATGCAGGGCTACTGGGGGGGGGAAGCGGCCCCCCAAAGCCCCATGTACCGCTAACTCACTGGCAGCCAGCAGCACAGATGCAAGCACAGCGTGTTTACCCTGGGCCTGGGCCAGCAGCCCCTGCCAGGAATGACCTCAGTGCTCACAGTGTGCAAGGGGCGGGAGCAGGGCTGCCTATGTGCACCCAGCCACACGCGGGGAGGTCTGCTGGGGACACTGCCATTCTTCAGGACCAGGCTGGCTGGAGAGTTGTGTCTTTCTCGGAGGCCTTTAGGGCACAGGCTGACAAGGCTGGGGCAGCATGGCTGCCCAAAGAAATGGAGATGCAAGGCCGGAGGTCCAGCTCAAAGCCAAGAGAGGGGGCCCAGCCCACTTCCATTCAGCCACAAACTGAAAGCCACATCAGAAAATGATGAGGCAGGACTGGTTGTGGAGAGCTTTCTTGGTTGTTTTTTCAGAGACAGGGTCTCACTGTGCTGGACTTGCACTTCTGGGCTCAAGTAATCCTCCCACCTCAGCTTCTTGACCAGCTGGAAACTTGGGCACACACCACCATGGGCCTGGCTTCCCTATGGAGATTTCAATTTGCATTTAGCCCATTCACATCCCTGTCACCCACCTGTGCCTGACCTAGGCCCTGTGTCTCAGAAAGTCCTAAAGGCAACTCTCCGTCCAGCTTTTCTTTCCATAGTCTGAGCTTAGACCCAGAGAATGCAGGAGAAAAAAATCACTGTGGCGGAAGTTGTGAGGACAGAGGGGAGAGATCCCTAAACCCGGGGGCCTGCACACTGGCCATCCACTCCCAAGGAGGGCCAGGCCTTCAAGGACATTGTCTGCTGCCCACCACAGGGCCCAGAGCACACTGTGAACAAGCCTGGCTCAGGTGACCACACTCAGAGCTTGGGCAATGTAGACACCAGTGTCACAAGAACCAAGCCTCTCTTGAACACAGAGGACCAAACATGGACACATAAGTGGCCAACTAGTTAAACCTACGTAACTCCAGGTTAGATGGGCAACTCCAATCATCATCGTCACGGTTTTATTCCTTCAAACATTTCCTAGGTCATGAAGCAAGTAGATACATATGGGGGCGGCAGGGTCTAGTATCATAACCCCTGGATTTCTGATAAAGGAATGAGCCTTTTGGCTGCCAGAAGAAAAACTCTTCCATGACAACCTTAGGAATTAGGGTATATTTTGCTCCCCCTGTATTACAGATGTGGAAACTGAGGCTCAGAGATGGAGAGAATACTTCACAGTCAGTGAGCAGCCTGGCTAGACAAGAGAAGAGGCTTCCCAGGTCCCAGACCTATACTTCCAGTATGTATTAACCTGGAATTCTAATTACAGGCAGAAATCTTTGCAAGAGAATGACATGTTGCAGAGATGTCACCCAGGCCAGATTTACAGCTGTATCTGAGGTCAAATTGCCTTTTGGGGGCCATTTGGCCACAGCTCCCTGCAGGTGCCGGCTAGCTGCAGGAGCGCCAAGCCCTTCGGCTCATTTCAGACCCAAGGGGTGCTCATTCCCAGCCGTGAGCCCCACCTCGGGCTGTCTGCTTGGCAGCTATACCTCTGCTGGACACATTCCTACTTGGTAATTGAGCACTTAATTCCATAGCTGTCTAGACATTCGCTCCACAGGGGGGTCTGGGGAGATCCGCTGCAGATTCGGCTGGAAACACACAGCAATGCTGCAACCTTGACTTGCAGAGGCCGTGAAACCCTGCAGGGTCCTAACATCCCTCTCTGCTGTCCACAGGCTGGTTCTCATGCTGCCCACATCAAAGCATCTCCAGGCTCCTGGTATAGACGCTCTGTCTGAGTCTGCCTTTGAAGTGGCATCAGCCACAGTCATCTTGACGGTGCCATTCCCGTTTCCTCTAGGGCCACTTCAGCATTTCCTTGGAGCCCTGCAGTGTGCCTGGAAGTAGCCGAGGCAAACATCCATCTTCCACCACAGAGGAGAAGACAACGGAAAGGGGGTGGGGGGGAAGGGTGCATCTGGGGCCCAGTGCTCACGCCAGATTCTCACACTGTTGGGAAAACAAAATACAAACTGGGCATGTGCACAAAAACAGCAAGGTGGCAAATGCAAACCTAAGGGATACACGTCTCAGAGCCCAGACGGAGACCCATGCCCTATCTGGAGAGCCCAGAGCTTGTGTTTGGGCCAAGTCCTGCGACAACAGAAATTCTACAGTGAACCTGTCATACACCAATTCTCATGATCTTAGGAAGGGGGATCCCAGGGGGCCAGAAGAGAAAGGACATGGGGTATGAAAAATGTCCCCTTTCCCCCAGCTTGCATGTGACTCACAAAAGTGAAAGGGTGTCCTCACAACAGAGCTCATGGGAGAAGGACTTTAAGAGCACACAGATCCAACAGCAGGCTGTAAGCTCAGGCAGGTGCAGAGCAGCTCAGGTGAGAGGGTCAGCAGATCTGTGCCTTCTCCCCGGGTCTACACAGTAAACTACTAAATACTCGCCATGGGCAGGCATTAACCACGTAGTAGATTTAATGCTAAAACTCGGAAGAGAGCGTTCCACAGCACGATTAAGGAAGACTCCTGTGGTTTGTGTAGATTACAACAAACAACGAAAACAGGGCTGGCTGCCTTGCTTTCACCATTTCACCAGTTCTCTTAACCGCCTGCATGAAAGAGAATTGTTTTCAACACATTCCCTGAGTATCCCCAATGCATGTGGTGCAGGCCACACGGAGATCAAAGAAATCCATCCCTGTTCTCCAGGCTTCGTCTGATGGGCAGAGACGCAGTCACGGGACGGGCAGTAAGAAGAGACAGAACCTCCCTCCCCTGCCACCAGCAGCTCAGCCCAGAAACTTCTATGAGGGCTAAACATGTAACAAGCACTAAAAATGATTTGTGTGTATCCATTAGGGTATTTCCAGCTACGAGTACCAAAAAAACTAACTTAAAACAGAGTATGTGTCCACCTGCCCACAGATAGGCTGGTGCCACGGTGGGTAACTTCAGAGCCCCAACAACAGGCTTGAGAATGAGGCTCCTTCCTTCTCTCTGTCCAGTCAAGTTCAGCACATTCTCATCCTCACAAGATAGCCACCACCATTCCAGACACCATGTCCAGACATGACAATGCCCATGGAAATATGTCTCTTCTGAAGAGCAAATAAATTCCAGAAGTGCCTTGGCACGCTCCTCCTCATGGGTCACAGGTTATCCTCAACCACTCTTTGGTGAGGGGAACATGGCCATGTCACTGCCTCAGACCCCTCAGGGATGGTGTGGGCCTAAAACCAACCCAAGGCTCTGCCAGCAGGGAAGAAGGCTGCAGGGTGGACAGCCATGAGCATCCCCCAAAGCACAGGGAGAATAGTTCACTGTAAAGTGATTATCTTCATACTGATCCAGGGCTCCTCCATTCAAGGCTGGACAGGGGATCCCAGTTTCCTAAACCTGCCCACAGGTAGGGCAATTTCACAAAGGGAATGCCCTGATCTTTTGCCCTGAGCTAGAGGGACTGCCCTCATGCATTTGTCAAAAACACTCAATAACAATGAAAAAGTGTTTCCATGTACCAAGTCCTGGCCAAATGTAATTCTCAAGACCTTATACCCCGAGACAAAGGACCCACAAGGAGTGTCCCCATTGGGGCCTTCCTCTGCCAGAAGCTCTGGTGCTTTTTGGTCCTTCCGTCCAGAAGCTCTGGTACTTTTTACTCCTTCCGTATTCCTTTCTGTCTAATAAAATCCTATCTTACCACTGATCTGCGGTCCCTGAGTTCATTCTTCAAATCCCCAAGACCAAGGATCTACTGAAAAAAGAAATTCCGGTAACAACACCAGCACCTAAGAGCACTTAGAAAGGACTCTAGTAAGTGTTGTTCCTTCATGAAGTTTTTGGGGGCTAAGAGCAGGAGGAGAAATCAGCTTAAAGGGAAAGCGACAATTCCAGCAGTCTGTGGTAGTAAGAGCAAGATCCTGGTGATGGGGGAGAGACCGACCCAGGCAGGAAAGCCACTCCCGGAGCGGGTGCTCTGTGTCTACCCGCAGCTTCTTAGCCTTCGCGACCCCCACCGAGTGCTGCTGGCAGGACAGCTGCATGCCCGGTTTGCTGATAGGGGTCTGAAGCCCCCCACACAGGTGACTGGTGCCCTCCCCCCACCTCCATTCCAGGTGCTCCACACCAGCCCACACCCACCACCCAGATGCTCTGGGCATAGGGCCGGCCCGTGAGGAAAGAGCTCTCTGTGCCCAGGGTCATCCCCCAGGGTCAGGCGACTGGAGTGGGCAGCGCACAGGGCAAGACGATGGGGGGGTTTAGGGAAAATCAGACCAGAGACCAGTCCTGGGGACCCTGAGGGAGGGAGTGGAGGCAGCCTGTGCGCCCAGCTTCAGCTTCCAAGGCACCACATCTGGGCCATGAATGGATCAAAATGGCCAGGATTCCCCCAGGGCAGAAAAGCTGGGCCTGCACTGAGGGATGCCCTGGGCTGATTGTCCAGCATCAACTAAGGTGGGGCAGAAGTAAAGACTTAGACAAAACATGTGTGGGCTTCGTGCACACACACACACAGACACACACACAGCCTCTACCGCGTCCACATACTCTGTGAGAACACTGTCCCAGGCAAAAGGATGTCTGGGTCTGGTCTTGGTCCTATATTAACTCACTCTGAGACACAGACCGCTTGATAGGCTTCCCTGGGTCTTGGTTTCACCACCTCCAAAATAAGGGAATTGAGCCTGGTAATACCCAACATTCACCTCTGCTCTGACATGTAGGGTTCTGTCCCGAAGATCTGGTTAATTACAAAAAAAAAAAATCTATGCACAGACAGTAGTAAAATGGGTAAGATCAAAACAGGCACCCAGGTCCTTAATCAACCCTTTTTTATACAACTCCCTAGTGGGGCAAGACGATCCCTGCACACTCTGCGGCTGGAAGACAGGGGATTCCTGGAAGTCTCCAGATGAGGCCTGGCCAACAGTGCTCTAGAGAGGACCACAGAAAGCAATGACCCATCAATATTTCAGCTTCTGTTCAGGAGTTCTGCCCAGTAGCCCTTAGGTCCTCACTTTGTTTAGCCTCATTCCCTGAAGCTCAGAGAGAAAAGAATTAAAACAAACCAATACAACTGAAACGAAAGGAAAAACCGGCAATGGTTTTCAACCTAATGAGCCAGGCCAATTACTTCTTTCTCTCCTTTGAAAAGTATAAAGTGCTCCTGAGTTACAAAAATATTTTTGTTGCTGAATCTGCAGAACCCACTTCATCCGCCCAGTAGCCCAGCACCCTCACTGTCAGGGCTGGAGCTGCCAGGCTGGTCCTGCGATGCTTAAAGGTTGCTTCAAAGTCTTATGTCGCAGCAACTGGCTGCAACTCAACTGAGTGATTCACTGTGTCTTCTGGAAACAGTTATGCTAACCTTTCATTTTTCTTTAAAAAATATGCAATGGAGAAAAGAGCACATCTCACATACCCAATAAGAAATGGTGCCATCGAACTTGTACACCGCGTAAGGACAACCAAGCCAGGTCATAGAAGAATTGTTGATGGGGATGTCACCACCTAAGAACTTGCTCAAAAGAGTAGACCAACCTAGGTCAGTAGGGGAGAGCAGTGGAAGGGTGGCCCATCTGCAGACTGGAACCAAACTGAAGATTTGCCGACTTCCTACTCAGGTGGCAGGACCAGCTACAAAATTTGCGGGAACCAGTGCAAAATAGAAATGCAGGCCCCTTGTTCACACAGCAGATAAAGAGTGCTGTTTTGTAACATAAAGTGCTGTTGTTAAAACATAAAGCTTTTCACTTTCTTCCACATTCTCTCTCTCCACCTATCATAATTCTTTTTTTTTTTTTGCTAGTTATTGTCATGGTCCTTTGGGCATAAAGACATTCACAAGGCAGCAAGTGCAAGCTCCCAGTGCTCCAGTGGCACAATCGGTTAGCGCGTGGTACTGACCAAGCTCCCTGGGGCCACACGGCTGAGTTCTGCCCCAGCTCCCAGAATGTTACTATCCTCTTGAGCTCCGGGAGGAGGTTCTTTCAGGTTCTTCGTGAAGGTCAGAAGAAAAAAATTTCAGGACTCATCAGGTAAGCCAAAGCAAGCTGCTTTTATTTAAAGCAAAAGTAAAAGTACAAAAAAAGAGAGAGAGAGGAGATTGGGCAGGATCAAAAAGAGCCCCTATAGCCTTGGCGCCCATAGCTTAGTGGTTACGAGGCTCATATCCCGAAGCTGGCAGGTTCAAACCTGGCCAGAGCCTGCTAAACAACAATGACAACTGTAACAACAACAACAAACAGCTGGGTGTTGTGGCGGGCAGCCTACTTAGGAGGCTGAGGCAAAAGAATCGCTTAAGCCCAAGAGTTTCAGGTTGCTGTGAGCTGTGACAGCACAGCACTCTACTGAGGGTGACAAAGTAAGACTGTCTCAAAAAAAAAAAAAGAGCCCCTATACCAGAAGGAAGTTGTTTTCAGCCTTTTGAAGTCTTACTAATAGAGGGGAGGAGTATTCAAGACTAAGGGGTTGGCTTTCACTAACATTTGGGTAGTAATTCCTGGAGTTGGGTTCCCTTCCATTCTCATAGTTTACAGGGTTGTTTTGGAACTGTCATTGTTACTTAAAGGGTGGAAAAATTTTAAAATCACAATGCAAATGATACTGTAATTAACCCAAGTTCATGTAAACTAAGCTAGATAGCTGACAAACTAGCTAAAGCTGGTTCTTGTCTGTGGTTATCAAAACCCCTTAGTTGGACTTTAACACCTGCACCCACTCTGCAAAGCCCCTGCCCTCCGGTTGCTGGGTTGGCAGCCCAGTTAGCTGAGGGTTGCTCATGTCAACAGCTGCACCTACTCTGCAAGCCCAAGTCTGCTCTCAGCCCTATCTCCCAGCCTCCTGCTCTAACAAGACCACGCATTGTGCTCTGGTTGAAGGCAGTGAAGCCAGGCCTCGCCCCTCCTAAGAGCCCACCACCCCAACCCACAGAGGGCAAATTACTCCCTTTGCTGCTTCTGTGCCAGGATGCTTTAGGTACCTGGATCAGGGTGGGAGAAGCATGCTCCCACCCAGTGGGCCACCGACAGCCCAGGGCATCATCAGCCCAGCTCGAGCCCTGCACCACACACTCTACCAAGATGCCGTGGGGTATGTGCCTGAAGTGGAAGGTAGCAATGACTACTGCACAGAGACAGGACAGGGAGGGTCAGGTGGGGCCTGGAGTTCCTTGGGACAGGGGAGTGACAAAGCAGTAGAAGGGGAGGGAGATCCTGCTGGGCCAGGTCTCTGAGCACCCTGAGCAGGCTCTGTCATCTCATCAGATTTCCCTTGTGAAACAGAAGTTCAAGATAAAATTAGGACAATGACCTTGGAGCACAAGGCCTGTGAGTACCCAAGTCACAGACTCATGAAGCTGGCCCTGCCAGGAGAGGAAGTGGTGGACCACCAGTGAGATTCTTGGGATCCGGGCTAGAGAGGACAAAGGTTATCAGTGATGACAAGGCTAAAGACATGACCCGGACATGGTTTCGGGTGGCTACAGTGACCAGAGGGGGGACAGCAAGGAGCCAAAAAGTCAGGGCAGGAAGGATCTGCTACACATGTAACTCAGAACACTGGTGTGATCAAGACGCCATCATCTGTCTCCCTGACTGCCGTGTTGTGACCAGTGTCTGGGGACGGAAGCAGAGGAGGTGGGGACAGATGGGATAGTGGCAGAGCAGGAGGGGTTCAGTGGGAGAGAAAACCAGAGGAAGAGAGGAAAGAGAATGGGGTGAGGGGGGAGAGCAGGCAGAAACGAAGTGAGAGAGAAAGCATACCCACATATGAAAAACTGAAACCATCTTCTTCCTCACTGTTTATGGACACCACCAAAATATTTACTCTCCTTTAATCTATACCCAGAAAAGTCTGCCATTACTCTTGTTGTTTAAACCACAAGATGTCAACAATTCCATGGGAGAGCCCAAGGACCAGTGACTGTATATTTTCCACAGCATCCAGAAGGGGAAAATAACAGTGGTGGGTCAAGTCTAACTAGGGTCTTCTACATGTGGCAGCCCCTCTGATCCATCCTCTTTTACCTGCTGCCCTCAGCATGGCAGATGCTTGACAAATAGTTATAAAATCAATAAATGACTAAGTGAAGAAATGAAAGAATGAATACTCCAGATCTGAAAAGATCCCCCAGGATCTCAAAATCGGGTAAAATGGAGATTAGCCCAGACTTGGCATTTCAGTTTGGGTGACTGACTCTGGATGTAGCCTGGTTTGCAGCTGTCTATGAGGTTACAGGCTCAGGGCACAGGGAGGGAGAGGGAACAACTCAGATCCACCAGCTCCAAGTAGTGGGCAAGGCTGTGGCTTAGTGTGCTTGCTGGGCTTGGTGTGCCGCACACAGTGGGTCACTCTGTCCACTGAAGACACACTGGCTCCTTATGACTTACAACCACATGCAGGGAAGTTGCCCAGGAGATAGCAGGCTTTTACAATTTATCCTAAAAATTTTAAAAGACGGGGCAGCACCTGTAGCTCAAAGGAGTAAGGCACCAGCCCCATATGCTGGAGGTGGCGGGCTCAAACCCAGCCCCGGACAAAAACTGCAAAAAAAAATGATGCATAACTTCCTCTATATAAAGCTAATTTAAGTCAACCACTAAAGGCATCTTACAGTAAGTTAATTAAATATCTATTTATCACATAAAACAGGGACAAAGGGAAGGCCAGTGGTTTCTGTGAGCTGCCCTGTAGACAAAGCACACGGGGGAAATACCATGAGTCCCCTGCTCCTGTTATCAGATTCTGATGTTTTAACAAAAGTGACTTGTTAATTAGCACATTTATTAGAATCATTAGTCGTCAATTCACAAGGTCTTATCTTCTCCCTTGCCACAGAAAGAAGGCTGGATGATTTTAGGAAATCAGTTTTAGGAAACTGCATCTGTCTTGTTGTGAGTGAGGGGTGACCAGATCATCATGAACCTTTATACTTCCAGACTCTCAGGAGGCTGACAACTTAAGACTTTAGAGCTTTCCAGGATATGAGCAGCAGCCTCCCAAAATAAGAAATGTAGATTCAGAGAAACCAGCTAGCCAGAAACATTGGCTCGTGTTATGAAGGGTTCTAATAAACTTACTGAAAAATGAAAGTTTGCACGGAGTCCAAAATTCAGCCCATCCACGCTGGACAGAAATGGGAAATGAAGCCCATCACCCACCCCGACCCCCAGCTCTCCCACATCCCCCCTTAGCTGGGTCCCTCCATCCTTCTCGTCTCAGCCGGCATGCCACCTGGTCAAATGAGCTTCCCTGCCTTGTCTAAACTAAGAGGTCCTCACACCCCCAGCGCCTTTCACACCTTCTTCTGTTGCTTCCTGCATTGTACTTACTGCTGAACTTGGTCCACTCTCCCGGTTCCCCAGGCTACATCCCAGGCCCCGGGCTTCTGCCCCTGCTGCTGCAACCTCGGCCCTGACAGAGCATTTGGCCAAGCTGGATGCTCAGTATACATTTATAAAATCAGCAAATGAATGACTGAGAATAAACAGACCAGACCTTAAAACATCTCTGAGGATCTCAAAACTGGATAACAATTTGCAAAATATCTTGCAATTCTGGTGAACTCTTTTCTATCAGTATCACAGAGACATGGGCAAGCATGAGGCCCCTGGCTGCTTACTCCAGCAAAAATTTATCTTTGGCAAAGAAACACAATCCCCCCACCCCCCACCCCCTCTTTCTTCAAAAGAAAGAGCAAACAGAACCAGCTTCTCTGCCTTGTTTCCCTTGGCCACTTCACCTCACTTGATTCTTATGAGCTTATCCCAACCTCCCAGCCACCTTCCGCTTCTCCAGGACAAGGTGTCAATCACCTACCACTGGGGTTGGCAAACTTTTTCTTTGTAGGGCCAGAAAGCACACTTTTTGGCTTCACAGGCTATGCAGTGTCCCTCCCAAGGATTCAGCTCTGCTGTTGCAGGGTGAAAGCAGCCCCAGAGCTACCGAAATAAATGCCTGTTCCAATAAAACTTTATTTACAGCAACAGATTTGGTCTATAGGATGCAGCTGGCCAACCCTGGCCTCCAACACATGGTCACATACTCAATAAACCATCAAATGGAACCATTTTATTCCCCCTCCCCCCAGTGAAGAGGAAGGAGACGTTCTCAATGGAGCATTTACAAATCCAGTCCCAGTGACCTGGGAACTGCCTTGTCAGAACCATAAATAATAATCTTGTTTCAATTCCCTAAAAGAAGAGTGCCAAAGTGAAAAAAGGCATTACCATATTAAGAGAAAAATACAGTCAAAGAATTTCCTTAACAATCAACTAATTCTTGAAACAGGGCCAGAGAACACACAAGGGCTCTAGCTTTGAGAGTTTGGGGAACTGAAATATTTCTCATGCCAAAAGGAGCTGTAGTCAGAACAGTCAGGAGCCACATCTCCACCCATCTCTGCACAAAGGCTGGCATGGAATAAAAGCCAGCTGCTCCTTCACTGTCTGGATGCACATTCCCTAATGCAGTATTGATTCCCACCTCCCTAAGAAGGATGAGAATCGATAGGGTAATGGAAGCCTCATAACATCAGTGGGGTCTGTGGCGTCTTCCGCAAGTATAACGGTAGCCCTCAGAGTTCTGGGAGGAGAAGAATAGAGACCACAAAAAGCCCAGTACAGAGGAACTGGGGGAAAGAATCCAAAATGGAAAAACACAGAAACAAGATCAGAGGGTAACCAGGGCAGTGCAATGTGCATTCCAGGCTTGGTTGCTTCTCAAGGACGAGTGACAGACTCTGGAGGACAGGGAGTGGCTACAGCCAAGGGCTTCACGTTATCTGAATCACTTTTGGACAAGCTCATGGGACTCAGCGCATCTATCAGGTTGCCTAAGGAGAACCCATATGAGTCACACCAAGCACCACTCCTCTGCCCTCTGCCCTCCCCAGATAAGTCAGTGCAGACCCGCCGCATGCAGGGATGCTGGGAGACAGATCCAGAGAGGAGCCGTCTGCTCAGCAGCTCCTGGGACACGCACATGAAAGGCCCTGGGGTCCCTGCACCCCCCAAGTGTCCTGCTCTGAACTTCAGGGAGATCGGGGTGTCAGCCTTCCCTCCTCACCAGCAAGCTCAGCAGTAAAAGGACCCTCTGCAAACAGCAGCCCCAGCGCCCTGAGGTTTCGCTCTCTGGCCACTTCAAACAGGCCTGTGGGTGCCATCTGGCCCGAAGGTGGCCTGGGGTTGCTGCAGGCCTGCCGGGGAAGAGGGCGAGTAGAGAAAGCCACCTCACAAGCCTCAACAAGGCTGTCTCCAAATATTTACCTGGTTATTGGCGTCAGGGAAAACACCCACAGGAAACTTCAGGGCCTCACCAGCAGTTTGAGTTACCAAGGACCACAGTCTGCCTCCCTCTCCGCCCAGTCGCCCTGGTAGGACCACGTGTCCATCACACTCAGCCAGCCTACAGCACACTCTCCCCCTCCTCTGGGGATGGGGAGAAGCTCCACCACACTGCCCCTGGAGTCCCCCCTCCCTGCCACTCCCCACAGCGGGTGGCTCTGAGAGTCCTAGGGGCTGGACACTGCAGCCAAGCATCCCCTACCTGACAAGCGGTGGGCCACATACGCTCACAGGCCAGCAGAAGAGATAAACTTCAATGACGAATGAACGCAACAATTATAAAATGCGATGAGGTGAGAAGGGAAAGGCGGATAGTGCAAGGCGGTGTCTCTGGGGTCCTGTGTCCCCGGGGTAAGGGGCATGGGGTTGAGGGACCAGGAAGGATTCACTGTCTCACATAGCGGGTCCGGTTGGGGTGCATAAGACAGAAAGGACAAGAGGCCTGCAGGCCAAGGTTAGCGATGTGAGGAGTGGGACAGGGAAGGAAACAGTCAAGGCTCCACGAACGGCCCAGGGGTGTGGGGGGTCCTGAGCGAGAGGGTGAGGGCACTAAGCAAGTCAGGCCTTCAAGGCCCTGGGAAGGAGTGAAGATCTGTGTGAACCCCTGGGAAATCCGTTAGAAAGTTTTATTTAGGATGCAAAGGACACAATCTGAAAGATGCTTTTCTCTAAGCTTCCTAGTCAGCACAGCTGGGAAAACGGCTGTCTCAAAAGGAACATTTCCCCTCCTACCTTCTTTGATACATCCCAGTATTTCTGCCTCAGACTCTGGCCTGCAAAAACCAAATAACTCATTTTTTACTTTCCTCTCTCCCTCCCTCCTCCCCCCACCCCCTGAACTGCTCAGGGAAGAAAAAAACTTCATGGAGAAAATGCTGCCATCAGATGAAGGTTAAAAATATTCTGCACACAGCCAGTGGCTCATGTTAAACACATTTGGAAACCGTCTGCATCCAAACTGCTTTCTATTAAAATGTTTACATGCACATTGTCCCGATTCTTTGCAGCTTGCATCGCCTGCCCAGGTCTGGGCTGGCCCCAGTCATGGATCTCAAGGGAAGAGAAGTTTGGAAAGAAGCACAGAAAGAGATGCCAGCTGGGTCAGAAAGGATAGGTCTGCAGGGGGACACCCTTTCCTCCCCAGCATCACGGTGAACAGCAGAGCCCACGACGGGGGCTACTCTGTGAGCCCTCCCCCAGAAGTTCTTCCGGGTCTCAAAATCCAGCAGGCCAAGTGCACACGTGTCTGCTCAGCAGTGAGAAGCTACAAGAGTCCTTTGGTCACAAGCCCAGAACCATCTCTGGCAGCTTTAAGCCACTGGAAATGGGAGGGGTGCTCCAAGAATCAGAGGGAAAGCAGACACATGGGGCTCAGAAGTGCAGGCACTCAGGCAGCATGGGGCTCAGCAGCTTCGCCCAGGTTTGTCTTTCTGAGGGTGACATCCAGCTGCCATCTGCATTCCAAGGGGAGCCTCTGCTTGACCACAGAGTGTGGGACACTGTGACCGATGGGGGAGAGCTAGATGCCTGAAGGAACTGCTGGCTGCTGCTCCCAGAAAAGGGGAAAAATGGATGTAAAGTGGACAGTGACAACAGATGTCCACAGTCATTTCCACTTCATCAAGTTAAGTGTCAAGAATGCCACATTTAGGCCAGCACAGTGGCTCACTCCTGTAATCCAGCACTCCGGGAGGCCGAGGCTTGTGGATCATCTAAGCTCAGGAGTTTGAGACCAGCCTGAGCAAGAGTGGGACTCTGTCTCTAAAAAATAGCTGGGTGTTGTAATAGGCGCCTGTAATCCCAGCTACTTGGGAGGCTGAAGCAAAAAAAATCTCTTCAGCCCAAGCATTTGAGGTTGCTGTGAGCTGTGACACCACAGCACTCTACAGAAGGTGACAAAGTGAGACTCTGTCTCAAAAAAAAGAAAAAAAAATTCCACATTTAGGAAGGACAATGGAATTTGAGTCATGGAGAACCCTGCAAGTGAAATTGTGATGCTGGGGGAGGAGCTGGGCCCCGATTATGAGCCACCGGGTTAGTCCCTGGGCCCATGGGTGTGGCAGACAGTCTCACCAGATCCCCAAGGTTATTCCTAAATGGCCCTGTGGACAGAGGCCAAGCCACGGTCTCACATGGCGCACAGGGCGTCATGTGCAGTGATTTTCGTTTCTTCATGCCCAGTTTGGTTGGTTCTGTTCCGCCTTCTCTTGAGTTTTCCTGATCTGTTTCTTCCTTTTTCTTATCCCCGAGATGACAGAGGGCAAGGCATGCTCATACCCCAACCATGACGGCCACACACCTATCAGTCGTGTGCTGAGCGGTGACTGCTCCTACCCCTGAGATAGAAGGCTCCCTCCAAACTGAGCTTCACACAAACTAGACGCTCCCCCCAAATAATCTATCACCAGAACAAGGGAACAAAAGAGAAAGAACTGGAAGAGATGTTTTCACTCTGCCTACCTCCAACTACCATCAGCAAAAAAAAAGCAGTTCAGTCAGGGGAAACCAGCCTTTTGTACGGGTGCCTGCAATTTAATATCCTTTCATTTCCAATTCCATTTTCAAAAGTCATATTAGGTCAATTTCAAATTTTCAAGCACCCTTTTTTCAGGCTTGAAACACACATGGCAAACAGCACACTGCTGGCTGAAGAGCTAGATCGCTGGGGACAGCAGGAGCCACGTCAGAAAGACCGTGAAACATGTCCACTGAGATCGTTCGTATCTTGCCTGGACGTGTCAGGGATGACACAGGGGAGAGTCTCCGCCTTGGCTCAGAGTTGGAGAAGAACATCCCCAGGGCAGAGGCAGCTGCATGGTATGCGCCCACACATTCCAGACCCAAGATTACTCAGTGGAGGCAGCTCACTCAGTGCTCAGCCCGGCCTCACACAGCCACGGCCTGCTGCTGGCTGCCTTCTGAGCTCTCCATGGAGCTGACAAGTCCCCACGTGTGGCCACAAGCTATGCTATTCTTGCCGGCCTCCTTCCGGTGAGCCTACCACATCCTGGACACCTTTCTAGCAGAGTGTTGCTAAGTGGACTGCGCCAGCCTTCCCCTGGGCTATTTAAGGACAAGCTGTCTCATCACATCCCTCCAGTGATGGCCAGGGGTTTGGGTGCCTGGGCAGCAGCAGCCTGGCTCGCTTAAACAGAAGCAGCAATGGGGTGTGGCTGTGTGGCCTGGGGCAGGTTAATAAAGTTCTCTGAGCCCCTCTTTCTTTGTCTCTAAAACAGGATGACACACCTATCTTGAATATGAGGTGAAAGTTAAGATGAAGGCAAAGCCTAGCTGAATTATCTGTTGACCAATAAACACATTTTGAAAGACTGGCTATTGGTAGAAATTCCACAGTAACTTAATAGAAGTAACACACAACTGTAACCTCACTAAAGCCCACACAGTCACAGAGCCTATATCTATCCCAAGCCTCTTTGGTCATGCCTAGGTACAAGGCACAGAGAGGGGACAAGAACGTCAGGGACGGAGGGAGGCAGCATCTAAGTGTGTTAGTCAGTGGTTTTCCAAAAGGCCCGGGTTGAGGCAGCAAATTGGTGCTATTAAAAAAAGAAGAAGTTCCAGAATCCAGAATGGTACTGCCCAAACAGTGCGTGCAGAGCTGTTTCTAGAAGGAGGCGTACCTACCATGATGTCAGACAGCACAAATAGCCTGAACAATGCCAGCCTTTTCTGACCTCACAGCCAACTCCAGGTAAAGTGAGGCAGGCAGAGAGCTGGGCCAGAGACCCATCCTGGCTCAGTCTATGGTCTCTTCCTTGGCCAGACACAGGATTCCAACCTACCCTGATTCCTTCCTCCACCTGAAGTCTAGAAAATTATAAGAATGTGAAGAATCCAGAAAGCACAATTTCATGCTCATTACACATGCCACACAGCAAACTAAACCTCCACAATTAATGGACCAAGGAGCGGGGATTTTTGCTGAGCTCCTAAGAATGGGATTTCATTCCAGCCATGCAGATTTTGCTAAGCAAATCAAAAGAGCAAAAATCATTGCAAGAAGATTATTAAAACAGAATTTTCAAATACTGCACTTCCCAAACAGAACTATGTTTCAGTTCTGCTCCTCCCAACCTAAAAAAAAACTTAAATGCTCAGATCATTGTAATTTGGGCAAATAGTGATGAGTCTCCACCCTTTTATAGGCAAGCTTTGTGCACATTAGCATATTAAAAGCTCTGAGAAGTTCTGTAAAAGATAAATCCATTACCCTTCTCTCTTTTTTTTTTTTTACTTTTTTTTGTAGAGACAGAGTCTCACTGTACCGCCCTCGGGTAGAGTGCTGTGCCCTCACACGGCTCACAGCAACCTCTAACTCTTGGGCTTACGCGATTCTGTTGCCTCAGCCTCCCAAGCAGCTGGGACTACAGGCGCCCGCCACAACGCCCGGCTATTTTTTGTTGCAGTTTGGCCGGGGCTGGGTTTGAACCCGCCACCCTCGGCATATGGGGCCAGCGCCCTATTCACTGAGCCACAGGCGCCGCCCCCCTTGTCTTAAATCAAGGTTTCCAGAACATTTTGAGTATGGAACACTGTTTTAAAACACATTTAGTAACCATAAAAACGCCCTGATTTGGAAGACCTGGTTTTGTTTTCAAGCAGCTATTTACATGTTAAGGATGGCTCCATCTAAAACCCAATAAACACCATATAGCCTGTTGATGTATCTATGGAGGATGAGTTAAAACCTGAACAGCAGTTGCCTCAGGATCAGGAATGGGAGGAAGACTCGATTCTCACTGCTTACCTACTAATTTCCTTACAAACCTATTGCTTTCTTTTATAAGCATTTAAAACACTATGTCTCTGCTCTGACAGCCTGGCTTCTGAGAAGCATCCCTAAGCCCCTCCCCCTCCCATCCCAAGCCACACTCATCATCTGATCAGGGCTCTCCTTTGGTCCAGACTTGAGTGGCTGGGAGCAGCTGCAGAACGCTCCCTGGGAATCTCGTGAAATCACAAAGCTCGGGTGGCTTTGCCAGGTCCAGGTTTTACGAATGTTCTCCCCAGGGCCCCTCCACAGCAGGGACACACCTAGGACTTGGAGACAGCTCACCTGGTGGTCGATTTTGATAAGTGCGATGTCTGCTTTCTCATCTACGTCCTTGATTTTGGCTTCGTAGGTGGCACCGCTCTTCAACTCAACTTTGACCCGGTGCTTGTTGGTCACCACGTGGGCATTTGTCACAATCAGTCCATCTTCCGACACGATAAACCCAGACCCGCTCGCCACAGGCACCTCACGTTTAGAAAAGGGAAGCCTGGAACATAAAAGAGGACATACGTAAGCCTGACACACCTCAAACGGAGCACTTCAACACAAGGACTAACTGGTTCTATGCAAACCACACACACTTAGCAATTGTTACTTCACATATTGGGTTTAACATTAAAAAGCTAAACATCATGCCAATTTTTGCATGCATCAAAACATTCCATTTAGAAAATATCTTTGGGGAATCTCTTCACGGCCAGAGGCCCTTAAAACATCTAGAAGGTTCAAGAATGTAGATTTATGTAGTCAACGGGAAAATGCCGTAAGGGAGGAATGCTCATCTTAATGAAGGAACACATTCGGTGACACTTTAATGTGTCTCAAAAATAGCTGAGGATTTGTTAATGGTGGCATTTACTGGTGAAAGTTTCAGAAATCATAGAAAAAAGGAAGGTTCTCTTTACTTGCGAAACAACTCGATGTGAACCACAGCAGGGGCGATCTTCTCCACCACGTCGGCAATAAAGTTATATTTATGGCGCAAACTGTTGGGATCTTCTTGCCCTGAGAACAAAAGCAGAGATTTAATGATATTGGACTTGTGCTATAATCACCTGGAGAAAGGTACAGTTAGAGGGAGCAGAATGTACGCTTAGTCCCTCTGGAATTCTGGAGGTGGCAAAGCACCCGCTACCCTGGTTCCCAGGGAAGGCAGTGAAATCTAACGACGGCCTCTTAGCTTGGGCCTTCCCCTCAATACTTTAAAAATGTTGAGCAAAGGCACCAGCAAATACCTCAACCTCCCACCAGCCTTTCCAAAAAGCCAGCCACACCAGGGCCACTTTGACACAGCATCACCTTCTGCCATGTCCCTGCCCAGAACAAATTGGCTTCGTGCCACACAACCAGGGACCAGGGACCAGGGCTGCCCTGCTAGCTGCTCCCTATAAATTGACCCCTTCTGCATCCAAAAACTAAAAACTGAGGCTTGATATCAATTAAGGAGTAGATTTTTAAAATGTGGTCTATAGACACCTTGGAATACTACTCAGCCCCAAAAGGGGAATGAAATCAGGCCTTTTGCAGCAACTTGGATGGAACTGAAGGCATTATCCTAAGTGAAATAACACAGGAATGGAAATCCAAATACTAGATGTTGTCACTTACAAGGGGGAGCTAAGCTATGGGCACGCAGGGGCACACAGAGCCGTCCAATGAACACGGGAGGCTCAGAAGCCGGAAGGGTAGAAGGGAGGGGCGAGGGAGGAGAAACTGCCTATCAGGCACAGGGCACACTATTCAGGTGACAAGTACACTAAAAACCCAGACATCACCACTATATAATTCAACCATGTAACCAAAACCACTTGTACCCCTCAATCTATCGAAATAAAAAAAATTGAGGCTTATTATTTTGTGTCATTTCTATTGCATTCTGGTAGTAATTCATTTTAGTATATTTTACAAAAGTATTGGTCCGTGAAGGCCACAGATGCCACAGAAGCACGGGAGTATCCCCTTCCCCTTTCAATCCCCATTACAGCTCAGCTCATATAACATGCAGCTGAGTTTGCAGTTTAAAAGGAAAACCCTGGCCAGGTGAGGTGGCTCACACTGTAATCCTAGCACTCTAGGAGGCCGAGGTGGGTGGATTGCTTGAGCTCAGGGGTTCAAGACCAGCCTGAGCAAGAACAAAACCCTATCTCTAAAAATAGCCAGGCATTGTGGTGGGCACTTGTAGTCCCAGCTACTTAGGAGGCTGAGGCAAGAGGATCACTTGAGCCCAGGAGTTTGGGGTTGCTGTGAGCTACAATGCCACAGCACTCTACCAAGGCAAGAAAGTGACACTCTGTCTCAAAATAAATAAATTAATTAATTAATTAAAAATAAAAGGAAAATACTGATCTGCAAACCTGCCCCTCGTCACCAAAGGGCCCATGGGTCTGCCCCAACACATACACACATACACACCATTCACACACACTCTCATGCTCACACTCAGAGTGTACACACACACATACACACACACGCACCAAGCACTTCTCTTACCAGGAAAGGGGTAGCCATTCCCCAGGCTCTAGACCAGGCTGTAATAGAAGCTGTGAGTCTTCCAAGCCCACCTGTGAGCTGTCACAGCTACACATCCACACGCCCCTGTGGCATCTGTAGATTGTTTCCTCTGTCCCTGCCTTGCTGTGCCACAGGGACTGCAGTAACGCAACTCAATGCCACGGGACACAGGGACTTCTCAGGGACCAGCCTGCCTCTCCCACGCTGTCCTTCTCAGAAGCATGAGGGCAGCTGTGCACAAGGACCCCTCTCTGTCTGGCTCCTGAGCTCAACGCTGGCATCCTATCTCCTGCTGCCTGGCATGCTTTATCTAAAGCGCAGGAAAAAACCTGCAACTTACTAGGGAAAATGAGCTAATTCAACACATTCATGATACCATCATTTTATTATTTTGTTTTCAAAACCTTTCACATGCTACCTAGTTATATATTTTTTTCCTACCTTCCTGTGGACTAGAATAATCAGGTATTGTTACCATATTATATTAGGGGAGGCAGACTCACTGACTTTTAGGTGACTTCTCCACAGACGCTAATTTTTTAATAAAGTATAAGTAATAGGTAAGTCTGGGCATGACCATAGTATCACCAAATCTACAAGTTTTCCACATCAATAGTGGCCCTGTAAGGACCTGCTACCCTCGCAGGTTCCCAGGTGGGTGTGATTGATTGGGCACACTCCAACGGAGATGTAAATAAAAGATGGGAACTCCCAAACACAGAGCCTGGAGAACATCATAGGGAGACAGTTGTAAACAAGTGCAGCTGGGCCTCCTTGGACCAGCTTCCTGGGGCAAGGCCAAAAGGAGCTATAACTCCAGTAAGGTCAGCAAGGCCACAAGCCCAGAGAGAGTGTGGTGTTTCTGAGACGCACAGGGGCGATTACCAGAATCTTGCCTTTTTCTGGGCTTCCCAGATTAGGTGTGGGAGGATTTGCTTCAGGGTGAACACAGGTTTTCCCAGCTAAAATGAGAAGCAGTTGTCTTCTCACATGGACCGGAGAGAGTGGCTCCAGGGTCTGTCCACTAAGTGAACAGTGTGGGTGCTGGGGCCAGGGGGTTCTTGCCTGGGCACTAAAAGGTCTAGTTCCATCCTTGGTCTACTGAGGAGCCTCCATTTCCTCATCTGTAAAATGGGAAGAACTGCTTCTAGAACCAGCTTGAAAATCTGAGATCTAAAGTCTATGATTTAACCCATCTCTTGCCCTCTCACCCCAGCATGCTATTACAGGTGGAATTTGAGATCAGGCCCAGGACTCCCCCCGGTCTGCAGCCTAGCAAATGGAAAGGAGGCACCGAGGGAGGATGGGCCACCACGAAAGGCCCAACCGACAGGAAAAGGCAATCACTGACCTCTATTACCAACCCTTGGTGGACCAGCAGCAACAGGAAAATTAAACACAGCGGAAACAACTGAACACAAGCAACAGCAACTAACTGTTCGAAGATGGACACTGTATCAACCCAAAGAAGAAATGTTTGGCTTGTCCAAATGTAATTTCAGAATGAGGAATAAAAACGTGACTAAAAGCAGCTTGGCTCTGAGTCAGATTCCTATGCTATTAAAAGGGCTTTTCCATGCAGGGGTCCTCAAACTACGGCCTGTGGGCCACATGCAGCTCTGTGATTGTATTTGTTCCCGTTTTGTTTTTTACTTCAAAATAAGATATGTGCAGTGTGCATAGGAATTTGTTCATAGTTTTTTTTTTTTTAAACTATAGGCCGGCCCTCCAGTGGTCTGAGGGACAGTGAACTGGCCTCCTGTTTAAAAAGTTTGAGGACCCCTGATCAGAGGATGCTGCTGTCCACTGGTCTCTAGAAACCCTGGCTGGCCCCATTTGCTCTGAGCTCAAATGCTGGTCAACTGTCTTCCTCCCAGAGTGGTCAATCTGGGTAGGCCCAGGCTGGCTCTGACACAGCCCCCTCTCTGAGAGGCACAGAGGGACAAAAGGCAGGTGTCCAGGACACTCAGCAGAGGGAGAATGCTGGGCACTGGCTCTGGCATCTGATGGACAAGACTGTAACACTCGGCATGATGCTCATTAGCATTGTGGCCTTAGATATGTCATCTGACTCCTCCAAGTCTAAGCCCTACTTTAAAGTGTTTTCTACACATACTGATTTCATGAACATGTTTGTACTGTATATGAAATACTTGAACAAACCATGGCATATAATTTGAGAAGAAAAAAACCCAAAGGATCGGCCCCGATCCCTGCTATTCAGGGGCAGCTCTGCATAGGTGTGATCAATTTGCACATCGTGGAGATAAGGGGGAGTCGGGGGTGCGTGCAGACCCTCTCACCCCCTGAGCTTCTCCTGACAATGTCATCCTGGCCACCACTGAGGAGGCATGTTTGAGGGGACGCTGTGTGGCAGGCTGATTTTTGTGGCCTTAATCTATACCTCTTTTCCCAGCATACAAGGGTCCCGCACAGCCCCTGAAGAAAAGAAACAGGGCAAGGGAAGCAGGTAATCTTGCCTGAACTGCAGCCCAGCTCAGCTCCCACCCTGGGGCCACAACCCACCAGAAGACAGCAAATAGAATGCCCCAAGTGAGAACCTCACATCCTCCCTGCGTTGATCCCACAGGCTCCAACTCGGGCAGCAAACAGCAATGAAGACAGGAAGCCCTGTGTAAGGTCAAGGCCTGGCCCTAACTGTACTGGCTCTTTTACTGCACAGAAAACTGTAGGTGGCTGCAGCTCAATAATGATCCCCACACTGAGTCACTAGAGAGAAAGAAAGGAATGGAGATTGGAAAGGAAAACATAAAACTGTCTTTATGTTCAGATGGCATATTATATATGATGTTCTATACAGAAAACTCTTAGGAATCCACAAATACACTACTAAATTAAGTGAGTTTATAAATGCATAAGATAACAGGTCAATACACATAATCATTTTTCTATGTAATAGCAACAATTAGAATTCTAAGAGTTTAAACATTAATTTTAACAGCATTAAAAATATCAAATGCTGACCTCCCATTTGATCCTGCAATCCCACACTGGGCATCTACCCAGAAGGAAAAAAATCCTTTTATCGTAAGGACACTTGCACTAGGCTGTTTATTGCAGCTCAATTCACAATCGCCAAAATGTGGAAACAGCCTAAATGCCCACCAACCCAGGAATGGATTAACAAGCTGTAGTATATGTACACCATAGAATACTATTCAGCCATTGAAAAATGGAGACTTTACAGCCTTTGTATCAACCTGAATGGAAGTGGAACACATTATTCTTAGTAAAGCATCACAAGAATGGAGAAGCATGAATCCTAGGTACTCAATTTTGATATGAGGACAATTAATGACAATTAAGGACATGGTGGGGGTGGGGGAAGTGGAGAGCAGAGAGAGAAAGGAGGGAGGGGTGGGGAAAGGAAGAGCAGAGAGAGGGAAGGAGGGAGAGGGTGGGGCCTTGGTGTGTGCCACACCTTTCGGGACAAGACACGACTGCAAGAGGGACTTTGCCTAACAAATGCAATCAATGTAACCTGGTTTCTTGTACCCTCAACGAATCCCCAACAATTAAAAAAAATTAAACAATGTAAATCTACAAGTAAACAAAGTACATTAAAAATGAGAGTAAAAAATACTCAAAAAATATCAAATACTTAAGGAAATATTTTATACAATACGTGCAAGACTTATACACTGGAAGCCATAAAACACTGCCAAGATAAAGCAGACCCAAAGAAATGGAAAGACACACCATGCTTGGAGATCAGAAGACTCCCTAGTGTTAAGCTATCAGTTCCTCCCAACTTGACCTGTAAACTCTCCCCCGGTGAAAAATCCCAACAGTATTTTTTGTAGAAATTGATAAGCCATTTCTAAAATTATGTAGAAAGCAAAAAGCCCAGAATATTCAAAATAATTCTCCAGAAAAAAAAAATTAATGATCTACATGGCACTATGTGATTTCATTTTTAAACAGAAAAATTCTGAATAACCACAGTGTAGTAAAATGATTACAACAATTTACAGAGATGGATCTTTCTACTTCATCTAATAAATATTTATCATTAATAATTTTAACACAACAAGTAGCCTATTAAGAGCAGCCAACATTTCCTGTAACCTTCTGAGTTTAAGAATTGCCAGGATTTGATCCCAAGATAACAAATGATTCATCTTTCCTCTGTATAAACTACTAGTCAAGCACATGGCTTCCTAAATGTTCCTTGGAGCATATCATCCCTTGAGTTTATAAATAATACTTCTTACCTACTTTCAACAACTCCCTTCCAGGAGGAAGGAGACACAGAGTGCTGGTGAGTTTTAACAATTATTATCTGTTACATAGCGTTTACCCAAAATTTTATCTGTTACATAGTGTTAAGTATTTGACATATTTACCATATTTTAAAAAATACACTGCAGTGAGTGAAAATCACAGGACTGGGAAAATGAATAAAGGAGAGATTTTTATCTGTCTCTCACCAAAAAAACTGATGATCATCTCTCAATGATCAAAAATTGAACACGTGCTTTAAATACATCAAAATGTGTGTTTCTTTCATCTTTGAGGCAAAAATGGCATGTAAAGATTGGATCTGAGGCAGGAAGAAGGAAGAATGGAGTTCCACTCCGTCCTAATGCTGCCGTTATCGGTCTGCCCCAAGGCACCCCCAGGTGCCACAGCAAACTCACAAAGTATTTCAAGTTTCCCGGGAAATACTCGATAATGTTGCACATCTTATAAAGTTCTGAATAGTTCACAGTTTCAAAATCAGATCATGCTACCTTTCTCTTGGCGAACCCTTCTCTCTGTGAAGTTGGATTTCTGGTGATTGCTGTGACAAAAGAAAAGTCCCACAAAAATCAATACTGAACTGGAAATGGGGGTGGCAGTGTCCGGTCTGATTCCCAGATTTGAAAGGTCATGTGGCACCCAATAGGGGCACACATCCCATTCATAAATAATTGTGCTTACTGAATAATTAAAATGTCTTCTTTTTTTTTCAATGCCTATGTTTTAAGGACACAAATACTAAGCTGTTGGAACCTAATTAGTTAATAAATGAAACTACTGGGTAATTTTTTGGCTTATTGGGTGTCATGAAAAAACTTACTGTAACGCTAAGGGCACCACCAACCATGAAAGTTTGAGAACCTTTGCCTGATGTCTCCAGGGGCTAAGTCTGAATTCCTGCACAGGTGCAATGATTCAGAGCAGAGGTGGGATTATAGAGAAGACTAACTAAGGCTTCAGCTTAGAGCTCTCCATGTGCCCTGCCAGGGGGCTCAGCAGAGCGTTGTCTCAAGTGCTTTAGAGAATCTGCAGAAGACAAGTAGTTCAGGTGACTGGGGCCACAGTCTCCTGTCCCCTGTCACACCTCCCTCCGTCAGGGTGGCTGCAAGCATGTTCAGATTCCACTAACGGGAAAGGAAAACTGGGCAATCATTTTGTTTGTGTTAAATGAGATATATTTCCTTTGCTTTGAAGTCACTTCACATCCAGTTCAGTTGCTGTATGTCCTGGCAGCCCACCCCACCAGCTCCCTTGGTGCAAACCAGGGGTTGTACAAACGACAGTAAGTATGTGGGTAGTGGGGGAATTGATATTCTATCAATTAGCTGATATATCATTATGTCATTAATGTCATATAATGATACAATCAATGATTATATCAATAATATAAAAGTAATAAAAATAATAATAAATTAGTCTATTTTCTCTGCAAAAAAATAACACAAAATCATTGTCACATGAAAAGATAAACAGTCCATGGCCAAAAATATAGGAGGGGAAACATTGCAAAGGTGAGCATGTGTGTATCTGGCAGTGAATTTTAAAAACATCCTATTTTTCTGGATTTTGTGATGGTTGAAGTGTTCGCTTTCTGAAGCTGTCATCTGTGGCAGTTTTCTTTTTCAATCTAAATAAATAATTGTTTCAGCTCGGCACCTGTAGCTCAGTGAATAGGGGGCCGGCCACATACTCCAAGGCTGGAGGGTTCAAGCCTTGCCCGGGCCTACTAAACAACGACAACTGCAACCAAAAAAAATACATAGCTGGATGTTGTGGCTGGGGCCTGTAGTCCCAGCTACTTGGGAGGTTGAGAGAAAAGAATCACTTGAGCCGAAGAGTTTGAGGTTGCTGTGAGCTCCAACGCCACAGCATTCTACCGAGGGTGACATAGTGAAACTCTGTCTCAAAAAAATAAATAAATAAATAATTTCACACCTCATGTAATAATCGTGAGTTACAAGTTTCAGATCCACAAAACCCAGACCTGCCAGTGGGAAAGTACCAATTCCTGCGCAGGTAGCAGGGCCCTCTCCCTCCCTGCCACCTGAGTCACACCAGCAGGACCCACTGCCTCGGCCCACCAGCCAGTGGGAGCCCTCAGTCGCCAACACCCCATGGCCAGCAGGAGAGAGCTCTGCTTCAGAGCGACCATGGCAGCCTTCCCTGGCCATCCCAGAAGACTCCAGGTGGGCCCCTTCCCCACAGTCACCCCTGCATAGAATCCCTGATGCTCTGGCCCGTGTTTTTTTTTTCCAATATCTTTTTTTTTTAATTAATACGAGGGTACATACAATGAGGTTCCAGTGTTTGCGTTTGTAAGGTAAAGTCCGAACTGTACCTGTGTCCTTCACCCCGGAGGTGTGCTGTGTGCCACCAGTACATTGTACCTGCTGTCCCGTTCTTGTCTCTGTCCCACGTCCCCTCTCCCTACTGAGCTGTCTGCCCTCTCCCACCCTGCACCCACAGTCTGGCTCACAAACCTGGACTGTCAGGGACGGATGGGAATGCCGAGTTGAACTCCAAATGCTATACATTCCCAGGGAGTCTGCCGGGCTAAGAAAGGCCACGCGCTATGGCTCCTTCTTAATGCCACTGTGCCTGCAGAGCCAGACCTGGCCTCTGCCCCCTGACTTCACACCTGGATGACTTCAGACAATGGCTGTCCCTGCTCAGGCCTCAGTCTCCCCTTCTATAACATGGGGCTAACACCACAGACTGACTTCACTGCCCAAAATGCAAACAGTTCACATCAACACTAAACTCATGTCCAAACCTTGAGACCAAGGCCTCCTGGGCCACCATCTCCCAGTTCTCAGCCCAGCCCCTTATCAACACTTCCCAAGTGCATTTCAGCACCTCCAAGTGGCTTCTCATGCCTCTGAAGCTCCTAAGAATCCCATTCTACATCCTAAGCCAGGCAGATCTGATCTGTTTTCTGTGTTTCTCTCTGACAATGCCACCGTGGGAGTGCAGGAACTTTCCGAAGGACCCACAGGCCATCTCCATCTGGCCCACATGCCTCCACCACGTGGATGGGATTCCCCGACTCTTCCCCCTTCTCCCGGGACTCCTCGGCACACACTCCCAGCCCTACAGACCCTCCCCAGCCTCCCAAATCCTACGCTCCACCCCATCCTCAGTATTCACACTACTTCCCTCCCTGCCTGAAATACTCCATTTGCTCTATACCTAGTCAAATCCCACCCCAACTTCAATGCTGGCAGTAACATCATAACACCAACAAGAATAATAATAGTACTATTTGTTACAGAGCACCTACTGTGTGTCCAGCACAATGCTAGGCACAGACGTTACCTCTAATTACTCTAATTATCTCTAATTACTCCTGAAGCCTGCAGGGTGGATCCTAACAGTCAACAATAAGATGAAAACAGGGAGGATCAGAGACACAAAGCATTCTGCCTAAGCCCCAGAGCTGGTGAGTGGCCCAAGCAAGATGCTGCCCCCTCGGTCTAGCTCCCAAGCTGGGCTCTGGGCTCTGCATCCGCAGCCGCCCCTCCTGGTGCCTGACCCCCTCCCCAGCCTCCAGACCCCTGCAGCTCACACCACTGTGGGAACATGCTTCACACTTTGGGCTCTGACAGATCAGGGCCAGGATGCAGGATTAAGAACCCAGCCTTCCCTTCCAGCAAGAACAATCCTGCCTTCCAATTTCTCAGCAGAGCTGATCAGGAAAGCTAATTTGGAAAACAGAACACAGTGTATTCGAAGGAAAAGAAATGAATCCTCTTTTATTCACAGGGAACAGCATGTTCCCAAAATTCAAATCAGCTGCAAGAGTGAATTGATCAAATCAATGGCATTTTAATGCACTGTCCTACATTTAGGACCGGCTAAATAACTTGCAGAGCCCAGTGCAAAATGAAAATACAGGTCCTCTTGTTCAAAAATCACTAAGAATCTCAAGACACCCACAGTGGAGCATTGAAACAGGTGCAAGACCCCTCTGAACACAGGGCACCATGTGACTATACAAGCCCATGGCCACAGGGCCCACCCACTTGCATTTCAAATTCATTTGACTTGCAACCCCAAAGCCAGGTTAAGTACCAAAAAGCATCTCAGGAGCTCCGCAGGTGCTGCCTGACATGCCACCTTACTCTGGTTGAACCCAGAAGCAGTCTGCAGAAGCTGATGCAGCAACCCACCTAGAGGGAGGCCAGGTGCCCACCCTCGGTGGTCCGTAGTGCCAGGGATAGTGTGCACCCACCCAAGACAGGATGTGTGGCCCCAGACAAGCCCCTCAAGCTGAAGAGTCCTCAACTCTACAATCAGGGGGCTCAACCAGGCAGCTTCAGAGATCCCTCCTGGCTCTCAGATCATCTGTGATTTTTCACCTAATTTCTTCAACTTTAAATACCAGCAAAGGTTTTAAGACTACAAATAAGAGCACAGCTCAGTTCCAACCATCAAGATTCAAGAGAAAGGAGATATGAAGGAAGAAACTCAGCCAATCCCGATTCACCCAGGGTCTGCTTCCCAGGGCAGGGGCGGAGATGAGCTAAAGGTTAGGACGTGGGTCAGGAGCAGCTCATTCTCCTCCCTTCCACCCTCCCCTCCTTCGGCCCTGTGGGTCTGAGCCTGAGGGACTAGAGAAATGCACATTCTCTAAGAGGCAAGGGCATGAAAAGCATTCGCAAATGAAGGTCAGTTCTCAGCCTCCCTGGAAGGGCCAGGAAGCCGCCTCCTAACCAGGTGATGATGAGGAGTCTCTGCCCATGAGACTGGGCCCCCAAAGCCTGGGGAAATTCTCCAGGTCACCTGCCACTCTCTCTCTCTGGCAGGCAGAAACTATAAAGAAAGAAGGAGCAGAGCAGGCCCCAGAAGGTGTCAGGAAAACTTGGAGTAACCTTTGGGAAAGGGTCTGTCTACCAAGGAGCCTGTGGCACTCCTCATCTGCTGTCAGCAGCCCTCCCACAGCCCAACACCCCGGCAGGAGTGAGGGCCAGCCTTTGGGCCCCACCTCCAGCGCCAGCACCCTTCTGCACACCTAGAGTCCAAAAGCACCTCAGAATTTGCTGCCATGGCAGCATATGCCGGAGGCCGCCCCCTTCTTCATCTTTAAGACACTCCAGGGCCATGTTTTGCACTTCTCTGGCATTCCTTTCCGTCCCTAGCATGGCTAGATTGCTGAGACAAGAGGGTCACTTGAGCCCAACAGTTTGAGGTATGATGATGACATGACACTCTATCCAGGACACAGAGTGAGACTCTGTCTCAGAAAAAAAAAAACTAACTACAAAGAGGTAATTGCTGGATACATAAATCCAGGTCCAAATCCAGAGGGGACACTCTGGAGGGAATGACAGTCCAGGCACTCATCCACTCAGTTCCACATACAGCCCAGCACCTTATGGAGAGTTGGGGGTAAGGAGTGGCTCCAACGCTCACCCATCCTCCTGCTTCCTCCTAGCCCAGCATGGCACTGTCCTAGTCAAAGACCCCCTGCCTGCACTCTGATGGGGCGGGGGCAAGAGACACAAAACAGAGCAGAGAAATCCAAGGACTGAAGGCCAGGTCAACCAACACCGAGTGTCTGCCCACCCAGGGGCAGGAAGGGAGGACCAAGGACACGGGGTCCCCACCTCCAGACCTTCCTTGTCAAGACTGGAATCTAGGCTCCACCACCTCTGGCCGAGCACAGGCACCTGAGGCCCAAGTCGGTCACCTGTCCCAGGTGTCAGCAGACATGCCAAGGCAGGCCCGTGCAGCTGGGGAGAGGTGCGCTCCGCATTCAGGGAGGACAGGGAAGATGGTTTTCTCCTAAGACAAGCTCCCTGTGTGAGGTTTCCTGCTGAAATTGAGAACCACTGCGAGCAGCCCAAGTGGAGAAGGCCAGATGAGCCAAGCGGGGAGAAAGAGAGGCAGGTGGGCTGCATTTAAAAGAGAAACTGAGGGCTGCCACCTCTTCCTGTGACAGACCACGTTCTTCCTGAGGGTCAGGAGAGAAATCAGTTTACACAGGTTCCTAATTGCTAATGAGCCATCAAGTGAAAAGGGATGCTGCCCCTTATTTGCTAGAGGGGTAAAAATCAAAAAAGCATCACCCAGTGAATGCAGAAAGATGCCCCCACAAGACTCATTTTCTCCATATTTTCAGTGTGAGGGGCCACATGCTGTCTGCCCTACTCCACCAAATTCCAAGGAACCTTGTCAGCGCCGCCTCTAACCCAGAGTCTGGCTCAGCACTGGTCTGGGGCGTGGAGGCAGCAGAAACAGAAGTGAGACCTTGCACATTCCAGGAAACCAGACCCCCATTCTAATCGGTGCTGCAGCTGCAAATTCCAGGGCGCTAGAGGCATGAGTGCAGGGGGGCCGCTCAACCGGGTTCCTTTGAGCCCCGCAGAGAAAACGCACAGGAAGGACGGGGCATTGATGAGTTGTGGTCAAGGCAACCAGTTGAGGCCTAAAATAAACCGGAAAATGCTGTGTGGCATCAGGGGCACCGTCTGCAAATCCAAGGAAGAACCAAACAGGAAAGACAGCCTTTGGTGTTAAACTTCCCACGGCCAAGGGCCCTCAGACCTATTCTTGTTAAAATACACCCAGTTCACAAGTAGTAATTATTGTTTTCATAAAAAGATTAAAAATTGAATGATGGATGACCACGCTCTCTTTCTGTCCTTTGCATAGAAATAAAGAAATGAAATTCAGGGGTTCCATGTGACCGCTTTCTTTCCTTTTAATGAATAAAGGAGGAGGAAGAAGTGGTGGAGCCAGGAGCCTGGCCTTGACTTCCAGCCCACACTGGCACTTCCAAGTGCTGGCAGCCCCTGTCTTTCCGGTACCGTCTCCCAGAAGGCTCCGAGTGGGAAACGCTCACCCTTCGCCAGACCTCAGGCTGCTAACTCATCCTGCCCATCCTTGGTGCTCTGAGCAGAACTAACTGCTGGCAGGGACTGGGTCAAGGCCACAGCTGACGGTACCTGGAAAACACTTGTGGCAGGTGAAGTAAAGGAGGAAGATTGACCCAAACAAGTCAAAGACAGTCTGTCTCACACAGAGCAAAGTAGGAACGAGCTTTTAGGGGACACCTGGCCAGCTAGCTGCTAACCGCTAAATTGCTGTCAGCCACCAGGTTCTGTAGCTTCAGCTTTACTAAGAAAAAGTGTCCTTTCCAGAACCATGTGTCTATTTTTAAAGGTGCCTATCACTGACAATCACTTTTCAGGTCAGGCGCTATGGCTCACGCCTGTAATCCTAGCACTCTGGGAGGCCAAAGCTGGGTTGCTTAAACTCAGGAGTTTGAGACCAAACTGGGCAAGAGCGAGACCCCATCTCTACTAAAAATGAAAAACTCTGGCAGTGCCTGTAAGTCAGTGGACAGGGCACCAGCCACATACACCCAGGCTGGCGGGTTCAAAGCCAGCTAAACAACAATGACAACTGCAACAACAACAACAAAATAGCCAGGTGATCTGGCGGGTGCCTGTAGTCCCAACTACCTGGGAGGCTTTGGGAAGAGAATCGCTTAAGTAGGAGGTTGCTGTGAGCTGTGATGCCACAGCACTCTAGCAAGGGCGACGCAGTGAGACTCTGTCTCAAAAAAAAAAAAAGAAAGAAAGAAAAGAAAAGAAAAAGAAAAACTGAGGCAGGAGGATCTTCTCAAGCTGGAGTGCTTGAGTCCAAGAGTTCAAGGTTGCTGTTGAGCTATGATGCCATGGCACTGTACCTAGGGTGACAGAGTGAAATTCCATCTCAAAAAGAAAAAAAAGAAGAAAATCACTTTTCAGTCTCATTGCCAAGAAAATTCCTTTCTTACACACCCATGGTGAATGCTTGGGTTTGGTGGGTTTCACTGCAATTCAGTCTTCTCTAGCCTATCTTATGTATTAGGAAAAATGTTCCCAATCAATTCCACTGCACATCTGTTGAGCCACTCCAGAAGGCTCTACATGATGTATCTATTATCATCTTTGGGGAAACAGCTGACCGCTCAACACAAAAACACTCTTAACTTTCTCTTGATAAGCATCTGGCCTCAGACCTAACCTTTGCAGATTTCTCAGCCGGGCTCTCTTCCTGCTCTGACTCCTGTGGTTGTTATGTCTGCACCTGCCAGGGCAGTTCAGCCTTCCAAGCTCTCCGGCAGCCTCCAGCTACTGCCTGAGCCCTCCAGCCTCCAGCCTCCTCCAGCAGCAGGCTAGGAAGCACTGGCCAGGGCAGTGGGTGCCCCTGGTGGAGGAGCAGGGCCTGGGGCTCCAGGAAAGCAGAGGAGACCAGAGGAAAGTTGACGAGGATAAGCAGGGCCCCCTGCCCAGGAAGACCCCAGTTCTTCCTGAGTGGCACCCAGCACCCATTTGCTGATGAACTGCTATTCTCCAGGTACGAGGAGAAAAATGAGGAGAACTTGTTAAAACTGAGACAGGCGCCAGAAGGAAACTTTGGCTCAAGTAAGAAGCAAAAAGTGGGCCCTTGGACCCAAGACAAGCCACCACCCCTTTCTGGGCCTCGATTACCTCACTGGTAAGATGAAGGAGGAGACCGTTTCCAACGTCCTTTCCAGCTCCCAGAAAAGTTGTATGACTTAATAAATCTGATGAATTTCCTGATGTTTCCCATCGGTATAGAATACTCTAATTTTTAACGCTGGCTTCCTGAACCATATGCTTTTGTGTCTTCCAATAGAACCAATCAGTATCACCTTGGCAGCTGGACTTGGAAAGTGACTTTCTGGGCTGGGACTGCAATTTCCCATATGGAAAGAAAATAAAATGGAAGTCTGCTCTTCCTATATCCACAAAAGGGGAATTTTTAGTCACAAAATGGAACGAAGTACCAATACACACTATGATGTGGACAAACCTTGATAATATTGTGCAGAGACCAGTGGTCTATTGTTTGATTCCTATTTTATGAAATGCCCAGAAGAGGCAAAAATCATAGAAACAGAAAATGGATTGGTGTTTGCCTGGGGATGGGCAGAGGGACAGCCTGGGATGGCCGCTGATGGATACTGGGTTTCTTTTCAGGGTGATGAAAATCCTCTGGAATTAGTGGAGCACAATTGTGAACATAGAAAAATGCTGAATGGTAGACTTTATAGGGGTGAATTTTTTTTTTTTTTTTTGAGACAGAGCCTCAAGCTGTCGCCCTGGGTAGAGTGCTGTGGCATCACAGCTCACAGCAACCTCCAACTCCTGGCCTTAAGCGATTCTCCTGCCTCTACCTCCCAAGTAGCTGGGACTACAGGCGCCCGCCACAACACCCAGCTATTTTTTTTTTTTTTGGTTGCAGCCATATTGTTGTTTGGTGGGCCCAGGCTGGATTCGAACCCACCAGCTCTGGTGTATATGGCTGGTGCCCTAGACGCTTGAGCTACAGGCACCGAGCCGGGGCAGATTTTATCACATGTGACTTATTATCTCAATAAAACTGTTAAAAAAATAAAAATAATAGGGGGGAGGTGGGCGGAGGGAGGGTGATTGGTGGGATTACACCTGCAGTGCATCTTACAAGGGTACATGTGAAACTTAGTAAATGTAGAATGTAAATGTCTTAACACAATAACTAAGGAAATGCCAGGAAGGCTATGTTAACCAGTGTGACGAAAATGTGTCAAACGGTCTATAAAACCAGTGTATGGTGTCCCATGATCACATTAATGTACACAGCTATGATTTAATAATAAAAAAATTACCCAGATGGATAAAGAATAAATAAAAATAAAAATAATAATGTCACTTATTTCTTACTACCTTTTTTTTGAAGGTCTCACTTTGTTGCCTTTGGTAGAGTGCTCTAGTGTCACAGCTCACAACCACCTCAAACTCTTGGGCCATCCTCTTGCCTCAGTCTCCCAAGTAGCTGAGAATACGGGCGCCCACCACAATGCCCAGCTATTGTTAGAAATGGAGTCTTGCTCTTGCTCAGGCTGGTCTCAAACTCCCGAGCTCAGGCGATCCACCTGCCTCAGCCCCCCAGAGTGCTGGGAATACAGGCCTGAGCCACTGCACCTGGCCTCTCGTTACTTTTTTAACGTGACTACTAGAAAACTGAGTTTTATGTGCAGCCCCTACTATACTTCTGTCTTTTCTTTACTTTTCAAAATGAACAAAAACAGTCCAGCCTCCTGCGTCATGGACACAGCTGGTATCTGAGAGGCCCAGAGCAACGAGCCTTGAGTTGGGAGGTCCAGAGGCTCAGGTGCTCTCTCCTTCATATCCTGGCTATGACCTCCAGCCTTCACTTCCCCCGCTGGCCCCAGACTCCTCGCCTAAGATAGTGTTGGCGTGGATGATCTGACGGCCACATAAGCCCTGCCAAGTGAGACAGTCTGTAATCAAATGCGCCCCATCCCTAGATGAACCAGTTTTTTGTTTTTTTTTTTTGTAGAGACAGTCTCACTGTACCGCCCTCGCGTAGAGTGCCCTGATGTCACACGGCTCACAGCAACCTCTAACTCATGGGCTTACGCGATTCTCCTACCTCAGCCTCCCAAGCAGCTGGGACTACAGGCGCCCACCACAACACCCGGCTATTTCTTTTTGGATGCAGTTTGGCCGGGGCTGGGTTTGAACCCACCACCCTCGGCATATGGGGCCGGCGCCCTACTCACTGAGCCACAGGCGCTGCCCGATGAACGAGTTTTTTTTTTTTGTGGTTTTTGGCCAGGGCTGGGTTTGAACCTGCCACCTCCGACATATGGGACTGGCGCCCTACTCCTTGAGCCACAGGCGCCACCCCGATGAACGAGTTTTAAAGTGGTCACTCTCCCCAAATGCTGCTCAACCCTTAAAAGCAATAAACCTGAGAATAAAAGTCACTTCTAAGACTGACAAGATAATCTACCAACTGGGAAGAATGGCTGATTTAGTTCCATCCTTGTCCATTGTTCCTGAATAATTTCTTATGGAGAAATTTTTTTGGCTTCTCACTGACTTAAGAGGTTGAAATTTTATAGCTGATGCCAACAAATACTGCTATGACTCTTCTGGAAAATAATTTGGCAATATTCCAAGGACATTAAAAATCTCATATTCTTCTATCCAGTTATCGTAACCCCAGCTACAGAAGTAACGGTGAACGTGGAAACGCTCCTCGCAGTACTGTCCGCAATAGCCACGATGGCCCAAACGGACACGGATAAGGGAACAGTTACCTGAGTGACGGTAACGCTCGGAACAGAAATGATGAAGGTGCTGGAAAGATGGTAACGGTGAAATCATGAAATTGGTTTTTTTCTTTTTTTATTTTTGATGTGATTAAATTGTATGTATAACTTCAAAACTGTGATAGTACCTACAATATGTCATCAAAGGTATACAAGCATTTCCATGATGTCTGAACAGCATGGAGAAAAGAAACTAAAAAGAGCCTTTACGCTGAGAGAGCAGAAACCTGATATATTTGTCCCCAAAAAGAACACAACCACAGCTGAAAAGATATCGAGGCACCTCGGTCCTGTTTCATTGGCATGTCCGCCATGATGTTTATATACATTTTTTTCCCCAAAAGCACTATAATTACAATGCAAAGGCATTTATATGTCCTTATAACTCTTTTTTTTTTTTTGTAGAGACAGAGTCTCACTTTATGGCCCTCGGTAGAGTGCCGTGGCCTCACACAGCTCACAGCAACCTCCAACTCCTGGGCTTAAGCGATTCTCCTGCCTCAGCCTCCCGAGTAGCTGGGACTACAGGTGCCCGCCACAACGCCCGGCTATTTTTTTTTGTTGTTGTTGTTGCAGTTTGGCCGGGGCTGGGTTTGAACCCACCACCCTCGGTATATGGGGCCGGTGCCTTACCGACTGAGCCACAGGCGCCGCCCGTCCTTATAACTCTTAAGGGGAGATATCAGTCATCCCACGGGCAGCTTTTTAATCATCCTCCAACCCAAGGATTATTTTGGGGGGGGGGAAATTTTTGTTCAGCATCATTTTGAAGAGGGAGACTGAGTGAATGGCACCCCCTGTTTCCCCAGCCACACAGGAAAATCCTGAGCTGGGCCCTGGCCTCTCTCGAACTCCTGACTGTTCCCACAAGAGGATGAAGATGAGATGGAAGGGTTCTAGGACTCCCCCCTGTCCCCCTCCGGACAAACAGAGGCCACATTGGCCCCCACAGATGAGCTGCAGAGCTAGGAGGGTCATGTTCCCTGGGTTGCCCCAGTCTCGCCATCTGTAAAGTGAAGCTGGGCTATAGGACCTGCAGGAAACTTCCATACCCTCAAGTTCCATACCCTGGGATCCTATTCCCTCCATAAGTCAGCTGGGGACTTTGGACAGCCACCACTGTCTCTGCAGCAAAGCATGTCCTCGTCCATAGGATGTGAGCAAACATGAACACGGGAGCTGATGTGGCTAGAGACAGGTGTGGAGGGTGAGGGCAGAGAACAAAAGGATTACATGGCTGGCCAATGACAGGTGTTCCCAGGGGACAGGCTGCAGATGGGGCGCATTACAGAACCCCACAGACAGAAAGATCTCAAAGACCTGCCCCTCTTCTTGTATCTCCTGTACTATCATCAGACTTTTCCTACATGGGTTTCTTCCAGTGAAGGGGGAACCATATTGGGCCACATTTCTCAGAACCAAAAATGTCAGACTGGTGAAGCAATGTCAGGCTAGGATCTCAGAAACCTCAGCTCAGGCCAGTTCCTGACCGGAAGACATTAAACAGAAGTGCAGCCTGGGAAGAACCCTGGGATGACGAGCACAGCTCCCCAGCAGGAGTGTCTGCTGCATATCATGATGGGGACACTGGTGTTTTGGACCAGTGCACTTTGCCCTTAGAGATAATGACAATAAACTTTGCCTCTGGCATTCCGGAAACAGAGGGTCAATGTCCTGAAAATTTAGTCACTTTGGCCAAGAGTGGAGCGAGAGAGTATGCCCAGGGAAGAGTCAGTGCCTTGACACCTGTGGGCATATTACTTTTTCCATCCTTTCACCTCTACTAGTCTCAGTAGAAATTCTACCAGGAGTCCTGGAAGAATCTGGAATTGTCAACTAGAGGTCCCAATCTCTTGCATCTGTTTTCCCTTAGTACCCCCAGCTGATGAAGGAGCTTGGTACCCAAGATCTCATCTGACCCTCACAGTATCCTGCTGATGTCTCCTGGGCAGCATTATGTGAACTAAGATAAAAATCTTAAGGTTCCCCTCCATCTAGTGGCTGACTGACTGGACCCACTCTTGGCTTAAAACTGAGTTGCTAGCCAAGAGAAAGGAGATCAGATGGAATTCAGACGTGCCTCAGCAAGTACTCCCCTCTTCTTAGAGATGTCCTTTGGGACTTATTAACAGGCCAAAGGCTATGCAAGACATACCTGCAGGTCCTCAATATACACAACAAACCACTTGAGTCATCTGTCCTGCAGTTTGTCTCCGATTAACAGACCCTTATCTTAGCATTCCTTTGTGTTGACTCCTAGTCTATTAGATAGATAACTCTTTCAGCCAATTCTCAGCCAAAGAATCTTTAAACCCACCTGGGACCTATGGGCCCTGCAGTTCAAGATGTCTCACCTTTTTGGGCCAAACCAATGTATGTTTTCCACATACTGACTTATGACCTTACCTGTAATTTCTGTCTTCCTAAAATGTATAAACCCCATCACGGAGATCCCACTTGCTCAAGGCTTCTTGGGTGTGGCTACAGGTCACAGTCCTCCAATTCAGCCCAGAATAAACCTCTTTAAATTCTTTTACAGGGCATGGCTTCTTTTCCATTGACAATGAGAAAACTGAGGGTGAAGGGAATTAGTAACTCATCCAAAAGGCCCAAGTGGGGCTGGAACCCAGGCTTTCAAACCCTGGTGGTCCCTCCCAGAGACAGAGGTTCAATGTTTTAGAACAGACCCAGGAGACCTCAACTTCTCTCTTTCGGGAACTGACAGACCAGCAGGCAGAAGATCAGTAAGGATGCAGTTTACCTGCCTGGCAGTGTCCATGCACGAGACCTGACGTTTACAGAGCACCCCAGCCAGCAACTGCAGGATCAGAAGGCTCCCTCCACCCAGACTCCACGGACGCCCTCATGACCAAGGGGATACACTAACCTTGAGAAAGGTGGCCATGAGAAAGGAGATCAGACAGACCTCATCATGCCCCTCCCCGATTAACACACCCAAAGCTAATCCAGACAAACAGGCAGGTCTTCAACATACACAACAAATATATGGCCAGTAGCTTGTCTCTGATTAACACACTTCCTTATCTTAAAACATTCCAAGCCTTTGGACAAAGCTTCACTTCTTAAACCAATTACAAATCAAAGAGTCTTTAAACCCTATATTCTAGCTCAGCACCCATAGTTCAGTGAGTAGGGCACCGGCCAGATACACTGATACACCGAGGCTGGCGGGTTTGAGCCTGGCCTGGGCCTGCTAAACAACAACGACAACTGCAACAAAAAAATAGCTGGGTGTTGTGGCGGGTGTCTATAGTCGCAGCTACTTGGGAAGTTGATGCAAGAAAATCACTTAAGCCCAAGAGTTTGAGGTTTCTGTGAGCTGTGACGCTGCAGCACTTTACCAAAGGTGACATAATCAGATTCTGTCTCCAAAAAAATTAAAAATAAATAAATAAACTCAATGTTCTGTAGCTCTGCCACCCCTTTGAGATGTCCCACCTTTTGGAGACAAACCTACGTATGCCTTCCATGCACTGATTTTTGACATAATAATAATTCCTATTTCCCTGAAATGCATAAAACTAAACTGTAATCCAACCATAGTGAGTCCATTGCTCAAGGCTTCTTGGGCATGGCTCTGGACCATGATCCTCAAATTCAGCTCAGAATAAACCTCTTTAAACTATTTTACAAAGTTGAGCTTCTTTTCCATTCACAACATGCTCTTCTCAAGCCCACACAGAACATTTACCGAGACAGACCACCTTCTAGACCAGAAAATACACCCTAACAAATTTAAATGAACGGAAATTATACCAAGTATGTTCTCAGACCACAATGGAATTAAACTAGAAATTAAAAACAGAAAAGATAGCTGGAAAAGCCCCCAAATATTAAAGATTAAACAATATATATGAGTCAAAGAAATCTCAAAAATAGTTTGGGAGTGAGACTGATTTGGGATCCAATCCTGGCTGTGCCTCCTCCTCCTGGCTGGCCTTGGACAAGTTCTAATTAACTTCTCGTAGCCTCATCTACTTTCTCAGCTAGGCAGCTGGGATAACCCCCCTCCCTCCCTCCCCAGATGGCTATGAGAAAAGGAGGTAAGGCCTGTAACACAATTAGCTCAGAGCCTGGTAGCCGTAGACCATTGGGGCAGTGTTCTGTCTGGCAACATTTCCCACATCCTAACTGTCCTAGAGAATGCAATAATACCCATCACCCTAGGTAGCCAACTCTGAGCCAGAGAAAGGCAGATGTGGCTACTAAATGCTGAACCTTCCCTCCCAGCTGGCAGTCATCTGCCTGGGCTGCCCCAACTGGCAGAACTCTGTCCATCCATCCCTGCCCACAGCAACTGCCACTGAACATACTGGCACCAAAGAGAGAGCTCTTCTTAGTCACAGAGTGTGGGATGACTCAAGTGTTAGATGATCGGGTAAAATCTTACCAGAGACTATGTGCAAGGGACTTCTACCACAAAGCTCACCAAACTTTGAGAAAAAGCAGGTCAGTCCACAGCCAGGCCTGTCATCTTCTTCTCAAGATTCTATTGCACAACAAACGAAAAAAGATGTTCCTGAGGCTTGAAAATATTGCACAAGGCTCTGACTCATTAAGACAGGTTATTGAAATTTGGAAATTATCAGAAATTCCAGCCACCACAACATGCCCTTAGGCTTCTGTGTGCACAAGGAGACATGATTCTCCTGTTTCAAGGGACCAGCTGCTGTCACGCGATGCTGTGGAGGATGCTTTTTATGAAATATGCTTACTCGACAACTTGTCCTAGAATCTAAAATAACAGGGTATCCTTAGACTCCTAAACCATTTTTTCCCCCCTTAAGAAATGACAAATCTTTCCTTGTGTGGAATTCCTAGAACATGGAAACAAACCAAACCAAGCATGGTCAAGAAGGTCCCAGGGCTTCTATAAACGGCCACCTCCTGCGGGTCACAGACTCCAGGGAGGGTGAACAAGATGACACCTGTAAAATCCCAGGCAGTTCAGACACTCGGTTGTTCAAGAGAAGTCACATGCTCATCAGATGAGACAGGCCACAATGGGGCCATCAGAGAGTGTCAGGCAAGGCAGCCTAGGGCCCATCTGCCCAGAGAGCGTTGTCCAACATATTAACTGACAAATTCTGAATCCTCCCAGACACAAGTCCCATGCCTCCCCCTTCTCTGTGAAACTGTCCTCACGCACTCACCAGCTTCCTCTCCAGGGACAGGAGAGCCTTCCAGCACCCTTCCCACTGACCTGACTCCCTCATCAGTGCCGGATGCTGATAACAGCAGTGATGACAGCTAATACTGACTGAATTCCAGTGACGCGCTGGGCTCAGTGCTAAGCACTTCAGGTAAGTAAGTCCTTTCCTCCTGCAGCCACCCCAAGAGATAGGTGTGTACATACTATTACTTCTGTTACTAGTCTACTGATGAGGAAAGTGAGACTTAGAGATTAAGTCACCTATAAGAAGCCACACATCCAGAAAGCAGTGATCTAACTCCAAAAGCCCAGCCCTTAAAGTAAGTTGGGCATTATATGACTTACTAGAAAAGCACCCTGAGATCTAGGGCCACCAAGCCTCACTCACCTGAGTCCCTCCACTTGGTACACCTGTGAGCACATAGCAGGAGTTCAATAAATGCTCTATAAGAATTTAGGAACAGCACTCATGTCACTGATTCCAAAAGTTGAACTCCACATCTTTCCGGCAATGACAGACACGCCTCTTCATTGCCACTTATTTCTGTCCTGAGGCACCTTCTCCTGGCTAATGTGCCCCTGTGGTTCTCCACACACATCACCCAGCAGTGCTGAGTTGCTCCAACTTCCGTGCTGCCTCTGGAGCCTTTCAGAAAACCATTCAGAATGGTTTTGATGCATCTCTCAGTGCATCTGTTACTAGCAAGTTCACCTCCCTCCCTCCCTGTCAATGGCAGACACATTGAAGAGGGAAAAGATGAACTGGTTCAGGGAAATCCCATTCTAGAAGCACCGAAAGCAGACGGCCTTGGGGGCGCCAGGAAGAGACAAGGGATGGGAGGCTCACTGAACCTCACCTCTTGGGGCTGGGGACATTACCCCATAGCCTCCCAGGGACTTTCAATGGCCAGTACAAAGATGAGGTACAAGGCAATCAGGTTTGAGATGGGTCACATCCATTCCATGCCAACTTTGGCTATAACCATCAATAATTGAAGAGGGAAAGGAAGCTCTTAAAGAAGCCAGCCCAGCCTTTAAAATAGGAATGAGGTGACACAACCTTCTCAGAGACTGGTTTCCTTATAAAAATCATAGACCATTCTGGGGTGGCACCTGTGCCTCAAGGAGTAGGGCGCTGGCCCCATATGCCAGAGGTGGTGGGTTCAAACCCAGCCCCAGCCAAAGAAAAGCCACACACACAAAAAAAGATATTTAAAAAATCATAGACCATTCTACTTAGAAGGGTCCAATCATCTGGTCCAATCTCCTCACTGCTGAAGCTCCAAGAGGTAGTGTGGGGGGGGTCACCTGGTCATGTAACAACTCAAGAGAGGGCAGGATCTGTTGTCAACTGTCCTTCCACCTCCCCTCCACCCCACCTGGCCTTCCAAGGGACCATCGACCACTGCCAAGCCTGACCAGAGGTATTTATTTACTAGAAGTATAAGCTCATGGAAAGTCTACCTCCTGAATCCAAGGCACAAACTCATCCAGGATCACTCAATGGACTCAGAATCCAGCCCCGTGGTGCTGGGTCTGCCAGGCCTCTGACCACAGTTAGCTCATGGATCCTGCCTTAATCGTTTACGGAATACTGTTATTTTAAGTTCTAATGTAACCTATTTACAGCTCTCCTGGACGCAATGAAGTAACTCAGACACTTGGTTTTTGATCCCGTTGAGTTCCTAATTTTACGAAACCTTAACATTTTAACTCTTTAGGAAAACCAACAGAGCAATAAAAGACGTCAGCCGACCAGAGCAAGCAAAACCTTGTAAACTGCTCAAAGACCTTCGAGTTTCCAAGTTTCAAATGACGAAAAGCTGGAGACTCACGAATGTTTCTACCAACTCTGCCCTAAAATGAAGCTCAGGTCCCCAGCACACATATTTTTTAAGTGACAAAAGGTATACTTGACTTGCCAGTAGTGGAAATTTCCCTCTAGCTAATGCTGTTCTTTAACAATGGAAAATGCAACCCCAGGGAAGGTGGGATTGTGTTTGCCCCCCGTTTGTGTTTAATATCAGCTCCCTGTGAGCAGGGTTTTGTTTTGGTCAACTCTGTCTCCCCCCAGCTCAACACAGTATCTGGCACTCAACTAACAATTATTTGTTCAAGGCACAACTTGAACTAAGGCAGACTATACAGACAGTCCAGGCCTCCAAGCAGTCAGCACACCAACAGTCTAAGCCTAGGGTTCTTGCAGGCTGCACTGGCACACCTTCAGAGTCTTTGGGGTCAGATCAGGACCAGGGGATCCCGAAAACCTCCAGGGGGTCGTTCCAGGTCCCCCTGCAGCTTACTGACCTCATAGCTTGTCTGGGCTACTGTGTGGGGTAGGATACGCTTTCCCAGAAGGAAGTACTAGAACAAGTGGACAAAGCTTCTGTTATTTGGGGAGTCTTTCTCAAGTCTCCTTCCCAGCTTCTTGCCCAGGCTCTTCCTGAGGTCTGTAACACTGCCTGGTCTTCAGAAGATTCGGGGATTCCTAAGGGCCCATCCTTCCTCAAGAGGAGTTTGTAGTCTGGGACTCTGGCTTGGAAACAGCATTACGTGGCCCCTCTGCTCTTCTTTGGGAAGGTTGCACTGATGGTAACAGGAGGCAACCTTACCCTCAGACTTCTGCACCTGTGCTGTTAAGAGCTGTGGTCTGTCCCATTTCATCCTAAAGCCATGGCCATCTGGAACACTGTTCATTTCAGCTATGAGCTGTGGCTTAGCAGGGGTTAGTTTACAATCTCTGTTGCTCTGTCAACAGCACAGCATGGTGGTTATGAGCAAGGCTCTGGAACCAGGGGGAGGATTCCAGACCCGAGCAAGTGCTGTGCAGGCCAGCCGTGACCCCAGAAGACTACAGCACTCACCTCACCTAATCCTTACGAGGATCAGATAAGTTAATGCATGCCTGGCACAGAACGTTAACAAAATATAAATTAGTCCTTACTACTATTATCCTATCCCTAATTTTAATTCCTTTTGTGGAGGAGTAATCTTCTGACAGGAGAGTGGGACATGGCAGGTCTTTGTTCTCTAATATAATTGCGTACTTTCCCATCCAAAGGCTGATGGTGCACTGATTTCTGACACAGATGATGTGCCTTCGTTTCCAGAACTGTGATTAGAGATGTTCTCTGAAGAGTTTTCATAAAACAGCTCACAGATGAAAGTGCTTTCCTTTGAACAGTGACACATTTCTCCACCTAAAGATCAACCATGACCCCAAAGTGCCAGTCACCTGCCTGGAGATGCCAGTTCTGATGACATTTCCTACCTCTGACCCCTGGTACACTGGGCTTCTTTCCAGGAATGTAGGAAATGCTTCTGGGTGGTCCAGATATACCCCCTTACAATCTTTAGAACCAGTTCCTGCCTCAGGGACTCTTTTCCCACATCTTTAAATGACTTGCTCCAACTTCAGTCCTCTGGTCTCAAAAAGGCCTCCCACATCCATGCCAGCTAAAATAGCTTTTCTGCCAACCTCTGAACCAGAGCCGTTGGCCAACACACCTCATAACAATGACGTCAAGTGACCTGCTTGTGGGCACCCAGCTGCTGACCCTCGAGGAGTTGGTCTAGACCAAATGAAGTCTGATGCTCTCAGGCCCATGTCCTCCAAGACACCTCTGGGAAGTCAAGGGCAGAATATAAGATGAGGAGAGAGGGGCACAGCAAAGTAATGCCTTCCACTAAGGTAAAACAGGATGGGGCTCACTTCAAGCACCTCCTGTTTTTCTTCATTCACTCTTCATTCACCCATCCACCCATATGTCTAGCAGGTGCCTATGTGCCAGGCAGACAGACAAACACATAAACAGTGTCAGACATACCACAAAGCCCAGTAAATATTTGCAATAGAAGGAGGGAAGGATAAAAAAGTCTTGTACCCTCGCTGTCCCTCCCTGTTTTCAAGGCCACCACGCTCACCCTTCTGAGGCTGTCCCCTCACTGGTGCACCCAGGGCCCACTGTGAGCCTGATGGCCAGTGCAGGACCTGTTCCTCTCTGCACAAGGACTTAGCCCAGCCAATTATTAAGGACTCTGCCAACTCCAAAGCTCATTAAATGACTTGCTTCACTGGCAATAAATTAGGCGGTTCTTGGAATGCCAGAAACTCAGGACCTCGTGCAGTGAGACTATAAACAGTAACACAGCTGGCTTGTTTTTGACAAAAATACACTTTCTTAATGTCATCACCTCACACCCAGACTATTGCAATAGCCTAACTTCCCACCCGAGTGCACTCTGCACTCCATCACTAGGTCCCTCCTACATGAGGCTGTCTCTGAGCAGTGTTGATTCATGAACATCTCCGTACATGGCACAGTCTGTCCTCTTCAGCCCTGGGACACTCGGCCACTAACCTTGGTCACTCCTGCTGCCTTTCCCAAATGTCTCCCAGCCACACCAATCTATTCACCACCTCCCAAACAAGTCTCAGGTTTTGCTCATGCTGTTCCCAACTCTGGGACGCACTTCCCAACTCTCTGGGAATTGGCCCTACCTGACCCTCTCCCACAGCCTTGGGCTGCAGCCCCGAGCTTCTGTCTGGGTTCAAATTCCAACTGAGTGACCTTAGGCAGTTCTTTAACATCAATTTCTCTATCTATAAAACAAGAATGAGAAGCAAGTGTGGCGACAAGTGTCTTTAATCCCAGCTACATGGAAGCTAAGACCAAAGGATCACATGAGCCCAGGAGTGTGCAGCCAGCCTGAGCAATAATAGTGAGACCCTATGTCTAAAAAATAAAAATAAATTCTAAAAAACTCTAACATGGAAGACAGCAGAAATTCCCTCCACTGAATGAGGGCACGCAGACTGGGTAATCCATAGCACTGTGTTATCACCAAGCCCATTCCTGAGTCTACTGATCACTGCTCCGCCAGATAACTGCACGCCTCCTCGGCTGAATTACCTTCAAGCTCTGGGCTCCAGCCTGCCTTAGTGAAATACACAATCTCCAGTTTCTCCCAATACCTTTCTGTCCCCTTCCTCTCCACGTGAGCCAAACTGCGCCAGGCCCTAGCTGGTCAGGCTGGACCACAGTACTGTAAAGAGAAACCTAGACCAGCCCCTCTGCGCTAGGCTCTCCCGGCGCTGTCCGCGCTGAAGAAACGGCAACGGCGCCCGGCTGCGGCCAAGTGCACTGCCAAGCACCGCTGGCCGCTGGCGGGTTCCTCCGCCGCCGGACTGGCCAAGACTGAACTCCGTATTGTTTTTCCACATAGCATCTCTGCCCGGACCTGAGAAGCATCTCTCCAAAAGGTCCCGAGAAATTTAGACAACTCGCCCTCTTCTCGCAAAACAGGTCGCCTTGACACAGAAAAGATGCCTACGGAGGAAAAGAGGCACCCTTCTTCCTCATCCCTAGCCCAGCCCCTTCTCCGCCTCTCCAGATTCCGGGATCCAAAACTCGGTTCAGCTTATTCAGAAAGAGCCACTTTCATTTTTGTGGGATTGGCTCACAACAAGAGAAGCAAGACAGGGCACAGCTAATGGCGAGTCTGGCGCACCGAGCCGGTCCCTGCCCGGGACACCGTCTGGGAAAGCAGGGGCGAGACAGGGCACACTGCTTCTTTCCGGAAAAGTTAAATCAAGTTTTCACAGCGAGAACCCATGATAAAGTGAATGCGTGGTTAAATGTAAAGGGGGAAGTGGAGCAGAGGAGAGAAAGCCACAGACAAATTCTTGTGGTCTCAGAGCCGCTCTGAGCAGGGCGCAGTTTCCCGTCCTGAGCTTCTCTCTTCCCTTTATGCCCGCGTTTCTATCGTATTCGTCCCCGGGTTCCCGGGTCCCCGCAGGGCACCCAGCGATGGGCCACCAAGCGGGACGCCCTGTCACTCCTGGGCTGCGGGGCAGAGCGCGCCAGCAACCCGCTGGGCGCAAACCTCGGTTGTGTGAGAACCTACGGAACGCTGCCACCCGGGACCCTGCCCGCCTCTGCCAGCAAGTGGGTGCTCTGAACCCCTCGCAACGTGGCCTGTCACACAGGGGAGGTCAGGGCTGGGACAGGGAGTCTGCGGAGTGCCCGCGCGCGGCGCGCCGCCGAGTACCTTGGCCGCAGGCGCCGCGCTGCAACACGATGACCGGCGGCTGGAGCAGCCTCTCGGAGCGCCGGCTGGCGGCGCGCAGCTGGCACAGGTTGGCGTAGGTGTTGGCATCGCTACCACACACCGGCTCGTTGCTGGCACACACGCAGGTGCCGGCCTGCGAGCGCCGCCGCACCGTGGCCGACGCGGGAACCCCGAAGGACACCACGCACTGCAGCCCCTCGCCGCACGGGCCCTCCTGCAGGCCGCACGCCGAGCCCTCGGGAGCGCCGCACACCTCGCAGCAGCCGCACGGGTCGCGGACACGGCCGCCCTCGCAGTGCGCCGGCGGCGGGGTACAGCGCGCCGGCTCGCAGCGCTCGGGGCACCCGGCGGCGGGCCCGGTGGCGGCCGGCGCCGAGCGGCCCGCCCGGGACAGCTGCGCCGAAGCGGACCCTGCCAGCAGCAGAAGGAACAGCGGAAGGAGCGCGGCGTGCGGGGACTGCATGGTGGCTCCGGCGGCGGCGAGCTGGACGAGGGCCGGAGAGCAGCGCCGGAGAGAGTGCGGGAGGGCCTCGGGGGCAGCTGGTGCGAGTGCGCGCGGCCGCGCGGCCCAGCCCATTGGCCTGGCGGCGGTGACGAGCCGCCTTGGGGACGGGCACGGCGCCCGGGAGGGGGGCCGGCCGGATGGCGGGTGGGGGCGGCTGGAGCGGGGACCGCCCGCGGCGGGGGCAGGGCGGGCACGCCCGGGCACAGCGGGGATCGCGAGCGCGGGCGGGGCGGGGCGGCGCGGGAGTCCGCCCTCTCGCGGGGCTCGGTGCTCGGTTTACGCGCCCACGTATTCGCCATCCGCGGGTGCTTTGGCCACGATTTGTGTCCTTAAAACTTAAAAGACGCTTTACAAATGGGAACCTGCGGCGGCCCCACTGTGGAGCGCCCGGGAAAGTTGCGGCACGTCCCCGATCTGGGGGCCCGCGGGGCAGGGCGTGCTGGGCCGGCCTCGGGAAGAAGGGGTCGCTGCCCAGACCTGCGTCGCAGCGGCGCCGCTCACCCAGGTCACGCGCTGGAGTTGACTCCTGTGCCCAGCACGCGAGGCGTGACCTTGGGTTCCGTGGGCCACACAGAGGCGGCGTCCACGAGTCTGGCAGAAAGCCTGCGCCCGGACCCACGGTGACGTGTAAAAGCAAAGAGTAGAAGTCACTAGAGTACAATCCTTAGTGTCTGATTCTTTTTAAAGTTGTTATCGGTGGTGTGCGTGCATGGACACGCGGGGAGTATCTCAGGAAGCCGCCTGGAGAAGCCAGTAACTGGCGCGGGTGGGGCGGTCTTCGTGGAGCCGGGCTTTATACTGCTTGAATTTTTCACCACGTGCTGATTATCTTAAAACTGTGTTGTCAAATAGGAGAACTCGCCTTTGATTTCCCACTGGAGAGTCTTCGGTGCGTCCTTTGGGCAGATGCGAGTGCAGGAGTCACCAGAAGAGGCGAGAGCGACCCCAGAGGTGGGTCTCCCTGGTGACCAGTCCCTGAGCCGCAGTCCTGGGCCGGGCTCCTGTTGGAGGACCGCGAGTAGGCGGCGTGCTACGCGCCCCAAGGCAGGTGGACAGGCCGCCGACCTTGGGATAGAGTAGCCGTGGGAGGGGGCTCGGGGATTATTTACCTCCCTGCTGTATTTGGTTTGTTCCCTTGTGCACATGTTCCTTTTCCAATTAAAACAGTTTAAGAAGTAAAATCTGGGGCCGAGAACAGTGGCTCACGCCTGTAATCTTAACACTCTGGGAGGCCGAGGTGGGTGGATCGCCTGAGCTCAGGAGTTGGAGACCAGCCTGAGCTAGAGGGAGACCCTGTCCGGGCATTGTGGTGGCCCCCTGTAGTCCCATTTACTCCAGAGGCTGAGGCAAGAGGAATGCTTAAGCCCAAGAGTTTGAGGTTGCTGTGAGCTGTGATATCATAGCACCCTACTGAGGGGGACAAAGTGAGAACTCATCTTAAAAAAAAAAAAAAAAAAAGTAAAATCTAAATACTTTTAGCCCCCCTCAAAGCACCTTCCTCGTTTGTATCCAGGGTCCAGAGAGTTCCCTCAGACCAAGGGGAGGGAAATGGAGGCCAAGTAGCCTGGGTAAGCCAGAAGTCATGGCCGTGGGAGGGGAACTTTGACCCAGATTTCACTCACCCCAGGATCCCAGAGAGGCAGACACCTCTGCTGGTTGGATGTTTCTGGTTAGCTGTGATTAACCAAAGGGGGTGCAGGGAAGAAAGGGAATATTTAGCCAAGTCCACCAACAAAGAAAAAGCCTCTCCCCTGTCCATGGAAAAGAAGACATACTTAGTAAAAATAATTTAAAGAGGTTTATTCTAAGCCAAACTTGAGGGCCATGACCAGAGCCACTGCCAAGAAGCCCTTGAGTAGGTGGGTGGGGCTGGAGGGTTACAGTTTAGTTTTAAACATTTTAGGGAGATGGGAATTACAGGTGACATCATAAATCATACATGGAAAACATACATTGGTTTGGGCCAAAAAGGTGAGACAACTTGAAGTAGGGTCTTACAGGTTATAGGTGGGCTTAAAAATTATTTAGCTGGCAATTGGCTGAAAGAGTTAAAGTTTGTCTAAAAGACCAGGAGTCAGTGAAAAGGAATGCTTAAAATAAAGGGTCTGTTAATCAGAGACAAAGAACCTGACAGATTCTAGTGGTTTGTTGTACATTGAGGACCTGCAGGCAGGTAGGTCTGCATAGCTGTAGGCCTGTTAGTGAGTCACAGAGGAAATCTCTAAGAAGGGGAGGGGGGGGTGATGAGGCATGTTTCATCTCCGTTCTCCTGGCTAAACTCAGTTTTAGGGATTCCATTGGCTAAGAGGGAGTCCAGTCAGCTGCCTGGGGGAGCCTTAAGATTTTATTTTAGTTCACCCCTTACTGTAATCCAAGGGCACATGGTTATGAAGATACTGGTGGCAGCTTCTTTTTGTCCAATTCCCTCATTTTATGGATGAGAAAACCGAGGACCTGAAATGGTACAGGACCACACCACAAGTTAAAGAGAGACAGAGCCTGAGCACCTTCAGAACTGGCTCTGCCCGCAAGCCCGTCTTCCAGTCCCTAGCCAAGTGGCCGGCCTGCAGGGTGAACTCCACAACCAAAAACAGTGTGGCCTCCACTCTCCCACCGCTTTGCAGGAGCTGGGGGAGTCTCTAAGCTCCTCCCCTGTCAGAGAATTAAGTCCCTGGGATCCCACTGAGTCACCATCACAGTCTCACCCCATTCTCTACCCCTTCCCCCAGTGCTGAATAACTTGCATTTTCTAGAAGGTAATTTCCTGCCTAAAGTCTGTATGCCTTTGTTCACCATCTTTCCTCTGCCTGAAGCAGCCTTCCTCCCTGCCAGTGTGGGCTAGTGTGACCTAGTAAAGTGGGCAGAAGCTGTGTCATGTGAGGGACTTGGGTTTATACCCCATGTCTGGCCCTTAACTCTGTGACTCCAGGCAAGTTGTTTAAGGACCTTGAGGAGCTTCCCCAGGAAAATGGGAATGACAGCACATCTCCTGGAGTGACTAAGCCAGCGGTTAGTATTAAAGGGTTGCGGCCCGGAAGGTTGAGAACCACAGGACTAAGCTAAGTCTGATATGCCAGGTGCGAGGTTCCCTTTATTCAGTGTTCGTCCCAGTCCTGTCTGGCACAGTCCTTCTCCATCCTCATGTCCCCACTTAGTGCCATTGCCTCTGCCTTTCACCCCCTGTGCCACTGGTCCTGGCTTCATCACCTCCTCCCCAGGGCAGGGGCCCTGTGCTCCTCACTGCCGAGTGCCCCCATGTTAGCACAGTGCCCTGGCACCCAGCACACCCTCAGGAAGAGTCTGCTGAGCTGCAGCCGCTCCTGTTTTGGGCATCTGTGACTAGGAAGCCCAGCCGTGGGGGTTGAATGTTGGTTCTTCCAGAGAAGAAAGACGGTAACGCCCTGGGAGCTTCATCAGGAGAGTCAACAGAGGGAGGACAGGAGGCCCACGTGGTATCAAGAAGCAGATTTGCAGCACCCGATGCTTTAGATTAGGGGTCCTCAAACTACAGCCCGCAGGCCACATGAGGCGGTGTGATTGTATTTGTTCCCGTTTTGTTTTTTGTTTTTTATTTTTTTCAAAATAAGATATGTGCAGTGTGCATAGGAATTTGTTCATAGTTGTTTTTTTTTTAAACTATAGTCCGGCCCTCCAACGTTCTAAGGGACAGTGAACTGGGCCCCTGTTTAAAAAGTTTGAGGACTGCTGCAAGACCAAGCTGGGGCATTGAACAGTATGCTCACATGATCACCTCCCAGCTGCAAGTATGGCTCACCCACGTGCTCTGACCCTGACAATCAGCAAACTCTTTTTTTTTTGAGACAGAGTCTCACCAGGTCACCCTTAGTAGAGTGCTGTGGCATCATAGCTCACAGCAATCTCAAACTCTTGGGTTCAAGTGATTCTCTTGCCTCAGCCTCCCAAGTAGCTGGGACTACAGGCGCCCACCACAATGCCCAGCTATTTTTGTGGTCATGATTGTTGTTGTTTTGTTATTATCATTGATGTTCATCAGGCTCTGGCTGGGTTTGAACCCATCAGCCCCGGTGCATGTGGCCAATGCCCTAACCACTGAGCTACGGGAGATACCGAAAAATAAATGTGCCACTGGAAGGGCTGTGGGAGCTGTGAATAGTCCACATGGGAGGATGTCGTGTGTGCATGCCTGCGTCCATCTGTGAGCACATATAGAAGCAAACAGAATAAATGCAGTTGGAACTTGTCACCGTGGGCCCCTCACCGGCCTTGCCTCAGCCCTGACATTTCCGTGTCTAGACATAACGCTTTTAGTGTGAAAGGGTGTTGCTCTTTCTCTCTTTGAGGTTCTTCCCATCTGCTGCCATTTATAAAGACAGCTTCTTAAAAGACGCATTTTTTTTTTTTTGATACATCATGAAAACTCATTTCTCACTCACCAAGTCTTGGCACAGTTTCCTAGAGAGGATTTTTCCAGAGAAAAGGGGCCAGTTCTTAAGCCAAACAGGCAAGTTCCCTACCGTCCTTTCTCTCTGCAGCCCTCATTTTCGGTATTAAAGCTTTAATTTTGAACAGAGTCAAGTCTATTCATGAATAATGAACAATGAAACACAGCAGCTGCCAAAGCTTTAATCAGGAAATGAGGCTGCTGAATTGGAACAGAGCAACCATGTTTGTTGCCCAGTAGGAGAAAGATTTCCCACTTGGGGCCTATATTCTCCCAAATGTTCAAAGGACTTAGTGCTCAGGGGCTCATATTGCCCTTCCTAATTCACAGGACCTAAAATCCAAGCTGGTATTGATGATTTTGATTCTTCCTATAGCCTCACCCCTTCCCTCCCCTACTCAGTGATTTCTAGGGGCTCTCAGTCCCAGTAAAATGAAGCCTGAGCTTCTTTCCTTGACCTCCAAAGTCCCCATCCCCTCTGGTTCTAGGGCAGCGAACTTCCATCCCACCCATCCATCTCCCATAGCACTAGAACCCTGGCTGAGGTCGTGCCTGCAGATAACAGGCGACTTCTGAGCTGGTTTGGCTTCCTCTTCTCTGAGCACTGGGCCCAGTCTGCTCCTGTCCTCTCCAACACCCCAGCATCAGAAGGTCAGAAGCTCCTTTGACAGCAAGCACACCCTGATGACAGCCCATGTTGGTTTAGTTCAGTTTAGTTTGAAAGAAACTTTCTGAGCATCAACCATGGGCTGGACACTCTTCCAGATACTAGAGATGCAGTGTTGAATGACTGCAAGGAACTTTGTCCCCATCGTGCTCAAAGTCTAGAATTTTCTATGATGATGGAAATGTTCTCTAAGTAACTGTATGTGACTACTGAGCATTTGAAGGGCTATCAAGTGCAAACAAGGAACTGAATTTTACTTTGATTTGGTTTTAATTAATTTAAATTTAAATAGCTATGTGAGTGCACCCCATGGACCAGGTGAAGCTAGAGGCTATCACACCAAGGGGTAGGTAAGAAAACAAATGCAGAGTAACCAGAGGGAATCCACTGAGGGGGAAGGTTAATGGGGAGAATTTCTCCAGGTAAGCAGAGCCAGGAAGTGCAGGTCAGGGTGCATACTATGAGTCCACCCAGGTGGGGAGATTTCAACCTGATCAGAGTGTAAGGCTTGGGGGGGGGCGGGGTTTGGGGGAGCCCACTGTCACCCTGAGGAATTTGGACCTCACTCTGGTGCTGATGAGAAGTTCCAGTAAGCTTTTAAGAAGATGTGCTTTGGCAGAATCACCTTGCTTGGTATGGATGACAGATTGGAAAACAAAATGGATTCAGTAACATGCATTTTGAATTATAGATACATTATTAATATTATATTTTAGCTTGAGGAACACTTTGAATGAAATTGAAGATGCAGTTAATATAACCCAATAGGTTAAGAAGTAAGGAGATTCTATTAGCTTTATAACAATTCATTCCAGTATGACCTTTTCAATGCAAAGCCCTCCTTCAAAAATTGTGCAAAGGCAAGGATGTTTAAAATATTTTTGAGAACTTCTGAAGCACTTTAGATGTACCATAGTACCATTTCTAATATCAAATCAAAAAACTTTCATGTCCATTAAAGAAGGACCCCTAAAACCAATCCCAGGCCTGGCTTACTAGTCTATGGTTCCTTTCAAGCCTTTAACTTCCATATCTTTTTAAGATCTATAATTCAGAGCTTTCATTAATTTACGCTAATCTTTCCTCTAAATCAACTGCCTAAGCAATTCATGTTTGCATGTATTGGCTCCTTCCAACATATTTGCTTTAGAAAATTAAAAGAGCATACCATATGACAAGATTTTTCACTCTCAATAATGAAATATCAGACAGACATAAGTTTAAATCAAACCTCGAGCAGCTACCAAAGTATGACGAATGCCTTGTCAATGTTCTGTTATTCCAGAGCAGCCCAAAAAGCTGAGCAAACACATTTAGAACGTGCTGCCTATTAGGAAAAATTGCTTGACTTTAAGGAAATTACAAGCCAGAATTATAAAACTGTGCTAGGAAAAAAATACTTTGCTAAAGAGTGGGAGGGGCTTCAATCTTTGAGCTAGTCTGTTGTCTAAGTAGGCAGTACAGTAAGTGCAAAGGGCCAAAGTTCCGCAAGCATTTAAAAAGTATGTACCAAGCTTTGGCAACATGGTCTCTAAAGTGCCTAAATGTCCAAGTTTTAAATTAAAGCTGCTTGACCTAGAAGGTCAAGATTCTTAATCTACAAACTTGCATTGTTATTTTCTTACAAATACAGCCAAGTTTTTTTTTTATCTCTCCAAATGAGTGGCAACAATGAGTAATGGAAAGCTGTGAGAATATTAAAAGAATGATAACAGTTCTCCTAATGCGTGCTCTGAAAACCCAGAGAAGCAGCTGCCAGCTGAGGTTTCCATGTCCTTCAGTAAACCCTGAGCCCTGTCCACCTGCTTGAGGTCCACTCACATGGCCTTCCACGGGCTTTGGGTTTCCACTCACCCAGGCACATGCTCTTACCTAGAGCATCCACCTGGTTCCTCTGTCTGCTTATGGCAGGTGCAGTGGGAAGAAATGTACTTACTGATGCTCCTGACTCACTAGCTATACAGAACACATCCTGCGAATGACTGGGGCCAGAGGAGGGCCTCCACATGCCCCGTGGTTCTCAAACCAGGGCATGCATCAGATGCACCTGGGGGGCTGGTTAAAATGCAGATGTGGCTGCTCCCCCCAGACTTTCTGATTCAGCAGAACTGAGGTAAGGCCTGAGAATTTGTATTTCTTATGAGTTTCAGGTGGTGCTGAGGCTGCTTGGGAGGTGGAGTAGGAGGCAACTAGCCTAAGAAGGGCTTGGCCAGTGAGACCCCAGAGCCAAGTCTCAGAGAGAGTCGGGACTATGGCAAGGCAAGCAGAGCAGGGACAGTCACACTCTTGCTTGTTGACTGTGGAGGAGCTGGGCCTTATTTAGGGGCTGAGAAAGATGTGGCCAGATCTTTGCATTGGAAAGACCCCCAGGAAGCTGGTTTGAGGGCGAGTTGGGAAGGAGAAAGTATTGGGAGGCAGATTTTAGCAAGAAAGAAGGGGCTTCAGCGTGGATTTTAGCCGCTGAGACCATGGAGTGCCATGGACAGTTTGCCCTTGCCTCTAGACACCTCCCTTGCCCCCATCCCAGGGTCCAGCCTCTCTCAGGGCGGAAGTAAAGGGCACACATGCCCCTCAGAGGACGGGCGCTTCATCCAGGCCCTCTTCTGTCCTCCTCCTCAGCTGCAAGGGGTCCTGGCTACAGAAGGTGCAGCCTGCTGGGGTAGAGGCATGGCGTGGTGACAATGGTGTTGTCTCCTTCCCAAGCAACGGCCTGTCTCTCAGCCAGGAGAGCCATCTTTTCCTAAGCCACACAAAATTGCCTCAGGTACCAGGATACCCTGACAACTTCCCCTAGATCATTGGTTGATCTTGGAGAGGGTCCTTCTTTCCTCATCTGGTAGAGGAAGCCACTGAGGCTCCCAGTGTCCACTAGAATTATCTGTGGAGCTTTTAAAAATGCTGATATCCAGGGAACTGGCAAAACTTGGTTAAATTCAGCAGATTATATGTTGAATAGATGTTGATTTGGGGGGTTTGATCATGTTACTGTGTTTGCATAAGAGAAAGTTTTCTGGGTTTTTTTTTCTTTTTACAAACACTGAGTGCTTACAATGAAAGGACCTGACTGTAACTCACATGGTATAAATGTTTCAGAGAACAAGACTGATGTAACCATTGTGGTAAAGTTAACATTTGGGGAATCTGGGTTAAGGGCAAATGGGAGTTTTGTACTCTTTTTGCAACTTTTCTCTAAACCTAAAGTTATTTCAGAATAAAAACATTTTTAAAAAACAAAAAAAATTATTCCAGATCAACTGAATCAAAAACTCTGGGGGCCCCAGTGAACATGTGAGAAGATGCTCTGCATCAGTAGTCATCAGCAAATCAACAACAAAACCAGCATGAGATACCATTTCACATGCACCAGGGTAGCCAGAAACAAAAAGTCAGATGGTAACAAGCGTTGGCAAGGACGTGGCAAAACTGGAATCCTCGTACACTGCTGTTGGCAAAGTAAAATGGTGCAGCCACGCGGAAAAACAGCCTGGTAGTTCTTCAAAATACTAAACAAAGAGTTAACAAATGACCTGGATTCCCTATCTTAGATATCTATCTATCTATCGCCATCTATCGTATCTATCCACCTGTGTGTCTTGGGCACATATAGATATGAACAAAGAATACCAAAAATACGTATACACAGTTTGAGAAAGGAAAAAACTGTGTTAAAATTGTAATACTAGGCTCGGCACCCAAGGTGGCTCAGTGGTTAAGGCACCAGCCACATGCACTGGGGCTGGTGGGTTTAAACCCGGCCAGGGCCTGCTAAACAACAATGACAACAATAACAACAACAACAAAAAATTGCTGGGTGTTGTGGCAGGCACCTGTAATCTCAGCTACTGGGAGGCTGAAACAAGAGAATCGCTTAAGCCTAAGACTTTGAGTTTGTTGTGAGATTATGACAACCATGGCACTCTATCAGGGGCGACATAGTAGGACTCTCTGTCAAATAAATTGTAATACTAAAATAATCAATAACATTTGTTATTTTGCATATTGTATCTCTTGGGAGGTTTCGTGTGTGTGTGTGTGATTTTTTTTTTTTTTTTTTGAAACAGAGTCTTACTCCGTGGCCCTGGGTAGATAGAGTGCTGCAGCAGCATCATAGCTCACAGCAATCTCACACTCTGGGGCTCCAGCAATCCTCTTGCCTCAGCCTCCTAAGGAGATGAGACTACAGGCACCCACCACAATACCTGTCTAGTTTTTTCTATTTTTAGTAGAGATGGGGTCTCACTCTTGCTCAGTTCTCAAACTCCTGAGCTCAAGTAATCCACCACCATGGCCTCCCAGAGTGCTTGGATTACAGGCATGAGCCACTGAGCCTGTGTATATTCTATCTCTTATAATTGCAGAGGTCAAAGGTGATGGGAGTATTACAATTTTAATACAGTTCTTTTTTTTTTTTTTTTTTTTTGAGACAAGAGTCTCATTGCCGCCCTGGGTAGTATACCATGGTGTCATCGCTCAGAGCAACCTCAAACTCCTGGGCTCAAGCCATCCTCTTGCCTCAGCCTCCAAGTAGCTAGAACTATAGGTGCCCATACCATGCCCAGCTAGTTTTTAGTAGAGGTGGGGTCTCACTCTTGCTCAGGCTGGTCTCAAACTCCTGAGCTCAGGAGATCTACCCACTTTGGCCTCCCAAAGTACTAGGATGACAGGCATGAGCTGCCGTGCCTAGCAGTTTTTTCTTTTCTTAAAATGGATATATAAAGTTTTGGCACGCTCTGTATATACATCTACATATACCCAAGAGAAATGAAAACATATGCTTATTCAGAAACTCATACACCAATGTTCATAGCAGCATTATTCATAAAAGCCAAAGGGTGGAAATGATGCAAGTTTCCATCAAGCGATGAACAGACAAACCAATGTATCACATCCACAGGGTGAAATACTATTCACCCATGCGGAGAATGAAGTACGGGTACACAGCACAACACGGATGAGCCCGGGAAGTATTACACTAAATACAAGAAGCCAGAAAAAAGGCCACATGTTATATGATTCCATTCACAAGAAATGTGTAGAACAGGGAAATCCACAGAAACAGAAAGTCGGTCCATGGTGGTTTAGGGAGGAGGGAGTGAGGATGAGGGGACAGGATAGCTAAAGACTATGGGGTGAAACGTCTTAAAATTGTGTCGATGATTGTACCTCTCTATGACTATATTAAAAACCACTGAATTATACATCTTAAATGGGTGAATTGTATTTGAATTATATATCAATTAAATTGTTTTTTAAGACTCGGGTTGTGTGTGTGAGAGAGAGAGGAGAGGGGAGGGCCTGGGCCTCCCTAATGTCTCCAATGTGAAGAGCCCTCAGGGACTCCAATGAGCGCAGGGCTGAGAACCACAGAAAGGTGGTGTCTTTGTACTGATGGTATGTGGATACATGTTTAAACCATCCGGTTAGTCTACAGCCAGGGTAATGTCCTTAGAGGTCTACAGTTGAGCAACACTGGGAACTTTCCTTGTCTAACCCATAATCATTATCTAATCAGCCAGTCTGTGTCCAGATGAACCTCCATGTTGTCCTCCCTGCAGGCTGGGAGTTGCCTGGCACCGAAGCCTGCCCTGCCCACTGGGCCCGGACAGTGCCAACCACATAGCAGGCATAGTTTTGTGTTTGGGGGTATTAAACAGATGCTTGCGACAGCAGCCAGGTCTGACATGAAAGTAATACATTTCTATCTTTAATTTACTTTCTTCCCTTGAAGTCCATTTTTGATGTGACTTTCAGCTGTCAGCTGTCTGCACTCCCAGATGGGGCAATGGCCTGGCACCAGCACAGCAATATCCCTGATGAATCATGGCCGAGGTACTTTTCCACTGGGCCAGCCGCCACAGCCCCTTCTCCATCCTTTGTGAGAACCCTGCCACCTTGCACTGGAGACGCTCGGTGTCTCTTGCACTGGCCTCCAACCCTCATGAGCAATTTCTGGAAGCTTAAGCCTAGCCCAGCTCCTGGCACCCAGTTTTGAAATTAACTCTCTATTCTTTTAAAAAGAATCATCTCCACTTGGAGAAATCAGACCTGAAAGTCGAGTCTCTGCATTCTCATCTGCCTTCTTTTCACAAAGACCTGCAACTTGGGAAAGGGGAGGGAGAAATAGCCCTGAGCTTCAGGAAGACCAAGCCCTGCCACTGTGATGATTCCAAGGAAATCGAGGAAATCCTCACTAAGGGCTGACCTTCCCTGGTTTGAGATTTAAAAGGAAATCAGGTCCCCCGGGGAATGCTTTTACACTCAGCAAGAAATGCAGATTATAAAACTGCATTCTGTTGCTCATGAATGTTTACTAAAGTCATGTTCAGACTCCAGCCTGAAGGAGCTGAGCCCCTGGGTGGAGGGGATAGCTGACATTTTCTGTCTTTTATTTTCTGCACAGGCCATTAATACTGGGGGAGATGAACCACTGAAATAGAAGGAAGAAAAGGTAACGAAAGCCAGAGCCTCTTCCTGCTGTGGCCTTGCCCGTTGCTGCCGGGCCATGCTGTCCTCGAGGCAGGGGCTCTGTCTCTGACACCCAACCCGACACCGGGCCCAGCTCCTTCCTGTGGTCACTCCTTGCTCCTCATACCTTCAAACTCCACCTCTCTCGCCTCTGGGCTCAGCATCTGGGCTGTGCCCTCCCTTTATGAATGCCATCCATGACTTCCTTCTGGGAGATGGCCACACACTTAGACCCGGTGATTACAAAAAGCTTATTCCAGATGTGTATTTCTTTGACATTGTAAAAAGAGAATGATTTTCCACACTTTGTAAACCCCCTGCCCCCTGAACATCTGTACATCTTTTTACAAAGCGCCTTTCAGTCTTTAGAAAGCTCCTTGAGTATCTGGACATGTCTTATTTGCCCCCTCTATTTCCAGTGTCACCTCTCCCAGTCCTCATGGCCAGCACTTCTGTTTCCTGGCACAGAGAAACAGCCTTGCAAACCCTCGATACAGGAGCAACTCCCAGGACACTTTTAAAGATGGTGTTCAGATATTACAACATACTTTGACAAGAACGAGGACAGTTTGGTATTGGTAAACAGGATAATGGAATAGATGGGACCCAAAGCCAACTCACTCGCCTACAGTCACCTGATTTAACAAAGACAAAGCTATAATTCAATAGGAAAAGGATAGCCTTTTCAATAAATGGTGCTGGATCAACTGGCTTTTCATGTGCAGAAAAAAATGAACATACATACACAAGATATAAAAGTTAGTTCGAAGTGGTTATAGACACAAATCTGAAAAGCCAAAACAATAAAGTGTCCTGGAGAAAAAGGGTCCAGAGAGGAGAATAGCTGTATGACCTTGGGATAGGCAGGAGAACTCATCCCCAGAATATAAAAACCACTAAAAAAAAATTGATAATTATGACAATTAAAATAAAGACTTTACGTTCATCAAAAATGAAAAGGTTGGCTGAGCGCCTATCGCTCAGCAGCTAGGGTGCCAGCCACGTACACTGGGGCTGGCAGGATCCAAGCTGGCCTGGGCTGCCAAACAACAATAACAACTACAACAACAACAAAAATATAGTCATATGTTGTGGCAGGCCCCTGTAGTCCCAGCTACTTGGGAGGCTGAGGCAAGAGAATCACTTAAGCCTAAGAGTTTGAGGTTGCCGTGAGCTGTGATGCCACAGCACTCTACTGAGGGCAACATAGTGAGACTCTGTCTCAAAAAAAATTGAAAAGGTTAACAAACCATCAATTACACTTGTGTCCAGAATATTCAACTCAATTCAAAGAGAAAAAGGCAAATAACACACTCAGAAAAAAGTAGGCAAAACACTACACACAAAAGAAATATAGGCAGGGCACAGTTGCTCATGTCTGTAATCCTAGCACTTTGTGAGGCCAGGTCACTTGAGGTCAGGAGTTTGAAACCAGCCAGAGCAAGAGTGAAACCTTGTCTCCATAAAAAATTTAAAAATTAGCTGGGCATTGTGGTGAGTACCTGAAGTCCCAATTACTGAGGAGGCTGAAGCAGGAGGATCACTTGAGCTTAGGAGTTTGAGGTTGCTTTGAGCTATGATGATGTCAGTGTGCTCCAGCCCAGGTAATAGAGCAAGACCCTATCTCAAAAAGAAAGGGGTAGCACCTGTGGCTCAGTGGGTAGGGCACTGGCCCCATACATCGAGGGTGGCGGGTTCGAACCCAGCCCCTGCCAAACTGCAACAAAAAATAGCCAGGCGTTGTGGCGGGCATCTGTAGTCCCAGCTACTCAGGAGGCTGAGGCAAGAGAATTGCCTAAGCATAGGAGTTGGAGGTTGCTGTGAGCTGTAATGCCATGGCACTCTACCGAGGGGCGATAAAGAAAAAAAAAAAAAAAAGAAGGAATCTTCTTCTTTTAAGAAGGTGTCTCTTAAAAAAAAAAAAAAAGGGCAGCGCCTGTGGCTCAGTCGGTAGGGCGCCGGCCCCATATACCGAGGGTGGCGGGTTCAGGCCCGGCCTGGGCCAAACTGCAACCAGAAAATAGCCGGGCGTTGTGGCGGGCGCCTGTAGTCCCAGCTACTCGGGAGGCTGAGGCAAGAGAATCGCCTTAAGCCCAGGAGTTGGAGGTTGCTGTGAGCTGTGTGAACGGCACTCTACCGAGGGCCATAAAGTGAGACTCTGTCTCTACAAAAAAAAAAAAAAAAATGAAGGTATACAAATGGCCAGTGACATCATCAGGAAAATGTAAATTAAAATGACAATGAAACACACCCACAAGATTGGCTAAAATTAAAAAAGCAAAAAAACTTAAACCCTAAGGCAGGCAGAATTCTGATGTGATCTCCAAGATGTCCACCCTTGGAGTGTACGCCCCAGGTGCCTTGAGTGTGAGCAGCATCAGTGGATATGCAGATGTCACTTCCGTTACTTCACATGCTAAAGATGGTGGGATTTTGTACTGCATAATTAAAGTCTCTACATTATTTTGACTTTTGAGTTGGTCAAAAGGCATGGTACCCTGGCTCGGCCTGACCTTGTCAGGTAACCCCTTTAACAGACAGCTCAGGCCCGCCCTGAGCTTAGACAGATTTTCTTGCTGTCCTTCAAGATGCAAGCTGCCCTGAATTCTTTCTTCGGCTGCCCAGAAATGAATTTGGCCAGCAATGGCGTGAACTGCACTAGAGCTCCCACGAGCTCCCCATCCCATACTGCCTTCCCACAGGTCATTTATGCCTGGTAGGGGCACAGGAGCTAAAGTCTCTGCCCCCTCCGGACAGGCCTTGTCTGTCAGTCTTTCATTGCCTCTCCCAACACCTTACGCAGAGCCTGGCACATGGCACGGACTCAGCACATTTTAAGTTTATTTATTTAGACCTGTTCCTTAAAGTTGAAATCCAAAATCAGTGGCCCCTAAATTCAACAAAAAGGTTTATGTGACACCCCGGTGCTTTTATTGCCCATTTCTACACAAGAAAACATTGGTTGTTTGTGGCCATCTCAAACGAAATACAGTGTTTCTGAGTTAAAATTTTCACCTGAAGTTTTAAAAAAATCTGATAGCTATTTTGCAATTTTGTTGTTAAGGAGTAGATTGCATTGTTCAAATATTCATTGTCCTCCCTATAGAGAATTATGCTAGGTTAAACCATATTCAATTTAGATATTCAATATAATTTTTTTCTGAGACACAGTCTCACTGTGTTGCCCTCGGTAGAGTGCCATCGTATCATAGCTCACAGCAACCTCAAACTTTTGGACTTAAGCGATTCTCTTACCTCAGCCTCCCGAGTAACTGGGACTACAGGTGCCTGCCACAACCCCTGCTATATTTTTGTTATTGTTGCTGCAGTTGTCATTGTTGTTCTAGCTGGCCCGGGTCAGGTTCGAACCTGCCAGCCTGGGTATATGTGGCTGGTGCTCTACCCACTGAGCCATGGGCACCACCAATATTCAATAATTTTTGACCTAATAAAATGACAATCTCATATGGTTCGAGCTAATATTTCCCTGCTCCTTTGATGGCTACTTTGACTATGTCATTTTCCTTCTAGGCAATAAAACACAAGCTTGTTGCTTCTGAACAAAGTGTTAGGAGTGATCGCATGTTAGCCAGCATATGTTTTTCTTCTGCCGTGGCCACTAGATATTTTCCAGATAGAGGCTGTTTAATTTGCTTGGGTCCCAGGGTGAAAATGACGAACAACAGAGCCACGGCCGATCCCCAATGGACATAAAGCATAGTTGATCAATAAACCTGTATGATCAGTAAACCTTTGACATTGTTGTTACTGCAGCATAACCTAGTATGTTCTATCAACTTGTTCTCTTTCAGTCTACCTTACAATAGAGGTAATTGTGGCTGCCTCACTTATATCCCAGAGTTCAGCAAAGTATCTCATCTCACTCTTCTATAAGAAGCCCTTGCATAATACTGATTGAATTTAATTAAGCACAGTATTTCTTCTGCTGGGGAAAAATAGAAAAAACTGGTTGAACTCAAAGACACTTTGTTGATGTGCACTTATTAATATGCATTCTACTTTAAGCCTAAGGACAAGAATCAACTGTGAGCCAAGCCATATTATGTCAGCAAAAATGCCAGAACAATTAGGCTCCTTGAAAGTCAGCATGTTGTTGTTTCCAAAATCAGAATGAAATTCAGTTCTCGGCACCTATCACTCCAAGCAGGAAGATGGCTTCAAACACAGGAAGCAAGAGGTAAGCTAGAACTAGACCATGCTACGCTTTCATAGACCAAGAGCTGCCAAGCGGTGGAAACCTGTCTATGGAAAACTATCAGAGCTTTTTATGCAGGGGAGCACCCATTTGATATTTTAAATGTTGTGACAGCTTATTGGCTAGAAAATAGACTATAGGGAGGCATGAGTAAAAACAGGGATGGAATAAAAGATTTTCTCAGAAATCATAAATTACCAATTTTGACAAAAGAAAACATCTTAAGTAAACCAGTATCTATGAAGAAAAAGAAACATTTATTAAAAACACACAAACAAAAATCACTTTCAAAAAGGTTTTGAAGCCAAAAGTTTTTATGGTTGAATTCTTTGAAACTTCAAGTAAGCAGATAATTTCATGTTCTTTCAACTGAAATAGACCACAGAAGAAAATGACGAATTTTCCAATTCATTTCATAAATCCGAATGCTAAAACTTACCAAAAATGGCATCCCTTCTCCTCCTGCAAAAAACAAAAAATTTACCAATCACAATAATTTATGGGTACAGGCACGGAACTACTAAAGATAATATAAGTACATCCACTTGGTGTTATGTTAAGGAATAAAATACAAATGAAATAATTGTATAGTATTAACACTTATATTAATATACTTTTCACATCATCTCATAAATTGCCAAAAAGTATCTAATATGCAATTCCTAAAGACAAAAAACATTTTTGGTGAACTAATAAGAAACTCCCTTCCCATGATAATGAATATCTTAATGGCCTTCATCATACAAAATAAAAAAACATCAGAGATGGGCGGCGCCTGTGGCTCAGTCGGTAAGGTGCCGGCCCCATATACCGAGGCGGGTTCAAACCCAGCCCCAGCCAAACTGCAACCAAAAAATAGCCGGGCGTTGTGGCGGGCGCCTGTAGTCCCAGCTACTCAGGAGACTGAGGCAGGAGAATCGCTTAAGCCCAGGAGTTGGAGGTTGCTGTGAGCTGTGTGAGGCCACAGCACTCTACCGAGGGCCATAATGTGAGACTCTGTCTCTACAAAAAAAAAAAAAAAAAAAACATCAGAGACATTCCCATTAATATACGGACTGCCTAGTGGTAGAAATTCTGGCCAATTCAATAAGAAAAAGAAAAACCAAAAATAAAAATGGTAAAGAAGGAGGTAATAGGGTCATTTATTGCAGATGACATTATTGTATTACTAAAAACACAACATAATTCATTTAAAAAACTAATAATTCAGTATGGTGCCTAGTTTAAAAAATTAATTTATACAAGCATTAGCTTCCCTATGGACCAGCAATAAGAAGTTAAAATAATAGGGAAAAAACATTCAAAGAACCAAAAATATAAATAGAAAAATTAAAAATAATAAAAAATATAAATAAATGTAAGAATATTTCTAAAAATAAATATAATTACCTAGGGATTTACTTGACAAAAAAATATACAGGAGCTATATAAAGGATTTAAATAAAGACTTGGCTAAGTGGATAGATATACTATATTATTTCTAGATGGGAAAAATATTAGATAAGTGGAATTTACAAATTCCTTAGTCTGTAGATAGGCAAATTTCCCCTACTCACAGGCCCCTCCTCCATGACTATAGACTCCACCTCTGACCTCAAAGTTTCCCGGATTATTTCTAATAACCCTGAAGTATTGCCCATCACATAAGAGCAAGATCTTCTGCTCTTCCTTTGCAGCAATTCAAGCCACCTGTTGGCAAAGGAGGGGCAAGTCCATACTGTCCCAGAGCCAATGGTTTATGGGAAGGTCCCCAGAACTGTTAAACATCCCATTCCCTTTCCCCCATATGTACAACACATGAAGCAGGTGTGCTGGTAAATGTTTCCTTTCTCCCCCAAAATATTAAGTTTATTATAAATGTTACTTATATAAGAAATAGGTGGCATATGATTATAAATAACATACAATGCTCTAAATCCAGTTCATCCCTTGATTTTGTACAACCCACAGTCTAAAAATTGTTTTTGCATTTTTTAATGATACAAGAAGGTCTAAATAGTAATATTTCACGGCATACGAAAATTATATGAAATTCAAATTTCAGTATCCACAAATTAAAGATATATCGGAACACAGACTTGCTCATGCATTTACATATTACCTGTGGTTGCTTTTGCTCTGTCACAGCAGAATTAGTTGTGGCAGAGACTATATAACGCTATACGGCCAAAAACACTTATTATCTTATCCCTCACAGAAAAATTTGCCAGCCCCTTGTCTAGGCAATCAACAAAACAATAAATCAAAACTTAATTTGTAGCATTTGTCAATTTCCATGGTATAAATACTCCCACGGGGCCAATGTCAGGTTTACAACGTGACATCATTGAATTTCATTATACAGTAGACATCATTATACAGTGTTTCTTTGCTTTTTTTTTTTTGAGACAGAGTCTCACTATGTCACTCTTGGTAGAGTGCTGTAGCATCACAGCTCACAGCAACCTCAAACTCTTGGGCTCAAACAATTCTCTTGCCTCAGCCTCCCAAGTAGCTGGGACTATAGGTGCCTGCCACAAGCCCAGCTATTTTTGTTTGTTTGTTTTAGCAGGCCCAGGCTGGGTTGGAACCTATCAGTCCCGGTGCATGTGGCTGGCATGCTAACCACTGAGCTACGTACAGGTGCCAAGCTACAATAGTGTTTCATTATGCAAGCAGGAATACATGTAAATAACCTCAAGAGTACAGGTAATAGGAAGGTGTAGGAAAATAACTAGAAGTGATGATTTTTAATCATTTATTGCTTTTGTTCTTAACATTATTTAATTATAAGTTGATATAGTTTAATTTTTAATAATGGCTCTATTTAACAACCAGCTTGCAAAATTCCTGAAAATCTAACAGTTGGCCCTCAGGAGCCAACCCCAGCACAGCATTGATTAGGAGTGACTAATTGTTCTTGTCCACACTGGGTTCCACAAAAACAGGGAGAGGGCCCTTTTCTGTGCCCTGCTCTGCCACTGTGGTCCTGAGGCGCAGCACTCCTTGTTATCCCGACCTTCCAATTGCAGCTTTTATTCACTGCCTTCTCTGTGTTCAGAGCACTAGCCTGATCTTTCTCTCTCCATGCACATGGCATCCTCAGAGCCAATCTCCCTCCCTCAAGGCAAACAGTTACCTGAGAGATCCCCAGCTGGGAGAATCATCTGTCCACAATCACCAAACACAGCAAGGACTATAGTCTGACTGTTGGTGTCCCCCAAAATTCACATGTTGGAAACTAATATCCAAACTGATAATATTTGGGAAGGGAGGGAGACCTTAGGTGAGTGATTAAGTCGTGAGGGCTACACACTCAGAAATGGGATTAGCCATGCAAGAGCAAAGGCTCCAGCCAGCCCCTTCGCCCCGTGGCCATGTGAAGACACAGGAACAAGAAGCCATCTTTAAGCGGAGAGCAAGCCCTGGCCAGATACCAAATCTGCTGGTGCCTTGATATTGGCTTTTCCAGCCTCCAGAACTATGAGCAATAAATTTTCACCGTTACAAATTACCCAGTCTCAGGTATTTTGTTACAGCAGGCCAAATAGAATAAAACAGGCAGAATCCAAGTGTCATCTCTGAGAGGTCAAAGACTGAAAATAAAAAATTATTTTGAAACGTAAACGAAAGGAAATGGAGTCCAGGTTCTGTGTGGGCAACATAGGCCTTTATTTCTACCTGGGTGCAGTGAGCTGAGTTTGAGAAGGAAGTTAGCACGTGGGTTAGGGTGAATGGAAATTTAAAGGGTTGCAGGGGTAGGAATTGGCACATTCATTCTTTCCTAGGTAGAACATTAATGCATTCATTTCTTCCTGGGTGGGTCAGTTCTATTTGACTCTATCAATCTCAGGTTTATAGGAATGAATACCCTGACAATATTATAAACTTACTGTAATTCCAAGTTGGTTTTTTTTGTTTGTTTTTTACACAGTCTCACTTTGTCACCTTTAGTAGAGTACCATGGGGTCATAGCTCACAGCAACCTCAAACTATTGGGCTCAAGTGATCCTCTGGCCCAACCCTCCCGAGTAGCTGGGACCATAGGTGCCCACCACAATGCCTGGCTATTTTTAGAAATGGGGTCTCCCTCTTGCTCAAGCTGGTCTCAAACTCCTGAGCTCAAGCAATCAACTGCTTCAGCCTCCCAGAGTGCTGGGATTACAGGCGAGTCACTGTGCCCAGGTCCAAGTTTTTTAAAGTAGAGCTTTTTGGAACTCCAAAATAAGCGGTTGGATGTTCAAAAACTAGTGAGAATAGAAAAACATTTCTATTGGATGTTAAAATGTATTCTAAACTGCAATTACTAATATTACATGATCAGAAATGGACATCATTGTAAGAAACAGTGTCTGATACGAGTAGTGTTTCAGATCAGGGGGAAAAAATAGATTTTAAACACAAATAGCATATGGGCAGCGCCTGTGGCTCAGTGAGTAGGGCGCTGGCCCCATATACCAATGGTGCCCCGGCCAAACTACAACAACAACAAAAAATAAACAAATTATTCAAACAAACAAATAGCATAGAGAAAACTGGCCAAATTTTGGTCACAGGGTAGGGGAGTATATTAGATCTTTATGCCATTTGCCTAAATTATTCCACTTGTATTTAACTTTTAGAAGTAAAAAAATAAAATAGAATAAATATATACAAGTATATACAATAGAACCCTTGTACATGGACCACCCAGGGGACTATAACAAACGGGTCAACATACAAAGGTGGTCAACACAGGGAACTAGGCCCACGGTACTGATATGTACATGTGGAACATGTCTGGTCTATGAAAATTAGGTCAACTGGCTCGGCGCCTGTAGCTCAACAGCTAGGGTGCCAGCCACATACACCAGAGCTGGCAGGTTCGAATCCAGCCCCAGCCTGCCAAACAACAATGATAACTACAACCAAAAAAAGAAAAAAAAAATAGCTGGGCGTTGTGGCCAGTGCCTGTGGTCCCAGCTACTTGGGAGGCAGAGGCAAGAGAATCACTTAAGCCTGAGTTTGAGGTTGCTGTGAGTTGTGACGCCACAGCATTCTACCCAAGGATGGAATAAAAGATACCCATAAATAAAAGTACCATAAGCAAAAGACACATGATAAACAAGAATTATAGCTAAATACAGGGAAAAGTTAAGTAAATATAGAACAAGGATTAATATTTTCCACATAAAAATTCTTAGAAATATGAAAATGTCAAACAGCAATTGGACAATAGAAATTAAAAATAGGCAATTCACAAAAAGGATACATAGAAATGGACAATCAACATTAAAAAAACTTGGGCAGCACCTATGGCTCAAAGGAGTAGGGCGCTGGCCCCATATGCCAGAGGTGGTGGGTTCAAGCCCAGCCCCGGCCAAAATCTGCAACAACAACAAAAAAAAAACATTAAAAAAACTTAACTTCTAATAATTTTCCAGGAAATATAAATAAAAATCACAAGATACTACTTTTTGCTCATCAAATTGCCAAAAGTTAAAAAAGTATTGACAAAACTCAGTATGTCCATGATGTGAGAAAACCGGCACTCTGGTGCCCTGTTGGTGGGAATGTAAATTACCTCATCCCTCCCAGAAAATCTTTTGACAATGTCAGGAGGTGACATGCACATACACACCTCTGAGACCAACAAACATATGTCTAGGGAATAAACCACCAGAAAAGATGTGGCCTGTGGTATTGTTAAAATATTTTTAAAAATGGAAATTTAAAACAAATGTCCAATAAAGGAATGGTTAAAGAATTTTTTGTATATAGACGCAAGGGAGGACTAAAGCTTTAAACCTTTATAATAAATAGGGGTGTCAATACATATTTATTAATAAGTAAAGGTGTCCATAATATATTGCTACCTGAAAAAAGGCTACAAAACAACATTGTGATGTTAGCAATATATTCCATGGAGCAATATATATTGAGGGGATCACGGGGAAACCTGCCCTTTTCCCTTGGTTAAGATTTGCTGAAAGATCAACTCACAATTATAGCAGGTTAATAAGAGAAAAGTTTATTTCCAAGTAGCATGCGCAAGGGACCACAAGAATGATCACCTAAGTCTCAGTGAGGGTCAGAGACCTTTACAGATGCCTTTTGGAAGGGAGGGGGAGATTGTGGAAAGTCTATCTACAGTAAGGGGTTGGGGGCGGGGGTGTGTGTGTAGAGGGTGGAAACAGACTGATTTGTAGATTAACCTGAGGGACAGGTATTGTGCTTCAAATGACCTTGGGGCCAGGGCTATCAGGTTACTCAGGTTTTATGTAGATAGAGGAAAGGCCTCCTGGTCATGAAAGGTCTTTAATTCAAAATATTCTTTAAAGAGTCATATTTGGGGGTAAAATCTCCTTAGCTCCTCCAATACATATGCACACATATCACGATCCCAAATACGTCAACTTGCCACTGAAGGAGCTAAGGAAATTTTACCCCAAAATACAACTACTGAACATAAAGAATATTTTGAATTAAAAGCCATTCACAATCAGAAAGAAGTGGAAAGGGCTTTCCCTCTGTCTGCATAAAACCAGACTGACCTGACTTCCTTTCCTCCCTGAATGCTAACAGATATGGCCCAAATCATTTAAAACACAATACCTGTCTCTCAGGGAAGTTTACCAGTCAATCCGTTTCCCCCACCGGGTCCTCCTCCCCAGAAACCACTTACTGCACCCATACTCCACCTTGTCTCCCTTCCTTCAAAAGACATCTATAAAGGTATCGGACCATCGATGAAACATTGGCTAATCATTCTTATCATTCCCCCTCTGCATATGGTATTTGGAATTAAACCTTTCTCTTATTAATCTGCTGTAATTGTGAGTTGATCTTTCAGTGAACCAACCAAGGGAAAAGGACGGGTTTCCCGTGATCCCTCCACCACGCACTAGTATAGATACACACAGGCATTCAGAACAAAGCTACGTGTTAAGAAAGGTGATTTTTGCTTTTTTTATTTTGTGTGTTGTGTATGCGTGACATTGGGCTTGTTTACAAAGAAGATGGGAACATTTTTACACACAATTAAAGCTACTTACATATACATGTAGTGAAAGAGATGGGATAATCACTGCAAATGTCACTTCTTGAGGATGAAATTATAAGTTATTTGCACTTTATTTTTTGCTTTCATGGATGTTCCACAATAATGTGTTTATCTTAAAATCAGAAAAAAAAATTAAGGCTACTCTTTTTTTTTTTTTTTTAATTAAGACAGTCTCACCCTGTCACCCTGTGTAGAGTGCCTTGGCATTATCATAGCTCACAGCAACCTCAAACTCTTGGGCTCAGGAGATCCTCTTGCGTTTGTCTCCTGAGTACCCAGCTAGTTTTTTCCTATTTTTAGTAGCGATGGGGTCTCGCTTTTGCACAGACTGGTCTCAAACTCCTGAGCTCAGACAATCCACGTGGCTCTGCTTCCTGGAGTGCTGGGATTACAGGTGTGAGCCAGCGCTCCCAGTGAAGGTTAGTCTTTTTTAAAACAAAGATCTTTGTCGTGAGGAAGTCTTAGTCTTGTGAAAGAAAAAAAAAGTTACCAAATACAGTGTAGAAATAGTCATGTCGCTGTATTCATGGGAGCTTGGAGACCCCGAAGTAAGGCATGGTCACTGCCAGCCAGGGAGGTCAGGAAAGGCCTCTCAGAGGATGTCACCTGTTGTCATGTGGTATACTGAGTCACGGAAGGTGGCAAGGTGGTTACAAAACGCTCAGAGAGGGAGGCAATAGGTGTTCCAGCCAGAGCACACTCATTCCCACAGAATTACACTAAATGGATTGTTCTTGGTTCTAAGGGTGGCTGTGGAAAACCACCTACAGAATTAGCCATTTTCTACAAAAACTGTTAAGGACATTAGTCTTCAAGGTACTCAGCGTCTCCTGTAGCACAGTCTCCATGGCAAAAGTTTTTGCAGATTTAATACCCATTATCTAGTTGGAGAAGGTGACATGCTTCATTCCATCAAATGACAAAAGACTATTCTAGAGCTCAATGTTTGCCTTTTCCATTTCTGCGAAAAGCTCAGAGTCAGGGGGTAGTAAGCACCTTTCCAAGATTCCTGATAAAATTCTGACTGTATAAAAGACTATCAAGTACAGCTACTCGGGAGGCTGAGGCAAGAGAATCGCTTAAGCCCAGGAGTTGGAGGTTGCTGTGAGCTGGGTGAGGCCACGGCACTCTACCGAGGGCCATAAAGTGAGACTCTGTCTCTACCAAAAAAAAAAAAAAAGACTATCAAGTAAAGAAAGCTTTGTATTCCCACCTGTATTTCTCGTTTGATTGGAGAGAGCAGGCCATGCATCAGCGCTTCTCACTGGGCTTCCTCATCTGAACCACAGAACACAAGGATTGGGGGATCATTTCCTTAGTCGATGTAACGGATGCCACTTGAGATGCATAGGAGAGAGGTTAGTTCAGTACATGCAAAAGCAGCCTAAGGTAGGGGACCTCAGCCTTTAATGGGCCTCAGAATCACTTTGGCCCCACCCCCAGAAAAATCTGATCCGTAGGACTGAGTTGGAGCCAATAATTTGCATTTCTATTAAGTTCTTGGTGATGCTGAACTTGTTGGTCTCAGGGACCACAGTTTGAGGATTACACCTGTAGGGGATTAGAGTTTAATTTCTCTTATTGCAGGCAGAGAGGAACCCATGGAGTTATTGTAAGCCCCTGAAATTGAATGTAAAATTGAACATGTAAAATTAAGAAAAAGGCCCAGGACCAGCTGCTGAAACCACCGCATCAGTACAGGGCTTATACAGAGTGGCCATTACCACCAGAATCTGTTTGAATTTTCCTTCTTTCTGTCTCCTTTGAGCCAAACTAATCAACAAAGAGCTGGATGTGGCTGTTTTCATTTTATGATCTCTTCCAAATTTTGAAGTCATTGGCTTTCAAAAGGGACTTTAGTGAAGAGAAAAAAGCTTATTTAGTCATCCCAGAGATGAAGAGCAAAAGTTTACGGTCAATTCCATTTGCACTGTACTGAAGGGAGAAGGGAAGCAGGTGCTTTGCGGTCATCAAGGCTTGTGGTGGGAAAAGATGAGAAAGCATTATAATCCTAACACCTCAAGGAGAAAGTTGCATTTTAGCGAGAATGGAAGGATGGGTAGAGTTAACAGATAATGATCATTAGGAAAATGGCATTCAGGCAGAGGAACAGCCAGAACACTAGAGGGAGGTGGGAGAACCAGGAAACGAATGGTCCAAGTTAGAGACAGGGAACAGGGTGAGAGAGGAAAAAGAAAAGCAGACAATTGCCGAGACAAAGGAAAGTGGGCAGTTGCGGGGACAGAGGAAATGTCCTTAGCTTAGACATAAGCAGGGTAGGGAACAGAGACTATTCTGGGCTGCTAGCCAGGAGTGTGGTTGGAAAGTTTTGAAATTCAGGTACTAGTCAACTCTTAAGACCCCTACAGAGGGCTTGATCCGTAGCAACTCCCCATGAAGAAGCCAGTCAGCAGCCCATGATTAATCACTGCCCGATCAGGATCTCGGAGACTTTCCAAAGGTGTTAGTTATGTGTAGTGTGGAGTCAGCTTGATCAAGACCCTGCATGAAAGGTATGAACATGAGTTAGGAAATACATAAATATTAGAAGTAGGCAGGGCAAAGGTAGTAATCAGGCAATAAATACGAGCAAAAAAGTTTATAAGGCGTAGAGATCCCTGCTCCCTCGTCGTGTGCTCTTAGAAGAATTAAGCTTTCTGTTAAATGGACACTGCTGCCTGACTTCCTTTTTTTGTGCCATCGCTGCTGCTACCGCTTGGTTTCCTCTTTTTGTGCTGGCCGAGTCAAAGTGCTTTCAGATTCTGGGGGGCCACTTGCTAGTGACACCCAGAGGAAGCTCAAACTGGGGCTGGGGTCTTCACAACCCCCCCGACACTTCAGGTGAATTGGAATGAAGGCTATACGCAGTACAGGACTTCACTGTGTGAAAAGGGGGAAGCAGAGGGTCGTGATATAAGCTAAAAAGTTTAAACACTATTTAAAGGATAGTATCTCTGAAATAGGGAATCTAGACATGTTCTCCAGGGATCAGAAGTTTTTATGAGAAACTACACACTCTACTTTGAAGGTTGAATTTATTTTTATTATTTTTGAGAGTCTCACTACGTTGCCCTCAGTTGAATTATGTGGCGTCATAGCTCACAGCAACCTTAAACTCTTGGGCTTACGCAATTCTCTTGCCTCAGCCTCCCAAGTAGCTGGGACTACAAGTGCTTGCCACAACACCTGGCTTTTTTTTTTTTTTTGGTTGTAGTTGTCATTGTTGTTTGGCAGGCCTGGGCTGGGTTTGAACCCGCCAGCTCCAGTGTATGTGGGTGGTGCCCTAGCCGCTGAGTACAGGCACGGAGCCTTTTGATATCATTTTTTAAAGAATGTAAGGTTGATTTAGATGGCCTGCTTATACTTGACTACTACCACTTTCTTCTGGGGGTGTTTTTGTGATCACGTTGCTGCCAGGTAAAAATCAGAAGATATCACAACTTACCACATAAAGTTTTCACAGTAGTTGTGTATTCTGAGTTGAAAACAAAGTGGGGTTGCAATGTGCTTCTCTTTAAATAAGGTCTGTATATTCTGCTCAGATCCATGTAAATGCAATAGAAAATTTAGATTAAATGCATAGTTTTATAGATATAATTTATCAAAATTGACCCCAGAAAAGATAAACCTAAGCACATCAATTTTCATAGAGGAAATAAGGAAGTTCCCAGAAGTAAACTCTCAAAAGAACATCAGGTCCAAAGGGTTTCATAGGAAAAACCCACCAATTCTTTAAAGAATGGATAATTCCAATTTTTTTTTTGCAGTTTTTGGCTGGGGCTGGGTATGAACCCGCCACGTCCAGCATATGGGGCTGGTGCCCCACTCCTTTGAGCCACAGGCAGCACCCAATTCCAATTATTTTTAGCCTATTCTGGAACAGCTTTTAAGAAGAAAACCTCCAAAGTTCTTTCTATAAAACTAGTATAACACCACAATACAAAGACCACATGAAAGAAAACTATAGACCAGTATCACTTATATTTATGCAAAAATCCCAAATAAAATAATAGACAGAATCAAGCATATTAAAAAAATAATACATCTTGGCCAAATGAGATTTATTCCAGAAATGTAATAATAGCTAAACATTAGGAACTGGATTAGCATTTTTTACCAATTAAAGAAGGAAAAGATTATTTCCAGAGATACCTGACAAAATTCAGCCACCATTCTTCATGAAAAACCACTCGATAAAATATGACTAGTTGGATACCTGTTTAATAAAATATTTCCGTTTGTCCAAAAGCCAGCAGCATCGTTGACGGGGAGCCACTAGACCAGAGGTCTTTCCAGTGAGGTCAGGAGCGTGGCAACAAGGACTACAGTTACTGCCGTTATTTAACCCTGTGATTCATGAGCACAGAGCTGACGGGCTCTCCGCACCACCCCAGACACCTACACCTCCTTAGTCCCTTCCTTCTAGACAAGTTCACATCTATTCTCTCGGACCTCTTGCGTCTCCTCTCCCATCTTACTGGCATTTGAAGGTTCTTTTTCCTCCCTGACTGAGACAGGTAAACAGCCTTCCACCCTCCACATCTGCCGGCATGCTGAGCCTCTCTACACCAGAGCGTCTGTGTGCCTCTGCAAAGTCCAGCTGTCTACTGGTGCCCTAGCTTTCATCTCTGCTCACCTCCTTGTTCCAACAATTCCTGTCTCCTGCTTCGCTGATCTTTCTTTTGCTACTAGGTCATTCCATCAACAAAAAAACTGCTTTCCATTAAAAAAAAAAGAAAGAAAAAGAAAAAAAGGTCTTCACTTTCAACAGGAGCAACCATGATCCCATCTGCGTTCCCCTTGCAGCAAAACTCATGAGTTCTCTGTGCTCCTCAACCCCGACTCCCCCAGAACCACTCCCATCAAGGTCACCAAGGCATGTTGTGAAGCACAGCGGGCATTTGTTGTTTGACACGTCTGATTACCCTCTCCTCCTTGACTAATCTTCTTCTCTTTCCTTCCAACACACCATATACTCTTGATATCCTATTGACCCTGTGTTCCAGCCTTCTCATGCTCACAGCTACTTCCTCATCTTCTTCCACAGCCTTTAATGTTGGAGAGCCCAGGGCTCATTCCACGCAGCCTCTTGCGTTCTTTCTTCTCCAGTCTCTCTAAAGGTGATCTTATCCTGTCTCAAGGCTTTAAAAAGCATCGAAGATGTTGAAGACTTTCAAATTTTTATTTCCAATAAATTATTTCTCTCAAGATTTATGTACCCATGGCCTGCCATTTATTTTTGGATGTCTAACAGCCATCACAGACTTCACACATTGGATACAGTAATCATGGTCTTCTCCCTCAAACTGCCCTACCCGTAGCCTTTGCTACTTCAGCTCATGGCTTTCAGTTGTTGAAGCAAAAAAAACCTGTCTGTTCCCCTTAAATGCTTTACTTCCCCTCAGTTGCTGTATCTAACCCATGGGAAAATCTTCCACCCTCAAAATACAAATAAAGAATGGGAAGAAAACATAGCATGAGAGATAACATGAACCAAGACCAGGATGTATGTGAAAGTCATCAAGAGACAGACATCACGGGACCAAAGCCTCCTATTTGGAAATAATAGTAAATAAGTTCTAACAGGGAACAGGTTACATTCATATGTAACTTTTGTGAGCCATGAAGGTACCAAAGATAGGGGGGAAAAAGCCCAGCAAGGCTTATGTGGTAAATTCCTGAATCATGGAAAGTTCCCCACATTCTTCAACCCTCCCTCCTCAAGAAAACTAGCATGAGAGGTACAAGCACCATAGTTCACCAGAGAGAAAAAAGCCATGAACCTTTAAGAGAACAGTTTAAATTTTATGCACCACTTTGGACCTTTCGAATTTCACATCAACATTTACCAATCTGCCTTGTCACACAGTTTTGACTTAAAAGCACCCTTTTCTCTTTGGGGGCCTTCTAAAGGCCCTATCTACCACAAAGCTTCTCTTACCCTGCCATCATCCACAGACCATTTGTCTCTGGATGTGTAGTTTTCCATGCTAGATTTTATCACATAGTACACTTTATACTTCTTTGGCAAGGTGTCCTCGTGGACATCATCATCTGCTTGGGGCTCCTGTGTGCTGCATGCTGGACCCTGAAGGCACTGATTTGACCTAGATGACATCTGGTCAAAAGCTTCTTCACAAGGAAGAACACCTCACTCTTCACCCACACCAACTAATGATCTTCATAATTAGTCTCTAAAACTACTAACTCAAGAATTTGGCATTTTAAAGCTACTTTATTTTTTGAAACAGAGTCTCACTCTGTCACCCTGGATAGAGTGCTGAGGTGTCATAGCTCACAGCAACCTTAAACTCTTGGACTTGACCAATCCTCTTGCCTCAGCCTCCTGAGTAGCTGGACTACAGGCATGTATCACTACGCCCGGCTGGTTTTCCTGTTTTTAATAGAGAGGGTCTCGCTCTTGCTTAGGCTGGTCTCAAACTCCTGAGTTCAAGTGATCCACTTACCTCAGCAGCCCAGAGTGCTAGGATTACAGACATGAGCTACAACACCGGGTCTTAAGGCTATTTTAATCTAATAATTTTACTTACTATTTACCTTGTTCTGGTAAGCTTATTAATTTATATAATGCCAAATATCAGGGCTTGAAATCTTTCAGGGAAGTTGTGATCAGTATACTTACCTATGATTTGACTCTCACATGTTAACTTGAAGGCATGCATAAAGAAATGTGTTACTACCTGGCTTATTGTACCCTCAATGAATCCCCAACAATAAAAAAAAAAAAAAAAGAAATGTGCTACTTGAAATAGTATGGCTTTACAAAGGTTGAAAATAGATTGAATAAAAATTCATTTCGTTTTATCTGAAGATAATACAGTATTAGCAAAGTGCAGTTTTTGACTCCTACTGAGGCAGTAATACCATAGAAGTTAAGAGTCCAAACTTTGATATCAAAAGGATACCATTTTAAGCCTCATGGGACTTTGGGTAAGTGACCAACTCTGTTTCCAAATCTGTCAAATGGGAGATGGATGTGACTGTAAAAAGGCAACAGAAAGGGATCTTTGTGGTGATGGAACTGTTCTGTATCCTGACTGTATCAGTGTCAATATCCTGGTTATAATACCGTATCACAGGTTTTCAGGATGTTATTAGGAAAAACCGAATGGGTACGCAAGTTCTCTCTGTATTATTTCTTACAACTCCCTGTGAATCTACAATTATCTCCAAATAAAAAGCTTAACTTTAGAAAGCCATTTGTAACTGTTGGGTTAGATTTTATGTTGATTTCAAACTACCCTAGGCAATTACGTATCTTCTCTAATTTTCTATGATGGGTGAGATAAAAGTGAAAAATAGACTCCACCTTACTTCATTTTGAATTTAGCAATAATATAACCAGGAGGTGGCGCTGTTATCACATGAATCTAATATGGTAAGGCACACTTCACTTAAACACATCAAAAGATAATTAGGATTTCAATCAAAACTCTAAGTGCTAACCTCGGTTCAGCAGCATTTTCAATATATATCTTACTTGATGTTTGAAAAATAATTTTCATAAATCATTTAAAATGCGACAGCATACACAAATCCTGCATGGACTAACAAACCCTTCCAAACACAAAGATCTGGTAGTCATACCAAATCTGGTACTAAGTGTATATGCAAAGACACACATTTCTCATGGAAATACTTCTTACCTCATTAACTATTAACAGAACTTTAGATAAAGGCACAAGTACCACTTCAAGAAAATTCCTGTCCTACAGCTAGAAAAGCTGAGGAAGGGATCTGTTTTTTGTTAAGGCAAAAAAATCTAGAACTTTTCCTGCCCATTTTGGGTTTAAGATAAAACATTTAAATTACTTTTAAAGGGCAAAAAATTAAGTTGTATCAGTTAATGAAAATTTCCAAGGCAGAGAGATATCTTTTATCTGATTGTCATTTTTATATAATATAGAAAGTGAAGTTCCAAAACACAGAGACACTGGCCTAAAGTCAGATACGGCAGAGATAGAGTTGAATCCAGGGCCTAGGACTCCCAGGTTAAGACAGCCATTGAGTACAGACCAACAAGACACTAAGGCAGAAAGAAACTTCTAATGAAAGGCAGTGCTTTTGCCTTAACTGTGTATTATTAGTCTAATTTTAATAGTTTAGTTTCCACTAATTTGAAAATGTAGCTCTTTTTCAAAGCACAACCACTTAGAGGAACATGAGAAGCATCAACAAAACCACAGCAAACAGGACAATAATAATGAAATCTCCAAACCCAATGGGAAGGAGAGAACCAAAGGTTGGAACATCAGTCACTTCCAAAGAGGGAGACTCCCAGACAAACGTGATTCAGATTATTATCCTGGTTATGATTGCCTCCCATGGCTAGTGTGAACAAGAAATCATGAGCGATTCAGGCAACGGCACTGTTGATAATCTCAATCTTTCAAGAAAAATAAACCGACAGGAAGGATGTAATAAGAAACTAAAACCTTATTTGCTAAACCAGGTCAGTCCTTGGAAATAAAGTTCTTCCCAAATAAAACCAATAATACATGCATTCTCCAAGTGTTGAACATGCCACATGTAGGCATTATCAAATTAATATCAAACATAAAATATCTACGGTGTAATAGAAATACAGAAAACAGGTTTCTACCAAGTATTAACACACAGACCCAAACCTCAAGTTCCTTGCATTCTAGGGCAAATTATGTTCCGATGTAGCAGCAGCAAATCAGAACACACATACCAACTATCATAGTTAGGCTGCTGTTCCATAACTAGATTTTCATAAGTCATTTGACTCAATAGAGACCTGAAGGCCTAAGATGAAGAAGCATTTCAGAGAACAAGGGGCCTTAGTAGAGAGAGAGATTGAGAGGAAAGAAGTAGCATACCAAATGACTTATGTTTGGGAGACGGCTGGAGGGACTCTCAAAGGACAATAGGCTGAGTTACTCCAGGGTAAAGATTCTAATGCCTTTCTCAAACACAGTGAGAAGCCACTAATTCCAGCTTTGTTGCTCACTTGCTCCATGGGTTAGTATAAATCCTCTTCCTTCCTGGAGCCTTCATTTCTCTTAGCTGGCACTGATGACGGCAGGGGTTTGGCCTATCTGATCTTTAAGATGTCACTCAGTTTTTGTGACAAAAGTTTCTACTTTGATGCTTACCCTGAGCAATGACAGGAATAAGGTGATCCAGAAGAGCCCCAATAGGACATGAAAAGGTGAGAGGAGACACTTTCAATGGCATTCTAGGCTGCATCTCCAAGGGCATAATACAAACACACAGGGAAAAGCAGTAGGATTTGACCATAAGCCAGATTAAGGCAGCAAAACAAGACATCTAAAATGATTGAAGGTTGCTCTCTAGAAAAGATTCCACATTTCAAAAGTAAGCTTTATATTTTAAAGGAAACTGGGATACACTTTTCTATAATGTCCAAAGTCTGTACATTCTGTATTTATACCCTGTCCTCACTCATTCAAGAAGTAATCCGAGCTTTATTTATGCATGATGCACTGTGCTAGGCTCTGGATATGGTGGTTACTGAGACAGACACAGGGTATTTATTACCAACAGGGAATATTTGTGAGAAGCAGCCTCTAACACTGGACACGAAGTCTTTAATGAGTACATCTCAGTGCCCAACTGGGGATCAAAAGGCCCTCTGCATTCAGTCTTATATCATGCCTCGGCTAAACAATAACCAAGTACTATAAGCGGCCCAGGTGATTTGAACTATGCTCTGACACCAACATAATTTTGCTTTTGAGAACATGTTTGTTTTTTTTTTTAATTAAGCAAAATAGGCAAGTATTTTCTTTAAAAAAAAAAAAAGAATTCACAGATCTGAAGTTTCTTATTCTTTCAAAGATTACCAAATTATTACTTTGCCCTTAAACATGTAAATTCAAGGCAATTAACCACTTTCCGTACTAGTTTTATTTACTTGTTCACATAAGAGCTGGACTAGACAAAATGAGAAATACATTAGAATAAATTCTGAGTTTATTCTCAAGTCATTACAGTGTTCAACCAGTGTGACGTGTATAAAGATAACAGTAAACATTGGGAGGCACGCATCTATCCCCATTCCAGAAGACACGTTATATATACAGAAAAAAATGCAGCAAAAATTAAGGTATTCCAAGTAATTTTTTGACAACTCAGATGTGACATATTTACAAAAGTGTAAGTTTTAAAATAATTAAATAATTTCCATAGACTTATAAAGGAACTGAGATAAATATAAGGAGACCCTGACAATCACAAGAATATTTCCTACTAGAATAAAGGTAGTTCTATAAAAAGTCCCAAAATAGAGCTAATATTTTGCCACTGAGAAATATATCAAATTGCCAATACCAAAATATGCTAAAATAAACACACAAGGCAGAAGCTGTACGAAAGAAAACAGTTATCAGGCTCGTGAATATTGCAAAGATTTCTTAGGAGTGTTCATGAAAAGGGAACTTTCAAAAAAACCATTATGATGGATATATCAGCAGAAAAAGTAACTGCTTAAAACTTTTTCATTCTATCATTTTAAAATGTAGCTGCAAAAGAGAAAAAAATCTAAATATACCTTTTAAAAATATTAGCTTATGAATAAAAAAAACTGAGTGGTGCCTTCTTTATGCAGTTTTTAAACGGACAGTATGTAGTTCTGGTACAATGCCTCTTCCCTTCTGGGCCATACTACCATAGCAGGAAATTTCTCTCTGCCTCAGATAAGAAGTCATCTTAGAAAATAAACAGGACAAACAGTGATATGTATGAAATCAAAACAAAACAGTATTATAAAATGGCAAAATATCATAAAAATAGCAGCACATGAAATTCAAGACTGTTTTCTTAAAGCAAATGTTTAAGACTGAAAAAAAAAAATGGTACTTGCTCAAACTGGTCTATAATTCAACACCTGAAACTCAGGATTCTTTAAAGAGGTGCTTATATTTGTGATATCCCCAGGACTAAATGTATACTCAAATTTGTTTTTAAAGGATATATATTGCACAGGTAACAGAATACCCCCAGCATTCTGGTATTTCTAACAGAAAATGATATCTGATTTATTAACACATTGAACTATGCTGATGAAAATTAATTTTATCCCAATGTTTAAAACCAATCACATAGAACTTTTAAGCACATTAATCTCAAAACATTCCTAAACAAGATGAAAAAACACAGGCACTTGAATATAGGTTATTAGTGACAACAAGTAGAGGCCACAGAATTTCATGACTAAGGGCAGTTACTTCTTTACATATAAACTTGAGGTCTTTCACTGATCTAAATATGGAAATTAGAACTATTTACAAAACATTGGTAAGAAAATCAGATCTCCCAAAAGTTTTCTACCAAATAAAAAGCATTAACTGCTGTAAGTCCCGATTAAGTTTTTTCAAACAAATATCGAAGATATAGTTGTTTGACTTCTAATTTTCCCCATTTCTCTACCCCAGTACAACCACAACCCTCACTGATAATACCATTTCTGCAAAATTTACCACTCACCTCAAAATCCAGAGCATCAAAAATGGTTGTAATTTCAAAACAGTCCAAATTATATTATAAATTTGAAGCACCACAGAGTTCATGAGTTTAGTTATTCAGTCTGGAGATATTTCATTTAGTAACATTAACCAAAAAGAATGTATAAACATCAAACATCTAATAGGAAGTCATAGCAATTTTTAAATGATCAAAATTATCAATAAGCATTTTTCATGTTTTATATTGTTAAACCGCCAAAGTCAGTAAGAAAAAAATCACACACACATTTTTACCACCCACATGAGAACACACAAAGCTTCAGACAGATGATACTGAGACTCTTAGCACTTTCCCGTTCTTTCTTTTTTTTTTTTTTAAAGAAATTATATTTAGTTTGGCTACTCCCTAGATTCTTGGTTTACCAGCTTTTTATAAAGGGTACATCTAAGAGGCAGTATAACATATGCATTAAAAACATTTCACCCTTTATCATCTTTGGCTAAAGGCCTCAGGGAAGGAAACTGAGGATGGCGAAGGCGACAGCTTCCCCCAGCTTCTATCTCACACGTCACTGACGGGAAGGCTTGCATCATCCAAGTCCACTGGGTCACTATCTTTTTCCTGAGGGCCATTTTTACTTTGAGGTTTTAACAGAGCTTGTTCAGTCACTTTGGAAGCTGGTTCTCTTGGAGAGACAGTCTGGACCTTGAAGTTCCCTGGCTTGACCTTGGCAAGAGATTCGTAAAATCCTCGCTTCTCCATGGTAAAGCTTGAGACCAAAGAGTTGCTGCGAGTGGCTGTGGAATGTGAGGCGGTGGCTGCGCTGGAAGGACGGAAAGCGTGCTTGGATTCTGAATGCTCCTGTAAAGAGGAGTGTTGGTCAGACATGGTCATTCACTAAAGACAAGGTTAGTAACTCAGTGTGAGACTCGATTCTCTGAAAAACAAACACAACACACACATACACACACAAAGCAGAAGCGTGAGCCATGCAGCGTAATGTGCAAGTTCTTTCGCAAAGCAATGCATGTTTAGGGGTGAGATTGAAGCAATGACAGCCAACAACCACTTCCACTAGGAAACCAGTTCTGTCACCAAAGATGAATTTGGCAGCTTATGACACTTTGAAGACTCAGCCAGCCTAAACTAGAATACAGTGTTCCATCTGCAACTGAATTGTGTTTGAAAGGGAGCCTACACATTTTATCATTTTATTTAAGAGTATATTTACAATCAACAGTAGGAATTATCCTACACATTTTAGAAAGACAAAAAATGAAAATACAGAATAACAATGAAAGGCCAGATTTCTTTAATAAGCAGAAATCAATATTTTCAAACATTACTTGCTGGCAATCTGACAAAAAGGTTTTGCATCTCTGAATTTCTCTGCAACCAATAATAGCACAGTCTTTTTACTTTTTATTTAATTTCATTTATTTAGTCAGAATATGTCATCAATTCATATGCTTTAAGATTCTAAAGGTAACAAACGGCACTATTCAATCATTTTAAAAACTGGTGAAATAACTTAGTTGTGAATGTTAATTTCAACATGCTTCTAACTGGAGCAAATCTGATAATATCCTTAAATATGATAGCTCTAACTGTATTGCCATATACTTCTTAGTACAACATGTCATTTATGATTCTAGTGGCTTTGAAAACAAAGTGCTACAAATTACCAAAATGCTAGAGTCCCATCAGATGGCTCAAATTTCACCAGAGATTTAACATGCCATGCAAACCATCGCAATGTAGTTTATCCAATGCGTATGCATGCATGGATTTGTGTATATTATTAAAACAAAGGTGCATTTCAAGTGTTGTAACATACCAAAAAATCTCAAAATATATAATATAGATATTGAAACTCTTGCAGCAATTCAGTAATTTATTTTTAGAAGCTAGCTAATGTTTCTTTCCACTAGTAAAGTTATATATTTTTTAGATATACATATCCAACCTGATGACTATAGTGAAATAGTTTGTGTTAGTATTGACAAAATCAGTTATAACTGCAAAAGGCAGGTCGGTTAACTCAACTTTCTAAGATCAGTTGTGAGTAGTGAGTAAGTCTGGGCCCTCTACTAAGAAGGCACGTTTGCGTGAGAGCCACATACGTGCTGCATTCACCAGCTCTTGATGTATACCTCTGTATACAAGGGTTCGACAGCCTTCTGGCCTGCCACATCTGGAACACAGTGCAAAGCTAAGATTAGAGTTAACCTATACTGGAAAGAGGGAGGAAAAGAGAAAGTTCTGCTGATAGTCACAGCTAGATAGTCCGATTTGCCCCCACCACAAAGCACAAAATGCAAACGATTTTTCCTCTTCCCAATAGACATTGTGTTTTTACAGAGAGTCTCACAGTAGACTGCTGAAAAAGTCAATAAAATATAGGCTACAAAATTAACATCTAGGAAAGAAACTTCTTAGATATTCCAAAAAAGGATATAAGTAGAATAGCTTAAGAAATGAGAAAAAAGGTATCTATTTACTTATCTGTAACCAGGAAATTAATAAAAGGCAATATTATTATACTACCCTGTTTCCCTGAAAATAGGACATCCTCCGAAAATAAGACCTACTTACAGGAAAGATAAGATGTCCCCTGAAAATAAGACCTAGCGCATCTTTGGGAGCACACCTTAAAATAAGACACTGTCTTATTTTCAGGGAAACAGGGTATTACTCTAGGAAAAATATTAAAAGTACAAATATCTAGCATTTATATTGAATCTAAATCAGAAAGGGGATTGAGCTACATATCAGATTACTTTACAGATGACAGTACTACATTTTAAGATTCTTAAAATTTTTCATTCCTCTACAGAATTTATATTTTTAGATCACAGATCAGTGGCAAAGTTTTCAAAACCAAAGCTAATTCCTATGATATCCTTGAATATGACAAAAAAATACATTTTTCTTACAATTTCTAAGTAAAATTTTTATCATACTACACAAGAGAATTAAGGTATTTTTCAGAAGAAGGCTCTTAAATCAACCTGCTGGAAAATGAGAATAAAAGCATAGAACGAAAATATTGACTGGGAGTCCTGAACTGCACTTAAAGTTCCAGTTGTTCAACGGTCTTACAGTAGGTTCCACTAAAAAACCTGAACAGATATTCGAGGAAGTAAAAAAGAAAATGAGATGTTTGTGAAACCATGTAATACTACAGTTAAAGGTGTCTTCCGTGATTAGGCCACATACCATACTGTATGTCAAATTACGCCAAATCTACACCTACCAACAAGTAACAATTCCCAAAACAAAGCAAGGAAATGTTTATTCTTTAGTTGCCTTGCTTGTGCATTTCACACAATACAATGCACAGAAAGTTATGTATACGTAACACTATGAGGAAGCATTAAATTAGAAATGCATTTTTTTTTGCAAGTCCAATTGGTATAAAAGTAAACATGCAAATAAATCTCAATAAAGAAAGAAACCAGATGGATTAGGGGGAGAGGAAGGAAAACAACTCAACAGGATGGGAGGACTCAAGGGACTGTCACCCCAAAGAGCAGGAAACCTACAGAAGAGGCTGACCGGCCCGGTCCCCGCTGTGCTACAATGGCACCAGAGACGGCTTTAATCCAACTGTGCATCTCTTCAGGGCTATCAGCCTAAAGGAAAATAGAGGACTCATTCAGTCAGTTTTTCTTCAAAATCAACTTCTATTTCTATAAATTCAATGTATTTATAAATCATTTTAGAAATCACTTTTTAAAACCAGGTTTTGCTGGGTAAGTAAGTACACGTACACAAAGGAATAAGTTGGGCACTTAATGTTCTAAGATCAAACATATCAAAAAGTGCCAATAATGAATATGAATGAATGAATGACAGAAAACAAGGAGAGGAAGTAAAGAAAACCCTTATAATTCACTCTATCTTTTGCTACATTATCTGATCTACTACAAGAATACTTATAGAATTGCGTAATTTAAAAAATTTTTGAAGATAATTTTACATGTATTTTTCTAGAAATACCCTAAATCCAACAAAAATTATTGATAGGTATATTCCAAAGTATCATATTCCTCAATAGGGCCTGGCTTTCAATGTGATTAAAATTTACTATGAAATAATCCAATTAAACAAGACCCTGAAAAGTATACAGAAATATTGTCTATTATTTATATTTTAGAATTCTAGAAGCTAGAATCTCTTACTTCTAGATTCCAGAATCTAGAAATACAAAATTTTAAATATACAGAATATTTATGAACGAATGTTATTAACAAAGACTTTTAAGAGGAAAACCTCAAAGCAGGCAAAGATAGTATACTTTCGTCTACTACTAACAGAAACACAATTCTAGAAATCAACTGGACAAAATAAAAAGGTTCATGCTCTGATTGTTAATCTTGATCTACTCTTATCCCAAGAAATAAGAAAATCAGGCAAATTTACACATTTGTAAGATGTCTATCACCACATTATTTATCATAGTAAATGTATGAAAACTATGCAAATTCAATGTGTTTAGTAGCATAGAGAAATAGTTTACTTATGAAACATCCGTACAAACAGTATGGTGCCATTCTAAAAGGTTTTCAGACAATTTTTAAAACATGAGGAAAAATGACCGCAATATTTATGAAATAAATAATATGTTAGCAGTAAACTTAGTATGCCCCCACAGAAGATACGCCTTCAGAAAACCAAAAGAAAAAGGCTAATGGGGCGGTGCCTGTGGCTCAGTCGGTAAGGCACCGGCCCTATATACCGAGGGTGGCAGGTTCAAACCCGGCCCCTGCCAAACTGCAACCAAAAAATAGCCGGGTGTTGTGGCGGGCGCCTGTAGTCCCAGCTACTCGGGAGGCTGAGGCAAGAGAATCGCTTAAAGCCCAGGAGTTGGAGGTTGCTGTGAGCTGTGTGAAGCCACGGCACTCTACCGAGGGCCATAAAGTGAAAGACTCTGTTTCTACCAAAAAAAAAAAAAAAAAAAAGTCTACTGTGAGATTGTGTTTTACAAATCACCTTTAATATTTTTCTATATTTTTCAAATTTTCTGCAATAAGCATATGTAACTTTAATAAAACAAAAACAAATCTTTTATAATTTTTTTCTATTTAAATAATTCAATGTAGTAAGCAAAAAGTACAAATAACTTAAATACAGGATGCTCACCATTAATGAAATTACATAGATCTATTTACTTTGATTATGAATTATTATATTTATAATCATGAGCCTTCCCTTTTTATAAGATTACCAAAAAATGATATAATAAAAAAATAAAAATTCTAAAATATGTACAAAAATAATCCAATGTGAAAGTAAACACTTAACTTCTAAGTTAAAACAGCATTTCCCTTCCTCCAAATACTACTTAGTTTTATTTCACTAATTCATAACAAAGAATACTCCCATTTCCAGATTTAGTCCTATTCCACTAATTTATAACAAAGAATACTCCCATTTCCTGACCTGGTTTTATTTCACTAATTCATAACAAAGAATACACCCATTTCCTGACCTGGTTTTATTTCACTAATTCATAACAAAGAATACACCCATTTCCTGAACATATAACCTACCAAGAACTCTACATATACAACATCCTTTTGCCAAGCTGGTAAGTTACAATTGTCCCATTTTTTTAAACCTCAAAAGCAATAAGCTTGTTTATTTCACCTTTAAAAATAGTAATTTCTTGTTAAGAGGATCTACCATCTTTAAATAAGTATCTTACCTGCACATAGAAAGTTCGAGACGTTGTTACAATTTCAAAAAGGTTGTCCCTCATCATTATGTCACTATTATAAAAAAAAAAAAATTATCCACTTGTATTTAAACAGCAGTTTGATAGTTTTTCTTTCACTTTTTTACCCAGCACCACATATGTTAATAAATGTAAGAGGTAAAACAATGTCTTAAAATCAAATTATCACCTTTTCCCCTTTTTTGCATTAAATTTTACATATTTTATGTAGTTATACTTTTTTTTTTTTTAATTATTATTTTTTTTTTTTTTGCAGTTTTTGGCCAGGGTTGGGTTTGAACCCACCACCTCCGGCATATGGGACTGGCGCCCTACTCCTCTGAGCCACAGGCGCCCCTGTAGTTATACTTTTAATAAAGTTCATAAAGCAACTTTAAAAGTTGAAAGTTTTTCAGTGTGAAAAATTTGGGTTTTCTCAAAGAAACACTGACACAGCTAACATGCTTTCTTGTAAAGCTCTTTTCTCCAGCACTTTTTTTTTTTTGAAGTTTTTGGCCAGGGCTGGGTTTGAACCCACCAACTCTGGCATATGGGGCTGATGCCCTACTCCTTTGAGCCACAGGTGCCGCCATTCTCCAGCACTTTTAAAATACTAAAATTAATATATCCATCTGTCAAATCTGATAAGTGGTTCATATTATTTTTTTTCCGTTAGTAAGTTATTTTTGCATTTTTAATTTTCAAATAAATACACAAAACGTTTGTTTCCTAACTTTCCGTTTTGAAATACACAAAAATTTCAATACTTTGAGAGTTTTGAAAATTCTAGCATATCACAACTATATTTAAAAATAATCTTAGAATATAGAAAAATAGAAAAGCACATTAATCAAATAAGGCACTATTCTGTCTCAGTAAGCTGTGCAGACACCAAGTCAGAGCTGATCCTTACCTTTGCTTACATTCCTGGACTTTATGAACCTCTTTAAGTGGTATTACACGGAGAGGTTCCTTTTCCTGGCAAAAAAGCAAATAGATACTTAAGTTTATTCTTTTTTTATTTTTATTTGAGACAGTCTCACTGTCTTGCCCAGGCTAGAGTGCAGTGGCATCATCATAGCTCATTAAAGCCTCTAATTCCTGGGCTCCAGCAATCCTCCTGGCTCAGTCACCCAAGCAGCTGGGACCACAGGTGCACACCACCACACCCAGCTAGATGTTTATTCTTAAAATCTTCTACAAGTTAGTTGTCTTATTTGAAGATCTATGTGAAAATTATACTTCTTTCTTGAAGCCCATTTAAGACATAAATATACCCTTTTAAATCATTCAACCTCAGAATAGCTCTATAACCTTATATAGAGAGTTGTTTGACACAAGGAAACTACATGTACCTCTTATTCACATTATTTCTGGCCTTAATGACAGTGTAGCTTATTAAAAGCCATTAACCACCAAACTTCCCCTGACAGAACCCTGAGTGCAGTCCTTCCTCTTTTAGAACGTCTCTATGATATGTAAGCTAACAGAGCAGTGGACATCCAGCTTCTCTGACTTAAGTTTGTCCTTTTATAAATATCACTTTTATATGAATACATTATTTTAACAAGTACCATTTATTTACTAAGCATTTACTAAGTGCCAGGACATCTGCTAGGTTTTAAATGTTTGATCTCGTACTTTCCATACACTACAATATATGTGCTATTATTCACCTGAGACAATTGAGGATTAGACATACTATTTCCTCACCAAGTACGTGTGTCGCCTCACTCAAGTTTACACAACTAGAGGTAAGATACAAATATAAGACATAACTGGTTCCAAATAGTCTAGTATTTATACTCTATATTCCATGAAATACTGTTTACATATTTCACTGAATATACCATAAGATTAAGACATACCATTATTCTATGTAGCACCTCAAAGAAAGAAATTAAACTATGACAGAACTGTTTTTTTAAGTTTTACAAAATTGCTTCACTTTGAAATACTTTCAGACTGTAAGAGACTTAAAAAATAGTACAAATAATTTCTATATATCTTGTACCCTTATCTTCTAAAATGTTAATATTTTACATTTGCTTTATCAGTATCTGTGTTTATACAAATACATGTCGTAGGTACAATGCACCTCTACTACTAAATACTTCAGTGTGTATTTCCTAAAACATAGATGTACTCTTTCATAACCACAGCACAATTATGAAAACTGGAAACTCAACGCTGATACAAGACCATTATCTAATCTACAGACCATCTTCAAACTTCACTAATTGCCCCACCATTCATGAATGGTAAGAAAACGATTTTCTGATCTAGGCCCCAAGCCAGAATCATAGTTTGTATTCAGACATCATGCCTCTTAGTTTCCTTCATTGGGTCTTTTTTCTCTTTTAAGAGCTCTAGTGTTATAAAAAGTCCAGGCCAGGATTTTGTAGAATGTCTCCCGATTTAGGTTTGTGTGATGTTTATTTGTGCGGAGGTTCAGGTTATAATTTTGGACAGGAAACCACACATGTGGCACTGTCTTCTGCAGGCATGATTACAGAAGGCACGCACCTGGCAGCGTCCAGCCCATCATTGATGTGTTAGATTTCTTGCTTAAGATCATGTTTGCCAGTTAATTGTGCAAACATTTTTCGTTGTTACGAGTCTTGTGAGGAGATACTTGCAGCCTATGAAATACCCAGATTCCTGTCATAATTCTGCCCACTGGCTTTCCCAAACACTGAGAATTCCTGCCTGGAACCATTATTACTACAGTGGCTGCCAGATGGTGACTTTTCTAACCCCATCAATCTATCCACATACGTTACAAAAGAATTTTACTCCAAGGAAATGCTTTTCCTTCTCCATTTATTTATTCATGACTATTTTTATTCTATGGGTTATAATATCTTCCTTATTTTTATTATTTTATTATTATATTAATTATTACATATTATTTTATTGCTTAAAATGTCTGAGTTTTGGTCACTGGAGGTCCCTTCAAGGGGTCTTCTATGTCCATTTGACATGTCCCCCTCATTCTTTGAATTACTTATTTTCTGGCATTAACTAGATGTTCTGGGCTCAGCTTATCCTTTACCTGGTCCACCTGTGAAATCTTCAAGGACTCCTGGTTCCCTTTGTTTATAAAATGGAATTTATAGCTGTTTTTTGGAGGGGAGAAGGTTTGTCAGTCTCTTACTCAGCCCTAGACTTCTCATGATAGATGAGAAGTTACATTTCGGTGAAGTTTAATTTATATTTCTCCAGTTATGAGTGATATTAAATATCTTTTTTATGTTTTAAGGGCCACTTTAATTTCTTTTTAAATGAATTGTCTACCCGTTCATTTTCCTACCAAATATTTCTCCTTTGATTTTCTTTTTTTTTTTTTTTAAGACAGACTCACTCTGTTGCCCTGGGTTGAGTGCCATGGTGTCATAGCTCACAGCAACCTACAACTCTTGGGCTCAAAAGAGCCTCTTGCCTCACTTTTTCTATTTTTAGTAGAGACAGGGGTCTTGCTTTTGCTCAAGTTGATCTTGAACTCGTGAGCTCAAGCAATCCACCCGTCTCAGCCTCCCAGAGTGCTAGGATTATAGGCGTGAGCCTGAGCACCCAGCCTCTTTTTTTTTTTTTTAACTTTGAAACAATCATGAATATACAGCCCAAAGAAGTGGGGTTTTTGAACCATTTCAGGAGTTGCTGACTTGTCCCAAACTCTCCCTACAAAGATTATCTTTTTACATAATCACAATACAACCACCAAAATCAGAAAATTGTGCCCGAAATGTCTTTTTATTGGAATAGAAGGAGTCCATTCATCAGTGTCTTACATCTCTTTTCTTTCCTTTAATCCGGAATAGCTCCTCATTCTTTCCTTGACTTTCATAACCTTGATTCTTGAAGAATATGAGGCAGTTCCTTTGTAGAATGCCCCTCATTACAGTATGCCTGATGCTTCCTCAGGATTAGGTTCAGATTATGCACCTTTGGCAGGAGTATCACAGAAATGCTGCTACATTCCTCTCATGCTACCCTGTCAGGTGGTAAATGGTTTCAATTGATCTCATTACCAACGAAGTTCACTTTAATCATCTGGCCAGCACATTAAAGTGGTATCTGTCAGTTTCCACACTGTAAAGTTACTCTTTTCCCTTGTACTTATTGTAGAAAGGTAGTTAGAAACTATATTAACTATCTTGTTCCTCATTAGACAGTTAGACATATATCCATTTCAAAAAGAGTCAAGTTTCTCTGACAGCAAGAAACTTGGCTTTTATCATCCTTAATAGATCTCCTTATTTTATCACTAAGGATGTGTGCAACCATCTCTGCCAACACCCCTTCCCCATGGACATGCCTTCCTCTCCCTCCTTTATGCAGGGTTAAGCCTCTTCATCCTGCAGAGGCTCTGAATACCCACAACCGGCTCCCACTATGGCTACCCACCTTGCTTTGTTCCACCTAATAAATTTGGGTCTCAGATTTGTTTGAGACTGACAGAGAAGAGGGCAAAGAGGATGAGGAAGAATCCCTTCAGTTTTTATGACTCCTCACGTCTGAGGAATATTAATGTTTTATCACTAATATATTTTCTATCACTTTAGAGATGGGGTCTCACTGTCAGTCAGGCATAATTACAGCTCACTGCAGCCTCAAACTCTTGGGCTCAGGTGATCCTCCTGCCTTAGCCTCTCAAGTAATTGGGACTATAGGCACCCACCACCACACTTGTAATGTTTTCAAAATTTTTTTGCAGAGATAGGGTCTTGTTATGTGATCCAGGGTGGTCTTAAACTTTTGGCCTCAAGAAATCCTCCCACCTCAGTCGCTCATCAATCCCTTCCTGGGATTATAGGAATAAGCCACTATGTCTGGTCTATATTTATATATTTATTTATTATTATTAATTTTTTTTCTGAGACAGATTCTCATTATGTCACCCTCAGTAGAGTTCCATGGCGTCACAGCTCACTAAAACCTCAAACTCTTGGGTTCAAGTGATCCTCTTGCCTCAGCCTCCCAAGTAGCTGGGACTACAGGTGCCCATCACAAAGCCTAGCTATTTTTTGTTGCAGTTTTCACTGTTATTTAGCTGACCTGGGCTGGGTTAGAACCCACCAGCATTGGTGTATGTGGCTGGTGCCCTATTCCCTGAGTTATGGGTGCCGCCACGTCTATATTTATTTTTAAAACTTTAAAATTCTCTTTTAGAGATACATACTAAAATATTAAATACATACAGAAGAAATAACGAAAAATCTGTTTTTGTCTCAAAATATGAAATGGGCAGTGGGTGGCAAAACTGAAGAAATGAGCCAAGCTGAGCCACGTGTCAATAATTACGGAATCTAGATGATGAGTATATGTGGGTTCTGTGTACTGTTCTACTTACTTGATGTTTACAACTTTTCCATGATAAAAAGGTATTATAAGAGAGCCTATATAGACTTTTAATATTTTTTATCATGTTGTTCTTGAGTGCATATAAAAAAGAAACATAAACAAAATAAACTGGTTGTAGTTTTTAAAACTTCACGTTCAGATTCTAGCTCTTCTGAGTCGCTTTTTGACTTGGAGCCATCAATGCCCACGTTTTTCACTTGATGCCATTCTCTGTGCCAAGAGCCTCTGGTGATACAGCATTTCTCAGGAATGTTCCATGTGTCCCTGTGATTTTCTTCCAAGCTGCTAGCACTCTGCACATGTCGATGCTGGTGTCTTCTGGATCTTACCTAAAGGTGCTGCGCCCATCCAAGCAGTAGTAACTCCAGTCCAGCTGCTGCTTCCTGACTGCCCCTCACCTTCAGCTATGCCAAGACATACTCAGAAGATTTCAGAAATGTTGAAAAAGGGAAAGCTGGGAGGGCTGTGCATCTTAGTATTGATGAAGGGCAGTAATTATAAATTAATTACAGAGAGTAATTTCCCTATCTCCTACAATAGGGAAAGAGTAAGAGTTCCTTACTCTTTTTCTCGGATTTTATAGCATAATACCTAGCATGCAGGTTTTCAAAAGTTAGTAAATATTTCTATAACAGTTCTTGACTCATTCATGATGATGGGGCATATGTCAACTTTCCTGGTAAAACTAAACTCGTGAAGGCCAGAGACAAATTGTTAACTGTTCTTTTAAGTTCCCAGAACAGTGCACAGGATCATGAGGAGCTCAGTGATTGTCTAGTGCATAAATGACTTTTCCCAAGAGTATTAGCATTAATTAAAATAAATTAGCCTGGCCAGCACAATTGCTCACACCTATAATCCTAGCACTCTGGGGGGCTGAGGTATGTGGATTGCTTGAGCTCACAAGTTAGAGACCAGCCTGAGCAAGAGCAAGACCCCATCTCTATTCAAAACAGAAAAATTAAGGGAAGAGGAGTTGCTGTGAGCTATGACGCCATGGCATTCTACACAGGGCGAAAGCTTGAGACTCTGTCTCAAAAATAAATAAATAAATAAATAAACAAACAAATAAGCTAGCCTGCCTACTAAATAAGCATAAGTGTAGCCTTCTGAGGCTAAGTACCAACACTAAGGCTGGTACTTTTTGAACCACGAAACTATTACTTCTAGGTAAGACTCTTTAACTTAAGTCTGAGAAAGGGGCCATGTCAAAAAAGCTCTTCTTTCTATGCTACACCATTTTCATTCATTCAAAAACACTTGTTATCATCTATTAAGTGCCAGGTCCTATGTTTGTAAAAGGGTACAAGAGTACTTTTATCCTCAAGAAGATCACTTAATTTAGTGGCAAAAACAAGTATGTGTGTGATTTAAAAATACAGTGGGATGTATTATAACCTAAGTATGCACAGGGTACCATGGCCATGTGAAGAGCAGACACTTGAGGTGAATCTTAAACTATTCCCCTTCTATTCTCTAGTGTTCCACTGGCCAATACAGTAGCCACTAATTTAAATTTATATAGTTACACATAGCGAAAATAAAATAAGATCAGTTTTAGTTTTTTGTTTTTTTTTTATTGTTGGGGATTCATTGAGGGTACAATAAGCCAGGTTACACTGATTGCAATTGTTAGGTAAAGTCCCTCTTGCAATCATGTCTTGCCCCCATAAAGTGTGACACACACCAAGGCCCGACCCCCTCCCTCTGTCCCTCTTTCTGCTTTTCCTCCCCCCCCCATAACCTTAATTGTCATTAATTGTCCTCATATCAAAATTGAGTACATAGGATTCATGCTTCTCCATTCTTGTGATGCTTTACTAAGAATAATGTCTTCCACTTCCATCCAGGTTAATACGAAGGATGTAAAGTCTCCATTCTTTTTAATAGCTGAATAGTATTCCATGGTATACATATACCACAGCTTGTTAATCCATTCCTGGGTTGGTGGGCATTTAGGCTGTTTCCACATTTTGGCGATTGTAAATTGAGCTGCAATAAACAGTCTAGTACAAGTGTCCTTATGATAAAAGGATTTTTTTCCTTCTGGGTAGATGCCCAGTAATGGGATGGCAGGATCAAATGGGAGGTCTAGCTTGAGTGCTTTGAGATTTCTCCATACTTCCTTCCAGAAAGGTTGTACTAGTTTGCAGTCCCACCAGCAGTGTAAAAGTGTTCCCTCTCTCCACATCCACGCCAGCATCTGCAGTTTTGAGATTTTGTGATGTGGGCCATTCTCACTGGGGTTAGATGATATCTCAGGGTTGTTTTGATTTGCATTTCTCTAATATAAAGCGATGATGAACATTTTTTCATGAGTTTGTTAGCCATTCGTCTGTCATCTTAGAGAAGGTTCTATTCATGTCTCTTGCCCATTGATCTATGGGATTGTTGGCTTTTTTCATGTGGATTAATTTGAGTTCTCTATAGATCCTAGTTATCAAGCTTTTGTCTGATTCAAAATATGCAAATATCCTTTCCCATTATGTAGGTTGTCTCTTTGCTTTGGTTATTGTCTCCTTAGCTGTACAGAAGCTTTTCAGTTTAATGAAGTCCCATTTGTTTATTTTTGTTGTTGTTGCAATTGCCATGGCAGTCTTCTTCATGAAGTCTTTCCCCAGGCCAATATCTTCCAGTGTTTTTCCTATGCTTTCTTAGAGGAGTTTTATTGTTTCATGCCTTAAATTTAAGTCCTTTATCCATTTTGAATCAATTCTTGTGAGTGGGGAAAGGTGTGGGTCCAGTTTCAGTCTTTTACATGTAGACATCCAGTTCTCCCAACACCATTTATTGAATAGGGAGTCCTTCCCCCAAGGTATGTTCTTGTTTGGTTTATCAAAGATTAGGTGGTTGTAAAATGTTAGTTTCATTTCTTGGTTTTCAATTCGATTCCAAGTGTCTATGTCTCTGTTTTTATGCCAGTACCATGCTGTCTTGACCACTATGGCTTTGTAGTACAGACTAAAATCTGGTATGCTGATGCCCCCAGTTTTATTTTTATTACTAAGAACTGCCTTAGCTATATGGGGTTTTTTCCGGTTCCATACAAAATGCAGAATCATTTTCTCCAAATCTTGAAGTACGATGTTGGTATTTTGATAGGAATGGCATTGAATAGGTAGATTCAGTTTTAGTTTTAAAAGGAAATAAAATCAGCACCTTAGTTATATGAACCACATTTCCATAACTTAGCAGCCATGTGGCAGTGGTGTTAAACAACACAGCTATGAATGAAACATTTCTATCATGCAGAATGTTCTAGTGGACAACAGTATTCTGGTGCCTTCATTCAAATAATAAATATGGTTCCCTTCTCAAAGATTCCATCCAACAAGAGGTAGGACAGATGTCTGAAGTATAAAACTGCATCCAATTTATCCAGCAATTTATTACAGGACCTCAGGTTACCTGACAATATTTTAAATAAGGATGCTACTCAAACAAGGGAATGAGGAAATTTCTTTCTTTCTTTTCTTTTTTTTTTTTTTGAGACAGACTCATTCTGTCACCCTGGGTAAAGTACCAATGGTGTTATAGCTCACGGCAACCTCAAACTCTTGGGCTCAAGTGATCCTGTTGCGTTAGCCTCTTGAGTAGCTGGGACTACAGGTGCCTGCCACATCACTTGGCTAATTTTTCTATTTTTTAGTAGAGATGGGGTCTCACTCTTGCTCAGGCTGGTCTTGGACTCCTGAGCTCAAGTGATCCACAGCCTTGGCCTCCCAGAGTGCTAGGATTACAGGCGTGAGCCACCACACCTGGCCTGGAAAGAAGGAATTTCAATCTTTGATTCTATCTTCAGATAGGACAAAAACATCTTAGTGATCTTAAGTCAACCTGAAATAGGGAAAGAAAATGTCAAGGCTGGGTAAGTGACTCATGTCTATAATCCTAGAACTGTGGGAGGCTGAGGCGGGAGGCTTGGTTGAACCCAGTTAAACTAGACTGATGAAAGGCACTCTAATCTGGGTGAGAGAGTGAGACTCTGACTCAAAAAAAAAAAAAAAAAAAAGAAAGGGCCAGGCATGGTGGGTCAATCCCAGCACTATGGGAGGCCAAAGTGGGTGTGCTGAGCTCAGGAGTTGGAGTCCAGCCTGAGCAAGAGTAAGATCTCATCTCTACTACAAAATTAAAAACTAGCCGGCATTGTGGTGGGCACCTGTAGTCCCAGCTACTCGGGAGACTAAGGCGGAAGGATTACTTGAGCCCATGAGTTTGAGATTGCTGTGGGCTATAACACCATGGCACTCTATCCAGGGCAACAGAGTGAGACTGTCTCGAAAAGAAAATGTCAAGAGCAGGCAGAATACAGAGGGAGTTGAATATTTACTTTTAGAGACCTAATTCCACACACCAGCTCCTCCAATGTCCCTTTAGTAGAAATCTAAAATAGACTAAAGGGGAAGAAGGGGGATCTGATATTTTTAGGTTTTTCAAGGTGCTACTTTGAAGATAGAATCTTTTTAAGATATAATTAAGAAACATAACATTAACCAAAAGCATCACAATAAAATAAACTGTATGCACCTCTCAGAACTAGAATTATCCTGAAAACAAATTAAGAGTACAAAAAATTTTATGTATAATCACTACAATGTAACACTTTTTAAACATTTTTAAAGTGACATAAATGACACAGCAACATACCAGTTCCGATTTGAAGTAGCCTATTGTATTTTCATCCAATTGAAAATATCTTCTCTTCCAGTTTTTCATCTACCAGAGATGAACACAGACATCAAATGTTAATCACCACTGAATTATTCAGATACGAACCCACAATGAGAAAGGTCAAGCACTGACAGAAGTCTCCCTCAGTGAAGAGATAATGAAGGCCTTCTGCTGCCCAGGCCTTGAATTCCGAACTCAAGTTTTGGTGACTAGTTTGATGGCTAGTCAGCTTTTATTATATGAATTTTATGACACGACTTCATATTTTTAATGCTCTAACCGTTTTTTAAAAGTGCGCTTCCCCTTCCTCCCCATCCCCCCAAGAACAAAACAAAGGAAATGTTAATAAACCACATCAAGTTTCTCTATCTTTAAAATACATGAATTGTCCTAACAAGTACTTTGTACATAATAGTAAAGCAATATTTAATAAAGCAAATCTATTTTGTACAAATATTTTTTGTCAATGTGATACAGTTTTTGTGAAAGTACTTCAATATCTCTAAGTTATTATTTTGGACCTGAGAGGACTTTTTTTTTTTTTTTGCAGTTTTTGGCCAGGGCCGGGTTTTTGAATCCACCACCTCGGGTATATGGGGCCAACGCCCTACTCCTTTGAGCCACAGGCACCGCCCCATAAGAAAACTTTTATGGAAAAGACTATCTCCTTAGAAGTCCTAATTAACACTCAATTGGTATCATAGCTTGATGAAAACTCTGACTCTCCCTGTAGGTATCTACAGCGAGAAACCTCCAGCCACTGCTGCCTTCATTTCCTTTAGCCTAAAGAAGGTCAAACAGGCTGAAAGAACTTTTCCTTGACTGACCTAAGGAAATTAGAGCTGTCAGTAAGTGATGAGAAGTCAAACAGCCAGAAGAGTTTTAAGTACAGCAGAAGCTCCACAGATGACCACCTCTCTACACTGACCACCTCCTTTAGTTGACCTACTTTTTTCACAGACTAGACAAGCATCACATGTACCTATCAGTACAGTTCCTTATGTTGACCACCTCCGTATATTAACCAGTTTGTTACAGTCCTTTGGGTGGTCAACTTACAGAGCTTTTACTGTATTTCTTTACTCAGACACCTTTTTTCCAAGCTTTAAAATTTATTTTCTCATGAAATTCTAAAGATTTATTTCATACAGAAAGAATAACTTCACTTTGATAAATTTACTTGCTCCTGTAGAAATTCCTCAGCAAGGAGCTGAATGGGTGGGAATATGTAGGCTAACCTGCAATAGCTCTCACTAAGCACCAGGTACTGTGTGATGGGTTATTCCTCTCTTATTTACATCTTAAAAAAAAAGAAAAAGAAAAAATTCCTGGACAGCAGGATTTATATAATAAAAGCTAAAAGCTAGTTTCTTTAAAAAGAAACTGAGAGCCTGAGAGGTCAAGTAGGCAGCCCAAAGTCATACAACTTCCTGTTGAGGTCAGCCCAACTCCAAACCAAGGAAGGAAGGGTCCTTCCCAACCCCACTCTTCCTCCCACCCCTGGCCCTTGACCTCTCCACTAGAGATCTCTTTCCTTGACCTACTCCAGAGGAAGGGTGGGGATCAATAGAAAATATTTCCGGAATAAATTTCAAACTGTTAGGAAAGCTCATTTAAACTGAAGGCCAGTGATAATAGGCATTAACTTTCCTGGCTGCCTGCAGACCAAAGAAATAATAGCATTGAGTTATCTACAAATAACCCTTATTTTATCTCTTGACTCTCTTCTCAAAGGTGGTCTCTCACTTTTGTGGGTCTTTCATAAAATAAAGCAAATAATGGAGAGTTTGCTGGTATATGTTCATTTTTCATTATTTCACATATTTTGTTAAGCTACTCACCACTGCTCCTTGTTTTACACAGTATCCAGCTTTTATAACTGCACTATCTGGAGGTTGTTTAGGAGTGAAGTAAGGAAGATGGCTTTGCGACCGTTTCAAATTATTTCTATCAATACTTTCACCACATTCATTTACTTCTTCTTTCTAAAATGAAGCAAAATAAACAAATTCTTTTCTTTCTTGTTTACTTCAAAGCATACTTTTATTTCATGTTGTTATCCTAGTAGTAAACCTTAAAATCTATCTTAGCTCAGATAGGAACACAGAGTTTGAAGAATTTTCTAATTAATCTGAGATACTTTAACTTTCCCATCATCGATTAAAGCATAAATTTCCACTTCTCTCGTTCTGTAAAAGTCCTGCCACTGGCACTTTTTTTGGTAGGGAATTCTAACTTTTCATTTTTAAATAATTACACAGATTCATAAGAAACTGCCCCCCCCAAATGGACAGAGGATCCTATGTACCCTTTAACCAGTTTCCCACAAAAGGAAAACTGCATAACTAGAGCACATTATCAAAGAAACTGACCTTGGTTCATCCCACACTTTATTCAGGTTTCGCCAGTTTTAGAAGCACTTACTTGTCTCTGTGTCCGCACAGTTCTATGCAATTTTATCCCACGTGTAGGTGTGAGTAACCACCACATTCAAAATATAGAACTGGTCACCACTGCAAGGTTCCTTTTTGCCTTCCCTTTAGAACATCTATCCCTAATCCCTTGGCAATCACTAATTTGTTCACTATCTCTACAATTTTGACTTTTTGAGCATATAAATAGAAGCACCCAGTAAGAGTACTGGGTGTGATTGTCTCTTTTCATTCAGTGTAAGTCTCTGGACTTACAAGTTGTTCCTTGTACCTACAAGTCACTCCTTTTTATGCTGTTTATGCATGGACTAACAGTCCTGAAATTATTAACCCATTAAAGGACATTTGAATTGCTATCAGTTTTTGACTAATTAGAAATAAAGGTGCTGGGTGGCACCCGTAGCATAGTGGTTATGGCGACAGCCACATACACCTGATCAGGCGGGTTCGATTCCAGCCAGAGCCCGCCAAACAACGACAGCTGCAACCAAAAAATAGCCAGGCACATTGTGGCGGATGCCTGTGGTCCCAACTACTTGGGAGGTGGAAGCAGGAGAATCGCTTAAGTCCAGGAGTTGGAGGTTGCTATGAGCTGTGATGCTATGGCACTCTATTCAGGGCAACAGCGTGAGGCTCTGTCTCAAAAAAAAAAAAAAAAATAGCCAGGCGTTGTGGCTGACACCTGTAGTCCCAGCTACTTGGAAGGCTAAGACAAGAGAATTGCTTAAACCCAACAGTTTGAGGTTGCTGTGAGCTGTGACGCCACAGCATTCTACTGAGGGCGACATAGTGAGACTCTGTCTCAAAAAAAAAAGAAAGAAAGGTGCTGTGAACATTCATGTTTTTGTGTAAGCATAATTCTCCATTTCCCCAGGATAAATGACCAGAAGCGTAAACGCTGAGTTATAGTAATTACAAGCTTACTTTTATTTAAAAAATTGCCAAACTTTTTCAGAGTAGCTGTACTATTTTACATTCCCACAATCAACGTATGAGAGATAGCGTTTCTCCTCATTTTTGTAGCATTTGTATTGTCAATAATTATTTTTTCACCCTTTTTGGCAGGTATACAGAGGTATCCCATTATGATCTTAATTGTATCTCCCTACCAGCTAATGACAGGGATCATCTTTTCATGGGCTTATCTGTCCTGGGTGTATCTTCATGATTTTTGCCCATTTTCTGATTAGATTTCTTGAGGTTTTTACTGTTTAGTTCTGAGAGTTTTTTAACATATTCTAGATACAAGTCCTTTGTTGGATATGTGGCTGCAAATATTTTTTCCCAGTTTATAGCTTTTGTTTTCATCTTCTTAACAAGGTCTTCCACGGAGCACACATTATTAATTTTGATGAGGTCCAATTTATCAATTCTTGCCTTTATGAACTGTGCTTATGATGTCAAGTCTAAGAACTCTATACTTTGTCATAAATCCTGAAGATTTTCTCCTGTGCTCTTATCAATTTTATGTTTTACATGAAAGTCTAGTGTTTTTTGGGTTTTTTTTTTTTTTTTTTTTTGAGACAGTCTCACTATGTTGCCCTAGGTAGAGTGCTGTGGCGTCACAGTTCACAGCAACCTCCAATTCTTGGGCTTAAGTGATTCTCTTCCCTCAGCCTCCAAAGTATCTGGAACTATAGGTGCCTGCCACAACGCCCAGCTATTTTTGTTGTTGTTGTTGCAGTTGTTTAGTTGGCCCAGGTCGGGTTTGAACTCACCACGAGGTGGTTCCGGTGTATGTGGTTGGCACCGGAACCACTGTGTTATGGGCGCCAAGCCAAAGTCCAGTGTTTTGTTGTTCTTTTTTTTGAGACAGAGCCTCAAGCTGTTGCCCTGGGTAGAATGCCGTGGCATCATAGCTCACAACAACCTCCAACTCCTGGGCTCAAGCAAGTCTCCTATCTCCGCCTCCCATGTAGCTGGGACTACAGGCACCCGCCACAATGGCTGGCTATTTTTTGGTTGCAGCCATCATTGTTGTTTGGTGGGCCCGGGCTGCATTCGAACACGCCAGCTCAGGTGTATGTGGCTGGCACCTTAACCGCTTGAGCCACAGGTGCTGAGCCTCCAGTGTTTTTTTTTTTTTTTTAAATACTGGTACCAAGATTTTCCTGTTCCTCAAAGCACTGGTGTCCTGTTTACTTACAGCATTTGATAAACTAGAATCTCACAAATAAGCTCAGAGTGTATTTTTAGAAATTTCTAAATTTCAAGAGAAAAAGTAAGTCATAAGCCTCACACATACCCTGAATTATGTACTTAACTTTGTAATCTAAGCACTTAACTCATTGTTTTACCCAATATTTACTGAATAAATTAATCATGCAAATGAGATTTACTTAATTTTCTTATTACCTTATTGTGTAAATGCTTGAATGATAAGTAAATATTGCTTTACAAAATTTAAAACCATATTACAAAATAATAAAGCAATAGAATTCTTTGGGATCTTTTTAATAGCACCTATCATAGAATCCACCAAAACATCTACACCAATATTAAAATACAACAAAATTTTAATTCTATACAAAATTAAGACAGCCATGAATACAAACTAAAGAGTCAACACAAGTCATAATACAGGTGAAAGCAGCTTAGTCTAGTCACAAATTAATGAAAATTTAATAGATTAAAATCATTACTTTAGGAAAAAGGAAATACACATACACACCCCTAGCTTATATTTAATCCAACTTTGGTGAAAAATGTAAGCTCTCACTAGAGCAGAAATTTTTGTTCATTAACACACACCCTCTGTAGAACATAAAGAAAGTGCTCAATGGTTAATTAATTAATGTTGTAAGAGTTCTCTTTCCATTAATCACCCTCCCCTTGCAAAGATCTGAAAATATGGTATATAACACAATTTGATTTAAAAGATTTATATAACGTTAAATTTTTTTAAGCTTAAAAGGCACATATGTAATAAAAACATCCTAGATTAGCAATATTGATTAACTATTTTAAAATTCTTGGTTTCTCAACTACTAGTAATTCAATTTACACTACAAACTCATTCACTTAATAGCAATACAAGACATTTAAATTTATACAAAAGTTTTCTTTAATTTTTTTCCCCACTCCCCCAAAGTTTTAATTTTATCAAAAATTGTTTATACATTTTTTCCTAATAACCAAATGAAGACTTAATTTAGTATATCTGTACTTTGGGGATAGAATTAAGTCAAAATTCCAGTCCTCTGTTTGGCTTACCTAGGCCAGGTTCTTAAAAAAAAAAACGGTTTAAAAAAAGTATATATATATATATATTTGAAAACTCTGACTCAGCAATTTTATTTTTACAAATTTTTTCTTTAAAAATATCATCTACAACTCTATAAGCTACAAGAACATTCATCATACCATTGTCTATAAAATAAAAAAGAACTCGATTTGTCCACAACAAAGGATTCGTAAATTATTGTAAATCCATGGAAGAACTATTATGTGGTCATTAAAAATGATATATAAGAACTTCTAATAACTTAGAAAATGTTCAGGATGCAAATAAAAAAATCTGTTTATAAGTCTAATATATAATTCCTATTTCCATTTCTGAGGGGAAGAGTATATAGAAGAAAGGCTCAGAGAAATCATGCACAACAGTGTTGTTTATCTCCGATCTCCATATTTTTCACAATACATACTTTTGTTTTTTTTTTTTGGTTTTTGGCCAGGGCTAGGTTTGAACCCGCCACCTCCAGCATATGGGACCGGCGCCCTACTCCTTGAGCCACAGGCGCCGCCCAACACAATACATACTTTTGAAATAAAAGTTTTTTAATACTTGTATATTTATTTAGTTGATATATTGTTTTAGTTTTGCTAATAAAACAAAAATCAATTAGACCCTCACACAACACAAGAATTAATTTACTACCTGAGTTGGAGTAATGATGGGTACACCTCCAACAATATCAGTTCTGTAAGACACTTGCTTCTTCCCACAATCACCTTGGCGACTCAGGTTATCAGAATTAGGTTGTGAGTCTGACTGCTTTGGTACCTGAAATAATAAATCAAATTAATCATTTTGCAACCAGCATTATATATGTGATCTTCTTTTATCACAGAATTTCTAATTAATTGTCCATTTATAAGTAACTGACAAATCCATATGAAATTATTTACAGTGCATATGTATGTACTCTAAGTTCTCACACTTAATTTTTGTGTTAAAGAAATACTTTATAAGACAGTCATCACTCCCTGAGCACTTCTGCAGGAAGGTACTATTTCATACAGTTTCTCATTTACTCTCCCTGTCAACCATATGCATAGGTACAGTATACCCATCTGAAAGGTAAAAAAAATAGAGGCTTAGAGGTATTAGGCAACATTACCCAAGTTTATGTAACCCTTCCAAGTCAAGCAACCCACCCCATACTCTGCTTATTAGAGAACTTAACACTGACTTACAGTTTGTTATCATCCCTTTCCTCAGTTCCTACACAGGTCTCAAGGACAGGGATTGTGGCATAGTCAATCTTTCCTGACTTCAAGACAAAGCTACTACACTTGAACCCAAGAGTTTCAGGTTAGTATGATGCCATGTCACTCCACCCAGGGCAACAGAATAAGAATCTGTCACCAAAAAAAAAAAAAAAGATAAAATGGAATCCAAAATCAGAGGTATCATGAATATGGAGCATGTATTTTAGCTTTTCCTTCTTATGTGGCCTGATCAGGGAATAAGGTACTCCACTAATCATTATTTCTATCTATGGACTGTTAAGCACGTAGTCTGTATTTGAATTATAAATTTCAAGGCTGTGAATAAAATATAATAAAATACTTGTAGCATCAATTATGATGTTCAGCATGATTTAATCTCTTCCCAGTGATTTAAATGGCATTTGGAGATCTTACAGTCTTTCAGAAACATTATGACAAATACTACTGACAATCACAAAGGTAGTGATATAAAAATATTTATCTTAAAATTACATAATTTTCCTGTCACATGGCTAATCCCTGTTAACAGGGTACTGGCAGAGCTACAGAAGACACCATTCATTATATTTCAAAGACTCAACCATTTGTTAGTATGATCCCAAAGCAGTGTGAATTCTCACAATTTAGAATACATAAAGTATCACCTAAGAACATTATTAAAAATGTAGGATTCCTAGGCTTTATACCCCAAAATTCCAATCCAATAAATCTAAAGTGAAGCCCCCCAAACTGCACTTCCAGCAGGAACACCAGGTGTTTTTGAGGCAGGTGTTTCATAAACCACAGTTGGAGAAACACTGGTCTGAAACCTCTCTTTTCATATGACGCCACTCCCACCAGGCTTGTGGATAAGCAGGTATACAATGCAGACAAGAATTTACAAACGATCTTTTTGCAAAATATTGACCAAACAGGGTCTATGTGTATGAGGAGGAGATGTATCCACAAATGTAATTTATGGATATAAATGACTTGTCTCTTAGATGGCTTTTTAAAATTTCTCTTTCTCCACTCTACCTCCCTTAAGATGGTTCCCCTTCAGAGGTTCCCTGAGGCCCAACCCTCTAGCCTCTCATTCATATTCATACTACAATGCCAGTCACTGGCAGAAATAAAAGAGAAAAAAAAAGGAAAAGAAGTGAATTCTATACTTTTTAAAGGCAATATAACAATAGACAGAAATTAGTCAAATAAAATTAAAAGGATACTATAATCTAGAACAACTTGCTAAAGAAGTCTATTGTATTTTCTAATGAATAGCATCATGTGCCTCCAATATTTTGACAGAGAAAGTATGGCTCAGTTACCTGGGAACAGAAAACAGCATTGAGAATTTGAAACCAGAGAGAAAATTATCTATTTAACTGTATTAGATAAGAAGAGCTGCTAAGAGGTTGACCCATAAGAAAAGTAGTATTCTCTCGAGAAGTTGAGAGTTTAGTCATACATGGGAATTCTCCCCCCCGCCCAAAAAAAAAAAACAAACCTGTAATATCACCTTAAAAATATACTGAAACCTATATTGGTTTTTACATTTCTTTCAGGAGTGACTGTATGGCCGGGGGTGGTGACTCATGCCTGTAAACCTAACACTCTGGGAGGCCGAAGCAGGAGGATCCCTTGAGCTCAGGAGTTTGAGACTAGCCTGAGCAGGAGTGAGAACCCATCTCTACTAAAAATAGAAAAATTATCCAGGCACCATGGTGGGTGCCTGTAATCCGAGTAGTCAGAAGGCTGAGGCAGGAGGATCGATTTAGCCCAGGAGTTTGAGGTTGCTGTGAACTAGGCTGAAGCTACAGCTCTCTAGCCTGGGCAACAGAGTGAGAAAGTCTCAAAAAATAAACAAAAAGAGAAAAAAAAAAAAAAAGAAAGAAATGACAGTATATTAAAAATCATGCTTATGCTATTAAACCCACTGCTTCTAATTTGTCCTTATAATAAAATCTAATGCTAAAAGAGCCTAATTCCAAGTTAGAATCTAATAATTAGAATTACACTTTACAATAAAAATTTTCTAAATTATAATCATCTTATTCCCTAAGAACATGAAAAATACAAGCAAAATACCCACATATATAGGCAACTCTCTTAAGAATTATAGGTAACTCTGAATGAGAAGTCAGTCTAAATTCAGCCATTAAGATAAAAACTTTCAGGACCCCTTTGTCCCCTGAAATTGGCCAACTGTTTGGCATCCTCACTGGGCAGGTAGCCAGTGTCAGACAATCAGTCTGCTTGGTTTCTTTGTCGACTGCCTTTCCTCCCTTTCTCTTTACTTCTATCCTTTCTTACATGACTGCTTTTTTAAGAGAGAGACAAATGTATTCCTGGCAGGTATTTGCATGTGATCCTAAAAGTAGGAAATTATAACAGTATTAAAAGTTAAAAATGACTACAGAATAAAGACATCAACAGAACAGATTAAAGTATTTGTGAGTAAAATAAATGCAATTGTTGCAGACTTCTCAAAAGTTAAAGAGAAGGATGTTCGGTTCATCAAGAATAATGACAAGAGTTTGAAGACTTAAGCCTATGATGTTCAGACAACAACCTCCTGGGTCTTATTACCTTTCTGAGAGCTCTACCCCTGACTTGCTGGTTGAAGAATGTGAGTGTAAAGTAGAAGGCCTAGCTTTGGGGCATACAGACTATTTTGCTATAACCAAAGTCACACATTCAGCCTATTCTCTACTTGCTCCCAGTTGCCATTCAAATAAAAACAAAACTTATGGAGTTTCTGTCACAACTTCAAAAGACTAACTTATGGACACAAATCAAATATTGATTTTTAAACTTAAAAAGACACATACATAAAAAAATAGCAGATTTCTTTTTAGGAATAAGCTGTATATGACATATACATCTTGGATATCTCTTAATCAATAAGGAACCAGAAACCACCATATTTATGTTGCTATAAATATAAATAGTTGCAAGCATCATTTAAAATTTAATTTTCCAAACTCTAGTCATTGACATTCCTTTCAAGATTGATCTCTCTACTATTGCACTTATTCCTTTTTTTGTTTTTAAATACAGATGGTACCAGTTACAATGGTTCACCTTTATGATGGGTTTATCAGTGCTGAAGGCACATTTTTTCTTTTAACACACAATAGCTCAACTTAACAATTTTTCAACTTTACAATGGGTTTATCAGGATATTAAATGTATTTTCAACTTAGGATATTTTTGACTTCTTTTTTTTTTTTTTTTTTTTTTGTAGAGACAGAGTCTCATTGTACCACCCTCAGTAGAGTGCCGTGGCGTCACAAGGCTCACAGCAACCTCCAGCTCTTGGGCTTACATGATTCTCTTGCCTCAGCCTCCCGAGCAGCTGGGACTACAGGCGCCCGCCACAACGCCCGGCTATTTTTTTGTTGCAGTTTGGCCGGGGCTGGGTTTGAACCCGCCACCCTCGGTATATGGGGCCGGCGCCCTACTCACTGAGCCACAGGAGCCGCCCGATATTTTTGACTTCTAATTCTAATGGGTTTATTGGGACATGAAACCATCATAAATCAAAAAACGTCTGTAATGGGAAAAGAATTTCAAATGGCATCCACGTAGACTTGGAAAGTAAGGAAAGTCACAGACAAGGTGACAGTCTATGTGGGAGGACAGTTTATTAAAATGGCTAGATATTATAATCATGAAATAATTAAATAATCACCATTCCCTTACCCATACCCTCTAAGCACCTCTACTATGAAACCATACAACTCCAAGTCCTAATTTTGGATTTCCAAAAATTTTAAGCATATATGTCACATAGTACTCAGGAGAACACTAAATGACATCGTTAACCAAAATGTCATTTGGAATGATTTCATAGAAACGTAAACTACACATATATTAAAATGTAAACTTTAAATTTTCAAATAATCTACATGTAAATCATCAGCAATTTTCATAGGAAAGTATAACAAATTAGAGATTCCACACTTTAGTGCACTTAAATGTATAAAATGTATATGTATAATAATTAAACCTGATAATATTTTTAAAGGATAAAATTAACATAAAAGGTATATTATTCAAGCATAGGAAATTCTTTCATTGCTATCTTATGAGTTAAATGTGTATCTATCTAAAGTTGATTTTAAATAAGTGCTATCAATTCTATATTCACTTTACATAGTTATAATCACTTTATTAATGAGCTAAGGATTTCTCAATCTTATATGTATTTATATTTTATAAATTTGAATTACAAAAACATGAAAATCATTTGCAACAGATTTACCATAAAAACTTGAAATTTCAACATGTAAAATAAAGCCTCAAGAACCATAAAAGCTATTTTAAAGACCCCATACTTTGAAATACCGTCTAATGCCTAATGTACATCTTCTTCATGTTAAAAATCTTTACAGTGCCATCTGTATAAGACTGTTTCATATCATTAATATCTTAGACATACAAATTCAAGAAACTCCCAAATGTTAAAGACCTGAGACCATTCACTTTTTCTCTTAAAGCACTAAGAAACTAGTAAAGTTACCAGATATTGTTTCTTAAAGAAATTTTCCAAGTAGGGAATATTTACTAAAAGAGGTAAAAATGACCAGCTAAAACTTTTTAAAAATATGTATGTCTGAATCACTTCAAAAAACTGCTTTCCTGAAACTGCAGAAACCTAAAATAACTTCAGCTTCATGTACAGATCAGAGTAGCGTGTAGGCGTTTTCTGCTACGTGGTAACAAGCTGTTCTAGTACAAGACAAAAAAAAATCTGACTTAACTCTGAGAGCAGCTTTAGCTGTATTAACTCTTTATTGTGCTGTGAAAGTAAGTGGAATCCTTCATTTTTATATGGAAACGAACAAGTGTGTAACATATGCTGACTTTCAGGACAAATGTTCTTTAAGAATAAGTCATTTAGGATCAGTAAATTAACTGTACTTCTGTAAAAACATGCTTCAATCAACACAACCCTCACACAGGAACTCCCTCTCTACCCTTTCCAGGTACGCCTACTATATGTTTCTCTACAAATGTGTGAAGGGGAAAGGGTGAGGCAAGGTATGATTGGAATAGAACCTGTCTACTCGCTTGTCATCAACAGCAGTAAACTCTTTGAGTAAAGTTTGTTTTTTGCTTTAGGAACAAAAGAATAGGGAGAAGGCTCTTTGTTCAGGAAGCAGTAAGGCACTACACTTCAGAATTCTGGATTTAGAGCCCAGCAAACTGGACTGGGTTGGGCTCCCACTTCTGTAACCTATCAGCTATGAAAACTGCAAAAGTTATTCAATCCTTCTAAGCCTTACTTTCTCAGATAATTTGAATAAAACCTTCGGTCTAAGACCTGGCACAATGTAAATAATAAATGCTAATGTTCGTCAGAAAATCAAAAAGAAAAGAAGCCCTGGTTGGAAGCAAGAAGTTGTAGCAGTAGAAAGGAGGGTGAGGGCATCAAGCCCTGGAACTCAAGGGGGAAAATCAGTTGAGAGAGGAAGTTTAGAGCCTGAGACAGACTCCTGGAGGGCACATGGACAGAACCATCTGGCTGTACAATTCTTCAGAACTCATCTCCACCCCTCATTTCTAGCCTTCATCTCCCCTTTCTTGCTCTTATATTCAATTCCTACCCTGTCTGATGACACCAGACCCAGTCATGGTTTAGAAGACACGAGTTCTCCACTAGACACTATTTCTATGACCTGGGTAGATGGCACGAAGTCTCACACTAGTCCAGAAGAAAAAAATATATACATATATTCTGAAGGTAGAACCCTACATACTAAGTTCATTTCCACCTAGAAACATCATTACTAGCAGTAGTAATATATATCCTTATTAGGTATTCGGTACGCTAAAAAGGCATTCATGGATTGATTAAAGGGCTGATAGTCACTGAAATTTCACAAGAAAATATAGTCACATTCTAAATAGCTGCATTTTAAATAAAGCTGGAGTATGAAATGTATTGGTAAGCGGGGAACAATCAGTAAGTATATTTTAAAAACATAAAGATTACTTTCAGACACTGAAAAATTTTCAAAAATACAAAAATACTTACTGTAATTTTTATAGCTTTGTTAAGCACGTTTACCCATTCTACAAGGTCCTGCTGATCATTGGCTTGTAGGAAGTACTTCCTCATTCCTGCATTCATAACTGTCAAGAGAAAAACAAACACCACAGGAAATATTGTATAAATTACCTCTAAATAAGTTTGCAGTAGATGAAAAATCTTACTAGGCTCAACATTATGACTCTCTTGGATTTTGCAAAATATTTCAGACCACATAGAACACTGCTTTTATCACATAGTAACACATAGGTAAAACTCTTTTTTTTATGATCATGTTTTTCATTAAATGGACATACCACAATATATTCAGTCAATCCACTAATGATGGACACTTAGGCTATTTCTAGTTTTTGAAATTATATAAAATAATCACAATGAAACATCATAAATATATTATATATAATATATAAATGTCTCCATACTTGGGCTAAATTTTCTATGGGATAAATTTCTTGTCATAGACTGTCAAAAAATTGTTGAGTCAAAGACAATTCACATTTAAATTTTTTTTTTTTTTTTTTTTGAGACAGAGCCTCAAGCTGTCACCCTGGGTAGAGTGCTGTGGCATCACCGCTCACAGCAACCTCCAACTCCTGGGCTCAAGCGAGTCTCTTTCATCCGCCTCCCAAGTAGTTGGGACCACAAGCACCTGCCACAACACCTGGCTGTTTTTTAGTTGCAGCTGTCATTGTTGTTTGGCAGGCCCAGGCTGGATTTGAACCCACCAGCTCAGGTGTATGTGGCTAGAGCCTTAGCCACTTGAGCCACAGGTGCCAAGCCACACATTTAAAATTTTTATAGGTCTTAGCAAATTGTCCTCTCAGACAATAGAATCCATTTATTCTTTCACCATAGACAACATATGCCAAAAGCCCATCTCATCAAACACCCCTCACCAAAACTGCTTACAAGCACCTATGGATACATCCAGTTTCTAGTTTTCAAAGCCTCTATGACATTGGGGCTGGGAGTCTGCAAACAATACTTTCTAGACCCCAGATAGTGTATTGCTCTGCAATGGGAGGTACTGAGCGGAGACTGGCAGGTGGAAGTGGGGGATGAGAGAAAAAAATAACAAAACACTCCTGCTGATTTCTGTTGGTAAGAACCAACCTCCCTCAACAGGAGCACATAGGAGCTTCTCTTCCAGGGCCTTCTACTGCTCCCTCCTCCAGCCTAGCAGAGTCCTCTTAGATGCTAATAACTAGCCCTGCGGTAGCTTCCCCTCCACAGCCCAAGGTTGGTGTCTCTCAAGCCTTAGCAGTGACAGTTGCTTCATGTAGTTTCTAATTTCTGGGTTACTTCAGTATTCTTTTGTGCTCTTTCAGCCTTCCAGTGCGTAACTAACCAATTTCTGGTAAAAAATCCCTTGGGTTTGAAATACCCAGTGTGGTGTTTTCCTAACTGGACTCTGACTGATGCAGTGCTCTTTTAACAACCTAACTAGTGAATGAGTATAACTTGTTTAAATATGATTTTCTTTTTTTTTTTTTTGAGACAGAATCTCAAGCTGTTGCCCTGGGTAGAGTGCTGTGGCCTCACAGCTCACAGCAACCTCCAACTCTTAGGCTTAAGTGATTCTCTTGCCTCAGCCTCCCAAGTAGCTGGGACTACAGGCGCCTGCCATAATGCTCTGCTATTTTTTGGTTGTAGTTGTTATTGTTGTTTGGCAGGCCCAGGCTGGATTCAAACCCGCCAGTTCTGGTGTATGTGACTGGTGCCTTAGCCGCTTCAGCTACAGGCGCCAAGCCGATTTTCTTTGATTAATGAGTCAAATTAGTTTTTTATGTTTATAATCCATTTGTATTTTGTAGATCTTATTTTCCTTACCCATACTTCTCCTGAGTTATTCATTTATCTTTTATTAATTTATAGGAGTGTCTATAAATCCTTTTTATTACAAGTACTTTTCCCGGTTTGTTGTTTGCCTTTCACTCTGTTCATGATATCTTTGATCAAACAGAGATATCCTACCAATCTTTTCCTTAAATGCCTCTACATTTCATATGTAGAAAATCTCCCTAACTTTAGATTTATTTTTCTAGCCCCTATGAATTTTCTTTACATTTAAAGGCTTAATACATTTGAAACTTTTTTTTCCCTACATTTGCGGCATGATTTGCCTTTCACATTTTATTGATTTCCAAGTTTAAAAGTATAAGCACAAAGGATAATATTTTATAATATTGAATAACATGCACAGTCTAAGAAAATTCTTCTCTTTTAATCAAGTTTATGGACTCTTCCTTTCTGATTCTACACACTATCTTTATGTTATTGTTGTTATAAAAGTTTACATTATCAACTATTTAAACCCTCAGGACCCAATTACCCTTAAATTTTTCTGAAGAAAAGGTACCCCTCCAAATTTTTTCAACATTGCATCTTGGGCCTCTTTTCTGAAAAAGGATAGAGCTTAAGTTCAATTAGTACTAAAAAAAAATTTTTTTTTGAGACAGCATCAAGCTGTTGTCCTGGGTAGAGTGCTGTGGCACCACAGCTCACAGCAACCTCTAACTCTTGGGCTTCAGCGATTCTCTTGCCTCAGCCTCCCAAGTAGCTGAGACTACAGGTGCCCACCACAACGCCCAGCCATTTTTTGGTTGTAGTTGTCATTGTTGTTAGGCGGGCCCAGGCTGGATTGAAACCCGCCAGCTCTGGTGTATGTGGTGGCACCTTAGCCGCTTGAGCCACAGGCACCGAGCCAATACTAAAATTTTTTAATGCACAAAAATCTGCTTTTTAAAGCAAATACGAGGAATAAAAATATAGCACTATTCCAATAATCAAATGGCAATAAAAATGGCACAGTAAAAAAAATTTAGCAAATCTTAAATACAACAAACTTATAATTAGAAAACAATGCAATGATTTCATTTTAGTGTGAAAAAAGCAGCTTAATTTGGTAAAAGAAACCAAATATTGTATTATATTGAATACTAAGCTAAATAACCATAATTAATCTTACAAATTCTCTTAATTTCATAAGATTTGAATAAATAGCTAAAATTAAGCCTCTTTTTTTAAACTAAATGCCTATTCAAAAAAGCTAATTAGAACATTTATGCAAATTTACATTCTAGAATAATGTAATAAGGAGTAATAAGGAGACTGTTTGAAGATGAATTAGAAATAGATGAATTTTTTTCTTCATGAGTGTGATGAGGTTGCAAAGGACATAATTTTCTATTTGCTTTTCCTAAACCACTGAATCTTTCCTTTTCAGAAATCTCATTCTTTTTATCTTTTTTATTAAATCATAACTGTGTACACTGATGCATTTATGGGGTTCAGTGTACTGATTTGATATACAATGTGAAATGCTTACATTAAACTAAGTAATACTAAGTAACACATCCATCACAATTATACTCTTAATAGTTTTGAAATGTACCATTGCATCATGCACATTAGGTGAGGTCCCTCCAAATATCCTCCTTCCTTCCCTCCTGTCTCCTCTTCCCTTCTACTTTCTGGACTATAGTTATGTTTTACCATTCGTATGCATGTGTAGGTGATTATATATTGATTTCATAGTAGTATTGAGAACACTGGATACATTTTTTTCCATTCTTGAGATACTTTACTAACAAGAATTATGTCCCAGCTCTATCCAGGTAAACATAAAAGACCTGAAGTCTCCATCTTTTATGGCTGCATAGTATTCCATGGTGTGCATATACCACAATTTGTTAATCCATTCATGGGTCGATGAGCACTTGGGCTGTTTCCATATCTTGGTAATTATGAATCCGGTTGCCATAAACATTCTAGTGCAAATGTCCTTGTTGTAAAATGATTTTTGATCATCTGGATATATACCTAGTAAAGGAATTGCAGGATCGAATGGTAGGTCTACTTTTAGTTCCTTAAGTATTCTCCAAACTTCTTTCCAAAAAGGTTGTATTAGCTTGCATTCCCACCAGCAGTGTAGTGTTCCCTTCTCTGCGCATCCATGCCAACATCTATAGCTTTGGGGTTTTGTGATGTGGGCTAATCTTATTAGAGTTAGATGATATCTCAAAGAGGTTTTGATTTGCATTTCTCTGATGATTAAGGATGATGAACATTTTTTCATGTGTTCATAGGCCATGCACCTGTCTTCAGAAGTTTCTGTTCAAGTCTCTTGCCCACATAGAAATGGGGTTATTTGATTGTGAAGTCGGCCCGCTCCTATGCACCATGGTGCGGTGGTGGCCTGGCGGCGTGGCTTGAAATCCAAAAAGCTGCTCTTTGGCGTAAATTGCAATTAATTAGGGATCGTTTCTCAGAATCAAGTTAGAAGTTAGAGTTCAGATAAGTGAGGCCGCCATTGATGCTTTGAACACCTCAGAAAGGGAGAATGGATTTATCAGTAGTGAAAAAGAAGAGCTTGCTAGGAGTCAAAGAAAGTAATAAAAAATCCAGCACTAGGGCTCCTTCTTCTACCAAACACAAAGACTGCTCTGATGAGAAGTTCAAGGATGGCTCTAAAGATAAAGGGGCCACCAAGGAGTCAAGTGAGAAGGATCGCAGCAGGGATAAAACTTGGAAAAGGCACAGTGCTTCCAGTGGTAGCAGCAGCACCAGGTCTCGGTCTAGCTTAACCTCCAGCTCAGGCTCCAGCATCAGCACCGGCTCCAGCAGTGACTCCAGCTCCTCCTCTGCATCCAGCCGCTCGGGACGTTCCAGCACATCCCACAGCTCCAGCTCAAGCAGTTCCTCTGGCTCTCCAAGTCCTTCTCGGCACCCCCACTCCAAATCCAAGCCACCTAAAAGGGATAAAAAGGAGAGGAAAAGGCGGAGCCCTTCCCCTAAACCCACCAAAGTGCATATTGGGAGGCTCACCAGGAATGTGACCAAGGATCACATCATGGAGATATTTTCCACCTATGGGAAAATTAAAATGATTGATGTGCCCGTTGAAAGGATGCATCCTCATCTATCCAAAGGCTACACATATGTAGAGTTTGCAAATCCAGATGAAGCTGAGAAGGCTCTGAAGCACATGGATGGAGGACAAATCGATGGCCAAGAGATCACTGCCACTGCTGTGCTCGCCCCCTGGCCTAGGCCACCACACAGGCGATTCAGCCCTCCCAGGAGAATGCCGCCACCACCTCCCATGTGGCGCAGGTCCCCCCACCCCCATGGATGAGGAGAAGGTCCCGCTCCCCGAGACATAGGTCTCCTGTGTGCCGGCAATCTCGCTCCCCTGGCCGCCACTCCAGCTCCAACTCCTCCCGATAAGCAGGGCCACTGAAGCTCATGCCCCCTGTAACTTACATCCTAACCCATCTGGCTCAGTTTTGTCACTTTCCTAGCCAAAGGAGGATCAGTAGGAAAGGAAATCCCTCACTCGGGCAGGCTTTCAAGGCAGCTATTGAGACATTTCCGCAGGTTGGTTTCTAGCTGCAGAAGTGTTGTCAGTTAGGGGCTGTGCCTATAAAAATGCCCTCAGTTTTCTGACTAGAAAACTCACCTGTTTCCACTACCTGAGAAGAGTTCAGTGGCAAAGCCACCAGTGATAAGCAAGACTCCAGGTGGCAGTGTGGCCCAGCCTGGGAGCTTGCTTTTCTTTACCATGGGTGGCCTAGTTGTGCCTTTGTTGTTACTGTGCAGCATCCTTTGGGGAAGGGAGCCACACTTTTGCACAGCCAAGGTCTGGACTTTTTTGCCCTCTGTTTGAGTCTTCTGACCTTGAGAGTTGCCACAGATGGTTGTCTGTTGGTGTACCTGCACACATGCCACACCCCCGTACCCCTATTCTCTGAAATTGGTGATAGCCAGTGCTGTTAGGGTTGGCACTGAATCTCCACTGGGCCTGTCTTTCATGGTGGTTGTCTTGTAGGTTACCTTGGCAACATGTATATTGCTTCTTTTTGCTTTTATTGTACAGTTAGTACTATAAAATTTGTTTTGAGTTTTGTAACTTTGTAGCATTTTAGATACCATTGTATTTGTACTTTGTTGTGTAGAGTGAAGGAGTTGTGTTGAATAAACCTAGGATTAGAGTGAAAAAAAAAAAAGAAATGGGGTTATTTGTTCTTTTCTTATTGATTAGTTTGAGTTCTCTGTGGATTCTAGTTATCAGAATCTAGTTATAAAGATCAGAAGCATAACCTGCAAAAATCTTCTCCCATTCTGAAGGTTGTCTATTTGCTTTACTTACTGTGCTCTTGGCTGTGCAAAAGCTTTTTAGTTTGATCAGATCCCAGTAATGTATTTTTGGTATTGCTTCAATTGCCTGGAGTGTCCTCCTCATAAAATATTCTCCCAGGCCGATTTCTTCAAATGTTTTCCCTGCACTCTCTTCCAGTATTTTTATAGTTTCATGTCTTAAGTTTAAATCTTTTATCCAGTGAGAATCAATTTTTGTTAATGGTGAAAGGCAGGGGCCCAGTTTCAGTCTTTTACAGGTTGTCAGCCAGTTCACCCAACACCATTTATTAAATATTCCCCCACTGAATATTTTTGATAGGCTTGTCGAAGATCAAATGACGATAAGTAGCTTGTTCTCTATTCTGTTCCATATATCTACCTCTCTGTTTTTGTGCCAGTACCATGCTGTTTTGATCACTATACATTTATAGTATGGCCTGAAGTCTGGTAACGTGATACCTCCTGATTTGATCTTATTTCTGAGTAATGTATTTGCTATTCGGGGTTTTTTCTGATTCCAAATAAAACAAAGTACTATTTTTTCTAGTTCTTTAAAGTATGACAATGGTGCTTTAATAGGGATTGCATTAAATCTGTAGATTGCTTTGAGTAGCATGGACATTGTAACAATGTTGATTCTTCCCAGTCATGAGCATGGTATGTTTTTCCATTTGTTAACATCTTTAGCTATTTCTTATCTCAGAGTTTCATGGTTCTCTTTATAGAGATCTTTCACATTGTTAGGTAAATTCCCAGATATTTCATCTTCTTTGGCACTACTGTAAAAGGAATAGAGTCCTTGACTATATTTTCAGCTTGCCTATTGTTGGCATATATAAAAGCTACTGACTTTAATTGATTTTGTATCCTGAGACACTGCTGTATTCCTTGATCACTTCTAAGAGTTTTGAAGTTGAGTCCCTGAGATTTTCCAAGGACAGGACCACATCATCAGCGAAGAGTGAGAGTCTGATCTCCTCTGACGCTATTTGGATACCCTTGATAGCCTTCTCTTGCCTGATTACAATAGCTAAGACTTCCATTACTATGTTGAATAGCAGTGAAGACAGTGGGCATCCTTGCCTCATTCCTGATCTGAGTGGAAATGTCTTCAATTTTACACCATTCAATATATTGGCTATGGGTTTGCTGCAGATGGCCTCTATCAGTTTAAAAAATGCCCCTTCTACACCTATTTTCTTAAGTGTTCTGATCATGAAAGGATGCTGGACATTATCAAAGGCTTTTTCTGTGTCAATTGACAGAATCGTATGGTCTTTGTTTTTTATTTTATTGATGTGATGTATTATATTTATAGATTTGCGTATGTTGAACCAACCCTGTAACCCTGGAATAAAACCAATTTGATCATGGTGTATAATTTTTTTGATGTGTTGTTTAATTCTGTTTGCTAAGATCTTATTGAATATTTTTGCATCGATATTCATTAATGATATTGGTCTATAATTTTCTTTCTTTGTTGGATCCTTTCCTGGTTTGGGGATCAGGGTGATACTTGCTTCATAGAATGTGTTGGGAAGTAGTCCTTCTTTTCCTATGCTTTGGAAAAGGTTGTATAATATAGGTACTAGTACCTTTTGAAAGGTTTGATAGAATTTGGATGTGAAGCCATTTGCTCTCAGACTTTTCTTTTTTGGGAGATTTCATATTGTTGATGCTATTTCACTGATTTATAGAGGTCTAGTCAAGATTTCTAATTCTTTCTGGTTGAGTCTAGGAAGGTGACGTGCTTCCAGGTATTGGTCCATTTCCTTCAGATTTTCAGATTTCTGGGAATAGAGTTTTTTATAGTAATCATGGAGAATTTTTTTAATTTCTGAGGTATCTGTTATTATTTCTCCTTTATCATTTCTGATAAACGATATTAGAGATTTTACTTTTCTGTTTCTGGTTAGGCTGGCCAAAGGTTTATCAATTTTATTAATCTTTTCAAAAAACCAACTTTTTGTTTCGTTGATTTTCTGAATGATTCTTTTGTTTCAGTTTCATTTAATTCTTCTCTAATTTTGGTTATTTCTTTTCTTCTACTGGGTTTGGGGTTGGAATGGTCTTCCTTGTCCAGTTGCTTGAGATGATCCATTAAGTTGTTGGCTTCCTCCCTTTCTTTTTCTTGATGAAGGCTTCCAATGCTATAAATTTCCCCTCTTAGGACTGCCTTTGCAGTATCCCACAGGTTTTGATAATTTGTGTCATTATCATTTTGTTCCAAAAATTTGGTGATTTCCTTCTTAATCTTGTCTTTGACCCAGCTATCATTAAGCCTATGATTAGTTTCCATGACTTTGAGTATGAATATTTCTATTGCTGTTTAGTTCAACTTTATTCCATGGTAGTCCGAGAAGATACAAGAAATAATTTCTACTCTTTTAAATTTGCTGAGGTTAGACTTGTGTCCTAGGATCATTCGGGATATTTTATGCAATTTAATTTACAGGGAGTATCTATTTGTATCAAGCAAAGCACATCTGCACATACAGTTGTCTACAAACTATCATAGTCAACTCTTAAATTATATTATGTGCATTTAATTTTTTTTATTTTTTATTGCTTTATTATTATTGTTTTTGGAACAAGGTTTCACCCTGTTGCCCTGAGTAGTGTGCTGTGGCATCGTACCTCACAGCAACCTCAAACTCTTGGGCTTAAGCAATCCTCTTGCCTCAGCCACCCAAGTAGCTGGACTACAGGCCCCTGCCGCAATGCCTGGCTAGTATTTTTAGTACAGATGGTGTCTTGCTCTTGTTCAGGCTGGTCTCAAACTCCTGAGCTCAAGCAATCTGCCTCTTCAGCCCCCCAGAGTGCTAGGATTAGAGGTGTGAGCCACCCAGTCCAGCCTCACTAAGTAGTTTAAAGTAATAGTAACAGCTGACATTCATGCTATCATTATGGTTTATAAAAGAAGTTTTGCCTGAACTCAGGATTTTGTTCCCTCAATCTGGTCATCTTTCAGGGATTCTTCTCCCAGAAAATGACACCAACATGCATCCAGTTGCACAAACCAGAAAACCAAGAGTCACCAACCCCTCTCTTTCCCTTCCACCCATCACATGCAGCCCATCACTGGAGCATCTCCTGAATCTGTGCATTTCTCTCTGTCATCCATGACCTCAGTCCAAGATACCATCACGCTTTCATCTGCAGTGCTCCAAGAGCCTCCTGCTCAGCCTGCCCACAGCCCTGAACCTACCTTCCTGACTCTTCTCCATGCTGCAGCCACAGTACTGGCCTCAGTTTTTGGCCAGCCTGTCTTCCTAATTGAGCCCCATAGTGTTCGTTCCTTTGGGATAAAGCCTCGCCTCTGCCTACCTGCCTTGCCTCATCTCACACAGTCTTCTCTTCCCTTTCACTCTCTCTAGCCACCCACCTCCAACTATTCTGAAGTCTCTGTCCTATTGGGCTTCCTTCTGTTGAGACTGTGGCACAAACTCTTCCCTTCCCTCTTTGCCTTTTATACCACATACCTCTGATCTTAGTCCAGGTGTCTATTCCTCTGGTGAACCCCCCCTCTGACCGCCATGACTAGATCGGATCCCCAAAACAGAGACTCTTGTGCCTCCATCTTCTTTCTTTTAATGGCCCAGTTATGGGTTCATATCCGCTTTGGGTTTATTGGATGAATGTCTGTTCCTTGACTAGTTTGTAAGCTTGCATCTGGGTTTATTTCCTTCTGCAGCCTTTCCAAAGTCTGGTCAGGGACAGCACATAGTATGTTTCCAATAAGTATGTATTGAAAAATTAACATTTCACTCAGGTTACTGTGAGCTCCATCAGTGCAGGATCCCCACCTCAATGCTCCCTCCCCGGCCCACAGCAGGTATATAATGGTGACAGATGCCCACACGGGCGACCTGTAAGGAAGGGGGCAAGTAGTACAGGAAAGGTGGAAGAGCCAAGGGAATGCGGAGTCTGAGTTAACTGCCGCCTTTGCCTGCTGGATGTGCATTTATTTTTAAAAGCATAAATATTATTCTAGGAGCTAAGGCATCTGAATAGTTGCACTGTTTCAATTGTTCAAATACAAAAATAACTTCCAAAAGTCTGTAACATTTTACATGATACACTAGCACCCAGCTGAGTATCACTAAGAAAAGGGGGAAACGAAAACCCTCAAGGAAAAAGTTATTTCTTTAACACAAAAAATTTTGAAATTCAGACCAAGACCAAAACACTGTAAACCAGAGCTTCCTTGAATTGAGAGGACAGTCTTAGAAAGGAACTTAAACCATATCTTATGAAGTGCTACAAAACAAGCAATCTGGAAACTTAAATTTAATGCACTGTAAATCTGTTCTTTTATACCTTTTGTATCTTTCTATGGCATTTATAAATACCATAAATTAACATAAATTACTAACTCACTAGGACATTATGTATGTCAATAGAAAACTATTTTGTTTTTAATTTCTAGCAATCACTAAGCTATCCTTTTATAATCTTTTTCCAGCTTAGGCTGAAACTGAGCTCTCCTCATAATGGCTTCTTCCCTTTAATATTATTTTGGGAATCTGCCCAGAACATCTGAAGAGTTTGAAAATTTAAGTGCTTACTGGGGCCTTGGTGTGTGTCACACTTTATGGGGGCAAGACATGATTGCAAGAGGGACTTTACCTAACAATTGCAATCAGTGTAACCTGGCTTATTGTACCCTCAATGAATCCCCAACAATAAAAAAAAAAAAAAAAAGAAAATTTAAGTGCTTATTATTCACACACCACACATGCCACAAAGAATGCTTAATACATGTATTTATGTAAGGTCCAAAGACAAACATATATTCTAGCCTAAAAAGACTCTTAGCACACCTTGCAGTTAGAATAAATGTTCATATTCCTTAAGAATTATTTCATAGCAACAGGGGCATGGTCATATGATATAGAAAAGAAACAGAGCCTGGAACCAGTCAGTCCTGATTAGCTTATGCACTTACAAGCAATAGCATCTTATAAACATCATTTCATCTCTCTGAGCGTCATTTTCCTCATCTATGAAATGAAGATGAAGAATGTATAGGAACTAACACAGTGCCTGGGACAGAATAGATATTCTTCTTTATTGTCATCATCTGGAGATTTCCAAAAAGGAAATATTGTAAAAAAACATAAAGCAAATTACTAAAAAGTGGTATGTTAGCAATATGGGGCAGGGGGACAAGGAAGGAAAGAAAAAAACTTTGAATTATTTAAAAAAACCCTCAACACCTCTAACACACAACCTTGCAACACATTTGAAAGGTTTCATCATGACTAACAAATGCATCCCCAGGGGCTTATGTCCTTCCTACCTTTTCTACTTGAATACTTCTTTATTTTATCTCAAATCTTTACTATCAGAGTGAATCCATCAAATGGATAAAACTTTAAGCATAAACATTAGCTTAACTACAAACAAAATTTACCTCACAACCTAGAATCAACTGGCTATGGTTCAAATAAGGTTAGGGATTAAATGCTTATAAAACATTTTATCACATTATTTGTCTATTTTCTCCATCCTCTCTATTCTTTTTCTATTAAGATGTTAGACTTGATGGAGTTTCTAATTTTTTTATCCCTTTCTTATTTTCTATCTTTACCTTTGTTTTACTTTCAGATGACTTTTTCTTCTGAGTTTTGCCTAGCCTCAAGTTCCTATCTGGTAGTTCTCCTCAAATTTTAATAATCCTGGGCTGTCCGTTCATATTTAAAAACAAGTTACTCTAACAAAAAGACTGATATGACAGGATTCTCTCTCCAGTTATCATGGGGTTTCTGATTGGTGGACCTCACTAGTCAACTATGGCAAGTTCTTCTAGTAAAAACGTCCAGATGCCAGTGCCTATGGGTCTTTTCCCTAGCATATTCAGATTCTTATCCCACCTAAACCTGGCTGCCCAGTGCTCTCAGATTTGATGTAGAAAAGGGTTGCACTCAAGTGTGTAGACTTGCATTTAATCCTTGTATTTTCAGTTTCATGCTTTATTCCTTTCCCCAAGTATGGAGTCTCACTGATTCTATTTCTGGAGATAGCACTCATCCCATTTCCTTCTAGAATAAAGGAAGGGTGGCTGCTTGACTGAGCCAGATGGACTAGAAGCAGGGGTGTCCAACCTTTTTTTCTTTTCTGCTGCACATTGGAAAAATAAGAATTATCTTATGCCACACAATAAATCAACAAACACTAAAGAAAATTAATTAGCAAAGAAAAAAGTTCATAAATACTTTTCATAATATGCAACACACAGATAAGCAAAAAAAGTCCTCACAAAATCAGCATGTAGCCCATGGGCACAGGATGGACACTCCTGGACTAGAGGTTGTTTCTCACAGAGACATTCAAACAAAGCCCCTATTTTTGGTCCCTCTTCACTATTGCTTTCCCCAGAAAAGCAACAGTGTACCTAAGCGTACCTAGAGTTGGGGTGGGGGCAGTATACAAAGAGCGAGCCTTTCCCTGGCGTATTTCTGTACTCTAAGTCACCTGCCGTTCCTCCATCTACTTTCAATCTTTATATACCAACAATTACACACATCTGCTCCTTTGATTAAGATAATTTGAGCGTTTCTTGTTCTGTTTTGGGGCAATTTAAGATGATATATGTTATCATTTTGAATCAAAGTGATGGTTCTATTTTAGAAGCCAGTGCCTTTCTCTCTGAAGACAAGCATTTTATGAATCTTTACTCCTACTAGTAGTAGAGGACTAATAAAACTATTGACAGAACCAATAAATGAATAATTTTAATCTTTGATTCCAATGAAAATCACCTACTCTAAATACTCCCCATAATGATGAATGTTGAATTTATTACTACATATATTTTTTCTAGTATAATTTTGAGATTTTACTGAAAAAGATTTGTCCAAAGTATGTGGATTATACATTCTAAAATTCAAAGTTCTCTGTTAAATTGGCAATAGCCTTTCATTCACAAGGCTCTAAGGCATTTTCCTACTTAGTAACCAAAATTATAATTTGCAATAAACATGTTAACTTTTTAAAAAGTTTCTTAGTAGTGATAAAAATATTACAGAGAATTCCCTAAACAGCTATATTTCATCCTGCTCATATCACATTTTCTTATTGGATAGATGTAACTCCTAACATACCATCTACAGAAGAAATCTGTCTTTTGTAGGCAAAAGAAAGCAAAGATCTTTAACATTGATTCTACCCCCAAAAGTATCTTTTTAATTTTCTGGTATCTGTTTGCCACCTCAAATTTTTGTTCTTTTCATCACTGATGCCCATTAATACACTCAGAGAGGATATCAATTCTCTCAGCTCCAACTCTCTAAACTTCTCCATTCTTCATCTTCAAGTGCAACCCAGTCCTCATGTACTGTTACCAGATGATTTCCACTGGGAAGTTCCCCCACTATTTCAAACTCCTTAAGCAAACATTTCACCCTATCTAATCAGATCTCCCTAATTCTTCATTTCAACTTAAAGAAACCTGCCTTCTACCTCTCTCTTTCCTTCAATTCCCGCATGTCCAGCCACCAAGTGCCTGCTCTTTCTCTTCTGATGTTTTTCATTTTTCCTTTTTCTCCCATTGCCCACCATCCTAACTCAGGCCCTTACATCAGCATAGCAGTTCAAAAGCCACTTATTAATCGACCTGCATCAAAACTTTCCTATTCATACATTAAAAAACAAACCAACCTCCTCCACCTTACGTCTTCTACATGCTCTTTCTTGCCTCCCTTTCTCACAGTAGGAAATAGTTTAAATAGTTCCTTTCAGTCCACACAATGAACCCTGACTCCTACTGCCCTTACACTCTCCAGCTTCTCAGCATCCCTTCCAACCTCACTGAGTGTCAGTTCCAAACAAACCATTCTCTCCTCCCCGAATGCTTCTATCTGTGTGGTCCTTCTGCTTATTCTCCCCAGTGGGAAAGATGATCAGAAGTCTAGCAGTCACCAGCTCAAGAATCTCCTCATCTAGTGTGGCTCCCCTGACTCCTGAGCTCCCCCATAAGGATGTGAAGTTCTTAGATTATGTTTCTTTAATAGACTGCACATCCACATATACCTACTAATTGTGACAAATGCAATGATAATTACCTGGTATTATATCTGTCTGTGAGATCCTTAAAGGCAGCAGCTGCTTCTTGATCATCTCACAGGCCCAGTGCCAAGCACAATGCTGGCATGTAACAGGCATCCACTAAACATTTGCTGAACGAGTTAATTCAATACTGTCAACTACTTCTTCCCCCAACTATAAATTTCCCTATTATCCACAAGCTGAACACCAAATCCTTTTTGTTATTTATGTATTTAATATAGAATGGTATGAGATAGAAAGTTAAAAATTACCTGAAATTTCTCTAGAGGGGATCATTAAAAATACCAGAATAACGGTTACATATGAATGGAGAGGGACGGTTGTGACTAGATGTGCCATAGAAAAGAGGTTTCAAGGATGGGAGTAGGGGGGCAAAGTTTTATTTCCTCACTGGTATGGTGGTTATAAGGGAATTCCACTTAGAATAGCTCATTAAGTCACAGGTTTGTTTTGTGTGGCTTTCTGTGGCTGTTTTCTTTTACAATATGATATAATTATATCAGTTTAATTTAAAATAACTAACATAAAATATGGCTCTACTTACCAAAACAGAACTCAGCCTTTGGCCTTAGCTTAGTAGCATCGCTAACCTAATGAGAAAAATAAAGCTGAGTTACCTACCTCTTCATCATTCCCCTATAACAAATCTTAGATACTGTGTAAACGTCCACATGTAAGATTTCCCAATAGTCATACACATTTAGCAAACAGATCTAAAATTAAACTTTAAATGCAACTGAATAAGAACAGCAAATTAAACATAGGATGTAAATCTCAACTATAAGATGCAACAAATGATATTTCCTCTTTTTCTTTAAGCAAAATTGGTTTTTTCAAAGAAAATGTGGAAGTTACTTTTTTAGTCTAACATAATTGTCAAAATATCCTCAATGAATATTCTACAGAAACTATGAATTCTTCCCAAATAACGTATTTCTAAATTAAGTGGGAACAATTTAGAAATTGAACAAGCAAAAATGGTGGTAGACAAGGGAATGATTGTGTATTTAAATCCCTAAAATACAGGCATTTAAATTAATATGAAAATTAATTAAAGCATTAATCTGTTATGAGAAAACCAAAATGGTACTTGATCCCTTCTTGTACAGGAAAATACTCCAAGATAATGTGGTCACTTTATTAAATGCAGCACATGGTTCATTACAGAAGGTAAAGTAACAAGTTGCACCTGGTTGCTGCTATCCCTTTAAATAAAGGAGCTCCTGAAACACTATTCATGATTCCTGCCATGCTACAGCCCAGTGATGGAACTCATAATTGTAACATCTGTTTTGTGCCTTCAAAAAGAATTTTCAGTCTGGGGTTCCTCAGTGATCCAAACTACAAATTCACAGCTCTGAGTCACACTAAAGCCTATTCCAGAAATAAATTTTAGGGGGAAAAAAAAAGACACATCTAAAGTAGAGTACAAACTGTATAATTCAAACTTAGGAAAGCTAGGCTGGGTATGGTGGCTCATGCACATAATCCTAGCACTAAGGGAGGCCAACGGTGGATGGCTTGAGCTCAGGAGTTCAGAGACGAGCCTGAGAAACAGTGAGACCCTGTCTCTACTAAAAACAGAAAAACTGAGGCAAGAGGATCGCTTGAGCCCAGGAATCTGAGGTTTCTGTGAGCTAGGATGCCACAGCACTCTACCGAGGGTGACGAAATGAGACTTTGTCTCAAAAAAAATAAATAAATAAAATAAAAACTTAGGAAAGCTTAGGACAGAGATGAAAGTTAACAGAACTGCAGAGAAAAAAGGTTATGTATTTTTTTTTTTGTAGAGACAGTCTCACTTTATGGCCCTGGGTAGAGTGCCATGGCGTCACACGGCTCACAGCAACCTCTAACTCTTGGGCTTAGGCGATTCTCTTGCCTCAGCCTCCCGAGCAGCTGGGACTACAGGCGCCCGCCACAACGCCCGGCTATTTTTTTTTTGTTGTTGCAGTTTGGCCGGGGCCGGGTTTGAACCCGCCACCCTCGGCATATGGGGCTGGCGCCCTACTCACTGAGCCACAGGTACCACCAAGGTTATGTATTTTTAAAGAAGAGCAAGGAAGGTGGGGAAAGTAGTCGGCCAGTCACCCGGCCTACTTCACTGAGTTAATGCTTTATTTTTAAAAACAGTGCTCATTTTTTAAAAAAGAACAGGCAAGAAACAATTGAAAAGATACAGGCAAATGGTCACTATCTCCCTCAAATGCATATTCCAATAAAATAGGACTTCCAGGGTGGTGCCTGTGGCTCAGTGAACAGGGCACGGGCCCCATATACCGAGGGTGGCGGGTTCAAACGCAGCCCCGGCCAAACTGCAACAAAAAAATAGCCGGGCGTTGTGGCGGGCTAGTAGTCCCAGCTACTCTGGAGGCTGAGGCAGGAGAATCGCCTAAACCCAGGAGTTGGAGGTTGCTGTGAGCTGTGTGACGCCACGGCACTCTACCGAGGGCAATAAAGTGAAATTCTGTCTCTACAAAAAATAAATAAATAAATAAATAAATTAAATTAAATTAAATAGGACTTCCCACATCATTCTGTTGAGAGTAAAAACTGCTTGGCAATGCATTTATGTTATATTAGACATGTAATCCAGCAATGAGGCAATCGAGCAAACGGGGGCGCTGAAATTTGTTTGACAATGGAATTCTATGCTTCCTAATAATAATCTGTATAGAATTTAAGCTGCATGCAACCCTAAAGTATTTTATAAATGTCTGAATTTACAGGAATACTTCAGGTATACTTAAACAATATTTGCCTGTTGTAAATTTACATAGTATGACTTTAGTAGAAAATGTTTCCTTTTAAATATCTAAGTATTTTCTTTTTTTGGCCAGAGCTAGGTTTGAACCCACCACCTCCGGCATATGGGACCGGCACCCTACTCCTTGAGCCACAGGCGCCGCCCCAATATCTAAGTATTTTCAAGGTTAATTTTTTCGGGGTGGAAGAGTTAATGAGAATGAATAGCTCTATGTAATACAGATATTAAACTATCTTATTTTAAAAAATCTGTCTTTAAACAGAAGTACATTTGTAAATTACCTATTCAAAATCCTGTTGAAGTGATCCAACCTTCCCAACAGATCCCAGTATACACATAGTAGTACACATTCCTTAGTAACACTGTGTTGCAACCTTACGGATCTCATATTTTAAGTCATTAAAAAGTTTTATGGCTTCTGTGTAAAACACAAAAATCCCCACAGAGCCAGCACCTCAGCATCTCTAGTGCAGTTCCCAAACAATATGAGAAGAAAATAAGGGGGGAAAAAAACTACTTGACCAATACAAAACTCTGCAAGTTTTTGAAAATAGAAAATAAATAGTAGAGCAAAAATACCAGAAAAACAATCAACAAACAAGAAAATGTAATTTAGTAATAACAAAGTGAAAAGAGGGACAAACCATCCTTTTGACATGAAAATACATTTTCCTCAAAACAAAACATTAAGAAACACAAGGTCAAAGACAATGGAATTTAAAAGTTGGAAACAGTCTAAACAAACATAAAAAATTCTCCAGACTTTCTCAAGGTAAAACCCTTTATGAGATTCAGATGTCTGACCATAAAAAAGCTGATGCTGGGTGGCGCCCGTAGCTCAGTGGGGTGCCAGCCACATACACCAGGGCTGGTGGGTTCCAACCTGACCTGGGCTAGCTAAAACAATAATGACAACTGCAACAACAACAAAAAAAAGCTGAGCATTGTGGTGGGCTCCTGTAGTCCCAGCTACTTGGGAGGCTGAGGCAAAACAATCACTTAAGCCCGAGAGTTGGAGGTTGCTGTGAGCTGTGATGCCACAGCACTCTACTGAGGGCAACAGCTTGAGACTGTCTCAAAAAAAAAAAAAAAAAGTTGATGTTAACTTTTGCAATTTGCCATATCCTATATGTCAAATTCATATTCTTCCTAATTTTATCAATTTAAAGCACTTCCTAATTACACACAGTAATCAGGTACTGTCTTCAATATACGAGCCTGAATACCACTGTTAAAAAAGGCGTAAGTAACTGCTACTTCCAGTCATACTCCCACTCAGGACTTTTATTCACAAATGATTATGAGACAATGTATAAGGACTACCTTTGAAATGTAGGTAAGCTTAATGGCTCCAACACGTGATGATCCAGAAGGTAGGTTCTGGAAACAAATTATTAACATATAATTAATGTCCAACATGACAAAATTTACTTTAATAATATAATGTTCCACATATACTAAAAAAAGAAATTAGATTTTTTAATATCGCATTTTACAAATCAACTTTTTTCAGTTCAAGTACTTACTAGGTCGGAAATCAAATTGACAACTTGGATAACAAAACTGGATCCTACTCTGCTCTATCATAATGCATTCTAGGACTGCACAGCTATTTTTATTATTGTAGCTAAACTAATAATCTTTTAATGAGCTTACAAAGCCATCAGCAAGATGAGATTCTATTCCTAAAAGCAGAGGGAAAATATTTAGAGAAATAAAACAAATACAATTTAAAGAGTTTAAAAGACTACACATATTACTTTGTTCTATTAAAATTTCTTTAGCAAATATATCCCTTGAAAAAATGAATTGGATTTCCCATTTAAATAGTTTAGTTGTTGTAATATTATATTTAATCTACATTGATACCTTTTTCTAAAAAATTGCTGATTCTCTTTAAATAGCACACAGGGAATGTACTTATCGGTACTCGCACAAAATACTTTTATTCTTCCCTTAACAAGTTTTGGATGTGGTCTGTGTCATAAAAGACATAAGGATAAGAATTACAAAGGGAGAGAATCATTTCTGGCTGAAGCTATGAAGAAAGACTCTGAAGGAATGAATAACATTCAATCCGGACTTTAAAAGAAAATATTGAAAACACAAAAAACAGGACAGAGAATATTCCAAGCAGAGAAAACAAACTACCACAAGCAGTTAAGAGTACAGAGAAGCTCTGTACTAGAGTGGGTAAGATGCTGCGCTGAGCTGTGCAGGATGGTAGCACAAAGTGATGATCTGAGAACTTGAACTGAAAAGATAATCAAAGAGGACCTAAATAAAAAATAAAGTAGCAAGGAATTTATATTGTAGAGAATATGAAACCAATGAAGAAAGTGTGTGAGACCTGTAATCAAAATTATGCTTTAATTAATATATCATGTAATATAATAAACTAAACTGATTATATAGGGGGATGATGGAGGTAGGAAAAACAGATAAAAGAACTCAGGAAAAAGTGACAAAAATATATGAAATATATTAAAATACATGAAATGACTCATAGAAGATTTCAAAAGTAAAATTAAAACATTCTTGATGAAAAAAATCAATTAAAAAAATTCTTGATTTTGAAAATTACCTCCACTGGAGATTAAATAGGATTAATTTTTTGACTAATATATATATATGAGACATTTGGGTTTATTTATTTATTTATTTTTTGAGACAGAGCCTCAAGCTGTCACCCTGGGTAGAGTGCTGTTGCATCACAGCTCACAGCAACCTCCAAGTCCTGGGCTTAAGCGATTCTCTTGCTCAGCCTCCCAAATAGCTGGGACTATAGGCGCCTACCACAACGCCCGGCTATCTTTTGGTTGTAGTTGTCATTGTTGTTTGGCAGGCCTGGGCTGGATTCGAACCCGCCAGCTCTGGTGTATGTGGCTGGTGCCTTAGCCGCTTGAGCTACAGGCGCTGAGCCTTAACTGACTTTATAATAATATATCTTAAAAAAAAAAAAAAAGTCTATGATCTTATCCTAATGAATGATTAGGAATTGCCCTTCTCAGACCTCTATAAGCTTACCATAAGACTGAACTATATTAAATTGCCATTTTTAAGTAATTCAAAATACTTGTATATTGGAAATTTCATATGGTTCAACTTAATATAATAATCTTAGCAAGACATTTCACTAAAGTTTTCATGAAGAGATATTTCTTGATTATTACACTTAAAAGTGATGGGCAGCACCTGTGGCTCAGTGAATAGGGTGCAGGCCCCAAACCCGGCCCCAGACAAACTGCAACAAAAAAATAAAAGTGACATAAAATTGGTAATAATATCTAATACACGGGTTAGCAGAATCAAAATTTTAAAAGAAACTAAGTTGAAAAGAAGAGATAAAAAATAAGAATGAACTGAAAAGACAAATTTAAAATTCTGTAATATGTCTAGAAAAAACAATGCATTAATTACAACACAGAGATCTGGCTTTAACAAAGTTCATGTGAAAAACACCTAGCTGAACACAAACCTTAATAAATACTCCCCCCATTACAGCCAAAGCAAACTATTCTCCAGTACACCACATGCTCTCTTGCTTTGATTTCTCTGCCCACGTTGTTTTTTTTTTTACAACTAGACTACAATATTTCCATTTTTTAGGCAGAGTCCCCCTTGTAGTTGTGTCCTGCACCCAAAAGGTGTGCCACATACCCCTACATTGTGCCCAGTAAGTGGAAGCACACCAATCCCTTCCCCTCATTCCCTCTCACTCCCTCCTCCCCAAAACTTGAATTGAGGTTTTCTTCTCTGTGGGTGTGTATTAAATCATCTACTGACTTTATATTAGTATTGAGTACACTGGATATCTGCTTTTCCATTCTTGTGATACTTTACTAAGAAGAATGTGTTTTGACTCCATCCAGGTTAATACAAAAGATGTAAAGTCTCCATCTTTTTATGGCTGAATAGTATTCCATGGTATACAGGTATTACAGTTTGTTAATCCATTCCTGGGTTGTTGGGCATTTAGGTTGTTTCCACATCTTGGTGATTGTGAACTGAGCTGCAACAAGCAATCTAGTGTCCTTATTATAGAACAATTTTTTTCCTTCTGGGCAGATGCCTAGTAATGGGATTGTAGGGTCAAATGAGAGGTCTCATATGAGTTCTTTGAGGATTCTCCATTCTTCTTTCCGAAGAGGTGGTATTAGTTTGCAGTCCTACCAATAGTGTAAAAGTGCTCCCCTCTCTCCACATCTGCGTCAGCATCTGCAACTTTGGGACTTTGACATGTGGGCCATTCTGGGGGTAGGTGATAGTTCAGGGTGGTTTTGATTTGCAGTTCACTGAGAATTAGGGATAATGAGCATTTTTGTTTGTTAGCCATTCATCTCTCTTCCTCAGGAAAGGTTCTGTTCATGTCTTTTGCCCAGTGATAGATAGGATTGTTTGCTCTTTTTTTGTTGATTCCCCACACTTCTCCACTCTTGGCCAAAAATCACAAGTAACCTAGGTCAATTTCAAATGTTACCACTTTCATGAAGACTTTAACACCCTCTACTTGCTATAAATACAATTCTAAGGTCAATTCTTAATTCTAAGGTAGTATTTCATTCAGGGTAATAAATACATCCTATTTTGAACTTATCCTCTTCTTTCAGCTCTGTTAATTTGGAAGGACTAGTAAAAGAAGGAATTATAAGAAGAATCTATTATGCATGAAAATAGAAAAACAAGAAGTTTTAAGTAAAATTTAGCAAAACCATTTCTAAATCAATCAGACTTTTTGAAGAGAAAGAGACAAATCAGGGAGAACAGTTCAGCACAGGTAGAACTGTGCAATGGCCTACATTGGTGAGGAAAATCAGGAATGGGAATCCAGTAAACAGTAATTGGGGGAGTCAAGGAGGATGACATTTCTACTTTGGGAAATGAAGTTTTCAAGGGAATTGTGCCCTAGATAAAGAGAAACGGGAGAAATATGACTTATGTTAAAAAAGAAAAAGGTAAACATGAACCTCTGCTTGTCTGTTCCTTCTCCCACAGACTCTCATCAAGTAAAGAAAGGTAATAATCATATAGTTGCATAGCCAGATGGCTACCACCCAAGAAAGCTGGTTACACCCAGAGATATGAGAGAAAAATAGGACGTCAATAAGCTCTATAAGGATAGTGATAGAAAACAGACAGTTCCTATCAAAAAAAAGTATTATATAAAGTCAGCACTCAAATAATATAAACTGAATTAACATACAAAAATTATCCTCCAGAATTTGAAAGGCTACTTGTGCAAAAAAGGACTAAAATTTACTTTAAGAGAATCAGAGGGCAAAAATAGAGTTAATGTGTAGAAGATATAAGGAATTACATTTGGGGTTGCAGAAAAAAATTCTAATTGAAGCTGTCTCCAATATAATGCTTCTTAGTAACTAGTAGTTCAAACAGCTAAAATAAAGACCATGGATGGATGAGTTTCTTACATTAAGAGGTTGAATTAATACAAAATTCCATTATAACTCAAATTCTACATAAAGAAATGTACACATATTAGTATATATGTTTCTTATCTAATCTAAAAATCAATAGTCAGTAGTAAAGAACACCAGAGTAGTTACCAGGAGATCTGGTCTCTGGTCTATGAAACAGAAGAAAAGTCTTTGCTCTTCCCCAGACTTTCCATGTCTTACTCCAACGAAGTCTACTGAGAAAATCAGCTTAGAAGTTCCCTAGGAATTCATCCCTTGCTTTGGACATACTTCCTTGCAACATATATGTCCATTTTAAAATTTTAACCAGTTTTTACTTGAAGACCAAGAGTTCTGGGGATTCAGAAAGTTTAAAACTACTTTACAGATGATCTTTAATCTTACGCCTCTTATAGATCTTAAAACGGAGACTCCAGTTTTTAATTTGTGACATTTACCCCAAAGATTTGCAAGGCAACAATAAAAATGCATTTGATTTTCACAGGTGGCATTAAAATGACTGGCAATCAAGACTGACACAACAAGATGAACGTGCACAAGAGTTTAAAGTAGGTATTTGTTAAAAGATAGCAGTCTCTATCCTGGACACAGCATCTTAAATTTAAATGAAGTAAGAATTGTCTACCAGAGAGAGCATTTTTCTTTCAAGAAGAGAGAAACATATACAAAAGCATAAATTTTCTTTTAATCAAATGAATTTAGTTTTACCTTCTGAAATTCTAACAAAACAATAGGTGCAGAGCAGGAGAGTAGAGCCAGTGGAAATAAATCTAAACATACAGTATTGAAGAAGACAAATTCTAAAACCTGTCAGTATATTAAGCACTGAAATAAAACATTTCTATGCTTTTAAAAGGTAACCTCTTAGAGTTTACAAACCTGTGGATTATCCATGTACCATACAAAACTGTCTTCTGTGGTATCCAGTATGAAGTACCTTCGAAGAAATTTCCCACTGTTTTCATTTTCTTCAATGTCTAGAAAACCACAAATGCGATTCTGACGATCCACATAAGGCATTTCTGGGCTTGAACATTACACTGTAAAATAAAAACATTAACAGTAATCTTCCTATGGGGGAAAAACATTTCTCAGCAGACTTCAAGTATAAAATATACCATGGTATGTACATATACAATCTGTTCACCAAGGAGCCTACCCTTCTAGCATTAAGTGGGGCCAGTTAATATGAATACATACCAACACATCCAGCCATAAGCAAAAATCACTTCTGAATTAGCTATTTGTTCACCTTGATAGGAACAAAGGAGAGATACTCGCCTCACTGAATATTACTTTCGTTTTCCCTAAAATAAACCCAGATGAGCCAAAAAAATTAGCCATCCTAACTTTAATTTCCTCATTTACAAACTGAGATAATCTACCCTTTAGATTTATAATACTTTAAAATCCACAAAACTCCTTGGAGTGTGTCACACTTTATGGGGGCAAGACATGATTGCAAGAGGGACTTTACCTAACAATTGCAATCAGTGTAACCTGGCTTATTGTACCCTCAATGAATCCCCAACAATAAAAAAAAAAAAAAATCCACAAAACAACAATAGTTAATGTTTATTGAACCCTTTGTTAGGCTCTGTGCAAGGTCCTTCTTCATGCATTACCTCTTTTAACTCCAAAACAACCTTATGAAGCGTCATCATCTCCATCACACAGATAAGGAACTTAACACTGAGAGGGAAACTGACTTTCCAAAATTATAGAAATAGTGAGTAAAGAATCAAAACCTCTACCCAGATTCTTGGCCTGTACATCTCACCACCATTCCATCTCTCTAAAATCCTTTGAACCATTAAAACTAAAGTGAAATGAGATAAACTTAAGCTAACATAATGGAAAGAGAGATAAGCAGGTATGATATACTTCCTAAACGGAAGACAGAAACATCACCTATGAAGTGAACATATAACAAAAAAATTTTTTTTTGCTAAAATTTGATCAAGTCACTAGGATCCCCCCATATCCAAATACCAACTTATAGGAAATGTACAACACAGGAATGTATTAAACTGTACCACTGCAAGAATTCAATCAACAAATGCTAGCTAGACTACAGAAAACAGAAGGACAAACAACTCAGTTTCTCTAGCAAATAAATTATTATAGGGAAAAAAAGAAAACGATTAAAATAGACTTAATTAAAAGGCATATCACATTCTGCTTCTAAAACACTTAAACTTCTGTTGTATTTATTAGAGTAAAAAACCATAACCTGGGAATGAAAGAGTATTTCCAACCATCTTTTCTCTAGATATGTGATTCCTTCATGATGTAACAGTCCAAATCTGCTGTTCCTATTCTGGAACTTCTATAGGTGGTGCCATCACATCTTTTGGCAGTATGAATTTATGGAACTAGGACTTCATTTAGAGGTTCAAGATAAATTTAACTCATGGTGAAAATTCAATTACAATGCACCCTTATGTTTATCTATATCACTGTTGCGTATGCAGTCAGAGAAATGAGGAAACATATCAAAAACTTTAAAAATAAAAACATCTAAGTTTACATGTGCATGTTAGATGAAATAATATTTTTAATAAATTTACTCAAAGTTTTAAAAAATTTCTAAAGTGTAATCAAAGCTTGAAAAATCAATACATCATCCTAGTAATACTACAGATAAAAACTATCAACTTGTGTAGTACTGCCACGAGGACACAGAACAATGAAAAAGAACTGGAACAAAGCTATACGCCCATGGTCAATTTTCAACAAGGATGCTAACATTCAATGCAGACAGAATAGCCTCTTCAACAAATAGTGCTGGTACAACTGGACAGCCACATGTAAAAGAATGAAGCCTGACCTCCACCTCACACTGTATATAAAAATTAGGTCAAACTATATGAATAATCTCAATAGTAAGAGCTAAAACCATAAAACTTTTAGAAGAAAACACAGGGATAAACCTTAACCTTGGATTTAGCAATAAGTTCTTAGATATAACACCAAAAGCATGAACAAAAAATAATTTTGACTTCATCAAAATTAAAAACTTTTATCAAAGAACATCAAAAGACAACTTATAAGATCGAAGAAAATATTTTCAAATAATACATGTCATGAAGATCTAGTATTTAGAATACATAAATAACTGTTACAACAACAAAACAACAACCCAATTTTAAAATGGGCAAAAGACCCGAAGAGACATTTCTCCAAAGAAGATATACAAATGGCCAACAAGAACTTAAAAAGACGCTCAATATCATTAGTCATTTGGGAAATGCAAATCAAAACCACAAGGAGATATCATTTCACACCCACTTGGATGACTATAATTAAAAGAGAGGAAAATAATAAGTGTTGGCAAGGACATGGAGAAATTGGAACCCTCCTACATTTCTGGTAGCAATGTAAAACAGTGCAACAGCTGTGTAAAACAGTTTGGCAGGTTTGTAAAAGTTAAACACAGAACTACCATATGATCCAACAATTCCCCTCCTCTCTCATTTTATAGCACTTCCCTTTATTAGGCTTCACAAATACTAATATTTTTAACAATTTAAAAGTTTGTGGCAACCCTGAGTTGAGCAAGTCTATTGGTGCTATTTTTTTCTAACACCACCTGCTTACTTTGTGTCTCTGGGTCACATTTTGATAACTCTCACAATATTTCAAAGTTTTCCATTATTAATACATCTGTTATGGTTATCTGTGATCTTCAATGTTACTACTGGAAGTGTTTTGGAACACCATGAACCATGCTGACATAAGATAGTGAAAATCAATAACTGTATGTGTTCTCACCACTGTACTGACTACTGTTCCCCTCAACTCTCTCTTCAGGCTTTCCTATTGCCTGAGACATAATATTGAAATTAGAATTAGTAACCTTATGATCACCTCTAAGTGTTCAAGTGAAAGGAAGAGTCACATGTCTCTTACTTCAAATAAAAAGCTAGACATGGGGTGGCACCTGTGACTCAAAGGGGTAGGGCACAGGTCCCATATGCCGGAGGTGGCGGGTTCAAACCCAACCCCGGCCAAATAAATAAATTAAAAAAATATATACATATATATATATATATATAAAGCTAGACATGATTAAGCTTAGTAAGAAGGGCATGTCAAAAGCCAAGATAGGCCAAAAGCTAGGTCTCTTGCACCAGCTAACCAAGTTGTAAATGTCAAGGAAAAGTTCTTGAAGGAAATTAAAAGAGCTGCTACCGTGAACGAACACACAAATGATAAGAAATAGAAACCGCTTTAATGTTGATGTGGAGAAAGTTTTAGTGGATAGAAAAAGATCAAACCAGACACAACATTCCCTTAAACCAAACCCTAATCCAGAGCAAAACCCTAACTCTCTTCAATTCTTTGAAGGTCGAGAGAAATAAAGAAGCTGTAGTAACTGAAAACTAGCAAGAGTTTGGTTCAGGAGGCTTAAGGAAAGAAGCTACCTCCATAACACAAAGTGCAAGGTTATCCAGATGATCTAGCTAAGATCATTGAAGGTAACTATCCTAAAGAAGAGATTTTCAGTGTAGCTGAAATAGTCTTCTACTGCAAGAATATGCTATGTAGGAGCTAAAGAGGGAAGTCGATGCCTGGCTTCAAGGCTCCAAAGGACAGGCTGGCTCTCTTGTTGGGGCTAACACAGCTGGTGACTTGAAGTTGAGCCAATGTTTATTTACTATTCTGAAAATCCTAAGGCCCATAAAAATGACACTAAATCTACTCTGCCTGTGCTCTCTAAATGGAATAATAAAGCCTGTAATGACAGCATAACTGCTTACAGCACAATTTGCTAAATATTTTAAGCCCGCTGTTATGATCACCTGCTCAGAAAAAAAAAAAAATTCCTTCCAAAATAATACTGCTCATTGACAATGTACCTGGTTACCCAACAGCTCTGATGGTGATATAAAAGGATATTAATGTTGTTTTCCTGCCTGCTAAGACAACATCCATTCTGTAGCCCTGGGTCAAAGAGTAATTTTGATTTTCAAGTCTTATTATTTCAGAAATACACTGTTCATAAGGCTATGGCTGCCATAGACAGTGATTCCTCTGATGGATTTAGGCAAAGTAAACTGAAAACCTTCTGGAAAGAATTTACCATTCTATATGTCATTAACAATAGTTGTGATTCATGGGAAGAGGTCAAAAAATCAACATTAACTGGAGCTTGGAAGAAGCTGATTCCAACACTCATAGATGACTTTTAAGGGATTTAAGACTTCTTCACTGATTGAAGTAACTGCAGATGTGGTAGAAACAGCAAAAGAAGTAAAATTAGAAGTATTGCGCAAAGAGGTAAGGGCACTGAATTGCTGAAATCTCATGATAAAACTTAAACAATGAAAAGCTGCTTCTTATGCATAAACAGTGCTTTCTTAGCTTCTTAGAACAGAACCTATTCTAAGTGAAGGTGCTGCAAACATGGCTGCAATGACAAAAGGAACTTAGACTATTACACAAACTGATAGAGTAGCAGCAGGGTGTGAGAGGGTTAACTACACTGTTCAAAGAAGTTCTACGGTGGGTACAATGCTATCAAAAAGCACCTCATGCTACAGAGTAAAGTTTCCTACTGAAGAGTCAGTCAATGCAGCCAACTTCATTCTTGTTTTACTGTAAGAAATTACCCAAACTTCAGCAACTACAACCCTGATTAGTCAGCACATCAACAGGAAGGCAAGATCCTCCACTAGCAAAAGATTATAATTGGATGAAGGCTCTTATGATTTTTAGTATTTTTTTTAGCAATAAAGTACTTTTTAGACATGTTACAAGTACATTTAATAGACAACAGTATATTGTAAACATAAATTTTACATGCACTAGGAGACCAAAAAAAATTGTATGACTCGGGTGGCACCTGTGGCTCAGTCGGTAAGGCACCAGCCCCATATACCGAGGGTGGCAGGTTCAAACCCGGCCCCGGCCAAATTGCAACCAAAAAATAGTCAGGCATTGTGGCGGGCGCCTGTAGTCCCAGCTACTCGGGAGGCTGAGGCAAGAGAATCGCTTAAGCCCAGGAGTTGGAGGTTGCTGTGAGCTGTGTGAGGCCACGGCACTCTACTGAGGGCCATAAAGTGAGACTCTGTCTCTACAAAAAAAAAAAAAATTGTATGACTCATTTCATTGCAAAATTTGCTTTATTGCAGTAGTTTGGAACTGACCCTATAATGCTTCCAAGGTATGCCTATGGATTTAAAAACAGGCACTTAAGCAAACCCTTATATGTGAATGTTCATAGCAGCACTATTCACAAATAGCCAAAAAGTGAAAACAAGCCAAACATCCATCAATAGGCAAATGGACAGATCAAATGTGGTATATAAATACAATGGAATATTTTTCAGACATAAAAAGGAATTAAGTACAATACATGCTACAATCTGGATGAACCTTGAAAACATTATGGTACGTGAAAGAAGCCAGCAACAAAAAAGCACATATTTTATGAATCTATTATTTTTTTTTTTTGTTTGAGACAGAGTCTCACTTTGTTGCTGTTGGTAGAGTGCCATGCCTCACAGCAACCTCAAACTCTTAGGCTCAAGTGATCCTATTGCAAGGAGCTGGGACTACAGGCGCCTACCACAATGCCCAGCTATTTTTAGAGAAAAAGTCTCACACGTTGCTCAGGTTGGTCTCAAACTCCTGAGCTCAGGCGATTCACCACCTGGGCCTCACAGAGTGCCACCTAGGATTGCAGGGGTGAATCACCACATCTGGCTGAATCTATTTATATAAAAGATCCAGATCAGATAAACAGAGAGACAGAAAGCAGAGTGGTGGTTATCAGAGGCTGGGGGTGGGGGAAATGGGGAAGGGCTGCTTACTAGGTAATGAAACTATCTTGACACTAGATACAGGTGATGGTTGCACAATACTGTAAATACATTAAAAACCACTGACTTGTACACAATAAAATGACTACTTATGTCAATTTTTCACTTTGCTTGAATGAAATTAAAAGATGTTTTAATGTTACTAGCCAATTTCTACAATGATTGCCCCAATGCATTTATTTTACTTCTTAGTTTTAAAAGCAGATTAGTTAAATTACCTAACTGAAAAACTCAATTCTTTGGACTGCTTTGTCTAGAAGTTGGCTACCATATAGGAAATTTGACTACTTGAGACTGTTCTGTTGTTTGGAAAGCCAACTTGACCCACCAAGAATCTATGTGGAGGGAGGTGGCCACGCCATGCCCAGCTGCCCCAGCCATCACAGCAGAGTGAATACAGAGGCTTTGTCTATCTTGACCATCCAGCTCAGCCAACCCCAAATGATCCTAGCCCTAGCTGCCATCTGACTACAACTGCACCACATGAGCCCAGTTAACCCATAGAATAGGGAGAGATAATAAATTGTTCTTTTATGCCACCGAAAAATCCTCAGGCATATACCGTATAAATACTATATCTAAACCATTTAAGGAATTATATGAACAAATATATTCTAAATTTTTGCTGGTTTTTGATGCTGTAGAATTATCACCTGGATAGCTATTTAAAAATTCAAACAATACACTTTTAAATAAAACATAAGTAAAAGACGAAATCAAGAGAAAAATTAGGAAAAATTGAAAACTAAATACAAAAATGAGGCTCGGCTCCCCATCGTTCAGGGGTTAGGGCGCCAGCCACATGCGCTGGGGCTGATGGGTTCAAACCCAGCCCAGGCCTGCTAAACAACAGTGACAACAACAACAACAACAAAATAGGCAGCCTTTGTGGTAGGTTCCTGTAGTCCAGCTACTTGGGAGACTGAGGCAAGAGAATACCTTAAGACCAAGAGACTGAGGTTGCTGTGAGCTGTGATGCCACAGCACTCTACCAAGGGCAACAAGTGAGACTGTCTCAAAAAAAAAAAAAACTCAAAATGAAAAAAGTCAAAATTTGCGAGGTATAGCAAAAGGTTTTCAGAGGAAAATTTATCATTTTAAAATGCTTTTATTAGAAAAGAAGGTTTAAAATCAGTGGCCTTAAAGCTCTACCTTAAAAAGCTAGAAAAAGGAAAGAGGGAAGGAGGGAGGGGGGTGGGACCTTGGTGTGTGTCACACTTTATGGGGGCAAGACATGATTGCAAGAGGGACTTTACCTAACAATTGCAATCAGTGTAACCTGGCTTATTGTACCCTCAATGAATCCCCAACAATAAAAAAAAAAAAAAAGCTAGAAAAAGAAAAGTAATTTCAAGTAAAAAGGAAATAATATTAGAAATTAATGAAATAGAAAATAAGCAATGAAGAAAATTAATCAAAAGCAGATTCTTTGAAAAGATAAACAAAATAGAAACCAACAACTTACAGGCATCTAATCTCCAATAAACCAAACAAGAGCATCCACTGGGGGAAAGATTCCCTATTCAATAAATGGTACTGGGAGAATTGGATATATCCACATGTAAAAGACTGAAACTGGACCCACACCTTTCTCCACTCACAAAAATTGATTCAAGATGGATAAAGGACTTAAATTTAAGGCATGAAACAACAAAAATCCTCAAAGAAAGAATAGGAAAAACACTGGAAGATATCAGCCTGGGAAAAGACTTTATGAGGAAGACTGCCATGGCAATAGCAATAATACCAATAATAAACAAATGGGATTTAATTAAACTGAAAAGCTTCTGTACAGCCAAGGAGACAACCAAAGCAAACAGACAACCTACACAATGGGAAAGGATATTTGCAAATTTTGAATCACACAAACACTTAATAACCAGGGTCTATACAGAACTTCAATTAATCCACAAGAAAAAAACCAACAATCCCATACATCAATGGGGAAAAGAGATGAATAGAATCTTCTCTAAAGACAACAGACGAATGGCTAGCAAACATGAAAAAATGCTCATCATTCCTAATTATTAGAGAAATGCAAATTAAAACCTGAGCTATCACCTAATCCCAGTGAGAATGGCCTGTATCACAAAATCTCAAAACTGCAGATGCTGGCACAGATGTGGAAAGAAAGGAACACTTTTACACTGCTGGTGGGACTGTAAACTAATACAACCTTTTTCAAAGGAAGCATGGAGAAACCTCAAAGAACTCAACCTAGACCTCCCATTTGATCATGCAATCCCATTACTGGGCATCTATCCAGAAGGAAAAAAAAGCCTTTTATTATAAAGACACTTGTACGAGGCTGTTTATCACAGCCCAATTTATAATTGCCAAAATCTGAAAACAACCTAAATGTCCTTCAACCCAGGAATGGATCGGTAAGCTGTGGTATATGTATACCATGGAATATTATTCAGCCACAAAAAGAAATGGAGATTTTGCAGCATTTGTTCTAACCTGGATGGAGGTGGAACACATTATTCTTAGTGAAGCATCACAGGAATGGAGAAGCATGAATCCTATATATTCAATTTTGATATGAAGACAATTAATGACAATTAATGACATGGTGGGGCATGGGGGAAGGGGAGAGCTGACAGAGAAGGAGGGAAGGGGTAAGGGAAAGGAAAAGAAGAAAAAGAAAAATAAATAAATTAAAAAAAAAAACAAGAAAAGAAAATAGTGACTAATTCTCCCATAAATTGGATTTAATTTTGACCAAAGTACATTATTTAAACATTAATTTTTAATTCAACTTGTTAATATGTTGTTTAGGATAGTGCATCCTTATTTATAAGTGATATATGTTTGTAATTTCCCCTTTATAATAATATATTTTCTCCAATTTTAGTATCAGGTGTACCCAGATGAAGTAGAATGATTTTGAAGTATTTCTTCTTTTTCTATTGTCTATAAGATTTGGCATGATCTGTTTTTCAAAATTATCTTTTACTTTTATTTATAAATATTAGTTGTCTATTTTTTTTTTTTTTTTTTTGCAATTTTTGGCAGGGGCTGGGTTTGAACCCACCACCTCCAGCATATGGGGCTGGTGCCCTACCCCTTTGAGCCACAGGCACCACCCTAGTTGTCTATTTTTTGATACTTAAAAAAAAAAAATAAGAAGTTAACTGATGACTCCATACTGAATCTCAGAGTCAAAGCATTCTTTAATAGACATACTCTTATTTGACAATGTGAATGTTACTTTCTTGACATTATTATTATTATTGCTTAATATTTCGATGTAGCAATTGTCTGATTCCTTTTCTGAATGTATTTATGTCCGTTTGTTCCTTACGAGGTTAAATAGTTCTTATCTTAAACATTATTATTGTTATTAAATTTTAAGTCTTTTTTCATTTTGTGAAGGCAAAAAAAATGGAAACCTAATAAACACATGTAAGAAAAAAATAAGCAAACCACGTAAGCACACACTGTATGATTTTAATAAAAAAAAAAAAAGATAAAATAGTAAGTTTACAGCTATGTGAACCAACTAAAAGAGAGAAAACAAATCACCAATATTAGGAAGTACAACGAGGTTATCACTACATCCTACAGATATTACGTGGGTAGTAAGAGTATCATGAACAACCTTATGCAACCAAATTTGCCAATTAGAGGAACTGAAAAATACAACTTTGAAAAAACTGACAAGATGAAAAAGAAAATCTAAATTGCCTTATATATACTAAAGAAATTGAATTCATTACTAACACCTTCCTCAAAAGAAAAGTCCAAGCTCAGAATGGTTCACGTGTGAATTTTATCACTTAAGAAATAATAATCTTTAACAACTTCTTGCAGTAAACAGGAGGAAAGAACAGCTCCTAACTTATTTTATGATACAAATCAAATACCAAAATCTAACAAAGATATTATGAAAATGAAAATGACAGACCAATATCCCTCAAGAACATAAAAAAGTTTCTAACAATATTAGTAAATTAAATCCAACTACAGGTAAAAAGGATAGTATATCGTGATTAACTAAGATTTATACCAGGAACTCAAGGTGTGTTTAACATTTGAAAATTACTATAATTTTAAACATTAAGAGAAGACGAAAACCCATATGATTTTCCAACGTGTCAGAAGCATTTATATTAATAAAATGTAATACCCATTCGTGATAAAAACTGTCAGCAAACAAGGACTAGAAAAGAATTTAATGCTATAAAGGATACCTATAAAAAACACACAGTTTCATCATACTTGGTTAAAAAAATCAAATTGCTTCCCCCTAAGTTCAGGAAAAAGGAAGATGACTGATCACTTCTATTTAACATTGCACTGGCCGTTGCAATAGGCTGAGAAAAAAACTGGGATAAAGATCAGAAAGGAAGAAGTAAAACTCCCTGTATTTGCAGGTAAAATGATTATTTATATAGAAAATCCTAAAGATCTACAAAATGATCAAAAGTAATAAGTAAAATTAGGAAGAATATGTGAATTCAGAAAGGTCAAAAAAGCTTACTTATTTTTATATACTAGCTACAAATAATGGAAAGTGGACTTTTAAAAATTATATTTAGAATAGTATCACAAAACATAAAATATATTGCAGTAAATATAATGAGATACACAGGACCTCCATATTGACAACCCATTGCAAACAGAAATTAAAAAACCAAAATAAATGAAGAGTTATATGATGTTCATGGATTGAAACACTTCAAATTAAATAAAAATTAAGATAAATTAGAATTTAAAAAATTAAAATGTTGATTCTTCCTAAATTGACAACTTAATCCATTCAAAATTCTAGCAGGACATTTTGTAAAATATTTACAAGTCCTCTGTAATATATATTGAAATGCAAATAACCTAGAAAAGGCAAATCTGTTTTCCCAAAGAATAAAGTAGGAAGATTAACTCCATTTGGCTTCAAGACTTACAATAAAGCTATTCTAATAAAGACATTGTAGGATTAGTGAAAAGGTAGACATAAACCAATAAAACAGAATAGCATCCAGAAATAGACTCATACATACACTGTCAGCTGTTTTTTACCAAAGTTGCTAAGGCAATTCCATAGAGAAAATACAGTCTTTTCAGCAAATGGTGCTGGACTAATTGACTACCTATATGGAAAAAAATGGCTCAGTCTAAATGAATCACAGACCTTACATAAAAGCTAAAACAATAAAGCTCCTAGAAGAAAATATAGGATTAAAGTCTTCATGACATTGAGGACAAAGATTTCTAAGACAAGACACAAAAAGCCTGAACTATATAAAACTGTACTTGATACACTGAACTTAATTAAAATTAAAAACATCTGCTCTTCAAAAGACACCAAAAAGAATTGAAGATAAGCCACAAAATGAAGAGAAAATACTCATTATACATGTATCTTTAAAACAACTGGTATCCAAGAACAGGCAGGTAATTACTATAATTCAATAATAAGACCAGATGTGGTGGCTCACACCTATAATCCTAGCACTCTGGGAGGCCCAGATTTCAAGACCAGCCTGAATAAAAATAGAAAAATTAGCTGGGTGTAGCGGCACACATGTAGTTCTAGCTACTCAGGAGGCTGAGGCAAGATCACTTGAGCCCAGAAGTCTGAGGTTGCAGTGAGCTATGATGATGCCACTTACTCTAGTCTGAGTGACAAAGCCAGACCCTGTCTCAAAAAAAAAAAAAAAGACAACCAAAGGTAAATGTGCAAAAAACTTGGCACAGACAAGTTGACAAAGAAGATGAAGATAAACAAATGGTAAATAAGCACACAAAAAGACTCTCATCATTAGGAAAGTACTGCAAATAAAAACCATTAAGATACTACCACGTATTTACAAAACAAAAACAAAAAGACCTGACAATACCAAATGCTATCAGAAGACATGCAACCAGTGAAATCTCAGACATTTCGGGTGGGAATGTGAAATGATACAGCAACTTGAAAAAACAGTTTGGCAGTTTCTTACAGTTAAACATACCCTTACAGTACAACCCAGCACTTCCACACCTAGGTATTTATCCAAGTGAATTGAAGGCTTATGTTAACACAAAATCCTGGATGCAAATGTTTATGCAGTTTCATTCATAATTATGTAAAATTAGGCAAAACGCAGAAATAACCAAAGTGTCCTTCAACTAGTGAATGAATAAACAAACTGTAGTACGTCCAATACAATACTACTTGGCGATACAAAGAGCAAACTACTGATACACACATAACACTGATGATCTTTTTTTTTTTTTTTGTAGAGACAGACTCTCACTTTATGGCCCTGAGTAGAGAGCCATGGCATCACACAGCTCACAGCAACCTCCAACTCCTGGGCTTAAGCGATTCTCTTGCCTCAGCCTCCTGAGTAGCTGGGACTACAGGCGCCCGCCACAATGCCCAGCTATCTTAAATGTACTCTTTGCTAGGTGAATGAAGCCAGACCAACAAGGCCATAGGGCAGTGGTTCTCAACCTCCCTAATGCCGCAACCCTTTAATATAGTTCCTCATGTTGTGGTGACCTCCACCCATAAAACTATTTTTGTTGCTACTTCGTAACTGTAATTTTGCTACTGTTATGAATCGTAATGTAAGTATCTGATATGCAGGATGGTCTTAGGCGACTCGACCCACCAGTTGAGAACCACGGCCATAGGGACAGAGAACAGACGGTGAAGGCAAGAGTTAACTTCAAAAAGTAACTTTTGGGTTGAAAAAATTGTTCTCTATCTCGATTGTGGTGGGACACCTGACTCGACCCACCAGTTGAGAACCACGGCCATAGGGACAGAGAACAGACGGTGAAGGCAAGAGTTAACTTCAAAAAGTAACTTTTGGGTTGAAAAAATTGTTCTCTATCTCGATTGTGGTGGGACACCTGACTATGCATTTGTCAAAACTATAAGACTACATACCACAAAGAGTGAACTGAACTACACGCAAAATAAAATTAAAAAAGAAAAAATTACAGTGACAGAAAACAGATTAGGGTTGGTAGGGCTTGGGATGAGGAAAGGATTAATTACAAATAAACATGAGAGAATGCTTTTTGTGCCTGTAATTGTACAACTTGACTGTGATGGTGTTTACACAGCCATACGCAGTTTAAAAGAAGATACCTGGGCGGCACCTGTGGCTCAGTGAGTAGGGCGCCGGCCCCATATGCCGAGGGTGGCGGGTTCAAACCCAGCCCCGGCCAAACTGCAACAAAAAAATAGCCGGGCATTGTGGCGGGCGCCTGTAGTTCCAGCTGCTCGGGAGGCTGAGGCAAGAGAATCGCGTAAGCCCAAGAGTTAGAGGTTGCTGTGAGCCGTGTGACGCCACGGCTCTCTACCGGAGGGCAGTACAGTGAGACTCTGTCTCTACAAAAAAAAAAAAAAAAAAGAAGATACCATACACACTCAACAAAAGAGCTAAAATTAAACAGATGGACAAAACCAAATGTTATCAAAGATGTGGAGCATCCAGAATTGTTGACAGGAAGGTAAAATGGTGTGACCACTTTGGGGAAAGTTCTGGCAAGAGAACCTATACTACCATATGACCCTATGACCCAACCACTACATTCCCAAGTATTTACCCAAGAGAAATGAAAACACACATGCACACAAAGACTGACAAATGTTTATAGCAGCATTATTCATAAGACCCAAACTGGAAATAAGCCAAATGTCCACCAACAGATGAACAGATAAATAGGGTGACGCCTGTAGCTCAGTGAGTAGGGCGCCAGCCCCATATATCAAAGGAGGCGGGTTCAAACCTGGCCCCAAACTGCCACGACAAAAAAAAAAAAAAAAAATAGCCAGGCGTTGTGGCAGGCGCCAGTGGTCCCAGCTACTCAGGAGGCTTGAGGCAATAGAATCACCTAAGGCCAAGATCTGGAGGTTGCTATGAGCTGTGACACCACAGCACTCTACCGAGGGCGACAAAATGAAACTGTCTCTAAAATAAATAAATAAATAAAATGTGATACATCTATAAGTGTATAAAATAAAAATATCACCCTGTAGTAAAAGGGAAGTGTTGATACATGCAATGTGGATGAATCTCAAAATAATTACTCTTGCTTACTCGGAGCAAAATAATAAAAGCCAAACATGAAAAGCAACAGACTGCATAAATCTATTTCTATAAATTTTTTTAAAATGCAAACCAATCTATAGAGATAGAATGCACATCAGCAATCGCCTGGGTCTGGGAGTGAAGGAAAGGATGGACTCTGACATGAGAACACTTCTCATTTCTCATATAGAAATAAATGGTATCTTGATTGCAGACATGGTCAAAACTCATCAAATTGTACATTTTAAATGGATATAGCTTACTGTATGTAATTTTAAAAAGTTAAGAATCCAGTAGCAATAGAAAATTCACTTTAAATGACTATAAATAATTTTATTTAAAAGTTGTGCAAAGTCAAAGTCACTAGAAAATATTTGCAACTTGCATCACAAAGGGTTAATCTAACATTGTATAAAATGTCAAGAGAAATATACCAAAAGTTCAATAGAAAAGTGAGTAAAAGACATGAATAGACATTATACAGAAAAAGACAGTAAAGTGGTCCTTAAACATATGAAGAGATGCTTGATATCATTCATAATAGGAGAAATCAAAAAAACATAAAGAGATGTAGACACTGACATTTAAAAGAGGCAACCAGACTTCATATGCTTCCTGACAGAAGAATGTGACACCACCTATGAACACTTTCGCCAAAACACACACACACAAAACCAATTTACAGGAAATACAGAAGACAGAGCAAGAACAAACTGTACCACAGGTATTCAAACAGTAAAACCTACACTGTAAGGAATTTATCAGGACAGATGACTGGCTTTCTTCAAAATTAAATTCAAAAGCAGTAGGGGAGGCTTGGCACAGTGGCTCATGCCTATAATCCTAGCAGTTTGGGAGGCCCAGGCAGGTGGACAGATTGAGCTCAGGAATTCAAGACCAGCCTGAGCAAGAGTGAGACGCCATCTCTTAAAAAAAAAAAAATAGCTGGGTGCTGTGGCAGGCGCCTGTAGTCCCAGCAACCTGGGAAGCTGAGGAAAGTGGATCATTTGAGCCCAAGAGTTCGAAGGCTGCTGTGAGCTATGACGCCATAGCACTCTACCAAGGGCAACAAAGTAAGACTCCGTCTCAATTAAAAAAAAACAAACAAAGAACCAGAGGAGGAAGACTTTAAAAGACATGTGGATCGATCACAACATGAAGACCTTATTTAAATCCTGAATTTAAAAAAAGTGACATAGTAAGAAAATTGGACATTTGAATATTGTCTGATGATACTAGGAAATACTATTTTTGGTGTGATAATGGTATTGTGGTTGTATCAAAAAAAAGGGAGTCCTTTTCATTTAGAGATATTTACTAATATAAAGATAAAATCTGGTATTTGCTTCAAAATAATCTGGGAGAAGGGAATGAATGGAAGAGGCACGGCCTGGGTTGACAGTTGTTAGGGCTAAGTCAGGAGATACAGAGGATTAATTACACTATTTTTAGTATAATTTTACTTCTATGGATGTTTGCAATAGAAAAAATATATTTTAAGTCTGTACTACACAAACATACCATTTCTCATGTATAAAACTGGCAAAAACTCAAAAGCTTGAGAATATACTAATAATACATTGGTGATGTAAGAAAATAAGAACTCTTACATTGCTGGTGAGAATGCAATAATAAAACCTCAACAGAAGTAAACTGGGTAATATTTAACAAAATCACATATTCATTTATCCTGTAATCTAGTTTCCTACTTAGTACTGTAATCTGAGACTATGTTATGTATATGGTAGGACTTGATGTACATTATAGAATAATGTAAATATACTGACACTATTCATTATATTTAAAATAAAATTAATAATGCATAAAACATTTATTTTTTATTAGGAACCAAGATTTTCACAGTGAGACAAGACAGGTACAAAACATAAAAGGAAAAACTGTGCACAATGCATTTGAATTAGAAATACTATGAAACTTATGATCTCCGAAATATGACAGTAATAGAAAATCATCACTTTGCAATCCCAATGTAATCACTGATTTAAGCAAGCTTCAATGCTAAATGAACACTAAAACTGCTAAATGAAACATTAGCAAACAGAATATTCATAGTCTCAAAATATACCACCACAGTTTTCTCACTAATTACAAACAGAAAATGTATCTTTAGAACAGAGATATCTTATGGCCCCTCCATCCTTAGCAAATGATTTAGTACCTAATTAATTTAGAAGGTAAGTACTAACGGATACCAACCACTTCTCTCTCTTTTTTTTGAGACAGTCTCACTATTTTGCCCTTGGTAGAGTGCTGTGACATCACAGCTCACAGCAACCTCAAACTCTTGGGCTTACGCGATTCTCTTGCCTCAGCCTCCCAAGTAGCTGGGACTACAGGCGCCTGCCACAATCCCCAGCTATTTTTGTTGTCATAGTTGTCATTGTTGTTTAGCTGGCCTGGGCCAGGTTCAAACCCACCAGCCTTGGTGTATGTGGCCGGTGCCCTACCCATTGAGCTACAGGCACCGCCACAACCACTTCTCTCTTAAAAGACCATGTATTACATGATTCTGCTGATATTAAATAACCAGAATGGGCAAATCCATAAAGACAGAAAGGAAAGTACTGGTTACATAGGTATGGGAGGATAGGGGGAAAATAAGGAGTTGCCTAGGGATAAAAGGGTATAGGGTTTCTTTGGGGGATGATAAAAAAAATTCTAAAATTGGTGATAGATGCACAATTGTGCATACACTAAAAACTACTGAAATGTATACTTTAAGCAGACAAATTATATAGCAATAGAACTTTTTTTTTTTTAAGAAAGAAAGAAATGAATTACAATTGCCTTTCATTCAAGAATACATTAGAAATCCTAAGAAACATTCCACCTCCCAGACCTTGGATAGCTGGACTTTCCCAGGAAATGGTCTCTGGACCACTTCTCTATACATGTGCAGTCGTTCGGTGAGCTCGCTCATTCTCACAGATCCAGCCACTAATGACTTCCCAACTGTTACCTCCAGCCTTGAACATGCTACTGTACTCCATCTCCTGTAGTACAGACATCTCAAACTTAACAAACTGAGCTGTACATATTCCCCTCAGAAACCTGGTCCTCTGTCTTCCCCACCTCAGTAAACAGCCGCTCTCTTCTTCCAGGTGTTCAGGCAAAATATCTTAAAGTCACACTTAAGTTTTCTTTCTCTCTTATTCCATGTCCAATCCATCAACAAATCCTATTGACTCTATCTTCAAAATATACCCAGAATCCCACCACTTTTTACCACTTGCTGCCACTATGGTCCAAGTGACCATCACCTCCCACCTGGATTACTGACTGCTAAGGTCTCCTTGCTTCTGCCTTCGCCCCACTTCAATCTATTCTCAACACAGCAGTCAAAGTAACCCCATTAAAACATACAGTCAAGTGTTTATTCAATACATACACATATTACTACTTGTGAAGTACTGTTCTAAATTTTATATATTAGTTTCTTTTTTTTTTGAGACAGAGTTTCATTTGCTGACCCTCGGTAGAGTACTGTGGCGTCTTAGTTCACAGCAACCTCAAACTCTTGGGTTCAAGTGATCCTCCTGCCTCAGCCTCCTAAGTAGCTGGGACTACAGGTGCCCACTACAATGTCCAGCTATTTTTACAGATGGGGATCTCACTGTAGCTCAGGCTGGTCTCCACTCTATGAGCTCAGGCAATCCACTTGCCTCCGCCTCCCAAGTGCTGCGATTACAGGCGTGAGCCACTGCGCCTGGCAGTTTATTTAATTCTTATAACAACGATTTCACAGATGAGAAAATTAAGGAAGCAGCAGAGCTAGGATTCAAACCAGAGGGGTCTGGCTCTAGAGCCATACTCATCAATACTATGTATTACTGCACTCTGCTCAAAACTCTTCAAAGCAATGTTTGTCCACTTCAGCTGCTTATTAGAATTACAAGGGAATTTTAAAAAGTCCAATGCCTAGGCTGGGCAGCGCCCCCCAGCTCCAACCAATTAAACAGAAACTACAAGATGGGATTCAGGCATCAGTACTTTTTTAAAGCTTCCCAGACAATTCTAATGTATACCAAGGTTAAGGAACATTGTTTCAGTAGGATCCTATCTCAAAGTAGAAACCTAAAACCCAAAGCTTTTACAAAGACCTACAGGGCTCACCTAACTCCTCACCCCATTCCAACTACCTCCTCACCATTGGGCTTACCAAACCAGCTCCCCTCTCAGGGCCTTTTAACTCAAAAGTCACTTGAACTGGTTGATTTAAATGATGGAAAGAAAAAAAGGATCAAACACTATTATCTCCTTTTTTTTTCCTAATTGAGACAGACGTCTCACTTTGGTGCAGTACAGAGTACTGTAGCATCATAGCTCGTAATCTCAAACTCTTAGGCTCAAGCAATCCTCTTGCCTCAGCCTCCCAAGTAGGTGGGACTATAGGCACTTGCCCCAATGCCCAGCTATTTTGGGAGACAGGGTCTCACTCTTGCTCAGGCTTGTCTTGGACTCCTGAGCTCAAGCAAGCCACCCACCTAGGCCTCCCAGAGTGCTAAGATTACAGCCTCCACACCTGGCCCAAATGCTATATTGCTGTTTGAATGTGTAGTATTCTTAGTAAAGCTAGTATGGAACAAAAACAGATAAAATTATGTTATTAACCCCACCACCATCACCAAACATATCCTCCAGCTTTACTAATGGATTTTAAAGTCTTATATAAATCAGTCTTAAGTTAACATATTCACAGTTAACACTTCATCAGTCAGCAATCAGAAAGTAAGCCAAAAACAAAACAAAACAAACAAAAAATCAGAAAGAGACAGACATAAAGAAAAAAAGACAGGCTGGGAGCCTGTTGCTCAGTGGTTAGGGCACCAGCCACATGCACTGGGGCTGATGGGTTCAAACCTGGCCCAGGCTCGCTCAGCAAAAAAATAAAATAAAATAAAGCCAGGTATTGTGGCAAGTGCTTGTAGTCCCAGCTAACAGGGAGGCTGAGGCAAGAGAATTGCTTGAGCCCAAGAGTTTGAGGTTGCTGTGAGCTGTGATGCTACAGCACTCAACTAGGGCGACAAAGCGAGACTCTGTCTCAATTAAAAAAAAAAAAAAAAGACAAAATGAATTCTGCAGGAAGACCTCATCGGGCTCACAGACTTCATTATTTGTTAACAGACACCAAGTGGGACCAGTCTCACTGCTCCATAATCATGGCAAACAAAAGCTGAGACATGGACATCTGGATCAAACATCTATGGAGTCAGGTATGGCTCTAGCACCCTAACAACCACCTAACCATCCTTTCACTCTATGAAAGCAGAAGACAGAAGACAGAAAAAGAACTAGAAGTCTTCAAAGAGAACACAGGTAAAGGAAGGAGGTAGTCACCCCAAAACAATGGCAGAGGCCTCTAAGAGAAATCATTCAAGATCAGAAGTGCCTAGAAGAAGAAGCAATTGGCCTCTCCTGCTGCAGTTCAATGTCTGCCTGTGCAGTAACTAGTCACTGACCTGTGCCTATTAGAGTTGCGGAATAAAGAGAATTGATGGGAAACAGCAGGGCACGGAAAGGGAACAGCCTGCAGGCCACCATTTGACATCTCGAAGAAGTGAGTTTCAGTGGACTGAGTGGCAAGTATAGAAGTGTCTGGGCTAGAGTTGTCATGCTGTCACCCAAAATCTGGCTGTAAAAGAGAAAAGATACCCATCTCCACTCACCCCCACACTCAAGAGGGTAGACTGACAGAATAAGAGCAAGCAGATGGGTAAAGGTTTAGCCACAGAAATTTTCATATCCAATAACAGTGCAGGAGTCACTCTGTAAGATCTCACCAAAAACACAAGTTTGTTTGCCTACTAGTGGACATGAAAGGCTCACCACTGTTAATCAAAAGAGAGCTTTAATAGCCCCAGATAACAAATACTTATCTCTTTCCATTTCTCTTCTGACTAGTCCACGCACAAGTAGATCCCTGGAGGGGGACAGAAGTAACCCAGGGCATACCACAACCTCTCCTACCCCAAGCACTTCAGGCAGTAAGTAGGCAGTGGGATAAGGGAGGAAAAGAGTTTTAAATTGAATATGAGATTGAAGGCTTAAACTGGAATAGATGAGACTAGAGATTTTAATAGCTGTAAATGATAAAAAAAAAAAGCTATCATTTACCCAAGATGTCATGAGATAGAGAGAGACAGGAAGATGCTACAGAGCACAGTTAAAAGCTGTGAATGGTGAAAATTGAAGTTGTCTTATGTTTGTTTGCACTAAGCTCCGGCTGCTCAATAACATGATGACATACTGAAGAGCATTCCCACCCTTAATAATGGGAGGAACACCTGACGCAGAAATTCTCATGAGGGATTTACTGTACCCAGTAAAATGCTACATTAGAAGCCCTCTAAATTTGCTTACAATTCTAGTGCCTGTGATTATGCTTTCTTTCAAGAGGTTAAATTGAACCCAGAATCCAGAGTTCAGTTGTTAAACAGTATAAGATTAGGTGGCCTAACTGGCTAACATAGCACTTTTCAGAAAATAAAGCAATCAGATCAACAAGTCTCGTAAAGGGTTCCAATAGGAAACAATATTTTACACTAAAAGTTAATTTAGGCTTGGCGCCAGTAGCACAGTGGTGCAGCACAGTGCTTACGGCACCGGTCACATACTCTGATGCTGGCAGGTTCGAACCCAGCCTGGGCCTGCTAAACAACAATGACAACTACAAAAAATAGCTGGATGTTGTGGCGGGCACCTGTAGTCCCAACTACTTGGGAGGCTGAGGCAAGAGAATCATTTAAGCCCAAGAGTTGGAGGTTGCTGTGAGCTGTGATGCCATAGCACTCTACTGAGGGCAACATAGTAAGACGCTGTCTCAAAAACAAACAAACAAAACTTAATTTAAAAAAAAGAAGAACGGGGTGGTGCTTGTGGCTCAAGGAGTAGGGTGTGCCAGCCCCATATACCAGAGGTGGTGGGTTTAAACCCAACCCTGGCCAAAAACTGCAATAATAATAATAATAATAAAAGAAGAGAGACTGGGCACGGTGGCTCATGCCTATAATCCTAGCACTCGGGGAGGCTGAGGTAGTGGAGTCTACTACTTGAGCTCAGGAGTTCCAGACCAGCTTGAGCAAGAGCGAGACCCTGTCCCCAAAAGTAGCCAAGCAATGTGGCCTATACCTATAGTCCCAGTTACTAGGGAGGCTGAAGCTAGAGGACTGCTTAAACCCAAAAGTTTAGGGAGCCTTAATGTGATGGCATTCTACTGAGGGAGCCAAAAGCTCTGTCTCAAAAAAAAAAAAAAAAACAAAAATCCTAAATGACTCCAATGTTCCTTTATAGTCAACAGAAATTCCAATACAAAGAAAACAGATATAAAATTCCCCAAAACACCATTTTCCTGAATCAAAACAATTCAACTACCCAAAAGCCTTACCAAAATAAATGACAAACATGTTTGCTTAAACACGTCTATAAATTACAAACTTGTATATCCTTTATCACACAGCCCCAACAAGAAAAAAAATATTACTTAGGGTTAAATGGCTTAATGTTACTAAATGTAACAGTTCTACTGCTATAACAAATATCAACAGGAAGCTTTATATATACATAAAACCATTCCATATTTTTAATTTCTTTTGTTGTTGTTTTTTTTTTTTTGAGGCGAGTCTCGGTGTGTTGCTCTCAGTAGAGTGTCACAGCATCACTGTTCACAGAAAACTTAAACTCCTGGGCTTAAGTGATTCTCTTGCCTCAGCCTCCCAGATAGCTGGGACTACAGGCACCCGCTACAATGCCCGGCTATTTTTTTTTGTTGCGGTTGCATTGTTGTTGTTTAGCTGGCCTGGGCTGGATTTGAACTTGCCAGCCTGGGTGTATGTGGCCAGCGCCCTACGCACTGAGCTAAGGGCACCACCCCATATTTTTAATTTCTAAAAATAATTAAGCATTGTAGACAAGCATCTAAAGCTCCTAAAAGTTTATGCCCCAAGAACTCCCTTCAAATACCATGTTAATAAATGTGGTGTATGTTTTCACCAATGGTCAAAAGATCTAATACCAAATTTTAGTATTTATCTCCTACTAAAGTAATTTTGTGGTGTCACCACAGATCTGAAATTTTAAAGATTTTTAAAATCTTGAAAATTAGAATTAAATTTTAATATTACCAAAAGTAAATTGCTCCAAAGTGTGAAAAAGTAAATATTTGCATATTACTTCAGCTCAGAGCTAGAATCAAGTGGGAAGTACATTAACACTACAGTTATTTGAAATTTTCTAGTAAAAGCAGGTGTGAGTAATTACTATCACATCTGAATAATTACTACATTACATTCAGAAAACTATCTTTCCCATTCTTAAATGTCAGAATCACTTAAACAAAAATAAGCAATATGTCTACATCAAAGCCTTATCAATTATGCTAATAAGTTATTTTTTAGATTTCATTCTGGGTTACTAATTATTATACAGTCAAAATAATGGTGGGATTTGCAGTATCACTACAAGAATAATAGTAAAGAACTTTCAGACCTAAGGGGAAAAAAGTCACATTTTAAAAAGCTCTATTAACTTACTTGGCGCCCAAAGCACCATGGTTACGGCGCCAGCCACATACACCAAGGGTGGCAGGTTCAAACCCCACCCGGGCCAGCTAAACAATGACAACTGCAACAAAAAATAGCCAGGCACTGTGGTAGGCACTGTGGTGGGCACCTGTAGTCCCAGCTACTTGGGAGGCTGAGGCAAGAGAATCGCTTAAGCCCAAGAGTTTGAGGTTGCTGTGAGCTGTGACACCACAGCACTCCACTGAGGGCAATAAAGTGAGACTCTGTCTCAAAATAAATAAATAAAAATAAAACAAAACAAAAAACTCTATTAAGTGATTTTAAGGAAAAAGTCCCAATAAAAATGTAAGATGTTGGGGTGGCGCCTGTGGCTCAGTCGGTAAGACGCCAGCCCCATATACTGAGGATGGCGGGTTCAAAACCGGCCCCGGCAAAACTGCAACAAAAAAAAATAGCCAGGTGTTGTAGTGGGCGCCTGCAATCCCAGCTACTCGGGAGGCTGAGGCAAGAGAATCACTTAAGCCCAGGAGTTGGAGGTTGCTGTGAGCTGTGTGAGCTGTGTGAGCTGTGTGAGGCCACAGCACTCCACTGAGGGCCATAAAATGAGACTGTCTCTACCAAAAAAAAAAAAAAAAGTAAGATGTTTCCACCTTTCTTAAGTGTCTTCCTAAGAGTCTTCATATCACCATGATGATGTCAATCAACACTTGAATATTGCCCATGATGACTTTTTAAAGACAAGAACCCAATACTATTCTTAACATCCTTAAACACTCTAAAAAGGTCCTTCTGGCTTATAAACTCATGGTAGTTAACTCACCATTGTTTCACTCTCTCCTACTCTATGACAAACTCAGATTTACAGGCCATCTCTCTTTCCGATTTTGTTACATTGGTAAAACTGTGGGGGAAAAGATACAAACCTGATACTTCTCCCTCCCTCCCTCCTACAAGCAACAGTAGAAACACTAATTAACAAAATAAAGCAAGATAAGAAGTTTGTGTATGTCTATATATATATATATAGATACACACAAATACATACATCTCACATCTTTTAATGTCAAAAAAGTTATCCACTTATTCCAAAGGATAAATCCACAGCCATGTCTTGACACTCCTCAAGAGAAACTTATGACTACGTTGTAGAGTTTATAGCACTATAAAATAAACTTAGGGCTTTAATTGAAAATCTGCCAAGCTTTGAATATTTTTGTTTATATGTATCACTGTCTAAAATGTAATTTCCCTTAGTTAGATTTGGCCAAGATAAGGAATATGTAAACTAACCCTACTTGGGGGAAAGATTTTCTTTTTGCCACAAGCCTATCAATATGAAAAATTAAGAGTATGAAAAATGGGCATTTTAGTCAGTAAATCTTACTGTTTTTGCAATAACAGTTCTTCAAGTGCTTCAGATTATGAAGAAAAATACAGTTTTACAAAATGATATTTTAAATTTTTTTATGTGAATCATATAATGCTTATCCAAATTTTGCTGGGAATTGTTTCGATGGCATTAAACATAGAAAATAAGCAAGTTGAGTACTCTGGGGAAATAAAGCAGACTGGTGGTTCTAAGATAAAAGACAATGGTATAAACCTCATAGTGCGTTGTTCGTTCCAGTCATTAAACACACAGGAAATAAGATTTTCTGTTTAGAAAACTAATTTATAAAGAGCAACGACTTCATTAAAGCAAAGGAAATCTTATTAAAACAGACAAGGATCAATTGTAAAATATGAAAATAAGTATTATAAAACTGGAAGGTGAAACAGAAGGCAAAAATGGAATAAACTGCCTAAAATTTGTTCCTTAACTCTCTTCTTGGACCTATCCCCAAACAGAGCAACTGAGTGTTATTATTTACACTCCCAAGCCTCGGCAGATGCTTGGCTTCGGGGCACAGCATAACTAGAATTCTACCAAAGGCAGTTACCACTCTAGAAAACAAGACCGCTTTCATTATGACACTTTCCCTCTTTCCAGGAGGGTCAATAGAAAGCATCTGAAATAAACCACAAACCACTCAGGATGGCCCCAGGGGGCTGCGGCTGGCGGCTGGCAGCTGGTCTCAAGTCAAAAGACCTGGTTCTGGTCACCTTCCTGGTCCCACCTGCGTGACCCTGGGCAAGTCACTTCCAACTCTCCAACTGACCATCTGCACCATGAAGGTGCGAAGAGAAATCACTACCCACGCACGACTCTACGGCCCAGGGCGGAATCGCCTTGGGCCTCGGCGAATCCTGAACGCGCATTAAAAACCCAGAAGGGGATGCCCAGGGCCATGCAGCCCCCGCGGACACAGCCCTGGAGCCCGGCCACTCCGACGGGCGTCGCCGCCGGGAATCCCCGGACAGCTGGCCGCGCGCGCGGCGTCCGGAGCGGGGCTTCCCGGAGAAAGGAGGGCGCCACCAGACGGTCCAGCGGGCACCCCGAGGAGCCCGCTGGCCCCGCCGCCGCCGCGGGCCTCCCCGCCCTCCCCGCCGAGGCTGAGGTCAGGGAAACAATCAGGGACCCACGAAAAGACGCCGCCGCCCTGAGCCCGCGCGCAGGTGAGCCGGCCCGGCGGCCTCGCCCAGGTGCAGCGCGCGCGGGCGGACACGCCGGGAAGGGGGCGCCGCCCCGCATCCCCGGAGCCGCCAGCCCCTCGGCGGACGCCTTCCCGGTCGCCTCAGCGAGGGAGGCGCTCCGGGAGCCCCGCCGCCGCCGCCGCCACCTGACCCTCGGCCCCGCAACCCAGCGCGGCCACGCTCCTCACGCCAAACTTTACCGCGCCCTTGGCCCGGAGCACCCGCGCCGCCGCGACCCCAGCTCCCACAGCCACCGAGCTGCCCTCAGCGGCAACCGCGACGGCCGCCTGCGCACTGCGCACGCGTCCCCGCGCAGCCTCAGCCCCCAGACGGCGGCTGAGATTCCGGAGCTGGCACTCCCAGCCACGGAGACTACAAGTCCCGGCAGGCCCCGCGCAGCGGGCAGAGAGCGGGCGTCTTCCTGCTCCCAGGGCGGAGGCCTAGTGCGCGGTGTGGGGCGGGGCTGCGCGCAGAGCGCTGGAGGTGGGGGCGGGGGGGCTTGCCGCGCTGCTTCCTGGGATTCGTAGTTTTCGAGGACCACTGAGCTTGGCAAGGAGGTGGAACTCCGGGTTCTCTGATGTCATTGCCCAGAGCTGAGAGGCACAGGGATCTTTAAAAATAGGCTGCGTTAGTTTGCAGATAATTTGTTTGCAAGCTGTCCCATAGTCTGTCCAAGTGGCACAAATTCACAGGCTGCGGCGAATTTGCAGAAAAATGTTTTACAGCTCTGTGTGCCAATTTTTCGCTCCTAACCATTTTTCTCTTGATAGAAATGGAGCTCCACCTCCGACTTACAGTGGTGTTAATAATACAGGAGGCTACCCAAAACTTAAAGGATTAATTGAAATTATTTTAGGACGGGTGGAGCATAAGTATTCTCATAAATATTTGTAAATGTTTCAGATGTTTGTTGAGCACCTACTATGGACCAAGTACCGTGATGGACAACTAGGCATACATCTTTTTGCAAGACAAATACTGGCACTGCTCTCATGGAACCTGCAGTCTGTACAAGAGCTAGACCACAAACAAGCGAGATCATTACAGGTTTTAGCAGAATGGCAAAGCTGAGCGAGTTCAAGAGAGTGGCAGAGGAGGCCTCCTCAGAGAGGGCAGTTAGAGAAAGTTCTTCAAGGAAGTAATCTTTGAGCTGAAACCTGAAGAATGAGAAATATTCAGACATGCAAAAGAACTAGGAAAGAGTTACATGCCACCACACCCTTCACAGGGCATGCCATACTAGACTCTCAGTAAATATTTGTTCCTTTTGTGTCTTTTTTCCTTTCCTCTCCCTGAACAACCTTAGATAGCATCCTTCCCCTTTCAAAACCCTTAAAAAACCTTTATCACCACCTTTCAGAACATCCTTCCTATGTGAAGATGTACATGAGACAAATCAATGTTATGACAAGACAAGCTGTATACGGCTGCTGGGACAACAGATAGGAGGCAAATGCCAATTAGTCTGGTAATGTGGCTGGAACCCTGACTACTTAACTCCTTTATTTGTGAGCTGGGTTAAAAGTCTGGGCACTCAGGCTGACTTCCTGATTTGCTTCTCTTTATGACACAGAAAATTAGATTTTGAGTTTGTTTCTATTCAGATCCTAAAGGAGGCTAGACATGGTGGTTCACATCTGTAATCTTAGCACTTTGGGAGGCCAAAGCAAGAGGATAGCTCAAGACCAGGAATTAAAGACCAGCTGGAGTGACACAGGGAGAATCCATCTGTACAAATAAAAATTAGCCCGCATAGCAGCAGATGCCTGTAGTCCCAGCTACTCAGGAGGCTGAGGCAAGAGGATCACTCAAGCTCAGGAGTTGGAGGTTCCAGTAAACTATAATGACACCACTGTGTTCTGGCCTGGGCAACAAAGTGAAACACTATCTCAAAGTGAAAAGCAGCCCTATATTTACCTGTGCAGATTTATCTGCATACCTTTAAAAGGTAGAGGGTGACACTTTGCCTTTCTGACCTCTCATGACCTCAACTGTAAATGAGTATAATTCACCCTACCTACCTTACAGACTGTTCTTGGCATCTGATAACACGATGGAGTGAGAACACCTTACACAGTGCACAGAATGCCTCCATGCTGCCTGTTTCAGACTGCTCATTTTCTATTGCCTTTCATCCACCATGACTGTTTCATTATCTTTTGAGAAACCTTAGCTGTACAGCCTTGCTGGCACCTGTCTCTTTGGGGTGCCTCATTTCCTCATCTGAGAGATGACTGAAAGGGTTTGGCCTCACTATCATTTATAAAATGGCCATAAGAAATGGTTTCTTTGGTCCACACAGTGGGTTTTCATTGATTTCACTGAACGTGTGATTGACATTTAAAAATAAAGAAATTTCACACAAAAACCCAGATGTCACCTGTCTGATCCCTGTGGGCTTATGGGCTTGCTTTCCCTGGCTAGAAGTTCTGGAAGATGTCTCTAAGTTTTTAGCTTTAGAATCCTAGAAAATTCCAGGTGGGATATTTGAGACACACTTAAAAGACATTCTTTTTTTGTTTGAAATTCAAATTCAAATTTAGCATCTTTTATTTGATCTGAAAATGCTAGTCCTGGAGTCAAGCCACTGAAGCAGAGAGCCTCTCACTCCCTCTAGGCTGGACCCAGAGGAAATCTTTTTCCTAACTGTTATCGCCATATGCCATTTGAGTGGGTGATGTGAGATTGTTCTTTTGCTCTTTTAGGGATAATGAGCCCCAAAGATTGTTTTGACATTGAGAGTCATATTTACATATAGTAAAGAAAGCCAGAAAAGTGACTCAGTTTGCCCAAAGACTCAGAGCAAGGTAGTTCCAGGGCTACTTTGAAGTTATGATATAACTATAACCAGAACTTGATAGCTCCTAATTAGCCAATAAATGCTGCAGAGACCAATAACAACAACAACGACGATGACGACGATGATGACAACAAAGCTCTCTGCTTTTCCTCAGGCCTTTTTCTTTTTCTTTCTTTCTTTTTTTTGGATGGCAAGGTTTATTACATAAGTGTGCTTTCCGTGCTATTTTTAAAAAAAGTATGTGGAAATTACAGTCTGGGAGCAAACCAAGAACACTCAGGACCCACTGAGGGCACTAAGGAATACTGGAATATTCCATGGATACTTGTCGTCTGAATGAAAAAGGGAAAGTCTGAATTCAAGGTTCTGCAATTTACCTTTAAAACATCACCATTGTCATCATCATGCTGTGAGTGTGTAAAGTACTATGATGTTTCGTTTGAAAATATTTCTTGATCCCCTTCTACATGCTTAGTCCTGGTGCCTGGATCTTCCAAACAGACATCAGCTCCTTGGAACAACACTGGGTGGAGCAGGACAGAGAAGCTGTGCAACTTATCCAAAGGCACACAGGAATTTACTGAGTGCTGGTTGCCTCGCCAACACTTGACTTCCCCTCCCTTCCTTACTTTATTTTTTTCTCCTTAGCAATGGTCAGTTTCCCACATATTTTATAACAAAAAATATACAAACCTTGCTTACCTTGTTTATTTTCTTCTTGTCCCACTAGAATGTAACCATCATGAGGGCAGGGACTCTGTTATGTTCATTGCTATATCCTAGAACAGACATGTTTATGGAATGATAAATGCCATAGCCCCCTTTATAGACAGAGTCAGAATCAGAAGTCAAGCAGAAGGAGCAACTCCAGAAGTAAACCCCTATTTTAGCCAGAAGTCAGAACCAAGATAGAACAAGAATTGAACATGAACCAAACACTCTGTACAACCAACTTTGTTCTTTTTGTGTACACTCCAGAAACTGGGTTTGAGGGAGTTAAAAACAGCTCTTCCCTATCTTTCAGTGCAAAAATGGCATCAGAACCAGGGAGGGAGTCAGTGAGGTCACTCTGTGGTTGAGGACTCAGGAGCTGGCTCTCTGACCCTGGCAGCAACGAAGGGAAAGGAAGCATGATTCTCAGTAATCACCCAGGGCAGGCCAGGATTAAGTGACCTGCCTAGATTACAAATCATGTGACTAGGTCTCCTTCTATAGCTTCTTCTCGCATCCCAGGGCTAGGGCACAATTCTTTGTCAGGAAGGTTCTGTGAAAGATTGTCCGCATTTTATGCTCACCTAAGTGCAAGAACAGAATTTCTGAACAGATCATCAACCACAAAGGAAGAAATATATTGGGAGTCATAGGGAATGATCATCTTCAAGACTAGTAAATAGCAGAACCAAGTCTTTCCTGATTCAGGATCATCAGGCACCAAGGGAGAGAGCCTTATACCAAATAACTGGATTGGACACCTAATGCCACAGGAGCCCCCAAAGCTCCCCAGCAACCCTGTGATCTCTGGGGTCTGGTGAGGTTCAGCTGCATCAGACACCTGGATAGGTCATACTTTAATTATCCTGACCACATACCACAGGTCTGGGCTGCTGGTAAGCCTTAAAATTGCTGAGTACAACGTGTCTCCTGTCATCCAAACATGTGAATTCTTGCTCTAATGTGACATGAAAACTTGAAAAGCAAGGTTTTCATAAGTTAAAGCGATTGTCAAGGGCATAGCTGGGTTACTAATTGCAGCACTAAAGTGGGGGAACATTCTAGAAGGTGAAGGCAAAACTGGAAGAGGATCTGGGAACATGTGCACCTTGGGTTTCATGAGCTCTTTGGCCCATGGGAATTCCCCCCCCCCCCCACAGATACACACACACACACACACACACACTCCCCTTCCCCTCACCCATCCCACTCTAGCCAAGTTCCGCCAAAGTCATAGGGTAATGTTTTCTCCCTCCATCTTGTTCTCTGCCAGAAGAGTTTGTTTACATAGGTTCAACAACAAGAACCAAGCCTGCGCGGATTCAGAGGGCTGAGTGTCTGTCAAACTCTGACCCATGGAGAAAAAGAAGCTCAAAGTCAGAGCTCCATCATGGGACCCTGGATGCCATGGGCCCCAGCCCAGGAAAGGAAGGCAAGGAACTGGGGCTCTGAAGTCCATGTGCACCAAGGGCTGAGTGGCCTCGGGGTCATCACCGTACTTCTCTGAGCCTCAGTATTCCTCATCTGTAAAGCGGGGATGATGGTGGTTCCTACTTTTAGCTTTATCGTGAGTTTTAAATGAAATAAGGCAATAACATCCTGCCACATATTAACGCTCCACTGATGTCAGTGATTGTGTTGTTTAGGTTAGCCCAATTCCCAAGGACACCTGACCAAGGCCATGACACATCTGGAGTCTCTTGCCCAGGCACTGGGTAGGTTCTAGAATTACTTCGATGGCTGTGGCCCTCACACATACTCAGTGTGACTGGGATGGAACTGGGGTCTGGCTGGAGAGCAGGGCCATGTGGACAGCATGCTGAAAAAGCGTAAGAGGCCTGACTTGGAAGGACCTGGGCTGCCAGTCTAAGGGGAGACTTTTGGATTTGGTTTCCCTATGTGCACCCAACTCCCCATCCTGTCCACAAAAATAAATAAATATAAGTAAATTGACAGGTAGACTAAAGCAGGACTATGATGATATCATCCTTTTCCACCATTGCTGACTCCTTTAGACACCTTTCACTGTTACCCAAAGGCTCCCAGTTTGCCTCCCCACCCCAGAGGAGCAGCCAGAGCAGCTCTAAAAATAGCGTGACTTCACGGACCCCCTGGCATGTAAATACATCTTTGTTCCCCACTGGCATTTAATAACAGTACTTTATGGTGAGACAAAAGCTGTAATCACAGCCCAACAATGGAAACTGCAGTCAGAGCTGGACAATGGTCAGAATTCCTATGGTGGCCCCACCCCCATCCGCAGCTGTGAGAACCAGAAGTCTCAAGCATGCATTCCATTCACAATTCTTTGCCCAGTCCCACTGAGGCTTATTTGAATCCCGACTTTTCTGGCTTCCCAGCAGGACTTTCAGGGGCCTGAGCAGGAAGGCCATGCCTGGGCCCCAGCCAAGAGCAGCCAGCACAGGTGTACATGGAAGCTGGATCTGAGAGGCTGCTACAGTGGCATGGTGACAGAGCCAGACTGCCCCCAGGCTGCAGACTTCAGCAGCCAGCACTTCATGCAAGACTTCCTCCAGATGAAAGAGAGCTTTGCACCTATTTCCTCCTGGAAACTGCAGTCTGCACATTCCAGGACAAGCTCAGCAACTGACTTCTGCACCAAGTCCTGGGCAGGGGTCCTCAACCTTTTTAAACAGGGGGCCAATTCACTGTCCCTCAGACCTTTTTAACTATAGTTAAAAAAACTAACAAACAAACAAAAAAAACTATGAACAAATTCCTATGCACACTGCACATACCTTATTTTGAAGTGAAAAAACAAAACAGGAACAAATACAATCACACTGCCTCATGTGGCCCGTGGGCCACAGTTTGAGGAACCCTGCCTTAGAGAAAGAAGGTTTTTAAGAGGGATTGCTCCTGGGGATCTCGTGCAAGTTAGAATCTGCTGCACATTACAATCATTCAGAGTGCTTTAAAATAATTCTTAGTACAAGACCATATCCTAGACCAATCAGAATCTCTGGCCACAAAGAACTGGTATTGCTATTATTTTTTCCTTCTTTCTTTTCTTTTGTTTTGACGTATAACTTAAATACAGTAAAGTCCATAACTCTTTAAGTATAAAGCTCAATAATTTGTCCACCATACAGAGCAAAATAATTTTCTTTTTTTTTTTTTTTTTGTAGAGACAGAGTCTCACTGTACCGCCCTCAGGTAGAGTGCCGTGGCATCACACGGCTCACAGCAACCTCTAACTCTTGGGCTTACGCGATTCTCTTGCCTCAGCCTCCTGAGCAGCTGGGACTACAGGCACCCGCCACAACGCCCGGCTATTTTTTTTTTAAATAATTTTCAATAACCCAAAAAGTTTCCTATGCCATCCAGAGGTAACCGCTATTCTCATTTCTATCACTATAGATTAAGGTTGCCTGTTCTTGGATTTCATATCATTATAATTCCATAGTATATGTACTCTTTGGGGGCCTAACATTTTTTGCTCAACATTCTGTCTATAAAATTTATGTTGTCATGTGTTGTGTCACTATGAATATTGATAGATCAGGTATACCTGCCCAAATAAACTTGCCCTGCCCAGACAGGGTCAGGTTCATGGCCCGCCCAGGAAGGGTCAGGTTCATGGCCCGCCCAGAGAGGGTCAGACTCATGTCCCTCCCAGGAAATAGGAATGCCACCAATCCTGGCTGCCCTAACCCTTTAAATCCCTGTCCGCCATAGCCCACGTGTGGATTTCTCCCTGGTCAGGAATCTTACACCCCTGTACTCTAGGTACATAAATGAATGAATTGGATCTCCGTTTTCCTTTCATCTTGTGTCTTGGAATGATTTTATCCTTGGGTCCAGAACCTTTCAAATATTCCGTTTTGTGAATTAAGTATGATTTGTCTATTTTCCTGTTATGTGGACATCTGGTTTTCCAGTTTGGGGTGTTATAAATAGAGGTGCTATGAACATTCTTATGTAAGTCTTTGGTGGACATGTCTACTCTTTTCTGTTGGATATCAAGTGGAGTTGCTGGGCCATCTATTAAGAATACATTTAATTTTATAAGAAACTGCAAAACTGTTTTGCAGAGAGGTACCCCAATTTCATTCCCAACAGCAATATATGAGTTCCAGTTGCTCTATATTCTCACCAGCTGTTAACATTATCAACCTTTAAATTTTAGCCTCTCTGATGGATGTGTAATGGACTCTCACTGTGGCATCATTAGTTTCAAAAGATTTGCAGGTGATTCTGAGGCACAGCCAGGGCTGAGATCCAAGGATCTTATCTGCTTTGCTTTGTAGACAGGCAAACAGAAGATAAGGGCAAGAAAGAGCCAAAGTCAAACTTGGAGTTCCCCACTCCTGGTCCAGGACTCTTCCTCCTTGCTGCTTGGTACTGGTCTGCCTTTCTGTCAGAATAGGGACAGATCTGGGCCAGAAACTACATATGGGTTTAGCGCATCAACACCACCTGGAGCAGCAGAAGGACTCGGCAAAGCCCCCCAAGCTCACTTGGCAACAGCAGGTGGATAGCCTGGAGCTCCATGGCCCTCAAGCTGTTGTTAATACCCAGAGAGTCCGCAGAGATGTCATGGGGGCATCCTCCCACAAAGCCAAGTCCCTTGTGTATTCTCATCTCAGTCCTGCCACCTTCCAGTTACCCCCAACAAAAGGTGGTTCCCACCTTTGATCTTCCTCTCTTCCTTCCCCATACCCAGGGAGATGCCAATCCTGCCAATCCTCACTCCTAAACATTTTAAAATCCATCACTCCTCTCTGCCTCACTCTCCTAACCTAGTCCAGGCCTTCCTATCTGTGCCTTGGCACCTGACCAGCCTCCCTCCAGAGCAATCTTTGTCTTATACAAACCCGATAAAGCCATGATCCTGCTTAAAAGCCATCAATGGCTTCCAGGTGCCACCGAATTAAATACAAGCTCCTTAACACACTAAGCCTCTAAGCCTCTAAGCCTCCACACACCTCCCTCCAGTCTAACCCAACTGCCTGGGATTCCCTGTACCCGAGCTACCCCAGCCTCCTGTGCCTTAGAACAGTGGTTCTCAACCTTCCTAATGCCCCCTAATGCCGCGACTCTCGTGTTGTGGTGACCCCCAACCATAAAATTATTTTCGTTGCTACTTCATAACTGTAATTTTGCTACTGTTATGAATCGTAATGTAAATATCTGGATGTATTTTCATTGTTACAAAGGGGTGGCGACTCACAGGTTGAGAACTGCTGCCTTAGAACAAAAAAAGAAAATAACCTAGGTAGTGTTATTGAGGTATAATTGATACGCGATAAACTGCACATATGGAAAGAATACAATTTACTATGCTTTGATTTATAAATCGACATTGCCACAATCCAGATACTAACCATGTCTATCCTATCGTGAGGGTCCTTTGCCCCATTTTCATTCCGCCCTTCTGCCTCCTCCACTCCAACCACAACCACTGGTCTGCTATTACCACAGACTAGTTTGCACGTTCTGGAACCTTTTACTAATGGAGCTGCACAGTACGTGGCTCCATGTCACACTCTTTCACATGTGGTTTCTTCTGCTCAGCCTCCGTATTTAAAGATTCACCCACATGGCTGTGCGTATCACTCATTCATTCTTTTTCACTGCTGAGTAGTGTTCCTCAGGCAGTTTCCCTTCCTGCATCTTTTTTTCCTTTGCCCAGAATGGCTTTTTCCTCCAACCTCATTCCACCCCCTAACTTTCCTCCCACAAATGAAATCTGCCCATGGTGAGAGGCAAACATTACACCCTGGTCAAAACTTACAGTCTCTGAGAAATCTTTCTGAACCTTCAAGAGAAGGGGGCCTCTCTGTTTTGCAACTCACGGCTCCCATTTTTAAATTATAGCAGTGCTTTCCCCAGAGCATCGAGATTTCCTCAAGAAGAGGGAGCAGGTCTGAATTATTTTATGTCATGGCTTCAGGCCCCAGGGCATTGTCTAGGATGTAGGAGGGTCAAGGAGTAGTGACCTGTGTCTGGAAGGCAGCCCCCACCAGGGAGAGATGGCGAGCCAGGGGATAGATGTGGTTTTAGACAGGGAGGCTGGTGGAAGATAGGCAAGCCTCAGGCCTGGAAAGGGACTGGAAGCCACCAACAGCAGCCTGACTAGAAGTCCAGTGGAACAGGGCGGTAGGAGAGAGATGTGCAGTTGCCCGGGGCTCACTCCTGGCAGCAGCCCCATGTGACTCAGTTTCAAGCCCTGCCAACAAACATAGGAAAAAATGCTCAACATCATTAATTATCAGAGAAATGTAGATTAAAACCACAATGAGATGCTATCTTACTCCTGTCAGAACTGCCATTATTAAAAGGTCAAAAAACAGTAGATGCTGGCGCAGATGTGGTGAAAAGGGAATGGTTGTACACAGTTGGTGGGACTGTAAGCTGCTCACGCTGCTGTGGAAAGCAATACAGAGATTTCGCAAAGAACTAAAAGATGATCAGTCATGCGGTCCAGCATCTCACTACTAGGAATCTACCTGAAGGAAAAGAAGCAATTTTATTAAAAGGACACCTGTATTTGAATATTTATCACAGCAAAATTCACAATTGCAGAATTACAGAACCAACCTGAGTGTCCATCAATTAATGAGTGGATAAAAAAAATGTGAGACACACACACATTACACAACCATAAAAAGGAATGAAATGTCTTATTTAGCAACTTGGGTGGAACTGGAGGCCATTACCCTAAGTGAAGTATCTCAGGAATGGGAAAACAAACGCCGCATGTTCTCACTTGTAAGTGGGAGCTAAACGGGGGCCACACCTGCTCATAGCGTGGTCTAATGGACATTGAAAACTAAGAAGTAGGAGGGATAAAAATCTGCCTTGTGGGTACCACGTACACTCTTCCAGTGATGGGTACACTGAAAGCCCTGACTTCAGCATAATACAATGCATCCATGTAGCAAAAAACACTTGCACCCCCTACATGTTTTGGGGAAAAAAGTCCAAGCTCTCAGCCTCTGTGGAGATGGCGCCCCTAGGTGGATGTCCATGAGTCCAGCAACAAGGGACTGGGGGGCCAGAGTCCTGGAATGGCCTGACTCTATCTCAGGCACTGCCTCAGGGCCCCGGGTACTCTTCCCCTTCCAGTGGGGCACTGGCGCTGCCCAGGAAGCTGATCAGAGGATTCCTTTCCTCTGATTTCTCTTGTCCTTCACTTACATCTATTGAGTAAGTCTACCCATGTAGGTCTCAATCCAATATTGCAACACAGCAGCATCACGCAGACAGCCCAGTGCTCTGGATCAACAGTTCTTTATCCATTTAGGCTTTTTGTTGTAAAGAGACGGTCAACATTGCTCAGGGAAACTCCTGTAAAATATGGAAATGATTGTTCTTTTGCAAAGACCTAAACAATCACATTTCTGTGATCCAAACTTTTTTTTTTTTTAGAGACAGAGTCTCATTGTCACCCTCAATAAAGTGCTGTAGCGTCACAGCTCACAGCAACCTCCAGCTCTCGGGCTTAGGCCGATTCTCTTCCTTAGCCTCCCGAGTAGCTGGGACTACAGGTGCCCACCACAATGCCTGGCTATTTTTTTTGTTGTTGTAGTTTAGCCGGGGCCAGGTTTGAACCTGCCACCCTTGGTATATGGGGCCAGTGCCCTACTCACTGAGCCGCAGGTGCTGCCGATCCAAACTTTTTGACCCCTGATGTTGCTGCAGAGGGATGTTATTGGTGCCAGACAGACCCAAGTTCAAATCCACTGCTCGCTGGCTTGTATAACTTTGAGCCACTCACTAAAATGGTCTCAGCTTCAATTTCCTCATTGGACAAATGATCCCTCTGCTGCATGGAGGTTGTGAAGATGGGACTTGGCCCATAGTAAGTGCTCATAAGTGGCTTTTATGATGGTGTCTATTGGGCCATAAGAGGAGGCACACGCCCCCACCCCTCCCCAGCCCCATTCTTTGTGTATCATCTTTATTAATACTTGCTGACAATAAACAAGCTTTGCTCTGGAAGCTCTGCTGTATATCCTGAAATGCCCTCCTCCTCGTGCCCACATGCCACCCACCAGACTGTTTGTTTTGGATGCAAGAGGCCAGCCAGGGAGTGGCGGGCCTGCTCATACGGTTCCTTGAAACAAAAGCTGCTCCCTGAGTCACTGCTGAGAGAAGCTAGTGCGTTCAAGGACCTACACAGACATGCTAGAGGTCGGATGCCCTGTAGGCAGGCGTGCTGGGGGCAGGGTGGGTGCACAGGCAGAGTGCCAGGGACAGGTGGCTCTGTAAGACAGGCAAAGGGTCTTTATTTTGGGGAAATGGAGAGGGAACATTGAGGGGTTTTAATTAAGAGAGAGCTACGATCAGATCTGTGGGTCAGGTAAGGCCTCTGGTCTCTTTGAGCAGTCTTTCTGGGAGAGGAGGCTCCACCTATAGCCCAGCCTCATCATTCTTTGTCCAACACAGGTGTTCTGCTCTAGAAAAACCCATAAACAGGCTGAACCTATGCCCTATTCTGGGTGCTTTCCACCTGGCGGCATTCCCCAATCCTTCAAGTCTGGCTTGGTTCTAACTCCTCCAGAAAGCCTTCTTGGCCCCCAGCACATGACTGGTGCCTTCTTCCCAGAACCCAGGGTTCTCTCCCATACACCTGGCAGATAGCCACTCAGAACTGGCTGCCCTATGCAGCTAATTCTTGCAGTACACGATGCTGTGAAAAGTTCAGATGCTGTCCTCAGCAACTGTGTGGTCTTTGGATTTCATCAACCTCTGCAAGCCACACTTTTCTTGTACAGTAGGTGACATGACTCATCTTTCAGGATTGTGGTTAGTAGCAAGGGGATGTAAAAACACTCTGTAAAGAGTGCCGCTAAAGGAAAATTGGAAAGAGCATGGGATAAAGAGCCAGGAAGACCTGGGGTGGAACACTGGCTGTCTCCTCCTGGTTGTCATCCAGTCTTTCTGGGCGTTCTTTCCTCCTCTGTAGGTGGGGATATTAATACTTGCTTCTGGGATTAATGTGAAAATCAGGTATATTAAGAGCTTGGCATCATACCTGGCACAGAATAATCCAGTAATTGATGTTAGTGCCCTTCCCTCTTCCCTGACAAAAGTCAGTGCTCTGGACGTGGAGTACATATGTATCTGTTGATTGCATGGCTGACTTAATTACTGGGTGACCAAATAAAAGGATGAATGGGTGGTGGATGGATGGAAGGATGGAGAGATGGGTGGGTGGGTCGGTTGGTGGACAAATCAATGTCTAACAATGGAATTAATCAATGAATGGATAGCCAAACTGACAGATGAATAAAATCAAAGAGAAGAGGAGTGCCCGAATGGATGAATGATTCACTAAAAGCACAGTAGGACAGAAGGTAACTGACTATTCTCCTGTGTCCCAGAGGCTGACCCCCTCCTGCCTGCCCTTTGTGGTACGAGTAAAGTGCTAGTTACCTTGAAGGCAGGCAGATGTCCCTGCCAGGTAACCAATGTAACAAAGTCCCTGGCTCCTTGGAAAATGCATCTGGGCCTATCTTGGCAACAAAAGCAAAAGTTCCAGGGCTACGTGGACTAGAGAAAGCGCCCACTCGGAGCTGTCGGTGGAGCTCAGCCCTGATGCTCTCCCAGCCTAAGGAGAGGCTGTCCCTTTCACAGCCACCAACTCCTGGGGAAGAGGGGGCAGCATGTGTCTCATTAGAGAAGATGCAACTGACATCAGCAAGCCAGGGAGGCGGGTTAGAGATCCAGAAGGAGGGAGTCAGGAGGTGGGACAGGGCTCTCACCCTGCTGACTGCGCGAGCCTGTGAGTCAGGAGATGGCCCTGGCAGTCACAGCATCACCCTTGGGGTGAGGAACAAAGACCTGCATGGAAAGGAACCTTCACTGAGAAGCAGTTCCCAAGTGCTGGCCTCTGTCTCATAGCCATGTTGGGAAGGAGGCAGCCAGGCCGTGCCAGCCCCTCTTCCCACCCTTACACAGATAAGAGGCCTCTGTGTGGGAGAAGACTTGCCCAGGGTTACAGAGGGATGCCTCATACTTCTCTATGGCCTGTCAGGATAAAGTTGAATTAAAGTTTCCCAGCAACTCATGGCAGAACTTGGTGTGTTCCACCAGCCATTCTCCTGCACCTGTTGCCTGCCTCTGTCCTCTAGACTCTTTTGCATCTCTACACCTAAACTGACCACTGCTTTAAGGCAATGAAGATGCAACAGGTTTGTCATCTACTCTTTACCAATGAACACACAGACAAGTCGGGGGTAAGCCAAATTACCACGTTGGCAGACTATGTTTTATACCCAGGTTTATACATACTATCTCATTTAGAGGTAACTAAAACCCTGCTAGGTATGTGTCCCATTTTACAGATGAGAAAAGTAGAGCTCATGCACCTAGGAAATGGAAGAGCCAGGACTTAAGGTCTCCCATGGCCATCTCAACAAACACAAGACAGTGCTGAGCTAACAGAAACACAGTGTGTTTGTATGCACACACCCTGTTCATTTAATACCAAAGTCTTACATGCACAAATTCCCCACTGGGAAAAACAGAACAAATCCTTGCTCATCAAGAAAAAAAAAAAAAAGAATAATGTCATTGAATCTGCATGTGTTTATCTAATTTGCTTGTATGAAAATAGTCTATTGATGATGTAGTAAGAGCTGCTGATATCATTGCTTTGCACATTGGACCTCAAGAAATTATAGTTGAATTACTAGTGTTATTTCTAGTTGTGATAGTTTATATTCACCATCTAAAGAAACAGCAGAATCTCTACTCTCTGTTTTCTATTTGGGCTTAAAACCAAATTTAAAAATTGTGGGCTCAAGTGGGAATTTGAAATTAGCTGAGTTAATGATCTGAGTTGTTCTCAAGAGCATGGGAAGGGGGTAAGAGGATGAGGCAGGGAAGCGATTGCTGCTATTGGCTCCTCAGAGAGGCTGTCATGACAGGAAGGGGTAAGTGTCCGTCCTGGGGCTCAAACCTTCAAATGCATCCCATTAGCCACAGTGCAGGCCGACCTGGACATCAGCCCCAACCTCGAGCCACGGCAAATGGATGTGTCCTTTCCGTTTTTCCTTCTTCTTCCCAGTGTCCATCAGGGCGCTTTCATCTACTTCAGACTTTCAAGTAAAAGCAACTCAAGCATGAGCCCAGGAGTTTGAGGTATTGAGAGCTACGATGACGCCATGGCACTCTACACAAAGTGATAGAGAGATACTCTGTCTCAAAAAAGAAAATAACTCAGGTTTGGCGCCCGTGGCTCAGCGGTTAGGGTGCCAGCCCACATACACTGGGGCTGGCGGGTTCGAACCTGGCCCAGGCCTGCTAAACAACAATAACAACTGCAACCATAACGACAAAAAATAGCCAGGCTTTGTGGCAGGCGCCTGTGGTCCCAGCTACTTGGGAGGCTGAGGCAAGAGAATCGCTTAAGCCCAAGAGTTTGAGTTTGCTGTGAGCTGTGACACCATGGCACTCTATCGAGGGCAATATAGTGAGACTCTGTCTCAAAAAAAAGAAAAAAAAAAACTCAAACAATTCATAGAATACAAAAGAGAAGGTGAAAAATCACTCCAAATGTGACCTTGCAGTAATAATTCCTCATAAATTTAGTGAGCATTGTTCCAGATAACTCTCTGAACAGGTAATATTTACTCATAGATAAAGCTAAGTGATTTTTACAAAATGGCATCGTGTTCTACAGTAATACTTCTTTTTCAAAACACTTTGCTTTTGAAATAATTAAAGATTCATAGGAAGTCACAAAGATAATACAGGGAGGCCCCCTGTACCCTCTACCCGTTTACATCCAACGGTTATATCTCATACAATTATAGTTTAATACCAAACCAGAAAATTGACAGTGGCGTGAGTAGCTCTATGCCATTTTATCACTCTTGTAGATAAGTAGAATTGCCACCACAGGTTCAGCTCTCATAGCTCAGTGGTTAAGGGCACCAGCCACATGCACCAAGGCTGGCAGGTTCGAACCCAGCCCAGGCCTGCTAAAAAAGAAATAATAGCTGGGCATTGTGGTGGCCGCCTGTAGTCCCAGATACTTGGGAGGCTAAGGCAAGTGAATCACTTAAGCCCAAGAGTTTGAGGTTGTTGTGAGCTGTGCCACCACAGCACTCTACTGAGGGTGACAAAGTGAGACTCTGTCTCAAAAAAAAAAAAAAGAACAGCCACCACAACCAAGACATAAAATATTCTCTCCTTATAAAGATTCCCTATGCCACCCTTTATAGCCACATCTACCCTCTTGCACCCACCCCAGCATCCTTAGCTTCTGGAAACCATTAAGGTTCAACACCTCTACAATTCTGACATTTGGTGGATGACACATGCACGGAATCTTATAGTCCTGTGACCTTTTGAGATTGATCTGGAGAGTCATCTGAGCTGTTAGGTGTTTTCATGGCTCAGCCCTTTCGATTGCTGAGCAGCACTCCCTGCTGCAGACATGCTACTGTGTGTGTGATCATTCACTTACTGGGGGACATTTTGATTTCATTTTGGAGCTATTATAATAAAACTGTCACGAACAATCATGTTCAGATTTTTGTGAGGACATAGTCTTCATTTCTCTGTGATAAATGTCCAAGAGTGAAATTGCTGGGTTACGTGGTCAGTGTATGTTTAGTTTTTTAAGACACCACAGAATCATTTCCCAGAGTGACTGTACCATTTTGTATTTGCATCATCAATGTATGAGACCCAGTTTCTCCATGTCCTCACCAGCATTTTGCCTTGTCACTCTTTTATATTAGCTATTCACATAGGTGTGTGATTCATTTCTTTGCATTTTGAGAACTTCCTTTAGCCATCCTTTTTAGAGTGTGTCTGCAGACAACAGATTCTTTTAGATTCTCTTTATCTGAGAATGTCTTTGATTTCCTCTTCATTCTTAAAAGGTCTTTTCACTGGATTTAGGCTGATAGTTTCTCTCTTTTAGCACTTGAAACAATATTGGGCTGCTTCCTTCTGGCCTCCAAGGTTTCTAATGAAAAAATCTGCTGTCATGGGTGGCGCCTATGGCTCAACAGAGTAGGGCACCGGCCCCATATACTGGAGGTGGCGAGTTCAAACTCAACCATGGCCAAAAACTGCAAAAATAATAATAATAATAATAATCTGTTGTCATTAAAGTGTTTTGGGTTTGTTGTTTTTTATTTTTTCTCCTATAGTAAGTGCATCATTTCTCTCTGGCTGCTTTCAAGACATTCTATTCATCTTTGGTTTTCAAAAATTGGCTATGATGACTCTTGGCCTGAATAACTCTGGGTATATCCTGTTTGGGGTTGATTCAGCTTTTTGAACCTGCGGGTTTATGGCTTTTGCCAAATTAGGGACATTTTTAGCCATTAGTTCTTTGAATGCCTTTCAGCCCTGACCTCTTTCACCTCTCCCCCTAGGGCTCTGATGACAATTTTGTTATAGTTCAATGGGTCCCTTAGGCTCTATTTACTTTTTCATTCTATTTCCTTTCTTTTTTCAGATTGGGCAATGTTTAATGCCAATTTTTTTTTATTATTGTTGGGGATTCCTTGAGGGCACAAGAAAGCAGGTTACACTGATTGCATTCGTTAAAGTCCCTCTTACTTATTGCCAATTTTTATTGCCACAGTTTTTCTCCATCTTTTCCCATTTTGTTGTTGAATCCATCGATAACATTATGTTGTGTTTTGCATACTGTGTTTTTTAGCTCTAAAATTTCCTTCAGTTCTCCTTCTTTGATCTTCTGTTTGTTAACAGTTGGATTTCTGTGCTGAGAATTTCTATTTAACAGACCAAGATGAGAAAAGACAGAAGCTGGATGATTTCAACAACATGGTTGCACATGGGGGATCAGCTCAGACCATGCCTGGAGCCTCTACCATGGGTCAGTGTAGGCCAGGAAACGGTTCCATGAAGCCTCGGGTAGGATAGGCATGTTTCAGAAGCCTGGCTCCCCTCTGTGCTTGTCATCAGGGCCAACTAAGGCCAAAGAGGGACCGGGTGGCATTTAGACAGATTGGGCCTCACTGTACCCAACAAAAGCCATCCCACACTGCTTGCAGAAACCTGGGTTTGAGTTCATGCTCTGGCTAGTAGGACAATGAAAAAACTCCCAGACCTTCCCTGCCTTGTAGGTAATGTTCTGGTTACCCTAGAAATTATGCAAAAGGAGGCCCTGTCTCCTTCCTGACTTTAGTTTAGGTCACATAAGGGAAGATTCTCACCTATTATCCTGATTTCTAGCTACAATATGATGTGCACTTTTGTTCAGCAAATATTTATTAAGCACCAAGCTCACCAGGCTCATTTCTAGGTACTTGGCCTATATCAGAGAAAAAAGCAAAGATCCAAGTCCTCTTATAGTTTCTGTTCTGCTTGGATGGAGTAGGTGGGGGTGGGGTGAGTGGGACAGATAGTAAACAACAGATGTACTAAATGAACAATTACGTGATACACTGGAGGGGAAGAGGTCAAGGCCAGTTAAGGGGGTCAGGGAGGTCTGGGAGGGGTGAGTGTGGTCAGGGCTGGCCTCATGGAGAAGGTGACACCAGTGTGCACACCTGACAGAGGAGAAGGGATGAGCCTCCAAGAGCATCCCCATGGCCTATGGGCAGGAGGAATATTTTAACCCGTGGACACTAAAAACACTGTGCCTGGTCCTATGAACCTTTGAAAATGACTAAAAGCAGAAAACAAAAAAATAAACAAGCAAAAGAAAGAAAGAAAGAGAGAGAGAGAAAAAAAAACCTATTTGCTTCAAAATAAGCAATGACAACACCGGAATCAGTAAATGTTTAATTAACTATCCACACATACGGACACGCCAAATGTCTTAGTTTCATGACATTTGAAAATGGCATATATTAGATTTCTTCCACTTCACAAAACTCCCCAAATATACACAACTGCTAAGAAATCACAGGCCAATTATACATTAAATATTTCTCATAACTAAATAACTTCAACGTTCTAGAAGTAATTTCAAAATTGGTAACAAAATAGGTTTGATTTGACATGAAAAGGGCTGAGTTTTCATGTATTTGGTGGATCCTCTAGAAAGTAAGATCAGGATGGTACTAAATACTATGACTACCCCCAACAGATCTAATGCTGCATTCACATGTGGAGTGATTCACTTTCCTGGCAGTCACAGCCAGCGGCCAGCACAGTGCAGTGTCACCTGCTATGTGCAGAACTTGGCTGCGCTGCATCAAGAGCTCATCTGCCTGGGCTAAGGGAATGCTGGGTTGATATCTTCATTTTCTTAATTGAGACAGAGTCTCACTTTGTCACCCTCCCTAGAGTGCAGTGGCATCACAGCTCACAGCAACCTCAAACTCTTGGGCTTAAGCAATTCTCTTGCCTCAGCCTCCAAAGTAGCTGGGATTACAGGCATCCACCACAACGCCTGGCTATTTTTTGCTTGCAATTGTCATTGTTGTTTAGCAGGCCCTGGCCGGGCTTGAATCCACCAGCTTTGGTGTATATGGCTGGTGCCCTACTCACTAAACTACGGGCACCAAGCCTGATTTCTTCATTTTCTTGCATAAAATGTCCATTTCCCTATGGAACTTTTTTTTTTTTTTTTGAGACAGAGTCATTTTTTTGCCATTGGTAGAGTGGTGTCACAGCTCACAGCAACCTCAAACTCTTGGGATCAAGCAATTCTCTCGCCTCATCCTCCTGAGCAGCTGAGGACTACAGGCACCCACCACAATGCCCAGTTATTTTTAGAGACAGGGTCTAGCTCCTGCTCAGGCTGGTCTGGAACCTGTCAGCTCAGGCAATCCATCCACCTTGGCCTCCCAGAGTGCTAGGATTACAGGCTTGAGCCACCCTGCCTGGCCATTCCCTATGGAATCTCATTTTCTGATTGTCCCTCTTGTCATTTCTAGGCTGGGTCAGTGCATGTCCAATTCTGAAGACAAATCAAATGATACTTTTTGTCTTTATTTGACAAATAAAATGACAAATAAAATGGAAGGAAAGTATTATGGGCTCTCCTTCCCACCCAGAGAATACCTGGGAATTTACGCGATTTGCTATTCTGAGAGAATATACCTGCAGGTGGAGAAAACACTGTGTACCTGGCACTGGGCCAGGGAGGTATTCGAGCATCTCCTCTGGAGCTCAGTGCCCCAAAGTCCCCTGGGTGTGCCTGTACTGAATTTAGAGTCTGGTCCTTTAGAACAAACTGTTGGCAGTCAGGCAGGAAGGGGGTGGGGGGTGGGAAGATCTCTGAAGAAGACTGAGGAGGGATCGCCAGGCCCCCCAGCAACACAGATAGCCTTACCCTAGTACGAGTGCATTTCAGAGCATGGTCCTCCAGTCTCTCCACCAGGGGTTCCCAAAGCATGAGCCAGGAACCAGCAACCTCAGGGTTCACTGCTTTGCTGAATACAAATTCTCTGTCTTGCCCCAGACCTCCGTCCAGAGTCAGAATCTCTGGGTCTGTGAGCCCAGCAGGATGGAGGCTACCAAGCACTCCAGGTGATTCTGATACACACCCAAGTTTGAGGACGGGGATTCATGTGGCCAAACTCTTGCTCTTACATAGTTTCAACACACAGAGGCTGCCTCTGACTCTGGGGAGCCCCGCTCCAGGGATTTTCTCCCCCAAAGCCTCATACATAGCCCTTTGGTGGCTCTGGGAGGTGGCATAATGAAGACAACAGAGGCACTCCGAAGCCAGGTCTGTGTTCAAAGCCCAGCTCTGCCTTTCACCAGCTCCACCTCTTTGGCAGAGTTCTCAGGCTCTTTGAGGCCAGCTACCTTCTCCATAAGGTGACAAGGATAACCATGGAAGTAACCTAATAGAGTGGCTGGAGGTGACACTTCAAGGGCAAACCATGTAGTAATTCAAGTTACCAATAACCATTTTGTACATTAAGAATTGTCACACCTTTGAAATCACGGTACCGGTATTCACCCTGAGCCTCTACGCTGATGTGGCAGTAATGACACCCCTGAGCCCCTCATGTGGGCTGGCTTCCCTGCCAGGACAGGTGCAGGGGCCTGGGCCACTTCCAGTTCCCCAACCCAACTCCACCTCCAGTTTTCCCTCATCGCAGGCTAGACCCCTTTCCTTTCCTGGCAGCCTTGGACAACCCAACCTGACCACATCTCCTTCAGAGGAGTGGCGGCTTTGGTGACCCTCGTTTATTTGTTGCAGGGAGCTCACTTTTCCCCTACAACAAACCAGGGTGGGTAGTAAACCAGGTGAGAGGCCTTTCTTTTTCCTTATCTACTGAGAAAGTCTTTGTAAACTCACAAAGAACACTTTCAGAATTCTAGCCTTGAACAAGCAATCTGCACACGAATTATACCATGAACTCAAAGCGCGCTCCACGGGGTGGTCCCAGCAGACACACATTGAGTACCCGTCATCAGTGGGATATTTGCAGAAATGGGGAGTAAAAAGCCCTTGGAAACAACTGTGCATGTGGATGTTGCCACAGCACACGCATAAGCAATAAGGTGGTATTTTTTGGATGGTGCCTGTGGCTCAAAGGAGTAGGGCACCAGCACCGTATGCCAGAGGTGGCGGGTTCAAACCCAGCCCCGGCCAAAAACTGCAAAAAAAAAAAAAAAAAAAGAAGGTTGTATTTTTTAATTCTTTGTTTTTGTACTCATTTTTTATTGTATTTTACAGAAGTGTCAGTCTAAGATGAATGGGGGGGATGGGTCCCCACACACACAAACATTGCCTCCAAAAGGCCTTTGAGAGACTCAGAAATCAAGACCATTTGGGAGGCTGAGGACTGACTTGCAGAAGGAAGCAACCTTGCACAAATGAAGAGGTTCTCTGAGCCCCTGCCCTTCCCACCTTGCGACCACAAGCTGGGGTAAAAATTCTGACTCAGGACATCTGTTCTGAGCAAGGTATTGGAAGAAAAACTTGACATTTTCCTAAGCACTGGGCGACCAAAGGGAACTTTCCAGTGCATCCTGAACACCTGACTGGAGGTGCCAAGCTTGAGAAGGGAGAAGAGGAAGGACAGCGGGGGACAGGCAGATGCCATCTGTAAGGATGTGACTAAACACGCCCAAGGGGAAAGAGCCCGCTGGGGAAAGCCCTCGGGCTCCCTCCTCCCTGGGCCCACCCAGGCTGTCCGGCACTCTCAGGGAAGAGGCAGGAGGACCAGGCTGACTCTTCCACAGCTGCCACTGACCCTCCCTCAGGCCAGCCCATGACTGTGGAAAAATCATTCTCTGGGCTTCCCAGGCCTTTTCCACTTGGCCGGTTTCTGAGATCTTCCAGCTCAGTGAGCGGTGACTTGGAGATGTGCCTGGTGCCTCTTTGGTACCCTGGGCCTGCCCTCCATCCTCAGTCATCAAACTCAGGTGTCAGCTGATCAACTCAGCAGGTCTGAGTGCTGCTCTGTGCTGTGGCATCCCGAGGGCCCACACTTGGGGACGCTGGCAGAGCCCCTGCTCTTGAGGAGCTGTAATGAACAAGCCAGTAAGGGGCAAGATCAGTCATGGGAGTGGCAGGTAGCAGGAAGTGAAGAGACAGAGGCGGAATGAGATGCCTGGTGGCATCTGGGTCCTGCTTGCCACTGTGTTTCACGGCTGTCCCGGAGGACTCGGAATACATGCTGCAGAGGAGGAGTGGTAGGGGTTGGGAAGTCTTTTTCCCAGCAAAAAACTTGGTGGATGCCAACGGGTGGCCCTGCTTTGGCCCGAGGGTCCCAAGGCCTTACTAGTGGGTGGGCACCAGCACAAGTTCGTCCAAGTGCCCATGGCTTGTGCTTAGCCCCTGTGGTGGGAGCTTGGGGAAAACTTAGTCTCAAACCTCTTAGTGATGTCTGCTGCGTGCAGGGTGGTGTGTTTGTCCCCTGCCACCTGGACAGAGACAACGGTTGAACTCTGCCAGTGGCCTTGAGATGTAGCTTTCTGGGTACACCAGGTGGTGTCCACCAGGCTGCAGTCAGGCCACATTGTGTGCAACACAAATGGGGCATGAGCCCCTCCCCCTCTGTGTCTCACCTTGTTCATTACAGCTCCACCTTGTCTTGTGGGCCTCAAAGCAGCACAGCTTGTATCCCTTGGAAATAATTCCATCATCTCCGTCCATGGAGCCTCTGCTCAGTGGGCTTGGGCTCAAGTCTGGGTGACCTTGGTCTGACAGGGTCTGACAGCAAGCATCGTTTAGCCACGCAGGCACTAAGATCTCCTGGGAAACCCCTTCCCTCCATGTAAATAAGCTCCTGCAAACCGACACCTGTGGGTGACGCCTTGCTGGCTCATCAGGTTCACCTGGCCCAGTTGGCCTCACCTAACTGGCTGTATTTCAGCAAGTTCTTCCTCTGCTAGTTTCCTACAGCTGCTGTGACAAATTGACACAAGGTTGATGGCATAAAGCAACACACTTTTATCCTCTTATAGTCCTGGAGGCCAGAAGTCCAAAGCTGGTTTCACTGTGCTATGGCCAAGATGTCAGTCAGCAGGGCTGAGTCCTTCTGAAGATTCTGGTGAGAATCTGTTCCTCAGCCCTTCCAGCTTCTAGGGACTGCTTGCAATCCCTGGCTTGTGGCCACATCACTCCCATTTCTGCTTCTGTAATCTCATTGCTTTCTGCCCCCAACCCCTTATAAAGACCCTTGTGAGTACAACAGGCCCCCCACAGATAATCCAGGATAATCTCCCTATCTCAAGATCCTTAACCATATTTGGAGAGTCCCATTTGTCATAGAAGGTGACATTCACAAGATCTGGGGATTATGGGGCATGGATATCTTTGGGGTCATTATTCTGCCTACCACACATCCCCATTCATTACCTCATTTCAGCCTCACAATGGTTCTGTGAGGATAAGAAATGGAGGTTCAGAAAGGTTAGATAAACTGCCAAAGTCACCCAGCTAGAAAGTGGTAGCAACGCACCAGATCTGTAGGTTCTGATGAAACTGAACAGATCGTATAGCAGAGTCAGAAGGAGATAAGGCACCTGCAGTGTGAAGCAGGCTGGCTGCCGTTCCCCCCTCTACGTCTGCTTCTCCAACATGCCCGAGCAGGCCTTTGTTCCTGCCTCTTTCTTTCACGGGTTAAGAGTTGAGTGGTTGAGCACAAAGGGAACACCTGCAGACTGTCCTAGTTCATGGAGTGACCCACATTAAAAGAAAAGAGCTAAGCAGCACGCAGCTGGGTCCAATTTTCCCTGCCTGTCCTGGGCCTTTATGGCAGTCCAAGGGTTGCCCTGACAGGATGCTCACATGTGGTGTGGTCAATGATTTTCTCAATTAACCCAGGAGTTCATAAACTTCCTGTTTCTTAAGGAGATGCCCCCCCACCCCCACCCCATCCCAGGGACATGAAGACTTGATCCAACAGCCAGGGAAAGAAATAGAGACCTATCTCCTTGGCACTGAACCACCTTAAGAAAGACTCTCAGAGCAATGTTCACTTGTTTTAACTACGTCATTGTTGATTCAATATTCAGTTGGTGCTGGAGGGGGACAATAAGCATTATTCACTTCCTGGGCATCTCAAGGGCACATAAACGTACAGTTGCACCTGCCTGGGATGAAACGTGCTCAGGCCACAGTAAGACATCGAGTGACTCATGCCTCTTGTTGGGGAAGCCAAGCAGTTGGCCGTGCTGTTCAGTGAAGCATAGATTAAAGAGAAGTTAATCACTATGTTCAAGACTCACTGAGCCCTTTCTGCTGTGCTTGGGGCAGACACTGGACCCCCCTTCCCCTGCTCCCAGCTGCAGTCCGTGACACCTGTCTTCCTGCTTACTATTCTTAATGGTGGATCTGAAGTTTCCCTCTCCTTAAGGGAATCCAGGAGCAAATCCGGCCCCTTGGCTTGGATGAGAATTGGGTCTGTGGAAGGTGTCTTTGAGTGGTCAAGAAACCTTTGACTTAACTCAGAGTGGCTCTGAGTAGATTGACCTGACTCTCAAACGTGTCAGTCAAGGGGCCTTCACGACAGATGGCTGGTGGGAAGTGACCACTGAGGCTACCCAGCAGCAAGGACCTTGCTGCTGGTGGGAAGAAAAATTGCCATTTTAGAAAGCAATTGTACAATAGCAAATAAAAGGTGCACATGTTTTTGGACCCATTAACTTCATATTAAAATATGCATATTTTGGGCGGCGCCTGTGGCTCAGTGAGTAGGGTGCCGGCCCCATATGCCGAGGGTGGTGGGTTCAAGCCCAGCCCCAGCCAAACTGCAACAAAAAAATAGCCGGGCGTTGTGGCGGGCGCCTGTGGTCCCAGCTGCTCAGGAGGCTGAGGCAAGAGAATCACGGAAGCCCAAGAGTTACAGGTTGCTGTGAGCCGTGTAATGCCACAGCACTCTACCCGAGGGTGGTACAGTGAGACTCTGTCTCTACAAAAAAAATAAATAATAAAATAAAATAAAATTTGCATATTTTAATGACCATATTAACCTACTTCAAAACTTGTTTTACTTTTCCAATTAACAGTATATTCTTGCCACTAGAATACTTCAACAATAAGTTTTTAGTGATTGACTAACAAACAGAAACTTTTTTTTTTTTTGAGACAGAGTCTCACTATGTCACCCTCAGTAGAATGCTATGGTGTCACAGCTCACAGCAACCTCAAACTCTTGGGCTTAAGTGGTTCTCTTGCCTCAGCTTCCCAAGTAGCTGGGACTACAGGCACCTGCCACGATGCCTGGCTATTTTTTTTTTGTTTGTTTGTTTTTTTGCAGTTGACATTGTTTAGCAGGCCCCAGCCAGGTTCGGTGTATATGGCCAGTGCCCTAACCACTGAGCTACGGGCACCAAGCTGCAAACAGAAACTCTTTTTGTCAGTTCCTGCAGTTAGGCACCTAAGATCATGCTGATATACAAACAATGCTGCAAGGAATACCTTTGTAGCTAAATTGTTAGCTATTTTCTGGGTTTTTATTTTATTAGTATAAATTCCTAATGTGGACTCCCTTAATCAAAAGGGCAGGTAATAAACTTCTCCCAAACTTAGAGGTTTAAAACAATTATTCTAGCTGGAGAAATCCTTTGCAGAGTTTCTTCTAGAGCCACTCATGGGGCTGCACACCCCTGATGGGTAGACCGGGCTGGAAGGTGCCAGAGGCCTTACTCACAGTCTAGTGTTTGGTGCTGGTGGTCAGGCTGAGGCCCTGTGGTGCACCCTCCCACAGGCCAGCTGGGACTGCTGCACCATATTGTCCCAAGTTTCTAAGAGGGCCCGAGCTGCAGCCTCAAGGCCCCTTTAGCTCCAAACTGCTGAACTCATACATGTTACTTCTGCCCCATCCTGATGGCCACAGCAAGCGCCAGGGCCAGCCCAGATTCAAGGGGGTGTAGAAGTAGGCTCCATTTGTTGATGGGTGAAACAGCAAAAGCAAGAGGTATGCTCCAGGGGAGGCAATTCACTAGGACCATTATCATCACGATCTACTGCAGTAGTTCACATCCTAAACTCTTTTCTATTTTTTTTTTCTGGCCGAAGCCGGGTTTGAACCCACCACCTCCAGTATATGGGGCTGGCACCCTACTCCTTGAGCCACAGGTGCCACCCTTAAACTCTTTTCTAATAAGCTGCCACATAATAAACTCCTTTCTAATAAGCTTCTTGTCAACCTCAAGAAGACCGAACCAATTTACACTGCCCCCAGCCAGTGTCCTTTGGGAACTCTTTTAATGTTTACCTTTAAACAAACTGGTGCAACCACTTCCAGAAGGGTGTGCACAGGATGTGAGAGCAGAGGAGCTTTCCTCCTGCATGTGGCCACAGTCATTCCCCTGGGTGGTAATTCGGGACAAGGGCAAATGAAGGGGTCATGCAGGGAGGTTAAGGGCTCCTTCCTCCTTTGGACAAAGTGGAGCTGAGCTCACTTCTCTCCAGTCCATCCCTTTCATGTGGTCTTTATGCTGGCACTCCTGCTGTGCCCCTCACCTCTGCCTGGGTCTCCCACCACTCACTCCTGCTCTGCTCTCCCTACCCAACTCCTTCTCCATACGTCATCCAGGATGACTTTTTCAAAATGCAAGACGCCTAGGCTGAAAACTCTTTGAATATTCCTCACTGCTCTTGGGAAAGGCACCAAAATCCCTAACACAGTCTCCAGGGCCCACAGGGTCACACTAGCCAGTGCCTCCAGCCTCTGCTCCTGCCTCCACTGGCTCAGGCCATTGGGCCACCTTTCTCTTGTTTTATTAAGGCATCAGGGTCCCCTGCACGTGGTGTCTGGGCTTGAATCTTCTCTGGAGCCCTTGATTCCTCCTCTTTTTTTTTTTTAAGGCTGCTTTATTGAGATAGAATTCACATACTATATAATGCACCCAGTTAAATGTACAGTTGATTGGTTTTCAGCATATTCCCAGAGTTGTGCAATCACCATGACTCAATTTGAGGACATTTTCGTCACCTCAAACAGAAACCCTGTGCCCTCCAGCTATCACTTGCCTCTATCAGGCTAAGCAGCTACTAATCTACTGTCTCTAGATTTCCCTCCTCTGAACATTTCATAGGAATGGAATAATGTGTGCTTTTTTGTGGTTGGCTTCATGCCCTCAGCATAATATTTTCAGGGTTCATGAATGAAGCATGTGCCAGTCCTTTATTCCTTTTCACAGCTGGGTAATATTCCACTATATGGATATATCACATTTTGTTTATCTGCTCATCCACTGATGGACGTTTAGGTTGCTTCCACCTTTTTGCCATTGTGAATATTTTGTTATTGTGAATACGCTGTTAATTTTCATGCACAAGTTTCTCTTGGATGTAAGTTTTCATTTCTCTTGGGTATAGGCTCAGAAGTGGGCTGAGTCACATTTAATCGTTTAAGGAAACCACTAATTTTCAAAAATGGCTATGCTATTTCAATTTCCCACTGGCAGTGCATGAGGATTTTGATTTCTCTGCATCCTCACCTAAACCATTCTACTTTCTCTCCTTAAGCATCACTTCCTCTGGGAGGACCTCCTTGGTCCTTGAACCCTCTGGGATCTAGGTGAGATTTTTTTTCCTTTTTGCTCTCAAAGAACTGGACTTCTGCTCCTCAGGGCACTCAGGCATTCTTCATTGCAATAATTCCATTAACACCTGTCTCCCTGACACTGTAGGCTCCAGGAGGGCAGGGACAGTATGTTTTCTTCACCTTTGCAACCACAGCTGAAGCCCAGCCCCCAGAAGTAGCTCACTGCACATCTATGTAATGGATGATGTCAAGGAAGGAAAGGGCAAAGGGCACATGACTCATTCGAAGTCACAAAGCTCAAAGTCACGAGGAGTCATGAAAACCTTTTGTCCTATTCCAGCCCTGCCCATTTAGCAGCCACTAGCCATGTGTGGCCAATGAGCATTTGAAATGTGGCTAATGTGATTGAGAAATGAAGTTCTGAAGTTTATTTCATTTTAATTTACTTAAATTTAGATAGTAGTCAGTACAAGTAGAAGCAGCAAAGTAATAGTGGTACCCCCAATATGGAGTGAGGTCTGCTTCCCAGCACTGGACTCCTCTGTTCCCGAGCAGGGCTTCTCCTTGACCCTGACAGGGGCCTTCACCCAGCAGTCTGGGCGGAGTCCTAAGGTGACCACAGCTGGGCCTCAGGCATGGCTCCACCCCCTGGGCCCTGGGGTCTGCAGAGTCTAGAAGCACCCACTCCTTGCCCAATGGTAGGCACTGTTGCTCCCTTGTTTGGCTAATGGCTGCCATATTGAACAGAGCGGGACACATAAGACATTTCTAGCATCACAGGAGGTTCTGTTGGCCGAAGCTGCCCCCAAGATCTGCCTCACAGATGTTCCTCCTTTCTCTGTCTCCTCCAGGAGAACCTCCGGTCCCACATTCTAGCTATCAAGGCCCCAGGGTCTATGGGCCAAACTTCCCCACATCCCACACTATCCTCTTCTGTATGAGTGGGGCTTGGAACTACCCTTGGAACTACCCCCTGGAGAGGCCTCTCTTCTCCCCAATAGCTCAGCTAGCTTCATCATTCGTCCTTCTCAGCCAGGCTGACAAGAGCAAGAACTTTCTCTCTCCTCTCTAGTACCACAAGACAAACCCGTCTCCAGGATGCAAAACCCTCAAATGAGGGGACAAGAAACAAGTCTCTCCTACTCTTTGTACCTCATTCTCATTCTGATAAGCTCGGTCACCCCAGGTTCTCCTCCCTCTGGTTCACAGGTAGCACCACTCACATCTGTTCTTCCCCACTTAGACTCAGAAAATTCAATGGTTGCAACTGGAAAGGACTGTGGGGAGCGCCTATGTCAAATTTTCATTTTGCATAACAGGAAGCAGAACCAGGGACAGATAAAGAGTTGCTCAAGATCCCACAGCATCCATTCTGACCTTTAGGAAGTACTATGGGACCCCAAGACACCGGGAATAAATTATATCAAGTACCTGTCATGTAGTAGCACAGCACACATCAACTTGTTTGACACTTACTTACCATGGGTTTTATTGTTGATTTCAGATCAGGCTCTAAGTAAGGTTCTGAAGGTTAGATAACTTGCCTTAGGCCACCCAGCTAGTGAGCATCAGCGCTGGGACTCAAACCCACATTAGTTCGACTCTAGAACCCAAAAGAGTTGCTGAGCATACAGAAAATCTTGGGTTATCTCTTGGAGGACAGAGTTTGAGAGGTGATCCAGAAGGTGGGTGACAGGGAAAGCAAACAGAAAGAATGTTTTGAACGTTACCCTTAAGAACTTTTGTTGGCCAGTGCTGATGGCCATCGCTTCAGGCATGGCAACTATGGGTTTTAAAATTTTAGTCTAAGAAATTCTCACTTGTAAGAAAACCTTATAAAATCATCTTAAAATTTTTTGTCTCAAGATTTAGGCTTCCCAAGTTCAGAGATTTTGTGATGTGCACACCCTGGAAGTTTGGGTGAATGAACCTCACCCAGGATGCATAAAAGTCTACTTTCAACAACTAAGTGGGAAGGTGCTGCAAAATGAGTTTTTTAGGTTGCAAATTTCTGCTTCTGAAATTCTGGTTCCTATTTTCGAAGCAGATCACGCCCCCTAGTGGAAAGAGGTGGACTCTGAATTAAAGTAGCAAATGGTTAGCCCCATAGGAGGTAGCTCATTATTAAAAGTTTGGTTTATTTCATATTGTAGTAAATTTGTTTTGTTTTTTAATCAGCAAGTGTGGCAAAATAGATTCATAGGTTTTTGAGGCCATTGTCCAACAGGTTTTGTTTTGTTGCTTTCTGGCACTGTGTAAAGGAAGACAATGGTGGGGGAGGGGCACAGTGGGACCATGCCGGGGAATTGAGACTTCAGACTATGTTGTTTCTGGGTGTGACCCACAATCATCTTGTATCAGAATCCCCCAGAAAGCCTGTGAAAGTGCAGATTTCTGGGCATCTCTCTTAGCCATGCCCAGGAATCTGCATCTGCACTGGTGCCTAATGACTGATGCATGCTCAGCTCTGCTCTCTGCTGTTTGAGCACCACCTGTGCACTGTTTCCCGCTGTCCCTAACCGCAAGGACACTGCCCATCCTTCCAGGCCCAGCTATGTGTCACCTTCTCAGTGAGCCACCTTATCCCCTACCCACGGCCCTGCCATAATCAAATGAGGTTGACAGCGCCCTGTGCCTGCGGCTGGGTGCAGCATGTGCTCAGTGCACATTTCTGTTGAGCGGACAGTAAGTGTGCAACAAGTGCTTGAATTAAGGCCCCTGCAACATTTCACCTGCTCTCAGTAGACCATGGGGGCAAACAGGGATAGACCGGCCTGTGGCCAGGCCTGAACTGGCCCCTCAGCTCCATCACTTGGAGGAGCCTCAGATGAGTAAATGCTGTGCTCTCTCTGGGGTCAGCTTCCTTTCCACCTGCCCAGATGTGGAGAATGTACTCACCTGGGGGGGTGGGGCTGGGAGAATTCAGTGGATGGTGCATGCCTCAAGTGCCTGGCTGCTCAGAGGTGCTCAGCTAGCCTTTCCCACCAGCATTGTCACCTGAGGTCACTGGACCTCAGTGTCCCCCTCTGCACAACAAGGGGGTGGATGTCAAGGGCCCCATGTTGCTGCAAGTCCACCACCTCCTGTGCCTTCTGGTAGCCAGGTGAAGAGGCTGTGGGTGCAGCCCAGTCCTCCAGGGCCTCTCCCCATCTGCTTGAGGTTACCTTCCTTCTCCGTCCTGGCAGCTCTGCTGTTCACCATAGGAACATATTTTTGGCATTGCTGCTTTGTAAGTTTTTCCTACTCTTGCAAACTTCTGGAGTATGAGTCTGCCTATTTTAAATACCTAATAGTCATTTCCCACAGACAATGGGCAATCATTGATGATTCAGCCATGCTTCCAAACAGCTCTTCTCTCTTGGGCATCTGCAGATTTGCTTTTCAGAGTTTTTAGGTCTTTTTATCCCTCTTATTCTGTGGAAATGTGGTAAAATGCCATGAGGCTGCCCTTAGTCTTGAGCCAGTCACATCAAGCCTCTAGATGTCCACATGGTGGGGGTGGGGTTAGCTCATAAAGGGGCCGTTAGATGCAGCAAGGTCTGCAGGACCCACAGTGCTGACAGGGAGGCAGAGGGCAAGTTCGTGCCTTTTGCATAGACAAGGAAGCGACGTTCACGGTGACAAGTAACTTTTCTGACATCGTACAACCAGGCAGCTTGAAAGTGAAGCAAATACATCATCCCCAAAGCTGTGCTCCTGTTGAAGAGCTCAACCTGTTTAACTCTAGTGAGAAAAAGAATCAGGTTCAAAGGAAGCACACGCTGGATGATCCCAATTTGAATGAAAAGAAATCTAGTGCACCTAAAAATCCTTCCCAAAGATCGCCTGCCAAGCTTCTCAGTGATGGCGGTCCTGATCCATTTTCTTTTCTTCTTTGTACTTTTTCACTTTTCTTTGACAGCCTGTATTATTTTCTAGAAGTAACATTTAGGCTATTAAGTAAAGCTGTCATGCTTATTTGAAAATACATCACACCTCCCAATGAAACGGGATGAATCTTTTAAACATGATCTTGAACAAAAGCATGCAGACACACAAGGGTGTCCACTGTATGATTCTGTTTATAAAATATTCCCTCTAAATGGCCAAATGAATTCATGGTGATGGGAGTCGGAGTTATGTTTATGTTTACTGTGTGTAGGCGGGTAATGCCTGGGAGGGGGTACACTGGGAGGGTCTGAGGCGCTGCCCATACTCTTTATTTTTGAGCTGAGTACTGGTTATATGGCTGTGTTCACCTGCAATAATTCATCAGACTATATCATAGGTTTTGGGGGGGTTGATTTTGATGTTTTAAAATATTACATTGAAAACATTTATTTGGCTAGGCTCAGTGGCTCACACTTGTAATACTAGCACTCTTAGAGGCCAAAGCAGGTGGATTGCTTGAGCTCAGGAGTTTGAGACCAGCCAGAGCAGGAGCGAGACCCTATCCCTACCAAAAATAGAAAAACTAGCCAAGCATTGTGGAGGGCACCTGTAGTCCCAGCTACTGGGGAGGATGAGGCAAGAGGATCACTTGAGCCCAGGAGTTTGAGGTTGCTGTGAGCTGTGCCACCATAGCACTCTATCCTGGGACAACAAAGTCTCAAAAAATAAAAAAATAAAAATTTAAAAAACTCTGTGGATTACTGAATATTTTGTCACCCCTTTTGGTTTTGTGTCTGAGTGAGCACCTCTCTCAGCTCAGCCTAATCTTGACCCTGCAGGAACAGGAGGAATTATTGAGGCAGAGTTTCCAACCATCCACCCCACTGGGCCATGTCTGCCAGCTCGTGGGAACCTTTTACATCAGGGACTAGGATGAAAACATAAACGGCTCTAGGGATTTCAAACAGAATCAGTATAATACAGAGAGCTGGTTCCCAAGTGAAGAAAGAGCTGAGAAGCCAAGTGGAGAGGGAGGCAACTCAGGGACTAGCAGTGAAGGAAGTGTCCTCCACCGCCCCAGGGGCTGGAGGGGCCCAGGGACAAGGTGGCCGGCCGAGGGTGCTGGAACCATGGCATGAGGCTGCTAAGGACGTGCTGGGGAAGCAGAGGAAGGAGTCAGAGCCATGGTAGAGACACAGCCGCTGCTGGGAAACGCCTCCCTGCCCAGAGGGTGAGAACCACCCGAGCTTCTCCGGTTCTCTCATCTTCCAAGCTCTTCACACTTCCCTTTAATTGGATCTGGCCAGAAGCAAGCTGGTGAGGGAGCCTGGAAGCAGGCTTGCAGGAGGGTGGGGAGGACCTGCCAACACGTTCCCAATACCCAGCTCCTCTGCTGCTGCCTCCCAGGCCACACTGCACAGGACGTGGGGATCCTCTGCTGAAAAGCAGCTTCTCTCAGCCTGTGTGTGACTCTAAGGTGATCATTAGACTAAACTTACCCATCTCATTGTCTGCAGGGCATCAGCAACTCTCCATCATGCTTCCAAAGACAATAGAAACACTGTCATGGGCACACCCGAAGCTGAGCCTGGTATAATTCTCTCCCCTTGGGTGTGGGTGGAACACATGACTTACTTCTGGCCCAGAGAGCAGGGCAAAGGGGATAGGCTGTCACACCCATGATTACATTACATGGTATAAGATGCTGTCTTAGCAGGCCAGAATGAGAGATTCTCCTGCTGGCCTGGAAGGATCAAACAACCATGTATTGAAACATCTGTAGAAAGAGCTATCCGGCAGGGAAAGGGGTCCACTAGGACCTGGGCAGCCTTCTCCCAACTGCCAGGGGCAGTCGGGATCTTCAATTGTACCGCTGCAAGAAAATACATCTACCAATGACCCAAAGGGGCTTGGAGCTGGATTCTCCCAGGTCATGTCTTCACATGAGAACACAGCTTGGCTGCTACTAGATTGCAGTGTTATGAGACCCTAAATATAGGACCCGGTAAAGCTATGCCTAGATTCCTTAACCATGAAAGCTGAAACATTAAATAGATGTTGACTTAAAGTCACTACATTTGTGGTACTTTGTTATTCTGCAATAGAAAACTAATAATATGCAAAGTGAGAAGAAAGGCTTTCGACCTCACTTCTTCCAACCCATAGAGTTCCACTTGAGAATGTGGGCTGGGCTGGGCTGGGCTGGCATCCTTCCATTCTTCCTCTGGATGCTGCTCTGCTCCCTCCCTGCCCCCGCCCCCATCTTCCCCTGTTCTCTGCTCCCTTCTCTCTCTCATCTCTTTCCCCTATTCTCTTCCCTTTCTCTAATACAAAATAAACTTACACTTTTGTATGCCTAAATAAATAAATAAATAAATAAAAGGTGGTATGAGCTGGGTGTAGCGGCTCATGCCTGTAATAGCACTTTGGGACGCTGAGGCAGGAGGATCACTTGAGCTCAGAAGTTTAAGACCAGCCTGGAAGACACAGTGAGACCCTGTCTCTACAAAAAATAGAAAAATTAGCCAGGTGTGGTGGCATGCACCTGTACTCCCAGCTACTCAGGAGGCTGAGACAGGAGGATCACTTGAACCCAAAAGTCTGAGGTTGCAGTGAGCTATGATGACACCATTGCACTCTAGCCCTGGTAATAGAGTGAGACCCTTTCTCAAAAAATAAAATTTAAAAAATATATATTAAAAGTTGGGATGATAAATAAGTCACTCTGAATCTTATAACTGCTTCATTCCCTTCCAACCTCTTGTTCTGTCTAAGCCCAAACATCCAGGGACTGTGAGCAGAGCTGCGCTCTAAGAGAAGTCCTTGGTGCTCCCAGTGGGAATCTGTTGTCACTGCTGCTGCTCCCAGCATGCCCAGAGAGGACAGAAGGTTAGGGCTGGACTCATGGTGCTGGGCGGTCGGCGATGGCAAATGGACTTGGGTCTGGCACTCTCCACCCTCAAATGATGAGTGTACAAATGTGGGCAGAAGTCCGCAAGAGATATTACTATCTAGGTCAGCTGAGTACTTGAGTGCTCCCTTTCATGTTATTTTATTTTCTTTTATGCAGACCGGTGGGAGGAAAATCCCATAGATTCTTCTGGAAAATGTCAAGATACTGGGAAGATGAAAGCGAAACTTGCGTATATTGGGATGCCCACAGTTTGGATTTTCAAGGCCTAAAATATGAAACAAAACAAAGCAAGAGGGACTTTTAGGATAAAAATTGTTTTCTAAATGGGGGAAGAGGAAGGCTTAACAATTACAGAAGCTGATGGTTCTCAACTCTGGCTGCATGTCAGAACCACCAATGACAATATTTAAAATAAACTTTTAAAAATATTGGGTATAACTGAAATACAATAAAGTGTACAAATCTTAAGATTACAGCTTGATGAATTTTCACTGAGTAAGAACTACTGGGACAGCATCACCCTGTTCAAGATAAAGGATGTTTTCCAGCTGCACAGAAGTCTCTTTCATGTTCGCTCTCAGTTACTATACCAGGCCCTCCCTCTTCCTCACCTCCACAAAGGAAAGTACTGTTCTGATTTCCAACATCATAGGAAATCACCTGGGAAGCTTTTTTTTTTTTTTCAGACAGACTCTCATTATGTCGCCCTTGGTAGAGTGCCATGGCATCACAGCTCACAGCAACCTTTAACTCCTAGGCTTAAGTGATTTTCTTGCCTCAGCCTCCCTAGTAGCCGGGACTACAGGTACCTGCCACAATGCCCAACTATTTTTTTCTTGTAGTTGTCTTTGTTGTTTAGCAGGCTGGGGCTGGGTTCAAACCCACTAGCCCTGGTGTATGTGGCCAGCGCCCTAACCACTGAGCAACGGGCGCCAAGCCACCTAGGAAGCTTTTTAAAATAATTGCACTCGGGCCTGAACCATGGAGCACCTGGTGTGATGATCTGGGTAGTGCTCTGGCATGGGGAGTCAAGAAGGTCAGGGGGGATTCTGGCGTGCGGTGGAGACTGGGAACTACTCACAGGCGTATGGCAAAGTCCCATTCCCTGAAGGATGGCAAGGGACACTGCTGACCTCCTTGAACTCACAGCCTAAGGAGTTCCTCCTAGTCTTTCTGCCAATATCTATGTTGTGGCTGTCAGAAGCCAGGCCAGGCACTGAATTGCCCGGATGCTGGCACTGCCCACTGAGGTCGATGGGCCCAGTCCTCCTCTGATGTGCCACAGTGAGACAAGTACATCCAGGCTATGGATTTCAGGGAAAGTGTCAGGTTATGCACAGGTAATTCGCTGACGCAAACATACTCCACGGAGCCACCCCTATATGTCCCAACTGACAAATGTCCTTGGACACTATAAAATCCATCTGGTGTGGGGCAGTTAGATTTGGGTTCTGGTTATCAGTACCCTCTGGTTTTCATTCTAGTATGTTTCTCTTTACCATTATTCGAAGCTGTGATAATGCTTGAGAAACTAAGCAAGCTTCCCCAGTGAACTCCAATGTAGATCACTGGAGATTAGAAGCCAGTGATACCCCAAAAAAGGGATGGGGGAAGAGATAGAACAAAAGGAAATAAAAAAGAAAAAGACCAACACTTGCATGGCTCTTGCAGGATGGCTTCACGAACCCGAACTTCTGAGTGATCTGTCTTGTCCTGAACTCCTGCCACTTGCCGTCGACCAGCGTCTGGGCTCTGATCTCGTACTTTACCACGCGCTCTGCCCTCAGGTTGATAGGGCCATCCTCCCAGACCACGGCAGGGAGTTCCGGGTCTGTGTGCTTTATTCTCTGCAGAGAGAGTGACCCATCTCAGGTGGAACTTTGACCAAGGAGGCCCAGAGATAGCCCCATCTGGTTCCTGTCACACAGACCCTCCTGTATAATGTTTGCAGGCAGCAAAAGGCACTTCCCAAATGGCTCCATTTCCTAGGAGCCACTGCTGCTGAGTCAGCTGACATTTGAGCTCTCACCATATAGAAACCATGGGCTGATGGCCTGGGCTTTAGCCAACCCTGAAAACTATCATTAAGTCAAGCTTTGTTATCACTTTGCCAGAATTAAAAACCAACAGAATACTCATAAGGGCATTTTGACTGGTGGTAACTAATTCATCTCCTCCCTCCAGAAAAACGTGTTGTGTAGGAAGATGATTTAATCACTGGAGACAAAGAACTGACTCCCAAGGAGAAATGACTTGCTCCAAAATACAAGGTAGTGCAAAGATGAGACCCGAACTCAGGCTTCTGCCTTCATGCATTCACCCATTTATCTCTTCATTCTGTTGGTCCCTCATCAAAAGCTCCCCTGCGTTCCCAGGTAACAGGATTAGCAGAAGTAATAAAAACACTAAGAAGATACAGTTTCTCAAAAATTTGCAGTTCAGAGAAAAGAGAAGACTTGTACACAGATGCTAAGTGAAACATAGCAGTCCTTCCTTATAGTTGTCATCATCATCCTCATCGCTCATATGGTGCTTTATGGGTCAGACCCTTTCCCAAGCCTTGCACAAATTAACACAGTTAATACCCACATCAGCCCACAGAGGTATGTCCTGTTACCTACTCCACCTTAAGGGTGAGGAAACTGGACCAAGGGAGGTTCATGGAACTCGTCAAGGTCCTGCAGCTCACCAGGCCATTGGATAGCAGAGTCTCTGCTCCTGCCCTTAAAGTCCAGCAGGAGAATTGAGGGGAGTGGGCACCTTCCTGACTCCTCTGGGGTCTTGCCCCCAGTTCTGCTTTGCCACAGTAAACAAGATCACTCCCTATCCCACCCAAGGGCACTACCTGTCGCCTTCACGGAAGGTGACCATCCATGTAAAGCATCACCTATGACGTTTGAATTAAAGATAAACTGAGATCCCAATGTGGAGACAGAAGACTAGAATTTAACCCTGGATTTACCAGTACAGGCCATAGGAAGACAAAGATACTGAGTTTTGAGATCCACACCTGCTACGTGAGCTAACAGTACCCACCCTCCAAGGTTGTTATAAGATCAAAGGACATCACGTATCTGAGCGTGATTAGCACTTACAGTATGGTTCATGTTAATTGTTAATTAATGAGTAATCAATTATTAAGGCAATATGAGTTTGTTCTGAATGTAAAAGCCTGTTTCAGAGACACAGCTTTCAGGTGCTCTCTCACCTGCATGTAAAAACTGTAAGAGGTAGTATCATGTTTGATTCCCTTTATCTCAAAGAAGAATCCATATACGGCGATCATTTCTGAATGAGTTGTGTACTCCTGAATTGGGAAAGAGAAACAACAAAAGGAAGGGAGAAAAATTCTCTAGTTTTCAAAGTCAAGAGGACACAGCAAAATAAATTACAGCAACAGCAGCAAAAGTGACTCATTTGGCTACTGATTTTAAAGTGGAAGCACAACAGCAGTATAAGCCTAGGAGGACAGGAAAAGCCAAACCGTAGTGACACTGCAAACTCTTTGAGTGTAAATACTACTAGCAATTAGTACAATCAGTAGAAGTTTATAGTAGAGAAATGGTCCCCAACTTTTTTGGCACCAGGCACCAGTTTCCTGGAAGACAATTTTTCCATGGATCAGGAGGGAGAAAATAGTTATGGGATGATTCAAGTGCATCACAGATCATCAGGCATTAGATTCTCATAAGAATAAATCTCGATCCTTTACATGCACAATTTACAGAAGGGTCTGTGCTCCTACGGGAATCTAATGCTGCCATTTATCCATCAGGAGGCGGAGCTCAGTTGGTGATGCCAGCGGTGGGGAGTGGCTTTAAGTACAGATGCTTTGCTGGATTGCCCGCTGCTCCCCTTCTGCCGTGTGGTCCAGTTCCTAACAGGTCACACGCTGGTACCAGTCAACAGCCCGGGGACTGGGGACTACAGTCAGTAGAGTTAGTAGGAGTTACTAAGCAGTAACAACATTCTTTACTCTGCATGTTCTCTAGTGAAGGAAAGAATGGGTTAGGTATGTTTCTAGATGACCCATGGTCTTCAGACCTTTGAAACAAAGCATTTTGTTCCAATTTGATGGGTCTAAGAGACACTGTATACTCACGGTACTTGCAGGAAGCCCTGGCTACACCTGCCTACTTAGGCAAGTCTCTGCAACCAAGGAGCTGGGCCAGCCCATCCAGGCCTGACCCAGAAGAGACTCTCTCATGATAGATTTAGGCCCTGACTCCCTGAAATACGAATTCTTTTGAGATCACTCATTGGGGTGCCTTTAAAGAATCACAGGGAAGCAGTGATTTAAAGAATCACAGGGAACCCAAAGATTAAAGCACAGCCACCAACCCCAGACATTCCTCTGATGACTGAGAGCCAAGATGCCTTGTAATCAAGCTCCTTGACCCAACACAATTTGGTTCTGGGATCCACCAAAATAGATGCCCAGAATGAACAACCTTAACTGGGACTTGGCAGGGCATTTCTTATTGAGCTAGCTGGTGGCTGTTGCATTGTGGGTTATGGGATGACCACCCATCCTAGTTTGCCTAGGCCTTCCCTGGTTTTAGAACTGATAGTCCTGCATCCCAGAAAAACTCCTCCATCCCAGGAAAACTAGGACAGTTGGTCACTCTAGTGGGGAAGTTTGGGATGCACGTCAGATTACTGAGCAGCCCATCCCAGGCCCCTTCCTGTGAATTCTATTTGCTAGGAGCTGCTGAGCATGCAGGAAAGACCCTACAACTTCTTTTCCCTGGACCTTCCCACCAGAGGCCAGGAGTGATCGTGGGCTACCCACCCTACAGAGGTCCTTAACCAAGCACAAGAGGGACAGTTCTTCCCATTGTTTGGGTCCAGTTCTTAGTACCTGTTTGAAGAGCAGCCCAAATCTCATAGCCTGGGTGGTAAAATCTTTCAGGTGGGCCATGTCGCCCCCATTCTCCAGCTGCAAGGAAAATGGACACAGCTCACCAGCAGCCTGATCCACCAGATGTGAGTGCCTGTCATCATCTTCACGTCTATTCCTTGACCCCTCGCCTCCCACCTGGCTTGGAAGAGAATTCTGCCTCTAGATCCTACATTCAGCCATCCCTGCAGTCTGCAGGCATTTACTGCAGGCATTTGCTGGAGACCTGCTCTGACGGGTGCTGTGCTCAGCGCTTCCAGAGGATGCAAACAGGAGAAAAAAAAGTACCCAAGTCACCTGAGACAGAAAATGTGTACATAGTGGGCCAATGATTAGGCACAGATGTCCTTGGTCACAAAGTCAAGAGCCAGAGAGGCCCCACATGGCAGGCCCCAAGGTGAGGGTGGGGCAGGGTGGGGAGTGGATTTTGGGAGGATGGTAGCATAGGTGAAAAGAAGGAGGTGGGCAGGGTCAGAGGGAGGCGGGGGCTTCCTGAGGTGTCAGTGCAGACACAACCCCCTCTCTGTGACTCCTCTGTCACTCTTTAGAGCACAGTTTGGAGTTTTGACTTCCAGCAACGCCCTCCTATGGAGTCATCCTCTACTGGGTGGGAGCTCAGAGACTGTGGTTTGCACATTACAATAGGTATTTGTTGAACTGGATTGCATTTTAACTGGTGACTCATACATCCTCAGAACTCGCACACTGCCTCACTTCATCTCCAAAAATGCAAGATTGGAGACCCAGCAGTACAATGGTTTGCAGAGACAATTCACAAAGGGTGAACTGCTGCATGGAAAAATATTCTTATTTAAAAGGAATAAAGGAAATGCGTATTAAAAGTGAGATGTCATTATTCCCTTCTCAATTAACACAAGTGATTTGAAATTAAAATGCTCTCCGTTGCTGAGGATGTGCAAAGTGAGACTCATTTATTCCTGGGGGAAGAGTAATTTGGTCCCAATGCTTCTTAATGTCTCAAGAACAAAAACGCACATTCCTTTCTGTGCCAGCATTTCTACTCTTGAGAGTATCTTACTAAAAAACAAAGTATAATATGATAAACCAGTAAGTGAAAATATGTTCCTTATACTGTCATTTATCATAGTAAACAATTAGAAACATTGTAAGTTTTCTACAATAAAAAATGGAAAAGTAGCATCGATCATGGCACATTCTCTTGGCAGAAGAGTTTGTAGCCATTAAAAAATGGCATTAAATTAATAAACTGTGGTAGATGTATGCCATGGATGCATAGGCCATTTTACTCAGCTGTAAAAAAGATGGACACTTTACATCTTTTCTGTTTATCTTGATGGAGTTGAAGAACTTTCTCCAAAGTATCTCAAGAATGGGAAAACAAGCAACTCATGTACTCAATACTAATTTGAAATTAGTAGATGAGCAAGTATAGGCCCACACGAGAAAAAAAAAATGTAATTAAATTCAAGTAGGGGGGAGGAGAGGGGAGGATGGGGGTAAGGAGCTCAGTGATCCCCCACCCAATAGATACAATCTAGGGGTACACGGCACACCTCCTGGGCGAAAGTCTCAAACACAACTCAAACTTTTCCTAACAAGTACAAACAATGTATCCTAATCATGTGTACCCTGATATTGATCTGGAATTTAAAATAGATAAATAAAGCAGCTAAAAACATTTTTTAAAATGGTTAGGAAGTACATTCAATTGAGTGCATTATATATATATATGTATATAAGCTGGAAAGCAATAAATACAATGAGATTTGACAGTGATTTCGTTTGGGTGATGGTTCTGAGGATATATCTTTTCTTTCTCTCAATTTCTCTGCATTTTGAAAATGTTCAGTAGTAAACACGTTACATTTGTGCATGTTAGGGGACTTGGTTTGGGGGCCAACGAGACGAGTGCTGTTGTTCCCCACTTAACTCTCCTGATCAATGTGGCAGATGCATGGGAGCACCGCAATTCCAAGGCTGGGTCCTCCGTCCTCCCCTCCTTCCCCTGGAGGAGAAGCCAGATATGTCCTGACCTCAAATGCCCAGAAGTTTCAAATGTGAAACACGCTGATCCTCACAAAAAGCAAAGTCAGAGAGGCAATAAATTTTGGTACTTGTTTCCTCGCCGAGCTGGTGACTTACTGCGTGGTAATGGTTGGCTGCAACCCGGACCATCCATGACTCCGGGAAAATGTTAATGTGCCTTAACTCCTCCAGATCCTTGCCTTGGAAGAGACACAGAGGGAACATTTTTACATTTATTTATTCATAGCAGAACTTCTGAAAGCTCATTTACCGAAAGAAAAAAGAAGTCAAAGGCTGAGCAAAGTGAAAAGGGCCTGTGGTCTCATTTAAGGTTGATGAAGTGGGAATAAAACAGATCAGATTCATTGTGGTTGTGTTCAGACTCAATTACTTTCATCCTCCAAATTAATTCTCAAATGAACTCCCAAAGGAATGAATGCATTCACTCCAAACTAGTTGCCCATTTCAACTTCAGTAGGAAACTTTCTGTACTGCATAGTGATGTCTTAATCTAAGTTCAACTTATATTATTTTGAGTGAAATAGATTCTCACCAATCACATAAGAAGATATCACTGGCCAGTGAACCCTGGAGGGTACCTTGGAAACTATCATTGAAGGAGAAGCTGTCAATGGCCCTCAAAGGTCAGCTTCAACCAATCAACCATACTCTTCAAAGATACTTTGGTTCTTATAATATTACCAAAAATAAAACAAAATTCACAAATAAAAAGGGAAGAAGATAGTTAAGCTGCACACTGGTCCAAATAAAAGTTGCTTCTGTTTTCATTTTTCTTCCCATACGTTTTTCTAGATCTCCTTGCCAGTCCCTTGTGCATAAGGGACTTCCTCCCTGCACCGGATGCTCACAGTCCCCTGGCTGAAATTCTATCTGGCAAGTGAGATTTGAGATCAGATAATTGGTGCTTTTGGAGTGTCTAGAAGCAACTTGGACAAAACTACCTGAGTTCTAGAGCTACTTTAAATTGGATAGCTGAAATGGCTTTGAGAATGTTCTCAGAAGTCTTTACAGATGTAGAGATCACACTGGGTGGCCTCCTGGAGTGCCAAAAACATACTCCCCAACATTCCCGTCCTCTTTCCAAGTCACAGTTTCACTCTCCAGAGCATGAGTTTGAGGGAGCACAGGGCTGGTCTGGAGCACAGGCTTGGTCTAGAGCACAGAACCAGTTTGCTTCCAAACTGTCAAATAAGTGGTCTAGAAGTGATTCCCAGGCTGAGAGGCAGAGCACACAACCAGACGGTCATAAAACAGCCCTTGGCCAGGTTACATCTGCCCCTCCACCCACTGTTAGAATCCGATTACCCTCATTTTGCAAACAAGAAAGCTAAGACCAAGCAGTTGTATGACTTTTCTGAAATCACAGAGCTTGGAAGGTGACAATACCAGCTCTTTCCCAGGAGTAGCTGAGGAGTAGGGCAAACCGCAGAGGCTTTGGGGGTGGGGGGCCCTCACACACCTGGGACTCACCTCTGGTAATGCTGTACAGATGCAAACAGAGAAAGAGCGGCATCAAGCTCTGTCCTACATCACGGTCCAGAAAGCAATAGTCCTTGGAAAAGCTTAGCAGAGGCACAAAAAAAAAAAAATAAAAGGGCTTCAGAAAACTCCTCTCTGGAATTAGCTTGTGCTGGTGAAAGCCATGTCAGAGAGACTAGTGGTTTCCCCGGCCAGGGGGTGATGGAGCCTGGTTGTCTCTGGATGGGTGAGGAGTGTGGACACAGGAGCAGTTTCAATGCCCTTTGTGAAGTTTAACCCCAGTGAGAGACTGTTCTGGAGACAAATGGTCACGTCCCCTCAGCATCTACCCCTGAGCTGTGCATGTTGTAGGTGCCCAACAGATGTGTTCTGAGTGACTGATGCTAATACAGCTTCCTTTACAGAGGACTTTGATGTACATTTTCTCGCTTGGTTCCACCAACTCCCTGTGGGGCAGACAGAGCAAGTGTGATCAGCGCCATTTTACAGTTAGGAAACAGAGGCCCAGCCTGGGCTTGAACCTTTCCAGTAAGTGATGGTACTAGACACTTCTAAAGTGCTTTCTGCTAGAATTAAAAAGAAAGAGAGAGAGGATATGTGGCTAGTTTTAGCAGCTAGTTTCACCATCAGTTGCGCTACAGTCAGTGTTAATACCAAACCCCAATTAATTCCCGACAGGGCTGAAGGTCAGGGCTGGCTTAGCAAGCTCAGATTTTCCTTGAGGAGACACACATACAGAGATAAGCATTCCCCACCCTTGTTTAGAAATAATTTGCTTCTTAAAATGGCCAATTTGGACAAATGAGGACAATGGGGATGATTTTTCCAAGTCTCTTTGAAAGTGCAGAGTCACTCGCTCCAGGCAGATCCTGAGCAGGACCAGCCAAGCATGCTTTTAGATTATTTTTCCATGAATCAAAAGTGATATCTATCAAGCACACCCTATCCCTGTTGGACTGATGCATCATTGGCCCTATGTCCCACCTCTGTTGGAGATTCCTGCCAGCCTTCCCAGAACCACTTGTTTTCATAACATCTGGGAATTCCTGGTGCTGCCCACCTCCTCTCCCTAGGTCTAGGGGTGCTGAGGAGCTGGGGAACAGGAGATAGATGTAAATACAAGTCAGATCTTATTTGATGCAAAGATTATTTATAGGCATCTGCCACATGCCTGTTTCTGCAGCTAGACAGAGCAGGCATCAGTGAAGCCGGTCAATACTTCAGGAGCCCAGGGCTATTGATTCTGGAACCTGCCCTCCATTACTGGGGCAGGTGGAGCTGGGGTCAGTGGGTGCTGTGTGGGGCCCTAAGAACACAGACACTTCACTTGCTTCCTTTCCTTGGCTGATCTGACTGCCCCTCCCTCTCTGCCTTTCTCCTTCACCATTTCACGGAGGAACAGCTGAGGTGGCATCGTGGCTGGGGGGCAGGTGTCTGTGGGGGATAAGGGGCCAAGCTGACAAAGTTCTGTCCTCTCCAGCCCCCATGGCCCAGTGCTGCCCCTGAGCAGCGGACACCTGCTGGAGTTGCCCCTTAAATACAACCATTCAGCCACAGAAGGGAAAGACCAGGCCTAGAGGGGAGCATCGCCCCTCCAGCCAGAAGCCACAAGGCCCAGCTCCTATTTTCTTGGGGTGGGAAGGCTCCTGGGCAGGAGGAGGAAGCATGTTCAGAGTCTCCCTCTGAGAGGCCCTCTGGTCCAAAGGCTTCTCTGGACAGCCCTTCTCTCCTAGAGGACTTGGAAATGGCTTCATTGAGGCAGGTGGTTGTACTTTATGGCTCCTTGGAGCATCAGGGAGGCTCCTTTCCTCCCTTGGAAAGGCCATAGGTCAGCTCATTGCTCAACCACACTGGGCCTGGAGTCAGACAGAGGTCACGGCTCAGCACAGCCAGCCATTGCTCACATGGCCAGGCCTCTCTGAGTTCACCCAACTAAATGGGAGCAGTAGCTGCAGGTGCATCCTAAGGGAGATGGGAGGGGCAGAGGACGCAGTGCTAGGAGGTGCGTACATGGCTGCTGGGCCCAGAAAATCTTCAACACCTCCTGAGGACCACTGTTGTCCTCCCATCCCAGGAAAAGTGACCTGGACTTGACCTGGTGGGCCAAGTGCAGGGAATTGTTCTTGGTGGCATTCATCATCACTGCCACCCCTAAATCACCCCAGCCATGGGCCACCTCAGAAAAAGAAAATGGTGTCCTTGGGCTGGGCACAGTGGCTCATGCCTGTGATCCTGCACTCTGGGAGGCCGAGGCAGGTGGATTGCTTGTGCTCAGGAGTTAGAGACCAACCTGAATAAGAGTGAGACCCTGTTTCTACTAAAAATAGTAAAACTAGCCAAGCATAGTGGTGGGCGCCTATAGTCCCAGCTACGGAGGCTGAAGCAAAAGGATTCTTTGAGCCCAAGAGTTTGAGGTTGCCATGAGCTATAATGCCAGGGCTGACAGACTGAGACTCAAAAAAAAAAAGGAAAAGAAAATGGTGTCCTCAGCTTCTGACTTTCTAAAATCTCAAAGGATATGAGGGGTGTTTCCTATTCCCTGAATCCAATTACATAACCTTGATCTTTGAACCTAGTGAGGCCCATTATCACAGACCAGCATTCTGCGTGCCTTCCAGGACCAGTCCAGCACCTGGGCACCCTGGCGGTCTCTGTGTGAGGAAGCAGCTGCTTCTCCCTGGCCTATTGGTGAGCACATTTGCCTGGTGACATGTAACATGGGAACAGGCAGGCTGCAAAGTCTGGGGTCTCTGCATGGCCGGGTTAGCAGGGTCAAAGACTGGTGTGGCTTCCCTGGGGCTGAGCTCTGTCTGTGGAAGCACTTCTTTGAGTTTAGCCTACTGGTCTGGGACATCTTCAGGCCCTGGTCTCTGCCATCTAAAGTTCATCAAGCAACTCTTGGTGTGGGTGTGACCCCTTTAGAGAAGACAGGTCACAGTTTCTAGATACTGAAAGACATACCAGGTTAGCTCTGGGGCCTACTTCCTGTAGAACTCTTGCAAGGCAGTACCTAGAGACAAGCCTCCCTCTGACTGGAGCAGATTATAATTTTAGAGATGCTCTTAGCCACAATTTTCTCACTTCCTCCACCTTGTCACACTTCCTCCACCTTGTCACCTGCCGGAGCCCTTTACCCTTCCGGCCAGTATAAGAGTCTCAGCCCTGACAGCTCCAGCACTTAAGATTTCAGCCTTAATATACTACACACACACACACACACATACACACACACACACACGCTGCCAGCATGGATAACCTCGGCAACATAGTGCCCAGTGAAATAAGCCAGGCATGGCACAGACACTTTATGATTCTAGGCCAGGAGGTTCCTAGAGTCATCAGAGACCTGCTGTATGACAGACAGACAGGAGGTAGAACAGGGGAGCCAGGGCTGGGGGCAGGGGTGGGCCCTGCTGTTTCATGGTGTAACGTTTCAGTCTGGCATGATGACAGAGTTCTGGAGCCGGCCACACACTGCGTGAGTGTGCCCAATGCCCCTGACAAGAGCACAAATGGTGAACTTTATATTACATATATTTTATTACAATAAAAAATACTTAGCTTACTTGAGAAATATTTGAAATAATATAGTTTGAAAAATACACCTTTGGGGGCAATAACTCACAATGAGAAGGGAGCGATGGCTTTTTCCTACAACATAACTCAGCATAGAAGGACTCGGGCACCTTCTGAAATCAAGGAACCAAAGTATGGTGAATGAAACAACATTCCCTGCTGCCAGCACCACATCAACACCTACCAGATGCTGCCACCTCTCAGCACCTCCTGCCAACACTGCCCTGCACCTCTTCCTCCAGTCAGAGCTGCCCTCTCCACCAGGCCTGGCAAGCAACCCACCTCTCGCAGTGGTTGGGTTGCTTGCTCCAGGTCTATAGGCAGCAAATGGCAGACAGCGGCTGAGCCCTCAAGATGGGTCAAGACCCTTCTGCCTAACTTACTATCTGACTCTGCTTCCCAGATTGCAAGCTCCATGAAGATGGGGACTTGTGTCTGCTATGCTTGCTGTGACATTCTCAATGCCTCTTACAGCATCTGACACTTAGCTTGCCAGCTCTCAGGTGAATAAATTGGATGAATGATGTGGCCTCTGCTGACTCTCCAGCTGCAACCCCATGACCCCAAGCCTCTGTTTGCCCACAATGTATCTTCTAGGAATGCTAGTAGGGCCAGCCCTGGTGCACGTGGCATACACACTTGCCTGCACATATGGCCAGGTATCCCTGTCCCAAGTGGGCCTGTGTGCTGTTGCCGTGACCATCTGTCCTATCAGCCCTTCGTGGAGACCTAATTCAATGTTATTCTGACTGCCAAGATGGTCCTGACTCTTGCCCAAAGGAAAAACTGAAAGGGCTTCATTGGAATTGTGTCTAATGATAACCAGAGCTGCCCTTTAAAAGGCCCTCCTGCATCCAGACTCCTGTGCTTGTTATTGAAGATGCATTTTGGTGCTTCTCAGCATGTCTAGAAATCCAAGAAGCAACATGGCCAAAGTACAAAGTTAGTAAGATTTGGGGGTAACATTTACAGACCTCGAGAGCAAGGGAGGTTTGGGTTCCAGGGAGCCAAGACAAAGGGGGGCAGCGGCAGTACTTGGCAGAGCAAGAGAAGGCCCAGACAAGGCAAGAAGCCTGAAAGTCACGTAATGAGAACTACGGTCCCTGCCCAGGGCGGGCAGAGTAACTCTAGGAGACGACGATTTAATGGCCTTAATGTCCATGACTCACTCATGGGATATTTCAAAAGGAGTATTCTGGTAAAGAGATCTGCATTGCCACGCCAGGGGTGTCCGGTTTCAGGCAGACTCTGTGGCTCTATCTGCAAATGCCATCCATGATTCACAAAAGTACATGGCCTCTACCAGCCCTAGGGATGCAGTGTCACAGAGCGCCTCCCTTGAGAAGGCAGATGCTCAGGGCACCTGGTTGCAGGGCACAGCTGGGAGCATCTCCTTGGAGGTTCCCCTCAGCAGTTCCCCTGGGCATGGTGTCTGTGGGGAAGGGCCAGTCGGTGTGTCAGGCCAGCGCATGCCCACCCAGCCAGCACATGCTCTTGTCCTCTCTGCAGAAAGATGCTCAGAGGAAGAATCTATCCAGTGTGCGGGGAACTTCCTGGAGGTCGCCTTGGCCTGCCCCATATAGGCTGGGTCAGATTTAGGTAGGGCCCAGGAAAGAGGAGACTTAGCTGGAGAGGTCAGGAACCTCGATGTTGGAATCACGCGGGAATTGGCTTCACTGCTGTGTTCAGTGAGCTCTTTCTGATGAATTTCTAAGCTTACTGCCAGAATCCACCCTTGCAGCGCCTGAGAGGACCTTATTTAGTGATTAGATTATCTAAGGGCCTGCAGACCTTCTTCTGAGCATCTCTCTACAGGTCTGATTACAGGTTTATTATGATTCTCCCTCAACCCTGAGATCTCCAAGTGTCAGAAGACCTGGAAGACCCAGGCCAACCACAGCACAGCCACTGGTTTGCAGAAGGAGTCTGAGAAGGCCCCTTACCATTCCTGGGCCTCAGTTGGCTCAAAAGAATGAAAGGTCAGGGCGAGCTGACCGCTAAGGGATCTTCCAGCATCAATCTCCCTTGATTTAATAAAGTGAGCCACTTAGGAACTGACATGAACTGAGCACATTTTGTTGTCCTGTGGCTTCTAAATCCCAATTTATAGTATAATCATAAGAAACGTTCTACACTGTTCTCCAGAGAAAGGTGCTTTGCGGGTACAAATATCTTTTCTTCTTCTAACTAGTGTGATCAATTTCACCTCATTGTGGGTTGGATTCTCCCCCCACTTCCAGAGATCCAGCCTTGTCCCAGGTAGTGGGAAGTGGACACGTGGGATTAAGAAGCAAGAAGGTCAGGGCAGTGGCTCATGCCTGTAATCCCAGCACTATGGGAGGCTGAGGCGTGTGGATTGCCTGAGCTCAGGAGTTGAAGACCAGCCTGAGCCAGAGCAAGATTTCATCTTTTTTTTTTTTTTGTCTCTTAAAAAAAAAAAAATAGCCAGGTGTGGTAAGAGGCAAGACAATCACTTAAGCCCAAGAGTTTGAGGTTGGTTTGAACTGTGACACTTTATCTACAAGGGCGATACAGTGAAATTCTCTTTCAAAAAAAAAAAAAAAAGAAGCAGCAGCCAGAGATGAGTTTCCAATAAGCCCGAGCACACCCAAAGCAACTGGAGAGGTGTCCTCAGGAGAAGCGAGTTTCCTGTGAAACGTAGCACACACTGTTGTGCCTGAGGCTTGAGGTCAGTTGCAAATAAAGGTCAAATTCAAGGCTAGCAGGACTGAAACCGACCCACACCCGGTGCACTTCTTCCAGCTATTGCTCCTGGGGACATGCTGTGGGCCTTGCAAACCCTGTACTTGCTTCTATATGACACCAAACAGCTCACCAAAAAAGTCACTACATTGCTTCTTGTATCATATATTTCACATTCAACGCAGAGTTGTCTTCAGAGTTTGAGTGAACTATTTCAGAGATTCAAGTCACCTATAGAGAACATTGAAAGCATCATTCATTCGCTTCCTTGTGAACACCTGTTAAATATTGGGGACTGGGTAATAAGACACAGTTCCTGTGGCAAATAACAGTGTGAGAGCCATACTTAGGAACAAGTAATCACAATAAATGTTTTCACGAGCAAGTGAGAAATCTCACAGAGATGTGCATGGGTTACTATGGAGCCCAAGGAATGGGCATCTGACTCAGACTGTAGAGGGAGTAGGTACTCCTTACGGGTTTCCTGGGGGAGACCTGTGGAAGCACAGCACATCAGCCCAGCAAGAAAGAATTTTAAGTACCTATCTCAAGAAGTTAGAAAAGGAATATCACATAATACTCAAAGAAAGGAAAAGTGAAGAAATAGTGAAGAGAAAAATTAATAAAACATATAATTGAAACACATCAACGAATCCAAAAAACATTTCTTTTAAAAGGCTAGTAAAATAAACCTGTAGCAATACAGATTAAGGAAAAAAAAGAAAAAATATATAGGAGTTACTGGTCAGGTACAGTAACTCTCACCTATAATCCCAATAGTTTGGGAGGCTGAGGTGGGAGGATCACTTAAGTGTGGGAGCTAAGAGACCAGCCTATGCAACAAAGTGAGGCACCATTTCTACAAAAAAATTTAAAAAGATCCAGGCGTAGTCATGGGCACCTATAGTTCCAGCTACTTGGGAGGCTGAGACAAGAGAATCTCTGGAGTCCAGGATTTTGAGGCTGCAGTGAGCTGTAATCAATGCTACCACACTACATCTTGGGTAACAAAAGTGAAACTGTCTCAAACAGAAAATAAAAAAAAGAAATATACAAGTTACCAATATCAGATATGAAAAAGAAGCTATCACAACAAATTCTACAGACAATAAAAGTGTCTTCCTAATAAAAATCTTAGCAATTTTTTCCCCTAAGGTATATATGTGAAAATAAATCCAAAAAAACAAGAAGAACAAAGTTGCATTATTAGATTTACAAAATTACTGCTAATTAAGAAAGTGTGGTATCGGTTCAAGGATAATCAATAGACTAATGGTACAGAACAGAGATTCCAGAAATGACCCCCCCTCCCAATGAGTATGACTCTCGGACACGAGCATGTCACACATTACCATATGTTATGACATAGGTGACACTGGAAAGTGCTGGGCAAGCATAGTCTTTTCAATAAATGGTGCTGGATCAACTGTACATCCTTTTGGTAAAAAAGATCATGACCCTGACCCGTACCTCACACCATGTTTCTGAAGTACTTCTGGATAAATTGTAGCTCTAAGTGAAAGGTAAAACAATACAGCTTCTTAGAAGAAAACAGGAGAATATCCTCATAGCTTTGGTGTAGGCAAAGATTGCTTAAATAGCACTCATGATAAAATACTTGATAAATTGGACAAACTTAAAATGTAAAGATTTTGTTCATCAAAAGACCATTGTGAAAGTGAGAAAGCCAGCCACAGAGTGACGGTATTTGCAATTCACATATTCACCAAGGACACGTACCAGAATTAGAAAAGTACACGACCACAGATAGCAAAAATGGGCCAGGAACTTGAGCAGGTACTCCAGAAGGTATCAATGGTTACTAAATGAAAAAAAAGACGCTTGCCCTCAGTAGCAGGGAGAAGTAATTAAAAGAGAATAGGCAACCTGGTCCCACTATCATGCTGTCAGAAAAGGAAAAGATTGAAAATACCAAATGTTGGCAAGAATATTGAAAAACCAGAATTCTAATATAGTGCTGGTTAGGAAATAAATTCGCACAACCACTTGAAAAAAGTGCTTGGCAGTATTCACTAAAATTGAACTTTTTCATGCCCTATGACACAGTAATTCTACTCAGGTTTATGCTCAATAGAAGCACATAACTATTAAAGCATATACCAAAGGACCCGTGCGTATAGCAGTGCTATTCCTAGTAACTGAAAATGTCCATCAACATCAGAATATATAGATAAATTATGGTGAGATCATATAACAAAATATTATATGAGAATGACAAGCTATTGCTACATACAACCAGGTCAACAGATTTTACAGATATACTGTTGAATGAAAGAAGCCAGATGTTACTAAGTTGCTATAAGACTCCGTTTACATAAAGTTCAAAAGCAGGATATTATTTGCCTTTAAGTGAGGGAGGCAGTGACTTGGTTGAGCTGTTTTAGGGGGCTGGTCATGTTCCCTTTCTTAGTCTTGGAGTGGGTTATGCTGGCGTGTTCACTTTTGGAAATTCATTAGTTGTTCATTTAAAGTTTCTGCACTTTTCTGTGTGTATTTCGTACTTTAAGTTTTTAGCTTTCAACTTTTAAAAAGTTAAAAATTTGCCTGCTCATGGCGCTTTCCCAATTATGAGCTTTTACAGCTTTCCTGAACTTCTCCAACTACTAAGTGGAACGAAATGATGACTCCATGGGGGAGGGCGACAGCTTTGCTTACATTTTTTGTTTTTCCTGCAGGGAGATGTTAAATTTAATTCTGGACGGTCTATTTGTTTTTCTAAAATAACTGTTGCCAGGAAACGGGCTGTGAGGTGCAGAGGTTGTGTGTGTGTGTGTGACTGGAGATGCATTTGTGCACGTGTGAGCATGCAACATAGGACCATCCCTTCCTATATTGATGTTCTCAGGTGGCAATAAAAATAAGTTTGAAGTTTTTCCAAAACACCTGGCTGCATAAACTGCCCTGTCAACGTTCCATTAGTCTCAGGCGCACAGTGTGTGTTCAATAAATATTTGTTGAATGAAAGACTAAAAAAAACAATAAACAAAAGAAAATGGGAGAGGCAGGTGGTGCCTGTGGCTCAAGGAGTAGGGTGCCAGCCCCATATACCGGGGTTGGTGGGTTCATGTCCGGCCCTGGCCAAAAACTGCAACAAAAAAAAAAAAAAAAGAAAGAAAAAGAAAAAGAAAATGGGAGAGGGTTGGCAGAATGTTTTTCTTTGCAGGTAAAGTTTTCATGGGCAAAGTCAATTATTCGGGTACATTTCCTCCTAACTTGTCTTTCAGACACTCTAGAGACAGATGGGGCAAGGGGCAGCTGATTCATTTCACTAAGCAATATTTTCGTCTTGACCCTCTGTTTGGGATGCCAGCCAGGGCCATGCCCACAGCTGTGGCTCAGCCTCACTCCTAGTCCCCTGCTGCCACATTAGGAAAGTTTAGTCCCATCTTGGAGGTTTCCATAGTATGGTGGCCTCAAAATGTCCTCCTCCTGGTGGGACTGCAAACTAATACAGCCTCTTTGGAAAGACGTTTGGAGAATCCTCAAAGAATTCAAATTAAACCTCCCATTTGACCCCACAATCCCACTACTAGGCATCCATCCAGAAGGAAAAAAGTCCTTTTATCATAAAGACATTTGCTCTAAATTGTTTATCACAGCTCAATTTACCATCACTAAGACATGGAAACAACCTACCCATCAACTCAGGAATGGGTTAAGAAATTGTGGTATGTGTATACCATGGAATATTATTCACCCATAAAAGAAGTTGGTGACTTTACATCTTTTGTATTAACCTGGATGAAGTTGAAATGAATTCTTCTCAGTAAAGTATCACAAGAATGGAAAAGCAAATATGCAATGTACTCAATACTAATATGAAGCCAGCACACGATCTAATTCACGCCCATAGAGGAGAAAAACTCAATTCAATTCAAGTTGGGGGGGGGAATGAGGGAGGGAAGCAGGAGGGGTTGGGGTGCTCCCACTTAACGGGCACAATGTAAGGGTATACGACATATCTGTTGGGTGGGGGACACAGCAAGAAGGGAGATAGTCCATTAACTACTTAACAAAAAATATTGTGACCTGGTTGCTTGTATCCTCACATTAACCTGAAATTAAAAAAAAAAAAAAGGCAGAACCAATGAAAACATTGCAAAAATTTGTCGAATTGTGTGTCAAAATCATCAGCTGACTGGGAGAAGCATAGCAGATCTAGTAAGCACTGGTAGAGGACTAGTTAGGAAAATCTTAACTGAAAAAAACTGTCCCCCTTCCAGGAAAGTAGTTTATAGATCATTCTGTCGTTTAAATTATTTCATCAACATTTGCAACTGTAATAATTGGGCCAAATAGTCAACTTCCTCCCATCTCATTCCTGAGACTGTTTACTGCCTCCCTGGAAGCCAGCTCGCCTCACCTACCTTTAAATGCTTCTGGCAGCAGTCTCTGAAACTCCCTTGAGTAGCCATTCCCTTTGCCCGCTGAACATTGTAGCTCAACTCCCCTGATGACCTGATGCCGGTCCTGGCCTACAGTGACTTCATGCGGGCTCCCCTATCATCATGGGAAGCAGATCTTTTGAGAGCTGGTGCCTTCCACGTACCAGCCAACCAGGCCAGCAGCTACAAGGTCCCACATTGCTGCTGGTCAGCCCCAGGGGTCCTCAGGAGGAGGTGGCACACACTGGACATAGCTGCCACCAGTCCCTGCTCTTAGGTTCAGGGTAGACACTACCTACCACCATATTCTCCTCACTGATTCTAGAGAAGAGCTTAGGATCCTTCTTGGTCCAGTGCACCCAACAGGCTCTACCCACCAATAAGAATGGAAATTTGTCTGTGATCCCCACTGGTTTAAGGGGCCACAGTCATGCTGTTCTTTGAGGGGGGCTAAGCTACCTAGAAATGTTTGAAGGAAGCCTGAGATTCAATAAGCTAGAAAATGTGTAGTGAGGTGTCAACCAAGTGGGAGGGAGATGAAGGATCGTGAACTCTTTTTTTTTTTTCGTAGAGACAGAGTCTCACTCTATGGCCCTCAGTAGAGTGCCGTGGCATCACACAGCTCACAGCAACCTCCAACTCCTGGGCTTAAGCGATTCTCTTGCCTCAGCCTCCCGAGTAGCTGGGACTACAGGCGCCTGCCACAACACCCGGCTATTTTTTTGTTGCAGTTCGGCTGGGGCCGGGCTTGAACCCGCCACCCTCGGTATATGGGGCCGGCGCACCACCGACTGAGCCACAGGTGCCGCCCCAGGATCGTGAACTCTTTTTAACCTGCTTATGATAAACCTAGGGAGGCAGGGCCTCGGACCAAGGAGTTCACAGGGGCCAAGCAGAGAGGCTCTGTTGAGGGGCTCTCCATCATGGTCCAAGTGAAGGAGGAGGCAGAGCGGGCCAGGCTTTTTGGCAGGGTCCTGGGGCTCAGGAGACCCCTTTGGGAGGTGGAAGCTGTTGAAAAGGGGAGAGTGAGCAGGACGAGAGAACCAGCCATCGTTCTAAAAATGGACTACACAGCCCTCTGAGTGGGGAGGCCAAGGGCAGAGTGGGCCTGGATGCTGCAGGGGAGAGCATCTGAGCTCCACACTTTCCCATCTTTTCTTGCAAGCTTTGCAGACCCTAAGCTTGCTGGAGAAGGGGAGCGGGCAGAGGGAGAAGGATTGGAGGGACACAGCAGGCCCTGGCTGTCTGGAGCCAGCCCTGCACTGCAGTGAGGGGACTCGGGACCTTTTTTTATTGCTTAGGCTTCAGCAGTGACAGGACTGGGAAACAAGCAAATAGTTTCAGATAAAGATTGTGCAGGATCAGGGGTCCTTGGAAAATACTGCCTGGAGATGTGAGGCTTGGGGGTCAAAATCCCATCAGTGTAGATTCAGAAAAAAAAGTGGAAGAGCTTTGGTGGTGAGAAGCACCCATGTGCCTGACACTCTGGGGCAGAGCCTTGGAGTCCAGCCCGGAGCGCTGCTGAAGGCCACGGGAACCACGTACCTTAACTCCCTCCTTCCCGCTTGTTTCTCCCACACTGAAAACACGGCTCCAGTGAGTCATCACATTCTAGCTCTTTTCCTATCTCCCAGGGTTAAGACGTTTCCAGTACAAGAGCTGACTCGGCGCCAAATAGCAGTTTCTCCTGGCAGGCATGACTCATTGGAAAATGTGTCTCCTGAGCTATTCAAAGAGTGAGGCGGGGGTAAACCATTTGGGTTCAAAGCAAATTATATAGAAACTGAGCAAAGTACACATAATTCCGGCACTGAAGACTACTTTCCTCAAATAACGATACGGAATAAAACAGGCTCTTTTAGTTAACACAGCACACAGATGTTCCAGGAATGGAGTAAATGCTTCAAAACAACCCAGGTGAAACTTGGCTCCGTCAATTTGCTGGTGAATATATAAGGACATGCTTATCTGCTAACCTCACACGTTCAGAAGAAATGGCACGTCTTTACCTCCATGGTGACGTCTTATCACACTTGGAAGCCTCACTCTCCTGCTGAGGTGGGGAACACAAACCCGACAATGAACAGAATGCTGCCTGTCACTTCCAGTCCCTGGTGGGTCCTCTGAGGCCACCTAGGACTGTCTTTGGCTACAGGTCATCACACGCCATAGCCAGCTTAGGGGATGTGAACGTCTTTCGTGACATTGTAACAGAAGCTAAGGGGACAGAAATGGACCCCAGTGACTACTCCTCCCCCAGCCTGCTCCCCACCCCGTGCTGCAGGAGGCCACAGCAGGCTTTGCTAATGGGACACTCTTCACTGAACAAAAATAAAACACACGTGGGCAAAGACGCAGGGAGGAGGAACAAGGTGCCCAGCAAGGCAATCTTAGAAGTCCTTGGTCAACAATAAGAATAGTGACTTTCAAGGCAGCCTCAGGATCTTTCTAAACCCTATGTCCTCAAAGTTGCTACTGCACCAAGCTGCAAGGGCCCCAGAGAGGAATCCTATCTGCCCTACCAGGAGGGGGCAGCAAAGTGCCTTGGGTTCAGGTCAGGCTCCATTCCTTACCCCTTGTACAATCTCTGACAAGGTATTTCATCTCTACCTTAGCTTCTCATCTGTAAACGGAAATAACAAAACCAGCCGCTTAGTATCATGCAGATTAAATAAGATGACAGACACAGCACTCAGTAAAGCATATTTAAATGGTGCCCACTGTTATTCCTGTAATTATTATTTTTCCTTTAGTTATTTATAAGTTTCAAGAGTATAATCAATTGGATCGATGTTGTGAAACCTTCGTTCATTCAAATGATTTTTCATTTGCCCAGAAAACCCAGAATTTTATGTTATCTGGTGAAATATGCACGAGAGTGAGCTGGTCTGATGTAAGTACATTGAAAAATGAAGTTTTTAAGGTCAGTACAGTATGGTCATTTTCTGAAAAAAAAGACGGCATACCTTTTGCATCATGTCTGTTACTGGTCACACAGGAAGTTCCCAGAAGCATGTGATTATTGCCTACAACACCTGCACGTTTACTTTTCCAGGTAATTTAGTGATGCAAAGATATCCCACAATCTTAGGCCACATAAAGAAAGCTGCACTCTGGATGATACTATGATAAATTACATCCTTGATGTCTTTCTCCCATGATATTATGAGCAAAAAACAAACAAACAAAAACCCAGTGCATGTACATTTCATCAATCAACACTAAGTTACGTTACCTGTTAAAAAATGTCAGCACGGTCTCATAAATCGGAATGGTGTGAATTTTGTTGTTTAGTTGCAAGAAGACCCACAAGAGTATTGTTTTCAGAAGATGAAATTCACTAAAGGTAAACAACCTGGCCAAAATAAAAGATTGAGAAGAAATGTTAGGAAATAGCAAAAAACGAAAAACAAAAAAACCATGCTGCTTGTAAGAAAATGGGAGCTAAAGTGAGTCTAGAAATGAGGCAAAACCACCTTTGAGACTTCAGGTTTCCCCAACAAAGAGAAGTTAAATGACTTGGTCAAGGTCACTCAATTGCTAAAATACAGAGCTGGAATTTGAATCTTAGCAGCCTGACACTGGGGCCTGTATTTTCACCCATCTACTATCCCTCTGCCAAATAAAAAAAGAAAAGAAAAAAGAGCTCTTACTATGTGCTAGGTGTTCCAAAGATGTTTTCTGTAGATTCTTTTATTTAATTCCACATAACAATTCTGCAACGTTGGGATCTAGTCCTTACTTTTATTGATGTAGAAACTGAGACTAACCCTATGTTTATTTACAATTTTAATATTCTGGTCATCATAGGTTTTTGCATTAATTTTGATTCTAAAATATTGCATTAAAATATACTTTACCTTGATGATTGAGTTCATTGGTGCCCCTTAAATTTCATATCCCAGGTGAATTTTCCACTCACCTTGCCCCAGTCCTGGCCCTGACTAAGGGGGTAAAGCCCTGACAACTTATCCAAGATCACACCATTCTGGGCTCAGACCCAGGTACAGGGCAGGCTAGGATCTCAGTTCTGCCCCAGACTGGTTGTGGAAGCCCCTGCAAGTTGCCTAGCTGCTCACAGGTACAGTTTCCTCAACTGTGAAGAGTGACCGTAGCAGCTGTTTAGATGACAGTGGGGAAGAATGGATGAGGTGGCACTCTGCCTGGGTTTCCTACAGCTGCTACACAAATTATCACCAAGCGGCCTAAAACAACACGAATTTATATCTCATCATTCTGGAGGTCAGAAGTAGAAAATGAGCTAAGATTGGGGTGTCAGCAGCACTGTGTTCCTTCCGGGAGCTCTAGGGAGAATCATTTCCTGGCTTTTCCCAGCATCTAGATGCCACCTGTCTGCCTTGGCTTGTGGCCTCTTCCTCAATTGATGATTCACAGAGCAGCATCTTCAAATCTCTCAGGTTCTGACTCCCTTCTTTTCCCTCTTTACATTTAAAGGATGCTTGAAAAACCACATGTCCTCACCCAGATAATTCAGGGCAATCTCCTCATTTTAAAGTCATCTGATTATCAACCTTAGTTTCATCTGCAACTTGAATTCTCCTTTGCCAAAGAAACTAACATGATCCCAGGTTGTGGGGATCGGGGCATGGACATCTTTGGGGCCATTATTCTGTTGACCACATAGATACAAAGTGCTTTGCACAGTGCCAGACGTGTGCTCACATGCTCAGCGAATGGGAGCCCTTACTCACGGGAGTCCTGGCTCCTGAGCCCACACCATGCCCTCAGCAGTGTGAGGCCCCCCCGCAGGAAACAGAGACGCCAAGGAGCACCCGTCGCCAGGAAACGTAGCTCTGCACGGTACGGGATGTTTCCCTAACGTCTTCTCTAATGGTCTCTGATGGTTACCTATGACGCCATTTCAATATTTCTCAAACCCGTTGATATTTTTGGTTCCTGACCATGCACATAGCACCTTGGCTTTAAAATACATCACAGCCTCATCGTTCACACTTTACGTGGTTGTTGTGGTTGGAATCCAAGCCAAATTGTGACTCTGAAGGGCAGCGGAAATGTCACCCACCTCTCACGCTATTTCTGGACCGAGTAGCACCGTCTCTTTCCTTTGATTTGGTTTTCAGGCCATCTACAAATGCATGGGCTTTGACTCTGGCCAGACAGGACCAAGTCTGTCACTGTCTGGGCAATGACAGTTGGCGGGAAGTGGAGACTTCATGGAACCCTGGACATGATGGCCCCCCACAAAGATCTTTGTCAGCTGGGCTGGGAAGCAACATGGTTTCCAGTGTAGACGCCACCCTTGAAGTCCTGCAGCCCAGAACATCCTCTGGGCTCTTACTGCAGAGGGGTAAACAGCAACATGGGGAAGCCATCTATGAATCAGAATCCTGGTTTTATCCTTGAAGGATAAATATTGAAGTAAATATGTAAAATATTGAAGGATAAATATTGAAGTAAAGCCCTCTGCCTTTAGGCCAACGTCAATACCTAAAAGATTAGTTCCTGCAACAAGTGACCATGCCAAGGACAGTTCCATTTCCTGAAGAGCTCTGGTGGCCTCAATGAAAACAGAGCTCCCAGCACCTCCAAACCTCCTCCAACATGGTTGAACACTCAGGTTGTAGACTCTGTGTTCACTGGTGGTCACGGCAGCAGTTGGAATGTCACTGGCGTTTCTTCTTTAGGAGAAAAAAATGTTTTTTTCCATAGGACACTGTCCTCTATTTTTTATTGAGAAAAGTATATATAAATAATAAAAGCTTTCTTTGGAATATAGATGACAGAGAAAACTGTGCCTCCGTGAACAAGGATGCCCATTGCACCATCATAGTGCAATATCATATATCACTTTGTCATAGTGAAAAATACAACAAAAGGCCATGAGGAGGGGAATGAAACAAGATTCATTCCATAGATAGAATGGAATGTGTATTCATTCCATAGATAGAAACCTGCACAACAATTCAAATGTAAATGCTAGTTAGATATATAAATATCGACATAGAGAACATAGCTCAGGATGTTGGTGAGTAAGCTGCAGAACGTTACAATCCCTGAGAACATTTATGTGAAGTTTAAATGTTTGCAAAGTGATGTTAAGCATTACTTAAGGATGCACACATGCATAGTAAGAGAATGATCGCATGGATTGGGCCCGTGCAAGTTCCTAATGGAAGGAAGGGAGGCAGAAAGTGAGGAAGGGATGTGGGGAGGAGAACTTCGGTGATTTCTGCTTGATTGGCAATGTCTGATTTCTTTTTTTCTTTTTTTATTTTTATTTATTTATTTTTTTTGTAGAGACAGAGTCTCACTTTATGGCCCTTGGTAGAGTGCCGTGGCCTCACACAGCTCACAGCAACCTCCAACTCCTGGGCTTAGGTGATTCTCTTGCTTCAGCCTCCCGAGTAGCTGGGACTACAGGCGCCCGCCACAAGGCCCGGCTATTTTTTGGCTGCAGTTTGGCTGGGGCCGGGTTTGAACCCGCCACCCTCGGTATATGGGGCCGGCGCCCTACCGACTAAGCCACAGACGCCGCCCCAAATGTCTGATTTCTTAACTCAAAACAAAATGTTACTATTTGTTCATTCGGAGAGATGAATACAGTTGTATTTTGTGTTATTCTCCTTTTATAATTTGTTTTACAGTATAACATCAGTATCCATATTGCTCTTCAATATTGTTCTCATCAATAAAGAAAAAGAAGGCCTTGTGCAGAGCACATTAGTGGGCTGCTCATGGCTATGGGGTCTCAGGCCATGTTTGAATGTTGCGTGGGGGGGACCTTAGACCAATCCAGCAACCTCCATTCCATAGGCAAATGGCAGCAGCACTCACTTCATTGGGTTGCTCTGAGAATTCATCTGGATAGTCCACTCAGCACAGGCAGTATACCACTTGTCTCAGTAATTGGTAGGTGCTGTCACTATTACTAGAGAAGCTTCTGGAGCTATTGCATTTGAGATGGATGCTCAGGGGTGGACGCCCACACCGGATGACTAGTCACAGGACAGGCACGACAGTTGGACACAGGTAGCTCTTCTTAGGGATTCCTGAGACCCAGAGATTCCTTGAATCACAAACAGGAAGACAGGGAAAATTGGAGACCCGGGAGTACAGTGCCCTATTGCAAGGTAGCCTTCTGTGTAGACAGGAGCTGGGCAGCCTTCTGAGGGCTCCATCCTCACAGGTTCACAAGGAGCTTGGCTTCCAGGAAAGCTGAACTTGGAATGAAGGTTTCTTCACATTAGAGTCAGCAGAACAAGGTAACCTAGCTATGACCTCTTAGAAGAAAATTAACTGAAAAATGAAAGGCCAAGGCAAATAACTAAAATCCAGAGGCCCAGGAGGTCAGGACAGCTGTGTATATTTTATCCCAGGTTATTTACAAAATGGAAAAGAAAAAGAAAAAAAACAGAGGAAGATGAGGTAAAAGACTTCAGATGAGGATAGCTGAACAGCCTGGAAGTGGAAGAATCTGCTAAGGAATGGACGCTGTTCAGAACACCTGTGACCACAAACAGGGACTGGCTACAGCTGGTGGCTGGAAGGCTGGTTGGGTGGGGCCAAGGGATGCTCCACCCCCAACATTGGAGTTTGGCATTTCCGTGCATCCCACTCTGCAGCCTGAGGTCTCCTGAGGACCACCCAGTTCTCACTGTGTTGCTGGAATCCTTGACCTCCACAGTAAATGAGCAGGCAGCAGGATGTGGGCTTTCGTCAGCCCTTTCATCTCAGGGATAATAAGTGAACCTACAGCATGGGCTTGTGGGGACAGGAAGGCCTGGTTAAACTTCTGACAAGCTCCCCTTTTCCTGCCTGCCACCTCCCTCAAGCTTTAAAGCACGCAGCCACTGGAGAGATCAACCTCAGATGGTGTGAGCCTGAGTTGGGGGAACCATCAGCAAGGGCACATGGACAATGACATGCCCATGGCCACACAGGGCTCTTCCCTCTAGAGCCAGGATAGCCCTAGACTGTCTGGGCAGACAGCTCCTGGGGAGGGGCCGGAGGAGCAGGACCCATTTTCCACATCAGTCATGTCTGCCAAGCTGGTGAGTCTAGACACATGACACGTAATGTTCTTGACCTCTTTTCCTGCCCCACATACGTTTTGTCAGGCTTATCCCACCGCTAATGTTCTGCTTGTGGTCAGACACTTTTTTCTCCTTTCTTGGTTAAAAGCTACCAATGTGGGACAGCTCAGCCTTTCCAAGGGAGGGACAGTGTTACGAAAAGTCTAGAGACGCCATGTTTATCTTTTCTTCTGTGATTGCGCAACCTTTTCTCTGTTGGAGGGAGAAGGTGCTCCTGAGTACGGAAAAGCAGAGAGGAACACAGTGGAATGACTCTGGACGCACCCCACATCCGGGACTGGGGCTTTGGGGGTCTCTCTCGGTGATACAGTGTCCCTCAGCACCAGACCTCTGCTCTGCCAACCTCATGTCTCCATGTAAGGCACTGCGTGCTTACTCAGCAGATTCAAACCAGCAGTAGAATAAATCTTTGCAGATATAATTTCTAAAATCAGAATTCTTTCCATCACATTAACATGAATAAACACATGTTTTCTAATATACTACTAAGATTTTTAGTAGAATTTAGTTTTCACTTTTGAAATTCACCCAATGGAACTAAAATCTGGGTAACTTGGCCATGGGGTACCAAGAAACTTTTCAAAAGAGTCCTGAAGAGACATAACGACTAAATGCAGTATGTGATACTAAATAGCCTCTTGCGTTGGAGGGAAGCAAAACGCTATATGGGACAGTGTTGGATAAATGATGTTAAAGTCTTACACCATTGTTAAATTTCCTGAAGTTGGTAATTGCCTTGCCTTGTGGTTATAGTAAAAGTTTCTTTTTCTTAGGAAATAAAGACTGAAGCATATGTAGTAAAGAAGCATCAGTTATATACAACTTAGCCCCAAATAATTCAAGGAGGGAAAAGTATATATGTAAATGAAATGCAAATTAGAAACATGGCAGAAATGGAAGAGGATGATTCAGGGTACAAGGCATATAGATATTCTTTGTACTATTTTTGCCATTTTTCTTTAAGTTTGAGCTTATTTTCTAATAAAGTACTTTTTAAAAGACTGAGAAAAATAAACGCAAACACCTCTGCCTTAGTAATTTCACGTCTAGGAATTTAATGTGGAGAAATATTCTGAGATGAAGGTAAAGATAAATGAACGGATGTTTATCAGGGTGATATTTATATGGGTAAGACATCAGAAATGACTTAAAAAGCCAAGCATTGAGGAATGGTTCTATGAATTACTGGAGGGATGGGAAGGATCCTGGCAGGGGACAGGCATTGGGCAAGAGGGTCAGTTTGAACAGAAGCCCTGTGGGAGTCAGGGCTTTAGAATAACATCTCAGAAAGGGCCCTGTGGCAGCCACACGATGTGTGAGATAGAGCCAGATAACAGAGGCAAAGCCCCTGGCTAGAGGTGTGATTGGACGAGGGTCCAGGCCAGAAGCAAGACAGAGGTAGAGATCCACATGGAGATCCCCGTGAGAGATCCCCACGGGGGTCCACGTGAGACTATGAAAGTTTGGCTAATGCTCATGGAAAGAGGCCCGTGGAGCTGGGCTCGATTTGGAAGTAGAAGTGACCTCAGAGTCAGAGTGTCCAAAAGGACTGTCAAAGTTCTCATCTGCACAGCTGGTCGGGTGGTCGAGGAACACTGGGGGAGCGGTGGAGGTGCAGTAAAGGTCAGTGGTCACCAAGAGTTGGGCTTTAGCCTTAATGGTCAGAAAGGTTGAGCAGGCAGTGAAACATCTGGGTCTAGACTTATTCAGCAGAGGAGTTGAGGCCGGAGGTGTAAACTGGTAAAGGGTGAGAGGTTTTCTTCTCTGTAACAAATATGTTGCCAGAATATTTTCTAAACATTTCCTAGGCAATAGTATCTTTCATTTTTTGCACTCAGATGATGGATGAGATAGTGGGCACCTGGAATCCCTCTGTCCCCTACCCAGAAGGTCCCTACCCAGAAGAAGGGATGTGAGAGGAATCCAATCCAAGCACATTGCTCTGGCTCAGGGCCCCCAGCCAGGGCACGGCTGTCCAGGGGGCAGGAAGTCTAGGATGGAGGAGGACCAGGCACGTCCAGCAGGGGTATGGGTTCAGGTCCCCAGAGACGTCCCGCCTGGGGGTCCCATGCCCTCCCGGGGGCAGCGCCCCTGGTACCAGCTCTGACCTAGGGGACTTCAGCACTTTGTGGAGCAGGTCCTGTGGGATTTTCCGGAGGTGGATCTGCTTCCCCACCAGAGGGACCAAGTTCATCTCCAGCCACTTCTGACAGGCGGTGGTGAGTTGTTCTTCCTTGTACTGAGAAGGCAAGAAAAGCCACTTGATGAAGGAGTCCTGAACTCGTGGCACCCTCTGCTGGCCTGCCACGATCCTGCACATGTGGTCAGAGAGGGAGCGTCACCCCGCAGATGGGCTCAAACCTTTTCTACAAAATACACCAATTACAGCAGACACTGTTTTCTGAGTGTTTTCACTGCTCAAAGTGCTGAAATTGGTTGATTTAAGTCAGTACTCATTGCAACCCTATGAGATCAGGTCACTACCATCCCTATTTTGCTGATGGGGAAACCAAGGCACCAAGTTTCTGTTCTTACCCGAATGTTCACAACTAATAGGTGGCAGAGTTGGATGCAAACCCAGGCAGCCTGACCACAGACAGGCCTTGCATATTGGCTAAAGTCAGTTGACCGATCACAGAAGGACCCACGGGGCGTACCCCACAAGGAGTCCTGAGGTTTTGAGGGCACAGAGCCGAAAAGCAAGAATAAAAGGGCAGGGGGAATGGAAAAGGCTTGCTGGGTCCCAGCCAGGGACCTGGAGAGGGTCTTAGCACACCTCCAATGTCCTCAGAGCCTGGGGTCCCAGGGCCCAAAATTTGCCAAGAAATGCCAACTAGTATGCAGATGCTACAGAGAGTGGCTCTCAGATTCCCATGGGGGAGGGGAGGCTGTGAAGACAGGAGCACTGTGACACACTGATTATACAAGAACCAGACTTGAGGACTCTGTTCATAGTGTGAGTGGCCCTCCAGGTCACTGCTGCCACTTGGAAGGTGCCAGGACCAGGAGGCCTAAGGTTTGAACCCAGTCCTGCCCCTCAGAAGCTGGTCCCCCGGGCAGGCTGCTGCCCTTCTTGGCTCTCAGTTTTCCCTTTTGATAAAATGACAACTGGATTGTTTCATTTAATCCCAACTTTGGCACACGGTCCAGACCCCGGTGGGTCAAGGTCTTACAACTCTGGTAAGAATGTCCTGGAAGGACCTTTCTACATTTTTGTTGTTAAAATATTCTTTTAAAAATAAAATGATGTAGGGGCAGCGCCTGTGGCTCAGTCGGTAGGGCACTGGCCCCATATGCTGAGGGTGGCGGGTTCAAACCCGGCCCCGGCCAAACTGCAACCAAAAAAATAGCCGGGCATTGTGGCGAGTGCCTGTAGTCCCAGCTACTCGGGAGGCTGAGGCAAGAGAATCACTTAAGCCCAGGAGTTGGAGGTTGCTGTGAGCTGTGTGAGGCCACGGCACTCTACCGAGGGCCTTAAAGTGAGACTCTGTCTCTACAAAAAAAAAAATAATAAAATGATGTTATTAAAAAAATTAATATGTTCACTTGGCAAAATAAAATATTGCTACCCTTCAGTTGGTGCCTTCAAATATATATATATACATATATATACACATAAACGTATATATATATATTTTTTATTTTATTTATTTATTTTTGCGACTGAGTCTCACTATGTTGCCCTCGGTAGAGTGCTATGGCATCACAGCTCACAGCAACCTCAAATTCTTGGGCTTAAGCAATTCTCTTGCCTCAGTCTCCCAAGAAGCTGGGACCACAGGTGCCCGCCACAATGCCTGGCTATTTTTTGTTGCAGTTATAATTGTTGCTTAGCTGACCCGGGCCGGGTTTGAACCTGCCACCCTCGGTGCATGTGGAGTGCGCAGTAACCACTACACTATGGGTGCCAAGCCCAAATATATGTTTTGTAGCTGGGCCTGGTAGATGAAATCCCAGCATCTAGGGTGCTCTTGAAGGGCCCTCAGGTGCTACATACCCTGCCCAGCCTGTCCTCACCTTGCAGCCTGCCAGGTAGAAGTTCTTGATGGTGCTGGGTGAGAGGACCTCTGTCATCACAGCCACACACCTGTAGGAAGAGAGATGCAGTTACTGGGGCAGCCCAGGTGCATCTGGAGATGGCAGGAGCCCCATAGTTTCTCCTTCAACTCTGGGAAGGCAACAGAAGCCTCTCATGTGGAAGAGATCCCTGCTTTGGGGGGTGTGGACATACAGCCAGAGGATAAGACCAACATGGCCTGTTAGGAAGAGCTCTGGGCTGAGGGAGATGAATCCAGAGATCAAATCCTTTGGGAGGAAACAGAGAAGTCTTAACAGCAGGGAGTAGGAGGGCTCAAGGTGGTGGAGATTCAAGTGTGGCCAAAGCAGCTTGCTCTTCCCCTACTTGTAAGACTACAGACTACAGTCTGCCAGAAAGCAGCCCTCCTAGTGCAAACCCACCGTAAGTGCCTGCTCTGCGCCACCTGTCGGTGGTTCTGGAAATTCCACCGTGGACAGACAAAGTCCCTCTCCTCCTGAGCTCATGGCCTCGCTGCAGGAGAGGGTAAAGCCCGAGGCATGAGGGGCTGAGAGAAGGCTGAGTACGGCATCCTTTAGGGGCCAGCTTTTGTCTGTTGAGACTCACAGGCAGCGCAAGCTGGGCCTGGATGAGGGGTGCAGAAATGAGGGTCCCTGGCATCTCCTGTACCCCACTTCCTGGCTGTCATCCCACTGCCTGGCCTGGACCAGCATCACCAGGACACACCAGAGGATGCAGGCAAGCCCAGGGCCACCAGAATGTGGGTCTCTGGGCTCCAGGAGGGTGGGCATTTCCACTTCCAGAAAATCTGAGGGACCAGGCAGCTGCCCAAAGGAAGTTCAGCCCATACAAAGGTGAGGAAATGCTCTGCGAGCCTGAGGAGCCCCAGTGACCACCAGGGAGATGTTCCGTGCATATGCGTGTTTTTGTGTATGTGCGTATGTGTATGCATACATGTGCTGGTACGCGTGACAGCCTATCTGTACGCATATGTGTATACGTACATGTGAAGCCATGATACCAGCTGTGACGCCATCCCAAGCACCAATGCAGACATCGATGTGAGAGTCAAAGGCCCAGCACCCGGTGGAGCCCTCTGAAGGTGGATGGCCTCAGGTATATATGACTCAGACCTCAGGAGCCACCTAGGCAATGTCCCACTGACTGGGAGCACATACTCTCTGAGGCTCGTGCTACCGCTTCCCGTCACCTATACCATCAGCTCCTTGCTGGCAGCTCTCCCAGCCCTGTGGGTATGGCCCACCCTGGCCTCTGCCCACTATTTCTGGTCCCCTTGCAATTATCTGTAGCATCTCAGGCAGGTCTCATCAGCTCCAGGCAGGCCTAAGTTTGCTGGCTCATTATCTCCAAAACCCTTTCTGCGCTAGCATTCAGAGCTAGGCAGGGGAGGAAAGAGGAAGCCTGCCATCCTTGGTCTGTTCCTGGAAAAGCCATGGAGAGCATTCTGAAAGTAAGATGGGGCCTCCCATCTGGGCCTGAGGGAAGGTAGCTGAGGCTCTGGACAGAGGTGGCCATGAAGGCCCCACCACAGGAGAGAAGCTTCCCTTCCAGCATGCGGTAGGGAGGTCGTCCCCAACAGCACCAGGAAGCAGCTGCTCTGACATGCTCGGGTAAGGAGCCTGTGGCTCAGTAGTAATCACACCTCACAAGGCTGTGCTGGCTGCACATGGGTGATGCACACAATGGAAAGGGTGTGGGGAACCTCAGGAAAACCCAGACTTTCCACCCCACCACTTTCAGGGTCAAGACCCAGCCTCTTAGATGGCTCCGAGACCCTACACCAGCTGACTCTGCCTATGACCATTCGTCTCCTGGGTGCCACAGCCACCCAGGCACAGAGTTCTGCCTGTGCTGACGAGCTGGAGTGCCTTTCCAAGGCTCTCGGCCCCCACCTAATGCACATCCTCTGTAGACAGGCCCAGGTCTGGGCACCTGTATCCCTCAGCTTAAAGGGCTTCTGCAATCCTCAGGTTGAGGGCCTGGCCCAAATTATTCCGGGTGCCCCCAGCAATGAGGCATCAGCTCAAGAAGTATTTGTGGGATTGAAGATGGATGTGTGGACCCTCCAAAAAGTGAGTTGAAATCTGTGAGGTCCTGAGAGAGATCCTGTCTCAGCCCTCTAGAGAGGAGCTAATGTCCTCTCTTGGCCTGGCCTGGATGGATGGGACATTCACTCAGTTACTCAGGAGAAGAACCACAGTTTAAGAGATGAAATGAGCCAGACAGACATCTCCTGCCCTAAGTGTTCTCTGTAAATGAAATGACATCAGGAATCAGGAAATGAAAAAGGAGGGTGGGCATTTCCACTTCCAGAAAATCTGAGGGACCAGACAGCTGCCCAAAGGAAGTTCAGCCCATACAAAGGTGAGGAAATGCCCTTGCGAGCCTGGAGGAGCCCCAGTGACCAGTGATTTTCCACTTAGTTCATTTACCCTGGTATAAGCATTAGTGGAATGAAGGAATATTACAGGATACACAAAAACTGGGGTGGGGGGAGGATTCCAAGAACTGTGCCTTCTTATCATAGGTAATGACTTTACTAGAAATTAATCATACACAGCACAACACTTTCCATGTGGGAGTCCCCACCCACCTTTACTCATTTCCGGTGCCTTGGAGAGTGCTGGATAGGAGGTTTCAGAGGGCAAGGAACCTGCCTGTCTGGTCCCTCACTGTCTCCTTGGCATCCTGGAGAAGCCAAGAAGTAGTCCTCGAAGGAGCAGGTGAGTGAATGAAGGTGTGATCAAAGAGACAAGTGAGAGACCTTAAGCGAACCGCACCTGACCAAATGCTATGGAAGGAAGGGTCAGGACCACAAAAGAGCAGGTGACAACACACCCCCTCACCTGAGCAAAGTAGAAGAGTACAGTGCTGGGGTGCAGGTTCTGGGGTCCTTCGGTCCCCCTCAGATCTTGACTTCTCTATTTGGAAGCTATGTGGCCTTAGGAAAGTAACCTTTCAAAGTCTCGGTTTTCTTATCTGTAAAATGGGCATAGTAATAGTACTAGCTCCCAGTGCTGTAGGGAAGATGATATGCAGTAATCCCTTCAAGCAGTGGGGAGAATAGTGTCTGACCATGTGCCAATACTCCCTGAACCTCAGCAAAGTCCTGGGAAGTAAAGCAAAATGATAAGCCACACTTTATGGCAGAGACTATGGAGGTACACGGAGGCTAAGGGGCAGCTCCCTGCAGGGCTGAGCACAGACCCTGTATCTCCATGCTTGGTTGCTTTCAACTCTGCAAAAAAAAGTCCAGTGCAAACTGGGACCTCTAATCCTCAAGTCTCCCTCACACTTTCAGTGTCCGTGAGCTCTCTAGGCGTCCAGGAGCCCAGGTATAAGGCATGTCAGGATGAGAAAGCTTCCAGATTTGATGCCAACCCACTTTGAATGCCTCATGATCTGCCCTCCACCTGAACAAGCCCTGCTGAGGGACAGTGCAGAAGGGAGGCAAGGCTGGAAAACAGGCAGTAGGATTGATAGACAATTTTAACTTTGGTCTTTGCATTTTCCTCTCTTCCCAAAAAGGTCTACAATGATCATGTGTGACATTTGTAACAATAAAACTACGATTTACAAGAAAAAACAAGGCCTTAACTGCACGAGCAGGAAAAGTGAGTCCTGACAGTAATGGGAAAGATCAGCTTGTCCTCCAGCGGCCAGCTTCTGTGTGGGTACAACAGGCTGGAGGAAGACATTTTAGCCAACAATAAAAAGAGGTGATGTGGATAGGGCTACTGTGCAGTCACTCTGCAGGCCCCCAAAGCCTCTCCCAGTTGCCTTTCATTCCTGCAAGTGGAGGGGCTCAGGTATGGGCTTGTAACCCATGCGTGTGAATTAGCAGCTCACTTCTCTTCCAGGTTCGAAGCCATGCATGGTGTATTAGCCATGGACAGGAAAGTTCCATCAGATGGGCCAGGAGGTGTCCTTCTGATTTTGCCTAGGGCTGACCCTGGCCAAGCCTGGCTCCTACCCTTCCTTACCTCTGAAACAGGCTGCTGAACTGGAGGATGTGTGCCGAGGCCAGCACCCCCAGCACGTCGTCCTCCTTCATCTCCACCTCGTTCATGTAAAGGTTCTTCAGGGCCGTGGCAAAGGCTGGGGAGGCAGCAGCCGAGAGACTGTCAGTGTGGGGCTCTGCATGCAGGACACATCCTGGCCCTCCCTCCCTCGCTCCTGCCACCAGGCTGGCAGAGGTGCCCTTACAGTAAAGGCACCAGCTCTTCCTAGGCAATTGATGACCTGGGTGCCCAGCCTCCCCAAGGGAGCTGAGGATGAAGCTAAAGAGAGCTGGGCTGCTGCTCAAAGGGTCCTCCTTTAAGGCCATGCTCAGTCTGCGCTTTGGGATAAAACCTTCTGGGGTTCTCTCCTTGCCCAGGGTCCATGGCCTGTGCAGAAATGTGACTGCCAAAATGCATGCTGAGTGTGGCATGTGGGTGGGGGCATTTTTTCCTCTGGAGATGACACGTAGCTTACAGCAAATTTTCCTTGGAGTTTGAGAACTACAAAAAAGGTTAAGGACTTTTGGAAAGAGCCAGAATAATTTGACAGTTCAGGAACTAAACTGCCCTGGCTAGGGCCCAAAAGGACATGATCCCAAATGGTGCTGTCATGACACCACAGTGTGTTCTGAGGACAAATGGCCAAACCAGTGCTTACGTGGATTATGTACTGACCTAGCCATTCTTACAGCCATGCCGTCACACGAGGACACGAGCATTGCACTAACACAGAATTCTGTTTCTGGGTGGCTGGAAGATGTGGAAGCCACCTGGGTGCCTTCTGCTACTCAGAGCCAGCGGGGTGGGGCGGGGTGGGGTCCTTGGCAGGAAGGGGCAAGTAAGTGCTCTCTGAGAGCAAGGTGGGCCTGAAGGCTGCCCAGGGGGTATACCTGTGTACCACTCACTCTGTCTCTGGGTCTACTTGGGAAGCCCATTATTTCCTGTCCGTCTCTGCAGCCTTTACACCCTCTGTTTGGGAGCTTCCATTTCTCCAAGTCTCCCCAGCTTTCTTATCCCTTCTTTCTTTCCCCATTCAGGCATTTTGATAAGCAAGCACTGAGCACCATGTACTACTTATCTGTTGTGCTTTGTTATTGCTTGTCTGTGCTTGAATCTGGGAGGATCATCTGTTCTATGGCATTCTCAGGATTATGAAGACAGGGGCATTACATTACCAGCGTTAGTGACCAGAGGGTCGTTGATCTTCAAGGAAATGATCATCTTTTTTACTGGGGCTCTTTCTTTGGTCTTCCCAGGCGATCGAACTAGTAATGGAAGTTAGAGAAGGATGTGTGCACTTGATAACCAGAGTGAAGAGGCGGTGAGAGACTCCCGCTGCTCCCCACATGCCCTTGACCTTGGCAGGTATCACACTATATTTGGCTTGTTTAGTGGATGCACTTGTAAAACAATGATTTGTTTTGAAATAGTTTAAGACTCACAAGCAGTTATAAAAATAGTACAGAGAGTTTCCTGTGTACCCCTCCCCCAGCCACCCCAATGATCTTTCACAGCCACTGTGCATTGTCAAAGCTGGGAAATTGGCACTCACACTGCCTTCTGCACACTTATTACTAGCACTCTCCCCGCCACCCCCACCTTCCTCTCTTTAGGCAGTGTGAGGGCAGAGTGGGCTGCTGTCATTTCTGTACTCTGCACACCTGGGGCAGGGCAGGCACGAGGTGGTCACCGTGCTCCCACCTGCTGAAGGATGAACGTGGAACCAAGACATCCACCCTGATCTCCACTCTGCCCCCCGATCTCCAAACTGGGGACCCCCACCAGGAGGAAGGGAAGGCAGCCCAATTTATCACCAGCCAAGCCAATCCACTCAGTCTTCTAGAACATGAGTTGCAGCATAGCTTTGCTCCTCAGCAGCACCACACACCCTTGCCACATTAGCCAAGGCCCCACCAGCTGCCCTAAGACTCACGTGGCTGCCACATTGCCCACAGCACCCCAACACTGCCTCCTCTCAACTTGCTCCCCAGGACAGTGTGGACTTCCACCCTCCGACTCTACCTCATCGGGGGCTTGCTAACATGCCCCCACCTCCAAGAGGCCTTCCCTGACCCCATAGGTAAGGTGGCACTCCCACCCCCACCTCCCTCCATAACTGGCTTTATTCTTCTTCATAGGCTGACCTCACCAAGACCTGCTGCCATCACACCACATCCCTCTTGGTCTGTTGTCTCCGGGGCAGCTCAGCAGAGAGGGGTCACCTGCTGCTGCTCCCCCCACACACACCACAGTCCTGCACACACTGGTGCTCAATACATATCAGCTGAATTGCTGATGTCACAGATTCCGTCAACAGGGAGCTCAAGGTTCCAGGTAATGAAAAGAAATGAAAGAGGGAGGGGCGTGGTGGCTCACACCTGTAATGTGCAGTGGCTCACACCTGTAATCCCAGCACTCTGGGAGGCCAAGGAGGGAGTATTGCTTGAGCTCAGGGGTTCAAGACCAGCCTGAGCAATATCAAGACCCCACCTTTAAAAAATAGCCAGGTGTCATGGAGGGCACCTGTAGTCCCAGCTACTTGGGATGCTGAGTCAAGAGAATCACTTGATTGCTGTGAGCTATGATGCCCTAGCACAATACCTCTACCATGATGATAAAGTGATACTCTGTCTCAAAGAAAAAAAAAAGAAAAGAAATGAAAGAGCCAAAAAGCACACCATTCTTTGCAACTACAAAAACTGGAAAAAAAAAAAGGAGAACAGAGATCCCCTCAGAGATCCCCCTCAGCCTCCCTGTCTACCTTGTGCCCTGGCTCAGTGGAGGCTGTGGTTCGGCAAATACCCACTGAGAACCTGCTGAGTGCTGGGCTTGTTCCGGCTCTGGGTCACTGTCCTCTGTGGCGTGACCACATGGATTCCTGTCTGCCTGTGCAAGCCCTGCGTCCACCCTGGGGCAGGGGGTGGGGGGTGGGGCGGGGCTGGGGAGCACACACAGAACGCACAGGAGTGCCCAGCACGTGGTAGGCCCACAGGGGTGGCAGTTCTATCACATGATCCCATGTTGTGCTACGGATAGTGCTGTATCATCATCGGGGTTTGCTGCTCTGTCCCCACAAACGGTAAGTTCCTAGCACAAAGCCTGGCATAAGGTAAGTGCTCAGCGTTTGTTGAAGGAAAGAAAGAATATTATCAGCTAGGCCAGGGTAAGTGGAAGACAGAAGTTCGACACTGCCTCCGGGTTAAGTACAGCCCCAAAGTGAGACAAGGAATGTAATAATTTGATTTTACTCTTCTGAGGTTCTCCAAAGCCAAGGTGGTTGGTTGGTTTTTAGTAAGAGCCATTTCCTCCTTGGATTTCAGCCTAGCAGACAAACATGTCCTGCTCCAATACACCTGCTGCCCAGCTCTCAGTGGAAGGAAACCCCTCAGCGGGGAGAGCCTCCTGCCTCTCTGCAGAGCCCCTACTCCAGGGCTTGGACAGAAACTCCAAGACAGCACCACAGGTAGCAATAAGGTATGTTCTGCTTTTAAAGCATAAAAAGGAAAGTGACTCTTCTCACTGAAAGTCCTGGAGACATGAGTCCCAGGGCCTGATCAGTCCATCCTGCCTACAGGGAGGCCCTGGAAAGTTGTGACAGTCAAGGGCACTGGGATTTCCTCTCTGCAGCTCCCCTGAGGTCACCCGGCCAGGCCCAGACTCTAGCAGGGGGGCTTGCATCACAGTGGCTGTCCCAGCAGGGCCAACTATTTTCTTTCTGGGAACCCATTCTAGACAAGTTCAAGACCATAACAATAACAATGACCCTATTTCCCCTTCCACATTCTCTTGTTTTTCCATGAACTCACTGTCTGATCACCAAAGCCTTCATTGATGGCCTGGGGAGCTCTCTGACCTGGGCACAGGGGAGATGCAAGAGCCCAGTTCTGCTGCTGAAGAAACCAAAACAGGTGCTCAGGGGGAGCACAGAGGATCATGAGTGAGCGCAAGACTGCTGTGGTTCTGTGGAAAGCCGCACTGGCTCCCACAGCCCACTCAGCGCGGAGAGGCTGAGTCAGAGGCTTTGAGGCCAGCAATTCCCACAGGCAGCGGGGCTCTCCCTCCAGCCCTGGGAAGGACAGTCCCTGGGGGCTGTGGCTGCCTGTCTGACTCTAGAATAACACTTTGCTGCCACGTCCTGGAAATGTGATCCCATCCCTGCTGGCAAGCTAGCTGGAGTGGGGGACCTTGAATTTTCCATGACACCTGCTCATGAGTCAGCCTGACGTGATGCCAACCTGTTGCCCAAAGAAGAAGTTGGCGGTGTGGCCAGAGAACGCTGAGAGAACTACAGGGGATGGTAAGGATTTAAAAAAGAGACAAAGAAGTGACCTAGATTCTTTTTGGAGTGAGGTGAAATTGGAAAGGCAGAACAATAAAGTAGACGCACACACATGCACAGATATCAGAGCTGTGCCTTCCTTCCAGAAAACTCCTCCAAGCACTTACTCAATACAGCCCATTTTCTCTTCCTTTAGAAGTAGGTAGAGTCTATGTTTTAGTTGGCCAGACAAGACCTGGGTTATTATTAGGACAATAATTGACATTTACTGAGCGCTCACTTGTGTCAGGCTTTGTTCAAGAACACCAGACTGACGACCTCCTCTAGTCTCCAAAGCCCCATTTTACAGCCAAGGAAACTGAGGCTAAGTCATGTGATGAAGTCACATTATGGAGCCTCACTTTTAACTGCCAGAGTGACCAGGGTCCCAAAATACATAACTAAGTGCCAAGCTGGGGGTCTCTAAGCTAGAGGGCAATGGGGCTCCAGGTGCCAGTGACAAAGTACCTCGCAGAAGCTTCTCCAGTTCCTGCAAGGGACTTGTGGTGTCCCGCGTCAGGGCCGCCAGGTAAAGCCTGGTTAAGGTCTCAGACTGAAAAAGCTGGGGCTGATGGAGTTCCCACTTGAAGCCCAGGCATTCAAGAATCACGTCTGAGGAGAGAAAATGACAACACTTCAATAGATCCCAAACCAAAGTCGCATTAACTTCCTCCCTCTTACTTCTTTGCTCCCTCACAGATATTAAGCAGACCACGTGGGCAAGCAGCTTCCAGGCCTTTCAGGAACAAATCGATAAAGTGTGGGCCTCAGGGGTGTACCTGTGTTGAGGGGGACACTGCAGTCTTACAAGGTCACAGAGAAACATCGAAGCTGTAGGACTTCACAGGCACACAAGCTGCCCTCCAGCATGGGGATTGGAAAAGGCCTCATGGAGTGGGGAGGCGGCTGGGACCCTCCTGGGGGCCTCATCCTGCCTTCCCCTGTTACAGAGTTTCTCGGCCTGGGCATTATTGACATTTTGGGCCAGGTAACTGTCTGTGGCGAGGGATGTCCTGTGCACTGACACTCTGCAGCATTTCTGTCGAGTTGTGACACCAAAAAATGTCTTCAGACATTGCCACTTGTCCTCTGTGGAGCAAAATCACTCCCTAGTCCTCAGTTGAGAACTACTGGGCTGTCGGTGCCTAAATACCACCTGTGTGAAAGGCCACAGCCAAGCGTAACACAGTGAAGCCCGTCAGAGAACAGCATCCTCGCAAGCCTTGCCTTCTGCAAAGGAATGAGGACCACCAGAGAGCACGCATTTCATCAGAAAGTCTGAAATAAGATGACAGTATTTGCTTTTTGCAAATTGTAGCAGACTTTAGAGTCTGGCCTGTGGATGGCAGAGGCGGGCAGATAGAAAACACAAGGGTAACAGGCTGGGTGAGGCACAGGAGGTTGTGGGAAAGAAGGTTCGGCTCCTGTGACGGTACAGAGTACAGAGTGGAGGCGATGGTGGTGCAGGGAGCAATCTCCCCAAACCCTAAGTTTCAGTGTCAGACAGGATAGGAAGGCCTACTAGTCCTAGCTACTTACTTCTTGGCTTTGCCATTAGTTTGACAGTGTGACTTTGGGTACTATTTCTTCTTCCTGTTAGTATTATTATTATTATTATTCATCAACTTTATGGTATTGTTTGGGGCTGAGGTTCAGGACCGGGGTTTGCATCTCAAGTCTTGGATAGCCTTGGGTGGTCTGGTGATGCTGGGTTAGAAAAAAATCTCACCCATTAGGGTGATTACAGGCAGGAGCAGAATTGTGGATAAAGTATGGGCATCAGTTTCCTCTTTCAGGATGGCCAGTGCCTTGTAGACATCAGTAATCAATCCCAGATGCCTCAAACTACTTCCATTCAATCAGAGTTGACAGATGAGCAAAAATATCTATTAGCCTCTCCTTGGAAAGGAGGCTGGTTCTGATCTTGGGCAGCCACCCCATGGGGTGCAGTTTAAAAAAAAAAAATGCTGCTTTAAGGAGCTGAACTGTTCAGCATCTTCATGAGGCTCAATGAACCTTTTTGTAACTGGAAGGACCAATTCTGATTCTTGATCCTACTTCAGAAAATGCTTCTTGGACAAGTAAAGATGTGGACTCCAAGTCATGACTGGTTAGAGCCCAAATGGACAGAGAATAGCTGTCCTGTGCTTGACAGTGCTCTGATTATTAGTCTTCTGGTCCAAAGGCTATTTACTGACATCAACATATTTGTCTTGACTGTGGCCATTAGCATATGAAAGTCTGTTTGACAAGCTTGGTTTCCTTCATTATACATTGGACAAATATTTATAGGACACCTATTATATGTTAGGCACTGTGCAGTGGATAAGATTTACAACTTTGTAGACTAATGACCTGGCCTATGAGCTGGTTTTTTCCCACAAGGGCCATAAGACACCCTGAGGTCAGCAACATTCTGACTTAATCCATGGGTGCCAAAACTCACCTGCCTCCCCGGTTTGGATGGGCTTGTTCTTGAAATTCTCAGAGAAAAATTTCTGAATTTGTGAAATGAATAACCTCAAAAAAATAGAAAAAAAAATTCCAGGAGTTAATACTGACATTTTCCCCGACTACAGCACACATTATTCTAATGCAAGCCTCCCCAAAGCATCTATTGACTAGTCTAATCATATCTCGCCATTTGTCTGCTGATCTGAAAACTGTGGGCTGTCTGCTGGCTCAACATACTGGTTCCTGTTTTGGTTTCTGGGTATTTGGACCTCACTGAGGAGACATTTGAGGCTGCACCTGGCTGCTTTAATGATACCTGCTTTGGCAAATGTCTAAAACAATATCTGGTATCTATAGTAGGTGCTCAATAAATACTCTGCTGGAGAAAAGAATAGAGGGTTCTGCTCATTTTAGGGACATTAACTCACCGAACGGTTCTATTCAGAGGTCATTTGGGCCCTGTTCTTGGCATGTCCAAAAGCTAAACTCAGAATCTACCCAAATCCTATCCTGTTCCTCACCAAGGTTCCTATTTCTGGAAATGGCACTGCCAACCTGTGGCTGCCCATGCAAATATACGGAGTGCTGGCATATCTCACCGCTTGCCTAGATCTGATGAGATAGCTTTTGAATTCATCCAGCTCTCTTTGCTATTATCGCCATGACCTTTGTCCACACCACCATCACCTTCCTCCAGTTGCTGCCAAAGCCTCCTGGCCTCCAACTCAGGACACACACCCAGCAAATCTGGTCTTGCCCCTCTCCTGCTGCGAATCCCCTCGCAAGCTTTTGGCAGAAACCCAAACTTCCTCAGCATGGCCAACCCGCTTCTGTCTGTAGCTTTGTCCATCAACCCTCCTGCTCTGACCCTTTTGAACAGCCCGGACCCGGTTCCTGCTTCTTTTCTTTGCATGCACCATTCTCTCTCCCAGAAGCTTGCCTTGCCCCCTCCCTTGCTGAGTGCCCACTCATTCTTCAGGATAACTTGGCCTGGGATTACCCCATTAACACTCCCTAGCAGAGTCCCGTGGCTGCCTGAAGGACGGGGAGGTTGTGTTTTACTGCTGTGACCTCACACAAGCCGTCACCCACACACTAAGTTCTGGTCAAATAAACCAATGACGACAAGAGATAAGAGGTTTTCCCATAAACACCATGTCCTCATCATGCCGAGTAAGGAAAGGAAACAACATTTGAGTCACATGGTCACAGTGTGAAGACGGTAATTCCCAAGAAAGCCAAGCGAGCCAGCCAAGAGACACTCGCCAACCACAGCTGGTCTGTGTAATGTGGCATCACTTTTGCCAGGCTGTTTTCCAGCGCTCCCAGGAGACCTCACCAGCCAGGGCACATGGAGGAAGCCTCGGGTGGGAGCTGCATCCTGACTAATACGGACGACGTGGTGCCCTTTCCAAGAGGAGGGGGTGGCACCAAGTTACTCAGCCAGGAAGGCCATGTGAGCGTGGCTTGTTTATCCAACAGGAGGAGTGGACCTGGCCCAAGCCACCCCCTCACGCCCTCTCTCAATCCCCCTCGTGGCTTGGGTGACATGTCTGGGAAGGGTCAAGGGTTCAGAATGTGATTTCAAAATGGAGCAACAGGCTTTGGAAAACATGATGCAAGGCCCATGAGCCCCACTCTCCCCACAAATATCACCGTCGCTGGCTGAGCCAGGAGATGCTGGACAACTGAATTGCCCACACTGCGTTCTCCTGGGGGTGATGGCTGTGTCAAGATTTGCCATTTATCACTTGGGCTTGGCAGGCCCTAAGGGCCAGGGTTCAACTCAGGCCCACTAGACAAGCTAACGGAGTAATTGACACTGGCCAGTTGTCCTTTTTGCCGTTTGGGACTAACTGCTCTGAGAAGAGGGTGCAGGTGGTGACTCTGGAAATGTGCTGGTGGGCCAGAGCCCACTCCCCAGATCGTGAACTGTGACAGAGAAAGGAAGAAGGGTAGGGAAATTCCATAAGTTTCTCGTGGGTGTGAGGACTTCCTGCAGGAAACCACCCAAGGGCCTTGGGCTTGACACTTTGTGCAAAACTCCAGCTTGATTAACCAGACAGGGTCGCAGGGACCTGGGCGGGACCCAGCCCTTCCGTTTCCGGCCACGTGACCTGGGCCCAGTGTTCTGTAAAGTGGAGTTGGCAATGCCGGCTCTGCAGTTGTTGGGAGGAAGGTGAGTGTCAGGGACGCCCAACAGGCTTGCATTCCATTAGCATTTGCTCTTTGCCTCTGTGAACACTGTCAGAATCAAATGGAGTTATGATACGCTAAAATGTGTCTAAACCCCTGACCAAGAGAGCCAGGAAAGGCCCCATAAAGGGAAGGTAACAAGATCGACCATAAATGACTGCAAAAACCACAACCTTGCACAAAGGCCATAGCAACTGTACACAAAATAAATACTTCTGGGAGCGCATCTGCCCAGCAACAGCCTGTCCAGCCTCAGATGGGTGCCACCCTTATTATTGATCCTTGTAGCCAAAGATAATTATCTCAAAGCAGTCACATAGTCCTCCTCACTTGTCCTTTAAGAGCCTCCCTCACCCTTCACTTCCCCATCACAATGCCTGCTCCTGAGTAAACACCATTTCCTTTTAGGGCCCCCCCATCTGTTATTCAGGTTGACAACTCTGTAACAAGAATCATCAGCCTCTGGTTCTGCTCTCAGAACCGCTCTCTGGTAAGTCTAGGGGTTCGTTCTTTACATCCTCACCTTTCAGTGTGACCCCCCCCTTGAGAGGAGGTGTTTGTCCCTCGACAAACATCAGGTTGAATGACCAGTCGGGGAACAGGGAGGGCTCTGGACACCTTTTCTTAGTGCCACAGCCCCCAAAGCCTTGCTCATACGTCCCCTGTGCTAAATCTTCGGGTTCAGATGACAGAGTGCAACCAGGCACGCCCGAGAGCCGGGGGACACAGCTTGCCGCGTGTTTACTGAGTGTTTATATGTGCCAGACACGGTTCTGCCTCTTTACGTGAATTATGTCATTCAGTCCTCATTGGCAACCCAGTAAGACAGGGTTTGCTGATAAACTAAGGTGCCAAAAGGTTCAGTTGTTTGAAAGGTCAGAATTTTCCTGTCTTTCACCACCCTCCCCCCACCACACCTGATTCCCCAGTCCCTGAGAAGTAAGATGAGATGACCAGTGGCCTGGAGGTCCACATGACAGGGAAGCTCCCTGGGACATGGAAACCTGGAGTCACTGCCAGAAGTGCTGGCCCGCTTGGCACCCCCAGGCACCTGCCTCTGGGAAGCACAATTTCAAACCTGAGATGCGCAGGAGGCCAGAAGCGAGCTCCCTCCGTTTTCCACAGTGAGTGCCCTTTAGACAGCTAGTGAAATACAGGTGGGTCCAGCTTCTGTCAAGATAGACAGCATCCCTCACCTCCAGGGAGAAGCGGTAATAACAGACTGATAGCAAGAACGTGGCTTGCTGGGTGGGGCAGGGGCAATGAGCTGGAGTGCTGGGGAGGGGACACACTTGTGCAGCGTGGTACAATTCCAGACCCCATCCACCTTGGGGGCTGCCATTTGACAGCTGCCTCATGTCTGAAGGTAATAAGGGAGTATTACCCAAATTAAATCAAACCTTTACACGCTTGCTAAGAAGGTTCTCACAATCACATGAAACAAAATCCCTACTGTGAAGGCAAAGAAACTCTAAATTTGCATTTGTTAAAGAAAATCCCTTCTCCCACACTGTGGTAACTGCATCCATAGCCCTCTTCCCCTCCCTGCGGGCACAATGTTTCTCTCAACAGAGACGGAATGTATTTTCTGTCCCTTGACTTTCGAGTTTGGCCATGTGACTTGCTTCAGCTGATGGGGTATTAGTGGGTGCAATGCGGCAAGTTTGAAAAGCATTTGTACAACTGGGCTTGCCCTCGTGCTATCTGCTGTCACCACGAAAAGCAAGTGCCCAGGCTAGCCCTCTGTCTCAGGAGGAGGGGAGGCTGGCAGAGCGGAGCCCAGCTGTCCCAGCAGAACTGAGCCAGATAGGCCGAGCCCAGATGCATGTTCGAGCAGCCTGCCTACTGGTGTCAGCTGCCTCTGGACTCGCGGTTTCCCAGCAGCACAAAGGAGAAAGGCCGATTTGTAAAGTTTCTCCCAGAAGGGTGATGCCTGAACCAGTTCCTTTGTACCTGTTGCGTTAGCAACAAAGTGCTTTGATTTGAGGAAGGTGCAAGGCAGAGGGAAATAATGGGGGTATAGGTCAGCAGAACATGGGGCCGACACACCCCCAAATGAAATCACCACAATCAGTTCCTAAGACTGCTGCTCAGGCAGTAAAGATAACAGCTATAAATATGTAATATGATTTGAAAACACAGTGAACTATTTAAACAGCAGCTATTTATTAGGCATCTACCGTTTGCCAGAAACAATGTGAGGTGCTTCCAATATATTGTCTGATTTAATCCTCAAGGTGATTCTTTGCAGGAGTGTTATTACCACCACTTCACAGATGGGGAAACGGAGGCTTGAAAAGATTGAGCCACTGGCTAAAGAACTAGTACGTGAAGGAGTGGGGATTCCAACCCCGTCTGACAGACTGAGCTTACTAGCCCTAACGCCTCTGGTTTCTGCCCCACCCCTCAGGCCATCATCTCTCTCTTGGCTTGGCGACTCCTGAAGACCGTCACTCCTGCTGCCCAGTCACCCCGCATCAGTTTTCAGTATCACTTTGCCTCTGTTCCCAGGCTGCTCCCCAGCCTGGCCCTGGCAGTAAGGAACTGGCAATGGAGCCATTGGCCAGTGGGTCTAGGGAGGAAATATTTGGCAAACATTGGGCAAACAGCTGTTCTGTGCCAGAGGCTGCCCCGGGGGTACAGCCCAATGCTCAAGTAGATTCAGCTGTGAGGTCACAGGCAGATGATCAAGCCAGGTCCAAAGCACCGGGGAAAGGAAATGTTCCTTCTGCAATAGGGTCCAGCTCTGTGTCCCCGGGAGAGGCGAGAGAGAGCTCACAGCCCGGGGAAGTGATGGTCTAGCCCACTGCTCAGAATACCAAGAGACAGAGGGAGGATCAACTGATTGGAAGGGTACGGACATGCATGAGGAGTGCAGATACCAAGCCAGGGCTATATTTTGTTGTCAAGAAGTCAGTGGTCCCTGGATGATAAACACACAATCCTTTTAGCATCCAGGTTTCCAATGCCAAGGAAAGTCTAGGAAAAAAACTGTCAGTATCTCTGCACTGTGTCACCACCCACAGACATTCTCAGAGGAAGTAGACACTTCTGACCCTGTCTGTGCCTAAGAGATGGTCTCAGAGTGAGACTTCTTTGGAGCAGTGCTGTGATAGGCCCTTTAGCCGATCAGAGTGGCCCAATCAGACACCTTCCCTCCCAGGAATGAATTTCACCCTTGGGCGAATTTTCACCCACCATGGGTCTTTGGTTTCCCACCTGTCTGGGTTCTTCAGGGCCTCATCAAAGTCTATGCTCAAAGCCTTGCACTTCTGGGAAAGCACCAGCAGGTCTCCGGAGAAAGGCTCTTTGGAGAAAGGCTCTTTGGAGAAACGCCACCGGTTGGTTGAGCCAGCTGTCCGGCGCTCCAACCGAGCTTTGCGCTGCTCAGTAATCAAAGAAAGAGAAAACACATCTTTTCTGAACTTCACATAAATGTCAGATTTTCCAAATCATACAGCAGGAAGGAAATCAAGATACATTTTTAAATACTGGTTAGTTTTCAGATGTGGCCAAAATTTCTCTCACGGGACATCTCAAGGCAAAGATGTCTATATTCCACAGAGCGGGGATCTACACCCACTAAGTAATTTGGAATTTAGCATCTGGGACAAGCAGTGACAAAGTCAAAAGTTCAGGGAGAAAGAGCTTTCTTTCCAGGTAGCTCTGAAGAATCCATGCACAGGGATAGGATTACGCTTTGAGTATTCTTTAAGTGATTCTAACTTTTCAGTCAGAGAGATTAACTCAAGTATGGGGATCTGGGCAGAGACTTCTTTAAGTTCTGGTAAAATATAGAAAAAAAATTTTTATCCATCTTATAGCACACAATTTTGTGCCATTTAGTATGTTTACAATGTTATTCTAGTTCCAGAACATTTTTATTATCCCCCCAAAGAAATCTTAAATACATTAAGTTGTCACCCTGTCCCCTTCTTCCCAGCCCCTGGTAACCACTCATCTGCTTTCTGACTGTGTTTTTGCCTACTCTTGGTTTTCTAGATAAGGGGAATTGCATAACACGTGGCATTTTATGTATAGCTTCTTCCACTTAGCACGCTGTTTCCAAGGTTCACCCTCATCTCAGAACTGAATTTCAAGGCTGAAGAATACTCCATCGTGTGAACATATCACATTTTGTTAGCCATTAATCAGTTGATAGACTTGGGTTGTTTCTATCTTTTAGCTGCTATGAATAGTAATGCTCTGAATATTTGTATATGAGTCTGTGTTTGGACACCTGCCTTCCAATTCTTTTGGTTATTACCCAGGAGTGGAACTGCTGGGTCATTGGACAATGACTTAGAAATTTTCTTGAAGCCAGCTGAGTGCAATGGCTCACGCCTGTAATCCTATCACTCTGGGATGCCAAGGTGGGTGGATTGCTTGCATTCAGGAGTTTGAGACCAGCTTGACCAGGAGCGAGACCCTGTCTCTACTAAGAATAGAAAAACTAGCTGGATGTAGTGGCGGGAGCCTGTAGTCCCAGCTATTTGGGAGAGTAAGGCATGAGGCTCATTTGAGACCAAGAGTTTGAGGTTGCTGTGAGCTATGACACCACAGGGTGACAAGGTGAGACTCTGTCTCAAAAAAGAAAGAGGAAAGGAAAGGAAAGGAAAGGAAAAAGAAAGAAATTTTCTTGAAGCCCAAGGAAAATTCTTAGCAATTTCCTTAAGGGAGGAAGACAACACAGATGTAAACCTCAGACTGATGATTCAAAGAAGAAAGCATCATGAGGGGACCCCAGGAAGGGGTGTCACTGATCCTAAGCCACCCCGGCACTCACAGAGTGGTGGAGAGACCAGTGGCCATAGAATAGAGGACCTGAGTTCAAATCTTGTTATTGTCACTTACTACTTAACCACCCTGGGCAAGTCATTCAACCTTTGGAGGCTTTCAGTCCTCCGATGTAAAGTGGGGATGAAAACAAGATGGTGATGAAGATGAGGGTGATGGGGGTGGTGGTGATGACATCATCTTGCTTCTAACATTGTTAAAGGTATAAAATAAAGTCTGGAGAATATGCCTTACTGTGGTACCTAGAATGTGGTGGGGCGGGTAGAAACTGTGGCTTCTGGATCCAGATGGAGCCCTGCGGTGCGTGAGAGGCGTGTGGTCAGCTCACGCAGAGGGACTGCTCTCTGCTCTCTGGATGGTGCTGCCTGGACATGCTCAGTCCAGCAGAATCAGCCATACACGCTGGAGGTCAGCAGTGCAGGCCCAGCCCCTGGTGGAAACTTGGCAAAATGTCCCTACCCCAGAGCTTCTCCCTCCATTGCCCGCCTTCTTGTCCAGTTGCTCTACTCACCGGATTTAGCATTTTCATGAATGGTAGTGGAGATGACACAAAGGGAAAAAGATAAGCACCTGGAAGACAAAAAGAGTTAAAGTTTTCAATAAATTTCCCCACGGTCTCTTCAAGGCATCGTGGAGGGGACTGGCCTAAACAATCTGTAGAGTTATCATCACTGTAAGAGATTATCACTGTACTTGTTTTTGTCAATCTGGTGAGTGACAGATGGTTTCAGATTGTTATTTTAATTTGAACTTTCCTGGCCACCAGTAACGTCCAGTAGTCTTTTATACATTTATTGGCCTCTTAATTTTCCTTGTCTGCAAATTGCCTAATCCCAGGCTTTTTCCATCTTCGCACTGGGTTGCTATAGTTTCCTTAGCATTTCTTAGGAGCACTCACCATATAAGGAATGCGGCCTTTTGTCTGCCATATGCACTGCAAAGCTTTCCCCAGTGTATCACTTGTCTTTTAACTTTGTTTATATTAAGTAAATTATTTAATTAGGTATGAAAAATATATCAAATATATGTATGTGTGAGGATGGATGTGTTTCCTTTTTTTTTTTTTTTTGAGACAGAGTCACTTTGTTACCCCAGTAGGGTGCCATGGCTACACAGCTCACAGCAACCTCAGACTCCTGGGCTCAAGTGATTCTCTTGCCTCAGTTTCCTACGTAGCTGGGACTATAGGTGCCCACCACAATGCCCAGCTACTTTTTCTGTTTACTAGAAACAGGGTCTCACTCTTGCTCAGCCCCTGCTCAGGCTGGTCTTGAACTCCTGAACTTAAGGGATCTTTCCACCTTGGCCTTCCAGAGTGCTAGGATTACAGGCATGAGCACCCAGCCATCTTTGACAATTTCTAATTTAAAAACTTGCATCAAATCAGTCTATTTTATGGCTGAGTTTCCACCTTGCACGAGTAGGCTTCTCCTAGCCCTAGGTAATACATGTGTGTTTCTCTGATGCCTTTTCCACTTAAGAGTCAGGTTCTCTAACTGCTCAGCTTACAGCCGTCACCTGCTTCCCTCGGCCCTTGATAAAAACCCCTGAGTCTTCAATGTGGCCTAAGGGATCTGAGAAGAGCCAAGAGGGTTACACTCTGAAGCAGACCTGGTCAGCACAGACTGGACTCTCCCCAAGCCTACAGGACATCATCTCTTCAGCTGGTGGGGGTGGAGCTGGGGTTTGCCCTGAGCTGCCCAAGCCCCTGACCTTTAACTCAGTACCCACGAGCCTTTTCAACCTGAAATCCAGGAATATCTCAATGGCCTGGAAATGTATTTGTTCTTTTTTCTTCCCACCAGGAAATCTGCTCCTTGGTGGGTTTTGAGAGTCGAATCCTAAGTCCCTCCAAGTGGGCGGGACTTACCTGTGTGGCTTCCTGGCTCCCAGACGCCTCCTGCTTCCTAGCCTGGCATCCCCAAAGCTCCTCCCTGCCAAGTAGACCAGATGGTGCCGAGTCTGGGCAGCACCTGTCACTAGGATGCCTTCTTGGTCTCTGAAGTGGGTGAAAAGTACCAGTCACACTTACAGTTCTGAAGCCCTTTCGCTAGCCACGGTGTGTTTACAGGGGAAGCTGGTTGAAAGAAGGAACTCTCATTGCACTGGTCTCTGAATTACGGGAGAGCTGGTGGCTGATTCCCTTGTGAGCCTGAAGTCTGAAAGCTCTTATGTCATCTGGGGCTCACCCTTTCCTTCTAATGGGCCAAGGTGCTCTGGCAGGGGAACTTGCCTTTGGTTTCCACGGCGGCTTTGTGGGCACCATGGCAGCAGCAGGGAAGCTTCCGAGCACTTCCTGTTCCAGGGGCTGGTTTCAGGATGGCTGGGGGCTGTGTCCGAGGCTCTGGCCACAGAGACCCTGAACTAGGTGCTGGTGGGGTGGAGGTGTGTCAGTCACACTCCTGGGAACCCTGGTCCATCAAAGGCCTGGTCACACACAACCCCACCTCACCCAGGGCTCACAGGAAGCCCCAGTTACAGTCATGGGAACTGGGGGGCAGCCCGGCCTCTAAGACGGAGTCACATAGATCAGAAAGCAGGAGAGTAGCTACCCTGTCCGCCTGCAGCTGTGTTCTAGAAGTCATAAAACCCCGCAGATGGGAGGCATTTCTGAATTCACCTCCTCACCCTTGCGACACCTGTATTCAGCTTTGCAGAGTAATGAATCACCAATCTCTGCATCTCCAGGGCACAGCAACCAAATATGGCCCTTAGAAAGTGCTCAACAGACATTGCTAGACTGAGGTAGTTGGACGCACTGGTCCATAACCACTGGTCTGCCTGTGCATGAGGGTGAGCACCGCATGTGTCTGTGAACATGAGTTATGCGTGCGTACGTGTGTGTGCGGCTGCTTCTGTGTGGTCACTGGCCTAGAGTCTGTACACAAAAAGACCAATGTCCTTGTTGGCTATAGTATCTGCGTGTGTGTCTTAAGAGCATCTTTGGCCTTTCAAGTAGCTTCTAGAAGTGACTTTTGTGTAGAACAATGTCTCTAGGTTGTACATGGGATTGGGGGTTTGGAAGTAAAATGAGATTGGTTTCATGGTAGCTCAAAATGACCCTAAGAAGCTGACACCTGGCTGGAAAAGCAGCTGATGCTAGGTTTGGGGTGCTTAGTAGAAACGTCAGCAGCTGATGCTGCCATCGGGATTTGAGGTAGAGTCCAAAGGACCCTGCTATTGCTTACATGTCAGCCTAGCTCTTGCAGGAGAGGGAGCAAGGGATGTGCATGGCATGACAACCAGTGGGAAAAGAACATGGGTGACAAGGGGCCAGAGACACAGATGTTGTTCCAGGAAAGGGCAATTAGGAGCCCTCGTTCAGGGCTTGCCTTTCCTCCCCAGATTCTCGGGTGAGCACAAGGCAGGAAGGGGGTCTCCAATAGCTGCTGAGGGGCCACAGGGGCCAGAGGCAGAGCCGTGCTCCTGAGTCAGCCCTGGGCCCTTTCTCACACTTGAAAAACAAAGGATTGCTGTTGGCTATTTTTTCTGTGGCTCAACAGAGTAGAATGCCGGCCCCATATGCTGGAGGTGGCGGGTTCAAACCCAGCCCTGGCCAAAAACTGAAAAAACATACAAAAAAAAAACAAACCAAAAAAACACATTTATAGGCACAAATTCACGGGCAAAAATTTGGCAATAAAAATCATTAGAATTCTACAGCCGCAGTTAACCATCATTAACAGTATGTCAATATTTTGTAGGTATATATATGTATGTATATGTATAGTTTAAGCTGAGATCCTAGTCTTTAACCTGAATTATTCACTTACTTTGTCACAGATCTTTTCTCTGCATTCTTGTGCATGATGGTTCCTGTGACACTGTGGTGCTTGGTGTGGAGGCAGATTGGGATTATTGTAACCAGCCTCTCCTGCGGGACATGGGGCAGCTCAGGGTGCAGCCACCTACCAGACCATGCTTCTCTGGGGAATGGCAGGGGCTCATATGGACACTCCCACATGGGCGTGTACAGACCTGCCTCACACCTTTGCTCTTTCCCAAGCATCATGTCGCCCTCCACTGCTCCTCTGTGAGTCTGGCCCACAGCTTCCTCCTGGTTCAGTGCCAGGAACATGGTGCGTGCAGGAATGGAGTGTGGAGTTCTCAGCAGAAGTCTATGCACAAATTGACAGTTTTGCTTTCTTTACACTGCTTCGTCTCCTCCCCAAACTTTTCCCAGCTAACAATTCTTGGAATACAAAGCCCTGTGTGAAATTTCAATTACAGAGTCTGAAAGACATTTTCCTGGACCATCCTGAAATCCACCTGCTACATCCTGGGCTAACCTGGGGACGCCCTGCAGGTACCTTTCCTGGAGCACAGCTTGGGCTCCCTCTAGTGGCCACTCTAGGGAAGACTCACTCTCTAGGCAGCGCCACACACCCTGCGTCCCTTTAAACAGAACGCTGGCCTTTCTGGACTCACAATGTCTGCGGGGTCTAGCTTAGGCACCCAGGGTACTCAGCTCACCTTTACAGCCCTTTACATGTCTATCCCCCATGAAGCTCTTGGCAGCTGAGCTATTAGCCAAAGTCAAAGACAGCAACTACAAGTAAATGGAAATGGCCTTTAGCATCTTTCCCTGAAAGATGTTTTAAAACTGCTGGGCCCAGCCCATACAGCAGCTCAACAAGCCCAAAGTCCCAAGGGCAGAGGTCCTCAGTGACTCCGATACCAGACCTCACCCAGCACTGCCTTGTACCAAAATCTCCTGTGTCACCAGTTACAGGGGATTATGGTGACTTGTCTTTTTCTTGAATACTTCAGGGACAAAGAACTCACTACCTTACCAGAGAGGCTATTTCAGCCCACTCACCCACTCATTCTTATGGAAAGGTGGTGAGGTATGTTGGGGGTTGGGGGGCCCGGTTCCCTGAACCCAGTTGACCTGGTTCAATTACTCGGCTAAGCTGGAAAGTTCAGCTGAGGCACAGTGGTAATTGAAAGCAAAAATGAATGAAAACAGAAAACAAAACTGGATCAGCGTGAAAAGAGAGCATAAAAGTAACCTGTACAAATTTCAGCTGCACAGAGAATTTGTATCTAAGAACAAAGACATTTGTAAGTGAGTCCTAAAGATGCAAAGATAGCAGTATAAATAACTCTTCCTCTTCATTTGAAATTGGTTGCAAGTCTTTTATTGGCCTCTCTGTACCTTCCAGCAGCATTGCCCTTTTCTATTGGTCATTGATTGTCTCTTTCTATTGGTCATTGGTTACCTAGGTTACTTTATACCCACATTCTTATGGGCTCTCCAGACTTCCTGGTTCAGTTGGCCAGGCTTTCTTCCTCCCATCCTCCTTGAATCCCTTTTCTCAGTGTCCCTTCAGAGGGTACACTAAAAAAAACACCTGATTCTCAGCCTGGTTCTGGACTGACTAGCTGTGTGACCTTGGACACATCCTTGAGTAGACCTAGAGCCCTAAGGGTGCACCCAGTTAAGGTCCAGGCTGCTGCTAAGTGTTCTGCCTCCAGACCAGCCTTTGACTGAGGCCATTCGTGAGCCAGAAGACAGGCAGAAGTGTCTGTAAAGAAGCCAAGAGTGGGTGCTGCCCTTTGGAGGAGCTCAGAAAGTTTTACCCCAAAATGTGACTCCTTGATATAAAGGATATTTTGAGTTAAAGGTCTTAGAGATTAACAGACCCTTGGAAGGAGCTTTCCCTCTATCTGTATAACCAGCTGGACTCATCGAAAGAACCATGGACTTCCCTTCCCCTCTTTATTATCTCAATATGTTACAGGAAAGAAGATCAAGAATGCAACTAGGCCTGGCCCAAATCATTTTAAACCTGTCTCTCAGGTTAATTTATAAGTCAATTTCTTTTCCCCCATCCATTCATTCTCCAAATATCTATTCATCCTCCCTAGCAACCAGTTATTGCCCATAAACAGAATTATTTATATTCCTCATCTCCTCTCCCCTCTAAAATACAAAAATATCTGGGTCTCACTGGGATATTGGGTAATCCCCTTGTGATTCTCCCATGTACATGGTAACTAAAACTTTTTCTTTTATTAATATCCCATAAATGTGAGTTGATCTTTCAACAAATTTCTAGGGGAAAGTTTCTATACCCTGAACCGAATCCTATGTAGCCAGGGGGCTGAGGGGGGGGTGGTGGTGTCAGTGATAAAAAGGAATGGAATGCTATTCCATTTCTTTTAATAAGGGAATTCTGTCACATGCTGAACATGTGAATATGGCTGAACCTTGAGGGCATTACCTTTTTTTTTTTTTTTTTTTTGTAGAGACAGAGTCTCACTGTACTGCCCTCGGGTAGAGTGCCGTGGCCTCACACGGCTCACAGCAACCTCTAACTCCTGGGCTTCCGCGATTCTCTTGCCTCAGCCTCCCTAGTAGGAGGGCATTATCTTAAGTGAAATTAACATATTGTCCTAAAGAGACAATTACTGTTTGATTCTATTTATATGAAGTATATGAATACTGAAATTCATAGAAGCAGAAAATAGAATGGTGATTGCCAGGGACTTGGGGGAGGTGGGAAAGAGGGATTGTTCACTGGATACAGAATTATATCGTTGTAATATGAAAAAGTTTTAGAGGGCAGGAGGTGGTGGCTCATGACTGTAATCCCAGCACTCTGGGAGGCAGAGGTGGGTGGATTGCTTGAGCTCGAGTTCAAGACCAAGCCGGGCGTTGTGGCAGGCGCCTGTAGTCCCAGCTACTCGGGAGGCTGAGGCAGGAGAATCACCTAAACCCAGGAGTTGGAGGTTGCTGTGAGCTGTGTGATGCCACGGCACTCTACCGAGGGCAATAAAGTGAAACTCTGTCTCTACAAAAAAAATAAATAAATAAAATAAAAAAAAAAAAAGAGTTCAAGACCAGCCTGAGCCAGAGTGAAACCCCGTCTCTTAAAACAGCCGAGCGCTTTGGTGGGCACCTGTAGTCCCAGCTATTTAAGAGGCGGAGGCAAGCGAATTGCTTGAGCCCAAGAGTTGAAGGTTGCTGTGAACTATGACACAATGGCACTCTACCGAAGGCATCAAACTGAGACTCTGTCTCAAAAAAAAAGAAAGAAAGAAAAAGTTTTAAAGATCTCTTATACAACAATTCGTGTATAGTTAACATAGTAAACTTAAAAATGATCAAAATGGTAAATTGTTATGTTTTCACCACAACAATAAAAAAGTATGACAATATTACAAAAACAGAAATTGTTAACTAAACGTTGTACTTCACGTTTCAAAAAAGAAACTAAGGATTAAGTGAAAGGAGCAGTTTGCAGCGAGCCAGCCAGGCAGTTCTCTCCTGGCGCCTCCATGGCCTACTCCATACAGAGCACTGATGGCTTCTTCCTCCAGGAGCCAACAGGCTGGGGCAGGAAGGTGTCTGCAGGGGAATACTCCTTGCATGGCCTTGGGCCCCTCAGACCTCATAGTCAAGGGACCGAGCCCCAAACTTGAATGGAAATGAAATCCCCAGGAGGCCCTGACAATCATCCTCCCATGGCATCCATTCTGTCCTCACAAGACCTTAGTGTCTCACGGAAGACAACATAGTTAACACGAGAGCCTCGTAGAACTGCTGAGCCAGAAAAAAGAAGTTTAGAAGCTCAAGATTTCAGCTGACTTGGCAAATGAGTTCCCAAGAATGCTGAGAATCCTAAAGCTGCCAGGAGAGGGGGGAGCCTCCGATGGAGTAAGGCGTCTGCCTCTCCTGCTCATCTAGCCAAGCCAAATGACATCACAGTCCTCAGCAGCCGGCTGAGATGGACAGGTGCAAGTGTCCTTGGCACGAGATTAGTAAATGTGGGAGAAAAAAAGCAGTTCATCTCAACCCATATGGGTCCTGGAGGCCCGGCACTCCTCACAGCAGCCCTATGGGTAAGCAGGGAGGCTCAGCCTCGGGCCCAGAGGGGGCAGTGAACTATCATGATCACATAGCTATAGGGTAGTAGAGCTGAGGTCCCACAGTCCAGCCCCTGGTGGGGAGCTGCCTGTGGGCACTGGGGGTATGCCTTCCTCTCTGCCAGGTCATCCACGGGGAAAAAGAAGAAAAGGGCACAGTCATGTCCAGCCCAGCCCTCTCTTGTGTGGACGTCCTGGCCTCATATCCCTGCTCTCCTTAACACGCTCCTTAAAGGTCCCAGGTGGATGGAAACACATTGCTCAGCACCCCCAAAGCATGCTAACAAATGATGGATGCTATTTCCTGGAGTATCCCAGGGACAGAGCCCAAAAGGTAGCCAGGCATGGAGGAGAGTCTGAGGCCAAGGCTTGGCTGGCGCTGCCCACACTGGGCTGGGCTGCCAGGTGGGAAGAATAGCGCAGGGCCCGACTGCACACCCCAAAGATACAGACTGCTGAGAGGGGAGGGGAGGGGCTGCATGTGGCACAGCCTGAGCCAGAGGGTATCTGACAATGGGCTTCCCAGACTGTAAAAGTGTGCACACCCTTTGAGAAAGAAGGAGCAGCCTCTGATGTCTGGGAGTTGACCTAGCACCAGAGCTGGGCCCCGGCCATGAACACCTTCACAGAACATCAGCACCAGACAGGCCTCTCAGACTGTAATGAGTCAAGAAAAGAGCACGCTGGCTGTGCACACAGAACATGAACATTACCCAAACCACAGCAAGGACCAGACCACGCTCCCTGCCCACGGCTAATCAGCACACACACCTGTTGCTTCAGAGTACAGCTTTACCTTATCCTAGTCCTCACTCCTCCCATGTAAGATTTATTGAGATACCCAGTCTTAGACTCTCCTGTGTCCTGAGGGGATCCAGTACAGAGCAGAGCCCTCCCCATAATCACCTGAGTCTAAATCTGCATCCTCCTGCCTTCCTGGCAGCGCCCCCTGGTGTGTGCCCTGCCTCACTGCACCTAGCAATAACCTATCAAAGTGGGCTGGGCGGTCTTGTCTAGAGTGCAGTGACACCTCATATCCGTGCTCATAAGCCAGATGATCCACTCTTAGGAATTCAGCCTAAGGAAATACGTTATAGCCACATTACTCTCGTCTCGTGCACATGACAGCAAAACACTTGATGTCCATACAAACGCCCTCCATGGGGGCTGGTTAAATGCATTTTGGTCCGACAGAACGCTATGCAGCCATTCAAAACGATGACAAAAGAGCTGTATTTATCGATATAAAAGTTTGCCATCACAGGATGGTCACATCATAGCATTAGGTGAAAAAAATTTATAAAGCTTTACACAGGATACCTGTAGATGGCTGCAGGGTGTGGTTCACATTAACTCCAAATAGTTCTGCTTTCATCAATACAAACAAATTCATGGAGGGAGGAAAAAAGCTCAGAAATGTATATAAAAAACATCAATAGTTTCTCAGTTTGGGGATTATAAGTGGTTCCCCCTCCCCCGCTTTTCTGATTTTTTTTAGCAATGGAAATATCTTACTTAAGACAAATCAAAGCTTCCAAGAGACAGGATCCGGGCTGCTCTGAGAATGCCGCAGAGGTCAACAGAGGTCAGAATCCAGAGGGAGGGCAGAGGGTCTGCCAGAGCAGGAGAGCACCTGGGTGACTGAGTCGGGGCTAGGCCCTGGAGAGTGGTGTGAGCAGGAGGCTGGCCGTGGCAGGGAGGCAGTCCCCCGCCCTGACATAGCTGACTGTCAGTGAAGGTCTCCGTGGCACCAGAGGCCAGATGGAGCCTAGCAGATATAAAACAATCTCACAGCCCCAAATATGCTGTGCATCCCCAGAGTGTGCTGCCAGGGGACAGCAGGTGTCTGCTCCTCTGTCCTTGGTGCTGCCTGGCACAGCCGAGCTTCAAGTGACCCGTAAATCACAGAAGAGCCCCCACCCCACAGCTGAGGCTCCCTGGGGTCTGTCCTGTTAGGGTGGGTTGGCCCTGCACAGGAGAGCAGCCATTGCCAGTGCCTGGGCAGGGAGAGGGATGGCCGAGCTCAGGGCCATCAGGGCCTCCATCTCCTTTAAAGCAGACAACCCACACCACACACCCCACTGACAGTGTTCTCCCAAAAGATACATCCACATCCAATCCCTTCTACCTGAGAATGTGACCTTCTTTGGAAATAGGGTCTTTGCAGTGTAGAGAATCTTGAGTGAGATTTGGGACGGGTTGATCCAATGACTGGTGATCTTAATGTGGACACAGAGGTGGAAATGTGACTGAGGAGGCCACAAGCCAAGGCAGGCCTAGGAGAGCCAGTGACCATAGGAAGTGGGGAGGGGCACAGAACAGTGTCTGCCCTGCAGTCTCCAGACGGAACCAGTCCCACTGACACTTCGGTTCTGGACTCTGGCCTCCAGAACTGTGCAAGAACCAATGTCTGCTGTCTGCTGTTTGAAGCTGCCAAGTTTGTTATAGCAGCCCTAGGAAATGGGTATAGATCCCCCCCACCCTGCAGCTTGGGGTCCCGGGAGCAACAAACAACTCTTAGGACAGGCCTGCTGCTGGTTTAATCTCCAGAGCGGCTCAGTTATCTGCCTCCCATTAGTAATGGTTCACCTTGTCCTAATCCCTTAGAAGGGAATGGATGATGCATGGTTCATTCTTAGCTTCATACATTAAGGGACTGGAGGAAGAATGAGAGCCCGCTACTTCCTGGACCCAAAAAAGGAAATAGATTTGCCTCTGAAGTTAAAGAGGCCTTGTAAAAACTAAACCTAAGCTAATCCAGTGCACTCGCTTAATTATTTAAGCAGCAAGTCAGTATTTCTCACAGGCTTCATTCTACAAACCCAGCCATGATATCAAAGAAAATGTTATTTAAATCCACGAAGAAATGAGCCCAGGCAGAGGAGAGAAAAAGAACAAATCTAATATTTAACAAAAGCAAGGAAATCAACCCTTCCCAGGAAATAAATCATTGCTACACATATTGCCAAGATCCAAAGAAAAAAATTTATTTACAATAGAGAATTTTATTTCAAACATGCATTTTTTTTTTAAAAACAAATCAGCAAATGCAGATCAAGTTTACACTCCTTAAGGCAAGAGTCCCTATGCACGCTGTACATGTTCATATGAAATCCGAAAGCTGCTCACCCTGGGAACTTGTGTACAAAGGGCAAGGCCACGGTCAGCAATTTGTCTTTTATTAGAGAATCAGACAATCTCCCTGATACAGGAACTCTGAGGTCAACTTGCTATGAATTATACTAGGAAAATGCAAACCAATAGCAAGAAGTTCTGACAGTCTCCTTTGTACTGCATACAATCAAATCAACTTTATTCGGGAAGGAAATACAGTAGTGCATACGAAAAAGTGAAAACAGAGCCTGTCCATGTGATGGGAGGAACAGCAGTGTGCCGACGCTCATATTGCACGCAACGGTCAAGTCCAAGTATTTGGTTCAGAGTTAGCTTTTCCCCATTTTGGCAATCAGTTCATCGCAAATCTTAGTGAGCTCTTCTATCTCTTTGTTCTGAAAAGGAAGATGAGACAGAAGTTGCTGATGTTGAAGTCTGGCCAATCAGAATGGTCACTGGGCTTTTGGGAGGGATGGGGTCCAACAGGCCATGTGGTGCCCCCTAAGTTATTTAAAGGAGTGAGAGAAATGACCTGGAGCCAAACAACCCAAGGATACATCCCAGCTCAGCTGTGTGACATTGGGCAAGTTATACAACCTTTCTGGGGCTTGGTTTCCTTCCCTCTAAAATGTACATAGTAAGGATCAAAAACTACCTACTTCTCAGGCACAGTATTCTGGTGATGGGTACACTGAAAGGCCCGACTTTACTACTGCATTTTATTATTATATTTGTTATATTCCCTATAACAAAAAACCCACTTGTACCCCCTAAATCTATTGACATAAAAGTAAATAAATAAAATGTAGGTGATATTGTCTGACTTTCTGAGAATTAAACGAGGTAAGAAATGTACCATCAGTTCCCTGGCACAGGAACCAGCACAGAGGATTAACTGGTATGGTTCCTTTCCCTTTATTTGCTTCTGAAGGATGTAATCAGAATTATGACAGTCTGGGCTGAGGCCTTTTGTGGCTTTTTTGAGAAATAGCACAAGAAGGGATGGGTAGTTCTGCTAAGGGGGTCACTAGCATTCTTTGGAGGATGCCAGATGGGTGGTGCTGTGGATACCAAGGTCAGAGAGAGGGAGGAGCAGCACACGGCAGCTTCAAGGTGAGCCTCAAAGCACACCCTGTCTGTCCACTGAAGTCTAATCACGGGGAACTGACGTCTACCACAGATGATCTCGCAATACCTCCCACCCTCTAAAAATGGGGATCCAACAGGATGATCCCTCTACTGTGGTGGGCGTGGCACAGCACACCAAGCACCAGATTCAAAACCAGGAAACCTGGGCACACGCTAAGTGACCTCAGGAAGATGCCCCCACCCATGGAACTAGAGGACAGCTGGGGGCCTACCTAGCCCTGACACCACCCATTTTCTGCATTAGTTGGCTGCCGCTGGCAGGGGCCTGGTGTGCACCCTACCTACTTCCCAGTGACACTCTGAATGCAACGCACCAGGGAGTTCAAGCACCACACCAGGCACACTGTAGGTGCTTAATAAATATTCAACACATGAATGAATGCTGAAAGGGAATGAGAATGGTGATAAATGTCCCTTTCCCAGGAAAGGTGTTAAGGAAGCCAGTCACAGAGCTGGCATCCAACTGGATCCTCCAGGGGGAGTCAAGGGTGTGCTCATGAAGCATGAACTTGTCCTGGGAGAAGCAGTGGGCCAGGGAAGCCCCACGGCTGTGTCCCTGGTATCCTGGCCAGCAGCACTCCCCACCCCTAGCCACCCCAGTCCTGGTACCTTCTGCTCCAGTGTCCTCTCCAGGGCGTCCACGCGCAGCTGCTCCCTCCGCAGGCTGGCCTGGTGGGCAGCCTGCTCCTGCTGGGCCTTGCCGCGAACCTGGGCGATCTCAGCGTTGGCCCTGGCAGGAACAGGGAGCTCAGCAGTTATCACCCTTCCTTGTAGGTCGTCAGAGACCGCTCCCACCTCTGGGCCAGGGACAATGGTCTAGTCTGGTCCCAGTTCCCAAGTGCATAAGCCCAGAAGAACCCACACCCAGCTCCCTGCCCGTGCTGCACTCTCTGTGTATCAACATGATGCTGGGAGTGTGCAGTTTGCGCGAGTCTCAGCACAAGTACATAAGGATCACTACCACCACCCTTTCCAAGCCAATGTCAGGGGTGCCTGTGGAGTTTCCAGCCCACCGTGGCAGGGGTGCTGAGTGGCCCTTGGGATCAGATCCTGGCGCCTTTACCTGTCCAGCTTCTCCTCCGCATGCACTTTCAGGGCCTGGTACCTCTGCTCTTCTTTCTTCACGCGCGACAGGTACTCCTGCGCACATCTCTTTAGCACCTCTTCATTCTGACATGAGAGAGGATGGGGTTGAACCCATGAAAAGAAAGGCCCAGCAGTGGTGGGAGCCCTAGGAATTGTCTGATGCAGGGTTCAGCCCAGATAGCCCAGCCTGCCTCCCCAGCCTTCCAGGACCCCTCTGACAGGCAGCTCACAATGGACCTCAGAACCTCTACCCCCGCCAAGGGGTCCCCACAATCTCTCCCAACCTGCCCAGCCTCCTCCAGCTCTGCCCTGGACCCACCTTGCGGAAGCCCTCCAGGACCTCCTTCATCTTCTCGTACCTCCTGAACAGGTCAGCCAGAGACTTCTCCACTGAGTTCAGATCGGCCAGGGCTTGCTCCTTCTCCAGTACCAGCTGCTGCACGGTTTGGAGGGAGACTGACTTCTCTCTCTGCTCGTCCTCTGGTAGGAGAGAAAGGAGACAGAGGCTGGAGCCCGGGGAGTCAGAACTGTCTCTGGGGCTGGCCAAGGCCTCAGATACAGGTCAGCCCGACCAGCACTGCAAACCCTGGCTTTTCCTGGGAACCAACACACAACCTAGGCAGGGGTCCTCAAATGTTTTAAACAGGGGCCAGTTCGCTGTCCCTCAGACTGTTGGAGGGCCAGACTATAGTTTAAAAAAAAAAGCAACTATGAGCAAATTCCTATGCACACAGCGCATACCTTATTTTGAAGTAAAAAAACAAAAAGAGAAAAATATAATCACACCGCCTCATGTGGCCTGTGGGCCACAGTTGAGGACCCCTACCCTAGAGCCTCACTACCCCTACCCCTACCCCCAGGACTGTCTCTAAAGAAATAAAACCCACAGGCTCAGCATCCCAGACCTCAGCTGTGCAATCTCTCATGGGGTGGAAATCAGCCAATATTCCTTAACTTGATCAATGCATCCCTCACAGATCTGCAGGGACACCCCAGGGACTCTGAGGCTGTTGACAGCACACAGACCCATAAGGTCTGAAGGAATTTCGTGTCCAGGCAGGCTGTGGTCTGGGCTGTGAGGGGTGAGCCTTCCTGAGTACTAACAAGACAGAGAGTGGGTCTCTGGAAATCTTTAGAACGCCTCGGAAATCGAAAGCTCACAAAGCTGTCTCCGAAATTCTATTTCACACAGAAACTGACAATTTCTTTGACACAGCAAATGTCTTAACTCCAAGAAACGGGGAGCCATTTCTGACACATTGAGTCTCTCCGTCTGACCCAGTTCCAAGTGGCTGACCTGGCGAGAGGAACAGCTCTGTCCCCCAGCCCGCCTCTTTGGCCCTTGGCCAGCCCACGTCAGTACTTTGCCCCAAATGTCTAGAAAACTCATTTCCAGATTTATGAGGAAGGCTCTTTGTGTTGGTCCACCCCCAGCCCAGGTAGATGAGGGATCATGTGCTCTCTTGAAGGGAGAAGCCCCCATTCAGAGCTCCTGGGAGGGGGCTGCCCACTGCCCAGGGCTGTCTTGAAGGCTGGCTGCCACAGGACGGGCCACATCTGGATGTCAGTGCTCACTGGGCCCTATTGTGTGTCTCAGACACCATGCTGACTGCTCTGTTGGTTGACTGTCCCTAGCCAGCAGCCAGACCCAGCTTCCCAAAGTGCAGACCAGGCCGTCCTGCCGCTGTGCGAGCCCCACAACGGCCTCCCCCTGCACTGGAAATCCAAACCCTCACTCACCTGCTTGCCCTCTACCCTCCCCAGCTGCTCCACTCCAGCCACCAAGGCCTCCAACTCCCTTCTCTGAGCTTCCCAGGGATCTCTTCCCTTCAGGTCTCTGACCCATGTCCCCTCCCCAGAGTGGGGAGCACCCACTGCCACTTTCCATAGTCCTCTATTGCCCCCTCAAGCAGGGGCTACCTCAGTTGTACCAGATGCGTCCACCCGCGTATGTGTGCACGTGTGCCCGTGCAGGTGTCAGCTGCTCAGCTCCCTGATGAGCACACGCTCCATGTGGGTCTGTTTTGTCCACTGCTCTGTCTCAGAGTGTCTAGCACACAGGATGCCTCTATTAAAGTCCATGCAATGAATGAACCGAAGCCTCACAACCACCTGGGGATGAGGAGTGGAGGGGTCTTCTCATCCCCATTTAGCAGAAGGGAGAACACAGAAGCAAATCTGAGACACTGAAGTCACCATTCGCTGAGTGACAGAGCCCAAACCCACGCTCCAAACCTGATCATCAGCACTTTTGTCTCCACACGGTCCTCCTGTAAGGACAGACCTTGGAGAACCAGCTCCCTTAGTCACAGGTCTTTCCCTTCAATTTCCAGATAGATCGGCATCCTGCCCGTGCCCTGGAGATGGGTATGTGCTCACCGTGTGGTAGGGCCACCTTCTGGGTTTTAGCTCTAGCCCTGACATAAGATTGCTCCAAAGTCCTGACCTCCTGGGATCCCAGGGCCTCATTTCCAAAATTTCTCATACATGTGTGTACACCCGATTCAGCTGGAGATCCCCACAGATTCAGACTCAGCAGGTCTGGGGTGGGTGGGGCAGAAAATCTGCACCTGTGACAAATTCCCCCATGACTCAGATGTGCTGCTGGTCTGGGGACAAGCCCAGAGAGCCACTAGCCTAGAAGATGCCTAATGTCCCTCTAGCCCTGCCTTTCAGAGCTTCACTACCAGCAGCCCAGCGCTGCCCAGGGCAGTGGCTAAGAGGCCCCAGAGTCTGCCTGCCCAGGTTTGAACCCTGCTTCTTATTTCCCAGCTGTGTGACTTTCAGCAGGTATCTCAGCCTCCTCACCAGAAATAGGGGATGATAGTACTTATACCTCACAGCCTTTGAGTGAAGATTAAAGGAGAGACTGCCCTAGATACGGAGGAAGGGCCCATTATCAACAGCATTGTTGTCCATAATGAACCTTGTAACTATCATCACTGAATGGGTAAGACAGTTTGTCACGGTGACTAGTAAAGGGAAAGTTCTAAACAGAGAAAATAAGAATCACCAGCAATCTGCTTGCTACATCCAGACTCCTAAAGCAGCGGTTCTCAACCTTCCTAATGCCACAACCCTTTAATACAGTTCCTGTGGGTCACGACCCACAGGTTGAGAACCGCTGTCCTGAAGGAAAGGGTGTTTCAAAGTCGCACTAGTAAGCAAACGTTTGCTTTGATTCTTTGAGTCTTAGCTGCTTCCTTAGTTCCCAGTACACTGTACAGTGTACATTCTGGGCTGCTCTAAGCCCATGTATACGTTTCGCTTGGTTTGGTAAAGGCGCCATTTATCAAACCCAGACCATCTGATTTCCTGTACTCAAGACTCCACCTGCCTCGGGTTTCCTTTCCTCCCTCCCTAATCCTTATAAAAATAGAGTTGTCCAGTTCCCAGGAGACGGTGGAGGCAAGAATACTTCACAAATCTTTTTGTAAATGACAAATTCAGTTAAGTTCTTCAAATCAGGAAATCAGCCTTAAACCAAAGGCCTTCTGGACTCAAGTACAGAACAATGGCCCTGAAGATTTTTCCGGCCTTTCAGGCAAAACATTATTAAATCACATGGGAAATGCAGCAAATACACAAAAACAAAAGAAACAAAAACAGAAAAACAAATAAACAAACAAAGGAGGATTGCAATGGGCAGGTGTCAAATTAGGGGAAAGCGTTTACTTACCAGGCTTGCCTGTTTGTTTTGCAAGCAAAGGGCAAGAAGCAACGGAAAATGGAAGCAAAACAGATAATCAGGGCAGTTGTTAGGAAAGCAGAAAAAAATCAATTGCAACAACCTGGAATGCAAAAAGCATGAAGTCTCTTTTTGTTATGAATTCTAAGTATCAACCAATATTTGAGGTTAATAAGACATGTCCTCTTTAGTAACGTTTGACAAGAATGAACACAATGGCAAGACCAATGTCACCCTGGTGTGGAGGCCTGTGAAAAATGTCTGGAACCCTAGGGTCAGGAAGAACTGGCAAGTGCCGTGTGGGTTGGGTTTTCACTTTAAGACGCTATCGTGTTTACTCTGGTCCTGAGCTGCCAACCCTCTGGGCCCGAGTGTCTCTTTCCCTAGGGGACCCTGGGTGAGTGCCCAGAGAGGAGGTATGTCTTGCCCACGCCTCAGCCCTCTACTGTCGTCCACAAGGACCTTCAATGACCTCCAACAGTGACAACCACCAACCCACCACCTCTCTGATGAGAAAAGCTCTGGAAGAGTAGACAACAAAGAGGAAGGTCAATGAGTGAATTAGGAGCAGACACACAGTGAGAGCCCGCCCTGTGTGACAACACTGCTCCAGGCAAGGATGCCGGGAGGGTCCACCCATGCCACCCAGAGAGTGCTCCCCAGGACAGCAAAATGCTCACAGGGGCTGTGTGCAGCTCTGGAAGAGAGTGCCCCTCAAGCCGATCACACCAGGTCACCTTGTGGGGGTGGGGGTGAATTCACGCTGTACTTATACTTCAGATTGTCTAGGACTAAAGAGGGCCTAACATCTCACCTACCAATACTCTTCAATTCAAGGAAGGTCTCAAAGTCGAGTGATCTTTCTGTTCCTATAAGGACAGGCCACTTATGCCAACTCAAGAGGTTCTGACGCTTTTAATTTTCAAGAGGGAACATCTGTTCCTATCAACTCTGCTGGCTGAGCAGTAAAGGATTGCTTTGGGCAGCCTTCTCTCTGAGCAAAAGCTCATGCCCTTTTGCCCCCTTTCACCATTTGCTGACATGTCATCACAAGGGCAAAGATGATAATATATGACTCCAAGATGGAGCAGGAGGTGTCCAGATGAGCCGTGGTAGGTGGAAGTGATGTTCTCACATCCCAAGACTCCAGGGAGGGCAGAAGGTTGAGCTCCACTTGCCAAATTTTGCATATTGGAAGACATAAATCCGTCATCCTGACCATTTCTACCAGCATTTTAAACTCCAAGAGTTCAAAAGTTGTTTTTATCTCATCCATGTGTGTTTATAAATTTTGATACCAACTTAATAAAGAAATTTCATTTTGATAGAAAGCAGGTACCATGAAGCTGAACCTCAGAAACACCTGAATGGGCTTCGTTCTAACAAATGAAACTTCAAGCTCTTTCGAATGAAAAGTACTCGACTGTTGGCCTGTCCACCATCCTTGAGGCTACTGTTATATGTATTTTAGGACAAGCCACAAGAGTGATGTGACTCACATATCAAATATTTAAGAGAGAAGGGCAGCCTTCTCTCTTCCAGATACTAGCACAGTGTCAAACTTGGACACATACTATGGTTTGCAGTGACCTGGAGTTTGTACTTCATATACACTCAGGGCAAAAAGACCTTTTAAAAACTGATAATCAGGCTTGGTGCTCGTAGGTCAGTGGTTAGGGCGCTGGCCATATACATGGAGGCTGGTGGGTTCAGACCCCGCTTGGGCCTGCCAAACAACAATGTCAACTACAAGAAAAATATAGCCAGGCATGTGGGGGGCCCCTGTAGTCCCAACTACCTGGGAGGCTGAGGCAAGAGAATCGCTTAAGCCCAAGAGTTTGAGGTTGCTGTGAGCTGAGATGCCATGGCACTCTACCAAGGGCGATACAGTAAGACTCTGTCTAAAAAAAAAATAAAATAAATAAAACAAAAAAACGCTGATAATCATGAACCCTAAGCAAATAAATACAAATGGATCAACAAGTAATCCCTCCATCCACGAGTTATAATAACTTCATTTCTGAGTAGTGATCACTCTTACATAAACCTTGGGCTTGGAACTTCTGCAAAGATCTTTTCATTGTTTATGATTTTTATTTATTTATTTTTTTGAGACAGAATCCCACTCTGTTACCCTGGGTACAGTGCCCTTGTGTTGTAGCAAACGGCAACCTCAAACTTTTAGGCTAGAGTAATCTTTATACCTCAGCCTCCTGAGTAGCTTGAGACTAGAGACGTGTACCCCAATACCTGGCTAATTTTTCTATTTTTAGTAGATTTGGGGTCTTTGCTCTTGCTGGTCTTGAATTCCTGAGCTCAAGCCATCCATCCGCCTCAGACTCCATGAATGTCTCATTATTTAAAAAAAGAAAGAAGGCCCAGGTGTGGGCAACTTTTAACTTGAGATCTTTCTTTTTAGTTGGGGCCAAAGAGATCTATCAGTACTGGCTGCCAGGGACACGGGGTTAAGATGGATTCTGAGGCAGTGCACAATCTCAGTGGGAAACAGTGCTGTGACCAGCAAACAGGGTCTTCTGTGGACATAGGAGTGGAGCTGGTGCTCGTAAGCAATCATCCCACCATCTACCATCCTGGCTAAACCTTCACACAAAGCCAGAGTGAGGTATTTTCTCACCTGAGTCTGAACTAAATTAGGGTCTAAGGATTTGATTCCTATTTTCCCCCATAAGCAATAAAGGTCCCCAAACATCCCAGGAACCAACCCAAATCTCTTTTCTCATGAGGAGGACCATCCTCAGCCGGGTCAAATGGTGGCTACTGAGGTGACCACCATGGTTCCCCACAGGCATGAATAAACCTACAGCACATCCCAGCTGGTGTATCCAGGAGGCCCCCAAGCTCTCTGCCCTAGAGCGGGGCCCACATTGTCTGAGACACTCTAATCCCTCCCCGAAGGACTTCATGCTCTACAAGGAGCCCGCTCTGAGCCTATCCTCCAACGCCTCTCCATGTTTACGGACACCAGGGCAGGCCGGGGACACCCACCTATCATCTGAGCGATGGTCTTCTCATATTCAGCCACTATTTTCCTGTAAGAGAAGTAAAAACATATTGGAGCCATGACAACAGGAGGAGTTTCAATCTCACACAGAAGCCCCCAGTGCTGGACATCAAGAACCTGACCAATGTCCAGAGGGACCAGTTCTGTCTGTCTAGGTTGGCCTCACACTTCCAGGGTGACCTCCACCCTCAGCCCTCGCCCTACACACCTGAATAGGTTCATTTCCCTAGTACATAACACTAAACACACCAGTCCCCTGGGCAACATCTTTGACATCTCCCACTGCCCACTAAGAAAAAAAAAAAAAAGCCCGACTGCCTCACCATGGAAGCCGTCTATAGTGTCTGGCCCAACGGCCCTCATCAGCCTTACACCTTCCCACACCATCTCACAAATAGAGCAGCTCAATGAGAACAAAAGATTTGTTTAAACCTAGGCTTTCTCACCCCCATGTCTTTGTCCATGTTGCTGACCTGCCCCCTCTGTATTTTTGCCTCTCACAGAGTGTTTCTCAAGGTCCAATTCAAATGCTGTCTCCTTCAGGAAGCCCTCCTGGATTTCTCCTAGGGAACTCCATAACATTTTACCTGCATCTTCTCTCAAAGCATCTCATGTTTGGCATCACTGAACATGAGTCTTATCTCTGACTGGAATAAAAGCTCCTCAAGGCTCAGAGGCTACTTCTTATTTGTGTTTGCAAAGCAGGGGATGGGCCTGAAGTAGCACTTCTTGGATAGCCGCAATACACAGATGCACAAAAGTACTAAGATCTCCTTACTGGTAATACTCCTTCCCAGCTGCCCCCAAGTGAAAGGACAGCACATGAAGAAGACCTCCCTCCAAGGCCGATCTTCAGGAAGAAAAAGACTCAGGGTTTCAGCTATATTATCCATAAATAATTGTTCCCTATAAGAAAACCAACAGGTGCTAACTACCAGAGATATAGGACCCTGATGACAGAGGACCACAAAGACCCTGGGGTCAGGAGGTCTGGGCTCCCGTTGATATGGCTGCCCCAGCTGTGCAGCTCGGCTTACGTCGTGGTGCACCAAAGATTACTCTAGACCAGAGGTTCTCAACCTGTGGATCACGACCCACGGGAACTGTGTTAAAGTGTCGTGGCATTAGGAAGGTTGAGAACCACTGCTCTAGACCCTGACTTTCTGGGCTGTGGGGAGAATTCAATGGTGGGAAAAGGGAAACCAAACCAGAATGCATTCTGCAAAGTCCGAAGGCCTCACAGTTACTGGGTATCTGTATCTGGCTTCCTAATCTTGGCCTCAAGGTCAGTGACTCACCCAGGGACAGACTCACAACAAGATGGGTAACCATGACATGAGCCTAGTAGGTTTTTACCAAATCCTACACAGAAGCACCTCCGTGTTTTCTGTGACTAAATATCTCCACCCTGCACCCTATAATCACAAAACCAAGATGGATCTTTACGGCTGCCTTATCTAAGCCCATCACGCTGAGGAAGCAGAGGAGGTAACAGAGGTGTCCTTTCAGAAGTGTGGGGACACCAGGGACCCAAAGTGCCTTAGCTGGGCTGTCTTTTCACTTTATCCTCACCATCACCCTCTGAGGAGGCGCTCTCACTGTCCCCAACGGTACTGCTGATGGGGACGCTGGGGCACAATGTGCTTCAGAAACTTTTCCAGGCTGCTGAGTGGCACAGCCAGGATGTGAATCCAGGGATGGGACCCCAGAGCCTCTCTGCATATAACCCAGTGCTTTGCTGCCTTGAGGTGCCAATATTTGCCCCCATTTTACAGGTAAGAAAGTGAGGCAGAGAGTTTAGTAACACGCCCCAAAGCACTCAGGAAGCAAAGCCTGACTGTCACCTGTCTGGCTCCAGAGGCCTACAGGCTGGCATTCAGGCAGCTGCACAAGCTGGTGACATCCTGAAACCCTACCACATCACTTGGTTAACAGCACTCCCTAGGGCCCCCAGAGGTACAACTCTCCCGGGGAAGAAGGAATCAAGAGATAGAACTTCAGGCCTTCCCAGGATGCCCTACTTCATTTTCAGCACAGGGAAAAAACAAGAGCCATCCATCCCCCCAAAAGAAATGAAAGAGATTTAAAAATAAGGCAACTGCAGGGCCTCCATGTGCAAGTGAAATAGCACACTCTAAGATTAACCTCCAGCAGCCATCACAGGAAAGCAGCGGCAGAAAGAAGGAACTACCAGAAGAGCTTTCAGGAAGACGTCACTGTGACCTAGAAATCAGGGCATGCGATTACCTAAATAGTTGGGTTGCCTCTTAACTCGGCAGCACCGCTAAGCACTTTGGGTCCCTTGGATAATAAAGTAGCACCCACCATGGTAATTAAGTGTACTATATATGGGGGCTATTGTGTTTCTTCTACAGTAAAAGTCGGGAAAACATCCTAAACATGTATCCACTGAGACTGGTTAAGTTAACTGTGTTATAGCCATATAATGAACATTAAGTACCTGTTAAACACGAAAAGCTAGATACATCCGAAATATGCTGGTAAGTCAAAAAAGGAGTAAAGAATAATGAACGTATCGTGCACTTTCTTGTTCATTTTGGAGAAAAAAGGAGGCTATATACAGTCACACATTTGTGATGAGAAGTGGAAAATCCTCTTATGAGGACCCACCAGACACAGGGGACAGCAGTTACTGTGCGTTGTGAGACTGGAGGCTGGACAGGGAGATCTGTTTTACATCATACATTTATTTATTTGAGTAAATTCTTTAACTCATGTGCATGCTATTTTAATAACAGTAATACAGTAAAAATACTTTTGTAGAAATATGAGTCCTGTTTAATACAGAAAGGAGAATTTTTTAAATTCTTTTCAGAAACAGAGTTTCACCAGGGTAGTGTGTCACCATCCTGTGTAGAGTGCAGTGGCGTCATCACAGCTCACAGCAACCTCAAACTCTTGGGCTCAAGCAATCCTCTTGTCTCAGTCCCCCGAGTAGCTGGGACTATATTCACCTGCCACAACGCCCAGCTAATGTTTTTCTATTTTTAGTAGAGATGGGGTCTTGCTCTTGCTCCGGCTAGTCTCGAACTCCTGAGTTCAAGCAAACCTCCCACCTTGGCCTCCCAGAGTGCTAGGAGTACAGGCGTCAGCCACTGTGCCCAGCTGAGAACTACTTCTATAGAAGATGCTATTCCTTGGACCACACCAGCACCAGCCATTAGCAAACCACAGGTGAGCATCCCCCAGGCACCAGGAAGGACAAGCACCACAACTGACCTCATTTCCATCACTTCCCGCCTGCTTTCTTCATATTTATCTTTCCACTCTGTCACCTCTCTCTCCTTGGTTATGATCTGATGCCAGGGAGAAGAAGAGAAAGGTTAACCTCATGTGAGTGAATTCAGATGTGAACGATTCGCAGACCACAACAAGGAGACAGCAAATAAGTGTGGAATTAGAATTTCCTACACCAAACCATAATTATATTCAGAAAACCCCTCCTGATCATGAAACGAAATTAAGCCAGATATCAGGCTCTCACAGTGGCCAGTGGGAGGCATATGAATGGAGTATGCTTTTCTGTTATGCATCCAACAAAGCTATAAAAAGTCATTAAACAATGATGCCTAGGAAGAGCAAAACCCAAGGTTTGCCATACATTTTTGTGTGTAGTATTCAGAGGAGAAAGTCTGTCTCCAAAGACACTGGCTTTGCAGACCATGGAGAAATATATACACATGTACTTATTTATCTGAGGCAGGAAGCAGCTCCTTTCCCAGGGAAACCAAGTCACATGCCACAATACCTCTGCTCTGGCCATCTGGAGTGCGGAGTCCAAGTCGGGCTGCTGGAACAGAAGGCCGGCAGGTTTCTCCACCTCAGCGGTCCCGATGCGGGAGTACAAGGCTGTTTTGGAGATGGAGACATCTGTTGGGTGAGCCGCCTCTCTCTGTGGAATGATTTTTTAATTAAAAAAAAAAAAAAAGGTTAACATTAATCATATGACAATGAAGACTGCATTCATCTTTTCATGAATGGGCTGGTTGTATGGTTTGGAAACGAAGAACGTCCAAAGTATGAGAAAATGCAAAGACTCGCATGAGCGGGGAAATGCCAAGTGTAATCTGCAGAGATCTATCATCTTGCACCTGTGCAGGCAGACAATGGGGCTAATGGCAGAGGCCCATGGACCTTGGAGCCCCTGGAGTCAGGCCTGTCTGGTGCCAGTGTATCGCTGCCATTTATCAGACGCTGAACCACTTAGGCACAGTGCAAAAGAACCAAGGTCACTTGCCAACAGGCTCCACTTCCAAAACAGAATCTCACGGGTGAATGATGCTGAATTCTAGTCTACTTTTGGCTAGTGTTGAATGACCACAGACTTGATCATTTTTGTAAAGACTGCTCACATTTCAATTTGGTGGGGAGTTTATTAAGCTCCATTTAAAAGGATGTAATTCACACAATATTTAATGTCCACTGTGGTTCCTGATGTCACCCCCAGCAAGCTAGAGTTACAGATATTTGAGTTGTGCTGCCATTAAGCCTGTTATGTCAACAGAAAAGGTAAAAGCTGGGTAATGACAAAATATCCACCTTTGCTATCAGACCCTCGACAATAATCCGCTGTGCCACCCTATGACATTGGTTTGAGGCTTTACTGCCTTCTGTGGAGAACACCAGCCTCCTAGGCGTCGGGAGGGCTCTGTGGTCATCCTTTCCTTTGCACAAAAGGCTGAGCAATTTGCAACACAGTTGAAATGCAGTGTTAGGAGCACCAGGAACCAGCACAGCCAGGCTGTCAGTCTACTTCTACTGCAAAAGAGCATCACACCAGCCACACTCTCCGTCCTATGCATTAACCTTGTGGCGCTGTCATGGTTGCCAAAGCAAACCCCTACCCTAGTTACTAGAGTCCCAGTCAATGGGCGCAATGGGGAACAGGACTGCTTCTTGGGAAATCCTGAAAATAAATTGAGCACTAAACAGTACACCATAGTGTAATAGTCTGAGGAAAGCCTGATGAGGACTTAGAATGGACGGCAGCTGAAAGAGCCAGTGGTAACTGGGAAGGGTATACCCAAAGACACTCCAGCAGAACTTCTCTGTTCAATGATAAGAACAGGCAGCTTACCTTACTATAGCATCAGGGTAAGTGACCTTGAGATGGAGATCGCTTAGGAAACGCAGATAGAAGTTTAATGGATAGGACCAGAGATGACGGAGTTAGGAATGGTTAGTTGAACACATGCAAGGTCAACTACATGGTTTAGTCTATCCTGGAAGAAAACTCATATAGCTTTGAGTTCACTGCCCTGCGTGGCCTTGACTACTCAGGCTGACCCTGACTGGAGTGGGACCCGAATGATCCACCAGCCGGAGATGGTCGCATTCAACCGGACCAGGGAGATTTGCTCATGTACCATGTTCTTAGTCTCAGCCGCTCAGCAGAAGGGCATAACCAGACCACAGGGTCAGAACCTCTCACACACAGTCTCTGCTGATTGGAAATGATTTCTGCAATTCCACTTCTTACACAAGGAATTTCTCAGGAAGGGGCTGGAAAATTATACTGAGTGATGGAAACTCAATATTTGTCCTTATGGAGAAAATTCATAAACACAAAATTCCGGAAAAGATTTGAAAAGAAAAAAAAAAAAATCGGTTCCTATCACTCAAAGTAAACTAACATAGGCCGGGCACAGTGGCTCATGCCTGTAATCCTAGCACTCTGGGAGGCCGAGGCAGGTAGATTGCTTTGAGCTCATGAGTTCAAGACCATCCTAAGGAAGACTGAGACGCCGTCTCTGCTAAAAATAAAATAACTAGCTGAGTATTGTGATGGGTGCCTGTAGTCCCAGCTACTGGGGAGGCTGAGGCAGGGGCATCACGTGAGTCCACGAGTTCGAGGTTGATGTTAGCTAGCCTGATACGAGGGCATTCTAGCCTGGGGCAACAGAGTGAGATTCTGTCTCAAAAATAATTAAAAAAGGTGAACTAACATGTTCTCCAAAAAAAAATGATGAGAACAATAGCATTTCAAAATGAAAATAACATTAGACATGATCAAACTCAGCCTGGTTCTTCTGAAGATGAAAAAAATTAAGGATCTGAGAGATTGGGCCAACCGTTTTCCCAGAATGAGATTCAATTCTGACCCCAAATACCTCGGCTCCAGGAAGTGAAAAGAAAAATGAATTTAATTAAAAATAACTTTACCATAGTGGGCAGAAACTAAATACGACCAATGAAGGAATTAATAACCTTTAAGCTGCCCCAAATCCTTTGTAAAACAAGATAGGGAATGAAACAAGAAAACAATGAGGCTTCTAAGCGAATGCAAATGATACCACCCTATAGAGTGATTAGCTGTTTCCTTTCATCCAGGCCACCTGGTGTTTTCAATAAAGAAACAGATGACTTCAGAACCCACTTGAATTACTGCCTGAGTATCTGTGTTAATGGAATTCACTGTACATACCCTGTTTTTTTCTTACAGCCAAGAATTGTTAACCGAAATTAATAGGTTCATCTTTTGCTGATATTTTAAGGATCAGATATTTTTAGATTAAGCTTTGTTTCTCTCATATAATCCCCTACTTGCTACTTTAGAGGGTTAAAAAAAAGCCACTAGGATCACAACTTGAAATGGGGCATGTCCTAAACCCAGAAAGCACTGGCCTTGCAACCAACTTCCGACCTCTAGTTCACTCCATTAAGTATTGGGTCCTACAAGAGTCCCTGGTCACTGGGCCACCATCACCCCCTTCAGAGCTGCAGGCCTGCGCCTGGGGTCCTGTCACTTACCTGGCTCAGTCCCCGTTATGGTCAGATCTCTGCTGCCAGAGCTCAGGGATGGGCAATATGGCAGAATTCCTGTCCCCATGGCCAGCAGAGGCCAGCTCTGAGGGAGCACCTAAGGCTGAGAGAGCTGTGCTAGGAGGCCACAAAAGGGTGAGGACCAAGAGTCACCATTAGCTGAGGAGATGACGCAGGGAGGTACACAGAGGATGTCCAGGCCAAGTGCTGCCATCTTCAGAAGACTGGACGCCGTCCTGTCCAAATCGGACAGTAGGGGTCCCAAAGCCCAGGAAGTCCGAATGCAGCAAAGGCACTCAGCACCACGCCCTCTCACAGAAGGCCCCAGCAGATACTGCCTGGCTGTGCCCCACCTCACCCCACCCGAGTCAAGACCAGGCCTCACAATCCTCAGTGGCCTCGGGGCAAGGGGCACAAGTTCCCCAACAGGCTTTTCACCAATCACACAGGTTGCCCCAGACCCAACTCCTTCTCCCACTCACGTGGACATCTGCCCCTCCTAAGCCAGAACTCTCAGAGGACTCAGGCTCTGGGCACTCACACCACATTCTTAACCGTGGTGCCTGTGGCTAGGATTTGCTCCCTTCCTGAAGCTTCTTTGTGTGGCCTTGTTCCTAAATTACCCAGACACAGCCTTCAGTCAGCCTAATGGTCCCCATAATCCAGAAAAGTCAATAGCTTCGGGGATCACACTTAGTATCTGTTACCCACAGACAAGTTCCCTCAGTCCCGCTATGCCTTGCACCCCCTGAAAGCCACACAGCCCTGCTGCCCAGGGCCTACTGGCCTGCTGAGTGTTATATTCAGGGTGCTACCCGGGAGGCATCACCACCTGGTCAGACTCACCCCCAAGAGGACACAACCAACCAAACTCAATTCGGCCAGAAGCACATGGAAGGAAGGTGGATAATAATGGATCTGCACGCTCCTGACCCCGAGGACTGTCCCTCATTTCTAATGTCTACCTGGATGGAGAAAACCCTCTGTGTCCCTCAAAGGCTCAGCTCTGCCCATCTAAAGAGAAATTAAGTGCTTGGGGGGGTTGGGGGGAGGCATGGCAGGAGGATCCCTTGAGCTCAGGAGTTTGAGAACAGCCCGATCGGGACCAAGACCCTGTCTCTACCAAAAATAGAAAAATTAGAGTGTGGTGGTGGGCACCTTTAATCTCAGCTACTCAGGGTGCTAAGGCAGGAGGACGGCTTGAGCCCAGAAGTTTGAGGTTGCTGTGAGCTAGGCTGATGCCTCAAACTCTGCCTCGAAGAAAAAAAATTTCAAAGAAAAAAAATGAAAGAAATTAAGTTGAAGAAGCTGCTCAAAGGATAACTGGGGAGTTTCCCTGCTCTTTTCATGTTGATTTTCATCCCTCCATAGGCTATTTCTCCTACCAAGTGATTCCATTTTTTTGTGAGCAACAGCTTTATGACCACACTGCCAAAAAGACTGAGCTATGTCACATGCAGCTGAAACACATGGGCAGAAAAAAGGGCAAATTGGATACACAGCTGCTGGCTTCTCTCTGTATCAGCAGTTTCCAATGCAGTGCAGGGCAGGCAGGCATGTATATGAAAAAGTAACGCAGTGGGATCTGATGGAGTGAAGGCCCATGGATCGTCCTCGGGCTGCTCAGCTACAGTAATAGCATCTATTTCCCGTGGGCCAGAGATACCCGATAATATACTTTTACAAAAATGATACAAGTTACTATGGCAGAGAAAAATGTTCCTCATATCCTGAGACAGCTCTACCCCCCAAGAAAACATTTCTTGAGCATATACCTGCAAAATACAGAAAGAGGTGGCTTGGACTATCTCTCTGACCATGCTCAGTGGATCAATATGACATTATTTTCTGAATCAAAATTGGGACACATGGGCTGAGAACAAGTTGTCACCGACAGAAGTCACCTCCTGGCTGATACTTGCTGACGGCTGTCTCTGACATGTTCCCAGGGGAAGGAGGCAGTTACAGGAGACACTTGCCACACGTCAGACCCAATCTGAACCACTGATCAGAACATGCTCAATTCTGCCTCAATTCTGGACAGGAATATACCAGATTTATAGTGGCCAGACTTTAGGCAATTCATTCTCTTTAAGGCACTCCCCAATGATAGCAAAATACTGAGAAATAAATCTAGTAAGGGGGAAAATTCTCACTGATACTTTCTAAAAATCTTTTATGGAAATTTAATCCAAGTTTATGGTTTGGCAATAGGAACAAGGACATTGCCAATCTATACACATTCTTGTCCCAGGCCTGGGTCCCTTTGTTCCCAATCTGGACACCCATAGTGGGAACTTGCTGTCTCTTGGAGGGGTGTCCCTTTGGGCCATGGCCAGAGGGGCAGAAGCTGAAACTCCTGCTCCTGTCCCAAACACAAGAGGCGGAGACCACTGCCTCCTCTGAAGATGAGCTGTTTTTTACTCAGACAGGCAAATGGGGGCTCCCATCTGGAGACCCCAGTTCTAGTCTCCACCAGGCTGGCAAACACTGTCACCTGGCTCCATTTCTCATCTGTAAAACAGGAACTGAATTTAACTACCAGAGAGATGTGGTGAGCCTCTGATTGACAGAGGTAAAATGCAGCGTCAGCCAACAGAAGCAGCTTTCTCTTAGGCACCCACTATGTGCCAGGCCCGGTGCCACTCTCTGCACGCCCACGGCCTAAAGTCCTCACAGCAACCTGCAAACTCACTGTCACTGGCCTCATCTCACAGATGGAAAAACTGAGGCTCAGTTTTAGTAACTGGTTCAAACCCACAGAGCACAGGTGGGCCCAGCCCTGGTCTGACCCAATAGGCCCACAGGGTTGTGCAATTCAGTTAGGGGGAAGGGTCTAGGACACAATGATCTGCGTATCAGCAGCGACAGCAACTCAAACTGTGAGGAGAAATTACCCTCAACTTGGAAGCCAGGCAAAAAGACTTCCACAAGCTCTGCCGATTCATACTCCACGCTAAGCAGGGGTCAGCAGACTCTGGTCCATGGATCAGATGGCCCCTGCCCTTTTGGGTTTAATAAAAAAAAAAAATAGAAAATCTGGAACACAGTCACACCTTTTATCTGCATACTGTCAGGGCTGCTCTCACACAGAGTGGCAGAACTGAGTAGTTGTGACAGAGACTTTACTATCTGTCCTTCGCAGAAAGGATCCCTCCCGCTCCTGGCCAGAGGACCATGTCTTGGCTTCACTTACTATTCATTAGTGATAAGGCCCACTCTCAGTAAACTTACAGGTTAACTCGTAGAAAAACAGAAAACTTGCAAATTATTTTTGTTCAGCAGAGAAGCGAAGGATAACTGCATGAAAAAGTAATAATAATAATAACCTCAAGGTTATCATTCATATCCCCGTTAAGTCAGCATCAACTAGGTTACCTCTCATTTTGTAATCTTACTGACCCTACGCATCAGCTTCTCACGTTCTCCTGTTACCAGCACTGCCATCCTCCCGGTTCCCTTGTGCCTGAGTTAAATGATCTTAGCACGTGCTCAGCGTGCGTTTCTATAAGACTCACGCTTGCAGCCTTTTGGAAACGCCACTTTGTCGGACACCGACAATGCCCGCCTGATGTGTGGTTAGCAAAGCAGGCTCTGGAGCACAGCGGCACACACCATTCTCAGGAGGCAGCGCACTGTGGCAAACCGGTACCTTGGCATCCTGGCGGCTGCGGGCGGCCAGCGCAATCTGCCTGGCCAGCTTCAGGGCTTCTATCCGCATGACGGCAAACTCTAACTCCTCCTGCCCGTGCAGCGGGGCACGAGCAAACCGCAGGGAAATGCAGCAAGACACACGTCAGTGTTTTCCACACCCGCGAAATGAGCGTGTCGTGTAAACGTATCGTGACAGTTACTCGGGAAAGACACACGCTCCACCTTTCTTTCACAACGAACACCTCAGCAGATCATGAAAGTATGTGTTTAATTGCCTTCTTTCAAACCATCTCCCTTTTGAATGTCTGTTTGGAAGTATTATGCAGTTGACCAAGGAAGTGATTTTCACGAGGGGAGTAGAATTTTTACTGCACTGTTTTGATTTCTTTCCTCTCGTTTTTTAAGTTAAGGTTGGCCAACCAATTCCATGAATGAGTCTGCATCTCTCAAATGCCTGTTAACCATCTCTTTAGGTTTGCTTTGAATGTCCCAGTCTAGAGGATATCAAATTAACTTGTCAAATTTAAGTACAGACTAGACCATTGTTTTTGGTCCCATATGTGGGACCAAGCCCTGATGTTATCTCAGTGGGAGTGTGGGATAGCCTCATGTATATATATATAAACAGTTGGCTCCACGGTGATCTAATATCCTTGGTTTAGCAAATAAATCACAGAAACTGCTTTTGGGCTTACCAATGCATCTAAAAAATGACTGGGCCCAATTTCCAAAATGAATATGTAATTGCACAGTTTGTAGAATGTTGGCGTCTTGGGTAAAGGATACCATGTGCATCATCTTTGAGGGGAAGAGAGCTCGCTGGGAACATTGCCAGCGGCTCCCCGTTAAACCCTGCTTCATTTCATTGGGGACTCAGGGTTCATTCTCTACTGAGGTTTTGACAAACTCCCAAAAGGTCACACGTGGGCTACAAACCTGAAGTTTCTGAGCGAATACTGGGGGGTTCTTTTCTGCTAAGTCAGGCTCCAGATAGTCAAGTGCACCACAGAGGGAGGCAGGGTGAGCTAGCCTGCTGAGGAGGGCGTCAGCAGAGGCAAAGGAGCCCTCGGGAGCCGTCTGAACGCCGGCAGAGAGGAAAACACACAAGACAAATAGAGAACAGAGTGATGTTGATTCCAGGCCGGGACCATGCAGCCATCTACTGCTGGACATTTCTGCCTTAATGCTAAAGAGAGTATCAATTTAGCCACCACTACTTTCCTTCTTAACTGGACCAATCCCCACATGTGCAGATGGTAAGAGCGGCAGGCCCAACCCCCTCCCCCAAAGCAGGAGGCTTTGATTCCCTCCCCCAACCCTAGGCCACCTTCACTCCCTAATCTTTGGGTAGGTGTTCTATGACCCTTTGCTTATTTATCTGAAAATTTCAGCGGGTGGAAGGCAAGCTAGTTGACCGGCTTTCCAAACATAATATAACCCATCCAGAAAACACCTCCAAGTATAAATATCAAAAGATGTAAGGTTTTGGTAAAGGTCATTTTCTAAATAGTGGAAAGATGATTTCAAAAAAGCATCTCATGGTAGATCAGAAAGACTTCAAAATGAGAAGCCAGCTTCGTAGGTGACCCTTGTGCCAGAGACTAACTCATATCTCAGACCCTCCTTCTGCTCACTATAATTTTCCAGTATCTGCCCCAGCATCCAACAACCAGAACCATAATAGGAATGCAATAAATATCTGATGCATGAAACAAATGAACATTCTGCTAGTAACAGTGTAGAAAAAGCAACATACTAAGTCAATGGCTTTAGACTTGCTTAGAGATTGCTAGGAGGGAGGTTAAAAAAAAATAACTAAAATCCACCTAGAAGGCCGGTCCCTTTTAGGTGTGTGGAAGACCTAGCATGTACACCCTCTACCTTAGGGAAACCGTCAGCCAAAGATGGACACATGTAACCTTCAGGGACTGTGTGTCTGAGGCCTTCAGCTTAGCTCTGTGTTCCCCAAGGCCCCTGGCAAGGGCTGGGAGGGGAAAGGTGACAGTCCTGCTCTATAAACAGAAACGCTTCCCATCACTAAGTTCCAGGAAAACCAATTAACCAACTGTTCCTCGAAAGGAGGGTGTCCCCTGACTCCAACGCCGAGGATGGAGAGGCAGAGGACTGACTAGTAATGGCTCCAGAACAAGAGTCCAGTCAATAAAATACCCGGGAGGCAGCAGAGCACTTGGGTGAGAACTGAAAAGCCAGGCTAGTGAGTGGAGAGCCTCTCCCTCACGGAGGGTCTACTAGGCTAGCTTCTAGGGTGGGGCCCACAGCAGGAGCCATGAGTGTGAGCCTGACCCCCTTTGACGACCATAGCCAGCTGGTCCAACCCTTGTCCCCTCCATCCTCCCTTCCGATTCCACTTACAATTTCAATTGCCTCTGAGGAGGTGCCCAAGGCCATGGCCTCCAGCTCCTTCTGGGAGGATTTCTCTGGCACCTGCAAGTGTGGCTCTTGGTTGGGGGGCAATCCTCGTGTGACAGGATGCTGGATTTTTGCTGTGGCATTCACAAGGGCTTCAGTTTCTTCAAAGCTTGATCTGGAGAGCAAAAGGCATTTTTAGGGTCTTTTCATTGGAAATCCCACTGAAGCCCCAACTGCGTCAGTGTATGTGACTTTGGACTTTCAGGAAGATATGGACCAGGCCCTCAGTGGCCAGGCTGGGCAGTCACAAGGAGAGGGTGGTCCAGCTCCAACCCAGGTGCCACTGGCATGAGCTCTGCAGGTACACAGAGCACCAGGCCGTGACTGTGTATACAAGGAGAAATGATTTAGGTACCGTGCCTCAGTTGCCTTTTCTATAAGATGGAGACACTGTACCTCTTCGTGAAAATTAAATGAGAGGCTGAATGTCTGCAAAGCACTTCTCACAAGGCCCACCACAGGCCACTGCTGCTGTTAAAATAACAGCACTATCATCATTTTTCTCACTTCCCTGGGCACACTCTGCCCTGCAGGGTCTCTTTAACAGTCAAAGCAAGAGCTTTTACTCCTGCTCAATGAGAGAAAGGAAGGTCTAAATCTTAGAGCAGTGCTCCACATTTACAGGGCCCATCATCACACTGCTCAGAACATGGACCTGAGGAATGCAATATCAACACCCATGTCAGTAATACATGGTTATCAGGCAATGCTGTGTGCCAGGCATGCAGAGAATAGCTTTCTACACAGCATCTCTTTGGAAGACAGGTATCCTAACCCCTAAAACAATCGAAGACACTCTGGAAGATTGATAGCCTTCTTTATCTTCCCACAATCCCAAGGAGGTTTTATTTTTTGAGCCGGTCTCACTTTGTAACCCTACTGTAGCATCATAGCTCACAGTAACCTCAACTCTTAGGCTCAAGTAATTCTCTTGCCTCAGCCTCCCGAGTAGCTGGTACTATAGGTGCCCGCCACAATGCCTGGCTATTTTTTAGAGATGGGCCCTCACTCTTGCTCAGGCTGGTCTTGAACTCAAGCAATCTACCCACCTTGGCCTCCCAGAGTGCTGAGATTATAGGCTAGAGCTACGGCGCCTGACCTAGGTCCGTTTTATTATTACTTTCACTCTGCACTCAAATAACCTAACACGTGGGGGTTTGTCAAGTGGCTCATATCAGGTCACACAACCGGTAAAGGGTAGAGGTGGAATTCAGGCTCTGAATTCCCTATTCTACCCTATTCCACACTGCCCAACCCCCTCAGGAACAAGGGGGATGGGAGTATATGGGGGTGTCGCATGGCCAGCTGTTAGAGGATTTTGCCTTTGTCCCAAAGGCAGCCAGTACCGAAATCAACACACGTGTGTCCCTGTGGATATCAAGACACTGAAACACAGGCTGCCTGGATCTGTGCCAGGGAAATGGCATCAGGAGAACAGTGGAAAGGTGCTCAGAGGTCTGGCACCTCCAGCCTGACCTGCAACTTGCCCATCATGGAGGTCGTACCCTGAACATGGCGTTGGGGACTCCGACATATGGACAGGAGAAGACTTGACGGGGCTCTCCTGAGAGGTGTCGAACATAAGGTACAAGGCCTGCTTCTTCGGGGCATCATCGTCCTGCTGCAGGGACAAAAGGCACAGATCAGCTAGGGGACCAGCAGCCAAAATACGCCTCTTGAGATGGAAACTGGAGCACTCTTCAATAGGGCGCAAGTAACTCATCAGGAAAAGCCTTCGTTTCCATTGGGCCACCAGGAAGAGAGGTTCAAGTGGGACCAGCCAGGTGGGGAAGATGGAAGGAAAAGAGAAGGCAGAGAGAGCTTCGACATGGACCAGGACCCGACATGGACAGGGTGCAAGAGGACACTCAGAAGGGGAAGATGAGCCGACGCCTGGTGCACTGGATCTGTATGATCCAGTCACCTTTACTGGCTGGAACAGGAACCACGTTGGCCACTGGGGATAAACAGAAGTCCAGGGCTGTCTACAGTTGGGTAAGCCCAGGGACAGTCTAGGCCTGGAGAGAAGCTTGGCTGGACTAGTGCACGGGGACTGTGCAGTGTAGGATGCCAAGCCCAGAACTGGGGACTGGCACCTGTTAGTGAAGGGAAGACCTCCACGCCCCCTGCCGGGTCCCCCAAGAAGCCACTGCAATGGCCAGTGGGCACGCGGCTCTGCACCGCCATAATCTCTGCGCATCCTAAGCATGACACACTCTTCATGAAATTCACTCAAGGCCTACCAGCACACTGGTCAGCAGACGGTGCACAAGAAAAAGGGGCACCTTGTGGTTTCAATCCATTTAAATAAAAAACATCAAAACACATACATGCTCACTTCAGTGATAAAATGTTTGACCCTCAGTATTATGAACGTGGCCTCAACTCTCAAGGGCACAGTCGTGAACACAGAGGTAAGTGAACACTCTGTGAGCAACACACTGAGAGGGCAACAAAGCCCACGTGCTCTGCTCCGGAAGCCAGGACTTTACTGACCTGGAGCTTGAGTTAGGTCTGTGTATGGGTACACTTTCCTGCCCGCCCTCTGGGCCTCATTTATAGCAACCTGGGGTTTAAAACAGGCAACATCAACCTCTACAAATGATGCAGAGAAAGATAAGAATGAAAGCACCATGTGGAGGGCCATTCAGTGTTGTGAGCAGGCCCTCCTATGATGCCTCGGAGGGCATCGCTAGACAACAGCGAGATGTCATGCTCGGAACAAAACGCCGAGAGGCAGCAGGTGCCTAAGCCGGGGATACAGCTGCCCATTGTACCCACTTAAACAGGGCAGGAAAGGCTTATTGCCCAAAGGGACAACATTCAGTTATTTAAAACCAATTTGCTGAAGACAACTAAGAGCACCCCCTACCCACCCTTTTTAAAGTGACCTCTGACTGGCTCAGTCTAGGGAAGTAATTCTGCAGGACGCCTAATTGCGTTATCACCCTCTCTCTGAAAATGCCAATGAAGTGACGGAGCACGAACCTCCAGCCCCAACCCCAGGCCCTCCTTGCCGTCCCCCCACACCGGGTGCCATGGGCACAGAGAGCACTCCATTTGGGGTGTAAGTTCCCAGAGCTGCTCTGCACAGGACAGGGGCCCTGCAGGCAGGAAAGTGGGTCCCTGACCGGCCCGAGGCAGCACTTACAGGTAAGGAGGAGCCGATTTTTTCCATATATTCGATTTCATAGGCGTTTCTGTAATCATCCAACTCTGTAAGAAAAACACAAAAGCGAGGTTAGAGCCTGAGAAAGAAAAGGCAAGATTTGGGCCAGGCAGGGTGAGGCCTAGAATAGGTTCTGGGCTGCTGAGGGCGGCCTCTGACCAGAAACTTTCAGTGCAGCCCAGTGGGGGGTGGGGGTGGGGGCTCAGCTGCTTTTGGACCATTAAGAGTTTGAGAGTCCCAAGGACATCCAGCGATGCGACCACGCACAAGTCTTTGTGTGAACGGATGTAGGCATGTGGCACTAAGTTTCCAGAACAGAGTGTGCACTTGGGGTGTCAGTCATCTCTGTCACTCTTGTGTGCAGCCTGTGAAATGACATATCCTGACGACATCTTCTACAGTTGCTGCAGGGCTAGTCCAACGCGAATATTCGGATGCAAAGACCATTAAAGTCCACTGAAGTAGAGAAATGACCTATTTCAAATTGGTGAGTGTAGGCTGCAAAGAATATTCCAGACACTTAACAGAGGCTAGAAACCGCACTGCCTTCTTCATGTATCTGGGCAGTCCCACATGGAAAGTCAGCTCTGACCCTGCCCAAGGAACAGGCTGCAGACCCACCATATACCTCGCACTGCACTGGGCACAGTGGATTCCGTGGTGAAGGAGACCACAGTGGACTTCTGTCCTCATGGAAACCACAGTCTAGAGCTACCGGATGCTCCTTTTCTATTTACAAGAAACCCAAGATGTGATGACTGACCAAGATGTGATGAAACTGGGAAAAAGCCTTGGTGCAATCTATAAAGCTGACTGCCTCAATTTTTTTTAGATGAAAATAAGTATAAAAAAGTGTTTAAAGCCCCTTTATTTCTGCGTATTGTTGAAGGCATCACTAGGGGAGGGGGTGATTTCTTAATGGGTTTAGAATGAGATTATTTCCTGGAAGATTTCCTTAAATCCTGCAAGTGCGTGTGGTTGTGGCTGAATAAACTCAGCATTCCAACATGTGGACACCTTTTCAGGAATCTCTCAATCTCCCTGGTGAGGTAAGGACATCCTTCTAGTAAATAAGACCAGATCCCGGGACTGAGGATGGTTTCATGGATTAAAGGTCGAAAAGGCTGGGTGCTTGTAATCCCAGCACTTTCAATGGCCAAGGAGGAAGGATTGCTTAAGGCCTGAGTGAGAAGAGAACTCTCTACGAGAAACAGAAAAAATTAGCTTGGTGTGGCAGTGCACACCTGTAGTCGGAGCTGCTTGGGGAGGTGGAGGCAGAGGATCATTTGAGCCCAGGAGCTCAAGGTTACAGTGAGCTATGATGAGGCCACTGCATCTCAGCCTGGGTAACAGAGCAAGACCTTATCTCTGAAAATAAACAATCAGGCTACACTCAGTTGTGCTGTCGCTTGGAAAACACAGAACTAGTGCAAACCACACGCCGCCAGGCCAGAGAGCAGAAAGTGCGCTCGGAACTGTCACGTCAGCCTCTGCTCTGGGATCTGCCCCAACCTCAGACACAGAATCCTCAAAGAGAGAAGTAGGAGGGAATCAGTGATGGGTAAGGTGGTTATGGCCCCAAGTGAGCGCCCCAGTCTGGTTACCAGCTCCACTCAAGTCAAGTGTCCACCTTGCAAACTTAGCTCTTCCTGGCAGCTGAATCCGACGAGTTTCAGGTAACCGAGCTCATTCACCTGCCTTCATTCCTACCTGCCAAGAAGGTGCCCCCTCCCCCCGCTGCCCCGCGCCTTCCATTCCTCCCTTCAGAAGCAGCAACTGATGGTACAAAACTGGGGTCTCTGACCCCCAGAGAAACAATTCCATCTGTGAGACGCCTGGCTCCAGGAAGCCCATACCCCTCCCCCGTCAGTCTCAGGTTATAGAAACCTGGAGACGCCCCTTCGCCGTATGTCCTGCTTCTTCCGATCAGAGCCATTTTGGGCCCTCATTTATAATTTACAAAATGGTCTGGACAGGACGCAAGAAAAATAAATATTTCTTCCTGTCATCTTGGGTAGTGGCCAATATTTTGAGGAAACATCCTCCTGAAATTAGCTTTTGAAATCTTACTCATCTGCTTTAAATTCCAAGCCTCTAAGGATAAGCGTAGGGGTGATGCCATGTCCAACTTTAGCCCCATTTTCTCATCAGGCCCCACACAGCTGGTGGGCCTGGCTGACACCAGTGACACATCATCTTTGCAACTAAAGGAGATGGTCACCTGCTATAGCATGTGGCTCCTTCACGTCCAAGAGGCCCAAAGTTATTTTTAATGGGTCTTGTCATCTGCAGGTTGCTTCTGCCATTTACTTTACACTGGGGCACTGCACAGTGAGGGGGTGTCACTGAAGCTTTCACACGACTCTGGCTGTTAGAGGTTTGTGGGGAAACTGGAAATAGCCCTGTGCAGAAGCCAGGAGGGCACGGGTGAGTCCAGATCTTCATGCCCAGGATCCAGGAAGCCCACTCGCCAGAATCCTCCATGCCTCCATGTTCCTGACTTATCAAACAGAGCCAGGAGTGCCTTACATGTTGTAGGATAAAATGAAATAACGTAAGATAAAAGCCCTAGGATAGGTTACACAAATATAAAGACTGGGATCAGGCAAATCACTGCTCATTGCTAATATTTCTGGAACTTTCAACTAAGTGCCATTCTCTTAGGGGAGAAGAGTCCTTTGTAGAGGGGTAAGAAGGCTGCTCCTGACTTCCTGACCACCTCCCTTCTAAATGTTCATAGTATGACAGCGATGGTGCCCTTTAAAGAATGGATGAGGCACTTTCGGCCGGAGACGCCATCTTCCAGTAATTCACCAAAATGACAAACACACAGGGAAAGAGGAGTGGCACCCGATACATGTTTTCTAGGCCTTTTAGAAAACATGGAGCTGTTCCTTTGGCCACATATATGTAAATCTACAAGAAAGGTGATATTATAGACATCAAGGGAATGGGTACTGTTCAAAAAAGCATGCCACACAAATGTTACCATGGCAAAACTGGAAGAGTCTACAGTGTCACCCAGCATGCTGTTGGCATTGTTGTAAACAAACAAGTTAAGGGTAAGATCCTCGTGAAGAGGATTAATGTTCGTATTGAGCATATTAAGCACTCTAAGAGCCGAGATAGCTTCCTGAAATGTGTGAAGGAAAATGATCAGGAAAAGAAGGAAGCCAAAGAGAAAGGTACCTGGGTTCAACTAAAGCGCCAGCCTGTGCCACCCAGAGAAGCCCACTCTGTGAGAACTAACGGAAAGGAGCCTGAGCTCCTGGAACCCATTCCCTATGAATTCATGGCATAATAAGCATACAACGTAGCACACAGGAGTCCCAGTGGACCCATGTTTTTAGGTGCTGAAACCTATTTATTCCCCATGAGCTCGTGGCATAATATGTGTATAGCAGGGGCACACAAGATAACCAATAGTCCCCATGTAACAGTGATACAAGGTGCTGGGACCTATTTCCCACGAATTCAAAAGTCAATCAACACTTTGTCACATTAAATGGCAAGGTGCCTCCCTGAGCTGCTGGAACCTCTTCCCCTATGAATTCATGGCATGGTAGATACAAATAATAGCATAAAAATGTTTCTTGTTCATTCACTACAAGTGTGGGTTTTTTTCCCCCCAAAGAAGTATTAAAGCAAATTTTAATGTGTCCTAAAAAAAAAAAAAAAAAAAAAAAAAAGAATGGATGAGGCTTTGAGAAGGGTATTTTTCCCCTCTGTCGGGGGCAGAAAGGAACAGCTGATGTAGCTGTACTGGGGAAACTACCCAGGAAACTGGGTGACCAAAGGGCCACCCAAACTTGTGAATCTAAAATCTGCTCTCTCGGGGTCTCCAGGGCAGAGGCAGAAGAGGCCTCAGAGGCTGTCTAGCCTGATGGTTTCTAACATTTTTAACCCCGGGGACCACATAGATAAGGGCTCCTCCCCTAGCATCATGTTTTAAAAAGACTGTGACAGAAAAGAACATTCACTAAGGACTCATGCAAAGAAGACCTTTTGTAAATGTCAATCTGAGCTTTCAGCCAGTAGGAGATTATCCATGATTAAGACAATCACAGCCCAAACACAGCATTTTAATTACCTAGGCATTTTCCTAAACTAGTTCAGTTCAGGTTTTTTGAAATACTAAAGACAACGTGAAGCTCTTCAGCACTGCTCTTGTGGACCCAGGTAGGGAGCAGGATTATCAGTTCATGCCTTCTTTCCACAGGTGAAGGCAGGAAGCCTGCCTTGGGCACACCCAGAGCACCACAGTGACGGCCAACCTGCGCTCCAGTGATTAGCCCCACGCCCCTGGGGGAATTACTAACAGCTCCAAGCCTGTTTCCACATTCTTCACATGGGGAATTGCAGAAATCCACTCTGTGGAGCTGAAAGGATGAAATAAAATCGTGTTTTGTAAAAAGATTCCACAAAATGTTCAACCAATGACAATTCCTGCCTTCTTACTGTTACCTACAGAATTGACATCATAGTGCGTACATGTGCAGGTAGCAATCATTACTTCTAATCCCACACTTCCCTTTCCTGTGGTTGGTAATTTGAGTGTAAGAAAGTCTCAGATCATGGCTGCACCCCTGCACAGATTCATTCTGACAATCCAGCAACCCTGGGTGCATGTCGGTTGTACCTGGACGTGACCTTGTTCAATTAATGGGAAGAGTGATTGGATAAAAGGGCTCTGAGCCCAGATTCTACATCCAGGGGCTGGAGAGAGCTGGGTATTGCAGGACCAGCGCCTCCTGCAACTGCCACTGTTTTGTCCTCACACGGACAGATTTCTGATTGCCTGACAGCTAAAATTATAGACTTCCCAAAATCATTTTCTATGGAGGCAGCAGCTTTTATAGGGTTCTGTTCTGAATTCACACCTCTCTTGAATTTTTGCAGAAACAGTTACCGAACAAGTTACTGAGCTAGTGAGTTGTCTATTTCAGTACAATGCTAAAGACGAATAGATGGTACAGTGAATGAGGTGCACATTACCTTAGGTATTATTTGGATCTTCATATTTTCTAAGGGGGGAAAAATGCATGTATTTGGTTCCTGATGATAAAACAAAATACACACACGTCTCAATATCAGATGCCTTTTGATGGTTACCTACAAGGCCAAGCGAGCCCATGTTTGTTTCTAAACGTTTTTCTCAGACATTTAAAAATTGCTTATCAAGCTCAAGAGACATAATCTAGTAGAAAACCACAAGTGCTATCAAAATGGCCCAAGCCCAATGCTTGTTCTTAAATGTCCCTTGTTGCTTCAGAGCCATGAAACCTCTTCCCCAGCAGCCACCCACACCTGGGGCAGATCAAACCAACTGCGGCGGCACTGAGCTGCCTGACCTTGTATTACCTTTATCTCACAAGCCTGTCTTTACCACAAAGACGAACTATCCAACATTCTTGCTTTCAGGAAACACACAATCCAGCAGGGAAGCAAGAAAGGCACACACATCATCATTACGGTGTCAAGTGCCCAGCTCGGTCCAGACCAAGCGCTACATGCAAGTGGAGCCAGGAACTGATGAACAGAGGAAGGGAGGGGGACACAGAGCTGGCACAGGCAAGGGGAGGAGGGCATTCCAGTGTGGGGGGTGCCAGCAACACTGCAGGGGCAGCTGAGCGAGCTCAGGGGAAAAGTACTTCCATTCAAGTGGGGCTCATGGCCCCGGCGTGGGTGCAGAGGTTGGAAGGGAGGCTGAGGCCAGACCTCAGGGCCACTGGTGTCAAGTTAGAGTGAGTTGGTCACTTTTAGGCATCGAAAATCCCAAGCCAGAGGACCAACCAGGCAGCCAGCCGAAGGTTCTACTTTACAGAAGATAAAATGTCAAAAACTACATGTCTTATTTAGATCATCTTTTCATTGTCAAACTTAGAAAGGCAGCTTTGCGTAGGCAGAATATAAGCACCCAAAATTCTGGAAAAAACGTGAAATAGATCTTACCTACAAATGTACACTGGTTGTCATTCCGAGACTTTCTCCAGGAATGAGGTACCCTTACAAACTGCTGCACCCACAGCCCATCTCGGCCCCAGTCGGGGGACTGAGGGGACGATCTCAGTCCTTTATTAGCAGCAAAGAAGTAGATGAGACTTACATGGTGTGTGATTTCTACTTAGTTTCGAAAAATTGCCAGTAATCAAGATCTTTGAAAGGAAAACTCAAAACCATCACAAAACTCAAGAGTGTTAAAATGCTGACTCATCGCCAGATTCAGCAGCTTCAAAGTCAGCGGAGGAAAGGCATTTGGGGAACTAGGAACACAGATACCATCAGACTGAGAAATGGGATAATCACTCAGAAGAGCGACTCGAGCTGTAGAAAGGAAGTATACACCAGGTGCACAGGCTCACACTTGTAATTCCAGCACTTCAGGAGGCCAAGGCAAGGCAGGAGGATGACTGGAGCCCAGTATCAGACCTGCCTAAGCAACACTGCAAGACCCATCTCTTAAAAAGCCAGATGCTGGAGCTCATGCCTGCAGTCCCAACTACTCAGGAGGCTGAGGCAGGAGGATCATTTGGGCCCAGGAGTATGAGGTTGCAGTGAGCTATGATGCCACCATACTCTAGCTGGGTTAACAAAGAGAGATACATACCCTGTGTCCAAAAAAGAGAAAGACAGAAAGGAAGAAGTGGGGGGGGGGGGGGATCAAACCCAGTGAAATAATTTTTTTTTTAATTTTGATTTAATTTTTTTTTTAATTTTGATTCACCCAGCCACTCTGAGCCAATATGTGGATTATTCAAATTGGATACACACAGGAGGAAGATATTAATGAGATAAGCAAAGTGCCCGTGGCCCATTCCGAAGGCAGGGAGCACGTGCTCCTTACCAAGCCTGAGGTGACTCTCATTTGGGGCTTGACGAAAAAGTGTGACCACACTGTCCAAACATCCCATGGATCTATGAATAAGGCTGGCACCAAGAGACACCAGGTATGTTGACCAATAATGAGAGTTTAACTGGGATGACACTCCCTCAGGGCTGTTTATCCAAATCACAGAAGGGACATCAGCCAGACAGCCAAGACTGAGCAAAGCTCCAGTGAGTGCTCAGGACCTGGAATTAGAGGTTGGCGTCCTGGTGTTTAGCAGGAGTCTTGGGGTAAAGGAAAGCTGTTAATAAGTGCACAGTGGGCGATATGGAGGCAAAGACTTCACAGTAGCAACAACATAGTTACCGACAGGGTTACCAGGCTGCGAAGTTTCATCCCTGGCCCTTTGCTCCCCAGGGGCAGTACTTGCAAGGCGAGGGCAGGGGGAGGGTCAGGTGGGCTCTGAGTTGCTTACCTTCCGTGGGTGAATTGAATTTGGTCTCATTTACAAAGGTGGACAGGTCCGAGGGCTGTGGGTAGTCCTGTTTGTCAGCCTCCAAGTCCACTGTCATGCACGTCCACTTCTGGTTGGTGACCGCCAGCTTTTCCTCGTCTGTTGCATGGACCACTGCAGAGATGACTGGTGGTGTTTCTGGTGTAGTGGCTGGGGTAAGGTCCTGCAGGGAAGAGGGGACCAATCTGTTCTCTCTCACAGACTCTTGGCCAGAAACCACACACACCCCAAACTCTAGGGGCCCCATTAGCTAAAACACTCCTAGCCAAACCATCTCCATGTTCTTCTTGGACAGGGTCCCTCAAGGAAGCAAATCCTTTATCTCATCTATCTCCACTTCTAAGGTTTGTTTTAGGGAGTGACCCTGGGTTCAAAAAAAGAAAATTAGTATCTTGAGTCTTTGAAATTTTTCCTGGTAGTCTCATTACGACTGTTTTACGCTTCAGGCTTGCATGTCAATATCATGAGTCTCACTGCCAATCCTCAGGTGAGTCCCCAGAGTAGAAAAAGGGGGGTCTTAGATCCACTTCCAGAGGAGAGTGTGAAGCTGAACAGAGTAGGGTGGGAACCCAGAAATGTCGGGGAAGAGCTGTGAATGGGACCTATGCCCCTTATTCCTGGAGCTGGGTGCCTCCCCCACATCCTCCAGCCTGGCTGGGGCTCTGCTGGCTCAGCCTTAGAGGGGCAGCAGGTTTGCTGGTTTTATGATCCAGAAATATCCCAGAATGGTGTGGCCTACACGCCCACATTCCTTGTCCCATAAATAAAGTAAAAGAAAGGGCATATACCCGGTGGAAGAACTCGTAAGTGGACAGGCCCAAGCCCTGCTTCTTTAGGGAAGGGGGATCCCTTACCTTCCCACTCCCAATTTGGCTGTAAAATTCAGTGCTCTTGACACAAAAAGCCAAGACTTTCTCAATTTGATGACCAGATGAACTGGCCAGGATGGACCAATGTGATTCCTAGAAAATCCACCTAACATTTTTCCTGAATGTCCCCTAGTCTCAGGACACATTCTGATTTTCCCCAAAGTGAAGGGATCCAACTACAGTAGAACCTCTGTAAGTTGACCACCCAAGGGACTGTACCAAACCAGTTGACATATGCTCAGTCTATGACAATTAGGTCAACTGAAGGAGGTAGTCAGCAACGGAGCTCCTACTCTAATAGCTTGCGAACACTGAGGGGCCCTCCATGTAGGAGGCAAGGTCGTTTTGAAAACATAAGAGGGGCGGCGCCTGTGGCTCAGTGAGTAGGGTGCCGGCCCCATATGCCGAGGGTGGCGGGTTCAAACCCAGCCCCGGCTGAACTGCAACAGAAAAATAGCCGGGCGTTGTGGCGGGCGCCTGTAGTCCCAGCTACTCGGGGGGCTGAGGCAAAAGAATCGTGTAAGCACAAGAGTTAGAGGTTGCTGTGAGCCGTGTGACGCCACGGCACTCTACCCGAGGGCGGTACGTGAGACTCTGTCTCTACAAAAAAAAAAAAGAAAACATAAGAGGAGGAAAGCTTCATTAATGGGAGAAAAACCCAGCAGCATGAAGTCCCCAGGTGAGCGATGCAGTCATAAGATCAAAGGAATATGTACCTGAGAAGGCGGATCAGAGAGAGGAGACCGTTTTGGCGACTTTTTCACCCTAAAGGTGTCACTGAAAACAAAATGGAAAATGTAAACACAACAAGCAGAGGTCAAACACTCGAGAGCAGTGCAGAGTGGACAGAAGCCACGGCCTCTGCAGACCTATCGGGCCCAGACCACTTCCCATCCACGCCACTCCAGCACCAGCTAAGAGATGTCCACGCCTACAATCCATTCTGACTTTTTAACAGCTATTATTTTTGCCCAGGGGAAAGATCCATCAAGCTGGAAATGTTTAAAGAGATGCCATTTTGGAGAGCTGACCCAGAAAATGAAGCTAAATTTAACTCAATGTTCTTATAAAGCAAATTCTGGTGAGCAGATTAATTTATCTGGATTCTTCCAGGAATGTCTGAGCCAAGTAAGGCTGGCGGAGGGGCTTTCGGCTCATGACACCAATTAATAGGATCCAATTTATAGATGGGCAAAACGAAGCAGCGTTTAATGACACAGCACTTAATGAACATCAGAAGGAGCCCGTGCAGAAATGGAAAGTTCTGGGTCCTCTTGGACAATCTGCTGAATCCTTCCTACTCACAGGATCTTTGAGTTTAAGCTCTGAAAGCTTCTAGATGGGATTTTGACTCAAGGCAGGGCCAGGGGTAAGAGAAGATGATTTATGTCTTTTCCTAACCATGACTAACAGACAAGATTCACAGCCTTTTGCTGTCTTTCTTTCTGCTTCACATAAATAATCGGGGTGGGGGTGTACAGTGAGGCTAAGGAACTGACAGATCAAGACTCCAGAAGGACCAGGAGGCGGATCCCAGAAGGGGTGATTCTTAGCATAAACAGTTCAATTCAAACCATAGGACAGTAAGGGGGTCATTTCCACAGTCAGAATGGAGGTCTTTTCTGTCCCGCAGACTGGCCCCTGGCCCCTCCTTGGTATAGTCCCAGTCTCGGCAAAGCAAGGGCTTTGAGGTGGGGACTGGTCCCTCTCCTTTCATCCCAAGACCCTGTCCTGCTTGACAATTACATGACAGGCAGAGCAATTTGGCACTCAAGTTCCTTCCTGTGTTCTCTCAAATAAAATGCTCCAACAATGGCATTTAATAAAGAAAAGGAATACCATTAATGATTATTTACAGCACTTAGGGCATTTGCCATAAAAATAAAGCAATCACAGCGTGAAGCATATATTTATTCATGCATATAAATATATAACTGTTTATTTTGTAGTTGTAAAGAAATCCCTTGGGCAGAAGAGAGCCTGGGAGACCCTACCCTATCCTGGGGTTGCCGGAATCCTAGGACCAGGCCCGGTTTCCTTGTAAGGACAAGGGGAAGGTACATGTCTTTGGACCCCCGAGAGCCACCCACAGATCTCTCCTGGCCAAGGAGGCAAAGCACCTGTGACCCATAGATGGTAGATGAGGCATGCTGACAGCCAGCTTGGTCTTGAGTGATTGAGGACATGGGCGCAGGGCAGCATGGCGATGGCTCTCACAGCCGTGTGTCGCACTGCAGAGTGCCCTGCAGGCCTCCATTTGGAACAGCCCAAATACATTAGCAAGAACATATCACCATGGCAGTCACTGCCTGTGGTTAGACTGGATGGTTATTTTAATGTAAAGCCACAGTACTACTGAAAGCATCGCCCACTAGCCCAGTATAAAATGAAAGAACGGAATGAGATGTTCAAAGAAAAAAAAAGTATGGGTTTCACATGAAGAGGTCTAATATGCAGAGGGGAAAAATAAGTTTCATTCTTGACAAGCAGGCAGATGTTGGGGAACAATGTTTTTTTCACAGCCAAGAAGTCTCACTTATGCAACCATATGAAACAGAAAAATAACCCCTGCTCCTCGGAGCTCCATGCCCCATCATTCCCAGGCCCACCACAGAAATATGTCAGTAGCAGCCACAGAGAGGAAATAAAAAGGGCTCGGAAGCAGAAACAAAAGGGAGAACAAAGCACATGTGGCATAAGAGACAGATTCCTTTAAATTTACTTACAACAGAGAACATACAGACATCACATCTTCAACCATCCTAAGACAAGAAGACAAAGAAAGAGAGACAGACAGAAGGAACTGACAAAAAAGATAAATCTGCAGACCACTGGTTATTAACGGGTTAGGGTGTGGCTGCCATCCACCGTGTAGTCTCTACCCCAGGGTGGGTGACGCCCCAGCTTTTTGGAAAGGGGCTATTGGGAGAGAACAGCTTCTTCTTTTGGTTCTAATCATCCCACAAAGTGTGGGTGTCCAGAGAGCTTTGTCACCCCACTGTAGGGTCTTCCAAGCTGGCATCCCCTGTCTGCACTAGAGGTGAGACCACAGATGGGTCACCATCCTTGGCCTTTGTTGGCTCTGATGATCAAACAAGCACGTGGCTAGGGACAGAATATGACATACAGAGGACGTCCTGGGAAAGGAGGCAGGGAGTTGACTCTCATTCCAAAGACGAGAATACATGGCTGTGCAGTCTGGGCCCTTCAGAGTTCTACTGTTCCACACCTAAAGCAAAATTTCCAACATGGATTCTATGGAGTCCCTAGGAGGAGGCTAGTTGGGTAACTGATCCAAGAAAAGTCTACATTTTTGGCCAGGAAGGCCTCCCAACCACCACTAGACAGCGGCAGGGTGACCCAAGGCCAAAGCCTCCTATAAAGAACCTCTTCTCAGGAAGCCATCAGTTCGTCTCAGATGTTCAAAGTTCGGAGGAGCTCGTAATGGGAGGTACACAGGTCACCCTGTCTCCATTGTGCCAGGCAGGCCCAGAGGGCAATGCTGTGGACCATTCTGTTGCACTGACCTGGGAGACCAATCTCTTGGGTTCTTAAATTATGGACAATACTTCCCATTGGAGTGAGAAAGTCTCCAAGCATTGAACCACACCACACTTGGCCCAGAGTCCTGAGAATGAACCTACTGTCACCCAGATTCGAGCTGGGTCTTAGATGAATTCCGGAGGCATGGATACCAGGGCAACGCACTTGTGTTTGTGGACCGCAGACCTGACTATTAATGGCTTCCTGGGATAGTACAGATCGCTCGTGCCTTTCAGGTCCCATCTACCTCTTCTGAACTTATAGGGCCTTTGAATTCCTGTCTATTAAAGATAACTAAAGGGGCAAGGAGACAAAGAGAGTGCAGTTGGCTCACGCCTGCAATTCTAGCACTCTGGGAGGCCGAGACAGTGGATCGCCTAAGCTCAGGAGTTCGAGACCAGCCTGAGCAGAGACTCTGTTTCTAAAAACAGACAGGTATTGTGGCAGGCACCTGTAGTCCCAGTTTCTTGGGAGGCTGAGGCAAGAGGATTGCTTGATTGAGCCCAAGAGTTTGAGGTTGCTGTGAGCTACAATAACTTCATAGCACTCTACCAAGGGTGACAAAGTTAGACTTTGTCTCAAAAAAAAAAAAAAAAGGAGGGCACAGGAAGGGGCCCAGATCACACTTCTTGCTCATGGGCCTCCTGGAACCTCCTTCTGTGATTGCGAACCTGAGCTACTATCTCACTAATGGCCATAAACAAATGCTGTGAATTTTAACAGTATTTTTAATTTTTATTTTTTTGAGAGTCTCATTCTGTCACCTTGGGTAGAGTACTGTGGTGTCATAGCTCACAGCAACCTCAAACTCTTGGGCTCAAGTAATCCTTTTGTCCCAGCCTCCCAAGTAGCTGACACTACAGGCACCCACCACAACTCCTGGCTAGTTTTTCTATTTTTAGTAGAGATGGGGTCTCGCTCTTGCTCAGGCTGGTCTCAAACTCCTGAACTCAAGCAATCCACCTGCCTCAACCTCCTAGAGTCCTAGGATTACAGCCACGTGCCACCGTGCCCAGCCTTGTAACAGTATTTTAGAGGCCATCTCTCTTGGCTTTTCCAAAAAGCAATTTTCATGTTCAACAGGGAAAAAGGTCAGTCACCAACAGGGATGTTGACCAGGTCTCTAAGGTCCTATTCCCTTTCTTTTGGACTTCCCAGGCTTCCCTGGAGTTGAGTATCAGCTCTTGGACTAAAAATAACTAGTCCACTGTTTTAGGAAGCAAAAGAACGAGGGCTCTTGACCCCAGGGGACCCCTAGAGAGGGAGGATGCCTGGTGACACGGCTGCAAGCCCAGCATCATCACAGCAACCGGGGACAAGGTTAGGCCAGCTGAGGGTTATTCAGCTCACACCCCATCTGCAATCCTCACCACCCACACCCCTTAACTTACGTCTTTAGGGGCGTCTTCTTCTTCTTAGCAGGCTTGTTTAGCCCATCCCCATCCACTCCGTTGCTTTCGATAGCACTGGCCGGGATCTCAAAGGAAGCTGGGGACTTAGAGGGTGAGCTGGGGGTCTTAGAGGATGTCTTAAAGGGGTCAACGGACTCATCACAGGCATCTGGGTCAAAGTTGTATGATTGTTGGGGCAGTTTGGGAGACTCCTGGATCTTGGAAGTGGAAGAAAAAGGGTTAAAATTAGGGTCATCCCACTTGTCAATATCGAAGGTGTAGGTACCTTTAGCAATCGGGATGTCATTGGGCTCAGCGGGGGACCTGGGAGGTGAGGCAGGAGTGCTGTCAAGTTTCTCAGGGGTCTTTTTCAGCTTCGGCCTCCTCAGAGGCATTTTGGCCAGTGGCTTTTTGCCTGCCTTTTTGGTAGGAGGGGTGTTTTCCTGCTGGTTGTCCCAACTACCCTTGTCCTCAGAATAGTCAAACTCCAGCCTCACTGACAGCCCCTTGGCTGAGGAGTCCTCCTGTCCCCCGCTATCTGATGGGGTCACCTCCACTGCTTCTGGGGCCGTGCTAAGAGGCAGCGTTTTCCTCCCGACGGGGGGTGAGTTCTGCACTCTGCCACCTCCGGAAGCTGGGGGGACGGCCTCCTCTGCACTCTCTGAGTCTAGGGGGCAGGCAGCTATGGGCACGGCGGCAGGCTCCAGTGGTGTCTCCTCCAATAAGGCTGGGCCAGAACCTTCCGTCTTGACCGATTCTGTTTTTGTTTCAGCTGACAGACTCTCGTCGCTGGGGACAGGACTCTCTTTGGCTGGCTCTTGTGGAGTCTCCTTCACTGGAGGGGTTTCTGTGGGTTTCTTAGTGGTTTGTTTCTTTTTTAAGGAAGGTGGCCTCGGCTTTTTAGTTCGCTTAAGGGTGCTGGAAGCACTGCTGGAGCCCGTGCTGCAGGCATCCGGTGCTAGGGCCGCGGCCTCGGGGCTGCCTGAGCAAGAAGCACCATCAAAGTCGCTGGCTTGCAGGCTGAGAGAGCGGGACAGCGTAGACTTGGAGACCAGGACAGAATCCGTGGACTTCCTCCGTGTGCTCACCTTGCACTCCTGATTTTTAGCATCTGCACTGCGCGGTTCCGAGGTCTGAAAGTTATCCACCAGCTCGATGTTGTCAAAGTCTAAGTTGTACGTCCCGCTGCTAGCTATTGGCTTGTCTTCATCGAAGACGGCAGAGAAGGAATGTGACGGAGGACGAAAAGGACTTCCTTCCACCGAGTCACTCCGGGGGCCATCAGGGATGGAAGCGGTCTCAGGACTGCATCCTGGAGAAACACAGAACAAGCCATCATTTAGGGACTTAGGACACCTGGAGGATTTCGCCTCTCTTACTAGAACATCACTCTTGAGAACAGAGGTCAAAAGTACAGCCGCAGGCCACCCCATCCACTTCTAGGCACACTGCTAGCACAGATTCTGGTCAACCCATCATTAGCTCCAGATCCCAGACAGGTTTGCCCTCAGCTCCCTCATCTATAGAATGGCAGTGATAAGGGCTGATTAAGGAATAGCTCAGACCATTCACTCAGAAACATTAACCAAATGCCTGCCGTTTGGATGCTGGGGACAAACAGACAAAATCCTAGCCTTCCTGGAAATCACATTCATCAAGGAGAAGACAGTGAACAAATGAATAAGTAAAATGGATTACTGTCGGAGGGTGATATATGCTAAGGGGAAAAATATAGCCAGAACAGGACAGTTGTTATTATTTTTATTTTTTTGAGACAGAGTCTCACTCTGTCACCCTGAGGTTGAGTGCCGTGGCCTCATTAAAGCTCAGAGCAACCTCAAATTCTTGGGTTCAAGTGATCCTCCTGCCTCAGCTTCCCCAGTAGCTGAGACTACAGTCACCCATCACCACACCCAGCTAGTTTTTAATCTTTTTCTATTTTTTTTTTTGGCCAGGGCTGGGTTTGAACCCACCACCTCTGGCATATGGGACCGGCGCCCTACCCCTTTGAGCCACAGGCGCCGCCCATCTTTTTCTATTTTTAATAGTGACCGTGTCTCTCTCTTGCTTAGGCTGGTCTCCAACTCAAGCAATTCACCTATCTCAGTCTCCCACAGTTCTAGTATTATAGGAGTGAACTGCCACACAACCTCTATTTCACTGTATTTATTTCTTGGATGGAACTGAAAGAGAGTTGTAATTTTCAAATAAAGTGGGGTCTTCTGAGGAGAAGACATTTGAGCACAAAATGAAATCGAGGTAAAGGCACGACCCAGGAAGGAAATCTCTCAGGCAGAAGAGCAAGTGCAAAGGTCTCAGGGCAGGGACACCCTGGTGTGCTCCAGAAACAGCAAAGCCAGGAGAGGAAAGACATAAATCCTGCAGTAAAGAACAGTGAGCCCTCACCAGCATGAGCTGCGCCAGCCGCAAGCCTGTTCCTAAATACTCAGAGCCTCTGTGAAGAATAAAGGGGCTGCCAGGCAACTGCGGAAGAACTGAACTTGTCTGCCACCTGCCACTCCAGACAGCACCTGTGACCGCTCCCTCCAATCCTGCCTGCCCGCCCTTGACCTTGGCTCTTGTCTGTTCCCACCCCTCCCTGCCCTTATTCTTGGCTTTTCTCCCTCTTTAGCACAGCCAGCCAAGCCAGTGCTCCTAACTTCCCAGAATGCTGCAGAAGCTCCAAATGTCAACCCAGTGACACTTAGGGCTCTCACAACCCCCAGCCCCTTGGGGATCCCGCCAGCCCTGCTGTGGCTACTGCGGGTTCTGCTCACACCAGGTGGTGTCTTTCATGCTCTTCTGGGTTCACAACTGCTTCAACTGTTCACGAATCTGAAATGATTTGTCAGAAAATTGAAAATATGTCACTGGACAAAAGAGGGCACAATGTTGTAGAGTGGTCTGCAGTGCTAAGTAATGGGAGAACACAGAACAAGGAATAAAAAATGTCGGCACAAACATAGCTGGAGACAGCAGTCCCAGAGCGTGCTTCAATGACGAGTATTATGTCCTTCCAGGCCTCCACTGTTTGTAGAGTTGCCAGATAAAATTCAGAATGCTCAGCTAAATTTGATTGCAGATAAATATGTTTTTAATATATGTATGTGCCATATCCCGCTTATTATTGTGAATCTAAAAGTCAGATTTAACAGACACCCCTTATTTTTATTTGCTGTATCTGCGAGTCCTATCCCTCATCCCAACAGACCAGGCTTGGGAAATGCTTAATTAAACCTGAACTGGTCTCTCCCTGGAGATTTTCTGAGAGCAATTCATGCCCAACTGCAAACCTCCAGGTGCTGAGTATTTCAAGTGGCACTTACCTAACTTTGCTCATGAGCAAACCTTTCTCTCAGAGCACACAGAAGAGGGCTGCAGCTGACAGGAGATGACAACCTGAGGAAACTCAAGTCTTTGAGTTCAGGAACTGGTTTTATGCATGTTTCTCCCTCAGCTGGTCCCACATTCTTTCAAATCTCAGTAAACACCTCTTAGATTGAGAGCCTTTAGGAAGCCTATTTAGAAGAGCTAGTCCTTCCCTCTCTTCTCTACCCAGCATGGCCCCAGGCCCCACCTGGAGCAGAATCCTAAACACCCTTTGGGCCCAATAATTTCTCCATCATCTACCAAACACTCCTGCTTCCTTCTCATCTCAAAAGAAAAGTGTCGCCTCCTTCTCTCTAAAATCAACTCCCTCTCTTCCCTCAAGCACCCCATCCTCCCACTGGCAGGACCTTGTCCTCCTGGCCTGTAACAGCCCCTGGGCACAGGGTATAGAGGGCGCAAAGGCCCAGTGGACTCTGAGTACTGGGTACCTTCCAATGAGCCTTGCCAGGAGATAAGCCCCAGCCTATTTCCTCAGTTCCAAAGCAAGGCCTACAGTGCCACCCACCTGAGCCTCAGCAGCCTTTAGAAGTCTTCAGAGCCCCTTCAAATGTCAGAAGTTCTCTCTGAATTATGCCATAAGGAGCAGATATTCAATTTAACCATCTGCTCATTTTTACCCCATAGAAGAAAGTGCTCCCTGTCTGCTTCACCTGGCTTTCTTATTTAGAACTGAGACGCCCTCATTAAATCAGGGACCAAGAAATGCACCTTGCCATTGGGTTTCTTAACCTCGGCACTGGGGTGTTTTGGGAGAGTCAGTGTTTTTATTATGTATGTGTGTGTGTATGGGGGGAGGGTGCTCCCTGTTCATGGTCAGATCCTCAGTAGCATCCTTAGCCTCTACCCACTGGACGCCAGCAGCATCCCCACCCCAACTGTGACAACCAAAAATGTTTCTAGACATTGCCATATCCATTTGGTGTGCAAGAATCCCCTGGCTGGGAAGCGCTGCCTGACTGTGTGGTTAGCAGAAGAGGCTGTTCCACAGGGTCATTAAGGTCTGGAAGATTCTGGTGGCTCGCCGGGTTTTGAGTCCCCCACCCCAGACTGGATTCTACATGTTCTATCTGCACAAAGATAATTCATTTGTTCACACCACAAATAATGTGAGTGGCTGCTACACGTCAGCCACTGCAGGCTGTGCCATGGACACAGGTGAGGAAGGGCAGAACCCCAAATCGATCTACCTGTGTCTACACGTCCTCTCCCTCCTGCAGCCCCTCGGTGCAGACCCTGGGGATGCCCTGGAGAACAACGCCCTGCACCTGGGCTGCAGGTATCGCCTCAGTCTGATGACAAAGTCAGCATCTGCAGCTCTTTGTGTGAAAAGGCTTGCTAGGTGCTACCCAGTTGTCTGGGTCTGCTGGAACCAAGTGCCACAGACTGGGCAGCATAACCAACAGAAATCTACTTCGCACAGCACTGGAGGCTGAAAGGTCAAGACTGAGGTTTTGGTAGCTTTGGTCTCTCTTGAGGCCTCTCTCTTTGGTTTGCAGATGGCCTCTTCTCTGTGTGTATTCTTGGTGCCTCTTGCTCTTCTTATAGGGACACTAATCCCATTGGACTAGGGCCCCACCCTTATTATCCCATTCAACCTAAGACCACCTCAACGACCCTGTCCACAGATAAAGTCAAACTGGGGGCTAAGGGTCCAACACACGAACGAGGGGGGCTGGTGGTGGCAAAATTTAGTCCATAACCCTAGTGCTGGGCAATAAAATCTCCAACTTAAGGAAAAAACAAATGTATTAGATGTTAGGGGGAATTCCAAGGAAGGGGAGAAAGCTATTACAATAATAGGCAACTGATGTAACCCAGCTGACATCCCCCTACTTGCTCTGAAGGCCACACTACTTAAGCCTTGCTGGACTGTTTCAGGAGCACTTACTGCAGCCACTGCACTGGTGCTTCCGAGGACCGCAGGTGTCAATGCAGGGCCTCCCGGCACTTACTGGCTCTAAACTTAGGCCAAAAAATCAAGGGTTAATGGTCCTACAGAGAGCATGGCTCTCCATCCTCTAAGTACATGAATAATAATCTCAGGTCTCCACTTTGAGTCAGCTAAGGAGATAAGTAGTGTGTTGGTCCTTATGTGGAACTCTGCTGATAGCTGTGGGCAACTCATAGCAAGTTCATGATGAACTAAACATTTCCCAACTTGTTTAGCCTACGACACACCTGAGACATTGATTAAACCCCCAGACTTCCCGTCCATCTGCTGTCCCCCACCCCCGCCATTTTAACAGGTGTGCCTCTTCATTAGGGAAGTCTGGGCCCAAGATGGCTCATCTCAGCTGCTTCTAACAGCCTATCCTAGTTCTTAAAACCTCCAGGGGCAATACTTTAATATTTGGTCACAGAAATGAATGGGTTTTGAGGATGGGTTTGGACTGGCCTTTGAGCTCCGATTCCTGGACAGGATTTTGCCTCTGGTGTGCTATGTCATCTCTGCAGGGGTGACAGGCAGGTACAGTCCCTTCTCTGGTGGTCCAAAATGTAGAGCTACCAGGCTCAAAAAACTGAACTCAAAACTGACCAGCAAGAGAGCAGGAGGCCCACAGATGGACTCTGGTGGGATCAACTTGGTTTTTATAAAGAGAATTTCTCCCTCACTAAATGAGTTAACATGGTCAATAACTGTCACTGCCCACAGAGCCTCGCTCAGCACTCTCCTTTCTTAGTCTTTGGGAACTGAATGCAGGTTTGAGAATAGACATCAGGGGCCAAGACAGACATATAGGAGGTAGAGGAGCAGAGGCCACACAGTGGGGCACTTGGGACCCTGCAGAGTGTCCCTGAGAGCCTGAACACCCACAGATCTGAAAAGCCTTCACCCTCAACTTGCTGTGTACTGTGGTCTGAATGGTATCTCCTCCCAAATTTATAGTTAAAACTCTCGCTCTCAAGGTGAGGCCTTTGGGAGGTGATTAGGTCATGGGGCAGAGCCTCAGGAACGGAATTAACACCCTTAAAAAAGGCCCAAAGGATCTTGTATGTCCCTTCCACCACATAAGAAGGTGCTCTCCAGGAACCAGGCAGTTGGTCTTTACTAGATGCCAAACCTGCCAGCATCCTGGTCTTGGACTTTGCCGCCTCCTAAACCATGAGCAATAAATTTCACCCAGTCTGCAGTTATTTTGTTGTAGCAGCCTGATCAGGCAATATACCACCCCAGACAGCTTATCCAATCCCTCTGCGCCTTGGCTGTGAGGACTCACAGATCACCTCTTTATGTTTAAGAAAACTGGGGCCAGGTGCAGTGGCTCACACCTATAATCTGACACTCTGGGAGGCCGAGGCAGGTGGATTGCTTGAGCTCAGGAGTTTGAGACCAGCTTCAACAAGAGACCCCCCCCCCCAATCTCTAAAAATAACCAGGAATCATGGTCCCAGCTACTCAGGAGACTGAGGCAAGAGGATGGCTTGAGGCCAACAGTTTGAGGTTGCTGTGAGTTAGGACACTAAAGCACTCTACAGAGGGCAACAAAGTGAGACTGTCTCAAAAAAAAAAAAAAAAAAAAAAAAAAAAAAAAGAGCAAGCGAGCGCGCGCACGCACGAGAGAGAGAGAGAGAGAGAGAGAGAGAGAGAGAGAGAAGAAAACAGAAAACTGGACTCAGCTGAGTCCAGCACAAGCATGCTGGCAGGACCTAACAGAAGGTAAGTGACTTTTTTGTAAAATGTAGGTTTTCAGGAGGAAAAACTGTCTTTAGTCACAGCCAAAGGACTTGTCTATTACTTCACGTGGCTGTTTCAGCACTTCAGAGGAAAAATCAACAGTAGAGTCTCCTCTCTTGCCCTTTCTTCCCATGGTTCTCGGAAGGAATCAATCCTTCCTCCCTTTGGCCACCTACGCTGGTGAGCACAGCCGCCCTCTCAAGTCAGGGCCCCATGCTGGTCTGAAGAATGGACGGAGGACGCTCCATCTGGGGGCCCTTTCTAACGGGAGCAGCAGATCAAATGGATCTTTGTACAGGCAAAGCGGAGGAGGGGGTGCTTTAGGCAGACACAGTTCCAAGGCAAGTCCCCTCAACGCATAATCCTCATGCAGTCACATAATCCTCATGGAGTAGGTCTCACTGCAGCTCTCTAAGGCGGAAAAGCATAAAAGCCCCGTTCAAGCTTCCAACTGGTGTAATCAAAGATTCTGAGGGGCTATGACTGGCGGCAATTAAAGTCCCAGCCCCTTCCCTGGTGGGGCTTCTCTCCTAATCCTCTGTAATGCTCATTCTTCCAGAACCGCCATGTAAGAAAAAGATGGGTGTCATAATGTTTGTTTCAAGAATGGACATCATTCTTTGCCTTGTAGAAAAGGAAATCAGGCAGAAGGAAGGACAGGACCAGAGGGAAGAGCAGAGGCAACCCACTCCCCAGAGCAGGCGGGATGTTGGGCTGGGAATCCCAGAGACGCACCTATGGTCACAGAATGGCCTTCTCTGAAAACTCCGTGGTGTTTGGGGAGAAGGTGCTCTCGGAGCCTGGGTCTACCCTGACTCAGCAAAATCCAGATGCGGCAGCTGGCTGAACAGCTGCCAAAGAGGGGAGAACCTAAAAACAGTACTTGGCAAACCCCCACAAAGGCAAAGGCATCAGCTGGCACAGAAACCGCCCTGCCCCCTTTCCTAGCACAGGGGCATGTCTGTTTAAGGACAAAGCCCAGGCAGGTATATCCTTCCTAAAACAAAGGTCTACTTGAACCTGGAGGAAGATAAAAAGAACTCTACTCATTTCTTTCTAAAACCAACATCAAGGTCAAAAATGCTATTTTATTTCACAGTTCACATGGCTTATGGCCACAAGAATATAAGGGAAGCCATCAGCCTGCCTGGCCCATTCTCTACATTCTCTACCTGTGTGCACAGACCCCACAGCCCACTCCTCGTTCCTTCCCAGGCACAATCTGCCTTTGGGAAGCTGGCGCAGGAGAAGGGGACGAGGAAGACCTGGACAGGACTCCCCCCCGGGGATCCAGCTCACAGTCTAAAAGAGAGTTTGGTCCTGCAGACTCCTCTCATGGGGAGAGTTGTGGCCCAAGGTGGCCAGGGTGGAGAATCTGTCCAGATCTAAGGATGGCACTACCTGGCCCCCTGACCAGCCTGTGAGGCCACTTCCTGCAGGCCCTATCTCCTTCTAGGCTCATATTAAGCATTCATGCTAGAAGTGGTCCCACTCTGCTGGTGAAATGGGGGAGGGGCAACACCCACAGTACAGCAGCCACGTGGGCAGGGAGGGGGCGGGCATGAGAAATGCCCCAACGCCCCAGTAATCACCACATCCAACAGGTGCATAAAGGTGTTTTAACTCATCCCCAGGGAGAAGGGATGTGGGAAAATGATAAGGAATCAGTAACACGAGGTTAATGAGCAGCAAACAAAGCCCCATGGGCCACCGAGCCTATCCCACGACTCTCTTGTCACTGTTTACTGCCTTCCTTCCCCAGCCTGTGGGGCTGTGTTCTTGGAATACACGTACAGATTCAAGTGTGCTGTTGAGATCCAAAGTCCTTATGGTAGCCAGCAGCCAAAGACTAGACCCCAAAAACGTGCTGGGAACTTCCAAGACCCACCGCCCCCACCTCCTGCCAAACCCAATCCCCCAGAGGCCTAAAACCCTACCAAGCAAATGTAGAAAAATCCATAGTATCTGCTCGCCTTTCATTTTCACAAAAGCCTACAAAAGTCATGAAAAGCACAGCCCAGAGCAAAGAGGCAGACTCGGCTCCCTGGGGTGGGACCCCAGGAAGAGTGCTACCATCTCACCACCCACACGCAGGGCCTCCCCCACGGAGCTCCTCCCACTGGTTACCTGGTTCTTCTGGGGGTAGCTGTGCGCTGACCTCGGATTCTGGGATGACTTCAGGGGGTGAGGGGGGTGGGGCCGGTGGAGCTTTGACAGGAGTCGTTGACTCCGGGGTCTCAAATGCTTCTTCAGAGTCAGAACTCCTGATGGAGAAAAAGAAAACACAACTTAGACAAAGGCCAAGGGCCAGCTCTGCCCAGTAGGGCAGCCTCTGGCCCTTAGCCAGTGCTCAACTGAACTGTCCGGACAGATCAAAGGGACATCGGCTTTCCCAGTCAGAATTCCCAAGGGTGAGGTGAGTCTTATCACCAGCTCTGACTGTGCCCAGATGATATTGTCTTTGAACCCAGCTCTGCTGAAATACAACTTCCCGCCTTACTGGCGGCTACATGCACAGTGGACTCCTATTGAACTCTGGCGCACCCTCGGACAGACAGGGCTTCTGCTGGTTCCATGCCATGGTGCCGACCCCGGAGGAACCCTACCCCATCCCCACTCCTCTGTCCTGGCCTCTCAGCGCTTCACATAACTTATTAGTACAGATTTATTCACTTTCTGATCATGTTTATTAATCTTTCCCCTCTACCAAGATGAAAATGCCATGAGGACAGCTGGCCTTGTTCATCACAGCATCCCCAAGCCTAAAACAGGAGGCAGGGACTGTCGGGTAGGTGACCAGACTGAATGAAAGCTGGTGAGTTACAAAGCACAGCCCCTGACCCTGACAAGGTGACAACAGTCCTTGCTGGTCTGCAGGAAAAGTCTGCTCAAAGAAAATTCTTCACTCAGAGACTGGACCAAAAATCTACCCAGAGAAGCTGCACCCACTAAGAAGTGGAAGCCACTTGCCAAAGCCTCACCCTGGGCTGACAAAGAACCAGGAAGACAGCCCTCCCTGCCACCCTGCTTCCACTGGTGACACCTTTTTGTTGTTGTTGTTGTTGTTTTTGACACCCAGGCTAGAGTGCAGTGGTGTCATCATAGCTCACAGCCATCTCGAACTCCTGGGCTCAAGTGATCCTCCTGTCTCAGTCTCCCAAGTACCTGGGACTACAGGTGCATGCCACCACACCTGGTTAATTTCCTTTTTTCTTTTTTGTAGAGAGGAGCTCTCACTATGTGGCTTAGTCTAGTCTCAAACTCTTAGCTTCAAGCTATCCTCCTGCCCCCATTTCCCAAAGTGCTGAGGTTACAGATGAGAGTCTGTACCTGGTCTCCTGACTCAATTTTAAGCTGGAAAAGATAAGGCTTCCCCCAATCACTGAGCCTGTGCACTGTGCACTGCAGCTGTGCACCCTGCAGGCCAGAAGGCAGCACCACATGTGCTCAAGATGGCCAGTGGTCCACAGTCATGGCCCAACCTTGCCCCGAGGATGGCTAACAAGGAAGCAGCAGCAGAGCTCAGTCCCATCTCAGAATAGTTGAAATAGACCAAAATACCAATTTACTCATTTGCAAGGAGGAAGTTAATTATCAAGAGGGTGGATACTTAGGATTGCTGATTGCCACAAACAATCCCAGCAGGCCCATCTGGTACAGACAAAAAATCAGAGGGTGACCTGGCAGGTGAGTATGGATGTGGCAGAATGTACAGGGCCACATAAGTGTCACCAAACCCCGAAGCCCAACACCATCAGACATGCTGCTGAGTGTCCACAGGGTCAAAGGACCAGTGACCCCAGTAGAGGTCAGCATCTTTTAAAAGACTATCAGCCAGCAGGCAGAGCACACCAGAAACCAAATATCCCTCCACTATCTACTGGGACCAGACGAGGAGCCATCTGGTGAGTTCCCTTCAGAAAATCTATATCTGCTTTTACAACTTGTTTATCAGGGACTCAATCAGTATCACAGATCCCCCTGCACCCTCCTCTGCCCCTAGGACCTCAACTCCTCCAGCCAGCCACAAAGCCCTCCCCCAGGGACCCCAAGAGAAACAGAAACACTAGAACTGCTTTTGATGGGATCTAATGAACCAAAGTCTGCACACTATTAAATTTCACGAGTAAATACTAATTCATGCAAACACTACAGGGAGACACTGACTTTTTACAAATACACATTCGTATCAAGATGCTTAGCTTTTGTCAGCAGAATTTAAGATCACACTTGGATGACAAATAAAGGTACATGAAGTTTTGCAGAGTCTGTTTATCAGCACGAGAAACACAGGATGTCACACAACTGAGCAGCAAAGGGGAACAAGAGTTCAGAACAGCTTAGTGGGTCCCAGGTATAGCCCCGGGCACAGGGCTCCATCACCCAGGCTCCCCAGCGCTGCTGGGAGCATCGGACAGTGTTAGCAGGATGCACAAAGCCAACTTGCCTCTTTCCAGAGCTTCCTTGAAGGCCCGGCAGACTGGAATCCCCACTGCTGGTCACTGCTGTCCATATCCACCGGGCCCATTCCACTGGTGACCACATCTGTCCGGAGGCAAAAGCCATCTCCACCAAAGAATAGCCTCTGTTGCCCCAATTTTCTTCCTGCTGTCTGAGATCTAAATCTCTTTTGATGTCACAAAAAAAGTTAGTTGCATTATCAGCCACGGATGCTGTGAGCTTCTCCAGCGTCCGGAGGACCTGAGGCTGCCCCACTCAAGCAGAGATTCGGGGAGAGACCAAATGCTGGCTTGTCCCCTGGCTTCTGCAGCCCAGGGCACTGGTGACGAGTCACTTTAGAGCACAAAGGACCCTGCTTTTTCTCAACAACACAAGCAAGCTCTAGGGAGAGCCGGATGCTCTTGGCGTTGAGCTGCTGAATTCCAATGAGGTCCCTGCTGGGGCAGCTGCCCAGCACCTGCTCAAAGGACCACCATTCACCACCACCCTGCATGGGAGGCATGTGAAGATGGGCAGGGCACACCAAGTCCTGGAGGTCCTCTTGCCTGTTTACTATGAGCTATTTCTGCATCAAAACACCAGGGGAGGCCAGGTGTGGCGGGCCACCAAGGCCCAACTAGAATAGCACTCACTTCCGGTGCCGCCTGCCTGGTTTTCATATTTCCACATCCTCTCCCAGGAGCAGAGAGCAAGTTAATTAGAGGAGGCGGGATGCAGCTTTTTTAATTAGCTCTTCTTTCCCTATTCAGCTTCCCAGGGGCTCAAACACATTCTTGAGCGCAAAGATTTCTGTAATCCTCCCACAACAAGTCTGTACATAAAAATAAGGCAGCATTTTGGAGTTTCAATGCATAAAAGCAATTCCCATGGGCCGTTTGGTGTTTTTTCTTTTTTCTAACTAGAAGAAACTAAAATGCAAGAAATCATTCTGTTAATGCTCCACTCGATTTTAAAAGAGGAAAAATAATTTGCTACAAATACGTATCAAAAGGAGAAATGTCCCTATAATCTGCTAAAAACATCTCTAAATTATAGAAAAATACATTTACCAGAATATGCATATGCTATGTTCATGGTAGAAGTAAATATGCAAATATAATTAAATATCTTTATTTCTATAGTGCGTAAACAGCTCTTAATGACCAGTCAAAATCTGGCAATTTTAATTCTCAGCACAAAAAGCACAATAGCAAGGCGGCGCCTGTGGCTCAGTGAGTAGGGTGCCGGCCCCATATACCGAGGGTGGCAGGTTCAAACCCAGCCCCGGCCAAACTGCAACAACAACAACAAAATACCCGGGTGTTGTGGCACCTGTAATCCCAGCTACTCAGGAGGCTGAGGAAAGAGAATCGCCTAAGCCCAAGAGCTGGAAGTTGCTGTGAGCTGTGATGCCACAGCACTCTACCAAGGGCAACAAAGTGAGACTCTGTCTCAAAAAAAAAAAAAAAAGCACAATAGCAGCTACCATTTGTTGAACATTTTCTTATGTGTCAGGCACGGGACAAGGCACATTTGTACACTTACCCCTAATCTTCAAAGATGACACATCTGCTGGACAGCAGGCCCATTTTGCAGATGAGACAACTCTGGCTTCTAGGGCCACATTACTTTACCCAAGGCCGTAAGTGACGTAAGCCAGGGCTCACCTGTGTTCTCTTTACTACATCTGTGGCTCCCAAACATCTTTAGCAAGGTGAGTTTATCATGTTTATAATATGTCCATATTATAAAGTCTGTCACGGATAGCAATTAAACTATATGGATGAACTTGAAAAATCTGGCTCTGGGGCTTGGAGATGCCAACTGCCAAGCGTGATATCTGTTGGTTTTTCCCCTGGCTGCACATCATTTTTCTACAGCTTGTCCTCTCATCATGGAATATTCTCTAATAAGGCAGACAGGGCAGGAAGGACACCAAGCTCACAAAGCGAATTAATCCATCAGCACGAGCTGTCTGTAGATGGTATCCAGCACCAGACAGTCCGAGGGACATAGGCCAGAGGGTCAGATGGGAATGTGTCACGAACCCAAGTGTGGATAGACGGCTCCAGCCACTGAAACCTGAACCTGCGGAGCTCCCCAACTGGGCATTAGTACAGTGTAAAATACTCTTTCAAGTATTTTCTTGGTTTCAGAGAATTTTTATAGAGCCCTAAAGTCCCCCAGAACAGAGTTGGACAACTTCTGCTCCACGTGACACTGAACTAAACACGTCCATGGATGACGCGCTGGGTCAAAACAAAGAACAAAACTGTCCCTGAACAAGAGTCAGGTAGCTAGAAAAAAAATTGACCCTAAGGGTCTGTTTCCTTAAAGTTGGATTTGGTTTAAATATTTCCACATTTTTATTTCTGTGAATTATAACAACAAAAAAGTATCAGCATCCACACACATGCATAACACACACACAGACCCACACAGAAATGTAACTAATGCGTGAGTATCTTTTGATAAAGTGTTACTATAAATGTAGTTTCCAGCATATCATTAAATGGTTACATTTGTTCAACTTTTACTGGAGATAATTCAAGGGGTTAGAATAATAATTGCAGAGATCATAAATGCTTCCAAATTTGAAGCTGGAAGAAAATCTAGAGATTATAACCTATTCCAACACACTAACCCCATCTTTTTATTTTTTTTTAACCCCATCTTTTTAAACAGATGAGGAAACTAAGGCCCAGAGAGCTGAAGTGACTTGCCTAGAGTGGCCAGCCCATTTGTGGCAGCCACAGTTAGGAATGCCATGGAACTGGGCCAGCCTCCAGGAAGCACTGCCTCCAAGTGAGAGGGCTTGTTCTGAATGCAACACCCGCTCTGAAAATCTAACATTACCCATGATCAAGATATAACTCCTTGGCTCGGTACCTGTAACACAGTGGTTACAGCGCAAGCCACATACACCGAGGGTGGCGGGTTCAAACCTGGCCCGGGCCAGTTAAACAACAATGACAACTGCAACAAAAAATAGCCAGGCATTTTGGCGGGTGCCTGTAGTCCCAGCTATTTGGGAGGCTGAGGCAAGAGAACCACTTAAGCCCAAGAGTTTGGGGTTGCTGTGAGCTCAAACGCCACGGCATTCTACCAAGGGCAACACAGTGAGACTCTATCTCAAACAAAAAAGAAAGAAAGAAATAGCTTCTTGTTAAGCACTGCTAAAGGGAAAGAAAATATTTCCATATTTGTACTTTTTTCCTTTCCTTCCTCCCCTTCCTTCTGTCCCTCCCTCCCTCCTTTCCTTCCCCACCCCCCTTCATTCCCTTCTTCCTTTCTGTTTTTCAAGACAGTCTCACTCCCTTGCCCAGGCTAGAGTGCTTGCAGTATCGGCCAGCTCACAACAACCTCAAAACTCCTAGGCCCAAGCCACCTTGCTGTCTCAGCCACTTGCGTAGCTGGGACTTAGGCACTCACTACCATGCCTAGCTAATTTTTTCTATTTTTAGTAGAGACAGATTCTTGCTCTTGGCTCAGTTTGGTCTTGAACTCCTAAGCTCAAGTGATCCTGCTGCCTTGATTCCCAGAGTGCTAGGATTACAGGTGTGTCCAGCCTTGTATTTCTTTCTAGATAAATTCCTTAGAATTCCAGTTTGCAGGACCTAGCCTGAAAATGATGCAGGAACTGGATGGAGGTTCTTGGAACCACCCACCCAGAGTGGAAAGGTAGGCAGGCTTGGAGGCGGGGGCTTCCCAAGACTTTCCTCTCAGCTCCCTTCCCTCCTGCCTCCCTTTCCCTCGACAGCCAAACTCAGGTAAAGACAACCATTTTGGCCAAAAGCCCAGCCTCAGGAAAGACCGGCAGCACTGTCCAGGCCAAAGACCATCTGCCAGCTCAGGAGAGAGAGGGAGGCCTTCCAGAGACGAAACAGAGCCCTGGAAGGCAGATCGGATGGTCTCATTCATCTCCACATCTTGTGGAAGAGTTTGTGATCAATTTGTGAGAGGATATTTTTATAACTGCTATGCACTAGATTCTAGTCCTAGTCTGCTGAATGACAACTTCAGACAGTCTTGTCAATAAAAGTTACTCTCACTCCAACACTCAAGCACACACACACATACTCCACCTTCTAGCCTGAAACAACGTAAACCAAACTGGTAATTTTTCTAGGGGTTGACTGAAAAGGGTCTTTTGCTTTTATTCGCCCATCTCAGATACAGAAAAGGAATCTGCTCTGTAATACCACTCCTCGCTATTTAGGCAAAGAGAGGCCAGGCTGCTGGAACTATCTAAGGCGGCACCTGCAGTCACTGAGGGAAAATCAGAGCAGATGATGATCCGCTCATACTGGGATCCCCAGCACCTGGAATCCGTTGGATTTATGAGGCAGGTCCTATGTTCAGATTCAAGTGGCAATCACTTGGCAGTTATGCTGAGACGTTAGCAAGGCTCCAGGGGGCACGGGCCATCATGGTAATGCCCACCATGGTCAGAGAAGTGGACTGACAAGGGGGAAGGATTGTCACAGATCCAGGCTTCCCACAGACCTGGTTACAGCCAGCTATAAATTGCCTTCCTGGAGAAAGGCCAGATTATGAATTGAGTCTCAGGAAAAGTGAAGAAAGAAGGGACACAGGCTGCCCTTTATTTTTCTTGCCTTCACACACTGGTATCCCCAGAATCTCCTCTTTGTAATCTCATTGCTTGAAAAACTTAAATCAGAATCTTTGCTTTCAACTCAGATCCTTAAAATAATAATAATAAAAAAATCTAACTGAAAATGAGATATTGATGGATACTATGGAGAAAAGAATTCAGGAAGACATAAGAGGAGCTTTGAAAGTCATTAATAAGTCCTTCTACTTCCTCGAGAGAGCAGAACAACAGTAACACCCTACCTCATTGGAAGCCACTTAATAAGCAAACAGGTATCTTGCCCCACATGAATCACAACCATGGCCCAGAAAACAAAAATTTCTCTGTTCAACCAAGTCATATGATGCAGAGCGGGTGCTAAAGATCCTGCACGTCATTCAATGGTCTTTTCTGGAAACACGCACTCAAGCTTAGCCTTCTTCTGTACTCTAATAGGTTTGGTATCTGCTTTATGAACCAGAATCAAATTAGAAGGGGCAGGGAGATGCTGGAGACAGGCCCACAGACAGCACCAACAGAGTAAGTGACACAGGAGACAGAAAAGCCATAAAGAGGATGCAAAACGAAAAGAGCAGTGATGTTGGCCAACAGCTAGGGCTTCCCAAGCACCTGGCAGGTGTCAGACCCTCTTTTAGCAGCTCCCGCAGGGTCAAGGCTCCAAGGTAAGTGGTAAGTAGAAAAAAAAAAATAAACCCAGCAAATTAAGTATGAGCTTATTCCAAGTAAATAATTATAAAAACATACACAAATAGACATAAATACATATGCATATTTATATACATACATGAGCAGGTACAGTGATATATGAGATTGGACAAAGGACTTTTTCTAGAAGTTCATGAACTTAATTGTCAGACCCTGTACAATGACACCTCTGATGGCCATTCCAGAAAGAGTTCCAAAACTGCTCTGAAAGGTAGACTGAGAACAGGCATCAGTGCATGGCTTCCCAAGGAGAGTGCTTTCAAGATAACCAGAGTGATATTCGGCAATGAGGTATGTGGCACTTTTTGTAGGATAAGTTCCCGAATTTACTTATCTGACCTCACACACATATAGGCAACATACGCGTGTTTTTATAATTCAGAAAAAGATATTGAAGCACAGGTTCCAGAAGCAAGAGGATGCAGGCCCCAACAGGCCAGAGCCTGACCACACTGCGGACACCCCAGGGCTGTTCCCAGATGTGCTCAACAAGTTCTCCCAAGTCCTACCCAGGTCCTGGCCATAATGAATGGAGCCCAGCTGGGCTCTGATTAGCTGGATTGTGTCTAAGGCTACAAGGATCAAGGGAAGAAGCCAACAAAGAGTTTGGAAGAAGCTGAGGGGGTGGGGGGACAAAAATGTAGCTGAGCCCTCTGCACTGTCCAGGGTTGGCCCCCTCCAGGGGCCCCACCAGCCAGTGAGAAGCACCCATGGCTCATGTTCGGCACTCACAGAGCGCCCCTCTGATTGCAAGTGTGGTTTCCCAAGCAGGTGCTGAGTACCAGGATGGGTGGGCCCAGCCAGGGGCTGCAACGGGCCGGAACTTAACCCCCCCCAACCGCTTCCTTCAGAGCTTCCCCACCCACCCTCTATGTTGCACCTACACCTCAGGTGAGGCACGTGGATGCTGTGCCATGACTATTGCAGCAGGACCCATCAGTGCAGGCACCTGGGCGGGTGAACCAGACAAACCCGCTCCAGCTCTCAAGACGCTGAGTCCCCCTGGTTCTGAGGGTGAGACGTCAGAGGACTCAGAGCAAAGGGGCTCTGAACCACCGGGGCAGAGCCAAGACAAGTGTCCACGCTTCCTGCACCTCAGCGTGCCCTCCCAGTGTCACAGATAATGTAAGCAGACAGGTGGCAGTCCTTGTTTGCAAGTCAGCCTGTGGACCATGTGGGTGCCCTGGGCTTCCCAGAGCATCCTCCCCACCAGGAGAAAGGGTCAAGTGGCGTTTCCAGATGGGCACACATGGCTGTTGTGCAGGAGCAGCCACCAGGTTCCCACATCTGTCCCCTGCCCTCCTGCCCACGCTCCCTTTCCTCTGGGCCACTCCGTGACGTAAACAAGGGGGTTCCCCCCTGCCCAGCAGCAGCCTGAGGCTCTTAGAACCCACAGGCAGCACCCTGTGGGAAGGTTGTAGGCCACACAGACCTCTGCAGGGGATCAGGTCTGCCCCCAATTCTGTTATTACCATTATTGACATCCTGGGCAAAGAGAAATGCCATCCTGGGGTCAAGGGAACACTAAAATGATGACTAAACTCAGGGCAGACCCTTACAAAGATGAGGCTATAGGATTTCTGCTTTGCAGAGAGCAGGAGCCCGGGCTCCTCAGCGCTTTACCTTGAACCTGCCGTCTCACCTATGCATCTGCCTCGGTCTCTGTGTCTCCAGATCTGTCTCTGTTGCTGGAATAGCCTCCCCACCTCTCCCCCTCCACCCACAGGCCGCCTCCTCTCCTCTCCTCACTTCTCCCCTCCCCTCTCTCCTTATTTCTCCAGGTGTCTCTAGCCCTACTATCTCCCTTCACTACGCCCCTCTAGTCAAAAGAAAAGCACCTCTGGAGGCTGCCCTGCTAGTATGAATCCCAAATGTTCGGGCAGTAATTAAAGCCCTTGTTTTGACCTTATAATTCTTCATTTATAATTCTGCCTTTAAAGTGGTACTTCAAAGCCCTGCAAATTATTATTAATAATAGCAATAGGGCAAGGGTTTGAGGGCTCTCACTGCACAGGACAATAACAGCAAACACATCACTGAGTCATAGACAGAAGTCATTGTTTTTAAGAAACACATACACACCTTACACAGATTCCAACCAGCTGGCTACATCTCCAGCAGCTCAGAAAGCACCATGAGCTCCTGTGAGATGCAAGCGGCTGGGACTGTAACCAGCCGCCACCCTGCCAAGGGCCTGATGAGGCCGTCCGAGACCCTGAGCTCTGCCGAGAAACATGTTTCCAGAGTGGGTTTGGTTTTTGTTCTATTTCGCTTACCTGAAAACTGGTAGTTCTCAGGGCCCTTTCCAGAATAAATGCTCCAAAATTCCTTCCCTAGAGCCTCCCCCAAATCAGAAAGGCCTCCGCTCTGCTAAATGAAACGCAACCTGTAGTCTATTGTGTATCAGAAGAGTCTCAACATGATTTTTCAGAGAAACAAAATGTACGAACCTGGATTTGGGATGGAGTGGCTAGTACCGGTTAGTAAAAAAATCTGAATTTCAGAAAGTTTTAAAAGCTTTTCTACAGCTGTTTGCAAATCGTGGCTTTGTGCAATAAAAAAGGAGGATTTAAATCTTTTGTGCCTTTCCTTCCAACCTCCTGACACGTTCTAAAGGAAAAGAATGGCATGTGAACGGCACATTAAAAGAGAGTAGGTCCTGCCCATCACCTTGAAAATGTGCTTTTCTCCGGCATTTCCTGCTTTGGTAGTGGTCACACTATTCTCATATGTAATGCAACATCCGCAGCTCAGTCTTTGATGCACTTATTAACGATTCTGAACTAACTGATGGTATAAACAAACTAAAGGACTTTCTTTACACATTAATATATAAATTATATGAGTCTAACATTGTACGGAAGAAAACAGCATAACATCCGTCAAATAGGGGCAGCACCAGTGAGCAGGGCGCTGGCCCCATATACCGAGGGTGGTGGGTTCAAACCCGGCCCCGGCCAAACTGAAACAAAAAATAGCCGGGCGTTGTGGTGGCACCTGTAGTTCCAGCTACTCGGGAGGTTGAGGCAAGAGAATAGCCTAAACCCAGGAATTGGAGGTTGCTGTGAGTTGTGACGCCACAGCACTCTACTGAGGGCGATAAAGTGAGACTCTGTCTCTAAAAAAAAAAAAAAAATCCGTCAAATATAAAATGGAACATCGACTCATCTAGTTCCAAATTCGTGTTCTAAGTAAGTCCTTACTTCCTGGACAGGTTCCTTAACATCCCTGGGCCTCAGCTTTCTTTCTAAACAGTGGGCAGAAATAGGGAGTCGATGTTGGATGTTAGCAGCACCTGCCACCCCGGGTTGCTTTGGGAGCCGAATTCATATCTGCAAAGCACCTTGCATGATGCCAAGTCATTCCAGTCCATTACACATTCCAGTAATGGCATCCTTCACCTTAACCTATCAGAAAAACATAGGGAACGGCCATGCTTCTATTTTCTTTAAAGCCCTTTCTTTTAAGCCACAGCTGTACCAGTGATTCATGAGTTTACAGAGTGCTGCAAAAGAATGTGAGTTTTTTGCTCTTCCCACACATCCAACTCCCCCCATATACACACCCAGACACACAGTGCTCTAGTGGCTGTGGGTGAGGAATTGCGAAATGAAGCAATAAATTCCACTCATATATTTGCTGAATTAATTCACAGCCACTCAGAGGGAAATTGTCATCGACCAAACAGAAGGAGAGCTGATACTGTTGGCTGCAGGCCCCGGGGTGCACGTGGGGTCTCTCCCTCTCGCATTCTAAGCCAGTCAGCCCAGAGCAGGGGAAAGAGGTTCCGGACAGAGAAAACCCAAAGATGCAGAGCCCTGAGGCAGGGACAAGGGTGACGGGAGCAAGGAATGACTACTGGCTACCTGGGAGAACCAAACGCCCAAGAAGCAGAAAGTGGCAAGGAGGAGGAAGTCAGCTGGAAGCCCTAGAGGTAGGAGGGACCCCAATGCCCTTGGCCTTGCTGAGACTTGTGGGAAGTCTGCCAGCTGTTGAGGGACCCAACACCAGGGCAGGATTCACCCTGAGTTCTTTCTAGAAGACCATTCTGACTGCTGTGAGAACTGCACAGGGAGGGGCAGGGGTAGAGGCTTCTAGGAGTTCAGAGGAAAAAGGATGGAGTCTGACTGGATGGGAGTTGGGAGCTACCGAGGAGGTGATAAGAAGCCCAATTAGAGACACATGGGACGATGGGGGTAAAAGTGACAGGTACCAAGGAAAAAGGTGGGAAAGTTTTGGCTAAACTAAGCATTTATTTTTACTTGCACTATAATTGATACAAAGACGAAAACACTTCTAACTCGAGGAGATTTTGAATCTCTAATATCTCAATTGATAGAAGAGTAACAAAAATATTAGAGCCACAATCAGTGGATTAAATCTAACAAGGCTGATGAGCAACCTCAGATTTTGATCGCATATAACGAAGCTCCAATGAACAGATACAATTTCCCACATCACATAAGCCTCACTGTTTCAAGGTTAAGAGTTCTGTAACAATAGCCCAATTGAGTTAAAAGAGATTCTCAGAGCTGACGTTCTTGCCAACAAACTACTCAATTCTATGATGAAAGAAACAGGATAAGGTGGCATGCCCACAGCTCAGTGGACAGGGCGCCGGCCACATGCACCAAGGCTGGTGGGTTCGAACCCAGCCCAGGCCAGCTAAAACAACAATGACAACTGCAACAAAAAAAATAGCTGGGTGTTGTGGCAAGCGCCTGTAGTCCCAGCTACTTGGGAGGCTGAGGCAAGAGAATCACTTAAGCCCAAGAGCTGGAGGTTGCTGGGAGCTGTGATGCCCCCAGCACTCTACTGAAGGCGACAGCTTGAGACTCTGTCTCAAAGAAAAAAAAAAAAAAAACAGGATAAATCTGACAGTAATCCCCTGGCTATTCCCCCTCATCAAGTCTCCTCAGACACCTCTGACTTACAAACAAGTCTGGCATCCTGTTATTTCACGGCAAGATGTTGACCAGCCCTGTGCTTTGTTTTCTCAGATCTCTTGAAATAACGTTTTCCTTTATCTCAATGTTTCTGCTACTTAAAAGGTACATTTTTGGTTTTCACTGGAATTTTAATGTAAGATGCATTAAATAATTAGAGAATTATTCTTTTTTCTTCATTCTTTATAGGATGTGTTGATCAAGCATCTTTAACAAGAAAAGGGAAGAATCAGGGATTTCACCCAAGTTTGGGCTTACCCGGCTAGGGGAAGGGCCTGTGCACTCAGGTGCGAATGGAGAGCCCAAGCTAGCACCATCCCCAGGGCAGGGGATCACGGAGAGACCTGGCCAGTCCTTAACAATTCTACCACATCACCTTGGCACAGGCTCAACTTAAAAGTAAACAGAAAGAAACTGTTTGGGGGGGAACAAAGCATTTCTGCCACCTAGATATACCAGGGGTCCCAAAGGTTGCCAAAGGTTGCCCCCCAAGCTGCCATCCATAGGGAAAAGGGAAATTGTAGCTAAATGTACCTTTATCAAAATAAAAGGTATTTATTTATATCAAAATAAAAGGGAGGTTTGGGGGCAAGCTTTGGGACCCCTGTAGAAAAAATAATCAGAAACTTCCTGGGTATCAGTTCAAGACCAAGCTCCCACGAACTCTCCATTTCCTCCTTAAGACACCAATTTTTACCCCAGAACTTGAATGAGTGCCTAAAAATGAGGGGAGGAAAAAGACGGGAAGGTTATTTGTCACTCGAAGGTGACAAACACTTGATTCTTTTTTTTTCACCTCTTAGAGACAGAGTCTCACTTTGTCACCCTTGGTGGAGTGCCGTGCGGCTCACAACAACCTACTGCTCTTGGGCTTAGGTAATTCTCTTGCCTCAGCCTCCCGGGTAGCTGGGACTATAGGCGCCCGCCACAAGACCTGTCTATTTTTTTGTTGCAGTTTGGCCGGGACCAGGTTTGAACCCACCACCCTCGGTATATGGGGCCGACACCTTACTCACTGAGCCACAGCCGCTGCCCCAAACACTTGATTGTTAGCTATTGATGAATACTTCCCTGAGAGACACTGCTATGTCCCCACCTCCTTCAAGTTAACACATAGAAATTGTAACCTTCAAGGTCACAGTATTAGGAAGTGGAAACTTTGGGATATGATTAGATGACAAAAGATTTGTGCCCCTATAACAGAGGTCCTGGAGAGACACTTACTCTGGCCACCATGTGAGGACCTAGAGAAGAGGCACCATCTTCCATCTATGATCCAGAAAGCAAACCCACGCCTGTACCAGATCTGCCCTGAACTCAGGCTTCCCAGCCTCTACAACTGTGAGAAATACACCTGCTGTTTCTAAGCCACCCAATTTGTGGGATATTGTTATAGCAGCCCAAGGAACCAAAAAGTCCCACGGTGTACTCAGCAGCCCCATTTCCATGTAGTAAACACTGGCCATCTTGGATCTCGGCAGACTCACTTCCTGACACCTGGACCCATGGTAAAAGCGGGGTCCAGGAGCCTCTCCAAAGTGTGGAATGCTGTTCCTGACCAGGTGCCAAGTGTGGTGGCTCATGCCAGTGATCCCAGCACTTTGGAAGACTGAGGCGGGAGGATCACTTGACGCCAGGCACTTGAGATCAGCCTGGGCAACAAATAGCAAGACCCTGTCTCCATAGGAATAATAAAGAAAAAAAAATTGCTGGGTGTGGTGGCAGATGGGCAGATGCCTGTTGTCCCAGCTATTCAGGAGGCTGAGGCAGTAGGATCACTTGAGCCCAGGAGTCTGAGGTTGCACTGAGCTATGTATGATAATGCCACTATACTCTACCCAGATGACTGTCTCAAAAATAAAGAAAAATAGAAAAGCTGCTCTTTCACTTCCTCAGGAAATTAGGGCTACTCTTGTCCCCTGAGTCTGGAGCAAGGGACCCTGGTGGTTCTAGAAGGGCCATGCCAAGTCTGGACCCTGGATACCCCTGAAGCCTACACTGTTCTAATTCTCTGCAGCAGAATAATACTGTTTGCAAGTGATCACAGATCACAGCCCCAGGGCTTGAGCCTTATCGCCTGCCCAGCTTCACTCTCCTGCACAGAAAATAGCTCACTTCTAAGCTGAGCAGTCCCTTGGCCATCATTGTAATTACTCTTTTTTTTTTTTTTTTGGAGACAGTCTCACGCTGTCACCCTGGGTAGAATGCCATGGTGTCACAGCTCACAGCAACCTCCAACTCTTGGGCTTAACCAATTCTCTTGCCTCAGTCTCACAAGCAGCTGGGACTACAGGCGCCCGCCACAACGCCCGGCTATTTTTGTTGTCGCAGTTTGGCCGGGGCTGGGTTTGAACCCGCCATCCTTGGTATAAGGGGCCGAAGCCCTATACTCACTGAGCCACAGGTGCCGCCCTACCTATTTACTTTTTTTTAAGAGGCAGAGTCTCACTATGTTACCCAGGCTGGAGTGAGTAGCTATTCACGGTACCTAGCTCCACTACAGCCTCAAACTCCTGGGCTCGAGTGATTCTCTTGCCTCAGCTTCCCGAGTATGGGGAGCACAGGAGTGAGAGCCCTCATGCCTAGCGATCACTATAATTTTTAAAAGGCCATGTGCAACTTCTTGCTCCTCAAATTGCATCTTCCAAATGCAGCTGACTTTATGCTCCAGCCTCCCTCCCCTGACTTTCAAAATAAGACTGTTTCGTCTGAAATTCTTAAATTTCCACTACCTTCCTTGTGTTGGGGTACAGGACACACCACCCCAAAATAGGAACATAGGAGATGAGAATAAGCCACCCAAAATATACTTCCTTGGCATTATCTTGAGCTGGTGATTCCAAGAAACAGCTGACAAGTTCAGAAAAGCTGTCCTTTGGTAAAAAATGTTAACATCCATAAAGAAAATCTGTGTAAGTAAACCGGAGAGACTCTATTTGAAAGCACATATAATGAGAATAAGTTGGAGTCTGTCAGGCTAGGGCAGACATGACAAACTGGTCTGGTCTGTTCAGGTCCTCTGTGACCTTCACCCAGTCTCCCATTTTTACTGTTTTGTAAATGTAGCTCCCACCCTAAAGATGCCTATCTTGAATCGTTATCGTTTAGGTGGACTGATGTAGGAGTCAGTCCTACGATTTAACTTTTGAATTAAAATGTTGTTTTGGCTCATGAGTTAGACTGATTATTGTTTACTATGGGTCAAGAGTTCTTCACATTGTTGTTTTAGGTAAGGGTTAACATGGTTTTCACTTTGAACTCAAATGTATAAAACTGTGATTTTGGAAATGGAAGATAAGAATGGCCACTCTCGCTGTTCTCCAGAATCCCGGGCTTCTGACAAAGTGTGGTGGACCTAGCCCTGTCTCTGCATATTTGCTGACAGTAACAGGCTGCTGGACTCCCTGCATCCGGTAACATATTCCCCCTCCTCTAATCCATCTCCACCACCCCCAGAGGCCCCAGGCTTCTTTCTACCCTATTCTGCAGCTCAGGATGCCAATAAGCCTCCAGTCTCGTATCTGTGAGACTCCCATCCACGTGTGTGTAATTAAAATGGTTCTTCTGTTAATCTACTGTGTGTCAATTTAATTTAAAGCCCAACCAAGAACCTAGGAGGATGGAGGAAGCCATTTTTCCCTTCCCTATATTTGCTGACTTGCTATAACTAATCTCATTCACATTCTGGCTTTCTGGGGCCCCACCTGGCCTTTCAGCAGCTAGAATCTGCATGACTATCCACAAGGCCACACATTTTTCAGAGGAAAAATACCCCTATTTTTGTCCACATATATGTGTACATAATCAAATAATGTGACAATTTTTCCTTAGCTAGGATGAGCTGTGAGCCCTGGCACTGGTCCCCTGATCCCCTAGCCCCTCCAGAACAACAGCCACCGTACTACAAACAAGTCCCCCAGGCTGGGCCGCCTCCCATGCAAAAACTGATCACCCATCTGGGGCGTAAGAGTCAGGGTTCTATATTAACCAAGGAGGACCTCAAGGGAGAATTTCAGAAATGTCCCTTTCCAAACAATCCTAAAAGACAAAGGCAGACTCTCAATTCTAATAAGAACCTATAAAAAAATTTTTAAAGACCTACATTAAAAGAGCCAGGCGGGGACGACGCCTGTGGCTCAAAGGGGTAGGGTGCTGACCCCATATGCAGGAGGTGGCGGGTTCAAACCCAGCCCCAGCCAAAAACTGAAAAAAAAAAAAAAAAAAAAAAAAAAAAAAAAGAGCCAAGCTGCCCTGCCAGATCTGAAGTTACAAATGTGAAAACTCAGAATGAAAGAAGGTCGACTCGCACAGCAGGCAGGAGAGGCGCAGGATAAGACAAAGGTGGCTGTGTTCTACCCTTCTCTGCTTGAACACAAACCAAATCTGATCCTATCCCAAAACCATAGCATGATTTTTTTTTTTTTTTTTTTTTTTTTTGGAGACAGAGTCTCACTCTATCACCCTGGGTAGAGTGCAGCATGTTGTAGCTCATAGCAACCTCAAAATCCTGGGCGCAAGCAATCCTCTTGCTTCAGCCTCCCCAGTAGATGGGACGACAGGGCTTGCCACAATGCCCAGCTATTTTTAGAGATGGGGTCTTGCTCTTGCTCAGGCTGGTTTTGAACTCTTGAACTCCAGCAATCTGCCTAGCCTCCCCAGATGCTAGGATTACAGGTGTGAGCCACGGCACCCAGCCATAGCATGAATTCTAAGGCCATTTCCCCTCTGGTCACACCACCCACTTGTGACCAGAGTTCAAGCCAAACCCAGTGCTCTGCCCTCCACCAGCCCTCTGTCTCTACTCTCACTGTTCCTTCTGCCTGGCGCACCCTTTCCTGCCAGCAGAGACCTGATAGCGGTTCTAGTCTCAACAGAAAAGTCACTTCCTCCACGCAGCCCTCCTGTCCTGTTCTCTCCATTGCTTGAACACCCACTAAATGCTAAAGCCCTCATCCCAGCGCCTATGACCCTCATGCACAGGTTGGGGTAAGGCATCAGCATCCCTTGTAGACTGTGAGCTTCTTACAAGCTGGGCTATGCCCCCATGTATCACCTGGGCCTCTCCAAGGTGCTCAGGGCCTGGTCTCATTCTCCATTTGTGTGGCCACCGTTCTGCCCTTTGACCTATCCTGTCTTACAACCTGCCTGCTCCAATTTTAGCTTCTAATATTTTTTAATCAGTAAAACGTTAACATTTGGATATAGGGCAGGCACAGAAGCCCTGGATATTTATCTATCTATCTATCTATCTATTTATTTTTGAGACAGTCTCATTCGGTTGCCCTGGGCTAGAGGGCTATGGCATCCTCATAGCTCACAGCAACCTCAAACTCCTGCATTCACACAATCCTCCTGCCCCAACCTCCCAAGTAGCTGGGACTACAGTAATCTACCACAATGCCTAGCTAATTTTTCTATTTTTTAATAGAGACAGGGCCTCACTCTTGCTCAGGTTAGTCTCAAAATCTCAACCTCAACAATCCTCCTGCCTCGGCCTCCCAATGTGCTGGGATTGCAGGCATAAGCCACTGCTCCCAGCCTTAAAGTCCTGAATTTTAGAGAGAGAGATGGAAGACAGTATCTAGGAAATTACAAAATCATAATCTTTTGAGCCTAGATAAGAAAGTATAATGTAGAAGCCTGGGAGGTGAGCACACCGACCAGAAAACACATTCCGAGAGGAACCTGCCAGCCTCTCACTGCACACACACAAAGGGTTCCCTTGTTAGAAAGAGTTCAGACCAGTGACACTAACGCACCCTCTTGCATAGTGTATCAGTGTTTTCCAGGAATTATGGGACATTAAGAAAATAAAACCACGATGATCTCCTTACGTGTGAAGATTGTCTAAAATAAAGTTGAATTCAGAGAAGCGAAGAGTAGAACGGTGGTTACCATGGCTGAGGGGCAGAGGGCTGGAAGGAGATGTTGGTCAAAGGATATCAAATTTCAGTGAGACAGCAGGAATTAGTTAATAACAATGTACTGTATACTTGAAAATTGCTGAGAGAATAGACTTCAAGTGTTCTCAGCCCACAGGGAGTAGGTAAGGTAACACACGTGAATTAGCTTGATTGAGCCATTCTACAATTTATTTTTGTCAACTTTAAAAAATGAGCACAGTATCTCATGAATGTGGCGTGCATCGTTTCATCTCCTGGGTTCCCCCAAAACTCTCTGCATTTTCTTTCTCATCTGTGGAATTTTTCAACAACAGAGAGGGAGTGGGATGTTAACCCCACTTCATGGATGTCATAACTGAGGCCCCAACTGCTGATGGTTCCAAGTCACAGAGTAAATGGGCCACAGACCCGGCAACCAAGGGCAGGCCTGGCCTGGCCAGGGCTGCTGTCCATTAGCTGTTTTCAAAGGAGGTACTGCCAAGCTTTGTGTCATTCTTAACAGTGGAGGTGGCTGGTTAGAGGGCAGGCTCTCCCCTCTATCTTGGGAGCACTGGGTCAAATTATCAGGTACACTCTCAGCCTCCAGGCTGTGCCATACTGGTCCAGGTAACATGTGCAGGTCACAGAGGTAGACTGATAGTTCAACAGACTTACTGGAAAGCCAAAAGGAAATCGAGCACCTCCAACGACAAGAAAAAACATGTGACAGTCCACTGAGCCCACCAACACCGCCAAGGCAACAACAGGACAGTCCCACCCAGGGAGACAACAGCAGAGGGAGAGGAAAGGAGCCTCAGCTGCCCTGACTATGGAGGCAGCTGGCTGTTGTTCTGGGACCTTGGAATCTGGGAGTGGCCCCTGGACTGTGTGTCTAGCCAGAAGGTTATGAGGCAGGCCCCAGAGAAGGGGTCAATGTTCATGGTGTGTGCCCCACGGTGGGTTCGGACCCACTCTTCCTTCACCTGCTGCCAGAACAGTCGACAGGATGGACATTGAGAGCTGACTTGCAGTCCTGTTTCCGCAGGGAACTGTGGAAGCTTTCCCTGTCCCCTGGTGCTCGCTCTCTCTCTTTCCTGCTGACCCAGAGCCAGCAGCTGCAAGGCTCCTGGACAAATAGTCCACACAGGGCCACACTCCACTGGCTGGCTCTGCGTCTCTCAAGCTTTCACCCTGGCACCTGAAGATGCTCAGTCCAGGAGTTGTACTGGGACCAGGTTGCTCCCGTGGCCCTTGTTAGGGCAGGAGACTTGAGCTGAGCTGGAGAGGGGCACTGGTGGAACAAGCCATGGACCAGGGCCCCGGGACTGGCTCTTCTTGAGGCCTCATCCCACAGCCTGCCTCTGAGTCCCTGCAGGCAGCACCCAGGCTAAGGCAGCAAACTCCTCCTCCCCCCACAGCGGGAAGCCTACCAGAGAAGAGGAGAGGGTAGCCCCATTCCCCACATCCCAGGACTAAGTCCTATGTCAGTTGTTGTAGATCAAAGAAGTTGATTCTAAAAGCCACAAGTTCTGATACTTTACATTTTTCAGGGGTCTTTTTGTCAGAAGTGTCCATTTTTCTCAAAATGGTCATCCTGGAGGTCACCCCTGAACGAATCCCAGTTGTGAGTCACAGGAAACATAGTCCCTCATTTATTTTTCAAGTTGGATTTGGTTTTTCCTATTTGCAACAAAAGGTGCCCAGCTGAGGGCATGGGCAAAGCCCATCTGTGAGAAAGGAATGTTCTGGAGACAGCTCTGACAGTGCCTTTTAAGACCCCTAAGTCACTAGGGCAGTGCCTGTGTCTCAATGGGTAGGGCACCGGGCCCATATACCAAGGGTGGCGGGTTCAAACCCGGCCCCGGCCAAACTGCACCAAAAAATAGCTGGGCATTGTGGTGGGCGCCTGTAGTCCCAGCTACTCGGGAGGCTGAGGCAAGATAATTGCCTAAGCCCAGGAGTTGGAGGTTACTGTGAGCTGTGTGACACCATTGCACTCTACAGAGGGCAATAAGGTGAGACTCTGTCTCTACAAAAAAAAAAAAAAGACCCCTAAGTCACAAGACCTCCTAGTCACGAGACTTTCCCTGCTTAGGGCACATAAACCTCCCCAGTCACTGGTGTAGGAGTCCAAACTTGCCAGCACAGGCTGGAAGGCCACAGGGACACCCCCCACCCCCTCCCCAGCTGCCTCCCCCTAACACTCTGCACCTCTGCCTTTTCCTCCTCCCTAAGACACTGCTGCATGACCCAGGCAGCCCTTAGTGGCCCTCTGCACCCCCAGAAAGCATCCTGGACCATTTGCTCAGGGAAAGGCGCGGTCACAGGATCCCTCCTGGAGGAGCTTCAGCTGGGAAATTCCACACATGACCTAAATGTGTGCAGATGTTTTCCCCAAACTAAAGCCAGCCTCTCCTGCCTGCTTCCTGGAGGGAAAATACTTCCAGACCCCTCCCTCTCACATAGGACAATGAACAATTAGCAGTTTCATGGGGCCCAAGAAGACCTAAAGACCTGGGGGTGTGGGCTACTTCCCACCAGGCCAAAGCCACAAGGCAGGCGGTGCCTGCACAACACAGCTGCTGCAAACACATCTGGGGGGGAGGCACGCAGGCTGGCAACTCTGTGATACTCTCAGCCTGTCTGATTTTCTCCCCAGCTGTGGACTGACAGCAGCCCAGGTGTTTTCTAAATGTCAAGCGTCCATCTAGACAAACAGCCTGAGAAATCATGAAGCCAGAATAATGAAGATCCTGGGAGTCACTGGTCACATCCCTGAGGCCTTGAGTGGTTTTTACCTTAGGTGTCACGTACTTAAAAACCATGCATTTGTCCAGCCATGTCTGGGCTTGCCAGATCTCAGGAGAGACCAACTTTCCCTTAAGATGTCCATAGCCATTTCCCACATGGAATGAACAGAGTAAAAACCTTCCTCCCTTAGAACTGACCTCTAGACATCCCAGGGAGATGGAAGGTGTCTTTTAGGGCAAAGACACTGGGTAAGACTTAAGGGAAGGCTGAGCCCTCCTGGCCGGGCACGGCAGCCCATGCTTGTAACGCCAGCATTCTGGGAGGCCGAGGCAGGTGACTGCCTGAGCAGGAGCATGGCCCCATCTCTAAAAATAGCCAGGCGTTGTGGCGGGCACCTGTTGTCCCAGCTACCCGGGAGGCTGAGGCAAGAGAATTGCTTGAGCCCAGGAGTTTAAGGTTGCTGTGAGCTGTGATGCCAGATAACTCTACTGGGGCAACAAAAGCGAGACTCTTTTCTCCAAAAAAAGGAAGGCCAGGCCCATGGGCTCGGGATTGGTCCTTTTTATCCCCAAAGAAACTATCTTCTCTACTTCTTCATAGGAGGAAGAATCTTCCTTGTAAGCTATTTCACTGTCTAGTTCAGGCCTCTGACTTGAGTTTAGCAAAGGATACAATCCATCCCCCAAAATATATATTTTTAAGCAAATTGAAAGTTAAAGGGAAAATACTAAAATGACCACTTGAATTACTCTGAGTAATGACCAGCAGGAAAAGCCTCAGGGATATTCTACCAATGATGTACTTAACGGAATTTAAAACAACTTTCTGAAGAAAAAAATAAATAAATGAAAATAAAACAACTTTCTGTTAAGAGAAAGCCCTCTGTGATTTCTAAGATCCTGATGTTTCCAAGTTCAAAAATCCTCAGACTCTGGAACTGCAAACACCTTGGAGTAAGTGAAGCTGGAATGTTGATGGGAAACTGGGCCCAGGTGCTGGCCTGAGCTCTCAGCACTACACGGACACAGAGCTACTGTGCGGGCTGTCAGCAGGACCCCAGCAAAATCCTCTATCCCCAACACACACCCCACTACTCTGCCCAGAGCCAGAGGCTACTGTTGCTTCAGGAGAAAAGAGCTGTGTCCACTTCCATTTAAGGAGAAAACAGGAAAAGGCAGAAGCAGCAAACCCAGAGAAGCCCTTCTAGATAAGGAGGGCTGGCAGGTACAAAACGGTAACAACTGTGGAAAGTCCACCAGCTCCACCCCAGCAGGCAGTTCCGTGCAGCCCTGGGTAACCATTGTACGAATGGTCCACCTACCAGGTCCCAGGGGCTGCTTTCCTTTGTAAAGACTAAGAAAGGGTAGGAAGAAGGAACAAAGGTAATTTATGGCTCGAAGTCCCACTCAGACCTCCTCACACCCCACCCTCAACAGTCCCCTAGCCTGCCCAGGGCAATAAAGGCAGGAAGAAAGACCAGCCAAGGGAAGGGACAGAGCTGCACGCCAAGGGGAGTGGTGCAAGGACAGTGTGCAAATGCTGAGGCAGGACAGAGAAGTAACAGGGGAGGACAGGCAGGAGCCAGATCGCAGGGCCTGGAGGCCCAGGCAAGGGGCTTGGGTTTTAGACCAAAAGCAATGGGAAGACCCATGAGCCCTGGACTGTTCTCTAAAGAAGGGAGGTGAGGGGGAAAGTGAAGACAAGCCTTGACTGTCAGGTTTGTGGTTTACTCACAGGGTGGATGGGGGGGCCAAAGTGCTAAGATGTCAAAGATGGGGGTGGAACTGGGTTCCTGGGATGTACATTTGTTTTGGGTTTTGTTTTTGAGAGGTGGAAGGTCATCAGAGCTCTACCTTGGAGAGTTAAACCTGAACAATCCATAAGCAAGCCACGCAGAGCTATGAAACAAACAACTGGGTACATACAATGCTCAGATGAGAGGTAAGGATATGAACTGAGGCAGTGTCAGTTCCTATACTATTTAATTCCATGAGCACGAATAAGCTGTCTTAGAGAGCCAGAACAGAGGAACAGAGGCGGCTGTCCAGGCCAGGGCTCTCCTGTGCTGGCTGACAGAACACCATGAGGTCGTGAAGGTGGGGACACGGCTCTGAGCCCTGCACCAACCATCTGCATGACCAGGGTCTGCAAGATATCACATGCTGCCTGTTTTTGTAAATATGCTTGCCTTGTAGCATTGATTTACACATTGTAGATGGCTACTTTTGCACTGTAACAGTCAAATAGAGTTGTTGCACAAAGACCAGAAGGCCTTATTCTCACTTGTAGTGAGAATAAGATGGACTCAGTCAGGCTAGGGCTGAGACCACACAGCTGGTCTGGATGGAGTAGGTCCTAGGTGACCTTCACCTCATGTCATCCATCCTTGTTTTATAAATTCAGTTTTAACCATGTATATCTTGGGTGGTTTAGGGCAATTGATTTAGGAGATTAAATTTGAATTGGCCTGTTGGAATGTATGTAGATTATGGGTTATGTCAATTATTATTTATTATGGGTCCTGAGTTATGTGATTACTGTTGTTTAAGGTAAGTGTTAATTACTGTTGTTAAAGATAAGGGTTAGTAGGGCTGGGCGTGACCTGTAATCCCACCAACTCTGGGAGGCCAAGACAGGTAGATAGCCTGAGCTCACAGGTTTGAGACCAGCCTGAGCCACAGGGAAATCTCGCCTCTAAAAAAAAGCCAGACCTTGTGGTGGGTGCCTATAGCCCCAGCTACTTGGGAGGCTGAGGCAAGAGAATGGCTTAAGCCCAGGAGTTTGAGGTTGCAGTGAGCTATGATGCCACACCACTCTACTGAGGGCAACAAAGTGAGACTGTCTCAAAAAAAAAAAAAAAAAGAAAAGATAACAGTTAGTACAGTTAACTTTTACTGTGTAAAACTATGATTTTAGAAATAGAATAATAGAACAGTCTTGGAGAGGCTCTTCTCACTGTTCTCCAGAATTACTGGCCTTCTGACAAATAAAGTTTAGTGGAACTATCCCCATCTCTGCATATTGGCTGACAGTGACAGGCAGAGGGACCCTCTTCACCCAGTAAGAGGCCTGCAAAGCCTAAAATATTTACTATGTGTTCCTCTACAGGAAGAGTTTGCTGGCCTCTTGACTTAAACCATCCAGCACTCAGTTTCCTTATCTATCTTGCCGACTTCGAAGGACTAATGGATATAATATTTCTGTAATGAAAAAACCTGGCATAAACACCCACCAGGGTTTCTGCTGAATACTACTGAAGACCACTCAGCAAGGCTAAGTGGAAGAGCTTTTCATGCCTGGCTTGACACCACAGCATCCAGTTCTGTCTCCACATTTGCTGATGACAAACAGCACACACCTGCTCTCCAGAAACTGCTAAAATGAATTTGAATTAGTAAATATAAACAGAACCAATGTCATCCAGCCACCACTTCAAAGCAGGATGTAGGTGTGTAAGCAGTTCTGACTCAGGTCTTTGTGGGCCATGATCTTCCCCTAACCCCCTAGCCAACCTGAAACAAGCATCTGAACAATTGGTTTTCATGGCAAAGTTCTTTACAATGTCCAAATCTTCCCCCTTAATCTTAAGGTAACAGGATGAAATTGTTCCACACCCTTTGCTTGCCCCGGGACGATGCCTAGCTTGGGTAATCCATCTGGAAAGAGCAGCCAATCATATTTCAGGCTAAAATAGTTTCCTAGGCAACCAAAAATATAGCCACAGAAACTGGCTGTAGACAGCAGAAACACAAGGAGGGGAAGACAGGAGGGTCAATGGGGAAGGGGACCCAGAATCCTCTGACCTTGATGTCCACTGACCTGCACAGCCACAAACAATCATCTGAGTCTTAGCTGCTCAAAGGGACACCCCACCCCTGGGCTGCAGCAGGAAGGATGCAGCACCCCTGGATAACTGATAGGTATCTAGAGGGCCTCAGAATGTATCTGCCTCCAGCCCACCTTGGAGAAAGCTTCCAGGTAAATGCCATAGAGAAGATGGTGAGGGGCCAGAATCCTGTGAACATGGGCACCACAGGACCACGCTGGAGAAGCCCAGGAATGATAGCAGTAGAAAACGTACCCAACAGGAACCTTTGGGACTCGAGGCCACCCCCACACCCCCACTCTGCAGATAGCTTTGCAGCTTATTCAGTTTTAGGAAGGGAAAAAGACTAAATCTGTCCAACAATAATATCCAAAGTGAAATCTGCACCAGGAGCTCAAAAACGGCTGCAGCCCACATTAGGAGCAATCACTGAAGCTAAATGACTTAGCCAAGGGTCACCTCCAGAAACAAGGCTTTGAAAAAGATACAGTGAGGACCAAGGAAGGATTCCTGCTATGAGCCCCAGGAGCCCTTTCTGGCCTTCTGAGCCGCCGAGAGGCTGGCAGTTCTCAGGTGCAGACTGTCTCCCCAGCAGACTAGGCAGCTCACCTCTGAAAACCCCTGGAGGCGATGGGGCAAGGAGGGAGTCATCAAACCCTCTCAATAGCTCCTAAAGAGAGGACCAGGAACCACACACGCCATGGAAGGAGCAGAGCCCCACTTTCTGATCACTGACCACAAGTGCAGGGAGAGCTCCCTGCCACTCCACCATGTGAGGTGGTGCCCAAGGTCTCTCTCTTGTCCTGGCCACTCTCAGCAACATCTGGTCCCGCCCACCTGCTTCTCCAATCCTAGTCCAAACTCATCAACGTTCTCGAAACTAGATCCCGATCCAGTTTTCTCGTCTCAGCTAATGCCACTTTTTCTCTCTGCCACCAGAGTGTGACACTTCCAGTCGGTGTTTGCCACTGTCTGTCCCCTCCCTCTCCTGTCTCATCACCCAACAGAGCTGCTGCTTCCTGCTGCACTTCTCTCCCCCCCATCCTGGCCCTTCTATTTTGATCCTCGCAGGTCTACGGAGGCGTGGGTTTCCATATTGGGGATCATGTTTTTCAGAACTAAGGTGTGTGTTCACTGCGAGAGTGCGGCAACAGTCTAGTGTCAACAGAGATGCAGCCACACTCTAAAATAATTTAAGGGGGTTTATTCTGAGCCAAATTGGAGGACCACAACCCAGAGCCACACACAAGAAGTCTTGAGCAATGCACTTGGGTTACAGTTTGGTTTATACCTTTGAGGGAGACAGCAATTACAGGTAAAGTCATAAACCAGTAAGCACAAAACATAACACTGGTTTGGCCCCAAAAGGTGGACATCTCAAAGTGGGGGCTTACTGGTTATAGGTGGGTTTCAGAGTCTTTAGTTGATATTTCGCTGAAGAAGTTAGGCTCTAACAGACCAGGAATCAGCAAAAAGGAATGCTGAGTTAAGATAAGGGTCTGCCTACAGCACAGTTGCCCAGACCCAAATGGCTTTTTGTGCAGTGAGAACCTACAGGTAGGTCTTACATAACCTTAGGCCTGTTAATGAGTCAGAGAGAACACTCTAAAATGCAGGGGGTATGATGAGGCCTATCTGGTTTCCTTTCTCATGGCCAGCAACTCAGTTTTAGGGACACCCTTGGCCAAGAGGGGGTCCAGTCAGTCAGCCAGCCATTGGGGGAGCCTCGGTGGCGCCTGTGGCTCAAAGGGATAGGGCGCCGGTCCCATATGCTGGAGGTGGTGGGTTCAAACCCAGCCTCGGCCAAAAACCACAAAAAAAAAAAAAAAAAAAAAAAAAAAGATTTTATTCTAGGGCAGTGCCTGTGGCTCAACGGAATAAAGCGCCAGCCCCATGTGCCAGAGGTGGCGGGTTCAAACCCAGCCCGGCCAAAACTGCAAAAAAAAAAAAATTTTATTCTAGGTTTGGTGCCCGTAGCTTAGTGGTTAGGGCGCCAGCCACACACACTGGGGTTGGTGGGTTTGAACCCAGCTGGGCCTGCTAAAAAATGACGACAACAACAAAAATAGCTGAGCATTGTGGCGAGCACCTGCAGTCCCAGCTACTTGGGAGGCTGAGGCAGGAGAATCGCTTAAGCCCAAGAGTTTGAGGTTGCTATGAGCTGTGATGCCACAGCACTCTACCAAGGGCAACACAGTGAGATTCTGTCTCAAAAAAAAAAAAAAGAAAAAGAGGTTTTATTTTAGTTCACACTAGGCAGGCTGAACTTCCCGACAGAACCAGCACTTTGACTGTCAGATGATAACAGCCACCCCCTACCCCAATGGCTAGGATACGGGGATCTGGGAGAAGCTGAGGGAGCACCTGGAATGGGGGTCTTCAACTACACAAAGGACTAAGTACTTAACGCTGAGGAAGGAAGGATGAGCAGCAGGTCTAATCAATAGACGCAGACCACAAGTACTCAAGTGCTTCTGCCCGGCCTGCGTTTCCCAGTTGCCCACGTGGAGAAGTGCGTGCTTGCTGTGGCTTAGTTCTCCCTTCCCCTGCTACCCATTTTCTATTTGGAAACACTGGCTACTGTAGCTACGAGAACTTTCTTCCTAGACTGGAAAGGAGCCACCAGAGAGGTGGCCAGCTGTTTCTCACGGGCCCACGATGGTTAGAAGACTTAACTAGCTCAGGGCTTCTCAAATTCTAATATGCCTACAAACCACCTGGGCATCTATACAAGTCATTGATTAAAATGGAGAGACTGATTCAGCCTGCTGGGGGTGGAGCCTAAGATTCTGCATTTCTTTTTTTTTTTTGTAGAGACAGAGTCTCACTTTCTGGCCCTCGGTAGAGTGCCATGGCATCACACAGCTCACAGCAACCTCCAACTCCTGGGCTTAAGCGATTCTCTTGCCTCAGCCTCCCAAGTAGCTGGGACTACAGGCGCCCACCACAACGCCCGGCTATTTTTTTGTTGCAGTTCGGCCGGGGCCGGGTTTGAACCCACCACCCTCGGTATATGGGGCCGGCGCCTTACCGACTGAGCCAAAGGTGCTGCCCAGATTCTGCATTTCTAATAAAGCTCTAGAGGAAGCTGATCCTGGTATGTGGACCACCCTCGAAGGAGCAAGCAAGGGACTGGCTGGAACCTTCAGGCCCCTAGCCTCAACCCCCACTTCTATAAATCTCCCTGCTTCTCCAGTCTTGATGTGTCATTGGAAAGGAAGCCATACTCTGTAAAATAATTTAAAGAGGTATATTCTGAGCCAAATTGGAGAAAGATGGCCTGGAGCCACAACCAAGAGGTCTTGAGCAAGTGGGCTTGTGGTGGGGGTTAGTTTGGTTTTATACATTTAACGGAGCCGGGAATTACAAGTAAGGTCATAAATCAATATGTGGAAAACATATATTAGTTTGGCCCCAAAAGGTGAGACATCTGGAAGAAGGGGCCCACAGGTGGTTTTAAAGATTCTTTGGCTGACAATGGGCTGAATTAGGCTCTAATAGACCAGAAATGTGGGGGAGGGGGAAGGAATGTTGAGTTAAGATAAGGGTCTGTTAATCAGAGACAAACTACAGGACTTAAGCCGGGACCCAAGCGGTTTGTCATGCACATTGAGAACCATGGAAGGTCTTGCATAGCCTTAGAACTATTAATGAGTCACCAAAGACACTTCTCTAAGAAGGCAAAGGCAGGGGGATGTGATGAGGCCTATCTGATCTCCTTTCTCATGGCCAGCAATTCAGTTTTAGGGATTCCCCTGGCCAAGAGGGGGTCCATTTAGTCAGCCTCTGGGTGGAAAAGCCTTAAGAATTTTCACAGATGCCCTAAGAGATACTCGTAAGGGAAGGTCCAAGACTACAGACCACCCTCTCCCCACTCAGAGGCACTACTGCAGAGAATGAAGTTGGTGGCTGGGGCTACAAAAGCTGCTCAAAGGACCCCGTCCAAACCTGCAACCTGAAGGGAATCTTAAAACTAAACACTAACCAAATAGCCCCTTCAGTCTCTTCCAAATCCATTCTTATGCTCAGGTCCTCCTTAACCCAACCTTTCACAGGAAACCACCAGCAAACAAGAGAAACATTCCCTCTAGATTCTGGGTTGTCACTGGGTTGTAACTTGGGGCAGGAGCACACTCTGTCTCTGAAACGACAGGCCTGCCAGCATCCTCTTACAATAGAAGCTCTTTCCTCCCGTGGACCCCAAATGCTGTCCTATTATTCATGCACCCGCATTTTGAGGTACATGGAAATACACACCATCATGAAAGACTGGTGCCCATGCAGAGAACGGGTACTCTCCTAATTTTTTTTTTAAACCTCAAGACTGGAAAAGAGCACATCTGTAGTAGAGGAATGAGCCCCAGTTATTCAGAAAGTAGAGATGGGTTTTGAAGAGGACAGATGCCAGCAATAGCACTGGCACCAAACATTTGACCTCTCCATTTTTTCTAGAAAATTGTTAGAAGATGAAGAGTGAGATTTTGTGAAAAAGCAAGTATACTATCTTATAGATCTTATAGATCTATAGAGACATTTCAGAAGTAGGAGTTCTAGGAAGAGAAGCCTCAGGCGAGTACATATGGACCAACTCGACCATGAAAGTATTTGATAAGCAGCTTCCATCACAATGTGGTTATTCAACCTGAAACTTTATTTAAATATCACTATCCCCTAGAGCATAACCTTAGGTGACCTATCCAAAAAGGCACATCCACCAAACAGAAGCTCTCCAAATTCAGCTCTTCGCCAACAGAATACTGATTATTTATTAACTCAACTGGGAAAGAGGTTGGGATTTCAGGGGCTGGCGAGCTGCATTTCCAATGGCTGAAGAATATATTCTCCCAGACGTACGGTCATATTTCCATCTCTTAAGCCCTTTGTAGGACTGAGCTCTGAAAGCTAGCCAATGCCTGTCACTAATAACTAATTTCCAGTTCAGAGGCTTTCAAAAAAATGGGTTAAAATTATACTAGGCTTGAGGTGTATTCCACGCACCCAACACTACACACGAAGGAGAGACAGGCCACAGGGGCAAGGTGCATGACACTGAAAAAAAAAAAGCAAATAAAAAAAAAAAAAAAACGAAACCCACAATCACCATGTGCCTCCTTTGTAAGAGATGCTTCTCAGCAAGACAAATGAAGACAAATGATGGGTACACACTTGCCCAGAAGAATGATTCCTTGCTAAAGAGCCGGAGCTTGGAAACCACGAGGCTCAGCCTGGCATTACATCACCATGGGGGCCAGGTCCTCACAGAAGCCCAGGTGTGGGGCCCAACCCCACCACACACTCACCCATCCCTACAGTCCTTTAATCTACACATGGATTTATCCCACCCTACCCCCAAATCCCCAGAAAACTCTTCCTCTCTGCAATGCATTCTTCTCTGGAAAGAGGGAGAGAGTAGGCTGGGAGGTCCACTTTGGCTGCAAGCCTGGCTTGCTGAAATACGACCCACCAGCAGACCTATTCAGTCAGCCCCATCCTTCAAACACGCCTGGGTGGGTAATGAAGACGACCAAATAGAAACAGCAATTCTCATAAACATTCATCCTACATAAAGACCACTTCTGAGCACATGAGCTCTGTGGTTTGGAGAAAAGATCGGATTCTTGGATCAATGCACAGTCAAGTACTGCCTCGATCTATGACAAGACTGCTGGGCTGTCTTCACTAATAACATCAAGCAAGCGGCCTTGTCCTCCAGGGCTCATCAGAGAGTAGTACATGGGTGATGCTTAGGCTAACTGGACCGAACACCCACAGTGTTACTGCCCGCCATCTGCCTGGCCCTCAGACCGTGACCTGGTCTGTCTCCGTGGGCACGGTGCTGCCACACTCACGGATTCTTCCTGGGAGGAGGCCGCCTTTAAGCCCGCTGTCCCCTTGCAGGAAATACCACCGCGCAAGGCGTGCAAAGGAAAGATGCAGACGGCCCAGGGCGCCCCGGTCACGCGCCCGCTGCTGAACAACCAAACCCAAATTCTAGGGATTCATTTCTGCCTACAGCAGTATCTGGGAGGTGCCATATGCTCATTCCGGAGAGGATACAAAATGCTAGGAGTAGCCACCAGGTAAAGCCCTACAAGGCTGCCAAGAACCTGGGCCCGCCAGAGCACCGCCATCAGGATAGGCGACACTAACAAAGCCCGGTGGCCTCTCCTCCCTGGGGGACTCCAGGAGGCCCGGGCGGAGCACTTACATTGCCTCGGAAACCTCCTGGTTCAGGTCGCTGGCTGGGGCTGGCTGCAGGGACTGCGACCCTCCCATCGTCGCTGTGCCCTGGCGTGCAGGCTAGCTGCGAGCAGGGCCAGCGTCCTGGCGATATCCTCCAGCCGGGAGCCCGGGGCGGGCCGGCCAGCGGCCGGGGCTGCTGCACTGCAGAGGGGACCAGCCGCGGGCATCCGTGGCGGCGGCGGCGGCGCGGAGCTGCCCTGGGACCCGGGGGGCGAGCGCAGAGCACCGCGGATCTATGCGCGCGAGGGTGGCCGGCGCGCACCCAAGTGAGCGCGCGGCTCTACCCGGGCCCGAGAGCCGGAGCGTGAGCACCGAGGAGATAGGATCAGCTCTCCTCCTAAACCCCTCGGCCGCAGGCTCCTGTGTGTGACACGATGATGTCATCATCAACGAGCAGCCCCAACGCCTGCATCTTCACAAAGCTCCAGCTCCGGCTCCGGAAACGGGGCTGGGGGAGGGGGGCGAGTGAAGACCCTCCCACGGCCCCAGCCTCCTCCAGTTTCCCGGGGACCGCCCGCATTGTGTAGCTTTGAGATGTAAATGAGCCGCAGGCAGGGGGCCGAGCCCAGGAAGGAGGGGCGTAGTTGTCGGATTGGCTGACCACCAAGAGAGTGGGGGGATCTCAGCCTTCTGGCTCATCCCTCCAGGAAGAAGGAAGTGGTCTCTCCCACCCCAGCCCAGGGACGGCTGGAGGAACAGGTAAATGGGCTGCAGTGGGGATGCAGGAGCGAAGACGTGAGCGCCAGTTTCCACTGCGCGCTTCTGCTTTCTTCAGGCCCAGGGGCTCTGGAGGTGCCAGGCCTGCCTGTCCGCACCAGCCAGCCATGCCTCCAAGGACACCACCTTTGCTCTGCACCGTCTGCAGGGGCTTGGGGCAAGCTGGAAAGAAAGCGCACAGCGCCCGGCCCTCTACAGGCCATAGGTTGGCAACACCATCTTTGGCGACCAGATGAGTACCCCACAGAGCCAAGCCCTGTGCTGAAGCTAACCCTAAACAAACAGAAGCCAGGTAAGCTGCGCAGCCGGAGTCAGGCCCCTAGTGCAACAACAAGCGTGTTCAGGGAAAAGCAGCTCTCCCTGACATGCAGTGGCTCATGTGTGAGACTCTGAACATAGGCTGGGCCTGCAGCAGTGTCCATATGGAACTCCCATCCACGTGTCCCTGCCAGGTAGACATGCACACTGGTCAGCAGCCATGTGCCCAGCCTAGCTTATTGGCCTGGCTCTGAAAGCCTCAGGACTGGAGCTCCTGGGCCTTCTGAAGGATGGCTACTAGAGAAAGATTTCATCATCTCGGTATAGGTGCAGGAATACTAGAGACACCCCAGCACCCGACCACCCCCTCCTGCTCTAAATTCAGTGCAACCACTTTAAGTGCCAAACACAAATTCATAACTGAATCCAAATGGAACCTCTGATGGATAAGTTGAAGATGGTCTTATTTTTTTGGATGGGGACTTTTGGGGTTTCTACTCACGCTGTCAGGATAGTTTTAGAGGTTCGTGGTGGGCTGACTTTTCTTTGCTGATCCTAGTATCAATGTCAGACAAAATGTCAATCAAAACCATGTCCTAGGATGCACCAACATGAAATTTCCAGGAAACACTGAGGTTTACTTTTGCATTTATATGAAAATAGCTACTGATTATGTCAATCTTGCAGGAAAAGTAACTGTCAGGGGTGGCAGGATGAGGTTTGTTCTGGAAAGCACCTCTGGGGGAATCTGTCAGTCAGTCATTGTCAGCACGGGGTGGCATTGTTCATCCCAGTACCATGCTGCTTAACACCTGGGGGGTTTGTTTCTCCTTTAGAACACATAACTCACCACATGCAGTTGGGGATCCAAAGAACCTTATCACGTGGAGCTGAAAGATTTGCTTAAGTGCTAACCTAGACTGTTTATTTTAAGGAAAGTGACCCTTTTTCTGGGCACCTAGGAAATGCCCTTCTGTCAAACTGGCTCTAGGAAAATATGTGGGAAAGATACAAGGAACCACGAGTAGAGGTCCCCTGCCGCCTTTTTCTTTTGCACAAAGCACAAAATCATCCCGAGTGTCCTTATCTTTAGTTGGTAGGGGTTTTGCTGCGATAACAAGAAAGCTCTTTGAAATGAGACCAGAGTTAAAATTCTGACTTCTCTCTCAATAGCTGTGTGGCTTTGAACATTTTAAGCTTCTATTTCCTCAGCTGGAAAAAGAGAAAAAGCATCTATTTTGCAAGCATCTACTTCCCGATATTTAAATATTGGAAAAATTAAATGCCATCCGTCTATGAATATATAGGACCACAATCCTTCTTTATAAGAAATTGTTTTCCCCATAAGTATAGGGCAGTATGAAAGTCAAGTCCTTTTACTTAATATCCCAGCAACCAAAAAGTTACACCATGACCCATTACCACCTGGGAATTCCCTGCACTGGCTGCTCCTCCCTCCGGCCACCCCTGCCCTCACTTCCAGCCCATACTCTAGACTGCTCAGGCCAATGCGTGGGACAGACACCATTATAGCAGAGCATGTCCCCTCTAGATCTCACTGATGTTAAACACACAGTCAGTAACCAGGGAAGAAACAAATAGAATTTGGGCACCATGGCAGTCGATGCAACTAAAACTCCAGGTATGATTAGTTTGCACAATTTACTTAAGGAAGAGCCTCTCAGAACCTCATTTAAAAACATACTTTATACACAATTTGATCCTTACTTTACACACAATTTAAAACAAAAGTTGGTGAGCTAGTAACTCAGCCTACAGAAAATGTAAACAGAAGGGGCTGGCGCTGTGGCTCATGCCTGTAATCCTAGCACTCTGGGAGGCTGAGGCTGGCGGATTGCCTGCACTGTCAGCTTCGAGACCAGCCTGACCCAGCGCAAGACCCTGTCTCCAAAAAAAAGAAAAAAGAAAATGTAAACAGAAGGAATGGGTAGGGAGAATATTAGAGAGGAAAAGGGCTGAGCTATAGACTGAATATTTGTGTTCCCCCAAATTTATCTGTTTAAAAGCCCTAACCCCATGGGATGGCATTTAAAAGTAGGGCCTTTTGGAGGTAATTAGGATTAGATTAGGTCATGAGAGATCAAGCCCTTATAAAAAGAGAAAGAAACACAAAGTCGCTCTCTCTCCAGCCCCTGCCCAACTCTCAAGTCTCTGCCAAATGAAGATATAGCAAGCAGGTGGCTATCTGCAAACCAGGAAGTGAGCCCTCACCTAGGAGCCAACCACGCTGGCATCCTGATCATAGATGTCCAGAACTGGGAGGAATAATTTTTGCCATTTAAGCCACTCATCTATGGTGTTTTTGTCATAGTAGCCAGAACTAATTATGACTGGCTACTTAGATACATTGTTAGTACCAAGAACAGCTAACATGGAAAAGACCAAAAAAGCTACCAAAGTCAGACCAAGGAAACCCAAAGTGACAGCAGTCCAGGGCCATTTAACACAGCTTAAAGACCTTCCAGAGACCCTGAACCTGCACAGCCTGCCTCCCCGGATTACAATTATCCATGATAACATAACTGTTATTAACACCGAGGCCCCCACCCATGCCTGCCTGTTTTACAATCTCCCTTCTCTCCCTCCCTCACCTCACCCCCAAATCATTCCACAAAAGTTAAGCCACAGATTTCCACAATAAGCAAGCACAGATTTCATCCAAAAGTACTAAAATGCAGGTAGTTATCATCCCAACCACTCTTCCCTCATTTACTCAAACATGCAATGAGGAGTACGCAGTGGGGCCAGGCCTGTGCCACAGCTGACAGTACAGTTGGTCCTGGCCTACAAGAAGCCTGGTGACACCAATCACCTGGAAAATCCCCTTCTTAGCTGCTCCTCCCTCCTCACCATCCCATTCACTCCCAGCCCACACATAAGACTGCCACAGCCACTCTACACAGGACAGATGCCACTACAGAAGACAGTGTTCTCTCTAGATCAACCCAGGAATGCCCTGCCTCTGCGCCCAGCCCTATTGAGACCCTGAACTCAAACAGGCCCTCCACGGTCCTCTGGACCACAATGCATTATTCTAGGGCCTTGATGGCAAGCTAAGGCCACTTAGCTAGGCTCCACTGCAAACTTTCCCACACATGTCCCTGAGACACCCTAAAACCTGGATGGAATTCATCTGTTATTTCTAAAACAATTAGCAAATCAATATATATTCATGCACTGATGATGGGCCCAGGCTGTAAATAGAGAATAAGATGAGTCCGTTCTCACTTACTGACACCTACCAGAAAAATCAGCACACTTGACAAATCCCTGTAACTAAGAGATAAACTACATCGTGCAGGCTCTTAAATCCTACAGAGGTTCGGGGACTGAGTACAGTTTGAAGCACCTCTGATACCGGAGGAAAAACAAACTTGAACAATGGCTCCACCTTTGCCTTCAGCCTCTGGGAAGTCTACAGTTGCCATAGCAGCAGCCAGACTCTCCAAACACTGCCAAAGGCCCCCTGAGCTGCTAATTAGCCCCAAGCACACACAGGGATGGGAAGTAGGTCAGATCATACAAAAACCCATCTGGAGAATGCTAAGAATGTAAACACAGATGGAAGAGGGACCAGGGCATGGTCCTGTTCCCTCAAGCGCCGGGCACTCACAGCCACCCAATACAGCAAGGTGGGGTGTGCAGGCAGGCTGGACAAGACATGGGGACCTTATCTTCTAAAGGGAGCCGACCTCTGAGCTCTGAGGGCAGCCCTACATGTCCAGTGTTACACAACACTGTGCCGTGAGCTAAACACACTCACTGCCTTGTCTAAAATTCTAAGAGCTGGGAAGCTTGAGGACCAAGTACAGCACCCACATGTCACCATGACCAGCCAGGCAGACCCACCAACAGGAAGAAAACCAGAGTCGGGGCAAAAATGGCATGTTGTTGGGCTTTCTCTGCCCAAGTGTTACCAAGCTGGGATTGATCCTCTTTCCTGGGCTTTTAGAGACACACCTTCATGTTGCTCAGTCTTGTGTACAAAGCTGTCCAGTGACTGCAGGAAAAAGTTGCAATTTTACCTGACTTTGATCCTCTTGGTTGCCCTATCTTGCATCTGAGTGGACCCAGGCATCCCCTCCCCACCTTCTCCACCTCCCTCAATTTCTTAAACATGAAATCCAAGCTCACTGGCTGCTCTTGGGAGGGGTGTGCTCCACCACAGCCCTCAGACTTCTCCCTTTACATCCTCTCAGCTGCCAACACATTCATACCTTAAGGTATGAATGAGTCTCAGGTTATCTGTATGTGGGAACCTGGTGTCTCTGCTGCCTAGTCATGCAGTGTGCCCTACGCACAGCCAGAGCCCCCAAAATGCATGAACCTCAGAGGACGTAAGGAAAGGCCCTGAGTTTTATGGAGATCAGTAAGTTCCTTTATTTCCAGGGCCACAGGCTTTCTGTTCATTTATGTGCCAGACTAAATCTCACATGCTCACCCTCGGGAGTCTTAGGGGTTTTCTTGGGCTGAAGCACAAACTCAGGTGAAGCCCCATCTTTTCCAGAAGGTTCTCTTCCTTGGAAAGCACTGATCTACTACAGTTCTTCCTTACCACCCTCACCATATTTACACATGAGATCTTTCAAAGTTCGTCTCAAGCAAGCATAGCTTCCAGAGACAACTCTTCATGGGGGAAAAAGGTCCTTTCAATTCAATTAGAATAGAAGCTGAAGGTGGAAAATGTTAGTACTAGGCCCAGGAAGGCAACCTAAAACACACTAGGGAAGAAGTCAATAAAGAGAGATGAGACTTGCTTTTGTTTTAAAACTAAGAATTCCAGATACATTTTTAATCTTTGATTCATATAGGAAGGAAGGAAGGCAAGCAGGCTCTGAAAATCCCAGAGCTATATAAAAGTTAGCATTGAGAAGGCTCAATCGTGAAAAAGAAATTAGTAACACAAATATCACTCTCAAAAAGACTCAGATCCTCAAAATCCTTTTCTCTTTACCAAAAGAATTCAGCTTTTTTGAGATGGAAATGGTAGGAACACTCTTGAGGTAACTTTTTAGAAAATATACCCTAGTAATGTCAAAAAGGATTTATGCTCACAATTCAAGAGAACAAAACTAAATATAGGAAGTAATGGCGGATAAAAGCCAGAGGGGGTAAGGTAAGGTTACCTAAGTACTTGTTGGAGTGGGCTGCAAGTCTGGCTCTAAGCTTCCAAAGTAAAAAGGGCAACCATGATCAGTTACATAATTCATAAAATCCAGCAGGCTAAAAAAAAAAAAAGAAAAGAAAAAAATCCAGGATGATCAGCTTTTCTTGTGACTAATGTCCTAAATATGCTCTCTACTATAGGATCGTCACAAGATGACTCTGTGACGCGGTGGCCAATGCCTTCAGCAGTACCCTCTGACAAATACAATGTTCCATTCCACATGTTTACTTCCACAAGCATAGCAGGAGCTACTCAGCTCCTCCAGCAATCAACGAATTAGAAAACTGCAAAGTTCTCAGGAGGTGAATTTCTATTAATAACTGCCCCCCTTTGCACTGAGGGTCCTCCCATCCAGGTTTCCATGATAGTGACATTATAGAACAGAGGGCAGAGGGCAGCGCCACCACTGTGTTCATCTTATCACAGACTTGGTCCTCCTGAAGGAGGATACCAGGAAAAAGTAAAGACTGAAAAAACAAAAGCTTCCTAGAGAAACCCAAGAACACACCTGCAAGGTCCTCACGGTAACCCAGCCCTTAAGAATTTGTAAAACTTAGCTTCCTACTGCCTTGAAACTAATGCTTGCTACTTAATTGTTTCCATTTCTATAAACTCCGCACATGATTTGGCAGCTCCAATGAGAAATAATATGGTAATTCCTTTGTCTACTTGTGAGTCCAGTAAAAGGACAGGGACAGAGCTAATGGTGGGGCTCATTACTTTAAGGCTGATGACCTTCTGAGTTTCCCCGCCAGCAGATAAAATTTCTCCCCCTATAATCTTTGGTGAGAGTCTATTGGTTTCAATTTGCTGGTCCTGCAATTCGCTTTATTTATTTATTTATTTTTGTAGAGAAAGAGTCTCACTTTATGGCCCTCGGTAGAGTGCCGTGGCCTCACACAGCTCACAGCAACCTCCAACTCCTGGGCTTAAGTGATTCTCTTGCCTCAGCCTCCCGAGTAGCTGGGACTACAGGTGCCCGCCACAACGCCCGGCTATTTTTTGGTTGCAGTTTGGCCGGGGCCGGGTTTGAACCCGCCACCCTCGGTATATGGGGCCGGCGCCTTACCGACTGAGCCACAGGCGCCGCCCCTGCAATTCGCTTTACAAGTAGCTCCTCCTAGCTTCACAAGTCTTTGCCAGTCTTCTGCTGATGGAATGGACAATACGCCACCAACCACAAAGCACAACTGCAAACCTGGGGCAGCAGCAGGATGTCAAAAGTCGATGAGAGTGATCCCGGCAAATTGCTCAAAACCCACCCCAAAGCCACGAGGAATGGCAGCCGGCAGAGTCAGGCCTGTGAGCAACTGAAGAGAGACCTGACCAGGATGAGGACGGGAGGTGACTTCAAAGAGGAGACAGGAACATCAAAGAACCGAGAGAAGCCCTCCAGAATTGTTGATGACGAAGTGACTCTGGGCTTGAGCTACAAAATCAAATGTAATGTACACAGCTATGATTTAATAAAAATAAAAAAAAAGAAGAAAAAAATCAAATGTAAACTGAAAAATATGCATCCCTAAAAACCTGGCAGAAAATACAGCCAAGATTCATTGTTTGTTCTAAGTATTAACATATGGTTATCATTAAAGTCTACACATTTTGTTAAATATAAAATAAAATCATTTTCATAATTTTTCATATCTCTTTAAGGTAAAATCGGAAATATTTTTCCCCCACTCTTAGCCATAAAACGCTCATTAAGTAGATTCATTTTAAGTGGCTTTTCTCAGGTAACAATTTCCTTCAGGGAACCCAGCCTCATTCCTATAACTCCTTTATAAACTAGGTTTAAGATCAGGTGCGGAAGCCAGGAGGGTGGCCCACAGCTGACATTCAGCCAATTAAAACCCCAAACTCTGAAGTTCAGGCTTTTACTGAGAAATGAAGTCAAGTTTCATTCTAACCCTGGGAAGAAATAATCCACAGACTTACCTGGGCCAGGTAATTGCCTCTGTCTAGGATCAAAAATATAACCAGTACTACCCATCTTCCTTCTCAGGGAACTACTACCAAGAAAAACAGAAAATTCAATAAGCACTCTAAAAATGTTTCTGTTCTTGTTAAAAGAACTTGAATATTGTGTTTGGTTTGAATGTTGATGTGTTAATCCTCTGAGTTCCTCTACAGCTTAAACGTACTGGGTTTAGAGGCTACTTTGTACCCGGAATAAAAGGCCTTTTAAGGAAAACATTCCGCTGTAAACAGAGATGGGATCCCCCAGCTGCCAAAATCACCAGCAAAGCTGGTTTCTGCAGCCAGACCGGAGGAGCAGGTTGGGAAGGGCAGGTCCTGCGCATCTGCAGAGTAAAAAGGTTTCACAGTGAAAAGGCCACATAACAAATTCAGAGCCTCCAAACGTCTCAGCTCTTTCCTCATTTTGAGCAGGTAGAGCAGGCTCTGGTGACTGCTGGTCCTGGAGCAGCAGCTAGGGGAATCTTATTGCCACATGTCCAGCTGCAATCGACCAAGAGCCGGCTGCAGGGCTGCCCTAGTTATGAGTGGGGCTGTGAAACCAGGCTCTGAAGCCCAGAACTGCTGACTCAAGGCTCCAGGAAGGACCAGAAACCCAGAACACTCGGCCAGAAATAGCAGCATCTACCCAGGGCAGAATGCAACGCAATGGCAGAGCAGAGCGAGTGAATGAGCGTGTCCACAGGGGGGAGTGTGTGTGAGCATGTGCACGCACAAGGGTGTGCTACTGAACCCTGTAAATACTCCCTTCTTTCCATAACCATCTGAGAGGCCCTGGTGTGTGTAATTCCCTCTATGCCCCGCCTTTCCCTGGCTGGCTGTAATTAGGATATAACAGTGTCTGTGGATAGAGATTCTCTTTCCTAAACGCTCGGATCTTTAGGAGTTGATTTATACATGTGAAGACAATCTTTCCATGACAAGAGAATGGCCAAATTCCTGCTTCCTCTCGCTGACCTTAAGGAAGTATTGCCAGAGACAGCTGGGCACAGGCTTCCTAACAGCTTGCAGAGGCTGTTAGCCACCGGTTTGGCATAAATGCACAGTATTTTTTTTTAATCTCTCTAAACTATTAATCCAGAAAGACAGGAAGGGTTCCTACTTTATGCATTTCCGCTGCGTGGTGACTGCACACCTGTGAAACGCGCCTCCTCTATCCACACAGCAGCAGGTCAGTCTGGGGGGGAGCCTGGCCCAGTGCCAGGCCGGTGGAAGTCCTCAGGAATATGAGGACATGTGGCTGGAGAAACTGGAATGCAGACTGATACTGACAGACAGACGGGAAAGGCAGAAACCAAGACTGTTTCCAACTGAGGCCAGAGCTTAAGGAAACTCAGTGAGGTAATAACCCCCAGGGTTGGCTCAGCATCATCCTTGGAGCCGTAGGGAGACCTCAGGCATCACAGCAAAGCCCAGAGCCAGCTCTCCAGTCGCCTTGGCCTTGGCACTCTCCCTAGTGGCAGGTCTTGGTTTTGTGTTTGTGATTTTGGGGAGAGAAAGACAGGTGGGTGCTTGGAGGTAAGGTTTGAATTAAACTCTCTTCCTCAGATGGCTAGCAGGGGAACCTGAGAGTTTAGTTAGGCCCCCCTCTGCCTCAGTTTTCCCACTTGTGCAATGAAAATAATAATAGTGGGTGGCGCCTGTGGCTCAGTGAGTTGGGGGGCTGGCCCCACATATTGAGGGCGGAGGGTTCAAACCTGGCCCTGGCCAAACTGCAACAAAAAAATTAGCCGGGCGTTGTGGCGGGTGCCTGTAGTCCCAGCTACTCGGGAGGCTGAGGCAAGAGAATCACCTAAGCCCAGGAGTGGGAGGTTGCTGTGAGCTGTGTGATGCCACAGCACTCTACCAAAGGCAACAAAGTGAGACTCTGTCTCTAAAAAAAAAAAAAAAAAAAAAAAGAAAGAAAGAAAATAATAATAGCATCTGCCCCATAACATGGATGTTGCAAGGTTTGAATGAGATAACCTATGAAAAGCCCTGGGAACAGCAAGGCCAGGAATACAGCAGGTGCTCAATAGTCATTAGCTGCTGTAGCTATTTTGTAAAAAAGCAAGAAATCACCCAGGCCTGGGGAGGATTTGCTGAGTCTCACAGCATCTCTGGGACATCAAGCCCAGAGCTCATCCCTGAGGCAGAGCCAGAGACTGGAAGGCTTCCTGGAGGGGTCCAAAGGGTTCCCACCACAGCTTTGCCCTTGGAGCTTGTGTCCTCAATCAATATCCTCAGTTCACTGGGCCTCAGGTTTCCCATCTATAAAATGGGCACAATAAAAATACCTGCCTATGAGGGCTGTTATGGACATTAAGCTAGACACAGTAAGCAGAAAAGCATTTGTCTCAGGGTTGGACACGCAGAGGGTCCTCAGTAAAGGTCAGCAGCTGTCCTGATGGAGCCACTTGGTGATGCTCCAGGGCGAACCTGAACCCTGGGAGGTCACTCTCTAGCCTTCTCCCCAGCATACACCTGGTTCCCAGCCTGAGCCCGGCCAAACAGCACTGTGACAACCAGTGGTCAGGACACGGAATGAGGATCACCCAGCCCATGCCTCCGACTATCTCAGTCTGGACAGACGTCTCAGGTCCTGCTGGCAGAGGTCCCACAGGTACCACGCACCAACCCAGTGCTGCCTCCTCCCTGGGACATGACACAGGGCACAGCCCCTGAAGGAGTGTGCACCATGTCAGCTGTGTCCATTCACATTTAAAGAGAATGGAATGGGAGGGAATGTGAAAGCACCCCACCTGGTAAGGGGGGGTTCTGTGCCTGTCTTGGGCACAGACGCGTGTTAGTGCATGTTTACCAGCCACGACGTAAAACTTCTCCCCGTCGCTTGAGCGAAGCTGCTCTGGCCAGGCTGCAGGTCCTCCAACCCGGAAGACACTGCCCTGTCATTTTTGTTTGCTCATTTCTCATTGGGTTTGATCTTCCAACCTCTTCAAGAAATCACTCTGCTATTTGTTCAGGGGCTTCCAGCTCTGAGTCCCCAGGCAGTGATGCTCAGTGAGGGGGTTGAAGGGTTGGGAGTGAGGGCAACGAGGTGGGGCAGGAGGTGGGCGAGTCACCTTCTAAGTGCCAGAACACACCAGGGCTCCCCGCAGGAGAAACCGCGAGTAATTGCGCTCCTCTGGCCTGCGCCCCAAGCCTTGGACAGCAAGGGGAGGTAATGCTAGTATCTAGCCCAAGCCCCTGCCCAGAATCACAGCCCCACCTGGGGGCAGCTCTCTGCAGTGTCACCCCAGAGTGTGGCCCACCTCTGTGGAGGCACCACTGCACGCCAGCGCCAGGTCTGCACAGCACCGAGCACATACTCAATAAAGTTTGGTGAGCAAGTGCATGAATAAATGAATGCAAGCCACAAAGACAGATGCAGGCCATCTCCATCCCTGCGGCCACTGCCCTAGTTAGGGTCACCACTGCCTCCCACCTGAACCAAAGTAACAACCTGCCCATACTTCTCTGACCTCTGACCTTTCCTTTCCACCTACCCCCCTCCTTACCACCAGAGAGATAATCCCCCAAACCAAATTCCATCCTGACTCTCTTCCACTTAAAAAGGAGAAATATGTTTCCTTTCTCTTCGTGGGCACCAGCAAGCCCCTCAGTCTGGCTATAGGCCCCTCCGAATTTGACAACCACCTGCCATTCTGGCTGCCAGCCCTGCTGCTCTGCCCAGGACCGCTGTGTCTCCCTCCAGTCCCTCCAGCTTCTCCTTGACCTACTGTCTGAGGCTGCTGGGCCTTGCCATACCCCAGCCTTGGCATATTCAGTCCCCGTCCCTGAAGCACCTGCTCATGCCACAGTAAAGCACCCCAGAGACGCCGCCTCTTCTGGAAGCTTCTCAGCTTCTCCAGGCAGAGTTAGGGGCTCTGTTCTCTCAGCTATTTTCTTTTCATCTCTGTTGGAGAGTCTGTCATGTTATACTGTCTGTGCCTGTTTACAGAACAGCTGTCTCTGTCTCCTGGCCCTCAGCCCTCTCGGCATCGCTGGAATTTAGGGGGAACCACTGTTGATTAAATGCCTCCCGTCAAGCACTGAGTTACATTCTTCACATACATTCACTCCTCACAGCAACCCAGAGGTGGGTACTACTGGTCTCAATTCAAATACAGGTAAACTGAGGCCCAGAGCAGTTCAGGAACTTGCCCAGTATCACGCAGTACAAGGAGCCAAAGGGCATCTCTCCAACTTCAGGCTCCTTCCCCTGTATCACGTCATGCACAGGCTGTGGTGTGGAATCAACCCAGGATGTATCTGTTCAAAGAATGGATGGTGGGTAGATGGATGGATGGATGAAAAAATGCAAAGGAAGCAGGAGAGCACCAGAGAAACAGGCTGCAGCACTCCCCATGGCCTGCTTCTGCCAGCAGCAGGCCTATGGCTTCACCCTCTGAACCTAAGTGTTACAGAAACTGACTCACCAATAAAGGCCACAGCACTTGGGCAGGGAAGAGTCCCAAGCTGGGCATTTTCTGATGAGAACTCCCCGTCCCACCTGCCTCCCTGGTACCCAGGCTCCAACTGGGCTCCAAATGGGCCTCCCTTGGTTAAGGTGTCTATTCCCCACCTCCTCTGGGGAAGTCTGAGATGGGGGCTGCTCCTAACCACCCCTCTTTCTGCACCTCCAGCTGGGTCTGAGGCCTCAAAAACATGCACTTAGCTTGGAAGAAAAGTAGCTTTCTGCAGTGCAGAAACCTAAACTTATAAAGTGCAGCCAACATAAAACAGAGCCCAGGGCCATCACTAGGCAGCCATGCTGGGCATGGAACAGGGGGCTTCTGGTCTCAGCTGCCCACCTTCAGGGCAAAAAAGGGTTCCACACTGCCCTGGAACCTTCCACCCAGCAAGTGCTATGCTGAGTGTTTCTAGCCACACCCCTGCTGAGGTGCAAAGCCCCAGCGCACCAACCCTTTGGAGTCATATCCCCTTCCAGCTGCTCCAGGGGCCTTGGGACTCCAGCCCAGATGTGGTCACAAGCTGAAGTTCTACAGCTTCTCCCATCTCCTTTCTTCTGGGTCTATCCAGACAGCCCTTGGCCAGGTTTCCAAGTTACCATTTCCCTAAGAGAAAGCTGTTCCCAGAAGGGAGTGGGAGGTCAGCTCTGAACAGGATGTGTTTGCTGGGGCTCACACTCCACCTGACCCATGTCAGGCTCTTTGCCACAAGCCCCCAGAGCCCAGCTGTGGCTACCCTGGTGAGAGGCCAGAACCTCAGTCACTGCAGCGAGTCTCCCTTCCAGCCTGGGACAGGAGGCAGATGCGAAGCTTTCTCTCCTCCCAAGCCTCTGTTCTCTGCTTCAAAGTTGCATCTGTTCTCCCCAAGGCCTGAGGCCTAATGATAAGCAATGGCACAGTGTAGGGGAGTGTGAACCTCCTGGAGTACAGCCATTTGCACTCAAATGTAGGATTGTGTCATTGTTTCCACAGCAGCCAGAAGAAGCAGGAAGCGGCAGTAGCAAGTGGCCCAGCAGGTCTGCACGGGGCTTTCTCTGTCAAGATAACAGTTCTCACTGCCACACTGCTCCTCTCTAAACCCAGAGAGGGATGACAAAACCACAGATGTCACGGGCACCACAGTGGCCTGCACCCTCCAACAGGAGAGGCCCTGCTGGCAGTGGGAACTGATGGAGGACGTATCTCCAAATCATGAGGCCAACAAGGACCTCAGACTCTGGGCCGGGCTGGGTTCAAGTGACTTCCATGTCAGCAAATGAAATGTTCATCTCGTGCACTTATGAAATTGGCTTTGAAAACCTCCAGGGACCTGTCAGTGAGGGAAAAAACATGATTTGCTGGATCCAGGCCATGGGCTTCTGGCTACAAGCAGCCACAAGAGAGTGAAGTTGAAGGATACACTGAAGGCTGGGAACCACAGCTGTCAGGGCACGGGCCCCATCAATCCTAAAACCATTCCTGCCCCCGCAGGCAGCTAGCAAGCCCTTTAAAAAAATGCAAATCTGATCATACCACTGTCCTGCCTAGGGGGTTCTGGGGGCTCTTAAAAGCAAGTCCAAGGAGCCAATGGCCAAAGCTACAATAGTCTGATTGACAAAATAAATTAGTATTGGATTATAGCCCAAAGTATAAAATAAATATCCATGAGTCCGTGCCGATATAAATGAACTGAATAATTAATGAGGGAGAAGAAACGAATGTCCCATACAGAGAATGTCTGCATAACTTACACAGATGCTCCGCCAGGGAGCCCAGCTCCTCTCCTCAATTATGGGTGGCACATGGTGACTTCCCCCCCCAAGTCTACAGCAGGGAAAAAGAGAGAAAGAGTAACTTTACAGTGGAGACACCTGATACACTCAACCTCAGCCAAACAACTGAGGTCAACGTCAACTGTGCCATGTCTCACCATCGGTCTGTACCCAACATGCAGGGTGATGGTGATGAGGATGGCACGCTATCTCTGTGCTCGTCCTCCCCAAAACCCATAGCCACACAAACTCCAAGAGTGGGGCGTCCTACCAAATACCAGAATGCCCCCAAACTGCCCAAGTCATCAAAAACGAAAAAAGTCTGAGAAACTGCCACAGCCCAGAGACACCTAAGGAGACTAAATAAAATGCGGTGTCCTAGATAGGATCCTAGAATAAAAAAAAGACAGTAGGGGAAAACGAAAAGAACTTAGTACGTTTTCTGTTGCTTAGAATACCTGATACTGAGAAATTTATTGCTTACAATTATGGAGGCTCAGAGGTCCAAGCTTATAGTCACTTCTGGGGTGGGCCTTGTGGGGTGGGGACTTTGCAGAGTCCTGGGGAAGTACAGGGCATCATGTGGAGAGGGGGCTGATCCTATTGGCTCACATCTCTCTTCCTTTTAGAAAGCTACCAGTCCCATTCCTATCATAACCCAATTATTAATTAATCATGCATGGATTAACCCATTCCTGAGAGCAGAGACCCAATCACCTCCTAGAGGCCTTACCTCAATACAGACATATTGGGGATTAAATCTTCACTTCAGTTTTGGAGCAGACAGGTACTCAAACCAGAGCCACTATGGACTTTAGTTATTATTATCAATATTAGTTCATTAATTATACCAAATTATCTACTATTGTTAAGATTTTTGTTGTAGTTGTTAAGATGTTATTAGGGGAAATTGTGTGCTTGGGTAAGTGGGGCTTTTCTATACTATCTTCTCAATCTTTATGTAATCTAAACTAGTCTTTTAAAAAAATCTATTAATAGGCTTGGTATCCGTAGTACAGTAGTTACAGTGCCAGCCATATACACTGAGGCTGGCAGGTTTGAACCCGGCCCGGGCCAGCTGAACAACAAAGACAACTGCAATAAAAAATAGCCGGGCTGGGTGGCGCCTGTGGCTCAAAGGGATAGGGCGCCAGTCCCATATGCTGGAGGTGGTGGGTTCAAACCCAGCCTCGGCCAAAAACCACACAAAAAAAAAAATAGCCGGGCCTTGTGGCGGATGCCTGTAGTCCCAGCTACTTGGGAGGCTGAGGCGAGAGAATCGCTTAAGCCCAAGAGTTTGAGATTGCTGTGAGCTGTGATGCCATAGCACTCTACCAAGGGAAACATAGTGAGACTATGTCTCAAAAAAAAAAAAAAAAAAAAAAAAAAAGTCTATTAATAATAGCACTCTGGGAGGCTGAGGTACGTGGATAGCAGTTCAAAACCAGCCTGAGCAAGAATGAGATCCCATCTCTACTAAAAATAGAAAAACTAGCCAGACATAGCATGTGCCATAGTGTGTGCTGGAGTCCCAGCTACTTGTGAGCCTAAGGCAAGAGGATTGCACAAGCCCAAGAGTTTAAGGTTGCTGTGAGCTACAATGACTCCTCAGCACTCTACCCAGGGCAACAGAGACTCTGTCTCAAAAAGAAAAAAAAATCTATTATTAATAAAAAATTCAAACAAAGGAAACAAAACATAAAGGCCTCAATGCTTTCCAGCTTTTCTGTGCCAACTGCATGGCCCTGCCCAATGGGCCACCCTCTTCTCATTTCTCTCCAGGCTGTAGCTTCAGCTGGGTTCCCACACACACGTTCCAGCTCCTGTAGTATCAATTCTCTCCCCAGCATCTTTTTTTTTTTTTTTTTTTGCAGTTTTTGGCCGGGGCTGGGTTTGAACCCACCACCTCCGGCATATGGGGCTGGCGCCCTACCCCTTTGAGCCACAGGCACTGCCCTCTCAGCATCTTTAGCACCACACCACCCCAGCTCACACACAGCTAAACTCACTCTGCCTGAGCACTCAGTCACTTCTCCCGGATCTGTGCCCAGCCTCCCAGACCAAGGGAGGCTGCAGGCTGCATCCACCCAGAGCGCTGCACTTCACCTCCATCCCATCTGAGTCTGTGCCTCTCTTTTTTAGCAAACTGTGAGCTCCACAAGGCCAGAGTGGTGCTTCTACTTGGCCAGGGTAACCCCAAGTTCATGCTACTCAGAGGCATAAATGAGATTCAAAAGCAACCCACAGAGTGAAAGGTGAGATGACCCAGGGCGCCATGCATGAGGATGCAGAGCCTCAAGCCCAGCTGACTTTGAGAAAGGAGGACCAGGAACAAATGGGTACTGATAGCACCTGCCAGTGTCTGCAGGCACCAGGATGCACTCTGACCTCCAGATTGTCTGCATCAAGGAAAGACATGGAGGGTGGAATTTTTCTTTCAGCTTTTATCAAAAATCTAGCCCTTGGATAAGCTTGGTTCTTTTTCTTTTAAATTGAGATATAATTTACCTATCATAAAATAGTAAAATTCACTTTTTAAATGTATAGTTTCATAAGTTCTGACAAATAAATCATGATATGACCACCACCGTCAAGATATAGAACATCTCCATCACCCCAAAAGATCCCTCGTGCCCATGTGTGGTCCACACTCTCTCTCCCAACTCCAGCCCCTGGCGACCACTGCTGTGTTCTATTCCTTATTGTTTTTCCTTTTCCAAAATATCATGTAAATGGAGTCACATAAAATGGGGCCTTTCAGTCTGCCTTTTCCACTTAGCCTAATGCACCTAAGATTCATTGATTGTGTTGCATGAATCAGCAGTTTGTTCCTCTTTATTGCTGAGTCAAACTTCACAGAGTAGACATACTACCTACGTGCTGATCCTTTCACCAGAGGGTGCACATCTGGGCTGTTTCAATTTGGGGGCAATTATTAATAATATAAGCACATAGGGTTTTAGCAGACATAGATAGTAGAATCTTCATAGTTGACCACTTCCCTACATTGACCACCTCCTTAAGTAGACATACTTTTCATAGATTGGACATGTACCACATGTACATATCAGTACAGTAGGCCTAGATCCTTATGCTGACCACATCTGTATGTTGACCAGCCTGTTACAGTCTCTTGGGTGGTCACCTTACAGAGGTTCTACTGTACGTATTTTCATTTTTCACAGGTAAATACCTATAAGTGGGATTGGTAGGTCATATGGTGGAGGGTCTATGTTTAACTTTATAAGAAACTAAAGGGCAGAACATTTGAGAAGAATAATTTTATTCCTCTAACACATTTTGATGGACGACTTACTCTGCCCAAGGCAAACAAGATTGTCTCCCTAAATACCTGGGGGTATTCCTGCCCCCATACTCTGCTCACACTCTCTCGCCACCAGAAAAGCAGACCTCCTATGTGTATCCACCCTCGGCCCAAGGCTGGGAGTGTGATGGACCAGGCACTGCAGTGGAACCTAAAGGGGTGGGACAGACCAGTCCAGCTCTGCCTAGGACAAGCTGAGGGATCACAGGCAAATCTCATGCCCCACTGGGGCTCAGGACCAACGGAGCTGCAGGGAGACCCCGGAGCGGATGGACAGGGAAGGTACCGCGCTTTGATGCTCCATGCCCACCTCCATCACCTCGTGTTCCAGATCGCACCTATGTGCAGTGATTCTTCCCATCCCTGTTCGCTCTGAGAGCAACACTTGGACACTGGTTGGGCATCCCTAACGTCCTTGCTGTTAACTACAGCTTAGCTTTCAGCAGTGTGTCTCTCTCCAGCTCGTGGAAGCTCCCTGGGGACACAGGCCTGAACTTCTTGGCATTCCCAGGTGCTTCTAGCTCTCCACAAAGTACTGCCCATGAACACTCTTCAGGAGGCTTTAATGGCTCAAAATGATTGGTAATCAGAACTAACTGGTTACCCAGACACAGAAATTCCAAATACTTGCTCTGATGGTTAATTTCATTTGTCAATTTGGCCAGGTCACTGAACATTTGGTCAAACCTGTCTCAAAGTCACTGTGATGGCATTTGTTAAATGAGATTAACACGTAAATCAGTAGAGTCTGAGTAAGGCAGATTACCCCCATCCAAGCAGGGGAAGGCCTTTAGAGAAACAGACTGGGATCCCCGAGGCAGAGGGCATTTTGCCACAGATGGCCTTCGGACTCTGCTATATCAGCTCTTCCTGGGTCTCTAGCTTGTAGGCCCACCTTGTGGATTTCAGACGTGCCAGCTCCCCATAACCACCAGCCAATCTCCAAAAATAAATCCCTCTTCCTAATATATACACGTAGATCCCTCCATCCATCTGCCCATTCTATTGGGTCTGCCTCTCTGGATGAGCCTAACATACTAGCTATACAGGGCAGTGCATCCCACCATCATACGAGGATCAGCCATGGCCCAAATGATGAGAGATGTGGTCTCAGGGACCAAACTGTCAACACCTTGTTGGCACCATCATAAATGCAGATTCCCCCAGGACCTACGGTAGAGACCACCAGGCCCCTGATCGCCAGGGGCAGCTGCTGCAGAGGGGAAGCTTGTACAGTACCTGCTCACATCCTTGGCCAGATCTTGGCAGGAGGGAGTGGAAGTTTCTACTCCATCACCAGCTGGCGCGGGAGGCAAAGAAGCTGTGTGCTCTGTGGCTGAGGGAGCAGGACCCACACGGGTGGCAGCTGGGGAGGTGCTGGGGACACAATGAGAGAATTATTCCAGATGGGACTGAGCTCATTAATGGCACATTCATCAGGCTCTGCTCACCCACCCGCCCACCATGGAATGGACTATTTAAAGACCTACCATGCCGCCTCCCTGGCTCCCCAAGGAGACCTCCACTTGTACATGGGGCAGGCTAAGGCTCCAGAGCGGCCGCTCTCAGGCCAGGCCCTTAAATTCCCCACTGTAGGCTCCTGCAGAATTGCAGTTTCTTAAACAGAGGTAGCTCAGGTGTCCAGGACACTCTATGTGAGTTTTTTTGTTTGATCTTTGTTTGGAAGAGAGGATTTTTGTATGAAGATTTCTAACGGTTTTTGATAGGCAATGAAGCTATGTGCTAAAAGGTAAAATACAACTTTGCAAACTCCTTGGGCTTTGTTTCAAAAACCTGAGGCTGAAAAAGTCCAGGAGAGAAGGCTGATGGGTAACCAAAGAATCTGCTCAGGGACCCTTTGACAGCTGTACCCCTTGGTGGATTTTCAAAGCAGAGTGCTGCCCCGACGCAATGGGCGAGTGCCCCCTACTGGACAGTCGAGGAGACACGGGAGGTGTCCTGGGAAACACCCGCCATACACACAAAAGCCAAAATGCACAAACTTGGAACTCGGAAGAGGATCTGATTTTCCCTGTAGGCAAAACCCTCAAGACTAGCAATGCTGTCCACAGGCTAAAGCTTGGGAACAGCTCTCAGGGTGGAGGCCCTCCAGGCTTCAGTGGCCCTCCCTGCTGCTATCCACAGGGAAGCTGGGAGGGCTGAGTGTGTCTGGGGATGGCAGGGCTAGAATACTTGACGCAGCTCCAGGGGCTGAAAACCAGGCCTGAGGTGGCAACCAGGATTTGAGGTGCCACAGCTCTGTGGTAAAGGGTCACTTTTTCCTCCTAGGGGTAAACACCCGCAGGGAGCCCTCAGACTGCAGAAGTCCGGGACACAGGGGCTTCCGGGTCACTCAGACATCTGCTCACTCCCATCCTCTTGAGTTCCGCTGGCAGGGTTGGCACCCTAGCCTGAAGGACAGCTGTCATGGGCACCCCACTCCCAACCCTGAGGGGAGTCTCAGTCTTGCTTCTAAGTCCTGTCACTCAGAGCAGATTCCACAGGACCTGATGACCACAGCCTTGCCTCTCATTGCCCTCCTGCTCTGACCAGCCCAGGCCTCCTTCAGTTCTCACAGCACTGGATACCTTCTCAGATGGTAGTCCCCGCCCCTCTCCAGGCCAGCAGTTCCTCTCCTCTGTGCCCAGTTCTGTGTGCCAGCCCTGCATGTCCTCTCCAGCCCTGGCTGCCTGGCCCTATCATGACCATCACATCCACCTTCTAACAGACTACCCTAGTATACCCCTCTGAGCCCCTCCCTCCTCCTGGGGGCCATGCATCCTGACACAAAGATATTTGTCTGGTGAACTGAAATAAAATCTTAACCTTCCCCCCAGCTAACCAAATGGACCCCCCCCCCCGTGGCCAATAGAACCCCAGAAATACCTTAAAGCTGAATTACTGGCCTTGAGAAGGGCAGTCAGACATGCCTCTTCCTGCTCCCCTCCCCCATTCTTGGAGCTACCTTTGCAGCTCATTAACAGGCTGAAGGCTATTCAAGATAAAGCTCAAACCACAACTGCAAGGCCTCATTAACTCAATTTCCTTAACTGATCACTTGAGTGTGGGTAATACCGCTTGTCTTTGATTAGCAGACTACCTTAACTTAAAACATTCCAAGCCTTTCGACAAAGCTTCATTCTTTAACCAATCATAAATTAAAGAATCTGTAAACATACCTATAACCTGTAATCTCCCCCAAAACGTCCTGCCTTTTCAAGCCAACCTAATATCCACTGTCCATGTATTAATTAATGGCCTTACGTGTAATTCCTGTCTCCCTAAAACAAATAAAACCAAACCGTAGGGAGGCTGAGGTGGGTGGATTGCCTGAGCTCACAGGTTCGAGATCAGCCTGAGCAAGTGCAAGACCCTGTCTCTAAAAAATATCCAGGCGTTGTGGTGGGCGCCTGTAGTCCCAGCTACTCAAGAGGCTGAGACAAGAGGCTCAAGAATGCTAGAGTCCAAGAGTTTGAGGTTGCTGTGAGCTATGATGCCACAGCCCTCTACCAAGGGGGACAAAGAAAAACTCTGCCCTCCCCCCACCAAAAAAAAAAAAAAAAAACTATAACACAACCATGGCAAGTCCACTGCTCCAGGCTTCTTGGGCCTCCACAAACAGGCTTCAGGCAAGAACACAAGTGTTCCAACTGGCTGAGACCAAGTGCTGGAGCAGAGCCAGAGCTGGGCCTCACGGAAATGGGATGACGACCATAAATGAACAAAAGTAACAAGTGCTGGGATAAAACTCAGCAAAAATGCAGAGTGGAAACACCTCCAGTGTCAAACTATTCATAATATCTTGGACAGCGGCTATAATTATTTTGTAAAAGAGTGACTCAAGAATGAATAATGCAAACTACCAGGGATTATTTAAGCTCCTTAAGAGAGCCCAGGTTTGCACTTTAGAGGCTTAACATTTATTCACAACCAATGAAAATCACTTACAAACTCAAACTACTAGTCTAAGATGTAGCAGTCTCCAGATACTACCCTGGCGGGCTCCTGCCTCCACTCTCACACAGCCCACCCAGATTTTATTTAATTTAATGCAAATTGAGGAAAGGTGATATCCTTTGCAACCATTCTCAACCTGTAGGGCCACGGCATTAGGAAGGTTGAGAACCATTGCTTTACAGTTTTATTAGTTTAAGGGCACTCTGTCAAACTTTAAGGAAGGATCTCCATCTTTGCAAACACTGGTAGGGAAGAGGGTGAGGCAGCCCTGGGGATGCCCCAAGGCTACAAATCCCTGAGAAAACCCTGGGGCAGCACAGTCAAGCTCCCTCCACCCCCAGCTCCCCTGGCTGCCCTCAGGGGCCACCTGGCAGCTCCTCCTCTCTTCCTCAGTTGGCTCTGACCCCCACACCACACCCTTCCTGCCCCATCCCTTTAGCCAAAGGCACCAAACAAATGACTCAAAGGCTCACTGAAGAAAGGCGCCTCCCCTCCCCCCTTAGCCTGTTGGCCCATCTCCAGTGGCCACAAAGATCTGGCCCCAATGGGAAGACACTCAGTGACTCACCACCCAAGTGCTAATAGGGGGCTTTCTTAGACACCTCCTGGTCCCTACAAACCCCTCTTCTTCTGCGACCCTCCTCTCCCAGTTCCGCTAGTCTGAGTGACATCATCAGCTGGCCAGGCTCCGGCACCAGGGTACTGGGAGCTGCCAGACTTCTCTGGGTTTCCTATCCCTCCCCCAACACAAGCCCCTTAGGACTTCCTGCTGAGTCACCTCCTCCTTCCAGAATCCATCCTCTCTCCAGGCCTTCAAGCACTTTGAACCCACTCCTGGGTTCTCCTGCTATAGCCCCTTCCCATTTTGTCCCCTCAGACTACGCTCCCACAGCCACAAGAATGAGCCTACTCAAGTTCTGAGCCGGTCCTTCCTTTGCCTAAAACCCTCCCGACTTTTCACAAGTCTCCTCAACAGCAGGGGAGAGGGGTAGAGTCCTTCTGGGATGATCCCTCACTGAACTGTAGCAAATTTCTTTTCAGAGATCAGCTGGAGTTGCCAAATTAAGCCCTTGTCCAAGGACAAATACCAAGTGATCCAGGCTGTCACGGGAGGGTGATAACGGCCCCCAAGTGCAAGCTGAACACATTACGTCCTGTGGGGCCAGCTGGACGCAGGCGTCTTATCTCCCACCTCATGTCACCATCTGGAAGGCATTTAGCAAAACTCACAGGCCTTCTGATTTTTTTCTTCCTGAATTCCCCAAGTGCCCGTGATCACAAAATGAGGCAAGCAGAAAGGTCAAACATTCAGTTCAGACTGCAAGTGACATGCAAGCTGCAGAAGGGAAAGTGCTCAGAAGAGGCTGGTTTGGAAGCCAGGCCTGGTCCCTGCAAACACGAGGCCACCCCTGAAACTCTCCAAAGCCCAAATCAGAAGGTGCTGAGGGGTGCTGGTCAATCAGCTGGAAGTCCAAGGCAGACGTGTCCAGACTTTTCTAGTTGCTAGCGAGCTCCACCAGCACATGAACACCCAGCTGCCCCAGAAAGCTGACCCCGGGTTTCCAGCAGGCACGTGGCTCCGGCCCAGTTAGCCCTGAGCTGGCCTATCAGTCCTTCCCCAGCACCCTCTGGTGCTCTTTCCTTCACAGGGGCAGTCTGTGTTCAGAAGAGGAAGATTAGTTTTGGTCTAAGCAAAACTTAGGCAGGAAGGAAAATAATAACCAGGAGAAAATTCATAAACACCATCTCAAAACTATAGGAGAGGCTTTGACCGGCTTGGATCATCCCGGTCATGAACTCCTGCCATTGTCACTGGGGGCAAGATTTCCTTATGTGGACTGAGCACTCTGGGAACAGGCCCTCCTTACAGAGGCTACAGGGCCAGGGACACAGGGACAAAAAGAGACTAATCTCAACATCCAAGATTTTCTTTGTAGAGTCTCACTCTGTCATCTTGGGAAGAGTGCCGTGAAGACAGTTCACACCAACCAGCCATGGTGGCAAGTCCCACATCCTGGGTAGAGTGCCGTGGTCACCACTCATAGCAACCTCAAACTCTTGGGCTCAAGTGATCCTTCTACCTCAGCCTCCCAAGTAGCTGGAACTACAGGTGCCCACCAGGATGTCTGGCTAGTTTTTCTATTTGTAGTAGAGATGTGGGTCTCACTCTGGCTCAGGCTAGTCTCAACCTCATAACCTAAAGCAATCCTTCCGTTTTGACCTCCCAGAGTACTAGAATTACAGATATGAGCCACCATGCCCAGCCCAAGACTTAACTACTGATCCAGGAAGTCAAAATCCACCAACACAGACAAAGCAGCTCAAAAACTATGAAAAGGCAAAGCAAGAACAGATCATATGTTTGTGCGAACCATACAAAATTACAGTATTTGGCAATTGCCAACATGGCAATTGATGTGGTTCAATTTAACAGTAGTCAGCCGAATACCGGAAGGTTCTGAAGAAATGCACAGGTGAGCTCCAGGCACTAAGCACATGCATTTTATGGGTTTTATAAATTTGATTCACGAATATCAAAGTACCTTTTAAGTGGTACAAAGAAATTCTGTTGTTTAGGGATGACAGCTGACACTGTCGGTCTCTTTTCAAGATTAAAACACATAACTCCTCAGCTTTACCATTCAGTTTTTAGTAAGGTCCTTGCCTAAATAAAGGTTCAACTAACCTTTGTGAGGTGAACCCACTTGTGCATCCCTATCGTAGCAAGACAAAAAAATCTTAAAGTGCAAACAGATAAAACCAAAATAAATCATATGATTTGGGAGCAAGGGGAAAAACAGAAGCTTTGAGTCAGTACGGATTCCTTGAGCCTTCAAATTTGAAAATTTTTAAACTCAGCTTCCGAATTTGGAAACTGCCTCCTGCAGCAATGACACTGGGCAGGAGCCACACACCCCACCCTATGTCATGCCAGGCTCCTTCGTCAGAGAACAGAAACTTTAGCCAATGGCTGCTGGGTCAAGTGTCTCACGATTAGCTTTTGACACCTGTTAACAGGTGAAAAGAACAGCACCTGGACAACACTGCCTTGACCCAGGGGTCCCCCACACTAGCAGCATGTTGCTCGTGTGTGAACCTATTAGATATGCAGCTCAGGCCCCTCCCTGGATGTCCTGAATCAGAGACACTGGGGGCAGGCCAGCAGTGTGGGCTACTATCAGGTTATGTTGCGGCAACACTAAAGTGGCAAGACAAAAAAATCTTAAAGTGCAAACAGATAAAACCAAAAGACTTTCTGAGTCAGTAGTTAAATCTTGGACCAGGCATGGTGGCTCATATCTGTAATTCTAGTACTCTGGGAGGCCAAGATGGGAGGATTGCTTTAAGAGGTTGAGGCCAGCCTGAGCCAAAGTGAGACCCACATCTCTACTACAAAAAGAAAAACTAGCCAGGCATTGTGGCGGGCACCTGTAGTTCCAGCTACTTGGGAGGCTGAGGTAGGAGGATCACTTGAGCCCAAGAATTTGAGGTTGCTGTGAGCTATGATGACACCACAGACTTGAGTCAGGTGAGTGATTTTCTTGCTATGTCAATGGGAATCTTCAAGGTCTCAGGAGAGCTCTGTGGATAGATTCTTGACCATAGGAAAAGCACAGGAGGTTCTCAGAACACCCAATTTCCCTGTTTAATAAATGGTGGTACAGCTGGAAGGTTTCATTTGAAAAACCATTCTTTAAAAAAAAACAAAACCTGAATAGATGAGAGTCCAAGGGGGCATAGGCAGTCTAGTTCTTTGTCAAATGTTCTGGAAGATCTGGGCCCAGCTTTCTGTCAACTGGAGATGCTGAAAGCAAAATGGAAGCACAGGTGCCCAAGAACCTTCATGGCCTTTTCCCTGAGAAGGGAGCAAGTTTTGATGTCCTCCTGTGGCTTCAACAATAAAGAGGGGTGTGTCAAATCCTTTTCATTTTATTTATGAAATATCCCAGAGACAGAGGAGGTGCCCTCTCCCTTTACCAGCCATTCACAAAGAAGAGCTCTTGCAATTGAGGCACCAAAGAATTACCAGGAACCGGGGAAAGGAAAAGAAAAACCTGCACTTGGTTTTCCTCTCCAGCCTCCCTTTTAAAAACAGTAATTAAATTTTTAAAATTTAAATCTCATTAAAAAGTTCATCATCCCTATATATTAGAGAAATGCAAATCAAAACCACCCTGAGATACCATCTAACCCCGGGGAGAATGGCCCACATCACAAAATCTCAAAACTGCAGATGCTGGTGTGGATGTGGAGAGAAGGGAACACTTTTACACTGCTGGTGGGACTGCAAACTAGTACAACCTTTCTGGAAGGAAGTCTGGAGAAACCTCAAAGCACTCAAGCTAGACCTCCCATTTGATCCTGCAATCCCATTACTGGGCATCTACCCAGAAGGAAAGAAATCCTTTTATCATAAGGACACTTGTACTAGACTGTTTATTGCAGCTCAATTTACAATCGCCAAAATATGGAAACAGCCTAAATGCCCACCAACCCAGGAATGGATTAACAAGCTGTGGTATATGTATACCATGGAATACTATTCAGCTAGTAAAAAAAGTGGAGACTTTACATGCTTCGTATTAACCTGGATGGAAGTGGAAGACATTATTCTTAGTAAAGCATCACAAGAATGGAGAAGCATGAATCCTATGTACTCAATCTTGATATGAGGACAATTAATGACAATTAAGGTTATGGGGGGGAGCAGAAAGTGGGAAGGAGGGAGGTGGGTGGGGCCTTGGTGTGTGCCACACCTTCTGGGGGCAAGACATGATTGCAAGAGGGCCTTTACCTAACAAATGCAATCAGTGTAACCTGGCTTATTGTACCCTCAATGAATCCCCAACAATAAATAAATAAATAAATAATTTAAACTACAAACCCTGCTACTGCACGAAGCAAATGTCTCACGAGCCTTCCCCTCTACCCAGCTCCCCATCCCACTCTGCCTCTGTCCTCACTTGAAGCGGAAAGTGCAGAGTGGCTGGGGAGACGGGCACTTCTGAGGGCAAAATGATCCCACTGCACACCCAGAGTACCCTCCTTAGTTACTCCGACAAAGTTAAGTGCAGCTGACCCTTGCTGCACACAGTAATGTTCTACAAAGTCATCAGGAAGGCTGAATTAGTGCACATGGAGCCTTTGCTCCTAGAGGAAATATCGGGCTAGGTTCCGGTGAGCCTTCGAACACATTTTCACCGGACAACCGAGCAAAACATAACCTGTTCTATGTGTGTTCCTGTTTGAAGACATCTTATTTAATATACAATGTTGATTCATTATCATTTAGCTCACGCCAAAGGCACTGGAACTCGTGCCAGAGGGAGCTTCTCTGACACACATCACCTTCTCCTTGAGGCCCACTACGGCCTCTTTGCACCTAGGAGACACTTCATCACTGTGCCTGGAGGTCATTTTAAACAGCATAAATCTCCAATAATAAGCACAAAAATACAAAAATGTGGCACTAAATATACCATGAAAAAGACACCTGTTTGCAGCATGAGAGCTGTAACACAAAAGTGGAGCAAGATCACTGTCTTATTCAACCTCAGCATGGGGGCAGGGGTGACTCACATTTTTTGCCTTTCTCTGCATGTCTGAAAATGGTTGACGAAGAGCCATGAGTGTTGATTCTGGGGTAATAAATAAAATTTAGCAAGAAGGCAAGCTCACAAATATGGAATGTGAGAATATAAGAGATCGGCTGTATTCTGTGCAGGCATTTGTTGAACATTCCCTGCTCCCATCTGGGATCACAGAGTAATCCCAGGGCTAAACAGAGATGTTGTCAGTCCTGAGACATGGTCAGCTTCTTGGCTTTCTCTTCCCATGGAAAGACTCAGGTGGACCCTGTGTTCTTGCAGCCATGATTAAAGTCAAGAAGAATGGCCAGAACCCAGAGGGAACACTGAGGAAGGAGAGGGTTGGTGCCTTCCTGGTGTCACTGAGCATATATCCAGGTGACAATAGCACCTGAACGACATTGCCTTGACCCAGGGGTCCCCCAGAGTTGTATCGTGTCTTCGTTTTTACTGGCTTTGTGGAAAAGGTTCTGTTCTGATAGGAGCAGGGATTGTTCACCAAATGCCTGCACAAAATACAGGCAGCTTGAGAGAGCCCCACAGGGACACAGGAAGGCCCCAGAGTGTGGTGTGACAAGGAAGCCTGGCTCTTCCAACGCTCTGCCAGGGGAGGATCCAGTGCCTCCTGCCTGGCCAGGGTTTCTTCTTTAAAAAGTGAAATTGATACTTAAGAACTGTGGCAGACTTCTGCCTGTAAAAGAAACACCCAGAATGCCACCTTGATATAGAGCTGCCTCAGAACCTCTTTCTCTGGCCTGCAGCCTCCTGCCCTGTCCATTACCCTGAAGCCTGAATTAGCGTGGGGCTGCTGGGGCGCCAAGGCTGAGGAGAAGGAAGGCTGGTGGGAGGTGATGGGGAAGGACAGGGCAGGCTCCAGCCCCTGCGCTGAGCGAAGGTGCCAGGACCTGGTCTTGCACATGCTGCTGACTCCTCTGTTCTCTGACCACAACAAGCAGCCAACCCAGGGCACATGCCAGGCGGCCAGAAGACAGCTAAAGGAACCACTCCCTGAGAAAGCATGGGCAGCGCAGTCTCCCGGGAAGACTTCTATTTCCACAAAGGCCCCTGAAGTCTGCACGGGCACAGTACCGATAATGACCACTGGGGAGGGTCCTCCTATCTGCTCAGATCACTCCTAGGGCACAGAAGAGCCACAGCCCCGGCACACAGCTGTTCAGGATGGGTGGGGGGTTGGAACTGCAGGAGAGAAGACCGGAGGGCAAGGAGGGACACGGCCTCAGAGACTGGCCCAGGGTCCAGCCCTCATCGTACCTTTGGGTTGTCAGATCCCTAGAGACCAGGCCGACAACGTCACCGTGGTAGGAAGGCACAGCTAAGGGCCAGCTGTCCAAGTCTGTGGGAGCAGCAAGCGGGATGACATCATCGGCTACAGGTGAACTGGGGAGAGAAGCAGCACACCAACACTCAGAGATACTCCTACAAATTTTAAATGTGTTAAAATAGCACATTATATCTGGACCCTGAGTGCGTCCTCAGTTTCCCCTTCTATGAAAGCTGAGTCTGGTTCTGCTCAAAGTGTGGTCCACAGTCTCCAGTCCACAACATGGTAAGAAGAGAAATCCAGAATGTTTAGAAACCTTCATAGCAACTTGCTGAATCTAATAATAAAGTCAGGACTTGTATTTTGCAGGTCTTGGTCAGTGGCGCTCTACCAGGGGTGATGTTTTCCCCCTTGAGGACACTGGAAACGTGTGGAGAAATCTGCAGTTGTTACAACTTTGGGGTGGAAGGGTGCTACATGCAGAGGGTGGAAGCCAAGGGCGCTGCCATACACGCACAGGACACCACCAGGACAAAAGATGTGCTGGCTCAAAACATCAATAATCCACAGGGTAAGAAAAAAACCAAAAAACAAAAAAATGCAGAGGATAAGAAATCCTGGCCTTGGGCTTGGTTTCATTTTTCTAGTAATTCATTTAATTATTTTTTTTTAAAAGTTTTTACCTACAACGAGTTAGAAATTAAAAACAGCACTGGTGGGTGGCGCCTGTGGCTAAGTGAGTAGGGCGCCAGCCCCATATACCGAGGGTGGCGGGTTCAAACCCAGCCCTGGCTAAACTGCAACCAAAAAGTAGCCAGGTGTTGTGGTGGGCGCCTGTAGTCCCAGCTGCTCTGGAGGCTGAGGCAGGAGAATTCACAAAAACCCAAGAGCTGGAGGTGGCTGTGAGTCCTGTGACATCATGGCACTCTACCGAGGGTAGAGTGAGAGTCTGTCTCTACAAAAACAAACAAACAAAACAGCACTGGTCCTCATCAATTGAAAAGGTCTACCCTAGACAACCTCCAAGAACAGAGGGGCTCTGGAACTCAGATGGACATGTCCACAGCGACCAGTCAGACCACTCTATGGGGAAAGCCCTCTCGGGATGGGCTCTGTCCTATCATTTCATCAGGGAGGTCCATGAGTGACTTTCCTTCCCACAAACTTTGCTCTGTAGCCATAGCAGTAGGACCATTCTTCCCACTCCATGAGCAGATACTCAGTGAAAGCCAACCCTCTGCTGTGAAAAAGAGACACGCTCATGCCCTCACAGACCTTTTTACAGTCTCAGGCAAGAGTCAGACATTTTACAAAATGCTTATTTATTCAGTAACAATTGGAGTGATAAGAAGGGAAGTGCGTACAGTTGGCTATGAGAAAACAAACTAAGAGTTCCTGGCCCCTAGGGGGTCAGGGAAAACTTCTTGCTGCATGAAGAGTTCAGAGGCCAGCAGACCAGCTAAGTGATAGCAGGTGTTTTCTGATATTTGCTATGCACGAGATCAAGGTCTGTTCTAGGTGCTTACAGATATCACTGTATTTGATACTTAACAACTACACTGTGGAGTGGGTGCCATTATTAATCCCCTTGTACAGATGTGGCAACTAAGGCACAGAGAGGCTAAGCAACTTGTCCATGGTTGCACAGCAGGTAAGTGGCAGAACCAGACTATGAACCCAAGCCTGACCCCAGGAGCCACGCTGCTCGTCATCACATGTGGCTGTGTCCCAAAGGTCGAAGAGTCAGAGAAAGGAACAGTGACCATCACCATCCCCAGCTTCCCAGTGCAGGGAGCCACATATTGGAAGGCCCTAAACCAGAAAGGAGTCTGGCCTCCTGGAGGAACCACAAAAGGTCACTGAAACCAAGGTGTAGATAAAGAACGGGGCACTGCAGGGGAGAGAGGCAGGCAGGAGCCAGATCACAAAGGCCAGGCGAGGAACTGGGACTTGACCCTAAGCTAGAGAACCAGCCCAAAGCTTCTACTGAATGTTCAGCCACAAATAGCTGCCTTGCTGTTGAGATGAGCAAGAGTGGGGAGGCTCAGGGTTAACTCCCGAAACCATACTCTCAATAGCACTGGACTAGACATGTGTGTGCCCACACTCCCCTCTCATTCTCCATCTTCCCACCCACCATTCTAATTCCCCCAGAACAAGATCCCAGAGCCCTATGATCAAGCCCAGGGAGGCAGAGAAATCGGTGCAAGAAAAAGAAGGGAGCGTGGAGGTGGGGGCATGGCAGGGCCCGGACGTCTCTGTTGTCTTCCACAATTTGTAAAAGCCTAAACTACAGGCAATAATGACTTTCCAAAGCCATAAAACCGGAGTGGAAAAACAGAGCCCAGGAGTTTTGGCAACTTACTGAAGGCCATAAAAGACTCTGTTTCCACCATACTTCCAAGAATTTATTTTAAGGAAATGATTAAGGGTGTGTGCAAAGGTGCTGATCACAGCTATGACCACGATAGCACAAAATCCAAAAATGACCAATGTGTCCACGTAGGGGACAGTTCATCAAATTAAGGCATAGCCATAGAACATATTCATTTGTAGCTATTTTAAAAATAAGGTAAATCTGCATGTATCTAGATGCAAACACAATCTTTATTAACCGAAAATAGGTTTAAAAAAGCTATGGGCAGCATGGTCCAGATGTTGTGTGTATATATGTATCAATCTACATGTGTATACACGTGTGCATGTATAGTATACACACATATAAACACACACAGAAAGCAAGCAACAGGCTGAACGAAAAAGCAAGCAACATGGTTAGCCAAGGTGTGGGTAGTAATTCTCTTTCAGTAGTGAAATTGTAAGTGTTTTTTCTTCTTTGTGGAATTTCTCTCTATTTTCTAGTTCTGTGCTCCATATGTATTGCTTTTTTAATCAAAATAAAGAAGAAAACATATTTAAGAAATATTTTAAGTGCCAGGGAATAATTTCAATTCATAACTCAGTGAAAGCTTTAAGAGATGGAGACAATTAGAACAATGCCGTCTCTCCCCAACTGCTGTATTCATATTTTCCACTGCGAGAACCTAGACTTGTCAGCCTCATTCCCAGGTGGGAACACAGCCATGCCTCACTCTTTTGGCATCACTGGGGAAAATGCAGCCCCAGCGAAGAGGATTTTGTATAATGAATCTCCGCCTACATGGGCTACATGATGGCATTGTTAGCTTAACTCTTTGGAAGGAATTATCTTTCAATGCATAAACACCTCCCTGCTTTTTTGTAAACAGAGGCTCTTGAATCTATGACATTCAAGCACCTTAAGCAACTGTGATGTAAGTGAGGAAGTGTGCTATGGCACCCCAAACAATAGTCGCATAGGAAGTCAAGCCCCACTGTGGGGCCTGAGCCAGGGGATTCCTCTGAGCTTTAGCTTTTCAGTCTGGAAAAGTGGAGGTACTAGACTGCATGATTCCTAAGGGTCTGACTGAGGCTGTCCCGCCTGCTCAGGCAGTCAGCTGTCCCTTTTGCTTACCAAATCACTCACCTCTTCTTGCTATGTTATGCCTTCCAGTTTTCTGCTTATAACAGACTACAGACTAAGGAACATAGCTGAGGGTGTTAGAATAGTATGTAAATCAAGAATTAATAAGTTCTGGCGGCGCTCTCCATGGGTGGGGTGCCTGGCCACATACACTGAGGCTGGCGGGTTCAAACTCGGCCTGGGCCAGCTAAAACAACAATGGCAACCACAACAAAAAATGGCCAGGCGTGTGGCAGGCGCCTGTAGTCCCAGCTACTTGGGAGGCTAAGGCAAGAGAATCACTTAAACCCAAGAGTTTGAGGTTGCTGTGAGCTATGAGGCCATGGCACTCTATCCAGAGCAATAGCTTGAGACGGTCTCAAAAAAAAAAAAAAAAAAAAAAAAAAAAAAAGAAGTTAATAAGTTCTGAATAAGGATCTATAAACTTCCCATGCCAGATAATTTCAAAATATACATGTGTGTATATACGTACATATGCATTAGGTCGTAACATATCATACGTATGAAACTGCTAAAAAAATGTAAGTTGTCAAATTCACCTTGTACCATCAGCTCCACGGGCCTAGTAATCTGGTTATTTTCCAGATGGCCAAGGAGGGGTGAGAGCTGATTTCTGGGGAAATGGAGAGATTTTTTTTTTTTTTTTTTGAGACAGAGCCTCAAGCTGTTGCCCTGGGTAGAGTTCCGTGGCATCATAGCTCACAGCAACCTCAAACTCCTGGGCTCAAGCGAGTCTCCTATCTCTGCCTCCCAAGTAGCAGGGACTACAGGGGCCTGCCACAACGCCCAGCTTTTTTTTTTTTTTTTTTTTGGTTGCAGCCGTCATTGTTGTTTGGCGGGCCTGGGCTGGATTCGAACCCGTCAGCTCAGGTGTATGTGGCTGGCGCCTTAGCTGCTTGAGCCACAGGCGCCAAGCCGAGAGATTCTTATAAAACACAGCTCTTCTCAGACTAACTATAAGAGGCTACAAATGGTTTCTAAATTCTGCCGGTGGTGGTTCTGGGACCAGAGTGACTGAAATATTTTTCAGATTTTAACCACCAGCTGCTGCCACCAGCTGTTGGATGCAGCCCACTATAAATTTAGTCAGGCCAGCAAAGGGTTGATTTGCCACTGGAATGTGAGGGAGGGAACTTGTACTGTCAACAAGTGCTTTTCCAAAGAGCCATGAGTCACCCACTTCAGAGACTGGGACAGAGCAGGCTCTGCCTGAAGAGGAAGACGCTCCCGTTTCAGCCTAAAAAGCCAAAATCTTCCATACTACACATGACCCATGCCACAGTAAAGCCCACAGCGGCAGGAGCAGGCATCACACAGGGATCGCACACTCCAGGGCTGACAGACTAATCCAGAGCAGGACAAATGGGAAGTCTAAGGCAAGGAGAACTATGAAGGGTGGCGTCTGTGTCCCTTCAGGTTTCTACAACAAAATCCCAGAGACCTGGAGGCTTGTAAACAACAGAAATGCATTGCTCACAGTTCCGGAGGCTGGGAAGTCCAAGATCAAGGCGCCAGCACGCTCAGCATGTAGTGAGGACCCTGTCCTGGTTCCTGGCTCCTTCTCACTGCCTTCTGGAGTGGCGGAAGAGCCACAGCGGCTCTCTGGGGCCTCTTTTATAATGGCGCTAATCCTATTCACAAGGTCTCTGCCCACATGGCCTGATCACCTCCCAAAGGCCCCACCTCCTATCTCGTCACCTGGGGGATCAGGATGTTGACATACAAATTTTGGGTGGGTCACAAACATTCAGACCATAGCAGGTGATAACAGAAGAACAAACTGCCACAGATCAGGCTGGGGCCGTCTGGGAAGGTCCCCCGACCGGAATAGCTGAAGCAAGCAAAGGCTTCAATAGGCCAATGTGTACAAAGGGCTTTCCAGATCAGAGAGCTTCTCCCTCCCTCTCTCCCAGATGGGTCTGCTGGACAGCCACTAGGCTCCCCTTCCCTTCCCATGGAGGAGGCAGGCTGGGGCAGAAAGGGAGGAGGAGGTGGCAGGAGGTCTTAAGGACATTATTACCTATGGGGAGATTAGCAAAACTAGTAATAAAAGCCATATGGGGAATAATGGGAGTCAGGCTCTCGCAGTCAAAGACTGCATGTACAGAGGTGGTTGGCTCCACAGTCCCCTCAGGGCTGGGCTGTAATCCGAAGTGTCAGATAAATACAGAACTGGCCAGCTTGGTGGGCTGTGTGCCCGCGTGTATGCACATGGGTAAACACATAGACGCCCATCTACTTCGCAGCTCTGTCTCCTGAGGGGAGTCACATCAAAGGACAGAAGAACCATCTCAAAGGTGCTGTCACTGCTAAATCTGGGACTACTGGAGCATTAAATAATAATAAAAAAAAATCCAAGGCAGTAATGGATTATAACCCACTGAATAAAGCAATGATGTCTGAGTCCATATAGCTATAAATGAAGATGTGAACAAATGAATCAGTGAGGGAGGAGGGAAAGCCCTGCCTCACAATAAAATGCCAGCTGGTTAGAGCATTTGGGAGGGAGGAAGGATGCAAAGGGAAAATCACTAATTAAGCTCCACCATAGTGGTGGTGATTTCAGGCAGGAGCCATTGAAAGGTGCTAAGGCAGGTGGGTAAGGGTATAAAGAAGTGAAGAAGACTGGGGTGGTCGTTGAGTACCTTTTCCCACTAAATGCTATTGATTACGAAGGAGAAAATGATGCCTTTGTATGCAGAAACCTGGTGGCCCCTGACCAAGACTGACCGTCTCTGATGGAGGGAGGTCAGACCCTGTGCCCCCCAGGTGCCACTTCTGCAAAATCCCTGCTCAAACAGGTGGCCAGAGTCTGGTAATAAGAAAACTAGATGGACACAAGTTAAGGGACTTCTAGTATGAAACAGCTGTGCTCTTAAAGGTCATGAGAGACGGCGGCATCATCCAGAGGGATGGAGGGTCAGCAGGAACGACCCAGAGTGGACACAGGTTTTCGATTAAATTTTGGGTCGGTGGGAGAAAGGGACAGTGTTGGTGGACTGGAGTGGGCTCTGAGGACCGGACAGTGATTTCCCAGTTGTATGGATGCAGTGGCATTGTGCTGGACAGTGTCCTTGTTTGGGGAAAATAGACAACTGGAGTTTGCAGCGAGTTTTATTTGGTTTTTGTTTTTTTAGTGGGTGGCAGCTTCATGTCTGCAGCTTGTTTATATAATTCAAAAGAAGATTAACAGTAATAGACACCTATGTACAGATACATTTATATTTCATAGTATATACACAGAGAGGATGAAGGACAGTGCCCCTGTGCTGAATGGCAACAGTTGGGAACCTGGGTAGAGGGGATATGGGAGTTTTGGGAACTATTCTTGCAACTCTTTTGTCAATTGGAAATTGTATCCAGCAACAAACCAACAAAATTCTCTGGAGCAAAGGCAGGCAGGCAGGGCACCACTCCCCAGCACCCATGGAGCTTGCCGTGGGGCCAGAGAACAGAGCATGATGTGTCCCCTCAACAGGACAGGTGGGGCCAGGGCCAACGTGGAAAGGGCCACAGAACCCCAGAAGGACAGACACGAGCTGGTTGTCCTGGAGCAGCAAAGACTTAGGAGTGGGCCAGTGGTAGAGTGTTCAGAATATGATGCCTGCGCCCCAGAGAAGCATAACTGGGGGCGGGGTGAGGAAATGTGGGAGAGGCAGCCAAACTCCGAGCTTTGGAGCATTCAGGCCACTGCGGAGGCGGCAGAGTTAGTCCTTCCAAAGGCTTTGTGATGGCCACCCAACAGCAAATGTGGAAGGAAGGGACATGGGCAACACTCAAAGATGATCCGGGTTTTGAACGTCAAATCTGTTGGAGTGCCATGTTATTAACTGCATGCCTCACACACAAAACCTGAGGCCTTCTGTGTTTTTTACTTATCATTAATGAGCATTACAGATTTACTTGTCTTTAAATGAAGCCCCTTGTTTAATTCACTATAAATTGACATCATTCTACACAATAACATCTATGAGCCTGTGGTTTTGATGTGCTACTTCAACGTCATCCACATACAAATCGAATAATATACAACTCATAAAATGACGGTGCAGCAACCAAACTTGGGGCTGGGCTCTCTGAAAGCCACACGTCCCACGCAGGAGCACTGGTGTAGCTGTCACCCACACAGCTAGAACAGAGTCCTGTGATGCTCACATCTGTTCACTCCTTTTTTGAAAAGAGAAGCAAAGCCTGTCATAAATCAGCAAAGTGGGATCTTTGGAGAGCCACGTCTTCATGAGCTGTGGCTGGTTCTGAGCTAGGCATGACCCAGCTAGCAAAGGTCAGAAGTTAGACCCCAGAGTGCAGGCATCACAACACACAAGCACACGCACGTCTTTTTCAGAGCTGTGCGTGGCCTCTGAGACAAAGCACTCACCCTTTGGGAGTGAGGGGCAGACAGACCCAGCAGCTCTGTGGCCTGCCGTACCTCCTCAGGGCACTCAGGCTGTTTACGATGGAGAATAACTGCCTTTCCTAGATCTGTCAAATGAGGTGGGACAAATGTGGCCTGGCATCCCCACAGGCCAGGTATATGGGTGAGGCTGGGTGGGTAATAAGATTCCTAAGAAGAGACGTCAGTTTCTCTCAGAGGCAGAGTAAGAACTCAAGACCCTCAAAGTCAAGGGACTTCACCAAGGTCTCAAGCATGCTGCTTTATTGCTAGTGATAAAACTATACTAGATATGAAATACTATAGCACATTTAAATAATTACACATTTAAAGTATTAAGACAATGGCAATAATTATAAGAGCAGCTGACATTGGCCAGGCGTTGTGAGAAGGGCTTTGGCTGCCCTCGCTCATGGAGCCCTTCCCCTTGGAGAGGACAGAGTCAGGATTTGGACACACATCCAAGAGCACAGGGTCCAGGACATCCCACGGCATTCTCTGGGCCTGGTGCCAGCTAAGGAACAGGAAGACATCTCCCCTGGGACCCTGGGACAAGCTGCCTGGAGAAATGATCCTAGAGCCCACAGCGGGAGAACAGAAAGATTCTCCACTCCTCCAGTAATTTTAAGATTCGGCCTTCGGTTTTTAAAAAAGGAATTTAAAAAATACAAAGCTATTTATAATTGTACGGTATCTTAGAGCTTTGCCAAATGCTGCCTTTTATGCCTCCTCGTCACCCGTGAAGAAGGCAGTCAACTTAAGTGATGCGGCAGAGACATGGCCAGAGCCCAGGCTTCTACCACTGAGCTCATCTGGAAACCCGAGCTCCTCCCTGGGTCTTGCCGCCAGCTGGCCCATCGCGGCTACCTGTCCAGAGTTCAGTGACCCAGCCTGGGAGGCAGGGAGGCCATGGACACCTCTGGCAGGGCTAGAAGGCAGATCACACCTCCCACCCCTGCCAACACCCCTAGCAATAAAGGAGGAGCCCAGAGTCAGTAACACCTTCACTGGAATGAACGAAGGAGGAGGTAGAGCCACTGGGAGCCAATGAGCTTGATGCAACCTGACGCTTTGTGGACACTTGAAATTGCACACTTGCCCACTTCATTTATGAGCTGTGCTTTTCACATTTTGAAGCCAAACTTTTTAAAGGTCTTGAACATTTCTTGTACACTCCTGAAAGGCCCTGAAGCTTTAGTAAATGAGAAATAAAATGCCGCCCTACTCCCCCTTGAGTGGGAGGACAGATCAGAGGGCAGGAGACCAGGATCTGGGACCAGTCTGCCCAAGCCTGAACTCCACTCCAGTAATTAAGAGCCGCGCAATCTTCAGAAACGTCTCTCAGTTTCCCCACCTGTCAAAGATGGCAAGTCCCGCCCAGAAAGGGAGCAGAAAGGATTTGTTGAAACCAGCCAGGTAAATGTTACCGTAGCAAGGCACCTGGCACACGGAAAGGGCTCCACGAAGGACAGCATCAGTAAGACAAACACAGGGTGTGCTGTTTTCTGAACATAAAATGCCGAATGTGCTGCTTCAAAGTACACACGCCCCACCCCACCTCCCCCGCCCAAGTGTGCACTGGAGGTAAATGCTGCTCCCCAGGCTCTATGTATCAGCTGGGGTGTGGATTCAGAATGAATACAAATGGCAACAAGTGAAGGGAACTGAGGTTTATGAGCCCCTTTCCTTGCAAAGTCTCTCCCCCAAGCGCCACACTGAGTTGAGCTCCATCCTGGCTGCTCTGACTCCAGCTGTCATGGCAAAGGGACCCTATGGCCTCAGAGCAGCATCTGTCTCCCTATGAAAAAAGTACGAGCAGCTAACCAGGGCACTGGCAGTGCCGCTAAGCACTGGTGGTAGGGAGTACAAGACCCTTCTCTTCCCAGGGCTACCGGTGACCCCTCTCCAAGAAATGAGGGTTTGGACCAACGATGGGGAACTTTTTCCACGCTGGAAAGACACACTAATTTAGCTATAATCAAATAAGACTGCATTCAAGACACTTTAATACTTAAAAATGTACACTATTTTGTAAAAATCTAACTATAGTGAACTTAAAAATTTCAAAAAATGAAAGCTATTTGTTAATTTTAAAGTTAACTTTTCATGACTTTATTACATCTGGTTTTTTTGTTGGAAAGCATTTGAATGTTTGGTTGCAGCATGGAAGTCTGATACCCTCAGATGGGTAACAGTTATTTGTGACCTTAAGGGTGTCTTGATTTGGGTTAGGTAGGAGAATGTAAATTCACAGCAATAAGTGGTTGAAAGTAAAAAAGCATTTTCAAGCATGTTTTTGAAGGTGTGGGTATTCTACTACACTTTTCCATATTTCACATGGATCTTTCTTAGCACCAAACAATGACTTTAAAATGTCATCTACTGGGTGGCACCTGTGGCTCAGTCGGTAAGGCGCCGGCCCCATATACCGAGGGTGGTGGGTTCAAACCCGGCCCCGGCCAAACTGCAACCAAAAAATAGCTGGGAGTTGTGGCGGGCACCTGTAGTCCCAGCTACTCAGGAGGCTGAGGCAGGAGAATCGCTTAGGCCCAGGAGTTGGAGGTTGCTGTGAGCTGTGTGATGCCACAGCACTCTACCGAGGGCCATAAAGTGAGACTCTGTCTACAAAAAAAAAAAAAAAAAAAAAAAGTAAAATGTCATCTACTGAGAGCTCAATTTTTTTTTTTTTTTTTTTTTTGCAGTTTTTGGCTGGGGCTGGGTTTGAACCTGCCACCCTCCAGCATATGGGGCTGGCACCTTACTCATTGGAGCCACAGGCGCCGCCCCTTTAAATCAATTCTATCTGTAATTCTTTACCAACTAGTTGAAGCTGAAATGCTAACTTGAGTGTGATGTCATAATGATGTCTCAAAGTCAGTGAAACTTTCACTGTATCCTCCAACTAATAGGTCTATAACAGCTGTGTATTCTTCAAATGATTTGCATATGTCATCCTGACATATCAATGTCAATGACCTTTGCTAATTAGAGAAAATATTCAGCAGAAATTTCCTTTTGAAACGTTTTGAAAAAAGATAGCTGTTTAAAAAATGTTTGGATTTTTTGCCACATAGCATATGGAGACTTAGTTTTACCTTGCAAAGAAATAGTCAAGTCGTTTTGATTTGACATGATAGCACACCGAAATGCTACATTCTTATGAAAATCTTCTTTTAATAATTCACATTGCTAAATCTGTTTTTCATAAAATTTAATTATTTGTTCTTGCAGAGATGAAATTTTGGCTGACACCTATCCCTGTAATAACCAACTCACTTTAAAATGAGATGGCAAATTCACTCTGAATACCTCCTTGTTTAACTTTAGTTGCATTTGCAGGACTATAGTTAACCATATTTATAACTTTTTCCCCAAAGTGTAGCTTAAAATAGTAGCTTTAGCACAGAGATTTCACTGATGCAAGATACAATGAAAAGAAATGAGAGCATCTGGATCTGTTAGCACTTTTTAATTTGTGCAATAAACCCTTCATGTTTTCCTGTCATGGAAGGTGCACTGTCTATATATATACACTCACTAAATTTACCAAATGGTACGACCCGAATGAAGTATAAAACCTGTGCCAAGTCAATAGTATCAGCTAATTCATCCAAAGCAATTGAATAACATGTTATTCTTTTGAAGTATTTCATGAAGTTGTTCTGTTGAGTTGAAAGCTAATGCCTGAGCTCGGCGCCTGTGGCTCAAGAGGCTAAGGCGCCAGCCACATACACCTGAGCTGGTGGGTTCAAATCCAGCCCGAGCTCGCCAAACAACAATGACAGCTGCAACCAAAAAATAGCCGGGCATTGTGGCAGGCACCTGTCGTCCCAGCTACTTGGGAGGCAGAGGCAAGAGAATCGCTTGAGCCCAGGAGTTGGAGGTTGCTGTGAGCTGTGATGCCATGGCACTCTACCCAGGGTGACAGTTTGAGACTCTGTCTCAAAAAAAAAAACAAAAAAAAAAGAAAGAAAGAAAGAAAGAAAGCTAATGCCTGCTGCCACCAGTTACGGTTCTCCTTGAAGGAGGCAGTTGTTTGTAGTTGGAAACCTTATGAGGTCTATACATCCTACAACTTTGACAATGCATTCTTTCACAAGTTCTACATTGCTGAATGGCTTCTCTTCTTCCCTGAGCATATAAGCTACTTTATAAGGTGCTTCAGTGGCATTAATTCCAGGTCTTATTGCTGCCTAAAAGAATTGTCTTTGCTTTTGCTTTTTATCCTTTAATTTTTATAATACAAACTTTCATGCTTCTCCCTCTAATTGAAAATATTTGTGGTCCTTATGAGTGTTTTAGTGCTGATGAGCACTGAATTTCTTTGGTGTTGGTACTGCAGTATCAAAAAGCAGGCAAATCATCTTTTCAGCAGAAATAAGATATATTGCAATTCCCAATCCTAAATTAAAAAAAAAAAAAAAATCTGTTTTCTTCCTTCAGAGTTCTCCTGGTCTTCTTTGACATGATGGGCTGTTAAGCAGGCAGAATTAAAAAATACTGCCAAGCTGTGCAACTATTCACAAATTCCACTTCAGCTGATAACAGACTCGTGTACTCAGCGCCCATAAACTCTCACCCACCAGCCTCGTGTGGTAGTGGTGCTAATCAGGTGGGGGAAGTTAGAACTAATTTAGCCCTTATGGCTTACTAATGTTCTAATTATGCCAGTCAACCTGGGAGAGGGTTTCCTTGAAACTTATTTTATTCTTTGGTATTTTAAATATATTATTTAAAAAACTAAAAATATGGGTGGCGCCTGTGGCTCAGCAGGTAGGGCGCCGGTCCCATATGCCGGAGGTGGCGGGTTCAAACCCAGCCCCGGCCAAAAAAAAAAAAAAACTAAAAATATAAAAGACAAAAAAAGTATTAATAAAAATAAAAGGATTTATTCTGTAAAATTTGGATTGGGTCAAAAGGCCACTCTTAAGGACCTTGTGCCCTACAGGCTACAGGTTCCATACCTCTGGCTTTACTATTCAGTCTCTAGGATCCCTTCCAGCCCAGCAACTTTCTGATCTGAGACCCTGGGGCCGGCCGCAAAACGCTGGCTTGTAGGAGGCTGTGGGCAGTGCCCACCTCGGCCCATCCCCTTAGCCGGGGCCAAGCTCCAGCTGCCAGGAGACCTCACTGGAGGCAAGAGAGGGGAGAGGGAGGGAAAGGGAACCTTCTTGCCCTCATATACAACTTAATCACCCCCTAAAATCAGGCTACCATTCCCACATCCATCAATATTCACAAGCCCAAGGACTAAGTTCTAAGATAAGCTCAAAGGAGAGAGAAATATTCCAGGAGAACAGGACAGAGGAACAGCAGCCACTGTTCTTCTAAAAAGATGAAAATATAAACCCATCCAGGTGCTTGGAGAAGCCACACAGTCCAGTGAGTGACAATGTAGTCGTCCCCTATCAAAGCAGCACAAAGCCTGCTGAACGGGTCAGCACCTCTGGGGTAGAGATCCCAGCTGCTGGCACTTATTCTGAGGGTGCCTAAAGACAATGCCCAAAATCCACAGGTGCACTGGGCACAGAGGGTACAGAAATCAACCTGGAGAGCCCACGGTGGTAGGCAGGCAGGGGCAGCAAGTACAGTAACAAGCACAGCGTCCTCCGGACACGGATCTGTGTCCAGCCCTGCAATTTACTAGCCACCTTCAGGCCTAGGCAAGTTTATTAAACTATTTGAGCCCCACATTTGTATTCCAATGGGGATAAAATCAATTACTCAAAAGATTGTTCATTAAAAACGACAGGAGTAAAACATGCATAAAATTCACAGGAACAGAAAGTAGATTGGTAGATACCAGGGCCTGGGGTAAGGGGGAAAGGGGAACTGCTGTTTAATGGTACAGAGTCTCAGGTTTGAAAGATGAGAGAGTTCTGGAGACCTGATTCTTAACATTACCAAATTATCTACTTAAAAATGGTTATGACAGTTAAATTTTATGTTCTGTGGTTTAATCACCATCTTTTTTTTTTTTTTTGACACCTATGTCATCTTGTTGCCCTTGGTAGAGTGCTATGGCATCACAGCTCACAGCAACCTCAAACTGGGCTTAAGCGATTCTCTTGCCTCAGCTCCCAAGCAGCTGCGACTACAGGTGCCCACAAAACGCCCAGCTATCTTTTGTTGCAGTTGTCATTGTTGTTTAGCTGGCCCGGGCTGGGTTCGAACCCACCTACCTTGGTGCATGTGGTTGGCGCCATAATCACTGTGCACAGGTGCCGAGCCTGTTTACTCACAATTTTAAAAACATACATACTGTGGGAGGCTGAGGCAGGAGGATCACTCTCGTTCAGCAAGAGCGAGACCCTGACTCTACTAAAAATAGAAAAAGTAGTGGGGCATTGTGATGAGCGCCTGTACTGGGAGGCTGAGGCAGGAGGACAGCTTAAGCTCAGGAGTCAGAGGTTGCTGTGAGCTGTGATGATACCACTGCAGTCTAACCTGGGTGACGGAGTGAGACTCTGTCTCAAAAAAAAAAAAAAAAAAAAAGTAAAGAATAGCATCCATCTTGCCACAGGTAGGCATTTGTGGAAAATAGCAATAGAACGATGTTAATAGCTACTGTCACCAGAGCTTGTCCAGCTGACACTTAATTCAGGCTAGAATCAGCTTCCCCTCAAACTTTTTTAAGCTAAGGACAAGCAACTCAGCTTACAAACAAGCTGAAGGAAGCCTGAGCAAATGCCTGCAGTGTTTTCTACAAAGACAAGGCAAAATTTTAGTTGCTTTTTTTCTTTTTTTTTTTTTTGTAGAGACAGAGTCTCACTTTATGGCCCTCAGTAGAGTGCCGTGGCCTCACACAGCTCACAGCAACCTCCAACTCCTGGGCTTAAGCGATTCTCTTGCCTCAGCCTCCCGAGTAGCTGGGACTACAGGCGCCCGCTACAACTCCCGGCTATTTTTTGGTTGCAGTTTGGCCGGGGCTGGGCTTGAACCACCCTCGGTATATGGGGCCGGCACCCTACCAACTGAGCCACAGGCACTGCCCTAGTTGCTTTTTTTCTAACTTCACTAAGTTCACTGTGTACTTAGCAGAGTCACAGATTTCCCGATTTCAAAGCCACACAAACAGCAAAATACCAGGCACTGAGGAAAACGAGGCAGGGTACGTAAGCCCTTGAAGGGACAGACCTTGGCACATGGCTGACCACAACACAACCTGGGAGTCCAGAACACAGACTCCTGCCCGTGCGAGGTAACTTGCTGGGGCAAACCAGCTTCGGGCAAAGTTCTGGAGCTGAAATGTAACATCTGATCTTGTCCTGTTCTGTGTGACAAAAGGAACTAGAAAGGAGGAAACCACAGGAAGCCCAAGGATGGTGGCCAGGTGCATCCTAGCAGTGGAAGGCAGAAGGGAAAGGATGTTACTGACACCAATGACCGAGTTTCTTACCGTCTCTTCCCAGTCTGGAATATGCCCCCACTGGGAGAACAGCCATGATGTGAAATCAACCCTGATGCCTTCAAGGAGCTTAAACATGAGAATGTTGGCCAGGAGTCTTATATTCTCCATGACACAGACACTGGGCTAGCTCCTAGACCTCAGAGGACTGAGGTGACACAACTATGAAAATGAGGGGACTCCAAGGGACTGTAAGTAGCCCAAGAGATAAGCCCACAGAGCAAATGCTTTCACTTCCCACGTATTCCACCATAGATTTCCTCTCAGTGAGCAGAACTGACATGAGCTCCATAGTCGTTTTTATTTTTTAAATGTTTTCTAGGGGAAAGATAAACAAACAATTAAAAGGGAAGATGAGGCTGGCACAGGGTGGCTCATGCCTGTAATCCTAGCACTTTGGGAGGCTGAGATAGGAGGATCACTTGAGGCCGGGAGTTCAAGACCAGCCTAAGCAAAGCGAGACTCCATCTCTACAAAAAACAGAAAAATTAGCCAGGCATGGTGAACCCAGGAGTTTGAGGCTGCACTGAGCTATGACAACCCCACTGCACTGTAGCCCAGGAGATAGAGACCTGTCATTCACTCATAAATATATGGGGAGGGTGACAAAACAGGAGGATGAACAAAGGACTAAACCCACATAACCAGCCTGTGGACGGAAGAGTCAGTGAGCAGCTGCTAAATAAAAAAGAACTGCATTTACTAGTACGTCTCCTGGCTTACATTTAAAAATAATCATGCAAATAAGCCGTAGCAGATGTTAGGAAATCTAGCTCCCCTAATTCATCTCTTTAATTATAATGAAAAGAAAAATATTAACATGACCAAGTTCCATTTGCATAGCACTTTACAGATTCTTTACCAAGTATTTTTTGTCTTTGAGACAGAGACTAACTCTGTCACCCTGTGTAGAGTACCATGGCATCATAGGTCACAGCAACCTCAAGCCCCTAGGGTCAAGTGATCCTCCTGCCTCAGCCTCCCGAGTAGTTGGGACTACAGGCGCCAACCACAATGCCAACTAGTTTTTCCATTTTTAATATAGATGGGGTCTTGCTCTTACTCAGGCTCATCCAGAACTCCTGAGCTCAAGCAATCCACCTGCCTTGGCCTCCCAGAGTGCTGGGATTACAGGTGTGAGCCACCACACCCAGAACTGCTAATTTTTCTATTTGTAGTAGAGACAGGGTCTTGCTCTTGCCCGGGCTGCTCTAGAATTCCTGAACTCAAGCAGTTCACCTAGCTCAGACTCCCATAGTGGTAGAATTGCAGGTGTGAGCCCCCGGGCCTGGCCCCAAGTGTTCTTTCTTTTCTTTTCTTTTTTTTTTTTTTTTTAATATAGTCTCACTTCATCACTCTTGGTAGAGTGCTGTGGCCTCACAGCAACCTCCAACTCTTGGGCTCAAGTGATTCTCTTGCCTCATCCTCTCAAGTAGTTGGGACCATAGGCACCCGCCACACCGCCCAGCTAGTCTTAGAGACGGGGGCTCACTCTTGCTCAGGCTGGTCTGGAACACCTGAGCTCAGGTAATCCACCTGGTTCAGCCTCCCAGAGTGCTAAGATTACAGGTGTGAGCCACAGCACCTGGCCTGGCCTCAAGTATTTTCATGCACATGATTTCACTGGCCAAGCAGGAGTAACTATTCCCACTGTCAATGAGAAGGAAAGTGACTCAGAGACTGTTCATGACTTGCTCAAATTCACACAGCTGGTGAGGGGTGTGCAGGGACTCTAATATAGGATATTAATCTCCAAATTTGGAACTTCCCCTATATTGCGCCTTCCTCCCACAGGGAAAATAAGTCTTGAAAACCTTGCTTTCTCTCAATTAGCAGCCCTGAATTTTGCTAAATGACAGGCAGAAACCCTATTAGTCCTGGACAGGGAAAGGGGAACGGAGCTGATACTCCACACATCTGAAATGAATCCATTACAGCAACTCCTCTGCTCTACATTCCTGGAGAATTTCACTTGCGTCTATGCTCCAGTTTTAGACACATTGCCTTGCAAACTTGTGTTTCCCAGGACTTCTTTTTCATGCCTCTCCTTTCTCCAAAATGATTTCATAATCCTCAGGATGTTTTGTCATCATGGTGAGTTGCTGTGGAAATGATTATTGAGGTTATAAACCCAGGACTGTGACCTCAATGAGGGGAGAGGCAGAAAAACCCCCACCATGACAGATTTCACAGGTCTTGATACAATAGAAAAAACAAGGGGACCCAGCCCTTCAGCCTTATCTTTGTTCCTCTGGCCAGCATTAGTCACCAACTTTATAACCAACTTCCTCCCTTCTCCTGATCATCTGTGCAAAAGGTGCTAATCCTAAGCCACAGTGAAATCCAAGAACCGTTCGCTTTTGGCTATAGAAGCAAATCTCGGAAGAATCCACGTGTGTGTGCATGGTCACACACACAGGTGCTGGCCACCAACTAAGCCCTTGGTCTCTCCCTGCCTCATCTACACCTACAGCCTAGAGTCCAGCAAGCCTGGAGACTCCTTTCTCTCATCCTCCCAATTACAGCTGGTGCTCCTGATGCCGCAAACCCCTGCAGTAACCTATAGGCCACTGTTTTTTTGTTTGTTTGTTTGTTTTTTAAATCTCACTGCACACTTGAGCCTACAGTTAAACTTCTGCAGCACTCTTTAATTATGTTGATTAATAAAAAAAGAGTAAAAGATAGGATTATAATACTGTGCTTTGACTTTTGAAAATCATTTAATTAATGATCTTTAAAAATTTTCAAGGCACACTCAAGATCCTCTCAGGGCACATCAGTTGAAAAATCACGGCTCTAAGAGAATGCTGTTGGCATTGGGTGAGGCAATTCTTGGTTGTGCAGGATTCTCCCATAATAGCATCCCTGCCCCTCCCCTGCTAGGTGCCACCAGCTCCCCAGCCACTGGTGGCAACCTAACATGTCCTTCCACATCTCCAGACATCCCTTCTGGGGTGTTCCCCCACCACAAAGTCTGCTCAATATGCTTATGCTCGGGTATCCCACCCACAAGCAGATACACAACACACACACACCTCCTAGAAGGCAAGGGCTGTGTCTTATTCAATTCAACTACCAACCACTCTGTGGACTGGCCTTGAGAACCAGACACATCCTGCCTCAAGCAGCATCTGTCTCCATAGAAGCAACAGACACAAATAACCACAACTCAAAGCCAAAACTAAAGAGGCCTCAGGACACAGTGCAGAGAGCCAGGAGCCTGGGGTCCTGGGTTGGAGTCCTACCTACATGTGTGGCCCTGGCCCATGCTCTGAACTTCTCTCCAAGTCTCCTTTTGCATATCTGTAAAATGAAACCTTGATCCCTAAGTTTCCCTGCAGCTCAAATATTTTAAAGTCCAAACATTAGAGAGACACAGGGGTGGTAGCAGAGGGACAAGGAACTAATTCTATCCAGGTTTGACGAGGCAGCATCTGCCCCACAGATTTCCATAAGTGGTATCATCTGTACAAGAATAAATGTAATAAAAAGGTCAGACTTAACAGTCACGCTCCTGAGGCTGAGGACAGAGACCAGTGAGAATGCACCACCAAGGACCAGGCTCTGGGGGCTGGGTTGGCTGCAGTGTTCATACAAGGAGGGCAGTTGCTGGCCTATTTGCTGCTCTGACTCTCCTGGGAGGAGAATGCCCAAAGCCCCGGACACAGCCTCTGAGGAGCCCTGTGGGAATCCACTCCCTTCCACTCATCTGCCCAGCACAAGCGGCCCCATTCCCAGGAGGCCCTCCTGCCTGGCCTTAAAGGAAAGCCAGCCTCTCTCAGACCTAACTCATTGTGCTGTTCCCAAAAAAAAAAAAAACCTTACCTCCAAGTTCTACCAACTCTGAAAAGACTGGTGAAGACAACGTTGACACGTATGTGTAGGTCTGAATCGATGAAAACCGCAGATGAAACATAGCTGCCAATCATAGCCCCAAAGTCATTTCCAAACATAATTGAAAGGTATAGTTCAGAAAGGAGAGAAAAGTATAAATGTCTTAACACAACAAATAAGTGAAATGAAGGTTATGTTAACCAGTTTGATGTAAACATTCTAAATTGTATATAAAATCAGCACATTGTACCCCATAAACGCATTAATATATACAGTTATGATTTAATTATATATATATAATGGAAAGGGCTTTTGAAATGTAGCCTCGGCAGGGAGTGGAGAGGGTTCTCTGCCTGCAGGCGTACCTTCCTCTACACAGCACCTTCCTCTACACAGCAGGGACAGGAAGCCTCTGGATCCTTGACTGCTGTGACGGCAGGAGTGGGTCTGTCACAGGTGCACATAGGTGGGCACACTTCCCCTGTGGACCCCCCAAGCTGCTTCTGGACCCCACTACCATGTTCTCCTGTCTTAGCATTTGACAGGACCAGAAGACAACAACAATGATCTTGACAATGAGGCCATTTTAAGAAAAGACAATTCCGGAGGAGGCACGTCCTGCATCAGCGGGTGCCTTACAAGCGCTGAGCCAGCAACGAATCCCAGCACTTGGGAAGGCGCATTTCCAGGACTCCGGGTGGGTCAGAGGATCGCAGGGCGGTGGGAGCCAAGGACGCCCTGGGGAAGCTTGGGCGGGTCACGTGCTACGCGCGTCCCGAAGTGCGCTCGGCCCTGATGACGTAACTATTCGAGAATTTAAAAGTCCCAAACTCGGAGGAAATCCAGTGCAGAGTTCCAGGGCTGACCCACGCACTGCTGTGGCCCGCCGGGGATGCCCCCTCGCGACCCAGCGGGACAGCACGAACTCGAACTGGGAAGCGGCCCAGTCGTCAAGGCGCAGAGGTCGCCTAGGGATGGAGACACCCCACCCGGGCAGGCACCCCAGCCACGAGAGCAGACCTAAACCACAGCAGGGATCCTAACAAGGGCGGGGACCCCAGCCCTGGGGACGCACCCGACCACCTCCAGGGAACCAGCTCCCAGGCAAACACTTCTCTGCCAGCAGGGGATACAAATGTGTTGTTAGCTACTTTTCCACCTTAACCAGTCCCTCTTGGGAAAAGCTGAAACAAGCTTCGGCTCCCACTTTCAAGACCCCTTTGTCTGGCAGCCAGGGTCTGGGGGGGGTGCCTGCATCCTCCGGACCCCACATCCCGCGGCTGACACTTACCCGCCGAGGGTGATTGGAGGTGGCCGGCACGGAGCCGCCTTCCTTCGGGTACGCAACTGCTCAAGATCCCGGCTGGGCTTCCCCGAGCCTGCGGTGGTGGCGGCGCGGCGCACAGAGTCCCCTCAGCCCCGTCAGGGGACACAAACTTTCCCGGGGCAACGGCGTGGGGAGGGCAGGGGCCGATGCAGATCCCCGAAGGGACCGGGAAAGTTGCAGCACAAAAGGCCAATGACTGGCGAGCGGCGCGGCGGGGCCAGGCTCCTCCCCCAGCTCCGGGCGCCCGAGCCCGGCCAGCGCAGCCAGCTGCTCGCGGGGCGCCCGCCGCTCTCCTCCCCAGCCAGGAATGCGCAGCGGGCCGAGGCGCGCCCGGACGCACCCAGGGGCTCACCAGAATCGCTCCCTCCTCGCCTCGCGGCCACGGACCAGCAGGCGGGAGACTGCACGGGCAGACGGACACATGCGCCCTGGGGCCGGCCGCTGCTCCCGGAGGCTCTGCGGATTCCTTCCAGGAGTCTTTGAGTCATGGCAACTTGTTACTGTTCTTAGTTTTTCCACGGCGCTTTCCACCATGCAGGGCAACGCGGGGAAGGCAGGGCGTGTGAAATGACCGAGAAGGTCAAGTACAGGCCAAGTGGCCCACACTTCCTCTGCGGGGGATTGCCGCCTGCTACCTGGGGAGCCTCAGAAGGAAGTTGGGGGTGAAATGGGGACTGGAGCCAAATTCTGTCCACTTTTCTCCACCTGCCTAGTCTTTTTTTTTTTGTAGAGACAGAGTCTCACTTTACCGCCTTCAGTAGAGTGCCATGATGTCACAGGACTCACAGCAACCTCTAGCTCTTGGGCTTCCGCCATTCTCCTGCCTCAGCCTCCCGAGCAGCTGGGATTACAGGCGCCCGCTACAACGCCCGGCTGTTTTTGGTTGCAGTTCAGCCGGGGCTGGGTTTGAACCCGCCACCCTCGATATATGGGGCTGGCGCCCTACTCACTGAGCCACAGGCGCCGCCCAAAGCATTTTTTTTTTTTTTGTAGAGACAGAGTCTCACTGTACCGCCCTCGGGTAGAGTGCCATGACGTCACACGGCTCACAGCAACCTCTAACTCTTGGGCTTACATGATTCTCTGGCCTCAGTCTCCCGAGCAGCTGGGACTACAGGCGCCCGCCACAACGCCCGGCTATTTTTTTGTTGCAGTTTGGCCGGGGCTGGGTTTGAACTTGAACCCGCCACCCTCGGCATATGGGGCCGACGCCCTACTCCCTGAGCCACAGGCGCCGCCTGCTTAACCACAGATCCTTAGCTCGGAGTGTAGTTTGCAAAACTTGTGGATGTGCGTTCCCTTAGGCAGAGGCTACATCCAAACCACTTCTAGTTGCCATATTTCTAGAGAGCATGTATTTCTATTGGTTTGTGAGGTTTCTTTTCTTCTTTTAGGGCCCAAAATTAACTCCTTGGTTAACATCGACCTCATTCAGGAGGGATGCTTACCTGCCTACACCGTTTTGCATGCTGCCTTTTCTCTGGGAATTTCTGCAGCTAGGCCCCCCAAAACAAGAGCTTGTGACTACATGTGGACTCCAGGCTTCCTACTTCAAGCTTAGTGTCAAGGAAAGCCTTGCCTATAGATTGCATACTCAGAGGACAAAGGGCAAGACACTCAAAATGACATAGCACTGCCTTTCCTCCTTAAAGAAACAGATACACAATAGCTCCAAATGAGGATTCTCTGTAGAATACATAGAATTTTACTGCCTTTCATGAAAATACTGATTTTTAAATAATGCCATGCTTCTAAGAGTCACATTTCTGGTAAAAATTTAAATAGATACTTTGTTCAGATGCTTTTTGGGCTGTTATAGCATTAGTGTGCCCATTTCACAGAGGTGATAACTGAGACCCAAATGGGCTAATTTGCTTAAATGTATGCTATCAGCTATTGGTGACATAAGAAGACCTAAATGCCTAGTCTTTAGTGTTTTTATACTCTAATCCTAGGTCATACTGGTTTATGATAAAAACACCCCACACACCACTCTGTGACTCTAGCACTCCAACTGGGCAAAGAACTAAAATGCATTTGAGGTGCCATCCCTTTTGCATGAAATAGCCAGTTGACAGGTGGACGTCCTTCGTGACAGAGGAAGATGCCACTATGCTTTGAAACTACTGGTAGCTAGGTGTGGTAGGCAATATGAAAGCCCCCAAGGATGTCTGAATTTTAATCCCTGGAGTCATGAATATGTTAAGTTACATGGCAAAGGGGGGTTAGAGATGGAATTAAAGTTACTAACCACTTGATCTGAAATAGGGAGAGTGTTTGAGTCATCCAGGTGGACCTAATGTAACCTAATTCTAATGAGAAGGAGGAGGAAGAAGTCAGAGAAAGATGTACCTGCGGACACAGAGTCAGAGAGAGATTTGCAGATGCTGGCTTTGAGCATGGTGGAGGGGACCATGAGCCAGGGAATGCGGGCAGCTTCTAGCAGCTGAGAGAAGCAAGGAAATGGATTTTCTCTTAGGCCTCCAGAAGGAAACACAGTGCTACTGAAACTTTGATTTTTAGCTCAGAGTCACATTAGACATTTCACCTGCAGCACACTAAGAAAATAAATGTGTGTTGATTTAAGCCCAAATCACTAATTTTGTGATAATTTATTACAGTAGCAACAGGAAACTCTTATAGTAGGTGTCTTATTATTGTGATTTAATCCCCCCTCTGAAGGATCTTAAGGAAATGTCTTGGATTTCATGACTGTCTCCAGCAGACAACCACTCTGGTGGAGAAAGTCTGACCTCAGCACATCTCTGATTATCCCTAAGCTCAGGCAGTGCAGTGGCCTTGGGCAGCCAGCATTCAGACAGAGCCATGGTCCCATGTAGGGCATGGTCGTTGGAAAGTGAATTCAAGGGCTTCCAACATTGCCATGAACTGAGATTCAAATCCCAGCATATGACAGAGATACATCCACACCAGAATTCTCAGCCAACCCACAATACAGCCCTGGTCCTAGCCAGAACCAGAAATGATGGCTGGATAGTGAACCTGAAGCTGTGCCAGCCAAATGTGCCAGCCATGCCCTCCTGCCTCAAGTCAAGGTGACAACAGAACAATGGTATGAAGAAGGACAGATGTACACTTGTGTCCTCTGTCCTGGGATACTTGTAATCTATAGAAGACCCAATCACAAGCAGCAAGGTCATGTGTTCGTGACTGCATCCATGGACTGATCCTTTACAGTCCTAAGGATTCCCTGGGTCTGGGCACCAGGCTATGGCCTTGGTAATAGTGCAGTCTGCATGAATATTTTCTGCAATGCCCTATTGCAGTATTTGTTAACCTGTCTTTTCCAGAGTCCCAGGGCTTTTGGAGTTGTCTTAAAAGCTAGCTGGAAAGCACCATAGCACTAGCAACCAGAGCTATTTTACTTTTACCTGTCATATCTGTGGATAGCACATAAGATTTTGTATAGAGAAGAGGTTCATTAGGAAGGAAAGGTTACAAAAGGAAACGAGAAAATGCCACTTTATAGAACTTCTGCCACTGGGCTCCTAGAATTCAAAATGAAACGCTAAGGAGAATGAATAATACACCCAGGCTCAAAGGGGGCGTAATGACAAATTAGGCCTCTGGCATGCAGACTTTAAAAACGTTAAGTAGAGAGAACAGTGTGATGAACCTTATGCATGTTACCCATTATCAAATCTCAGTTAATTCTGCTTTATCCACAAGCCCACTGTCCCCTGCTACTCAGATTATTATAAAGCAATTGCCAGATAATATCACACACCAGTTAATGTTGCATTTTGAATCTCTAAAAGGCAAGAATTAGGAAGGAAAAAAAATTTTTTTGAGACATAGTCTCATCATGTCACCCTCAGTAGAGTGCCATGGTGTCACAGCTCACAGTAACCTCAAACTCTTGAGCTTAAGCAATCCTCTTGCCTCTACCTCCCAAGTAGCTGGGACTACAGGCACCCACCACAATGCCTGGCTATTTTTTGGTTGCAGTTGTGGTTGTTTGGCCCAGGCTGGGTTTGAACCTGCCAGCTTTGGTGTATGTGACTGGCGCTTTAGCCGCTGAGCTACAGGTGCTGAGCCTAGGAAGGAAAATTTTGAAGGCTAAATCTTAATTCTTCCTGGACACCCAGCCTCCCCTCAAAATGCCCAGCCCTGCTGAAGGGGCATCTGTGACCTGAACATGTTAAGGCGAAACAACCACAAATACCAGGCTTGTGGGGCTGAAATGCCATACAAATAAGACCCACTGGGTTTATGTTAAAATGCAGATTTCTGGGCCTTGTTCCCAGACATTCTAGTTCAGGTCAGGGAAAGGGCTCAGGAATGCGCATCTTATCAAGCATACCCTGGATAATCTTGGTGCAGATGCTTTCAAACTGCACTTGGAGGAACCTTGGCTCTGAACTTTTTTTTTTTTTTGGCCAGGGGTGGGATGGAACCCGCCACCTCTGGCATATGGGGCTAGCACCCTACTCCTTTGAGCCACAGGCACCACCCGGCTCTGAACTTTTATGGCAGTCACTGTTGGTTGCCTCCAACACTGCTGCTCCCCTCCTTATGTACTTACTTTTGTTCAAATAATTGGTTTAGTCATGGTCCCGTGACATACCTTTGATCAATAAAGCAGAAAGGAAAGTCAGCTGGGGCTTCTAGAGTCATTGTCTTCACTCTTTAGAGGAGAACTTCAGATGTAACCTGCCTCTGGAAGTTGTCCTGTGAGGGGACATTGCCTGCAGCTGCCCACAGTCAGCTTGAAATGATGAAAGGGACATTGGCCCACACAATAAACGTGGGCAGAGGGGAGATGAAAAGGGTCTGGGTCCTCAAGGACATCACTGACCTCGGTGACCTAATGAACTACTCAGCCCCAGAATGCCCCTGGTCCTCCTGCTAGGCGAGATGATAAACCCAAGATAGCTGTTTTCTTAGGTAGGTTGTTACTTGCAGCTCCTTCAAAAGATGATCAGCTGTGGTGTTGAGAAGTGCTCACTTGACAGATACCAGACCTAAGGCTACAGAAAGGAATGCAAGACCGCAAAGCAAGGGTCATTTGCCAAAGACGTCTTATGGAATACAAAATTTCAGGGGCAAGTTGGTGCCCATGAAATACCCGTCACCCTGTCCACCAAGCATTGCTGTGCTAAGTGTTTGCAGCTTTCGTTAATACTCTGTTGTCACAATAATAGTTTGCATTGGCTGAGAAATAACAAGCCATGTGAAACTGAGAAGCCAGGCTAGAAACCTGCAGCCCAAATTTGCCTGACATAGAAATACAGTAAACTCCCTATTATCTAGAACTCAAGCAACTGGCACACAGACTGGCCAAAGAAACAAATCTCAGAGTTTAAACTTAGTATGCGCTGCACACTTTGTGCATCACTCCCGCAGGTCCCATGTGTTCTCTTTAACAGTTTTAAGTGTTAACGTATGGTTTGTAGTTAAAAAAAAATATGGTAGTAAAGTTGAAAAGTGTATTGACGGCCATTTAACTAAAATTGTACACTGCATTTACAAAGCTGGTTTTATAACACAGCAAAACAGAGTAAGTGAAGTTTGTCTTTATTTTAATTTGCTTTTAATTAGTGCATGTCAATATTAACATTAAGTCCATGCAGTTTATGTTATGGCAAGATATAGTATGGGGAACAGAATTAGTTAGGCCTATTTTTAATAGTAACTCTCAAGCAATGGGAAACTACATTTATCTAGAATTTCCCATTCCCATGGGTGCCGGATAATAGGGAGATTACTGTAACCATTAACAGATCAAATACTCACTGAGCACCAGCAATTGCTGTCCCCAGTGTCTATGTAGGTGTTAACAGTGTCCAAGACAGGACCCCTCCTGGAAAGCAGGGGCCTGCTAGAGGCGAGACTCAGGCTCACGGAGGAGCAAGCACCTGCAGACAGGTGCCGCCAGCATCCACAGTGTTTGTTAGAAGTAATTTCAGGAAACTAAAGGGAAACTCTACTCCATTCAAAGACTTGCTTCTGCCTCCACTGGACTGAGGGCCCCTCCCTTGGGCACTTCCCCTTCTGCCCTGGACTGCCAGTGCCATAATTTCATCCATGAAAGAACTCTGAGAAATGAGGCCAGAGACCAGGAGCGCACGCGGCCTCTGATTAACTGCTCGGGAATATGGGATGCTGAGGGACAGAGACCAAGCCCTCCCTAGACAAAGAACACGCAAGCTCTTTGCTGAAAGCTGGGGTCCATCCAAGTCAAAGTTCATATATCTGATTGGCTGATGGCTCCCAGATAGAAGCTTGGGAATGCTGGGGTCCTGACTCATAGGACCTTGTCCTCAGAGGATCACAGGGCATCCTGTTAAGGCACCTCCATGTGCCAGACAGCTAAACTTCCCTAGACTAAAGGAGTTTTAGTTAGTTTTTCAAAATCACATTTTGAGTACCATGTTGCTGGCCCCATGCAAAGCACTGGGGTTAAAAAGACAGGTGCAATGTGGTTGTTGGGGTCACTCCTACAGTCAGATAAAGGAATGACCACCACATGACGGAAACAGAAAAGAAACATTTAAATTGGCCTTGGAAGAGGTATTTTCCAGAAGAGGGAGTACTAAGGCTGAGTTTAAGTAGGTGTCACCACATTAGAATTTCTCAGATTAGAATATTTCAATAGTTAGGCCTTTAAAGCATATCAGGAAAAAATATCCTTAGCACACCTAACCCATAACTTCATAGACATTGCTTAGTGATATAATGAAGATGGAGCCATTTAAAGAAAGATAGTAGATAATACCAGCAGTATACAGACACAGTAAACGTCCTGGAGGTAGTGAGTGACGGACACTGGTGAGATACTGAGCTGAAAAAAGAAGAGGATGTGGACTGGGAGAAAAGAGAACTAGAATATTCAAATAGTGGGAATTAAATCGCTTCTTGCATATGCCCAGCAGCATGTAATAAAGAAGTATGTGATTAAGTCATTTGACAAGTATTTCTTTTCTTTCTTTTTTTTTTTTTGAGACCGAGTCTCACTGTGTCACCCTTGGTAGGGTGCCATGGCGTCACAGCTCACAGCAACCTCAAACTCTTGGGCTTAAGTGATTCTCTTGCCTCAGCCTCCCAAGTAGCTGGGACTACAGGTGCCTGCCACAACACTTGGCTATTTTTTTTGTTGCAGTTGTCATTGTTGTTTAGCTGGCCGGGGCTGGGTTCCAACTCGCCAGCCTATTATATGTGGCCAGCACCGTAACCACTATGCTACAGGCGCTAACAAGTATTTCTTGAGTACGAAACAGCAGTGAAGAGTGAGACACGGTCCCTGCCCTCACGAAGAGTACCTTCTAGATAAGTACAAAAGGCTGCCTATGTTAAGTTCCAAGTAGAGGCAAAGCTGATTAGGGCCTGGACTGTTTTCACCTTTTATTGCCTGTGCACTCTTTCGAACCAGACTGTGGTTTCCTTGAGGCTCAGGAAACCGAGCCTGCCTGCAGAGGCCCCTAGTGCTGGTCAGCTGGGCCTCCGCTGGGTTGACTCTCAGGCCAGTGCTCACTGTCCTCTGTCCTTCCTCCAGGACCAGCCTCTCCCAGCCCCGTAACACAGGGTCTTCCTGCTCCTCTCTGCTCCACAAGGCAATTCTACAGCAAGGGCAGTACCTCGGGGCTTTTCACAACCACCAAGATGCCAAACTGAAAGGACATTTGGGGCCCATCTTTCTTCTTTGTAGTTTTTCTTTTTTTTTTTTTTTTTTTGACCAGGGCCAGGTTTGAACCCACCACCCCCGGCATATGGGGCCGGCACCCTACTCTTGAGCTTCAGGTGCCACCCCATCTGCCTTCTTTGAAGAGGAACAGAATACCATCCACATGACAACTTGCACTGTGCCTTCCTCACTTAAAAACTGGAAAAAGAAAACCAAAAAGGCAATTGAAAACTGTTTTTAAATAACCACTGTAATATTAGGTACCATTTGTGAGCACTGCCCACACAGCTGGCCCTCAGCTACGAGTTTTCATCTCTTCTCTAGTTTACTTCTCATAATGAGCCCTTGGGGTAGGTACTGCCACTGTCCTTAGCTGATCACAGAAGACAATAGGCTTGGAGTGGTGAAGTCACTTACCCGGAGGACACAATGAGGGTCAGAGTTTGCCCACAGGCTGTGTCTGTACAGCCCAAATTCCTTTGCAACAAAGGGCTACACTTGGGGTTATTTTTATACATTTTGACTTGTCAGGAAAAGAACATGCTGTTAGGAACCCAGACCTCACGCCAAGCTCTACCATAACGGTTCAGTCCTTATACTAATAATATAAGATCCATTTCACTAAAAAACTAGGGAACTTTTTTTTCTAGAAGGAATCACTGCTTTGAGCGTCTGAGCTAAGACCTCACATTCCATGGAGAGCATGAAGCAGGATACATTCCTGAACTGCAACCCAGCAGGACCTGGGTGCAGGACAGAGAGAAATATTTGTAGGCGGAACTCAGGCCTTCTAAAAATTCAGCCATTACCTCCGCCCATGCTAAGATGAAATGTCAGCCTGAACCCAAAATACACAACAGGCAATGTGTGGGGGCAGCTTTGCACAAGGCTCTCAGACTCACCCAGGGTTTCCAGACGTGGCCTCAGGCTTCTGCTTGAGGCCACTCCAGACCCACTTCACCCAGCCAGGTCTGCCCTGCTCAGATGTGTATCCAGTGAGCAAGGTGCTAGACCCATAGGCTCATAGGCAAGTGCAGCTGGTTCAGCTTCTCCAGGGACCAATGCATTCCTGCACTTGAACTTGTCCTGATTTTAAATAACTCTCTGACTAAACGGGAATCGAAGTCATGCCTGCTGTACCATCTTCCTTGGCAGAAACAACTTTCTCCAAGAGACACATGACATGAGGGCAAAGGTGAAAAGTAAAACATTTGATGGAATTGTCACAGTAGTGCCAGGATCTGGCAGGGCTGGGAGCAAGAGGCGGTCACAGGGCTCAGTTTAGCCTCCACAAGGGGAATTATTACATGGATATCTCATCTCCCACCAGACAAGCATCTAGGTCAGTGATTTTTAACCAGTGTGCCGTGGACAGTGGAGTGTTTTGAGAGGATGAAAATTTTTAGAGATCATTAAATTATTTTTAAAAGAAGTTCAAGGCAAAGTAAGTATAGAAAAGGTTGAAAAACACTGGTCTAAAGACTCATCTTGGTTTGACTTGTGTCTGCATTCCCTGCTCTCTTGTGTGGAATCACCTAGGGAGGTTTTCAAATTTCTACACCCAGGCCGTACCCCCTATCAGTTAAATCAGAAACAACTGTCTCTTGAACAGAACAACTAGCTTGACCAACAGATTTTTATTTCTCTTTTGAAAGATGTAGCAGATAGATATGCCCTATATCCACTGGACAAGATGCAGTCATTCTACAAACATTTGTTGAGGACCTACTATGTGCAGCCCATTGTATTAAGGACTTGGGATAGTCCCTGCCCTTGAGGGTTCACTCTCCAACAAGACCGTGGTCCCACCCAGTTGTCAACATTTCATAAAGCTCCCTGGGAGATTTCGGTTGCAGTCAAGGTTGAGAACAGTGCCCTCTACTCAAAGAGGGTTGGGGTGGGGGGTCCATGAGCCTATAGTGCTGCTCCAAATCCCCTGGGTGATGAGTCACTGTACCTTGTTAAAAGGCAGTCACATAGTTCAACAATGGATCACATCTCCGGCAGTGGTCCCCTGAGATCATAATGGCACATTTTGATTGTGCCTTCTCAATGTTCAGGTCCATACATACTTAGCATTGCATCCCAGTTACCCACAGCACTCCATACACAACATACCTTCCAGGTTTGCAGTCCAGGAGCCATCCGCTACACAGCATAGCCTAGGTGTGTAGTAGGTTACACGGTCTAGGCCTGTGAACACTCCAGGACAATCATACAGCAGTGAAATCACCTGCGTTTCTCAGAACAGCTATGTAATTGAGCAGGGCGTGACTATAGACTGACTCAGCAGGTCTGGGGCAGCACCTGAGACTCTGCTTTTCATACAGGCTCCCAGGTGCTGCTAGTGCTACTAGTATAAGGAGCCTCTCCTGAGTAGCAAGGCCCTAGAGCTGCAGCTCTCTGGGGGCATGGCTATCCCCCAGGGAACATTTGACAGTGTCTGAAGGCAGTTTGACTGTCATGACTTGGGGGATGCTACAGGCATCTAGAGCTGCTAGACATCCTACCATGCGTGTGACAGTCCCCACAACAATTAAACAGTCCAAAACATCAACAGTGCTGAGATGAGAAACCTGCAGCACCCCGCATGGCACCCCACATTGCACCTTTATGTAAGAGGCCCACGGGTTTGAGGGAATGAATAACAAGTGATTCATAACCATGATGATTTTGTTCTTGCGTTGTTCAACTAGCTTGACCAACAGATTTTTATTTCTCTTTTTGAAAGACGTAGCAGATAGATATGCCCTATATCCACTGGACAAGATGCAGTCATTCTACAAACATTTGTCGAGGACCTACTATGTGCGGCCCATTGTATTAAGGACTTGGGACAGTCCCTTCCCTTGAGGGTTCACTCTCCAACAGTGACAGACATTCATTAAGCACTCATCTGTGCCAGCCCTGATCAAACACTTAGATACTAATTTTATATCCATTTAACCGATGAGCAAACTGGGGCTTCAAGAGGCTAGATAATATGACCAATATGACAGTGAATAAATGGCAGATCTGTCCCACTCAAAACACCCAAGATTTTCTGCAAAGGATGAAATCCTATCCAGCAAACTGTAATACATTTGCCCCCATCTTAAAATTGTAGTCAGGCTCTCAAAAGGAATCTCGATACTCTAGTGGGAGGTGGGGGGAACTCCTAGAGAGTTAGAGGCTTAGGGAGTCTTCCCAGGCACTGCACTTATCTGAGCTGCTACCATCTCTCGAACCAGAATGTGGTCCCATCCAGGGCCACAGCAGAGGCAAGGACAGGCAGCCAAAAGGGTCACCTGTAGATAAGGGCATGAGGGTCTAGCCAACATCTCTCAGCTGCACTGGAGTTCATGCTTCTGATCCCCACCTCTACATTATACCTGTCTCCTTGTTTTTATACCAAAGGAAAAGGGATTTAGAAGAGAAGATATAAAAAGGCCTTTGTTAGAATTGAGAGCCAGTGGCTTCTCAGAACTGCCAGAAAGAGGCAGGGAAGAGTAGTAACTTCCTTTTTTTTTTTTTTTAAATTGAGACACAGTCTCACTTTGTGGCCCTCAGTAGAGTACTGTAGCATCACAGCTCACAGCAACCTCCAACTCTTGGGCTTAAGTGATTCTCTTGCCTCAGCCTCCCAAGTAGCTGGGACCACAGGCACCTGCCACAACGCCCGGCTTTTTTTTTTTTAGAGACTAGGGTCTCACTCTGGCTCAGCCTGGTCTCGAACCTCTGAGCTCCGGGTAATGCACCCACCTCAGCCTCCCAGAGTGCTAGGATTACAGGCATGAGCCACCACACCTGGCCTTAGAGTAGTAACTTCCTACTCGAGTAGGTCATAGCCCCCAAATGCAAAATACAAAGGGATTTTCTAAAAGCAAAAATTTCTCTTCATTGAAGGCCATTTCTATGTTCCATTTTTGTAGAATCCTCTCCACCTAAACTATGAACCAAATAAAAGGTATATACAACAATTCAACAGGGAGCCTGGTGGTTTTTAATGATAAACTTCCCATCTTCATGCAAAAACAAAACTCAACTCTGTAATGACCACTAATAGCATTTTATCTCCCAAGGATTCATGGCCCAATTGTCCATAAAAATAAAAAATAATTTGAAATGAACTATTGTATCCTCTGAGGGTTTCCTCAATAAATTGCTCACGCATATCCACTCTGCTAAGAGGTGAAACTCAAGTTTTAGCAGAACTTTCTCCTGTTGAACTTCCATCCAGGACCATCCTCCCCATCAGCATCCACATGCCTCCCAAATCAGGGAAAATTTGAAAACTCTCAAGCACTAGCCCAACTAGCTTTTACTGGTGGATTTTCCTACTGCAATCCTACTGCAAATCCCATCAGCCACAGCAAAGAAAGCCAAGGCAACACCGCAGCTTAACTGTAGAGGCTGCAGCTTAACTCCTGTTGCAAAAAAAGCAGGAGTGAGCCTGCATATGTGGCTTTCTCAGATATAACTCAAGGGCAAGGTTACTTTAAAACCACCACCATCTCCAAAAAATGATCTAGAACATCAGCTTGTACCCGGCTCTCCCTGGGATGTTTCCCATGAACGGCAAATGCATTGCTGCTCACTGGAGTCCCAGTGGGACCATTGCAAACAGCACTGGATTTGAGGCCAGAGAACTGTATTCAGTATGAGTCAGACAAGTGGTCCCGACAAGCTGTGCTGCCTTGAGAAAGCCCAATGCCCTCTCTGGGTTTCAAGACTCTGTACAGTGAGGAGGCTGAAGGTGCTGAAGGCCTCTGGTTCTGACCCCCCACCCCCTGACTATGAGCACCTGAGCCAGGAACAATGTGCTTCCCAATCTCAACTTGGCCAGGGCAGCGTCTGCCCAGCCACCCTGCCAGTGGCCCGGAAGGACAGTCTGGTCTAGAGCTGAGACTTCAAGCCCAGACTTGGCACTCCTGCCCTTCCCAGCGCTGTGCTGTCTGCCAACTCTGGCTGTGCACGTTTAAATACCGGCTGCTTGTGCACTTGCCAGGAAGGGTCTCCTTCTCCAGCTATTGTGCTCTGGGTCAGGCAGGCAGGCAGGACCAGACAACTTTCTGCCCTGCCCCTCCCTCTAGGAGGTCTGGGATGGGCGAGCAGCTCAAAACATCATGCCAAAATAGTCTAGGCTGTTTGTCCCACAAGAGGTGCTCAGCACCTGCTTCCCACCCGTGCGGCCTGGGCTGTGCTCACCACACAGGCGCGTGCTCCCTCCCGCTAATGTCAGCTTGCAGCTTCTTGTAGCCACTTTTGGCAAGAGGTTAACCCCAAAGTTCTAGTTTCGACAAGGAAGGGAATGCATTCCACACGGGTGCCAGATGGCTTAACCTTGCATCCAATACAATATTGCAACACCAAGGGCCACAGGGATGGGAGGAAGGATTAGAGGGTAGTAGCACATTCCAAAGAACCCAGGGCGGATGTATGTGAACTTCAGCAAGTTTCACCTAGGCTATGTGTAAAGACACAGATACTCACCACTAGCCTATCATCACTCAAGAGTAATAATAATGATAGTAATAGTAAAAACACTAACCCCTGATATTTAAGTGCTTACTGCCAGCAAGGCAGGCACTCTGCTAAGCTTTTAATTATTTTTATGTAATATCCATAGTACTATAGGTGGACCCTGGCATTCCACACATTTTTCAGGCAAGGAAACTGAGTCTTAAAGCGTGGCTAAGGAACTTGACTGAGATTGGAGAGTCTAGCCGCAGAGCTGGAAGTTAAACACAGCTACCTGCCTGCAAAGTATTGCCTGACCTGGTTTTCTGGGACAGGAACCCTCAAACCCACCTGATAGCTACCTGTGCTTAATAATTCAGCGAATGTGCGCAGGACACACCACACATCAGGCTAAGTATCAGGTGCTGGAGAAGAGCCCTGCCCTGCAAGCCTAACCTTCCCCATGACAAAAGAGTACCAGAGACGGAGACCAACTCCGTATCAAAATGAACACAAACACACATCTGAGCAAACATCTCTGGAAAGACAACACAGGGTCGCAATGTCCAATTTCCTGATCTCACATCGGAGGAAGCCGAGGCCCAGGGAGGTGATAGACGTACAGTCCCTTGCTGGGGGCACTCAGGGACTAGACAGGATCCCATGAACAACCCGACCCCAAGAACTGTGCTGAGCCCTGGGCTTAGAGCCAACAGCTCTGCCACTCGCCTGCAGCACTCAGACCCACCCACCTACCCGCCGGCCCCTTCACCACAAACAGCAGAGGCACCTGTGCCTAGCATACCCTGAAAGCTTCTCTCGGCTCTTCCCCAATGGGAGACCCCTTGACTTCCCCTTCTAAACACCAGCCCCTGCTCTCGGCCTCCCCTCCTTACCTGGGCAGCTTCAGGGCCCCACTGTCTTCCCCCTAAGGGCACTCGCAGTCTGAGCTGAGCACTGACCCAGTTCACTGCATTGGGGTCCTCTCTTGCCCGCCCGGCCCCACTCTCAGGGAACAGATGTACCCTCTCCTGAGGTTTTATTCCCACCTTCTGCCAGCCTTGCAAAAGGAAGGGACATTAGGAGTATCAGTAATCAGACCTGTGCTAGTGCCCTCTCTGGAAAAAGAAACACTTTTGCAGCCCACATCTGAAGTAGCAGACTGCTAAAATATTTAACACCAGACAACTTAACAGGCTCAAAGGAAGCAGAGGAAAAAAAAAGAGGAGGCAGAGACGTGTGTCGTGAGCCGGGGCCGGTTCTCAGGACAAGAATGGTGCGGGGATATCAGTTGGAAAACCACATCTCTGCCCATTCTGGCCCCTCCCTGGCCCATTGGGGCGCTCTGGTAGGTGTGGGCACTGGGGGATTTGCAGGTGGTGGGGGCGTTTCTCATAAGAGCTGCTGTTTAGAGGCAGCTGACTGGATTCCAGGAGGCCTCCTCTCAGTGCCAGCTCAGGGACAGACGCGCAGGCCCAGAGGTACGCCTCCTCTGCTCAGGGGCAGGGAAGGCACACGCTGATCCAAGTTCCGGGACAGTGATGTCATGAATCCACCTCAGCCTCAGCTCTAGGGACAGGGCCACCGGGTTTCCTCATTTACAGGGCCAGGCAGCTGAGGGGTGGTCAGGAGGGATCTAACTCTCACTGACCACCCCCAGGTGCCCGAGACGCTTCCAAAGCTTCACACACAGGGCTCACTCTGGCTCTGACGGCGAGGATGACCTCTGATGGGTTTGTGGAGAGACCATGCCTTCCAGCTGGTCTGGCCCCTACAGAAGCCACCAGCCCACGTGGCCGCTTCGATTTAAATTGTATTAAACAATTCATCAGGAGCACTTAATCTCATTTTAAGTGCTACTGGAGAGTGGAGAGTAGAGATCTGGAACATTTCAGTCATTGAAGAAAGTCTTAGTGGGCAGCGCTGTATGAGAAGAGCCTCCCGAGACCCCGCCTGCCCAGTAAATTAATGGTCAGTGTTCTTGACACAGATATCTGAGAAACTCTCTTGTTAGCTCTCTGACCTAGAGTCAGCATATCATCTGTAGGAGCCTCCATTTCCTCAGCTGCAAAAGGGGCACGCAGACAGGACCTACCTCAGGGCTGAGGTGAGAAGGAAACTGGATGCTGGATGTGAAAGGAATTTGGCCCAGAGGGAGGAATGAGCAAAAGGGAACTCACTCTGAGTACTCACATCTGAGCCCTCAACAAAGTGGCTTGTTTCATCCTAACAGCATAGTAAGGAGTGCTGTGCACCCCTCTTCACAGGTGACTAAACAAGTTCAGTGGGGCTGAAGCCCCCAAGGTCACAGAGCTAGAACCTGACCTGAAACTTGAGCTGAGAATTGTATGGTCATCTCTAGAAGCCTTGCAGCAGTGTTGGAGTAGCTGGCGTTGTTGGGAAGAAGGGCCCCCAGGCCTGCAAGAGGGGTCACAGTTCACCACAGGCATCTGGGGGAAGCACGACAGTAGGGCCAGAGCCCAGTTCCAGCTTTGAGCCAGTTAACACCCTGGTTGCTTCCCCGTTCTGAGCCCGTTTTCTCCTCCATAAAGTTGGGGAGCTCCTTCCAGCTCTAACCAGGTAGTGTGTGAAATATTCATTTCTCAAACCTTCCTGTGGAATCACACGGAGTCCAGATCTAAGACAGTGGCTTCCCCCAAGGGCAGTAATGAGATGTTCCAGAAGAGAAGCTGGGTAGTTGGGACACATTCAGTTTGGAAAACTGCCACCTTGCTATGAGACTGGCCCTGGATTTTCAAGTGAGGTGAGCAGCTCTTTCTGGCTCTGGGTCCAGGTACAGCATGAACAGAGGCCACGGGGGGCTCGAAAACCCAGAAGAGTTGGAAACCAAGGTAGTGGACCCCCGTCCCAGCCCCCTGCGTCCAACGAGGCTGCCACCCTTGTGTGGGTGCCTCACAAACCTGCTCTAAAGAGACTTGGAGCTCTTCCAAATGACAGACTCATCTCTTAGGAAACTCATTTTCATTTCGAAATGCAAGGACATAAAGGCTGCTTTTAAAAGGCCCCCTTGACTCTCACATGTGATGATTCACAAAGACTGAAGCTGTTGATAACATACATCCACATTGCTTGTAGATTTAAGTTTCCCAAGTATGTTTGAATCTATGATCTCATTTCACCTAATGAGCTCCTTCTGGGCCAAGCAGGGTTATGAGAACCCCCACTGGACAGGCAGAAACCGAGGCCGAGAGGAAGAACAGCTGGAGACAGGCTCTCACCCAGTTCCTGTGCTCTTCCTGAGGGCTGTGTTACCATTTCATCTGGAGATCTTGGACATTGTGTCTCTGCTTAATTTGCAGGATGCTTTTGAAGAAATATATTTCAAATCACAATAGTAGTTCCCATTTTTCCCATACGCTTACCATATACCAGGCATTATCCTAGAGACTTTGGAGACACACTAATGATATCCTAACCCCAACAGGGAGGTGTTGTTTCCCATTTCATAGATACAGAAACTGAGGATTGAAAGGTTAAACAGCTAATTCAAGGTAGCACAGCCCAGAAGAGGAAGATGGAATGTGAATGAGTCTGTCCAACTCAACAGGCTCCCATTTAGACTATTGCTGTAAATGACATTACTGAGCGTCATTACGATGTCACGTAAAATCAAACCCAGAAGGAACTCGTGGGTGGGATCTGTTGTCCTGGCTTTATTTGCAAAGAGGACTATGCTTGCATGGTTCCCCCCCACCCCTTTCCTTAATTTATAGGATTTTATCCATCCTCTAAAAGCTAATTCTTAAACTTGAAAACATAGTGTCACAGCTGGTAATTTTAGAAAGGGGTGGAGAGAGAGGGAAGAAACAGAGGCCAGTGGGAAGGCGGCGTGGGAGGAAGGGGAGAGGCAGCTCCAGCGACTTTCAGGGCCAGCCAGGATTTCCTTGTTGAGAGGCCAGCGGCATTTCTCTCTCCTCCCTCCGTCCCTCAACTTTTCATCCCAGTTGCCCTTCCTTGATGAATCGCTGAGGTCTACACAAAGACCCTGGGCACCTGGGAACAATTGAATTCTTTCAAAATGCACTAATAATTGAAAAATACCTTTCCAACCATTTCCCCAAATGGGAATAAAAAGAGACAGACTATTTAAACAAACATCCAGCAAAGCCTGGTGATGTCCAAGATTGATCTGAAGCTTCATGTCTGAATATGACTGGCATGTAATCAAACTTTCTACCAACATGGAAGACAGTCCTAGAGCTACAAAAGGGAAATCCATTCCAGCAGCTTCTGAAGCCACAACTCAAGCCAGGCTGTCTGTGGGCTCCAGCCCCTTCTTGCAGGGAGGACTCTACAGTGTATAGAAGTGCATAGCGAGTTGTCTCTCAGTATCTGCTTCTCAGAGGGGGCATGTGCAGACCCCCCACGGGTGTGACGTGGTAGCTAGAGGGAGGCAAAGCCACAGATACCAGTGGCACATCCACCAGCAACACCAATCTAACTTTGTAAGTTGGGAAACAGAGCAGTACGGTCACTTACGCCACCCACATCTACCTTTGCATGAGATCAGGGTTATTAAACTATCCTGTCACCAAGATCGAAAAAGACACATTTCTTAGCTAATTGAATTTGCTATGCAGTATCAGCTCTATTAAGTCATCAGAATCTCCAAAATTCAGTAGATTCCACAGAAGCATGTCACCTACTAACAAGAGGGTAGAGAATGTCATTTTTATTCCTTTGCTCTTCTTCTGGCAACTTGAAACATTTTACTTTGATGGTGAAATATGATATAATACTGTATGCAAAGGAAGACAGTCCTTCAGTTTTACTAGAGGACACAATCTCAAAATGTTTAATGTGTAGCAAATCACTGTGGGCTACACACTAAAAGAAAGAATTCACTCTCCTCAGCCATTAAGATATTTTAGCAGATAAAGAATTCGATGGTAGAAAAGAAAGATAGCTGGGACTTCAGCCCCAGGAGAACAGACTGAGATGCCCAAACAGTCTCCACACCGAATCGAGATATCAGAAAACAGAAAACCTAATGCCCACTGGGCACCAGAACATATCTGTAGGGCTCTTGGATCAGTGATATCATTTAACCCTCACGGCAGTTTGACAATTGCTGCCAGCCCCATTCTACAGATAAGCAAAGAAAGGTTCGCCGGCAAGAAGGACTGAGGCTCCTCCCTGAGGGAAAACAGCATTCCTAACATTTGTGCTGAACTGATAGGAAGGAGCTTCCTGGGAGAGAGACATGGGCCTTTGGGGGGACCCCAGGGGAAGGCTTGGCTTTCTGGGTCAATTGCTGATAGCTCTGTTAGATGTTTGTTACTGCCTGGAAATCCTTTTGTTAGTGTCTGGAGTGTCCAATACGGCAGCCACTGGCCACACGGAGCTGTTGAGCACCAGAAGTGGCTGGTGTAGCAAGATGTGCTTTGAGTAGAATATATACCAAATTGCAAAGAATTAGTATGAAAACAAAAATGTCAGTATCACCTTAATAATTTTCATATGGATTGCACTGTTGACATGGTAATATTTTTGACATAGTGGCTTCAATAAAAATGAAGTCATACACTTTGAGTGAAAGTTAATCGCCCTTATTTCTATTTAGTGTTTTAATGTGGCTAAAATTCCTTGCAATCAGTGTAACCTGGCTTATTGTACCCTCAATGAATCCCCAACAATAAAAAAAAAAAAAAAAAAAAAAAAAGAAAATTTAAAATTCCATTTGTTGCTCCTGTTATATTGCTACTGGGCAAACGAGCTCATTTGTACCCTTCTGAGACTTTCATTTGTCTCCTACGCTTAAGGTGGGATCTGTAGAGGTCTATTCCCTCTGGTATTTCTCCTCCCCTTGTAATTCTCCTTAAGGGAAGGGAGCCAGAAGCACCCTGCCGGGCAGGCTAGAGAATAGAATCTGGTCACAATTCCTTCTGAAAAACCTCAACCAGTGGGGGTTGTTTGGGTGCCTTTTGCCCAAGAGCCCATAGCACAGGGAAGGCCAACCTTCTGCCACCTCGTCTCTGCAGAGGACCAGGGAAAAGCAGGTTCTGGAGCCAAATGCTATAAATAGAACTTGATCCATGTATATAAAAGCCACATATGTAAAATTTTTAAATTTTGAGCCAAGCCAGGTGCAGTGGCTCATGTCTATAATCCCAGCACCTTGGGATGCCTGAGGCCAGGGCGACCAGCCTAGGCAACATAGTGAGCCCTGGGTGTGGTGGTGTACACCTGTAGTCCCAGCTACGTGGGAGGGGGGCACTGCTTGGGCCCAGGGATTGGCCATTGCAGTGAGCTATGATTATGCCACTGGGTGACAAGGCAAGACACCATCTCTAGAAAAAAAAAAAAAATTGGGTGAGTCATATTAAAAACAGGAAAAGGAAGTAAGTGAAATTTTAATACATTTTAAATCTAAAATAGTATTTCAAATATAATCATTTCATAGTATAAAATGATTGATGACATATTTAATATCCTTTTTTCATACTAACTCTTCAACGTCGTGGGAGTTGTGACTTTTACACTTAAAACACATCTCTTCACATGTGGCTCATGGCTGTGGTGCTGGACTGCAGAGCCCTAGAGCAGTGGTTCTCAACCTTCCTAATGCCGCGATATATTTTCATTGTTACAAAGGGGTCACAACCCACAGGTTGAGAACCGCTGCCCTAGAGAATAATCCGAAAGAGGAGTGAAGGGAACAGAAACACCATCAGAACCTGAATGTCTGCCACTGGGAAAACCATGACCCTCCATATGGCTTCAGCCAGAAAGATTTATGTTTGTAAAGAGTTTGGGTGGCAAGAGGGGGGAAGAAAACGCACTAAAACAAAAATATACTGAAATACTCAATAGCAGTAATCGTCAGGTGGTGCGGTTGTGGATTTTTCTTGTTTTTTTATACTTTTCTATACAAGTGTTCTAGAAAATTTTAGAAAATCATTTCTAAAACTAACTTAGAAATTGTCATTTTGAAATTCAAAGTAATTAAAATAGTGACCCATGAAATTTTTATACTGTAAGTCTGGTCCTGAGTTCTCCAAGGTGATAAAATGTCCAGGGACTTTGAGAAAGAAGGGGCTCCCATAGCCATCTGTGGGGCGGAGGAGGTTTTTCCTAGCTGGACAGATATTTTTCCCTCACCTTAACTGGGAACATAAAAAGTACACACCAGCAAAGGCTTCAGGAAATTGTACTCTAAGTCAGTAACAGATTTCGCCTACACCTGTTTGAGCAGCACACTCTCAGAGTCCACACTGGCCCAGAGTCATGAGTCACCACTGCAGGGCAGCGGAGGCAGCTGGGTGTTGCTGGAAGTGTTCAGACTCGAAGAACAGGTGATTGTGCGTTCTTTCCACATGTGCAAAATATGAATCAAATCATTTATAAACTGCCTGCAGCTGTTGGGAGGGTGCACAGGTACTAATTTAAAGTCCAACCCTGCCCCACTCCTGCGTGTAAGTACACACACAGATCAGAGCAGCCAGAGGCCTAGGGACACCACAAAGCCTGTTCACAACGTGTCTACGTATGTCCACAGTATCTTCACCTCCCTAAAAGGATGAAACTCGGAGCAGCAGCTTCCATAGAACCCTACGTATCATTCCACTTAGGAAAGAACAGGCAAGCACACAGTTCCCATACTCATTTGTCATTTATCCTCCTCTAATCTCAAGATAGATCTCCATGGAACGTGACTGCCGGTGGTGATGAGCCCATTTTGCTTCAGAGATCGAATCAGGGTTGAACCCACTGGACTCAAAAGGTCATAAACAAGATCAGTGGTTGCCAAGAGTGAGAGGGGTGGTGTATGATGTCAAGGGGGGGGCCACAGAGTTTCCTTGGGGGGGGGGATAAAAATGTTCTGAAATTGATTGTAGCCATGATTACACAACTCTGAGTACACGAAAAGCCTTTAAACCATACACTTTGAGTGAATTACATGGCATGTGAATTATATCTCAATAAAGGTGTGTGTGTGTGTGTGTTTAAAAGGTAAGCAGCTCAGTTGAAAGCAACTCAATCCATCTCTTTTCAACAATAGAGCTTTCAGTCACCCCAGGTACCACTTTACCAGTATGTGTGCAAAATGGGAATGGCTGCTTCTGTCTTAGATAGCAGTGTGCTGTTTGAGGACCACTCTCCTTTGCAGAGCAGCAAGTGCATGTGTGGCTAAGAAAGGCCTCCTGGCTTCCAAAGACAGATACATTACACTGACCTTTCTGGTCCTTCTGTACCTCGGGCCTCCTCAGAAGGGACTTCACTTGTGACTCCTGGAGCACCGTTCTCAGAAACTGAAGGTGAGGTGGATGGGCCAGGCCCAGGGATCTTTCTGGAATAATGAAAGAGAGCAATCAAATGGATAATGTGGATGGTACAAGGAGCATTTCTCCCCATGTCCTATTGGAAAAAGCAGATTTCCCAATTAAACCTTTAAGTGGTGACTAAAAAAACAAAAAAGAACAGAAATGAGCTTTAGGCAGTCGGTAGCTTTGAGATGCTTTTGAATTATTTAGGTCCCCTCTGCCTAAATAAATCCAGGTTCAAAGGCAGATGTGTCTGGACTCCCCCAAAAAACCCATGACCAACTATAACCCACCACCCAGTAGTACACGGCCAGCCTGTAAACATTTCATGCTTTTCCAGCAGTTCAAGGTAGGTGAATTAAAGATGCAAGAAAGGGAACAAGGCACCAACCTTTATCTCACATTTTTCAGAATCTCAGAACATGCGAAATAGGGAAGCAGGTGCATTTAAGTAATTAATTATGGAAAACTTAGCTTTCTGAAAATCAGGCTAGGAACCAACTTTGAAGCTGACCGCATGTTCTTATAGGGATTATTCTTTAAGTACCTGTCAGCGTGAAGCTCTTCTGGAGCCAGGGATTGCAGCGGTGGGTCCTGAGTTGCGTCAGGTTCTGGAGGTGCTCTGACCGGAGCAGGGCACTCAAGCCCCAGCTGCTCCTCAGCCTGTGGGTGCCTGGCTGGGCTGTCCCCACAAAGGGTGCCTGCACCCTCCATCGCTGGAGCCCTGTTGGAGCAACCTGGGTCTGGACAGCTCCCCGGTGGTGCCGAGTCACAGGCGGCGACCAAGAGCACCCTTGTAGTACCTGCTTCAGGTGGGTCATCCAGCTCACGTGCCCCTGTCTCAGCTGTGCTCAATGTGACATCACCCTCTGCTTCCCCAGAGGCTCCTGCCACCTTGCTAGGCTCCATGAGCATGTGGGAAACTTCTCTAGCCAGTGGCTTAGGGGTGCTCTGGTCCCCCGGGGCGTTTTGCATTTCCAAGATGTTGAGAGCAGCCCCAGCACTCTTCTCACTCCCAACGGAGTCTGGAGTCGAGGGCTCATCGTCGGCCTTGGGCACAACCAGAACCTCCCTATGAGGAGAAGAGGCTTCCTGGGCACAGGCAAGTCCTGGCACATCACCCGGACCCCCTGTGTGAGCAGAGTCCTTGCTGCCGTCTTCTCTCTGTGGAGTACAGCGGGCAGATGTTTCCTGGGGCTGTTTTCCGGAAGGAATCCTGTCTTGGGCCAAGGTCTCCTCTTTGTGGCTCCCAGGAGGCCCCTGGACATTAGCAGCTTCCTGAGGAGCTGCCTCTGAGACAAGACCTGAAGCTAGTTCCTGCCCACCTCTGCCCTCCTGGGAGTGGGCCTGGCCTCCCAGGCCTGGCCAGGCTTCTCCGGCACCCTCTGACCTGTCACCTCCCCTCACTATCTGTGGGATGTGCGCCATCTCCTTCCCCACACTAACGCCAGGCAGGTTCAGCTCCGAGGGCAGCCCCACCAGACCCGGCAGCGTGTCTGGAGCAACCTCAGCCTCCACGGCCAGCTCTTGCTTCTTCTCTACCCAGAGCCCAGCAGGTGGCACAGGGAGAGAGGTGACACCCACTGCCTGGGGCCCACCTAGAAGTTTGTCTGGGCTCAGTGGCACAGGTAGGTCCTTGCCCACCACACTCCTCCCGGTGCCTGCCTTTTCTCCAGGTGTGCTCAGGGTGGCCAGCACAGGCTTCTCAAAGATCTTGGCGATGTGCTCCCTGAAGTCAGGGAAGCCAAAGAGGGCGCCAGGGCTTGGCTTGGAGCTGGCGTCCACACCACCTGATGCACTGCTCTGCTGATCCTGGAAAGGCTCTCCTGCTACATCACCCGCCAAGCCCTCCACACCGGCTGGGCACGCTGGACTCTCACCCGGCTTGGTGCCTGCACCCGGAGCTGTGGATGCTTCCTCCTCGCCTGCTGTCTGTTCACCTTTGGCCAGAAGCAGCAGCCTGTCCAGGTGAGGCCCAGAGTCCACACGTTCATCGGAAGCTCTGGGGCTTCCGCTGCTGGCTTGCACTGCAAGGCTTTCCCCACCTGCAGCTCCTGACTGGGAGAGATAGGCGAGGGGGCCAGCAGGCAGCTTCACAGAGGGGGCGTTTTCTGAGGAAAGCAGGGGCTCCCCTGTGGGACGGAGGCTTTCACCAGGAGCTCTGAGCCCGGCAGAGGAAGCAGCTTTCACTCCACCGTCACCTGCTCCCTTCTGGGCAGCATCATCACCAATATGCAGGTACAGGGTGTCAGGAGCAGCCTCTTCAGGGGGTCCGAGTGTCAGGAGCCTCTGTGGATCTGGAGCAGCCTGGTGTGTAGAAATATCCACAGTGCTTCTAGGAATCCTTCCCAGCTGTGTGCCCGGCAATGAGGCATCCTGGCAGCTGGCCGTGGGCTGCTCAGCTTCACAAGGCTCACCTGGGGCAGAGCTAGAAGCTTCCTCTCCAGGGGTAAGGCAGGTCTCAGTCTGAAAGAAGCCACCACTCAGAGCAGCTTCTACTTCTTCAGGAGCCTTCTGCATCCCGGGGTGTCCTTCATCTGAGTTCCCACCTGTCTCAGCAGGCCCACCCTCGCCACCTTGCTCCCCGGCTGATGGGAAACTTCCAGGAAGCTTTGCAGCCACTGCACCAGAGGAGGCAGGGCACTCCACCCTCTGCGGCCCGCCTTCCTGGGTTTCATCACACGCCTGTCTCTCTAGGGCATCCTCAGTGGGTGTGATGACAGGGCTGGCAGGCGCTGCTGTGTCCAGGAGAGCTACTGAGTCAGGCGGAGCCTCCACTGTGTTCCTACTTGTCATCTCCCTTTTACTCAAGACCTGGAGTGGGGGCCAAGCGTCAGCTACTTCAGAAGCTCCTGCGTCCCTTCGACATGCTTCTTCATGCTGGCCGCCTGGTTTCAAAGCATCCCCCGGCACCTGTGGGGACTTGTCCGGCTCCTGCCCAGTGCAACAAGTTTCCTTTCTGCTTGGGCTCCCTGCAGAAGAGCCTTTCAAGGCATCTGCTGCAGGAGGCAAGACCCTCAGGGACTGGCCATCTCCTGCTTGCCCATTCTCCCCTGGTGCAGGCAAATTCTGCCTTATCGGTGCTGACGATTCTGAATCCTCTGTCAAAGAACTTTCCAGAACTGTATCTCTGGGAGATGAACTCGGAACATCTGACAGACTGTCTCTAGGGAGTTCACTTTGAAGTTCTGACCCCCAAGTCTGCTCCAGTCCTCCACAAGCGGTCAAGTGCATGTCCTCCTGAGATCCCACAGGTACTTGGACTAGGGAAGAATCCGCTCCCTGGTCTCTAAAGCCTAGATCACTTGCATAAGTATCATTCCCCCTTTCAGGTGGCTGGGCCGTCTCCCTGAGCATCTGGAAGCCAGCTGCCTCTGGGGCTGACGGGGGTGGCTGGAGACAGTTCTCAGGAGGTAGTGAAGACCTCTCGGCTGCAGCTCCTCTCATCCCGTCCCCTAGGCAAGATGGGTTTTCCTGCCAATCTTGTTCCAGGCTGAGCCTTGTGGGCCCAAGGTCCACTGCCAAGTTCACATCAGTGTGAACTTCCTGTCCACCTGTATCACGCCCCAGCCCACTGGGTTGAGCTGGGGGTGTCAGCAAGCCCTCCCCACCACAGCTGCCAGGCCTCTTTATTTCTGATGTGCTCTCTGCCTCCTGGGCTTTGGGTCCAACCTCTGCAGCAGGATGTGACAGGACATCTGATTTCTCCAGTTCTGAAGTAGGAGGAGGCTCCATTCTTCCCAATCCTTCTCTGTTCTGAGAGTTGTCAGGACTTTCGGGCCCCTCCCACATGGCTCCTTGGGGAACAGTGGGTTCCCCGGCTTCATCCAGCATCGGGGGCAGGATGGGGCCCCCCTCATGGGGCTTGCATAGTAAGAAAGATGCATTGGCCATCACCTGCCCTGCTGCCTCTGCTGACCCAGAGTTGCGCCTATCTGCATGCCGGGCATCCCCATTTCTGGGTGTCTGTACTGAGTCTGAGCTGGAGAGGACTGTGCCCTCTGCATCCCTGCTCAGCTCTGAGACCTCATCTTTGTCCACCTTCAGATCAGGCAGGCGGCTGGTGGCCTGAGAGTCCTCTCCCAGCAACTTCCCAGGGTCTGTATGGTCAGGTGGCTCTGTGGCTTCTTCCTGTCCCCTAGCATCACCTGCAGGTGATCTGCCTCCCTCTTTAGCTTCACCTGGGCTTTGGGCCTCTTCAGGGATCTTTGCACCATCCTTTGGCCCTAGTGACCTTCTGGCACCTTTGTTTGCTGCACTGGGAGTAGGGGGAGGTGGCACCCCTTGGGGGATTCTATGGCTTTCCTCCCTGTTTGAGAGTTCTCCCTCCTCCTGGGGTGAAGGGTCAGGGACCTCTCCAGGGCTCCCTTCTGCTGGCTCTTCTTTGCTTCCAAGATCTGATACATACTTCGCCAGTCCTGCCAACCTTGTATCTGGCAGCTCTTTGGCTGGATCTGCAGAAACTGGCATCTCAGCTCCAGAAACTACCTCCCTGGCCAACCAGCTGGGCTCTTCTGTGGCAGCAGAAATCCGAGCAGCTGGATGTGAAGTGAGGCTTGAAGCGGGATGCGTCTCTGCTGTGGGAGCTGGTACAGAGGGCTCAGTGCAAGCAAGCAGGCCCCCACAGGGCTGGCCGTCTGCTGCTGCACAGACAACTTGACTGGGCTCGGTTCCTGGCGTCTCTGGCTGCAATTGACCCTGAACATCACTGGCATCCAGAGTCCCCTCCCAGGAGCCGCTGGCACCCAGTGCAAGAGCAGGGCTCGGTGAGTCCCGGTGGGGCGACTCTTCGTGGGGCAGATGGGCCCCCATTTTCTGCTGGCAGCTCTCTCGGGAAGCTGCAGTCAAGTCAGCTTCTTGGGCAGTCCCTGAATTGCTCCTCACAGGATGGCAGGCCCTGCAGGATTCCAAGTCATCAGCTAATTGCTGAGGTTGTAGCTCCCCTTGGCACTTTTCTCTGTCTGCGGTACTTGGGGCAGGATCTTGTGGGATCAGGGTCTGGGGTGTGGGGGAGGACTCCTTCAGAACAGCTGAGTACTCCTTGGCCTGCTGGGGCACAGCAGGGGCCTCAGGGGCCACTTGTACAGCAGCCACCCCCTGCCTGGGCTTTAGAGGGGGAGAGCCACCTGCAGCCTCTGTCCCTGAGGACTTGAAACCACCAGGCTGGTCACCCTCTCCACACGGCTGTGCCATCACCAGCTCTCGCGGTGGGTCTGGTGACATTCCAAACAACTGGTCCTTGTAGCTGGGGAAGGGGGAGTTCTGTTCCTCTTCCTTCAGCTCTGTGTCTCTTCTGGCACCAGGGACATCGGCAACCACACACTGCTGAGTAGAGCTGTCCCCCTCAGCCAGAAATGCTGCCTGAGCATCCCTCAGGGCATTTGGAGAAGGTTCCCTCCCGGGGTGCTGAGTGTGAGGACCATCTTCAGGTGCCACCACTGGGAGGCACTCGGCAAAGGGCATGGAGGACGAGGGGCACTCCTGCTCCAAGGGTGGGCTCCCCAGTGGGCTGGACAGTGAAGAACCTTCTGGCCCTCTGGCTCCCTGTGGGTGCTTTCTCGGCTCAGCCAGCTCTGGGAACACGACACTCGGATCTGGGCATCTCTCAGAAGCGGTGCAGGAGCCTCTGAGCCCAGCGCTGCCAATGACGAAAATGTTTAATGTTTCATTGGTTCTCATGGGTGCCGAGCACAGAGCCACACAGGCAGTCACCCCCACCCTCCCACAAAGGACCAGCAGGTGCCCCAGCCACAGCCACAACGTCCCCATGCAGCTCATCTCCCTGAGGAGCCCCCAGCTCTGCCTCCGCCCCTCCCATAACCATTCTGTGTGCCTGAAAACCAGTGCAGGGGATCTGCAGCGTTCAGCCCAGGGCTCCGCATGCTGGGCACTAGTGAATAGGGAAATGTGGAAACTCGGTCATAATAGTCTAACACGCAGGAAACCCAGAAAGTTTTTAATAAGAATCAACCATAATAAGGGGTTTGAATTAGTTCTGTGTAGGTTTCAAGGAGGTCAGAAGCACTCCTGATGATCCTTAGATGTTCAAAAAAAAAAAAAAAAGCAGGCATTAGGAAAGCCTTCCTTTGAAATAAAGAGCTAGTCTTGGTAACAGTTAACTTGATTCTTCACATTTAACAGGTGGTACAAGGAGCAGCGTAATCTAATCATTTCTGTTTCTCTGTGGAATTTCTGCATGTGACCTAAATATAACTCCTGGGAGCTGAATGACCGTCACCTTCATAGTCATCTCTACCTTAACTTGAATACACGTAGCTGGACAATGTGTAAAAAAATATATATGAAACATGCAAGAAACTTGGAGGAACTTGGCTCAGATTTATGCACTTGCTATAGAGTTCACGGGCTCACTATCCACTTATTGTAAAATAGCTCAGTACATGCTATATTTGGATTATCTCGCCTAATTCTATATAGTCTGGGGTTGTTTTTTTATGAGACACAGTCCTTCTCTGTTACCCAGGCTAGAGTACTGTGTCATCAGCCTGGCTCACAGCAACCTCAAACTCCTGGGTACCAATGATCCTCTCTCTTAGCCTCCCAAGTAGCTGGGAGACACCTGTAGGTACCTTCTACAATGCCCAGCTAATTTTTCTATTTTTAGTATACTATTTTTCCATATTTAGTATTTTCTATTTTTTGCTCAGGCTGCTCTCTAACTCCTGAGCTCAAGTAATCCTCCCACCTGGGCTCCCCAGAGTGCTAGGATAATAGGTTTGAGCCATTCACTGTGCCCAGTCTCTCTATAGTTTTAATTAAGTGCATTTTTAATTTAAAAAATACATATAAGGCTTGGCACCTGTAGCTCAAGTGGCTAAGGCACCAGCCACATACACCAGAGCTGGCAGATTCAAATCCAGGATGGGCCTGCCAAACAACAAGAGCTGCAACCAAAAAATGGCCGGGCGTTGTGGCAGGCACCTGTGATCCCAGCTGCTTGGGAAGCTGAGGCAGGAGAATCCCTTGAGCCCAGGATTTGGAGGTTGTTGTGAGATGTGACGCCATGGCACTCTTCCCCAAGGCGACAGCTTGAGACTCTGTCTCAAAAACAAAAACAAAAAACCAAACGTAATATAAATTTGGAAAATGTAGAGAAAATATAAGAAAAAACAGACCCTATATACTTGCTACTTTTAGTGTTCTAGTAAATTTCCTTTTTTATTCATATAAAAATTTTTAAGGAGTTCAATTTTTGTTTTTGTTTTGTTTTTTTCAGACCTAGTCTCAGTCGCCCTGGGGTAGAGTGCTGTGGTGTCATAGCTCACAGCAGCCTCAAACTCTTGGGCTCAAGTGATCCTGTTGCTTCAGCCTTCCAAGTAGCTTGGACTACAGGCACCCAATACAATGCCCAGCTATTTTTAGAGACAGGGTCTCCCTCTAGCTCAGGCTGGTCTTGAACTCCTGAGCTCAGGCAATCCACCCGCCTTGACCTCCCAGAGTGCTAGGATTACAGGAGTGAGCCACGTCAGGCTTCCTGATTTTTGTTATTTTTGCCTAGCTGTGATTCTATATGCTTCTTATGATTCTATATACTGCCAGTAATAAGAGAAATTGCTCAGGGCAATGTTAACAAATGTATGGCTTTTCCTAAGGTTTTTACCATTTTCTTTAAAATTATTATTTTTTTATTTCAAGTAATGTGAGAGTACAAACAACTAAGTCACAAGATGTGAATTTATTTCTTTAAAGTTATTATAGAGGGGGCAATAAATAACACAGGAAATTTTATGGGATCTTTTTTTTTTTTTTTTTTTTTTTGGCCGGGGCTGGGTTTGAACCCACCACCTCTGGCATATGGGACTGGCGCCCTACTCCTTGAGCCACAGGCGCCACCCATGGGATCTTTTTGAAACTGGTACGTGCACATACATTCACATATATGTAAAGCCACAGTATTCTGGTTGTGTCTGAAGCAAACATTCTACTGTCCACATCTGCTACAAAGTCCAGCCTTCCATGCCAGACAGCACACATCAGTCGTGTATGAGGGGTGCATACAGTGGAAGGTGAAGTGCATTCCTATGAAAATGTGAAAATATGGGCTATGAACTGAACTGTGACCCCCTTTGTGATTGTATTTGGAATTGGGGCCTTTAAGGAGGTACCTAAGGTTAAATGAAGTCACAGTGGTGAGGCCCTAATCCGATAGGATGAGTGTCCTTATCAGGAGAAGAAGAGACACCAGGAATGTGCACGTACAGAGGGAAGGCAGAGGACACAAGGGGAAGGTGTCTTCTGCAAGTTGGGAAGAAAGGTCTCACTGGAAACTAACCCTGCTGCACTTGGGACCTGGGCTTCCAGCCTCCAGAGCCCTGAGACAATAAATTTCTGTTGTTTAGGCCTCCCAGCTGTTGCATTCTGTTGTGGCTGCCTGAGCAGACTAATAAAATGGGCATGTGGATATTTAGCGTCCTATCCTTTCAATATTATTGAAGTTTCAAATATTCCCAAACAAAAAGTTGGGAAAACAATAATAGGTGGAATTCATCGATGTCAGTGCTTTGCACACATTAATCTCATTTGACCCAGCTGAGAGCTGCACCGGGGGACATTACTGCCGCCATGTGCAGAGAAAACCTGGGAGAACAGAGAGGCTGAGCGTGGGTCGCAACCTGGGCATCTGACTCCACTGGCCGTGCTCCACTTATTCACTCTGCTGTGCTGCTCCCAAGAATGAAAACTCCCAACGAGGGCAGGAGGCTCTTCACCCAGCCGCTCCAGCCTCTCTGCCCACCGTCTCACCTCTGAAATGCAGGTCATGTCATTTGATGTCCTGGAAGGAGGTGTCTACACATCATCACCCCACAGTCACCCTTATCTAATGCCGGTTCCTGCACAGGTGACCTGAGAATGGTGCCTGAGGACCCCAAGAGAGTTGGCTACTCTCTCAACCAGATTAGCATTTTCTGACCCCAAAGCACAGCTGGCAAGGACAAAGAGAAAACTCAGAGGCCAAGTTCTATGAACCCCTCCAATCTGTGAATGGTCACTGAGCTCCAACAGACCCCTGGAGAGCCCTGGCCCAGAGGGGGCTGCGATGTGGAGCACCTTGACCTGGCCTCCTGGAAAGCACCAGGCCGCGGAGGAAACCCAACAGCCAATACAGCAACTTCTTCCACTCCTGGAGACGTTCCTTTTAACAAGCACGTTGCATTTCCTTACACCCCATGCATTAACCAGGGGCAAACAGTTCAGTAGGTGGTAAGGTTAATAGTGTGTGACTCGGAACTGAAGCACCCATCACAGGAACCCAGGCAGAGGCCCCTGTAGCCCCCTTTATCATACTGGAAATAAGCGATCCATTTCCTGGCCCATGCTGCTGACAGTCCCCACACTTAGGGAGAGTGTGTGGTTTCCCTTCAGGCCGACTGAAGTCATTATCTGGCACAAGATGATAAATTCTATTTTGGCATCTTGAAAACTAGTGTGGTCTTATCAGAGAGTTACCAGGAACAAATTTTCCACAGAGCCTGGGGCACACAGTAGCTTCCCCCAGATAAGAACCCAGACACTGGCTTATTTAGCATAAACTGAGCACCAGCAATCTCTTTGATTACCCATCAGAAGCAATTTTTAAAGCCAGATTAAAGCCACTCACCAGGAGATTTGCCTAAGGGCAGGAAACATTCTAAGAACTCATCTGTTGAGGGCTCTGCGTTAATTGAAGCTTACTGATAGCTTCTTATGCTTCAAAATGTGTGCTCAGAATGCACAGGCCAGTGCTCTTGGGGGCTGGGCAGCCAGCACCCTTCATGGGAACCTGTTCCCCCCTCTTTGTGGTCAGAGAGGGCAGGGAGGGCAGGGGTGCAGCTGCGGCCTGGGGCGGGCTGATTTGCTGCAGCCAGGGTCTGAGCAGATGATGACACAGATGGGTTCCTAAATGCATAGTTCTGAAAACACACAAGCGTGCACTGTGCATTGCTGAAAGGGAGGGAAGAAGCTGCCTGCAGAAAGCAGACATGAACCCTGTACTACAAGGCTTTCAGGAGACCAGAAAATCCAAAATGGTAAAGATGGAAAATTGCCATGAACTGAGACCATGACTAAGGCCAGGCCCGTTCTAAGCACTTTTCAGTTATGATTTCATTTAATCTGCACAGCAGCCTAGTGGGGGGGGGGGTCTGTCCCCTGTTTCATACATGAAAAAATCTTCCCAGAGAGGGTCAAGGCCACACCTGTGGATGAAAAGCAAGGTGGAGCTCTGCAGCCTGTCTCCTGTCACCTGCACTTGATGCTTCCACCCGCTCTCACCGGGACGGGTGCAGCAGCCCCTTCTCCCATCCTGTCTGGCCCTCTTCATCCTGTTCTCCTGACTGCAGCCACAGCAGTGGCTTAGATAAGAGAGTCTGCTCCTGTCACCCCCCGTGAAAACTACACTGGCTTCAGCTATGGCCCCTCATCCCCAGTCCCTCCTCTGACTGCAGCCAGGGCGCTCTGCTCCTCCCCAAACTTCCCATCCCTGGTTTTCACTTTCTCAGTGGCTTCCCTGGCCTTGGCTCCTGGGACTGATCTCCTTTCACAGGTCCACCTAGTGCCAGTCATGGGTGCCATCAATATGGTCAATGACCTTTCTCCCCTGACGTATAGTGGAGGCTGGGTCTTTGTCTCCTTTCCATATTGTAACCCCTGTGCCAGGCATGTAACTAAAACTTAATACAAGTTGTTGAGTATTGGAGGTATGAATGAATGAAAGGATGGATGGATGGGTGGAAAGAAGGACAAACAGATACACCTAAACCCAGATCAAGGCATTAAAATTGTGCCCGTAATCCTAGCACGCTGGGAGGCCGAGGCGGGTGGCCTCCAAGCTCACAAGTTCGAGATCAGCATGAGCAAGAGTGGGAGTGAGATCCATCTCTAAAACTAGCCGGGTGTTGTGGCAGGTGCCTGGAGTCCCAGCTACTTGGGAGGCTGAGGCAAAAGAATCACTTGAACCCAAGAGTTTAAGGTTGCTGTGAGCTATGATGCCACCGCACTTTACTGAGGGCAACAAAGTGAGACTCTGTCTCAAAAACAAAACAAAATCCAAACCAAGGATACTAAATATGCAGAACTGGGCTCAGCATTCATAGCTCAGTGAGTAGAGCGCTGCCACATATACTGAAGCTGGCGGGTTTGAGCCCGGGCTGGGCCTGCTAAACACAGACATGCAACAATGACAACTGCAACCAAAAAATAGCGGGGTGTTGTGGCAGGCACCTGTAGCCCCAGTTACTTGGGAGGCTGAGGCAAGAGAATAGTTTAACCCCAAGAGTTTGAGGTTGAGCTGTGATGCCACAGCACTCTACTGAGGGTGACATAGTGAGACTCTGTGTCAAAAAAAAGATTGGTGGTGCCTGTGGCTCAAAGGAGTAGGGTGCCAGAGGTGGCGGGTTCAAACCCAGCCCCAGCCAAAGAAAAAAAAAAGAAAAACTACAAAAAAAAAAAAAAATGCAGAAATGCTTCCAAATCATGATTGTTTCACTAAAAGATCAGGAAAGTTCTTTTCTTCCACGAAATCATAGCATCCCAGTAATTTATTCATCCAAACCTCTCAATACAGATGAGAAAACTGAGGCCCAGAAGAAAAGGCAAAGCATTTTTTTTCTAAACACTCCCGTGAAACAGTTGAGGTTAAGGAAACGATTCTCAACCACAAGTCACTGTGCGCACTGGTAGGTCTAATGAGCTAGGGCATGTATTGTGAGTAATTTTAAAGTATACAAGTCTGAATGATTTGTTATTTTCATAAATTACTATAATTCAAAAGATTAGAAGATGCCCACACACATCACCGTCATTCTTATTCATTGTACTCCAATGGAATTTCTGGAAAAGGAGAGCGCGGGTGGAATGACAGCCCGTGGGTTAGTTTTTCTCCTTCAAGCTCATGTTGAAACTTAATCCCCAATGTGGCAGTATTGAGAGGTGCAGCCTTTAAAAGGTGATTGGGTCCTATGCCCTCATGAATAGATTAATCTGTTCATAGAGTAATGAACAAATTAATTAATGGGTTGCCACAAGAGCGGGACTAGCAACTTCATAAGAAAAAGAAGAGAGACGTGAGCCAGCCCACTGAGCCCCTCGCCACGTGATGCCCTGTGCCACCGCGGGACCCTGCAGAGAGTCCCCACCAGTAGTAGGCCCTCACCAGATGTGGACCCTTAGCCTCCACACCCGCAAGAAATGACTTGTTTTTCTTTACAAATTACCCAACAGAACAGAGACTACAAGGCCTGAGGGGGACTGCAGCACCTGGTAACTCCAGGCCCGAATGCATGTCAGCTGTGGCAGCAGCTGGGGTGGGAGGAGATGAGCGGGGTCTAAGGGCGGGGGTATTCCCCAGCTCCCTAGTTCCTGCCATGGCCCTCCAGTTAGAGGTTTTCTCAACACTTCTGAGCTCTCAGTGAAATATGATGCTTCTGCCATTGTCTCTGACTCCTCAGAGTCACCCCCACAGGAGGGGGTGACATTTCGCTGATCAGAGAGACGGGGAGAGCTGGCCCCCAAAGTTCCAGTTTCCCTGCAGGTAGGGTTGGGCTCTTTGAGGTCACTGAGATGAGCCTGCCCACAATGCAGCCATATACCATGGGACGCGCTTACTGGGGCCAGCCCTCCTGTCCCTCGTGCCACGCTGCACCCACGAGCCTGGCACTGGGTGGGGAAGGCTGGCTCGGGGCTCCCTACCAGGAGCCCAATTTTGACATGTCCTTCAGCCCAGCCTTGCCTTTGATGGCGCTGGCTTTCTTATCTCTGCCTGACTCCAGCAACTATTTCACAGCTGACTTGGAATCTGGTGGGAAGGGATGTGCTTATTAATCCCATATGCCCCAATCGCGGTTTAGAGTTACTGAAGAGTTTTATTTCCCCACACATTTTGAGGCCTTGTCAACATCTGAATTGGCCATAGGCCATATTGTGCATAGGACTTTTCTTCAGAGCGAAGGCTGAGAGCCTGTCTAAAGAAAGAAAACTAAACTCCAGAAAGTCTTCAATCCTTCCTGACGAGAAATCAAAATATAGCTGGTTAATCTGGGGGCCATGGAGATGTTCACAATGACACAGCTAAACTTCTGCCAACTACCTAGCTGTTTTGCTGCCTTTATTCTTGCCCTTTGCTTTGTGTGTGTGTATTTTCTTTTCTGTTTAATGAATGGCATAAATAAATAAGTGAAGGAAAGTTTTCTTAATTGTCTTAATTGTACAGGCACCAGAATTGCTCACTCAGATTGACATCTACCTTATGGAATGCATCACCTGGAGACTTTAGGAAAGGAATATATTCCAACTAACTCCCACAGAAGAAAGAATTCTCATGTTAATAGGAGAGGAAAATGCCATACCTTGACAGTTGTAATATGGTATTTCATGGCAGAAGGTACGTCCTCAAAAACTTCTTTGCAACGCTAGCATCTGAGGTCCAGTCCATGGCATGGTCTTAACTTGCCCTAACAACCTTCCCTGTGCAGAGGCCTGGGAGCCCACTGACCGTGGGAGCACGGCTGGACCCAGCTTTGTATTTTTAATCTAGTTTGATATCTCCTGTGATCATTCTGCCATAGAAAAAACCAGTACATGGTGTGTGGGCAGCCCAGGCCAGAGATGAAAGCAAAGAACCTGTAGGTTCTACAGAGTTATGGAGGAGAGGGGTGTGCACATGTGGGTGGAGTGAATTAAACTTAAACATGTCTTTAATATTCCACCTGTACTTCACCATTGTAAGCAAGTATGAAATTTTATACAACTTCAAGGTCCAGGTGTCACTCCCCTTATGAGAGTCCATTATCCAGCAGAGTGTGGGGGATGGAGACAGGCAACTAAATTTCAAAGAAAATTTCAAAACTGTTGCTTAACCACTTTTTTCGGCAACCCTCTCCTGGGGTCCTAAAAGGCAGCGGAGTGGCCAAATTCTGTGATCCCCAGAGTGGTTGCTGGAAGGGGTTGCTGGATTGTTGCACATAAACACTTGTCATAGCAGAATGAACCCTGCATCTCTCATGTCCTTCAAATATGTCTAGGTACTGTCAGGGCAAAATACCAAGTGGTTTCTACGAGTTTCTGACATATAATAATTACGCTGATCATTCAGACTTTTCATAATGATCAAACACCAAAAATAAAACTACCATCTCATTAGAGAAGATATCTGTTTTTATTCACAATAAAGATCTTTCAAATTTTAATAAGTTTAAATCGAGGAATGTGCTATACTGTTTTCCTGAATATAAATAAGCCCTCACTAGTCTTTCACGGAAAAATACAAATTACAATTTTGCTTGTGTAATTGGATTCTGGTGGCATTTTTTTTTTTTTGATACCATGAGAAGGGTATTTTGAACAAGAAATAATGGCATTCTTTTTTTTTGAGATGGCCTTGCTCTATTGCCCAGAGTAGAGTGCAGTAGGAGCCTCAAACTCCTGGGCTCCAGAGATCCTCTTTCCTCAGCCTCCCGAATAGCTAAGCCAACAGGTAGTCACCACCACTCAGATCCTTTCTTGATAAGACTTCCAAAATCATTTTCTTGCCATAGCAAACACAGTACAAAACAGGGACCATAGAGCAAATGTCCCTTGATGTCTAGAATCTTCCAGAGAATCTGAGGCATCCTCTGAACAATAAGATGCCACCAGCATCTCCTGTTTGAGACTGAGCTCATGTGTACTGAGCTCAAAAATATGATGGTGTCTTTTAAGAATAAATCCCAGTTGCCAGCCTGTGTGGTTGAGATTTGTCTCTCTGTAATCCCATTGACCTAAATGGGAAGGAAAAGCCGAGGAGTCAGCATTACTGGAAGCCAGGCTGGTTCAATGTCAAAGACATAAAGACCATTCAGGCCGCTTCCCGGCACTAGCACAGCTGTACTGACAAGTTTAGGAAGATTAACTGCTGTCAAGGTTGGCACTGCGGGCCACAAAAAGGCTGCAAGCCTTGGTGATACAGGAGCTCTTGAGGGGAGACCAGAAATAGCATATGCCTGTGGTATCTTCTCTCTTATTCTTTTTTTCTAGAAGGGTCTCCACACCTCTCCAGGTGCCAGGTGTTTTGATGCATTCCCACTTAAAAGCAAATAAATTTGACATGGTGGTTTTTCGATGTTTTCAGAGAACCTGGGTTGGAAAATGTCCTATGAAGCATTATAAGAAGAGTTAAAATAATGGGGTGCTGGCCACTAAAAAAGGCAGCGGAAAGGGAGGCAGAGATCTCTGGAGACAGACAGCAACAAGGTAAGCCCTGCTGTTGCCCAGTTGAAGGCTGAAGAAAGTGGCCCAGGAGGGGTGTTCCACGCAGAATCCAACAGTCTCCCTGACAGGAGGAGATGAAGCTGGGAGCTGGGGAAACCAAGGCAGCTGGAGTTCCCAGGCAGAGCACCAGACAGGAGTGAGCTGCACAGAGAACTCCAGAGACAGACAAAGTCTATCTTGATCAACACACACGTACAGAAACCACCTGAGAGTAAAGGTTTAGGGGCAATAATCCTTGGAACTCACAGCTGGGAGTAGTTCCTGTTCCCCCCTCTGGGGTGGAAACCTTATAACCCATGTGGTATCTCTTAGAGTGCTAACAGGCATCCTCAAACTTTTTAAAGGGGGCCAATTCACTGTCCCTCAGACTGTTGGAAGGCCGGACTATGGTTTTAAAAAAAAACAAAACTATGAACAAATTCTTATGCACACTGCACATATCTTAATTTTGAAGTAAAAAAACAAATACAATCACACCGCCGCATGTGGCTTGCGGGCTGCAGTTTGAGGACCCCTGGGAAGGATCTTGCCTCCATAATGGGGAAGACTAATCCTCACCTCTGGTTCCACCTCACAAAGCAAGACCCAAAAGAATTAAGCTGTTCCAAATAACTGTATCCCAGAGCAAGCTTCAAGGATATTTATAGGAATACAAGAATATCCTGAAGCTAAAAGCTTAAAGTCTAGCATGCCAAGAAGCAGGAAAATCTGACCCACAATGGAAAGAAAAATCAAGTAATTTTTCCTGAGCCCAGAAATCACATAGATGATAGAATTCACCCACAAGGACATTCTAAAAGTATTAGAACTGCATCCCACATGGTCAGGAGGCAAGAGCAAAGGCTGAGCTTGCAAAGCTCAGAGGAGAGGAATGAAAAATACTCAAATCGGGGCGGCGCCTGTGGCTCAGTCGGTAAGGCGCCGGCCCCATATACCGAGGGTGGCGGGTTCAAACCCGGCTCTGGCCAAACTGCAACCAAAAAATAGCCGGGCGTTGTGGCGGGCGCCTGTAGTCCCAGCTACTCGGGAGGCTGAGGCAAGAGAATCGCTTAAGCCCAGGAGTTGGAGGTTGCTGTGAGCTGTGTGAGGCCACGGCACTCTACCGAGGGCCATAAAGTGAGACTCTGTCTCTACAAAAAAAAAAAAAAAAAAAGAAAAATACTCAAATCAAACTTCCAGAGGTGGAGCCTACAATGTCTGCAGTGAAAAGCACGCTGGGTGAGATTAAAGAATGACTAGCCACTACAGAGAAAAAGATCGGTGAATTTAACTATAAAATGCTCCCAAATGAAACACAGAATAAAAAAGACTGGGGGAAAAAAAGAAACAGAGCATCAGTGAGCTGTGGAACAACTTCAGGGGCTGAATACCGATGTATTAGGAGTCCCCAAAGGAAAGGAGGAGATAAAAAAAGGTTTGAAGAAATGATGATCGAAAAATTTCCAAATACGATATAAATTAGAAACCGACGTGTCCAAAAAAAATCTCATCTAACTCCAAACATAAGAAACAAGAAGAACCATTCACCAAGGCACTTCATAACCAAAGTGTTTACAACCAGTGCAAAGTATTAAAAGCAGTCAGACGAAAACAGAAGAGTGAAAGTAAGGATGACATCAATTTGCTTTTTTTTTTTTTTATTGTTGGGGATTCATTGAGGGTACAATAAGCCAGGTTACACTGATTGCAATTGTTAGGCAAAGTCCCTCTTGCAATCATGTCTTGCCCCCATAAAGTGTGACACACACCAAGGCCCCATCCCCCTCCCTCCGTCCCTCTCTCTGCTTTTCCTCCCCACCATAACCTTAATTGTCATTAATCGTCCTCATATCAAAATTGAGTACATAGGATTCATGCTTCTCCATTCTTGTGATGCTTTACTAAGAATAATGTCTTCCACTTCCATCCAGGTTAATACAAAGGATGTAATGTCTCCATTTTTTTAATAGCTGAATAGTATTCCATGGTATACATATACCACAGCTTGTTAAGTAAAGGGCTGAAAGAAAAAAACTGTTCACCTACAACTGTTTCCCTAGAGAATATATCTTTCTAAGATATGGCTGAAATCGAGATTTTCCAAGCAGACCCACACTTCAGGAAATGTTAAAGGGAGTCCATCAAGCAGAGACTACCTGAAAGATCAGGATGTACACAAAAGAACAAGGAATACCAGAAATCATGACTGTGCAGGTGAATGTAGTGTTTCCTCCTTACTATTTAATACTTATAGTAATAGAAAAAACTATGAAGACAGTAAAAAGATCAGTGATTGTCAGGGATTTGGGAGTGAGAGAGAAGGATGAATGTGTGTAGCACAGGAGATTGTTACCAGTTAACATCATCGTAACGACAGATACACAACCTCACCCACCTGTCCAACCCGCAGAACTCACATAAACTGTACTAAGTCGGGCGGCGCCTGTGGCTCAGTGAGCAGGGCGCTGGCCCCATATGCTGAGGGTGGCGGGTTCAAGCCCAGCCCCGGCCAAACTGCAACAAAAAATAGCCGGGCGTTGTGGCAGGTGCCTGTAGTCCCAGCTACTTGGGAGGCTGAGGCAAGAGAATCGCCTAAGCCCAAGGATTTGGAGGTTGCTGTGAGCTGTGTGACACCACGGCACTCTACCGAGGGCGATAAGGTGAGACTCTGTCTCTACAAAAAAAAAAAAAAAAAAAACTGTACTAAGTCTTCACTTAAGCGTCATCATTAGGTTTTGGAATCTATGACTTTTCACAAAACAATGTACAGCAAGTCCTCCAATAAATGTGTTTTGTTCTATGTCCTTTTAATATAACTTTGAAGAAAAAAGAATTCAATTTTGTTAGCCATTGTTTCACTGCAAGTTGCAGTTATCCAGAACCTGTCCCGGTCAGCTGTGGTGGCTCACATCTGGAACCCCAGCACTTTGGGAGGCCCAGATGGGAGGATTGTTTGGGACAAAGAGTTCAAGACCAGCCTGGGCAACATAGTGAGACCCCCGTTTTTACAAAAAGCTTAAAACTTAGCTGGGCATAGTGGCATGTGCCTGTCTTCCTGCCACTTGGGAGGCTGAGGTGGGAGGATCAGAGCGCCTAGGAGTTTGAAGGTAGAGTGTTTGAAGGTATGATCATTAGGTCCCGGCACACTAGCCTGGGTGAAGGGAGTATTACTGTATTCCCTTTGGTTACTACACTAGATGTTAAGTAACAGGAGAAACTACCCTGTTTCCCCGAAAATAAGACAGTGTCTTATTTTAAGGTGTGCTCCCAAAGATGCGCTAGGTCTTATTTTCAGGGGACGTCTTATCTTTCCTGTAAGTAGGTCTTATTTTCGGAGGATGTCTTATTTTTGGGGAAACAGGGTAGGTGGTGGAGTCCCATGGGAATGTACTATCTGCTCGATTTTTTGGTAAGCTAAAACTGCTCTAAAAATAGCCTATTCTTTGAAAAGTGTATATACATATTCGTATCATGTGGGTACCCCTAACATACCATGCCATCTAAAGAAACACAGCTGTCTCACAGGCAACTAAGAAAAGAGCTAGAATGAAACCCAAGAGAGAGAAAACAGGGCAGTTGTCTGCAGGTGGTAGGGGCATTGGCAGCTTCCTTTTTTTCTCCACTTTTCATTTTTCTCTGTGTTCCAAGTTGTTACAGTAAATAGGTATTATATTATGATGGAAAAACACTCCTCTTCCCTTCTTTTTTAAAGCTGTAAATGCTCGGTTGAAACCAGAGGAGCAGAAAGCAGACAACACACTTAATTCAGCACGATTTTCTTTTTCAGCCAGTGTCAAAAGTCAGGCACTCACTCGGTCCCTCCCTCCCACTCTCCTCGCTGTGTTTACTTCCTGCCAGGGACAAATAATGAGTCAGAAGCAGGACAGGGAGGGGTGGAGCTGCTCTGGGCTTTGCCGGACACACCCGGCTGGGCAGGAGCTTGGGATCTGTCCTGACCCTGAAGTTTGTTTGGAAGGAGCAGAGCGTGGCCTATTAGTAAACGCGGAGCTCAGGCATTTACAGCTGGCCCAGCCGCTGCTCCCAAGATGGATCAGCTTGTTTTGAGTTTTTTCTGTTTTAAAGAATTTACCCTGTTTATAGGAAAATTAAATTTTAAGGATTGATTGAAGTTTATTTTCGAATTATGGAGACCACAACACAAATACTTTTGGACACTTGAGTCCGCACAGCGATGTCTGGGTTTGGAGTGGCATCAAACCAAGCTGGATTCTAGTCCCAGCCTGCCAGTTCTGTCTGTGTGACCTAAGCAAGTCCCTTAACCTCTCTGAGTGGAGGTTTTCTCATATGGCCCCTTGGGTCATCTACAGTCATCTACACGGAGCTGCTGCAGAGATGATGTGTTCAGCCCTGGGCCCCCGGCCCCCCTTGAAGTGGACATATCCCACAAGTGTCAGTGGGATGTGAGGACTGGGAAACATCTGTGCTTTCGATTTGACATCCATTTCCTTTTTTTCAAACCATCTTTCTACCCTTACCCATTGCTGCTACTACTGAAGCACCAAAGAGGCTTTTGCTTGTTTGTTTTGTTTTTTTGAGACAGAGTCTCAAAAAGAGTTCCATGGCATCAGCCCAGTTCACAGCAACCTCAGACTCTGGGTTCAAATGATCCTCTTGCCTCATCTCCTGAGTATCTGTGACTACAGGCACCTGCAACAGCACCCAGCTAATTTTTCTATTTTTTGTAGAGATGGGGGTTTTGCTCTTGCTCAGGCTGGTCTTGAACTCCTGAGCTCAAGCAGTCCACTGGCCTCAGTTTCCCAGGGTGGCTAGGATTATAGGCATGAGCCATTCATCTGGCCCACCAAGGAGTTTTTGGTTGTAAGCAGGCGTTTGTCTTCTGAAAAAACCAAGAGTTTGAGCTTAACAAACACGCTACTTTTCCTATCTCCTATCTGTAAGGTAGCTCTGAAATATCCAATTCAAAAGGCCAATGATGGGCAGCGCCTTGTGGCTCAATGGGTAGGACCCCGGCCCCATATACCGAGAGTAGCGAGTTCAAACCCGACCCTGGCCAAACTGCAACAAAAAATAGCTAGGCATTGTGGCAGGTGCCTGTAGTCCCAGCTACTCAGGAGGCTGAGGCAAGAGAATCACCTAAGCCCAGGAGCTGGAGGTTGCTGTGAGCTGTGACACCACAGCACTCTACCTAGGGCCAATGAGTCTTACCCTAAATTGTGTCCTGTAGATCTGTAGTAATTACATCTGTTCCCTCTCCCGAAACTGTCTTTCCCACACCCACCCCTCTCCTACAAAGTTTTGAAGACTCAGCCCCAAGAAATCTCCCCTGAGAATTCTCCCAGTTCCCCCAGCAGAGCCATTCTGTCTCTCCCCAGTGTTCCCAGAGACCCCACCAAGAGCATTTAGCTTGTTCTAGAATTATTCATTTCCAGCCTTTCTCTGTGACTGGACTTCCTAGCATGTCTTGTTCATCATCGAACCTCTGGCCCAGCCCAGAACTTGATCTGAGGAGAGCAGTAGGCCCTTGTTTATTGAATGAACTAAGACGCCTAAGAAACTTCCTTTCTGGGGTGGACCGAGAAAAGATGGGGAGCTTAAGGTATTGGGCATGTGGCAGGAAGTGAGCTGTCCCTGAAGCAGAAATAACCCCGCTTTTCTTCCACGCGTGGCAGGCTCACACCACAGGGCACGCTCCTGCACACACGTCTGTGGCCATGGCTCCAACCTTACCATTTTCCACATCTCAGCGCATCGTCCCATCTTCCCATTTGTTCAAGCCAAAACTTCAGGAATCTTCCTTGATTCTTTACTCCTTCCTTCTAGAGCCAAATCCTTAGTAAGTGCTGGCATCACTAGCTCCAAAATATCTAAACTATTCAATAGTTCGTGTCCTCCAAGTCCAAAAACATACACAATATATCCATGGTGTTGAAATTTCTTGGAGAGGGGAGGGCAGTTGGGAATGAAATCTCTCTCAAAGTTCCTTTCAGGGAGTGGGGAGTAAGTGATAATGAAAATAAGGTTGAGAAAGCCTGCCCTAGTTCAAGGTCCTGCCTCATGCCACATCTTGCTGGGGTCCCACACGGGCTCCTTCTCTGACCCCTGGCTTGTTCACCACCATTGTCCGCTGGCCACCCAGAGGGCAGTCCACATCTCTTACCTTGGCCTTCAAGGCCCTGGCCTGGCTGATCTGCCCCTCTCACCTCCCCTCACTGCCTCACTGGTCTCCTTTTCTCTCACACACCCAATTCCTTCCTCCTTTGGTCCTTTGCACCGCCAGCCCTCCACCTGGAAAGCATGGTCGCCAGGATCCTCCGTACCTCCCTACTTTCTGTCAACCCAGACTCAGACCGGATATCACCTCCTTCCCCAACCATCTCACCCTGTGGGTCTCACAAGTTGAGGGTGCCAGAGTCCCCTTGGAGGGCTAAAAAACACAGATAAGCTGTTCCCACCTTGAGTTTCTGATTCAGATGAGTGGGGGCTGGGGCCAAAGAAACCCCACCTTGAGAACCTCGGACCTAACCTAAGGTAGCCAACTCCCCCTGTCACTGTCCGGCACCACACCTTACTTGGCATCTTGCTGTCTGACTCCCCCACTACTGAGCATTTTTATCCACCAGGGGTCACACCCCCTGGCTCATGTTGCCAGCTGCACCTCACTGCCCAACTCAGCATCCAGCACAGAATGGACACCAATAGATACTTGTTGAAAGAAAATAATAGAGGATGTGGGTTGTATGCTAATTATCCCCACATTCCGGGCCTGAAAATTTACCCAACAGCAAATGAAAGTTAAGCTCTCCTTATTAACCTGGGGTAATCCTAGTGTATGTCCCCCAAAGTTGCTTTATCCTAAGAACCACATGAGATTCTTAATAAAAACATAGATTTGGGAGGTCTCATTGTAAATCTGCTGGCTTAGACAGTTCAAGGGAGGGGTCAGGAAATGAGTTTTCCAGCTGGGCCCCAGGCAATCCTGGTGAGGTGCTTGTGGTGGTAGCCCAGGGTTCCAACGTTTCCCTGCTCTTATTAAAAATGCAGGTTCCTCCAGGCAAGCAATCCTGTTTCAGGACTTAGGAGGCATACACTTCCTGAACACCCAGGTAAATCTTATTTATTTATTTATTTATTTTCTTGGAGACGGAGTCTCACTTTATTGCCCTCGGTAGAGTGCCATGGTGTCACAGCTCACAGCAACCTCCAATTCCTGGGCTTAAGTGATTCTCTTGCCTCAGCCTCCCGAGTAGCTGGGACTACGGGCACCCACCACAATGCCCAGCTATTTTTTGTTGCAGTTTGGCCAGGGCCTGGTTCAAACCTGCCACCCTTGGTATATGGGGCAGGCACCCTACCCACTGTGCCATAGGCGCCGCCCCACCCAGGTAAATCTTATGATCAGGGGACACTGGGCAACCACTCCCCCATATGATTTTATTTACTTTTTTCCACCCCAATCCCAATCTGTTCCTATATTTAAATACAGTTTTGTTTTTTGGTTTCTGATTTTGAGACAGTGTCTTGCTCTGTCACCTAGGCAGAAGGGCAACGGTCTCATCATAGCTCACCAAAACCTGCAACTCCTGGTCTCAAGCAATCCTCCTGCCTCAGCCTCTCAAGCCTGGCTGATTTTTTCTATTTTTTGTAGAGACCAGGTCTTGTTATGTTACTCAGGCTGGTCTTGAACTCCTGACCTCCTGGCTTCTAGTGATCCTCCCACCTCAGCCTTCCAAAGTGCTAAAATTATAGGCATGAGCCACCACACCTGGCCTAAATATAGTTTTTGAGGCACAAAAATAAGAGTACCGGAACAAGCTGACCTCGCTGAGAAAACTTGCATAAATACCTCCAACCACCAAGAGGATATCATAGGATTTAGGGTCGTAACCTACAACTATCATCCCACTAAGCTGCCACTCCTCCCCACTGCCCTGAGCTGCGCCCAGGCCAGCTCGGCAGGGCTCCCAGCAGGCGAGGAGGTTCTTTCCTTCCCCCTCTCTCCACTGATTATAGTTTCCACACCCCAGCTCTCGCTTTGCTTGTCCCAGTGTCTAATACTGGATCTTTTGAGGATATTCTTGGTCCAAAACCTTAGCATCTTTTTAAACCCCACCTCATCTGCTCCACCCACACAGGCACCTGCTTCTGTGGCTTCTTCCTTGGGATTGAATCCTGGCTATGAGGATGGATGGCCCTTTCTACCCGTTCCTGCTCTTTCCAGCAACACCCTTCACCCCTCTAGTGCACCAGCTAGGCACCCCTAAATTCACCTTCTCATCTCTTCCCTTGCAATGCATAAGCCCTTGTTTAAAACCACACAAACCACCATCCACAAAGCGCTTCCCTGCCTTCCTTTTACCTACAGCACAAATTCTTAAACCCTCCCTTGCCTGGGACATAAATTCTCCTCAACCTGGCCCAGCACCTCCAGCCTCGTGTTCAGTGAAGGCCCACCTCCCGTTGTGCCCACCTCTTGTTCAGGCCCAGAGGGGGCCGGTCAGGAATCCCGCCCCTACTGAAATGGTCTCTGTGGACTGCCCCTTTCACCCAAGTTTCCCCCACCCCTGCCTGGAGATTCTCCTTGTCTACTTCAGTCCCCAGGAAAGGCCTCTTCTGAACCACACAGCATCAGGCTATGGCAGTCACACAGCTGTGTGACATTAATGCAGCTGCCCTCAGAGTGTGGTCCCTGGACCACAATGCTTGTACCTGGGAACTTGTTAGAAGTGCTCATTCTCAGGCCTCACCTCTGACCTACTGTGTTTCAACCAGCCTTGCAGGTGGTTTCAATGCAGTTCAAGGTGGAGAACTGCTGGATAAGGGCTAAGACTGAAGGCTATTCATTTTCCACTCTCCCTCCTTCAGGAACAAAGGTGCCAAAAATTGACCTAGGAATCCCTCGGGGACACTCCCAGAGGAAAGTCATTTCTGAGTTACTTGCCACGCATGGCCTTCCTCAGAAGGATGAGCAAGTGTGATGTCGAAGCATAGGAAATAGCCAATGTCCAGCCATTTTTGACCTACGACAAGGGTAATTTCCTCTAGTGCAACCTAATAGTTCCATTATCAGGGGAAAGGCCATATGATAAAATCACTCATGTTCTGAGGGTTAAAAAGGAAAATTCTGTCTAATCCCTGGTTGTTGGTGCCCAAGGAGGGTGGGCCAGGAACCAGCCCAGACAGGGATGGTGCAGGGATGGACATCACTGAGGCTTCTGTAGGGTTCGGACCATGCTGGGCTAAGTTACAACAGCGCCACCACGTGGTACTTATGAAGCAGGGCAGTCGATGGGACCCGCCGTGTGCTCTCCCTACTTTAGGTGAAGAACATATCCCCTTTAGAAATGCATAAGCCCCACGTTCCTGTATGATTCAGGGAGAACAATGAACTGTCTCCTGCTAAGGTAGATTACAGAATGCTGCAAGCCTCAGTTTCCTCATCTGTTCAGTGAAGATAACATGCAGGCAGAGGGACAACTTTGGAGACATTTACGTGGCCATGTACTCTTCCATGCCTCCGTGTCCAGCAGCAGCCATTGCAGACCTCTCTGTGTTTCCTATCCCTAGAGTTTTCACAAGTAGAAAACAGAAACAGTTCGAGGTCACTTTTCCTCCCACCTTCATTAACAGAGACCTATATCCTTTGAAAAAAAAAAAATGCTGGTTGTCCAATGAGGCCAAGGGAGAAGGCAGATGCCTTTGAGGATGAGGAGAGGACAGAGAAAGGGCCTGGAGAGTGGGACCATCTGAGAGTCCCTCCTGCTCCAAGACTGTGTCCTCAGGCCCAGAGGGGGTGAGCAGGGAAGAGGCCAACCCAAAGGGAAGGGCCATGGGCTTCCAGGCTCACCAAGGTGTCCATGTGCCCATGGTGGCAGGAGGCAGCACAGTCACGGGGCCCCAAGGTGGACAGCACAGTCAACTTGTGGGCCACCGAGCACCACAGTTGGGGTACTGGCCTCAGAGCACCACAGTTGGTGTACTGGCCTCAGAGCACCAGGCTCAGGAGAGTGGAGGCCCAAGGGTGGCTGCTATGGGCATCTTCTCCAACCTGGCAGAGTAAGGACTCAGAATTAGAACCGAATTGGTTTAAGAAAATACAATTTCCTATTGTACACATAGAGCATCTGGCATAGTGTCTGGCACCCGTGTGCAGAATGAATGTTCAGCGCCATGGTTATCGTTCTTATTGACGCTACACATGCAAGGGCCAGCCCGTGAGGAGCGAGGGACTCAGGACTCATGGTAAACCCTGGACAGGAGAGCCCTGAGGCCTGCTGATAGTTTCTGTGTGCATTAGTACAGGGCCTGCACTACAGACATGCACACATTTGTGGAGGGGATTCGGGTTTTTAATTGTGGACAGGAAGTTGCTTCTCTGGGCTTGTTCTTAGAAGGCATCGCTCTTATGCTCAATTTGCATGCCAGTGGGAGGCGATTCTTCTTCAAAGGAAACTAATAATTGACTATCACTGAAGAACAAGCAACAAAAGACCTTTGAGCTGTGACAACTCTTCAGTCCAGTTGTGATGCAGGCCTCCCACAATTCCCAGGCCTTTTAGGAGATGCCAGGACCTCAGAGAGAAGGACAGAGAAGAGCTGGACCCCAGGTCTCTGCCAGCAGCAGCCTCCGTTGTGTGGGATTCCAGAAAAGATGGACCCAGCACTGGTTTCATGGTCATCCAGAACCACTTTAGAAGTCTAGTTAGAATCAAATATCAAGACCTCTATCCTGTTACCCTGATAAAAAGTTCATGAAAGTTCGCAAAGGAACAGCCACCACCTTTAGCAGAGCACAGGGAATCAAAGGTGCTGTTTGAGGAGGCATCATTCTGTGATGTGATTGCCTCAGACAAAAAAGAACACTCTGCCCCCGTTTGTTTGCCATTTCTCTAAAGAAATCTACCACACCTGCCAAGAGGTTCCAAGTGCCTCTGTACAGCCGGAGCCACCCAGAACATAATGCCCCAGGCAGGGACATTCCTGCCACCAGGGGTCGCTCTTACTCACCCAAAGCTAAACAATGTCACTTGGAGTCTTAAGGTTGTGAAAAGCTATTACCAAGTGCGTGGTGACCAAAGTTTCACTGTCTGTGAACTCCCAGGAGCTAGGCTTCAACTATTTGGGAGGCTTTCTCTGACCAGATCCAAGGCCTGTTTGTGAGTTGAACCCACAAGCGATTATGAGCAGCCTCCAGGGTGCCTGGCTTGTGTCCATGCCAGAGACTGCGTGCTCAGGTGTGCTGGCCCTCTGCTTGTGAATGCCCCCAAAGCCGTGGGTGCAGAGCACACACGGAAAGAGGTCCAATGGAGAGCCACGGCAGGGAGACCGGTGAGGACCCATGACCAATGGGCCCCCTGTGCCCTGGCCACATCCCACGCCCACAGCTGATTTCTGGAATTCACCCACCAACCTCCCTGGGACTGAGGGCTTGGGTGGCTCCACTCATTGTTCTCTGAGTCCTGTTTCCATGGTCCAGTGCTCACACTGGCCCCTATGCTGGGACACAGACCCCACTTAACCATAGATCAGACACCCTGATAAGCCCCTTGGAAGCCTTGACCTTTTCCATTTTAAGTTATGACAATGAAGATAATCTGGAGTGTGGCTAGAATGAAAGTCTATAATTATTAATTTTATTGTTGGGCAGAAAAACCAGTATTAATTTTCCAGTCATGTGGACCTAGCCAGTCACAAAGAGGTCTATGAACTACTCTTTAAAGGTCTCACCTGAGGCGACCCTAGCATGGGTTTTGGGGTCCATTTTCTAAAGCAAACAGTGCAAAGCAAATGCAGAATAGGCAGTGAGCTGGCCAGGCCTTGGGCTCGTCAGTCGTCCTGAGCTGACCCCTACCTGGACAAATCTCCACTGTCAGGGTTTCCAGGTGTGTCCTGCTGCTTCCTCTTCTGACCGTTCCCAGGTGGTTGCACAGACCTTGGACTTTGAGTTAATGATGTTCTCTAGGCCAGAAGAAAGAGAAATTGGGAAGGAAGTCAGATGGGAGTCTGAAAACACAAAAACCTTTATCCACAGGCCTCTGACCACAGCATTCAAGGTTAAGGTTGTTCATTTGCTTCATGATAGTATGAAGCACCCACTATGTGCCAGACTGAGCTGGGCTTCGAGGCTATATGGGGAGCAACACAAGGTGGCCCCTGTTCTCGTCTAGTGGTGAAGAAACACAGTTAGACAAGCAGCTCCAACTAAGCAGGAAACCAACACTGGGGACACCTGCCCTACTTTGGGGTCATTTGTTCCTAGGGGAAGTGGATATTTAAACTAAGACCTGTTAAGGGTCCAATTTGTTTGTAGCACCACTTAGATGAAAACTCACTTTCCTTCCCTCACCCGAGGGGGGTTTGCATACCAGAATTCAGCTAGAAATCTAAACAAAACAAAACAAAAACCAACTGTGGGAGGAAAATGATGAGCCTTTGGGAACCCGACCCCACCCTTCTGCGATCCTAACTGCTTGAGAGTTGTCACCTTTTCTTTCACAAGGAGCTTATCCACCAGTTAGTTGATTTTTCAAACCAAGATGCAAATAGAAGGCTCAGACAAAATTTCAAATTGCAGGACAGAAAGATAAAAGATTTTTTAAAACTGCAAAAGTTGCTCATTTTAGGATAATATAAAAATCAGCAGGGGGACAGGGCTTTTGCAGGTCCTATTTCCAAAGGCAGTGGTTGTCTTTCACCCAGCAGTGGCCCTGCACTCCCTCCCACAAACAACACATGCTCCTGGGGTTGGGACTGTGTCTGCCCCCTCTTAGGAAACCCTGCACGATGCCACTACACCAGCAGCGCCATCCCGTTCCTTCTTTTGAAGACTGTTCACCCACCTCTCTGTCCCTGAGTTTCTTATGGAAAATGCCAATTATAGTGCTCCACACCCCTGCCCACTGGAGTGTGCACCAGGCTTGGGTCAAGCCAGGACTTTCCATAGGACTCCAGAAGAAGCAGAGCAGCAGGAACCTGCTGGCAGCTTCTGTAGACTGTGAAAGCAGGAGTTACCCACAGCCTGTTTCTAGCCATTGTGGAAGGGGCAGACCATGGCAAGAGAGCAGAACGGCCAGTGCAGAAAAGCTGAGATCTGAGGCAGAGAGGGGTCCTGGTCAGGGCAAGGCTTCGGTCCAGTTCCTTCTGCCCTGTGTGTCCAGGGGCCGTATGATGAGGCCTTCCTTACATTTCCCTTTTTACCTTAGTTGTTGCAAGCTGGATTTCTGATCCTCACAGCCAAGAGTTTACATCATTGATCACCAGATCTTGGGTGGAAACAAGGCATTCTATGAATAAGCAAGTTTGAGAGGTGCTGCCTTACTTAGCCCCCTTTTAGAAATTTGTAGTGCACATGAGCATGTGAAAGGTTCTGAGAAGTTCTACAGAAAAATTACTTTTTGAATTTTGATTCAGAGTTTCCTCAAATTTTTTGATCACAGGATTCTCAGTTTATGAACCACCTGTTAACATCTCATAAAACCAGTGTGACATGGAACTTCTAAAGATGGTTAGCACAAGAACTCCTTCCTTTCTACCTTGCTTAAATCTTACAAGATGATCCAATCCATGGAACAGGACAGTCTGTAGCCTGTGGGGCACCTTTGGAATATTGGAAGCTGGGCCAAGTGCGTGGCTTTTGAGCAGACAGCAGCTTTGTGAGAATTGGAAGCAATTTCCTGTTCCTCCAGGGGATGCCTCTCAGACCTAGATGCACTGCTTGTTGGGCATTTGGAGGGGAGGCTGAGACCTGTAAGTGGCAGTCCCTATCTTTGATGGGTTTTCGTCTTAGGGGGGATGCTGGGAGCCAGGCTAGGGGAGCCTCCCGGCTTCCCAGAGTTCCCCATGGCTTCCCACTCCTTGTTGCCAGAAACCTTCTTTGTCCCCCAGGGGCATTGTTCCCCACATGGCTCCAGAGAGAGATCCACTCTGCCCTACCCATCACTGGGACTAGTCCTCTCCTGAACCACCCTGCAGAACTCACCAGTTGGAACCATGGACCCTGATACAGCCAGATTTTTTTTTTTTTTTGATAAATATCTCATTTCACTCAGGCCTTCTGAAATATATTGTACTCATTGACATGTTGGTTCATTCAATCATCCAAGAAACCTTCATCTAAAGCCTTCCCCACGTGGCAGACCTGGTGCTAGAAGGAGCCACAGCCACGAGAAAGATGCCGTCCCTTTCAGCACGCTGCTCACAGTCCAGGAAAGCAGACCCCAGTCCTACGACTGCAGGGCTGTGAACACACGAGGCACCCAAAGGGGAGACCAAGTCTGGCTCCTGCCTGGGGTGCAGCAGACAGCCCCTAGGTCCCCAGAAAAGGGAAGATCTATACCTACCAAGCTCTATCAACCTCTACCTGGGGATTTTATAAATTCATTCTGGAATTTCTATAGGATGTTTGAGTGCGAATCATCTGCCCAGTCTGTAGCCAGGCTCTTCTTGAGCCTGTAAATCTTCTGTTGGATGGGCTCCCCTCCCAGTGCCTTTCTCTGAGTGGTCAGCTATCTGTGTTCATCCAGTTGTGTCCAAAGGTAAAACATCAAAGGTAACTCACTTCTCAGGGGTCCATACATTCTAGTGCTAACCTGAGTACTATAATCAGAAAATACTCCTTCATTTCAGTAGAAAGACAGAATGGGTGTGGGGGTGGGCAAATAAAACAACAATAACAGTAACAGCTTCCCTTTATCCAGCACTTACTAAGTGCCAGGCACTGGGCCAATATTGCTTCATGAATTGTCCCACTGAATCCTCACAACAGTTTTATGAGGAAGATGCTATTTGTGTTTCTGTTTTAGAGGTGAGGCTTTGAAAGGGTAAGTAGCTTGGCCAGCATCACACAGCAATGGGAGTCTGTACTGAGCCGATTGAAATCTCTGATTTCAGAGCAAGGACAGGGCATCTCCATTCCATCCCTTCAAGAGGGAGCCGCTGGAGAAGTTGGAGAGAGCTGGACTGACTCCTGCCCTGCCAGGGGCTGCTGAGTCTGGGCTGCTTTGACCTCCAGGCTGGCTGGACTATTCCTTTAATGAAACCCCTGCCCTGGCCGGAGGGGACTGTGCCTCCAAGAAGGAAATCATCCCTCCAGGATGGCATCAGGACAGTGCAAATTTTAAATCACCGTAAATTCAGACTCTATAAAGTGGCCTTAACTCTTCAGAGGAAGGTTCTTTATATAATATAAATCTTTGGATGCATGGTTTTCATATTTTACTATAATGCATGAATCCCAGTACAGAATGAATGGCATTTTAATATCAGGGTCATTAATTTTTCACTTTGTAACCCAATTCCTGCTTGTCTGACCTTCATGCAAACCTCAGCTCCTAACACCTGAGGCCAGGCCACCCTTTCAATCACTGCCTGGTCTGCAGTAAAACACTCTGCAAATAATTTAACAGATAAGTCCCCTGCCCTGCATTCCATGAGTGAGGTTTCTGAAAGTAATTCTGGGAACACAACCACGTCTAACAACCCAGACAGATGCAAACAACAGATGGAATAAGGAGACAGATCTTTGCTCTAACTAAAGAGGAAAAAAGAGACCACGTGCTTCATTTCCTCAGGCAGAGGGAATAAAACATGGGCTCAGATTCTTCTTTGAAAATGAAAAAAGGCAAGCCTTTCTCCAGTTTCAGTGCCCCCCTCATCCTAACAAAAAACTAGTCTGCAAGAAAGATCCCATTCTCTGCCGCAGAAACCTATCAGGATGGAGCGAAAAGAAAAGCGACAGACCTATCTGTGTGGATGGCACATTGCCCTTTCCAAAGCACTTTGACATTTATCTAATTCTTATAAAATCCCCATGCGCTAAATAGGCAGGTAAAATAATGTTCTCTATTTTCCAGATAACGAACAGAAAGCGAATTGCCTTCTGCCTTCTGCAAGTCTCCTGCCTTGAAGTTCAGAGCTCTTTCCACAAGAATAATGACAGTTCACACTTGCATAGCACTCTTCCTTCTACAATACCATGCCAGCAAACTTATTACTACCAACACTTCCTAAGGGCCAAGAACTGTTTCTTTAAGCACTTCACATCTTTGAACTCACTTGTCCTGGAACGCTATCTTACACTGAGCACAGAGAGGTTAAACTACTTGCCCACGGTCACACAGCTTGGAAGTGTTTGGCCGTGGATGATGAGGTTCCATTGTTTGTGCTCTTGATCAGGGTTTGGACCTGGATGGTGTGGGTCCAATGTCTGGGCTCTTGACCCCTGCCTTATGCTGCTTGGCCACACAGTGGAAATTGTCACTATGATCTCTCCCATCTTGTTGCCACACTCCAAGTCACTACAGCAGCTGGACATTTGTGAATAATGTGGTGCAGGAGCCTAAATTTAAGGCCCAGAATAGCACCTGGCACAGAAGAGGCAATCCATAAATATTTGTTGAATGTACGAAAAACAGATTATTCTCGTTTAGTCTGGTAGCTACTTCTGCAAACTGTGGGAAGTACTCTCGGCCCTAGGGGCTCTCACTTCTGCCACATTTCCTGCAGTGTCTTTGAATCCCCCCTTCCCGTTTCCCCATCCTAGCAACAGTCCTGAGCCCTGTTGCTTACTGGAATCCAAGGGACTGTTGTGTCAACAGGCATCACTGCAAAACAGCATGCATTTCTAAAGTTACCCTTTACTCTTCCAGATTGCGGGCTGGAAAAATAATTGGCAATCCACACATGACACTTGAACTTGCCCAGTTGCTTCTTCAAATCTTTGCTGTCATTCCTTAGTAAATAAACAGCCTTTCTTTGGCTCTGGAATAGTCCAGAGTCTTGAGTATATTTTAAGGCAATCTTTAAACAGTTACAACTTTCCAGCCCTAAAAACGTAAACTGTGAGGAACTAAAGCACTTCACCATTAAAAAAAAAAAAAAATCCACTGGGGCGGTGCCTGTGGCTCAAGGAGTAGGGCGCCGGTCCCATATGCTGGAGGTGGCGGGTTCAAACCTAGCCCCGGCCAAAAACCACAAAAAAAAAAAAAGAGAAAAGAAAAAAAATCCACTGACCTTACCTCTTAAATGTGCTCCGTCTCTCTAGACCATCGCTCACTGGTCATATCAATGGAATTAATTAAACCATGCTTAATTAACATGGTTAGATCATGACCAGAGTGTCTGATCAAGTCACCCACTCTTTGAGTGAGTTTCTTAGGAGCAGCGGGACTGCAGGTGAATGCTGGGAAGTGGACCAAAGGTCATCCCCATGGCATTAGGAATCGGATTTCAGCAACAACTGCCCGGCTGACCAAATATGGAGGATGAATGCATGCTCTGTGCCACAGCCAGCGGGCTGCTCATCTTCCCTAGCAGGGGAAGGCAAATGCTCACACGGGTTCTGCTAGATCATCCCAAATGTTTCTTCACCTCTAAGGTGAACACAAGAGATTGAAGAGGCTCACTAATGCGGGCCTCAGGGGACACCCCAGCCTATCCAACAAAGGAAAGGCTGCAGGCAGGGAGGTTCAGCCTCCCCCAAGTGGAACACAGCCTCATAGAGCAGAAGAAATGAACAAGCTTTGGAGTCAGAGAGAGCTGGGTTTGAGTCCCCACTCTTCCCTTAAAGATGAAGACAAGAACTTAATAGAGTTGGCAGTGTGATTTGGATAAGCCACCTGTGGGTATTAGGCTATGTTGTGCTGCTATAAAGAAATGCCTGAGGCTGGATGATAAATTGTATTTGGTTCACAGTTCGGCAGGCTGTATGAGGGCATCTGCCAATCTCTGCTTCTGGTGAGGAATTCAAGGAGCTGCCAGTCAAGGCAGGAGGTGAGGGGGAAGCAGACATGTCACCCAGCAGGAACAGGAGCAAAGAGAGGGAGGAGGAGGAGCCTCTTTTAAATAACTAGCTGTCACATGAACTAATAAGTGAGAACTCACTCTCAGGAGCAGGGCTCCACACCATTCCTGAGGGATCTGCCCCCATGACCCAAACACCTCCCACTCGCCCCACCTCTTACACCAGGGATCAAATTTCAACATGAGGTTTGATGAGGCCGAGCATCCAAACCATGTCATCATCTCAAGACAAAAGCAATTAATAGCATCTTCAGAAGATGCATCTGGCCAAAATCTAGAGCTGCGCCGTTCCCACACTCAAGTAATTGTGCTGGTGGAAATGATCACCAACCCTTGCACAGCAGAGGCCGTGGGAGCTCGCAGGTCACAGTAAAGAAGCTGTCCACTGTTAAGACATTGAGTTCATGCTGTTTGATTTTTCTTCGCTCAATTTCTTTCCCATTCAACACAGTTAAATCGTCCCAGATGCCCCCGACAGCTAGTGGAATGTCAGAAAATATCGCCTTCTCCAGCACTGGCCTCATGCTGTCCTGGGGTTGAGCATCTTGGGTTCCTCAGGAACTAAAGAGCGTACCTTGAAGTTAACCTTAGAGCACCAAGCACAGCTATAAGCATTTACGGGCTTTTTTCCTTCAAGTAAAATAGTAACAACACAGTATCTGAGCAGCCTGCAGAGTATGGCTCAGCACCTTTCTTGGCGAGCAGACCCCCGGGGCAGTCAGTGTAGCCCAAATCCTCCTGTCCTCCTGGTCCTCTGTTCGTGGGATATCAGCAAATTTGCACCTAAGTTCACAGTGCTAAGGAATCTCCTTCAGGAGCAAACCTCAGCCCAGGCTACATCTTGCACACTGAGCAGGGGCCTAGGGAGACCTGCTTAGATGAGGGCTGCGTGGGCTGGAGGAGGCGTTCACGCTGAAAGTGTTCCAGGTCCTTTCAATGTGGCCTATTTTCTGCTTGTCTTCAGCTGAGAGCTCAAACATCAGCTCCCCAGGAGTGGACCTGACACATGGGCCAGGCCAGGGTCACCTGTTTTCTTGCTTCATAGCATTGATCATAGTTTCTAGAATTCAAAATCATGATTTCTGAGACTAGCTACAGAAACACCCAGACAGTGGAATTGTTTGAAAGGAGTTATTTCAGGACCACATATTTTTTAGATCAGACCATTATCTTAATAAGATTGATTGTTTTTTCTCCTGCTTGACATTGTTAGAGCCATAGATGGGGATTATGACAGCTCCGTGGCCAAGAGGAACCCCAGAAGGTGGCAACACCAGGCTGGAATCTACATGCTTGGAGCTCATAGAAGTCCCCCAAACAAATGACTGTCATGTCCCCCCACCCCCAGATTTGGGGCTATGGCTGGCATAGTCCTTACTTCCCCATAGATCCTCCCAGGCTATCATGATACACCGAAACCTCAGGAAAGGCTGTTAAGATGGAGGCTGCTCTCATCACAGTGCCACTATCGCCTGTCTCAGAGAGACGCTCACACAAACCTGGACCCCAACCCTCCTGGGGACAGCTCAGCTCACCTGAGTCGGTATGAGACATCCAGCTAACTTCCCGCTGGACTGTGCCCTCCCATCCCTGGATGAGTCACCACCTAGAGCCTCGGTTGTGTGTATGGCTCTCTTCATTTCTGACCTACTCGAGTGCAGAAAGAAGGTCCAGGAGTGAGTCACCTCTTCAGTGACCCAGGCTGTCAGTGGTCCTCGAGGACAGCCTGCGAGGAGTAACAACCAGGTTTGAGTGTTTAGCAAAAGGCAGCAACGAGGGGGCGGCTCAGGCTCTAAGGCCTCAGCTCAATAAGAGGAACCTTCAGCAATCAGACAGAGTGGGTGGATTTCAGTCTGGGTGAGAAATTTTCCTCTGCAGATGGTTTCTCTTCACTTGGGAACTCAGGGCAGAACCCAAGGCCATATGACCTCAGAGTTTAACAGTGTTTGTGCTGATGAGCCAAAAACTCACTGTGACGGGGGAGCAGGAGCCCAAAGTAGGGCTACAGTGATGTTATTCAACCTGACTTCTTGAGTAAGATAGTGTGTAATTTAAATCAATGAATGTGTTGTTGCCAAAAAACTTCAAAAGAAAAAAGATTTGCCGGCCCAATGCCTGGAGGCTCTGAGGAGGGGTCCTGCTGTGCTCATCCCCCTGCGCTAGGGCCTAGCCCTGGCAACTGTTGTCCCCCACCCCACATCCTGTGCTGCCCCTCACACACCCCCATCTGACCTCCTCCTCAGCCCCCCCCCCATCTCTCTGCAACCTGAACCCCCCATACTGGGATTGTAGACAACAGACCCTGGGCCTTCCCACCCTACCCAACGCCCGGCTGACCTCTGAGAACCCACCAGTTTGCAACCCCTTCAAGGTGGGGGGCTGATTTTTCTTCTATGTGCCCAGAGCATCACAGCTTGGAGACAGAGTTGGAAACCTTGTTGCTTCCTGATGTTATTCCTAAGCCATCTTGCGCCTTCCTCCTGCAAACCCCCTAATGCCGCAGGCCGCTGCACACACTCCCTCCCTTCCCCTCTGGCCTCTCAGGCTTCCTGTCGTCTATTATCTAAGGACCTCGGCATCTGAGGGTGCCCAACCTGTGGCTGCGGGCTGCATGTGAACCAGTGAGGGCTGTTTTGCTTCTCTGTAGTGGCAGATATCACAGAAATTGTACATGGATCTTTTTTTAAATTTTTCTCATCAGCTTTCATTAGTGTTTGTGCATTTGATGTGTCGTCCAAGAAAATTCTTCCTCTTCCAATGTGGCCCAAAGATGTCAAAGGTTGGACACCCCTTGGGGGGGAGGGGGCTCAGCTTTCTGTGTATATAGATGAGAAACCAGGACTGAGCTATGGAGAGGGATGAGCTACAGGTAACCCAAGACAATGAGCTTGGTGCGGTGGGCCTCTGCTGACACAGACAGGTACACACCAGGGACGGGGTATGTGCGAGGAACTACAGCCCCTGTGGGGACTGGAGACCGCCTTCCTGAACTCGCCACAGTGGGTCTGGTCAAGGTAAAAGACACAAAGTTTCCCCAGGAAAAGTTGTAGTTTGGTTGTAGCAAGTCCTTGGCTTGTCAGTTGCAAAATGGCCCATTCTGGGGGAGACTCTGCCCAGCCCCAAGTCTGCTCAGCCAGACAGAGCTAGCAGATTAGCACACATGCTGACCACCAGTTCCCTGCTTCCTCCCTCAGGGTCTGAGGGAGCCTGTGTTCAAGCCCCAGTTAAATGCTCCCTTATCACCCGTGGCTTCATATCCCAGGTGGAATGAAGTCGGGTTCCTTCCTACCCACCTCCCTGCACGTCTCTCCATAATTTACTTCATTTGCTTTTCTCCAGCCACACTGGCCTTCTTTGCGGATCTTAAAATATAGCAAGTTTGTTCCTCCAGACTTGTTACACTTGCTATTCCAGAATACTCTTTCTCCAGAACCTTCCATGGCTGCCTCCTTCTCAACACATCAGGTCTCTGCAGAGCATTCTTCCGTGACTGCTCTGTCGAAATTAGCCCCTAAGCACATTGAGATGCTCCTTCACACCAACAAACATGACTATAATTTAAAACATCCCCAAACCAGAAAGTAACAAGTATTGGTGAGGACATGGAGAAATTGCAACTCTCAATTGCTGGTGGGAAATACAAAACAGTGAAGCTGCCATGAAAAAGTTTACTGGTTTCTCAAAAGCTTAAACATAGACTTACATGATTCAGTGATCCCACTTCTAGGTATATACTCCAAAGAACTGAAGGCAGGGGACTCAGACTGATGCATTCATAACCATATTTGCACCCATAGTTATCAGAGACTTATGCACAATAGCCAAAAGATAGAGGCTATTGTCCACCAGGAGATGAGTGGACAAAATGTACCTAGAATACATACAACGAGTTATTATCCAGCCTGGCAGAGGAAGGAAATTCTGACACATGCTGCTACATGGGTGAACCTTGACGACATTATCCTGAATGGAACCAACCAGTCACAAACATGAGGTAGTCGCCCGTACCTATAGTAGCCGACTTTATAAAGACTGAAAGTATAATGGTGGTTCTCAGGGACTGGGGAGAGAAGGAACAGGGAGTTGGGGTTTACTAGGTATAGAGTTTCCGTTTGGGAAGATGAAAAAGCTCTGGAGATGGTGACCGCTGCCCAGCACTGTGAGTGCATTCAATGCACAGATGGTTAATGTGATTATGTTTATATATATATAAACCACAATAAGAACAATAAGAAATATTCCCTGGCCCCAGTTACCATGGGAGTTTTATTCTGTGTTTACCTGCCTGCTATAGCTCTTTGTCTGTTTTTGCCTATGGAAAGGAAGCTGCTTTAGAGCAGATGATGGCTGGATCGTTCACTGCTGGGTCTCAAATGCTAGAATCATGCCGGGTAAACAATAGGCATGCTATAAAGTCTTGAATAAAACCATTTTACTGACTTGCTGGTTTGCCTGTTTATTTATTTACTTGTCTGACTCCGTAGTAAGTCAGACTACCCAGCAGGCAGGGGCTCCACAAATGTCTTCCTGGCAGATGGAAAGCCACATCCTTGTCACATCATGACTTGAGAACTTATGCCAGAGCGCTTGAGCACTGCAAAGAGCTGTGGAAAGTCCTGAGCCAGACAAAGTGCTCCTCCTTTAGCAGAGACACCCATGGGAGCCCTGGACTGGGAGCCCCCAAAAGGCTTCTCACCTTGAACCTGCCATCGATTTCTGGCAGTAGGGAGTGCCTTGACCTTAGAATCCACCACACACAAAAAAGAGAAAAGCGATGGAGGTGGACTACATTCAGCATTTATTTCCAACTCTGATTCCAATATATCTTCTTCCCAAAGTCAATTTGCACCATCCGGCTGTGTAAGGCAGCCACAGTGAGGATGAAGAAGGCTGGCGATCTGGGCTCTCCCTCTTCATGCCCCTGGGTCAGTCCTTGAAGCATTGCAGTTGGCTAGGATTCCCCAGACCCAGCCATTCACTTTTGTGACCCTCTGATGACCAGGGTTCTAATTCTCACTCTTTTACTCACCAAGGGAGCTGGATGATTATGTAACCTCTGTGTCTATAAAACATGAGTCATCAGACTGTGTGTGCTCACCTCAGGGGATTACGAGGGCCAGATGAAATGGCTGTGAGAAAAGGCTTCCCAGCGCTCTGTACAAATGGCTATTTCACAACCTCAAACATCACTCCTTGCTGGGGTGCATAGAGAAATTAAAACATCAAGCACGCCTACATCTGGCTGGCCCCCTTCTATAGTACAGAAGCTCTTTTCTTACAGCAAAGAACCTCGCTTGATTATTTGACAAACTTGGCCTGCTGCAAGGAAGGATTTCAGAGCAGGCCAGTGAGGAGCCCCTTATTGTACAACGCCGCCCTGACTGCGTCCAGTTGTCGGCAAACACTTCGGACAGAGATAAAACCGTGGAATTCAGCTGGCTGCATTGTTGCATAACAGCACTGAAGCTGATTCAGAATTTACTCTTTTCTTATAACAAATCAGTTTTGCCCACTGACGGCTAAGGTGGGGCACCACCCCATCCCCTGCATCACTAGAAGACAAAGGAAATCAAAGCAGGAGGGGTCTGAAGGGCTAAGATTGGCTCCCAGCATCCACGTTCCATTCTGCTGACAACATAAGCCTTATTCAGCATTGCACAGCAAATCAACCAAGCCAGTTCTTGAACAGGCACAGCAAAATGCTATTTAAAAAAAACAATACACATGTACTGCCAATTTCTAGTGTTTCACCATTTATTTTGGATGGATGACAGGAGGCGATGGGAGAGGGAGAGGAGAAAATTTAAATACGCAAGTGCACGTGCCACACCACATGTCTGCAACCAAGCAGGGCTTAGGAAGGGGCCGAGAGACAAGCCATGCAGAATGTCACATCCCCCAGTACCTGCAGGTTTTCAGGGTTTGGAGGCCACAGGATGACGTTATGCAAGTTGGCATCTTCCTGCTGAAAGCAGACGGTTCCCACTGTTAGGATGGTGTAGGGAAGAGGATTCCCCAGAAGACCAAAAGGACGGTCCTGGCTGGTTTCTATTCCCAGGCCTAACCTATGTGGTGTGCTCCCAACCCTGTCTCTTGTCCTTGCTCTGGTGACACAGCAGCTCCTCAATGCCTGGTCACTAATCTATGAATAGGATGTTATTTCAGACTTGTGTCTTTCTTTCCAAACCTTCACTTGTAAGCAGGGTGCAGAGACCACCAAGTGCACCTCCCAGCCAGACAGACTCCTGAGAGCACTGGGGACATGGGTGGGGAGGGGGCATGCCAGCCAAGGGCATGGGTGAGAAGGATCATGCCAGCCAAGGGCATGGAGGGGAGAGGGCATGCCGGCCAAGGGCATGGGTGGGAAGGGTCATGCCAGCCAAGGGCATGGTGGGGAGAGGGCATGCCGGCCAAGGGCATGGGTGGGAGGGGGCATGACAGCCAAGGACATGGTGGGAGGAGGCGTGTCAGCCAAGGGCATGGTGGGAGGGGGCGTGCCGGCCAAGGGCATGGTGGGAGGAGGCATGCCAGCCAAGGGCATGGGTGGGAAGGGTCATGCTGGCCAAGGGCATGGTGGGAGGGGGCGTGCTGGCCAAGGGCATGGTGGGAGGGGGCATGACGGCCAAGGGCATGGTGGGAGGGGGCGTGCTGGCCAAGGCAGAGATACAAGTTCAGAGCTGTTCCCAATGACCCAGGGGTGAGATGGGGGTAGTGATAGTGGCAATGGAGAGGAGAAAAACCGTTAGAAAGATAATTCAATGGATATGTGCTACCTTTTTGTCCTTTGAGAAATTGCTGCAAGCAATGATAGGACCATCATCAAACTGGGCCCACCTTTGCAGGGGCAGGTGCAGGACTGAGGCTGGCTATCAGAGCATTCCATGCTTGGGGCACACTGATTGATCCCTGAGGGGCACATGACACAATCAGGGGCAGTCAGAGTCCTTAGGGGCATCTTATCAGGAGGTTGGACCATTGGCTGGAAGACACATGGAAGTCTGGGACTGTTGAGGTCACCTTTCTTTTTTCCTAAAGAGATGGGGTCTCATTCTGTTGCCCAGGCTAGAGTGCAGTGACCTCAAACTACTGGACTAAAGTAATTCTTCCACCTCCCAACTAGGTGAGATTACAGGCTCACATCATCACACCCTGTTAACTTTTTAAGTTTTTATAAAGATGGGATCTCTCTATGTTGCTCAGGCTGGTCTTGGACTCCTGGCCTCAAGCAATCCTCCAACCTCAATCTCCCAGAGCATTTTTTTTTTTTTTAACCAGGCTGAGGTAAAAGTAAATTCCTGAACACTAAGGAATTGCAAGTTCCAGAGGAGAGCGTTCTCCACCATCATCTTTTGAACCCCTGCACTCAGCTGCTTCTGAACCTAGACCCTCGCTGTGAGCTTCTCAGTTCTATCAGCCAGCAATGCCCTTCTCTGCTTATGATCATTAGAGATGGGCTTCTGTTTCTTGCAACCCCAAAAAGTTTTAACTAAATAGAAATTTGGAAGACTAAATAGCCAGGCCATCCATTCATTAATTAATCAATCGCAGGATGATATACTAGATGTGGGGGGTGGGAGTGGGCAGAGTTGGGGATGACCCCAGGTTTTTGACTTGGATGGCCAGGCAGATCATAGTACCTGGGAGGGGGACACAGGAAGGGGAGTGTGTCAGGAGAGAGAACAGAGTTCAGGTGTTGAGCTGGCCGTTGGGTCATCGGGTAGAGACGTCAGGAGACAGATGGGAGCCCTGAATTCCACAGCCAAACACAGCTACACTTTGTTCCCACTTGTTTCTTTACAAAAGGTAAAGCTTGTGCTGGTCCTAGACTCCTTTATAGGCGTCTCCACTGAATCATATCTGGCTGAGTTTAGACACATGAAAACTTGCAGAGCCAGGAAAACATCTGCTTGCACCCAAGGAGGGTGGATTGGGAGATGAGGGGATAGGTGGAGGAGGGTGCTGGTATTTATACCTGGGGCATTTTTACCTTTCAAGGCAGTAAATATCTGAAGCATTAAAATGTCCATTGCTTACAAGGATGCAGAAAGACGGGCTCTCACGCCCTGATGAAAGAAGTGTAAACTGGCACCAGGGTTCTGGAGAGCATTTTGGCAATGTCCACATGGCGAGAGCCTTTTGAAAGTACTTACCCTTTGTTTGATGCCCCAATTCCATTTCTACGAGTCTATTCTAAGTACACAATAAGCACTCAATTCTGGATAGCATGGTTTAGTAAAAGTAATAGGAAGAAAACTTAAGTCATTTGAAACCAGGCAGAAATGCATCTCAAGTTAGAAAAGTTTGCCTACTCCCCTAGGAGGTCTGTTAAAGCAGGTAAGACAAAAGATCCCCCATTCTAGTGTTTTTCAACGTTGGCACCGTTGACACTTCGTGCTGGATAATTCTTTGCTGTGGGGGACTGTTCTGTGCTTTGCAGAATATTTTGCAGTGACCCTAACCTCTACCTACTAGGTGCCGGTGGACCCTTCCTCCGAGTTGTGACAACCCAAATTGCCTCCAGACAGTGCCAGATGAACCCTAGAGGACAAAATCACCCCAGGACAGAACTACCGCTCTATCTGTTTGTAGCTGGTGTGGGGCCTGCAGGACGCTTGGGGTACAAATAGATCTGTAAGACTTCAGAGTAGGGGTTGGACCCCAGCTGTCTGGTTTGTTAATGAACGGCATTAGGAGCCAAAATATGGCTAGTGCCCTGTACTGTGTCTGCACACGGAGGGTCCTTACCAGAGGCCATGCCCTTCTCCCCTCTCAAAGACAAGGTGAAAAAACGTTCCTTTAAGTGGAGATGACAGAGATACACGACCTCAGCTGACCCCAGCCAGCAAGCACATTTGTTTGGCCCACAGAGTGTTTAACATAATTGAAATCAGTTGCCAACATTTTTGAACATATAAGAATTCTTTACACAATCTCTTCTAGAGAACAGAACAGGAGTAAACACTTCCCAACTCGTTTTGTGAGCCTAGTATTGCCCTGATAGCAAAACCAGGCTAAAAAGCAAAATTACAGAGTAGTCTTTCTTACAAATTTAGACAGGAAGGTCTTCAGCAAAATATCAGCAAATGGAATCTAAAAATAGATAACTTACAACCACGGGGGATTTATTTCAGGTATACAAAGCTATTTCACATTTGAAAATCAGTGTAATCCAGCGTGTCAACAAACCAAAGAAGAAAGGTCTTATGATGATGTCAACTGATACAGAGAATGCACTTGACAAAATCCAACATCCGTTCATGATGAAAACCCACAGCAAACAAGGGATAGAGAGGAACTTTATAGATTTGATTAAGAGTATTAACTTTGTAAAAAACCCTATAGCAAATATCTTATCTAACAGCGAAAGACTGAATGTTTTCCCCTTAAGGCTGGCGACAAGGGGAAAATGTCCCCTCTTACGGCTCTTAATTAATAGTACTGAGGGTCCCAGCCAATGCAATATTAAGAAAAGGAAGAAAGAAGGAAGGAAAGAAGAGAGGGAGGAAGGACATACAGAATGGAAAAGAAGAAATAAAACTGTGCCTATTTGCAAATAACATGATTATCTACATAGAAAATCCTAAAGAGCCTATCCAAAAACCTCTTGGGAAGTAAGAGAATTCAGCAAGGTCACCGGATACAGGACCTGCACGAAAAAAATCAATACATTCATAATGAATGAGTGAACACGAAAATTAAAAATATGATACAATTTATAGTCACTCCAAAGAAAATGTAATACCTGAGTTAAATTTCACAAATATATGCAGGATCTGGGTGTTGAAGATAACAAAATGATGACGAAAAAAATTAAGATGACCTAAGTCAATGGAGAATTGTACACCTGTTTATGGATTGGAAGACCCAACATGGTAAAGGAGTCAATTCTCTTCAGATTAATCCATTATTTCAATATAATGGCTACCAAAAATCCCACCAAGGTCTTTCGTAGACATAGACAGGTTTATTCTAGCCTTTATATGGAAAGCCATGGGTGTAAGAACAGCGAAAACAATTTTGAAAAGAATAAAGTGAAAGATCGATTCTACCTGATTTCAAGACTTAGTACATAGCTACAGTAATCAAGACGCTCATTGGAAAAGAATGGCAAGCCCAGAAGAGACCCACACAAACATGCAGGACTGATTTTTGACAAAGGTGCAGAAGTAGTTCAACAGAGGAAGAACAGTTTTTTCAACAAGTGTGGCTGGAAAAGTGGACATTCATAGGCAAGCAACAACAAAAGCACACAAAAAGGATCCCAACCTCAAGAAAATAGGAAAAGAAGCTACTGGCTGGGAGAAAATATTTATAAAAGACACATTTGATAAAGGACTATTATCCAAAACACACAAACCAGGCTGGAGGGCCGTGGTGTCAGCCCAGCTCACTACATCCTCAAACTCCTGGGTTCAATCAATTCTCCTGCCTCAGTAGAGCCAGGAGAGTAGCTGGGACTGCAGGTGCCTGCTACAATCCCCTGCTAATTTTTCTGTCTTTAGTGGAGATGAGGTCTTTCTTTTACTCAGGCTGGTCTCGAATTTCTGAGCTCCAGGGATCCTCCTACCTCAGCCTCCCAGAGTGCTGGGATTACAAACATGAGCCACCACCCCTGGACCCAAAAACTTCTTCTTAAATTTAACAATAAGAAAACAACAAACCTAATTAAAAAATGGGTCAAAGACCTTAACAGACAATTTATCAAAGCAGATATACAGATGGCAAATAAGCATGTGAAAATATGGTTCACATCATGCAACAGAGAAATGCAAATTAAAACAACAATGAGATACCACCATACATCTAGCAGAATGGGCCAAGTTCAGAATACTGAGAATATCAAATGTTGACAACAATATGGAGCCAGAGGAAGCCTCATCATTGCTGGTAGGAATACAAACTGGTGTGACCATTTTGAAGGTTTCTCTTTCTCCCTTCCCTCCACCCCCACCTTTTATTTGAGATATGGCCTTGCTCTGTTGCCCAGGCCAGAGTACAGTAGTACGATCATAGCTCACAGCAACCTCAACCTCCTGGGTTCAGGTGATCCTCCTGCCTCAGGCTCCTGAGAAGCTGGAACTACAGGTGTGTGCCACCACACCAAGCTAATTTTTCTGCTTTTGGAGAGGCACAGTCTCACTATATTGCCAAGGCTGATCTTGAACTCCTAAACTCAAATGATCCTCTCACGTTGGCCTCTCAGAATGCTGGTAGTATAGGCATGAGCCACCATGCCCAGCCCTCGTTTGGCAGTTTCTAAACAGACTCTTATCATATGATCCAGCAATCACACTCCTTGGTATCCACCCAAGGAATTCAAACTTATGTCTACCCCAAAACCTGCAGATAAACACAGATGTTTATAGCAGTTTTATTTATAACTACAAAACTTGGAAGCATCCAAGATGTTCTTCAGTAGATCAATAAACTGTGCTACCTTCAGACAATGGAATGTTATTCAGTGCTATAAAGAAATGAAAGGGGCGGTGCCTGTGGCTCAGTGAGAAGGGCCCCGGCCCCATATACTGAGGGTGGTGGGTTTGAACCTGGCCCCGGCCAAACTGCAACAAAAAATAGTCGGGCATTGTGGCAGGCGCCTGTAGTTTCAGCTACTTGGGAGGCTGAGGCAAGAGAATGGCCTAAGCCCAAGAGATGGAGGTTGCTGTGAGCTGTGAGGCCACAGCACTCTACCAAGGGCGACAAAATGTTAACTCTGTCTCAAAAAAAAAAAAAGAAAGAAGAAATGAAATGAAAGAACATTGGGGGAACATGAAATGCATATTCCTGAGTGGAAGAAGCTAATATGAAAGGCTACAAATGATGTCATTCCAACTAGATGACTCTCTGAAAAAGGCAAAACTGGGGAGACGATAAAACGATTAGTGGCTGCCAGGGATTGGGAGGGAAGGAAGGAGGAACAGGTAGAGCACACAGGATATCAGGGCAGGGAAGCCACTCTGCTTCTTCTATTTTTCTTTCTTTTTTTTTTTTTGTAGAGACAGAGTCTCACTGTACTGCCCTTGGGTAGAGTGCCGTGGCGTCACACGGCTCACAGCAACCTCTAACTCTTGGGCTTACGCGATTCTCTTGCCTCAGGCTCCCGAGCAGCTGGGTCTACAGGCGCCCGCCACAACGCCCAGATATTTTTTTGTTTGCAGTTTGGCAGGGGCTGGGTTTGAACCCGCCACCCTCGGTATATGGGGCCGGCGCCCTACTCAGTGAGCCACAGGCGCCGCCCCCACTCTGCTTCTGTTTTACACTCTGCATGATACTGGATAATAGGGATACATGTCATCATACATTTGTCCTAATCCGAGGAATGGGCAACATCAAGAGTGAACCTTCATGTAAACTGTGGACTTTGGGTAATTATGATGTGTCAATGCAGGGTCACCAACTGTAGCAAATGTCGTTCTCTGCTGGGGGAAGTTGAGAATACCTCTCTCTCAATTTTGCTGTGAATCTAAAACTAAAGTCTAAAAAAAGTCTTCAAGGAAAAAGACATGAACTTCAATCTAAATCATGTGCCTTCTACAAAAAAAATAACTCAACCCAATGTAAAACTTAAAAATTTTTAGAATATGAAGACATAATAGAAAATCATCAGGATATTAGGCTAGGGCGCAGAGTTCTTAAATTTGATTCTAAAAGCACCATCCCAAAAAAGGAAAAACCGATACATTGTATTACGTCAAAAATTTAAAACTTTTGCTCTATAAAAGAACCTGTTAACAGTATGAGGAAAGAAGTTACAGAAGGGAAGAAAAATATCTACCAGCCACAAATCTGATAAAGGATTGGTATCTAGACCATATTAATAACACTCGAAACTAGTCAGTACAAACAACAACTAATAATAATAATAATTCAATTAGAAAATGGGCACAAAACATGAACAAGTTATTTCACCAAAGAGAATATATAGATGGCAAATAAGCACGTGAAAGGTGTTCAACATCATTGTCCATCAGTAAAATGCAAATGAAAACCACAGTGAGACGTCGCAACGCACCTATCAGGGTGACAACACAAAACCATGGAGAAAGCTGATCACTCAGATGTTGCTGGTGGAAATGTAAAGTGGTACAGCAACTCTGGATAACAGTTTGTCAGTTCTTTTTTTTTAATCTTTTTTTTTTGTAGAGACAGAGTCTCACTGTACCGCCCTCGGGTAGAGTGCCGTGGTGTCACACGGCTCACAGCAACCTCTAACTCTTGGGCTTACGCAATTCTCTTGCCTCAGCCTCCCAAGCAGCTGGGACTACAGGCGCCCGCCACAACGCCCGGCTATTTTTTGTTGCAGTTTGGCCGGGGCTGGGTTTGAACCCGCCACCCTCGGCATATGGGGCTGGCGCCCTACTCACTGAGCCACAGGCGCCACCCAGTTTGTCAGTTCTTTGTAAAACCAAACATGCAACTGTCATACAACCCAGCAATTGTCCTCTTGGGCATTTATCTCAGGGAAATGAACATGGGTGATCACAAAATGCCTATACATAAATATCCACAGCAGCTTCAGCCATAACAGCCCCAGCCGGAAAGAACCTGGGAGTGCGTCAGTGGGTGAATGGTTTAATAAATGCTATAGTACAACTATGCATTTGCCATTGAATACTATTCAACAATAAAAAGGAATGTACAATTGATAAATGAAATATCTAAATGAAGTTCAAGAGAATTATGCTGAGAAAAGCCAGTCCTAAAAGGTCACACACTGTATGGTTCTATTTATATAACCTTCTATAATATTCTTCAAACAACAAAGGTATAAAAATGGAGAACAGATTAGTAGTTGCCAGGGGGTTGTGGTGGGACACGATGGAGGTGGGTGCTTATAAAAGGACAACCAGAGGAATCCTACAGTGATGACCTGCGGTGACAGCAACTGTGTCCACGTTGTCATTTTGTACTACAGTTTGGTGAGCTGTTATCCCGGAAGGAACTAAGTAATGGGCACAGAGGATCTCTCTGTATTTTTCTTTTAACTGCATGTGAATCTATCATGATCTCAAAATTAAAAATTTAATTGAAAAATTTAAGATTCCATAGAAAAATATGAGTTTCTGACTTCTTTTGACAAAATGAGGAAATCCTGTGGCACGGCCATCAGTGGGACTGAATAGTGATTGCCTCCTTTGCACCATAGGACAAGAGCCCTCCGTTTGCCCCCGCACCCGCCTCTCCCTACCTAACAGTGATTGTTTCTGGCCAGCCCTTCCAGTTGGCCCCCTTTGCTTTGACAATTCCTGTTTTCCTGCTTGAGAAAAAATTGTAGGGAAGAAAAAGGCAGAGAGAAAACAAATCTTAAAAAAAAAGAAAACAAATCTTGACTGGCCAGCTTCTAGATTCAATTTTCTCAATTAATGAACTCAGTATCATTAATCCAAAATTTCGACTTTATGTGAGATAAAGGGGAAAGTGTCTCTTTCATTTTCTTCCCTAAGGCATTAAGTTAAAATTTTCAAAGTTAAAATGGATAATGACCAAATTTGAGTATATTTTACTATCTCAGCCTTATACACAATTAAGAAAATCCATTCCTCAGTTGTAAAAACCTTGCCTGACATGAGAAAGACAGTTCGTATTTAATCTGCCCAATAGTGATAGATTTTAAAATTGCTTTTTAATGGCCATAACTGTACTTGGGGGGAGGAGGGTGGAAAAGTTTGTTTTTTTCTTTTTCATTTTTTTTAACTTTCTCTGCTGAATCCATGTCAGTTGACAGGTGGGCACAAGCTAGGAAATATGTGCCACAATCTCATTACAGAATAAAAAACACAGAATAAAAAGGAAAACTAGTGTTCATGCTTTAGAAAACTAGAGCTAGCTTTAATTATAAGAGGGTTCTGATGAGATGAAAATGCCTTCCTGGATGGACAGATCGACACATAAGCTGTGTCTTAGTTTGCTTCTCCTTGAGAGAAAAAGAGACGCTGCAGATTAATAATAATGAAAATCTAATCCAAGTCAAGAGAGCCAGGTCATTTGAGGGAGAAGTGTCCTCACACCCACCTGGTTGTCCGAGGTGCTGTTCTCGTTGCCCATGTTGACTCAAGAAATGCCCAGTGTCCCTCAGAATTGTGTCAGAGGCGACTGGAAGAAACAAGAGGATATAAACGTCTGTGAAATGGAAGAAGAGCTGAGGCTTTTTCTGTCTGTTCATCTCCCCAAACTCAAAAGCCAGACGATGGGAAATGTTTATCTCTGCAGTCACGTCATGGAAAATCACTTTTGAAAGGTTTTCTTTTGTGATATGCCACCCAGACCTTCTTTCTCAATATGATGGTGTTTTCATTCCCCACCCTATGGCTGGCGGACATTTCTGAAAAAACGAGTTTGTCAGGGAGGCTTGATTTAGTGCCACTGTACACGTGTGTGTACACAAAGGGAGTGACGAAGGGGCCCGTGTGCCAAAGAGCCCGGGGGATGCCGCCTGCTGGAGTATTTTCTGTTTCTGATTGTGTTCAGTTTGGAAATTCAGAGTGTGGCTGGTGTCCCAGTGTTGGTGACAGCAGAGCTCGGTGTCTCACATCGGGAGGCGTGAAATCCACCGCGCTTCAACAACATATGGTTTTTATATTTTTTACTCTAAACACTTGTTTCAGCAAATCAGTTTCACTTCTGCACATATTTTTATGAAGGCAGAATGGTTTCCTTGCTGAGGAAAGGGGGTAGCTGGGGCCAGACAGGGAATAAATCACGTATGGCGGCTGAGTCAGCGGGAATCATTTCATGGGCTTACTTAGTGACATTGTTTATTAATGATCATCTTAATTAGGCTGCTTCCCACACAGTGCATGGGAAGCCCAGTGTGTTCACTGACGTGATCCAACAGAGTTCCATGAGATCACGTGACATGCAGGCCTAGGGGTGTTACCTTCGCTTTTTCTATATGGAGAAAGTCGGTGACAGAAACTTTAAAAATCATAGACTTTCAGAGCTATAGTTGTAGAGATTACCTGTCTGATCAAGGGCAAAAACTAAGGCTGGAGAAGGCAAGGAGACTGCCAAAGACCCAGTCTGGAGAGGCCAAAAGTTGGAAATAGACCTCAGCCTTCTACTTCAAGTTTTCTTCCATAGAAATATGGTTTTCATCATATTATTTCCTCAGAAAACCTAAAATTCACACATTGATTTGCTTCTTCATCCAACCAATATTGATTTTCTTTCAGTCTTAACCCTTTAATCAAAAGGATATGATTCCTTAGTCTCTTGTGCCTTTTGCTGTGGGAACACACACACACAATCACGTGCTCACTTCCAGAATGTAAACATCTCATGTATTTAAAGCTGATCACTTCAGTTTATTTTTAATGTTCATTTGGAAGATGGTTCCTCATTGGAAAACAATGTTGCAAGTTAGAATCATTATGAATTATTAACTTCCTTATATCTTCCAAGTTGACCCATATGAAATTAGAATTCCATATGGTTTAATCACATAGTATTAATTTGTGACACTCATTTACCACATTAAATTCAACAATTTTATTAAAAATCGGGGCATCTGAATTAGCTTTTTAAACAGACAAACAGGCTAAAAGGAATGACAAAACTCTGGGTGAAGTGTACTTTTCAAATCCCCTGAGGGAAATCCTGGCTGAGCCTGGAATCTTCTCCTGAGAACTCTGCCCCTACCACCCTCTCCAACTCTGCCTTCTACTTACGTTCAGTGTCTGGACTTGGAGACCGCAGGCCTGCAGAAAGTCTGCTTTTCATCAAGTGGACTTTCTCCTCCTCCATTCAGCATTGGGTGAGGTGTAAGCAGAAGCCCTGACCCATCTCAACCAGTTGGAAAAACAGCTTGTCTCCACCCTCACGCTGGTGCAAACCAGCTGCACTGCATACCTGGGCCGCGGTGGTGCAGGGCTGTGCAGGGCGCCCGAGATCAGACCAGCATTCCTGCCCATGGGGAGACAGCGGCTCCCAGGGCCTTTCACACAGGGATTTCCCCTGCTATTCCCTCAGCCCGGCTCCTTTCAGAAGAGGCTTAACCAAACTAAAACGGTCCCTGGGCTTGGATTGACTGTACCTAACTGTGCAGGCCTGTCCTGCACAAGGAGCCCCCAACCAAAACCACCGGCTTGCCCTTCACGCCTTAGAGCAGGGAACAAACCTTTCTTTCTAGTAAGGAGTCAAACACTCACAACACTTCCCATTTGCACCTGGGGAAATTCCACTGTAAATAATGTGGAAAGACAAAGAAAACTTATGGAAATTACGATGACGTGGCAATCTGGCACCTGTTTATGGAGTGTGCAGAATGCACTTACTGAGGAGTGGCTTGAGTTTCGACAAGTGAAGTCATAAAAAGCAGTAGATAGGCAGGCTTGCCTGCCCTGGGCGGAGGAAATCTTGGGGACCCAGATGGAACTGAGGGTTCCCACCTAGAGATCCTCCTGGCCAGTGGCCTCCCAGCCCCCAGAGTTCTTCCAATTATTACCTGTTGGTCATCCTTTGCATGAATGCAGCCACTTTTTTTCTTTCCTTTTCTTTTTTTGGTAGTGCAAAGCCCATCATTCAAATGATTCAAATGAAAGCCCTACACACTCTCCTCATCCCTAACATAAGGTATCACCACTCCAGGGCAACCAATTAGTATTTATTCATCAAAGGCTTCCTAGAGACCAGGTATCTTGCCAAGCTCAAAGGGACATTAAGAGCTCCTTGGAGATGTTTAAGAAAGCCAGGTGAGGAGAGGGAGCTTGAGGTCCCACTTTTGTTTCAAACAGAGGAGAAGGTGTACGCTTTGACAGATAACCAGACAAACAAAATGCAGCCTATCCATACAATGGAATATTATTCAGGCATAAAAAGGAAGCCAGGTATGGTGACACATACCTGCAATCCCAGCTACTCAGGAGGTATTGGTGGGAGGATTGCTTGAGTCTGGGAGCTCAAGACCAGCCTGGGAAACATAGCAAGACCCCCTCATGACAAAAATAAAATAAATAAGCTGGGGTTCTGGCATGCCCCTGACATCCCAGCCACCCAGGAGGCGAAGGCAGAAGGATTGCTTGCCCAGGAGTTCAGGGCTGCAGTGAGCTATGATTGTTTCACTGCTCTTCCACCTGGGTGATATGGCAAAACTACATCTCTTTTTTAAAAAAGCAAAAAGAAAAGGCATGAAGAGCTGACACATGCTAAAACTCAGATGAACCTTAAAAGCATTATTCTAAGTGAAGGAAACCAGACTCAGAAGATGTGATTCCATTAATACCAAGTATGTGAGGTAGGCAAATCTGTGGAGACAGAAAGCAGATTGGTGGTTGTCAGAGTCTGGGAAGAAAGGAGGCAACTGCTTCATGGGTATGTGGTTCTATTTTAGGGCAATGAAAATATTTTGGAACTAGAGAGAGGTGGTGGTTTCACATCATTGTGCCACCAAATTTCTCACTTTCAAGTGGCTAATTTTAAAGTTATGAAATTCTAAAATTTCACTTCAATTTTTAAAAGTGTGTTTGTTTCACTTCTTGGGGTTATATGTAAGACATGGTTTGAAAAAAGAATTCACTACTAGGGGAAAAAAGTTTGAAAACCTTTCTTTTGCATTTATTAACACTAGATTTCTTTCCCCACCCCCACTCTCAAACCTATAATCACAGGGAAATTTTTCTAAGGAAGATTATTAAGCAAAATAATAATCTTCCCTTTTGGGGGGAAAATTTTATTAAGCAAAATATCTTGCATGAGACAATTGGGAAGAGAGAAAAGTCTTCAACAGGTGGGCAAAGCAAGGTAAAAGCCCTGGCAAAGATTGTTGGGGGCCTAAACTCTTCCCCCTCCTCCACTCCCAGAACAAAAGGCCTACCTGGCCCCGCCCCAAGAGTTCCACTGAAATCTTCCAGCAACCTGTAGAATCTTCCACCTCCTGTGCCCAGTATAAAAACAACCATTCTCCGTGCAGCCACCATCTTTGCCCAGGTGGGTTTGAACCTCTCCTGGTCTCATCTCTGGGTACACTACCCAGCCCCCCCTTTTTTTTTTGTAGAGACAGAGTCTCACCTTATCGCCCTGGGTAGAGTGCCGTGGCCTCACACAACTCACAGCAGCCTCCAAATCCTTGGGCTTAGGCGATTCTCTTGACTCAGCCTCCCAAGTAGCTGGGACTATAGGCGCCTGCCACAACGCCCAGCTATTCTTTTTTTTTGTTGCAGTTTGGCCGGGGCTGGGTTTGAACCCGCCACCCTCAGCATATGGGGCCGGCGCCCTACCAGCTGAGCCACAGGCACCGCCCACTACCCAGCCCCTTTTGAAGACAAGTGGAAGAACCGGGCTTACTCCTAAGGTGAGGCAGAGGGAGGGTCAGAGGAGGGCCCAGCAAAACAGCAGAGGCACAGGCAGACTTTGTAGCGGGGATAGGGTGCGGGGCGTGGGGGTGGGGTGGGGGGTATGGGAGTGGGGTGGGGGGTATGGGGGATGGGGGGGTATGCACTGTTCCATTTTCAGTTGTGTACATTCCAGGATGTGTATTCCCTCCATAACCCCCCACCCCCCAGTCAACTCTTTGGCCCACAAATTCCTCGAGTGATTTGGGTTTGTATGGGAGTACGAATGCAGGAAGAGAGTCAGCTCTGAGCACAGACTAGAGAGCTGTATTGGTCAGCTCCGCTGCCATAACAGTACCATAGACGAGGGAGGGGGGCTTAAACAGCAGGTGTTTATCGTCTCACAGTTCTGGAGGCTCCAGCAGAGCCCCTCTCTTTGGCTGGTGGATGGCCATCTTCTCCCTGTGTCTTCACCCAGTCTTCCCCAGGCCCACCTGTATCCTAACCTCTTCCTGTAAGGACACACCAGTCACATTGGGTTAGGGCCCACACATAAAACCCCATCGTACCTTAATTTTCTCTTTGAAGAACTTATCTCAAAATACAGTCACAGTGTGAGGTTCTGGGGGTTAGTACTTTAAGATATGAATTTTGGGGAGACATAAGCAAAAATTGGAATTCTATAGAAGGAGAAATGTGGCATCAGAAGAGGCTAGGGGAAAATCTAAAGATGGGGATTTAGGGAAGGCTTTGGCTCAGAGTGGGGTGGCTCAAATCAACACAAGGGAGAAAGGCCCAGACTGTGCAGGGAATTTTTTTTTTATTTTTTATTAAATCATAACTGTATACATTGATATGATCATGGGGCATCAGGGAATTTTTTTTTTAACATTTGGGGCTGCTGGAGGGTAAAGTGCAAGGCATTTAAATAATGAGGCCACAGAGCAAATGGCCTTAGGACATAGAAACTGTGATGAAAGAAAAGAAAAGGATGCCTGGGGACAAAGGGGGCTGATGAGGACAGAGACAGAGCAGACAAGGAAGCCCCTCCCTCCACCACCTTGCCCAGGACCCTCTTGCAGACAGTTGTTCTTACATGCTGCTCCCTAAACAGGACTTGCACACATGCGCGCATGCGCTGGGCCCAGGGCCTTGACCAAGGGTGCTGCTCACAAGAGGCCATGGGCGTAGGAGCCAATCATTCCGCGCAGATCAGTTCTAAGGTGGCAAAGCAGGCCTCCTCCTGCCTGCCCTCCCACACGCTGGCTTCCAGTCTCCTCAGCTCCACCAAGAGCTCTCTTTGAGTTAGGGTCTGCTTTTATTATCATTACTATTACTGTCGCTGAGTCGTTCCTGTTAGCATTTAATGAGGACTCACCCTGCGCCAGGCACTGGGTTTAGTTTGGTAAGTAATTCTTGTAACAAACCCATGAGATCACACCCCTTGTTCTTCTGTAACAGCTAAAGGACAGAGGCTCCTGAAGTCACTATTTGGCCAAGGGACACATGTCCTATTGGTGGTGGGACCAGAATTCCATCCAGGACTCTGTTTCTAGCCCCCACCCCTTTTGTCCCACTGCATGAGGGGCTGTTTCCTGTGTCTTTCTGGACACACACGCTAGTAGCCCATAACAGGGCACCTATCTCTATGGATTCAACTCAATATACAGACTGACCACCTTCAAAAACCTAATTTATTGACATGCTGAGGGAACATTTGTCCCTCAGGAAAAAACTCCTATTAATCAAACTCATAGGATGTCACATACAAGACTATATAAAACCAGGATTGCCAATTTATTGACATGGAACATGAAATCTGGCTTTCAAGTAGACCACGACACTCCAGTTGGCCAGAGTTGCATTTTTCTCCCTAAGACGTGGTACGTGGTAGCTTGCACGATCAGAACCTGAGATGGGGCTGGTGGTATAAACTGGCTCCCAGCTACGGGGCCTGTGGTTACTACCCCTACAGGGATGTAACCCCAGTCGTGTCTCTGGAGTGCAAACAACTGAAATGACTCTGGCTGACTCACACAGAAAAGGAATTTCTGGGGAAGAAATTGGGTATTTCACATTATTTAGGGAAGTCTGGAGAACTAGGCCCAGATTGGGATGACCCTGAGGGTGGTCAGGCAGTGGGAACTACTCTCAGGTCATGTGAGGATGGTCTTGACTGGGCGACCCCCTCTGCTGCCTCAGTGGGACTGTTTGTATCACTGCTGGTGCACTGCTGTCCACTGGGCACAGATGCTATTACCAGCACTGCAGTGGCTGCTGGTCACTGGGCATCCTGTCTCACAGCTGTCCCACCACTGCTGGCCACTATTGGGCCCCCGAGGCTGCCACTACTGATGAGAAAGAGGACAAATAACTATACAGGAGCTGGGGCTCTGTCGCTTGTAATGACACAGTGACCGAGCACTGGGGTAGGGTCCAGATGTTCATGTGCCTCAGCCAGGACCCCCAACTATCAGTCTCTGTAACTCACCCTGTGAAGAACAGGAAGAAGACCAGCTGTCTTCCTTGCAACTGACCTGCTTTCCAGCTTTCCATTCCCCACGGATGGCTGAACACATGTGTACATGGGTTTACTTATTTCTTTCTGATGGCACCCTCACCTTGGAGGCAGTATAGGGTTGTGACTATGAACCAGAGCCCGAGCCCAGAGCATCACGCTGCAAACACCGACTCCGTCACTTGGTTGGTGTATAAACTCTGGCAAATCACTTAACCTCTCTGTGCTCAGCTTTGTCATCTCTAAAATGGGAGTCATAATAATGCCCACTTCACATGGCTGTGATGAGTTCATTTCTGTAAGGCTCTTGGAATAGATTAAGTACTTGATAAAACCGCTGACTATCATGTTATTATTGACAGTGGGTCTCTTTGGAGCTTCCAATAGGCAAATCCCTCAGTAAAAGAAAAAGCTTACATTGCCTTCTTTTTATGCCAACAGTAAAATCATGAATTCAGATGCCAGTATTTACAAAGAGATTGCATCTACGATAAAAGCACAGCAAACTGACTTGATAACGAGCAAAAACAAATGTCTGACTAAGAAAATTTATAACACAGGCCCAAACAGAAGAAAGTAAATGGTTTAAAAAGAACTTTTGACCAACCCATTTAAGTTGAAATATTTGCTGGGCCAAGATGACTGACACCTTGTTCCAATCCAGTTCCTCTAAGTAGCTAATCCTGAGTGTCAGATGTTAACGTACTTACTCAGTGTCCTTGGGGAAATGCAACTATACTTCTTTATAAATGAGCCATGATTTAGGCTTTTAATTAATTCAAGGTGGCTTGCCGCAAATGAGATTGAATTAACAAAGATTTATCCTACCCACTTGTCCTATGGGCAGTGTCTAAATAGCCAGGTAAAATGGAACCCTTCCCTCAACTTAATCTTAAATCAACCTGAATTTTAGGAATAAAAGATTAATTCATTTATTTCTTGTTTAAAAGACAGTTGTTTGAGAAAAATATTATTTTCCAACTGACATATTGCTGTCATAGTATCAAAGCCACAACAGACCCTGAACCTGAGCCAGGACAGTTTTTGATTCATTAATTCACTTATTAGTGTATCACATAAATACTGAGCTCTTTTTATATGTGTCAAGCATTGTTAGCCGATCACATTCTCTTTAATACATCAGTAAAGCTATAGGGTAGGGTTTATTTTTTGTTCATTCATAGATGAACCATCAAAGCCCATAAAGTACACATTTAAGTGCACAATGTGATGCTACTGCCTGGGGAATATTCTTGAAAAGAGTTCAAAGGTAATCTCTCATCCTTTTCTCTTGTTCACTTAGTACTAGACAACGCATGGGTTTTCTAGCTGTTGGCAGCCAAGGCTGGTTGGGAAGGTCCCAGCTTATGAGACCTCCCCACCCCCCTATCCCACCTCCTTGACTGGGGAAAAGGCTAGAAGGTCCCAGTTGGGGCCAGGTGACTAATCACTGTGGTTGAGGCAGCCTGGCAGAGCTGGGTAGACAGAACCATGGCTGGGAAAAGCCACGAGCATAACTGGGCACACGGGGCCTGGGGCAGGACAGAGAGAAGGGCGGCTATGCAGAAGCCACACGCAGGCTGATCCTGCAGAGGATGGTACTTGGAACCCAGATTGTGACATCCAGACAAGGCTATGCCCCATTTTACATGGTGTTGGGGTTGGGGAAGTGCAGGGAGCTGAGAATCAAAGTCAAGATATAGGTCACACTTCATTGACAATGAGCCTCAGAGAGGTTTTGCAACTTCCCTGACGTCTCCCCTCCCACTGCTCCGCGAGAACAGCCTGGCAGTCATCTACTGGGAATGGTCAATATATTATTAAACACTCACATCAAGTTTTCTATTAGAGTTTTTGTTCTCTATTGAAAAAATTCTTTTTTTTTTTTTTTTTTTTTTTGTTGCAGTTTGGCCGGGGCTGGGTTTGAACCTGCCACCCTCAGCATATGGGGCCGGCGCCCTACTCACTGAGCCACAGGCGCCGCCCGAAAAAATTCTTTTCTTGAATATGATAGAAATGTATCTCTTTTAGAAAATTAAAAAATTCTGATTTTTCTCTTGAATAATTTAGATTGTTAGTGCTGGAAGAAACTTGAAAATTTTTCCTGGCTTCAAAACCTTTTTCAGGTAAGGAAGCTGAGGACGAGAGAGTGGAGATGATTTGCCCACCATCCCAGAAGTCACACAGGCTTGTCCCCACAGCCTCCTTGTCTCCACTGACCCTTCTAGGATCCAGAGCTGTTTTGCCAGACCAGACCAGCAAGCTCACCTCAGAACCACATTTCCTGCCTTGCACCGCTCCCCAGCCCCAGAGGCCTCCAGCAGCTGGGTCCTGTACCAGTGGAGGACACAGTCTAGGTTACATCGAGGGTGAGCTCAAGTTCACCTGACCCAGCAGCTCCTTTGGCAGCTTGACAGAGCTGGCCACCTAAGCCAGCTGCTATTTGCATTTGCACAGATGGCCCAGTCCCTGTCCCAGGGCCCACAGGAGATCTCAGCTCCTTTCCCCAGTGACGGAACTCATTGCTCTAACTCTCTACTTTGCACAGCTGAGCATGGAGCTACTTATAGCTCCGTTATCATGTTCCTGTTTGAATACAAACAGCTGTAGCCCAGCAAAGAGATTTATTAAGGGAGGCTGTTTGCTTTCTGCTTGGCAAAGGACTTTCATAGCACCAAGGACCTGGCTGCTCTGTAAGGTTTGAGTGAAAGGATGACTCTCTCCTCTCCCTCACACCTTCCCCATAGGCCTTGTCCTCTTTTCCTTTACCTCTGAGGCCACATAGAGATTTTGATGTGAAAAGTCCAGTTGGGTAGAACATAAGGGCTGTTCTCATGACCAGTGATCAGAAGCAAGACTGACACCCCCCTCTGCTGGGGAGGAGCCACACCACTTACTGTATCTCTGCTCCTTAGTTCCAACACCCCCTTGTTCAGATGCAATGGCCTCTTCAAACCCATTTCTGCTTTGCCAACTGCTCCCTGAGAGGCTCTCAGGAGGAGTCAAAGGTCAGAGGTGGGAGAAGGATGGAGAACACACTGCTTCTCAGACCACTGCTCTACCTGGACATCAGCAGTTCCCTCCCTCAGCAGCAGGGGCCCACTTTCCCAGTCTCACGAACTCCTGCAGAGTTAGGCACACCTGCTCCTTCACAGACACCAGCCCTGGCCAGCTGGAGTCCCCTCCCCAGAGCTCTACAGTTCCCAAGCTTCTACCTTTTAATAATTCCAACTTCTTCTCTTTGTTTTCCCAGGCTTAAGGGTAAATACCAGGAAGGCCTGATGTCATTTGGAAATTGTTTTCTTTCGTTGTAGTGCAAAGGCCCCTTTATCTCCCCCCAGAATCTTCACTAAAATGTACTATGCTGTACTCATGATGCCTGCTGAGATTTGTTTTGCTTTGCTTTGGGGCTGGGGGCAAGGGGTAGAACTTGGAGAAGGGGCCAAGCTTCCTTCACCTCAAGTTGATACAAAACTGAGACTGCATAAAGAGGGAGGAGCCTGCAGCAGAGGAGACCAGGGTGTTCCCCAAATCTTGGTAATTTGAAAAAACTTAGGGTGGTCTTTGGAGATTCATTCACTGGATATGAACTTGAGCATGAGACAAGGAGATCCCAGTTAATATCTGGGTAAACTTAAAACCCACTAAAACAATCTTAGGATGAAATATCATCTTGTTTCCCACCCTTCCCTCCCCTCCCCCAGCCCCCCTGCATATAACAATAACATATCAAGAACACTCCCCCAGGCCTACAACATCATATTTAATGGCCTTTTAGTGGACACTAAGTTGTTTCCGAGTGTTATCTGTTTAAAGACACACAACTTATTTTTTTTTTTAAATACTCCCTTTGGAAGCTGTGCACTGATGTCACCTCCTAGTCTACCCTTCAAAGCACTTTTTTTCTTTTTAAACTTTATTTATTTATTTGCAGTTTTTGGCCAGGGCCGGGTTTGAACCCGCCACCTCCGGCATATGGGGCCGGCGCCCCTCTCCTCTGAGCCACAGGTGCTGCCCGACAACTTATTTTTTTATAGTTTGTCTCTGCCTGGGATGGTTCAGGAGGATGCAGAGAGAAATAGGTGAAGGTCAGTTTCCACCTGCCCTTGGTTCAGTCAAAAAGGAAGGTGTTGTGGCTTGGTGCCTGTGGCTCAAGCAGCTAAGGCACCAGCCACATACACCTGAGCTGGTGGGTTCAAATCCAGCCTGGGCCCGCCAAAAAACAATGACGGCTGCAACCCCAAAATAGCCAGGCGTTGTGGTGGGCGCCTGTAGTCCCAGCTACTTGGGAGGCAGAGGCAGGAGAATCGCTTGAACCCAGGAGTTGGAGGTTGTTATGAGCTGTGATGCCACAGCATTCTACCCAGGGTGACAGCTTGAGGTTCTGTCTCAACAACAACAACAACAAAAAAGGAAGGTGTTGAAACCAGTGCACTGTGGATAGGGAGGTGGACTTATAGGCCAGATCAGCTGGACAGGGTCAGTACAGAGCAACAATGAGACACCACAAGCGTTAGGGGCATGGGGCAGACAGAGGGCTGGGTGGAGAGGGAAGTGCAGCCAGGTGGATGAGAACACAGGATGTGTTGGGTGAATGACAGGAACATAGGGCCAGGTAGACAGGGACACAGGGCTGGGTGCACAAGAGTACAGGGCCTAGTGGACAGCGACACAGGGCCAGGTGGGCAGGGTCATGGGACCAGGTAGACAGGGACACATTATGGTTGGCAGTGTGGCTGAAGGAGGTGGAAGGGGCTGTAGCCAACCTGAAGACAGAGGATAGCTCTGCAGCCCTGTGCTGTCTTTTAGTGAGGAGATTGGGGTAATTATGTCCTAGGATGTTTGGGATGGATCCTAAAGGATCTAGCTCATCAGCTAGAACGTGGTTCTTTGGAGACAGTGGCCAGGTACTTTGGTAGTGTTGCTTTCCAAGTTAAGGAACTTCTAAACCAGAACCTGGGATAATCATGGAACCCCTGGGTCTGCTTGAATACTTCTAGTGGTGGGAAACTCAATACTTCATAAGCATCTGATCTGGAGAGAGGATCTAGATCTCTTGGTAGTTACCAGAGCCCTCCCATGATTCTGTGAGATATTCCCCCAGGGCTCTGAACAACAATGACATCACTAAGTGTGGTCTTGGTGAAGGTCAATGGTGAGGCCCTAGGATCAAGCCAGTCTGGCTGACTTTATGGACTATCATCTTAGATTGGGCCCCTAATCCCTGCCCAAAGGCCAACCCAAATTTGTCTTGTTCTGAGACTGCATGAAATCAGCATATTCCCTCATTTTCATGGCTGGTTAGTGGTGGCTGAGAGTTAGCCAGCCTACAGCCGACCACAGACCTGTGAGGGATCTCAGCTCAGACCAAGAGAACCATCCAGAGGAGTGGGTTCAAGTTGCCAACCCACACAATCAAAAGCTAAATACAGGGTTCTTATTTTAAACCACCAAGTTTGGGGGCTGTTTGTTATGCAGCAAAAGCTAACTGACAAGATTTCCCCAGAGTCTCCATTTAATTTTCCTTCACACCAGCCTGCACCCACCTCTGGCTGGTCACCATGAAGAGCTGAGCAATGGATCACAAAGGATGCCACGTGAGAGAGGACTTAGGGCTGGGCCCAACCCCTCTCCACTGCTGAATGGCCATTTAAAAGCATGGAACCATCAGCGTCATCTTGGCCTATCCCAGACTGTCGTTGGCCTCAGAGAAAGCACCCTCATCCCTGGGATGAGGATCTGAGCTCCCTGCTCTGGAATAGCAAAATGGAACATGATGTGCATATTCATGTGCAGAAAGAGTCCCTTCTGCTAGAACAGATACTGGATGACACATTCAAATATAAGGTTCGCCTTAATCACAATGCCTATACGGTCTGTCTCTGCAGATGAGATTAGCAAAAACCACACTTCTCATGAAAACAAGCTGTTGTAACCCACAGAAACTCAGACCTCAGTTTGGATCTGAAGGCTGAACTGTGCTGTCATTTTTGGAAATCCAATACAGCATCTATATCATTGAGAACTGTGGGCAGGGAGGATGTTTCAGTGCAAACAGTGTTCAGAGATCCTGAGAGAAGAGATGGTGTCGTGCCAGCTACATGTGAGCCAAGAAGATCACTGCCGATGAGACGTGTGTTAAGCAAAACTAAGAAACTGAAGAGGTCTCCTTCTACATGACATCATAGGGCTTTACAAATGCAATTATTAGGCCTCGGAGAGAGTTAACATCAGGCAATTTTCTTATTTAAATAGAAAACAGCTTTTTAAAACCTCTGTTCCACAGACAAGCTTATTGTAAATTTATCCTTAAAAAGCTGAGGACAGGCGGCGCCTGTGGCTCAAAGGAGTAGGGCGCTGGCCCCATATGCCAGAGGTGGCGGGTTCAAACCCAGTCGCAGCCAAAAACTGCCAAAAAAAAAAAAAGCTGAGGACAATAATAACTATTATGTAATTTAAATGCCCATATTATATAGAACTTTGTTAGGACCAATCGAACTCTATACTTCTCCCCAGGGAGAACAAAAAGAAAGCCTTAATCATTTTTGCATGTTTTTAAATTAGCTTTTGGGGTAGAAATAACAGAGGCATCCTGGCCATCTGCCCTCCAATATTTCATCCCACAGTGCTAGCAAGCAGTGAGGAGGGAAAACAAATGCACAAAAGACAGGCCTTCTGTAACCTGAAGACGGAATAAAAACAGAGCAGTTTGGCCAGGCATGGCGGCTCCTGCCTGTAATTCTAGCACTTTGGGAGGTTGAGGCAGAAGGACCAGCCTGAACAAGAGCTAGACTCCATCTCTACAAAATATACAAAATGTAGCCAAGTGTGGGGGTGGCCACCTGTGGTCCTGGCTACTTGGGAGGCTGAGGGAGGAGGATGGCTTGAGCCCAAGAAGCAGAGGCTGCAGTGAACTATGATGGTGCCACTGCTCTCCAGCCTGGGCGACAAAGCAAGATCCAGTCTCAAAGTAAACAAACAAACAAAAACCAGACAAGTTTAAGCACTCTTTATAACAATTGTGAGTAAAAAGAGGGAAGTTGGAAAATCCTGGATTTTTCCCATGCTTCCCTCCCACCCTACCATTGTGTTTGTAGAGAGCAAAGGCAGACGGAAAAACTGGAAAAGACAGAAGGGAGCTTGGGAAAGGAACCTAAATCAGTCCAGAATATTGCCAGAAGCGAAATTGACCCAGAGTAAGAAAATTCCTCAAAAACCATCTGCGCAGGTCACAGCCAGGACTTACTAGACAGGGATTCAAAGCCCGGAGAATTTAAAGGGACAGGCATAATTTAAAGGGCAACCTGCACAATGCTCTGTTTCTGGGGAAGGAAAAAAGGCAAACACAATAGGAGAAGCACCCTGTGTCCCTGGGTGTCTGTGTCTGTCCATTTTCTGTTGCTATAACAGAATGCCACACACTGGATAATTTATAATATAAAGTTTATCTCCCACAGTTCTGGAGGCTGAGCAGTCCAAAGTTGAGGGACATCTTGCACGGGGGCAGGGGTGCTTTCTGCAGAGTTCAATGACTCAGGGCATCACATGGTGAGGGGGATAGAACATTCCAGACTGGCTTTTATACCAGATCCACTTTCTTGATGACTAACTCCCATGATGACCCATTAATCCAGGAATGGATTAATCCTTTCATGAGAACAGAGCCCTTGTGGCCCCCTCACCTCTTAAAATCCCCACCTCTTAATACGGTTACATTGGGGATTAAGTTTCAACATAAGTTTTGGAAGACACAAACATTCAGACCATGGCAGTGTTGAATGGGGAATTCTGCAGGAAAAAAAAAATTTAGAGTCCTACAAGAAGCAAAGAGAACCACAAAATCAGAAATGCTCTAGCACCCCAGCACCAGAAAGGTGGCCTCCACGCAGACAGAATAGGTTATTCTGGAAAACATTTCAATGCAATAAAATGGGCAAGAGGGCCAGGCACAGTGGCTCATGCCTATAATCCTAGCTCTCTGGGAGGCTTGGGAAGATTGTTTGAGCTCAGGAGCTTGAGACCAGCCTGAGTAAGAGTGAGACCCCATCTCTAGTAAAAATAGTTAAAAAAAAAAAAAAAAACTAGCCTGGTGTGTGGTGGGTGCCTATAGTCCTAGCTACTGGGAAGGCTAAGGCAGGAGGATAACTCAAGCCCAAGAGTTTGATGTTGTGAGCTGTGATGATTCCATAGCACTCTACCCAGGGCAACAAAATGAGAGTTTGTCTAAAAAAAAAAAAAAAAAGAAAGAAAAGAAAAGGGCGAGGGGAAGGAAAGTCTACAAATCCATCCAGAGCCATTGAAAAAAAAAACAGGTGATGGTAAGCGGTATTTTACACACATCATTTGGGGAAATTTGTCCTCACACTCTAACACCATTTGTGAGGCAGAACAAAATTGTAAGTCAGACTTAGGCTGCAAAAAAAAAAAAAAAAAAAAAAAATTGTAAGTCAGCACTCCAAGCAGAATTAAGTGTTCTCAAATAAGCATTTCAGCATATGTAAAATACTTTGAATCAAAAATGCAAATAGAAATGAGCAAAAATCAGGGAGGAATAAAAAGACCGCCAGTTGAACTCAGAAAAGAAATATGTAAAAAAAGGAAAAATTATCTTAGAAATAAAGAAATTGCAAGGCATCCACCACAGAATAAATCAAATAAAAACGGAATAAAAGGCAATGAAGAAAATCGGGAAGGCAATGAAGAGGATGAGAAATAACGTACATAAATAAATAAATAGAATCAGAGAGAAAGTAAAAAAAAGCCCCAATATGGGAGTATTTGAAGTTGTGGCCTTTGGGGTGGTGATTAGGTCATGAGGGCTACTCCCTCATGAAAGGGACAGTGACCTTAGAAGAGATGAGGGAAATGGTCCCTTTCTCTGTCATGTGAGGATACAGTAAGCAGGTGGCCGCCTGCAAGCCAGGAAGAGGGCCGCACCAGCCCAAGAACATTGATCTTGGCATTTCCAGCCTCCAGAACTGTGAGAGAGAACTGTCTGTTGTTTATGTCACCAATCTATGGTATTGTGCTAAGGTAGCCAGACTGACTAAGATGATGACCTATAAAGCAAAAAGGAAAGTAACACCAGGAGTGGTGACGCATGCCTGTAATCCCAGCACTCTGGGAGGCCAAGGCAGGTAGATTGCCTGAGCTCAGGAGTTTGAGACCAGCCTGAGCTAGAGCAAGACCCTATCTCTAAAAATAGCCAGGTGCTGGCAGGCTCCTGTAGTCCCAGCTACTGGAAAGGTTGAGGCAAGAGGATCACTTGAGCCCAAGAGTTTAAGGTTGCCACAGCACTCTACCCAGGGTGACAGAGTGAGATTCCATTTCAAAAAAAAAAAAAAAAGGGTGGCACCTGTGGCTCAAAGGAGTAGGGCGCCGGCCCCATATGGAGGTGGCGGGTTCAAACCCAGCCCGAGCCATAAATTGCAAAAAAAAAAAATCAAAAGGGAAAGTAATCTATATGTTAATGCACAGATGACCCAGAGGTTGGAATTAGCAAAGACTTAAAAATAAGTCTTTTAGAACCAGGTGTGCCTGTAGTCCCAGCTACTCAGGAGGCTGAGGTAGAAGGGTCACGTGACTTGAATCCAGGCGTTCAAGATCAGCCTGGGCAACATACAACATAGTGAGACCTCATCTCTAAAAAAAAAAAAAAATTCTTACAGACATGACAAAAACGAAGTATAGAAAAAGGTAGGTATAATGATAGAAGATACAGAAAATTTCTGGAGGTTATATGTGGTGAAGGGTATAGGAGAAATATGGAAACTCTTGGGTAAGAAATGGAAAAATGCCTTAAGAGCTATATTAACCAAATGGACTTTATGGATCTTGTCTAGATATTGATCTAAATGAATCAACTGTTTTTCAAAAATGAGATAATCAGAAATATTTGAACACTGACAAGATTTTTTTTTTTTTTTTGAGAGTCTCACTATGTCGCTCTCAGTAGAGTTCTATGGCGTCATAGCTCACGGCAACCTCAAACTCTTGGACTTAAGCCATTCTCTTGCCTCAGCCTCCCAAGTAGCTGGGACCACAGACACCTGCCACAATGCCTGGCTATTTTTTGGTTGCAGTTGTCATTGTTTAGCAGGCCCTGGCTGGGCTTGAACTTGCCAGCCTCAGTGTAGTGCCCAGCACCCTACTCACTGAGCTACGGGCACTGCCCACTGACAAGATTCTTAATATTAGGGAATTATTGTTTATTTTTTAGATATGATAAGGAACTGTGCTTCTTCCCATACAAAAGGATCCTCGTCTTTTAGAGATACATACTTAAATATTACTGATTGAACGCTGGGAATATTTGCTTAAAACAATCCAGCGATGGAGAGAAGAAGGGAGATATTACTAGAAAGTGGAGTAGTCAGTGAAGTAGAGGAAGATTTACCATATGTAGGTAATTGCTAAAACCAGTAATGGGCACATGAGGATGCTTGCAATGTTCTCTCTACTTTTGCGTATGTTTGAAAAGTCCATAATAAAATATTAAGAAAGAGCAAGAGGGTGAGTGGGAGGGAAGAAAATAAATCTTTCCTCACTCATTTGTGACTAGGGCCCAATCCTGGCTGAGCCAGTCTCTGGCCTGTGGACCAGGGGCTTTGGAATTAGGTTATCCCTGCCTAAGCAAGTTATCAAGCAACCCACCACTAATTTAGGCTGCTAAAGTAAGCTTTTTTTTGAGACAGTCTTACTATGTCACCTTCAGTAGAGTGCCATGGCAGGTCACAGCAACCTCAAACTCTTGAGCTTAAGTGATTCTCTTGCCTCAGCCTCCTGAATAGCTGGGACTTCAGGCGCCTGCCACAACGCCTGGCTATTTTTTTGTTGCAGTTGTCATTGTTGTTTAGCTGGCCCTGGTGAGGTTTGAACCCGCCAGCCTCTTGCTGCATGTGGCCAGCGCTGTAACCACTGTGCTACTGGGGCTGAGCCAGTAAGTTAGTGTTGATCTGCATTTTCCAAATGAAATTTCCTGTTGCACTTTAGACGTGGGACCCAGTACCTCCAAAGGACCTCTAAGTCCCACTGCTGCTTCCTGGATCCTGGCTTAGCCCTTCTCCCTCATCCATGCTGGTCTGACCATCTGACCACTACTCCTGGTCCTAGAATTGCAGCCCAAGGACCAATCTTGCCATGAATGAACGAATCTTCTAAAGGATAACTTCCTAAATTCGATGCTACTCAGATGTGCCCATCTGACCAAAGGTCTGGAACTAATGACTTGTCATCCCTGGGCTTATCATCCCTCATTCTTTATCTAGCCGCCTCCAAGGCCAGCATCTGTTTACATGGAGGGCCACTTCCCACACCTGTCACCCTGAGTCTCCTTGTTTACACTGCATGAGAAGGAACCATTTGCTGTGAAGCAGACTGCCATTGGGGAGGGGAGGCACACCCAGCAAACACCAGACAGCAAACCTTCCACCAGGCAGCGCGGACAATCACATCACCAAATGCTCTTCAAACAACTGGGACACAGGAGATGATGATCTTGTGACCCACTGGGATTTAAGAGTTGGTTGTCTCATCTGTTTGCTATGAAATACGAGATGCAAACTCACTTTGTTAGATTCTAACTTGAACCTCATTGTCGGTTTCAGCAGCAGCAAGTTCCTAGGAATGATTTTCTGAATGACCAAAATTGAACACAGAACCACATTTTTCCAGATCGGAGAGTCAGCTACAAAATCACATAATTACATCTGCTCAAAATGAAAATCGTGGCCGCACTTAGAAATGACCACTCCAGCTTCCCACACATCCATACCCTCCAAAGTTTTTCACCAGTAAATGAGCCAGAAAGAAATCCATCTTTTAGCACCGAGTCTTGCAACTCAGGATTTATTAAGAAGCAGAAGCAGCTATTCTGAAGAGGGTAGAGCTTGGATATTGCTTTGGAGCCCCGGGATGCTCAGAGACAACCAAATTTTGTCATTCCTGAACTTTGTGTAAGCGGCCCTCTAGTTTTCTTTGCTCAAATAAGCTCAGCCAGTGTTGCTGGGTTTAATTTCGTTACAGTTCTTTGGCACCAATTCTAGGCAAGGAACTCTGCTGAGCCTGTTCCCTGCCTTGAGTGTGGGGCGGAATTTCACCTTTTTAGGTTACAAACTCAGACAAGTCACTCACTGTTGCACCTCTCCCCACCGTGTCGATTTTAAACACCTTATTAATAACATTTATGAAACGTTGGCAGGGCGGCGACTATCTGGAGTTGTTCCTGCTAAACACGGGCTTGTCATAAGATTGGAACAAACTTGACCCTGTGGGCTAGGATTATACAAGCACATCGAGAGCCACCTCTTCTAAACTCAGCTGAATGAAGAACCCCAGGACCAGGGTCCCACTGGGTTGTCCGGTGACCCACACAGGGTACACATGAACCTTCTCATGTTGGCTTCCGGGGCAATGTCTGCTGCTGCCTCCATGTCACCACCTGAAACCTCGGCCCCATACCCTGACTTTGGGCTGGGAAGGGACCACCTGTGCTCAGATGAGCAAATCTCCCCTGGACTCTTGGCTTTCTTGGGAATCAGAGCGTTGGGCTGGGTGGGCATTAGACTGAGTTTGGTTTCCCACTGGCCAATCTTCCATGGCCTCCTTGGCTGTACTTGTCCTAGCTCTCTCCTTTCCCTGTTAGCCACCAGGGCTGTCCCCTACCCCACCAAGTCCTTGGCCATTAAGCACACACCCATGCATGCAGCTGGTAAGCCCATCATGCCCCTCAGCTTTCACGTCTCTGCTCCGTGAAAGCACACACAGGAAGAGTGACTTTTGAGGGCCTGCCTTCACTCTTTACCCTGAAAACCACCTGCTCCTCCTGCTGCCCCCTCCTCCCACTCCCCTACTGACCGCAGGGTCTCAGCCCACCACAACAACTCTCCTAGCCCTGCTAATTGAACCTGCTAATAGATTCTGGTTTCAACTGGGCCAATCAGGTTTATTCTTTTGATATTTGACTGCAGCCCTAGAAGCCCATCAAGGGAGGCCCTCGTCACTAGGCAATGAGGACCTGAGGCCCTGTTCAGTGGCAGAGAAGCCCAGAGCTCTTGCATGTGCGTGGGGAGGGGCCAGGCCAGGAGTTCCACAGAGGAGACGGGTCCACTTCAGACAGAAAGGAGCGGGGGCTGCTGAGGAGCAGGGTGCAAGAGCTGCTGCAGCCCAGAGCAATGCCTGCTCACAACTGTCCCCCTCTGAGTGGATTTCTGTTTCTTGCAGCCAAACATTCCCTCATTGAGGCCATATTCAGAAGTTGCCCGTGACCCCCAGACTCTGGCCTTGTCTCAGTTGTCATCCTCCTTCAGCATCTCTGCAGCACCTGACCTTGCCCCACCTGCCTCCTCCAGCCTCTTTCCACCTGTGACTTTTCTACCAAGTGCTGCACGACCTTGCTCTCTTCTTCCTCCTGTGGTGCCTCCTCTCACCCTCTCAGAGGTGAGCATCAGGATTTGGCCTTCTCCTTGGATAGTCCATTGATTTATTTCCATACATCCCCTTATTGCTGGGGTCCCCAACCTCCTGGGGTACTCGTCCATGGCTTATTAGGAACCAGGCTGGACAGCCGGAGGTGAGCGGCAGGGGAGTGAGCAAAGCTTCACCTGTATGGACAGCCTCTCCCCATCACCCCATCGCCGCCTGAGCACCACCAACTGTCACATCAGTGATGGCACTAGATTCCCACAGGAGCGCAAACCTACTGTAAACTGCGCTTGGGAAGGATCTGGGCGGCACGCTCCTTGTGAGAATCTAATGCCTGATGATCTGAGGAGCAAATGTAATGCACTCGAATCATCTTGACACCACACCCCCTCACTCCTGTCTTCCATGAAACTGGTCCCTGGTGCCAAAACAATTTGGGACCACTGGTCTATTGGTCTGAGAGAGATGTTAAATCTAGAAGGTCAGCCCTTCTCTTCCTCCCCTCAGCTGCATTTTTAACTCTCTCTCACCTTCTTGAAAATGTAAATTTGCACCCCCACCCCGCAGCCAACCTCTCCTTTGCCTTTCCCACAGTTAGAGGGCCTGGGACCATTTCTGGTGCTTCTGCTCCCCTAGGTGATTCCCTGCTCAGCATCTGCACCCCCTCCCAAGCTAGGAGCTCTATGAGGGCAGGGATTGTGTCAGCCTGGGGTTCAGCCACACTTTCTGTCCCTGGGGTCACTTCAAAGTGCTTGCTTAGAGAAATAAAAAAACCCGAAAGTCACCTTAGATGCTGCCCCCCATTTTATTCCTCTTGCCTCTCTATACACAAGTGCACTCCAAGCCTTCTCTGGGCTCCTTCCTCCCAGCATCTCTTCCACTGTCCCTTCCTCTCTGTTCCCTTTGCTTTGGGGCCAGACCCTGATCTCCCCTCAGCAGTGACTGCAGAAGCGAACGGGTCTCCGTGCTTGCAGTTCAAACCTGACAAGCAGAATTCTGGCAGATGGTGGCAGTGGAGCTTTTACATCTCCCAAGTCCCCTCAGATAAACAGAGCAGCTAGAGACCCTAAAACCTACGAACAACATTTACAAAAGACGCTCGAAGCTTCCTAGTGTTGGCGTCTGTGCAGGAGGAAGCAACAGGCCACTGTCACCCGGACCTGAAAGCAAGAGCCCTGGAGAGCCCACAGGTGTTGGCTGGACAGGTCGTGGGCGACTGGAAGCAGCAGGCCGAAGTGGGAGGGATGTTGCCCCTACACACACACTCAGAAGCTGCTATCACACGACAGATCGGTGTCAGTGGGATAGAGAATTTCAGTCTGTGTGCTTCTGCCTCATGGAGCATCATATAAAACAGTGTACACACATTCTCTCTCTCTCTCCCTCTGTGTCCTACCTACCAACTCAACCCAGAAACACAGCTTTTGTCAAGATCACATGGCACCTTGAGTTGGCATCAAAAACAGGCCTGAGGAGGTCTGTTTAGAGTTTAGAGCAGTGGTTTTCAACCTGTGGGTCGTGACCCCTTTTTAACAATGAAAATACATTGTGGCATTAGGAAGGTTGAGAACCACTGGTCTAGAGCAATACCTGTGCAAACACAATCACAAGTTTTAAAATAACTTTTTCCAACAGCGTTATGGCATGTAAGGGCCTTAGGGACTTTCTCTCCTAAACCACTCTCCTGCCGAGTCATAAACACTTGCTGGTAACAATCTGCACCGTGCAGAATCATAACAGAGGCCAGAAGAAAGCCCAGTAATCGTCCAGTCCAGTCCCTCATTTTACAAATAAAGAGTCTAAAGTCTAGATTTAATGGGCCGCATTCTACCAAAAGTAACCAGTAACATATTAGAAAGAAAAAGGTGCAGTTCACTTGGCCTAAGAGACGACGGGTGAGGGGGAGGTACAGATGTGCCTTTAATTCACTTTATAAGGAAAGAAAGAAAGAGAAATGCAACCGTCCCTCTAATCTCAGCAACCAAACCGGTTTAAAGCCGCATGTTGATCAAAGAAACAAGCTATCAGTCTGAGACGGACTTACCCAGTGTCCTCCTAGCACAGACAGCAGAGAGGGGGACGAGGCCCTCTCTCCTGAGGTCACTGTTCTCCACTGCCCTCCGCCTGCAGTCTGTCTTCCCCAGGATCACATGAAATTGTTCTATAAATGTGTATTGGCTTAAGGTTGGGAACGCTGGCCTGTGAGGCAGTGGCGTGTAAGCAATCTGACCCAGGCCAGGAGGCAGCTTTCCAGAAGACTGTGCAGCCGGGAGGGAAAGGGTAACAGGGAGAGACAACCTGCAGGCACCCCGGTCTCCAGCTCTCTAGAATTTTTCTGACTCTGAGATTATATGGAATCCGAAGCCAGGGACAGCTATTTTATGCTTCAATTTAATTTGCTTGGAGCAGTTCTATATTTTTGGCTGGAATTAGCCACTTTGCAAAAGAAAGCAGCCTTAAAAAAAAAAAAAGCAATAAAATTAATAGTGCTTCTGGTAAACAAAAACAGGTCATTACCAACCTCTGCTGACCTCATAGAGTTGAGGAGTCCTTTTCGCAAATGCCAATACGTTCTCTTCAGAAAGCAGTTACTGTTAGAACAAGTTACCTAAAATTCCATCAGCATTTAATTAAAGGTACAACTATACAATGGAAAACTAAGCAAATGGTAGAAAGGGTGTGGAGCTCTTTATGTACCAACACTTTTCCAAGATACCGCAATGAAAAAAAATTAAGGTACAGAACAGTACGTATACTATGCTATTATTTATGTAAAAAAAAGAAAAAGGTATAAATTTAGTGCATATAGCACATTGTATATGGCATATAAAGCCTGTGATCTAAATATACCTTACAATATACTATATTACATAGATGAATCTGGAAATTCGCTCAAGAAACTAGGGACAATGGCTAGCCTAGGGAACAGGGAAAGAGGACTGTTGTCTTCTCTCATTTTTTTTCCCCTAGTCTAGGAATTTTACCTCATGTGGATATGGTCATTCTCCAAGTAAAATTTAAAAGTTACTCCCATTTTCATCAGAAATATCTGATTTTCAAATGATTCTACTATTCAGAGTGCTGATTTCAACTGACTGTGACTCCTTTTATTCACATATTTGAGAGTGTTGATTGGGTGGCCTTCTTTAAGAAGATAAAGTTTTATAATGACTAAAACCCTGTAAAGCCAAAGGGCCTCCCAGAGAATTGTGAACGAAGGGTCTTAAGGTTGGATTTTTAGTCCTGATTCTTCCACTTTATAGCAGTGACTTGGGTCAATTGCCCAAACCCTAAACGCCTCCCACACCCCACTTTCTTCATGGGCCCAGCATGACCTGAACAGGAGGATACTTATAAAAACTCTCCAAAAATGGAAAATCCCTACTCAGGAATTGACTTGTTAGGGCAATCACATTTTGTAACTTTTTTGAAGTTCTTGAGTACTTCAACATTTAAGCCAAATTTTCCTGTAGGAACACGCGTAGAGGTAAAGGCAATATCCTCAGAGAGCCCATACCTACAACCACTGTGGTTTATTTTCACCTTAGCACTCTTTTAGCTCTTAAAAACCCGAAGTTTTTAAAATTTTCTCAGCTTCACCCCTCATATTATACAGACTGCTTTTTTCCAAATAAACAGCCCAGCAAACTGTGATGGGCTGTTTGGGGGCCTCCTTCATGGCTTTGCTGCATATTTAACTTTTGTTTCTACTTTATTAATCCAGAACAGTTTTCTCATACTCCCACTGATACCCAACACATAGTCATTGGGCAAAATTTCTTTGTGATATAAAAGAGTTTGTAATTACACTAAAATCACCAGCCAAAGTTCTAAGACCTATAAACAACAGTGTGTTTCCCACAATCCCGATGAAAACCTGCAGATGTCTCTGTTCACCACCATACGGCAATAGTGTGTGGGGTTTCTGTGAATAGCATTCGTTCAAATGATTCTTGACCAAGACATTAATTAATTAACAAAAGCAAAACTTTTTTTTTTCTAATTTGGGGGGATTTGAAGTAGTTCAAGATTTGCTCATAAAGTCATATTTTCTTAATTTTTTTTATTTGATGTAACTTCATTTTTGCCCCATTGAAATTCACATAAACACAGCCTTTCTGCAAATTACTTGCATATGGCAGAGGACACAAAGAAAACAGAGCATCTCCCAGGCACTGCTTAGAACTGCTGATTATTTGAAAGTTCTGAGGGGAAAATACATTCCAAGTAATCTCTAATGACAGTAAACAGGTGGATTTATTAAAAAATATATAACTATTTAAGGTTCAATATCACCATATACAGTTGGGGGGAGGATCTCCTATTACTGAAGCAGACAGAATATACAAATTTAACTCCTTTCCTTCAGGAAACTTCTTTAAAGTGATATCAAAGAATATTTTTATTTTAAAAGTTGTTTGGAGACAATAACGTAGTGGACTGGAGTGGACAAGAGCTGACAAGAGCTGTCTGCATATTAGGTGGATGATGTAAGCAGGTGGGAGGGCTGGAGATTGAGGGCTCATGGCAGAGGAGGCTCAGCCTAGACTGGCGGGAGGTGCGGAGGGGAAGGAAGGGTCTTCAGCCCCTAAAGACCCTACAGACCCAGGCTGGGCTCAGAAACCTCAGCCACAATGGAAGGAGCAGAACTTGGGACTGAAAATTAAAGTAGGTCTAAGTGGTGCCTACTCTTTGCCCCACACCAGTGCCTGCCAACCAGGCAAAATCGAAACCAAAAATTTTTCCTATACTCTAAATTTAAAAATTCAGCAGGTCAAAGGTCAACTGAATAAAACATCTCAGAAAATAGAATTAAAGGAAGATTTTAAAAATGAAAAAAATAGTAGCGGCTTGGAGAATCAATCCCTGAGGTTCCCTCACCCGAAGGAGATGCAGATATAAAGCAGACGTGTAGGAGGAAGAAAGCACCGAGAAAGTGATGCAGGAATACTTCCCAAAGGTGAAAGAGGGGACTCTCCAGTTAGAAGGCGCCCACGAGGTGCTGAGCACAGTAAATAAAATCTCCCCCACAGTTCCATGACTGGCTGGCTCAGCTAGATGGCTCTCACCTGGGCGGACGGTGCTCTCCTGTGGAAGCTTGTTTGGGCTGAACATTCAAAACGGGTTACAAATGTGGCTGGCAGGTGATACAGGTTTCAGCTGGAAGTTCGTCTGTGGCCCGACAAGGCCTCTGCAGGTGTCTGGAGCTTCTCATAACATGGTGGATGGGTTCCAAGAGGAATTATTTCAACAAGAGATTGGAGCTGCCAATCTCTTATGTTCTGGATCTAGAAACCAGCTTTGTGTCATTTCTGCTGTATTTTATTGGTCAGATAGTCACATGTCCCAGATTAAGAGGGAGGAGAGATAGATGCTGCCTCTCAATGGGAAGAGTGTCAGAGAATGGAGTCCGTCTTTAATCCACCACCTATCCTAAATGTTTCTAGAAAACAAAACAAAACAATTTATGGAGGGGTCCAGAATGTGCCACACTGGCATAAGGATATTTTAAGTGAATCGAAGACACTAGAGAATCAACAAAAGCAAGAAAAGACTTTCTCTGAACTCCCTTTATCTGCCTAAAAGCAGATACTCCAAAAAAAGAAAAAAAGAACTCAACTGTCATAAATCCCCTCCCTAGGACTTCCATCAACAAGGGAAGATTGACTTTCATCAGAGAGAACAGATTAGAAATTAGCACCACACCTAGAAAGACAGAACCGCAAACTCCCCTGGATTCTCCCGAGGGCCCATTCATCTCTCTATAACTTTGTTTTCTCTCCCAGAAGTGGCCCTTCACCCCCCTTTACTAAGATAGGACATAAGCTTTCACGTTTCACCACTCTTTGGGGTATACACGTCATTCTATGATGCCCCTAAGCACATACAATTAAAAATTAATAATTTTGTATGTCTTTTTCCCTATGAATTTGCATGTTGTCAGTTTAATTTATAGTCCTCCCCGGCGCCAGCCACTGAACCCAAGAAGATATAGGAGAAGACTTTCCTAACCTATATAGCTTTCAAAGGAATAAGAATCAGAACCCAACTCATTTGCTAGCACTCTCCCCTTCCACACCTCACTCTGGCTGCATGTGTCTTCCTGAAGTTTTTTTGTTTTAGACAGAGTCTCAAGCCGTCACCCTGGGTAGAGTGCTGTGATGTCGTAGCTCACAGCAACCTCCAATGCTTGGGCTTAAGCAATCCTCTTGCCTCGGTTTTTTGGGGTTTTTTTTCTGTTTTTAGTAGAGACAGTGTCTCCTTTTGCTCAGGCTCGAACTTGTGAGCTCAAGGTATCCACCCGCTTGGGCCTCCCAGTGTGCTAGGATTACAGGTGTTTCTTTCTTGTTTGTTTGTTTATTATCTTGTAAGAGTAGGGACTTGGTCTTTTTCATCATTGCACAGACAGTCCTGAACCTTCAAGGGTTTGACTTACAATTTACTGTAAGACGGTGTGAAAGCAAATACACATTCAGTGAAAATTACACTGTGACTATCCATACAACCATTCTGTTGTTTTTATTTTTTTTTTTACTTTGGTACAGTATTCAATAAATTATATGAGATCTTCAATGTTTTATTATAAAATATGCTTTGTGTGAAATGATTTTGCCCAGCTGTAGGCTAATGTAAATGTCCTGAGCAAGTTTAAGGTAGGCTAGGCTGAGCTATGATGTTTGGTAGGTTAGGTATATTGAATGCATTTTCAACTTACAGTGTTTTTGACTTCCGATGGGCTTATTGGGATATAACCCCATCATAACTTCAGCATCTCTCTCTCCAGTGCCTACAGCACTCCTGGAATGTTACTTGAGAATGTTGAATCAGAATCCATTTCAAGCAGATAAGGGAACAATTTCTTTCTTTCTTTCTTTTTTTTTTTTGTAGAGACAGAGTCTCATTTTATCACCCTCAATAGAGTACCGTGGCCTCACAGCTCACAGCAACCTCCAACTCCTGGGCTTTGGCGATTCTCTTGCCTCAGCCTCCTGAGTAGCTGGGACTACAGGCGCCTGCCACAAAGCACAGCTATTTTTTTTGTTGCAGTTTGGCCAGGGCTGGGTTAGGGCGGTGCCCTACCCACTGAGCCACAGGTGCCGCCCAGGAACAATGTTATATTGTTATATAGATGAAAAGTTATATTTCAACTAAAAGTTCTTTATTTAACCAAAGAAAGGATAGAATACAGACATTTTTCAGACTTGTATAACCTACCTCACTTACATCTCTTCTAAGAAAGAACCTTTGCAATGCCAGGGATTAAGTAACAAGGGTTTTATACCAGGAATCCAGAAAACAGTACATTTAACTGAGGATTACAGTGAAGAGAAGCCCCGTGGTGACAACAGTGCTACAGGAGGGAATAGCCGCTTGTCTGAATGGAAGTGGGCAGAGGGCCCTGAGATGTAGTTCTCCAGAACTAAAAGGGGATTTTGGTAGAAGAGTGGATCAGTTGAAGAAGTAGAAGAGTTGACAATATATTTCTTTAAATAGGGCAATAAAAGCATTTGGAAAATCAGAGGAAAGCAAAAGTAAAGAAAACCTCATCAGTAATCATATTGCTCACGAGCTCTGCATTAAACAATATTCACAGAAAGCCAATAAGTAAAATATCCCTCATTGATTTTTCAAATTTGAGAATCAACTTATAGGTGAAGCAGAGATGTTTTACCTGTGGTTATGGACCGGCCTCCATGATGTGGTGGTGGAGGCTGTGGTGCTCCGTCCAGGCGAAAAAGACCTTCTTGCCCTGGGGCTGTCTGCAGATGGCCCTGCGCTGCCATCCCTTTGGGGACTGCCTCAGCTGAAGAGGGATGAGTTGCTCTGAAACCCAACTTTTTTCTCTGCCCAATCCTGTTCCTTCCCTTCTGCAATACATCCCCTAACAAAACTGCCTTCCAACCTGTGTCACAGTCTGCTTCCTGGAGAACCCAGCCCGTGCTGGCTGGTACCAAAAATGCAGCAATTCAAAAACACAGACAGTAGGATGGGATTTGGATGCTGGGTCAACTGCAACCTGACTGGAGATGAGGACACTATCATGGGTGGCTGGTGGTACACGGATCGTTCCTGGCACAAGGCAGCTGGCACAAAGCAGCACTGTAGTCGTTAAAACTTTTGCTGGTGGTGAGATCAGATAGTACCTCAGTAAAGGAAATGATTAGCTGTGATGCGGATTATGTGTTAGAGATTCAAAAGAAATAGCAACTCTGGGCCTCTGTCCAAGCTTGATTAACACTCTTAAACAAGAAAACCAATAGCTGAGAGTGATTCATCAGCAATTGCGGCTAAGTGTGAAAGCCAGAGTCTCAACCCTGCAGCCAGCCAGCGTGCCCAGAGATTGCTTACAGGAGGATCAGGCAAATAAAGAAATATATTGAGGATAATGGGAACCAGGTTTCTCACTGTTGAGAAGGCAATTATAAAGATGGAAAGAGGATTTATTAGTCACGGTTCTGCAGAGAAACAGAACCAATAGGATAGACATACACGTAGATACCAAAGAGGAGATTCATTATGAGCCTTGGCTCATACTATAATAGAAGCTGAGAAATCTCATGACGTGCTGTCTGCAAGCTGGAGAACCAGGAAAGCCAGCGGTATAACGCAGTTTGAGTTCAAAGGCCTAAAAACCAGAGGAGCAGATGGTGTAACACCCAGTCCAAGGCCAAAGGTCTGAGAAGTAGGGCCAGTGGGGTGGTAGGGACAATGGTGCAGTTCCTGGAATCTAAAGACCTGGGAACCAGGAGCAGAAGATGGATGCCCCAGCTCAAAAGGAAAGAGAAAATTCTCCTTTCCTCTGCCTCTTTTTTCTATCTGGATGGGCCCTCAGTGGATTGGATGGTATCCTCCAAGGGCAGATCTTTATTCAGTCTGCTAATTCAAATGCTAATCTCTTCTGGAGAACAGTCTCACAGACACACCCAGAAATAATGTTTTTGCCAGATTTCTGGGGATCCTTAATCCAGTTGACACTTGAATAAAATTAACTGTAAGAGAGCAACTGACTCAATCAAATCACAGAGCTGGGTTCAGAGCAACAGCTAAAGTTTATTTGGGCCTCAGTGAAGATGAGACTCAACAGGCATCAGCCGGGAAGAGCGAGAGTGCTTATTTTTCAAAGGTTTTAGGTAGGGGAGGAGGAGGAGAGTGTTACTTTGGGGTGCTAGGTCAGCTGGCTTCCTGCTGAGACCATCCTTTACAGGTTTAGCCCCGCTGGAGTCCTTGCATTGGCTAGCTAAAAGAGGGTGGTTTCAGCAGAGGTCATACTGAACAGCCAAGATGGAGTGCCTCGTCCTTAAAATAGAGTAGCCTGTGCTTGCTATTTTCAGAGTTCCTCCAACCAACCTATCATTAACCATCAAAACATTTATTGGCAATAAAATTAGCTATCACAGAGAGGAAAAAACTCAGAGGTGCTGGATTAGAATTAAAGGTATTGATGTGAATTTGTGTTTTGAATATATCTAGCAAGCTATCAACATAAAGATATAAAATAAACATGATGTGTATGTTTCTGTATGTAGAAGTATGTATATACATGATTTCCTAACTCTGGTTCCCAAGAGGGTCTGGAAGCAGTGATGTTTCAATAGCACTGAGCACATTGAGCACCAGGTCTTGGCTTCTCAACACCATTCTCCTCTGAAAGAAACTAACACTGCTTGGAGAAACGCCTGAGCCCTACTTTAGGTGCATTAGAAAAGTAAGGAAGCACTCTGAGAATGAAAAGCACATGTTAAAAGGACAGAGTAGACATTGGGAAGGGGGGTTCAAGAGGCAAAGTTTCGGACAATTTAAGCGTCAATGGTGAAAATGTTTCTAACAAATTATAATCCAGTCCATACTTACATGAATGAATGAATGAGTAGGAAAAGCTCTTCCTTGTAGCTCAAGGTCAAATTAACAAACATCTGAGGAATGATGGACACAGAAAACACCATTTAGTGATCCCTGGCATGGTGGGTAATTCATGTCAGAATTACTAATGATGCTATGGTTGGTGGGTGAAGATTTTAAGAAGTGGGAGATATTGAAACAGTCCTGGAGTGTCTCCTTACAGAATCTTTATTAATTACAAAGGGATATAACTACTTTATGGTGGAGAAACTTGGCAGACCCCAGCCCGACCAACAGATAGAGACCCACATCACAAGTGGCAGTGGTACACATCACATGCCCCTGCTGTGAAACGCCAAGAAGAGCCACATGTCACCAATGTGGCTTTTCCAGGCAAACGTGTCTAGCTTGAGTGTGGCCAAGGAGCCGTTCTGGGCTAAAGGAGATGAAACAGAAAGGCTGCTTGTTTCTCCATCAGCTGGAGAGAGTGTGCTGAGGTTGACAGCCCCACCGAGTACAGAAACTACCACAGCCTCCAGCCTCCTGGCTGGGCATTTGTGATTTCACACTGTTGGAACGTTCACTGTATCCTTTGGGCTTGCAGCTGTCTGTGAGTTTGCTGTGGCTGAACAAGGAAGAAAGCACAGGTAGATTTCTACAGAGATTAAGATTCCATGAAAGACCTAGAGATGAGAAAGGCTCATATCTTTCAAAGTGCAAAGTGATTTTGGAATATAAAGAATTTCTTGGCAGGGTGCAGCGGGTCACACCTGTAATCCTAGCACTCTGGGAGGCCGAAGGCAGGTGGATTGTTTGAGCTCAGGAGTTTGAGACCATCCTGAGCAAGAGCGAGACCTTGTCTCTACTAATAATAGAAAAACTAGCCAGGTGTGGTGGTGCGCACCTGTAGCACCAGCTGCTCGGGAGGCTGAAGCAGGAGAATCACTTGAAGCCAGCAGTTTGAGGTTGCTGTGAGCTGTGACACCAGGGTATTCTACTCAGAATGACAGAGTGAAGGTCTGTTTAAAAAAAAAAAGAATTTCTTTGGGTTGAATTACCTAGAAGCTTGTCACTGGCTTGTATTCCTGTACTATGCATGAAACACATGTAGATAAACAATTAACAAATACCGGGGAGTGGGGGAGAAAGAAAGATGGCTACATGCAGCATATGACCCTGGATGGGATCTCAGGACATTTTGGGGACAGATGGAAAAATATGAATGGAGTTTGAGGACTGGATGGTAGCGTTGTGTAGTGCTGATTTCCCGGAAGGGATGGCGTATGGTGGCTCTGCGGGAAGAGTCCTTGTTTGTAAGAAAACACAGTGAGGAAATATGGGCATTACATGGGTGACATGATCCCAAATAGATGACAGTGGGAAGTGGCACCAATAGTGAGAGGAGTTGGAAGCACAAATGCAACATTAACAGCTGAGGATCCTGGAGCTCCTCGCATTCTTTTGGCCATTTCTGTAAGTTTGGAATTATTTCAAAATAAACTATTGTTTAAAATGGTGATACGAATGCTCTCAGATCTCCTGACCAAATTGTATCAAAACTAAATGTGAGGAATCAGAAATCAGGATTGTTGAGAAACACATGTCCCTGGAGGCTGATGGCTTCACAGGGCAGGTGTAATGCCTTCTCAGCCAGCACAGCCTTCCTGTCTCAGTCCAGACTGGGGAGACAGGGTCTGCCCCTCAGCAGCTCCTACCTCTGACCAAAGTAAACAGCATGACAGGTTAGGGGGCAGGGACTGCCCCTGGAGGAACACATGATCATCATACAAGAATAGGGGCCTCTTTGCACTCTTGAAAACCGCCAGTGAATTCATTATGTAATAGCAAAAAATGGAAATAACCCAACTGATCAACTGATGGATGGATAAACAAAATACGGCATATCCATATGGGATATTATCTGGCCAGAAAATGCAATGAAGGCTGTGTGGGTGCTGCAGGGTGGATGAGCCTTGAAAGCATTGTGCTAAATGAAAGAAGCCAGGCACAAAAGACATTTCGTATGATTTCATTTATATGCGGTGTCTAGAATAGACCTATCTATAAAAACAGAAGATAGGTTAGTTGTTGCCCAGGCCTGAGGGGAGGACTCGGGCAACAGAGAACAACTGTTAATAGGTGTGCAGTGTTTTTTTGCTTTTTTCCTTGGGGATGCAAATGTTCTAAAATCAATTGTGGTGATGGCTGCACAACTCTGAATATAACGAGTACCGTTCAATTGCACACTTCGAAAGTATGAATTTTATGGTCTGTAAATTTTATCTCAATAATACTAATAAAAAGAAAGATGTCCTTGGCTTTCAGGGTTAAGTAAACATATTTCAATCATTCTGTGTCTCCTAAGGCTGGCGGTTTTAAAGTGTGGTCCATGATCCATCAGCGTCTCCTGGGAGCTTGTGAGAAATGTACAATTAGAGGTCCCATCTCAGCCCTACTGAATCAGAATCTGTACTTTTAAGAAAGTCCCCAGGTGATATGAATGGGCACTGATGTTCCAGAAGCACAGCATTATTGAGACAACGTAGTCTGCAGCTGAGGTCACACATATTTCCAGGCCTGCCCATATCAATGCGCCTTATTTTGTTGACATGGCAGAGATTAGAAAAAGACATGTTTTAGTTCAGTGGTTCTTTTTACTTATTTAGACATTCTCTTTAATGTTAGAAAAATGAAAGAAAAGCCAATGCAGAGGAAAGTATGGAGGATGTTGTGAAGTGCAGGCATAAGCTCGCTGCAAAATGTCCCCACACAAACACTTTTTTAACCTGATGGAAATCACTTTGGTGGGAACTTTCTCTAGGCAGCTATTTTTGTTGTAAGTGTGTTTACTAACATGGCTGTCAGCTCTGTGGGAGGGGAACACTAACGATATTCTTGTACTCTTATGCCCTTAGATCTTTGAAAATTCTTATTTGTATTTTTTGATTAGTAATTTGTATTTGTTATTTGACAATGCAGATGAAAAATTAACATACCTGATCTGTTTGGTAAAAGTATCTTTTATTTTTCTTTATAAATACTAGTTGTTTATTTTTTGAGACTTTGGAAAAAAAATAAGAAGTTAACTGATGACTCCATATTGAACCTCAGAGTCAAAGCATTCTATGATAAACTAACCCTTATCTGACAATGTGAATGTTACTTTTTTTGCATTGTTATTATTATTGCTCAATATTTCGTTGCAGCAATCATCTGATCTCTTTTCTGAATGTATTTCTCTTCATTCGTTCTTTAAGAGGTTTCTGTTACTAGTCCTTATCTTAAACATGGTTATTGTTATCAAATTTTAAGCCTTCTTAATTTTGTGAAGGCAAAAAGTGGAAACCAAATAAACACATGTATATGTATAGAGAAAAGGGAAAAAAAAGAAAATAATGCAAAAAAATGGTACCTGGAGTACTCAATAAATATTTGTTAAATGAATAAAAAAAGAAAAATTAACATACCTTTTATTACATTTCTCTTCCAAAGGGAGACGATTAACACAGCACTGAAACACTGCAGAATGAATGATCTCTCACCTTCTCTCAGGCTGCTCCCAGCCCCACCCCAGGTGGGCCATGTTAACAGTACTCCACCTTCCTCTCGGTTCATACAGCACATCTGACTACAAGTGGCCCTCTGCTCTCCAGACAAACCACCTTAAGGCAGCTGCCCAGGAGGGAAGGGCTGAGGGCTGAGGGCTGAAGGGCTGGCCATTTCCTTCTTTCTTGTATTGTCCTATGGCTTGGGCACACTGGCCCAGAGACCTCGACAATAAATACTGGCATGTCCCAGCCCCAGGCTCAGCTTTCTCTTAGAAGCTTTTAGATTAGTGTCTAGACATAGGGCAGGGGCTTCTAGATCTGGAAAGTTCTACACCACTACCACCACCACCACCACCACCAACCTTGCGTGGCTGGCTCCGTCTCATTATTCATTTCTTAACCAAAATGCCACCTTTTCAGACAGCCCTTTCCTGACCACCCCAGCTAATTACCTCCCTGAACCCCTCGCTGCCTAATTATTCCTTACCACAATGGGCCTGCCTTTTTCTCTCTCCTTTCCTTTCTCTTTCTTTCTTTCCTTCCTTCCTTCCTTTCTTTTTCTCTCTCTCTCCCTCCCTCCCTCCCTTCTTTCCCCTCTCTCTCTTTCTTTCCTTCTCTCTCTTTCTTTTAACAGTCTCACTTGTCTTACTCTGCATCACATAGTGATGCAATTATAGCTCATTTTAACCTCTAACTCCTGGGCTCAAGCAATCCTTCTGCCTCAATCTCCCTAGTAGTTGAGACTACTACACCTAGCTGATTATTTCTTTTTTCTTTCTTTCTTTCTTTTTTTTTTTTAGCTGATTATTTCTTTAATTTTTGTAGAGATGAGGTCTCACAATGTTGCCCAGGCTGGTCTTGAACTCCTAGTCTCAAATGATACTCCTCCTCCAGCCTCCCAAAGTGCTGGGATTATAGGCCTTTAATTTCATCATATTCACCACTATATGAAGTTATTTTTCTGTTCCTTCTTTATTGTTTCTCTCCCCTGTGTGACTGCCAGCTCATGTTGGCCCCTGACTACAGGGATCTTGTCTGCCTTGCTCACTGTGCGGTGCTTGGCACTGAACGGGCCCGTGCTCCTTCCACGATGAACAGTCTGCTGCTGCCGCTGCTGCCACCAGCCTCTCCTCGGACAACTTCGAGTTCACCTGTGGCAGGTGCACAGCTTTCCCCAGGCCAGCAGCTCCCCACCTACAGTTCCCAGCTTTCCTTTTCATTAGTTTTAGCTCCCTGTTTCTGTAGCAATGTCCTTTATGTTCTATAAGCCCAGTCGGTCCCTATAAATTATATCCTATACAGGGTCTAGTTTGTAGCAGGAAGTTCTTGAGGACTTCTAGTCTGACACACTTGACATTATTTTTCACCTTTAAATTAAGCAGTTCCCAGACATGGAGCCTTCTGTCCAGGAAGCTACATCTGATGTCCTTTGCCCTCCCCTGATCCTGTCTGTCCTCCTCCTCGTCTCTGCTCAATGGCCTGTCTGCTGTCCAGGTCAAAATTCTTGCCTCGTATCTCATCCTTTCCTCTCTAGCACTCAACAGAGCAGGGATTAGATATTTGTCTTTGTTTTCATTTCTTGAATGTTGGATTTTCTCCAACAACTGTAAGTTCCATGAACTTTATTTTATTTTTTTTTTGAGGCAGAGTCTGATTCTGTCGCCCTGTAGAGTGCTGTGGCATCATAGCGCACAGCAAACTCAAGCTCTTGGGCTCAAGGGATCCTCCTGCCTCAGCTTTTTGAGTAACTGGGACTACAGGGCCCCACCACAACTCCTGGCTAGTTTTTCTATTTTTAGTAGAAGTGGGCATCTCAATCTTGCTCAGACTGGTCTTGAACTCCTGAGCTCAAGCAATCCACCCGGCTCAGCCTTGCAGAGTGCTAGGATTACAGGTGTGAGCCACTGTGCCCAGCCTCATGAACTTAATTCTTTAGTCTTCATAGTCATTCTTTATTTTTTTTGGTACTAGAAGCAAATTGGCTTAAGTAGGGAAGAAAGACAACATACAGGTAGCTTTGTCTGCAAATAACAGAACATCTGATAAAAAGTGGCTTGGACCACTTTCTCTAAAGAGGAGCATTTCTCTAAAGAGGAGCATTTCCTTTTAGTGACTACTTTTATTGTAGAGAATAACATTTCTGAGAAGACTTTCAATGGACTTCTCCTTAGTCTCATTAGTCGAAACTGGGCCACATCCCATGTCAGAGGCACAAAGGGAAGCTGGGCACAAAGATAAGTATTTGGCTTTTTTTTTTTTTTTTAAATCTCTATAGTGGAAAATGGACCCTACCAGTAAAGAAAAGGGATGGAAAAATGTCCCAGCTTCCCTTGTAGTTAGGTTGGGACTACATGACTAGATCTGTCCAATAGACTCTGAGCAGCAGTGACACCTGCCCCTTCTGGGTTGAGGCAGTTAAGCCAATGCACCAATCCTGGCCTGGCTGCCTTTAGACTTCTGATTTCACAAGAATGGTGACCATTTTGGCTAACACACTCTAGTGAAATTTCTGTTTCCCTTAGCTAACTAGACCTGGACATAGCCTTTATAAGACCTTCACGGAGGCGGAGCAAGATGGCAGCCGAGTAACAGCTTCCTTGCATCTGGGCACCATGAGTCTGGGGAGATAGGACTCCAGGCATCTCTGGCTGGTGGGAACTGCCTATCATCACTCCTATGAGGATACAGGGAGTCAGCGAGAGACTTCTGGACCCCAAGAGGAGGACTAAAACAGTGGAAAACCGGCAAGTGGTCGCGTGTGTTCAACCCTTTAAACCCGCCCACAACTTCCACAGGCACAAGAACATAAAGAGCAAGAGGAAGTGAAAGGAAAATTAGGGCAAGGAAACAGATAAAAGAAATCACTCATGAGGAAGAATCAGCAGAAAACTCCAGGCAACATGAAGAACCAGTCCAGAACAACCCCGCCAAGGGACCAGGAGGTAGCTACTGCAGAGGATTCCACCTATACAGAAATGTTAGGAATGACAGAAAGGGAATTTAGAATACACATGTTGAAAACAATGAAAGAAATGATGGAAACAATGAAGGAAACTGCTAATAAAGTGGAAAATAACCAAAAGGAAATCCAAAAACAGAATCAAATCAGAGATGAATGATATGAAGAATATAAAAAGGATATAGCAGAGCTGAAGGAAATGAAACAGTCAATCAGGGAACTTAAAGATGCAATGGAAAGTATCAGCAACACCTTAGACCATGCAGAAGAAAGAATTTCAGAGGTAGAAGACAAAGTTTTTGAGATAACTCAGATAGTAAAAGAGGCAGAAAAGAAGAGAGAGAAAGCAGAACGTTCACTGTCAGAATTATGGGACTTTATGAAGCGTTCCAACATACGAGTTATAGGAATTCCAGAAGGGGAAGAAGAATGCCCCAGAGGAATGGAAGCCATACTAGAGAATATTATAAAAGAAAATTTCCCAAACATCACCAAAGATTCTGACACACTGCTTTCAGAGGGATATCGTACCCCAGGTCGCCTCAACTCTAACCGAACTTCTCCAAGACACATTGTGATGAACCTGTCCAAAGTCAAGACAAAAGAAAAGATTCTGCAAGCTGCCAGGAGTAAGCGCCAGTTGACCTACATGGGCAAATCCATCAGACTGACCGCAGACTTCTCTAATGAAACTTTCCAAGCAAGAAGACAATGGTCAGCTACCTTTAATCTACTTAAACAGAACAATTTTCAGCCCAGAATTCTGTACCCTGCTAAGCTAAGCTTCAAAATTGATGGAGAAATCAAATCATTTACGGATATACAAACATTGAGGAAATTCGCCACAACAAGACCAGCTCTACAGGAAATACTTCAACCTGTTCTGCACACTGACCACCACAATGGATCAGCAGCAAAGTAAGAACTCAGAAATCAAAGGACAGAACCTAACCTCCACACTGATGCAAAAGATAAAACTAAGCAATGGACTCTCAACAAATAAGACGAATAGAATACTACCACACTTATCAATTATCTCCATAAATGTTAATGGCTTGAATTCCCCACTGAAGAGACATAGATTGGCTGACTGGATTAAAAAACACAAGCCATCCATTTGCTGTCTGCAAGAAACACACCTGGCTTCAAAAGACAAATTAAAGCTCCGAGTCAAGGGTTGGAAGACAATTTTTCAGGCAAATGGAATTCAGAAGAAAAGAGGAGTTGCAATCTTATTTTCAGATACATGTGGATTTAAAGCAACTAAAGTCAAAAAAGACAAAGATGGTCACTTTATATTGGTCAAGGGAAAACTACAACAAGAAGACATTTCAATTCTAAATATTTATGCACCCAATTTAAATGCTCCCAGATTCTTGAAGCAGACCTTACTCAGTCTGAGCAATATGATATCTGATAATACCATCATAACAGGGGACTTTAACACACCTCTTACAGAGCTTGACAGATCCTCTAAACAGAAATTAAACAAAGATATAAGAGATTTAAATGAGACCCTAGAACAACTGTGCTTGATAGACGCATATAGAACACTCCACCCCAAAGATAAAGAATATACATTCTTCTCATCACCCCATGGAACATTCTCCAAAATTGATCATATCCTGGGACACGAAACAAATATCAACAGAATCAAAAGAATTGAAATTTTACCTTGTATCTTCTCAGACCATAGGGCACTAAAGGTGGAACTCAACTCTAACAAAAATGCTCAACCCCACCCAAAGGCATGGAAATTAAACAATCTTCTGTTGAATAACAGAAGGGTGCAGGAAGAAATAAAACAGGAAATCATTAACTTCCTTGAGCATAACAACAATGAAGACACAAGCTACCAAAACCTGTGGGATACTGCAAAAGCAGTTTTGAGAGGAAAATTCATCGCTTTAGATGCCTACATTCGAAAAACAGAAAGAGAGCACATCAACAATCTCACAAGAGATCTTATGGAATTGGAAAAAGAAGAACATTCTAAGCCTAAACTCAGTAGAAGAAAAGAAATATCCAAAATCAAATCAGAGATCAATGAAATTGAAAACAAAAGAATCATTCAGAAAATTAATGAAACAAGGAGTTGGTTTTTTGAAAAAATAAATAAAATAGATAAACCATTGGCCAGACTAACTAGAAATAGAAAAGTAAAATCTCTAGTAACCTCAATCAGAAACGATAAAGGGGAAATAACAACTGATCCCACAGAGATACAAGAGATCATCTCTGAATACTACCAGAAACTCTATGCCCAGAAATTTGACAATGTGAAGGAAATGGATCAATATTTGGAATCACACCCTCTCCCTAGACTTAGCCAGGATGAAATAGACCTCCTGAACAGACCAATTTCAAGCACTGAGATCAAAGAAACAATAAAAAAGCTTCCAACTAAAAAATGCCCTGGTCCAGATGGCTTCACTCCAGAATTCTATCAAACCTTCAAGGAAGAGCTTATTCCTGTACTGCAGAAATTATTCCAAAAAACTGAGGAAGAAGGAATCTTCCCCAACACATTCTATGAAGCAAACATCACCCTGATACCAAAACCAGGAAAAGACCCAAAAAAAAGGAGAATTTCAGACCAATCTCACTCATGAATATAGATGGAAAAATTCTCAACAAAATCCTAGCCAATAGATTACAGCTTATCATCAAAAAAAGTCATTCATCATGATCAAGTAGGCTTCATCCCAGGGATGCAAGGCTGGTTTAACATACGCAAGTCCATAAACGTTATCCACCATATTAACAGAGGCAAAAATAAAGATCACATGATCCTCTCAATAGATGCAGAAAAAGCATTTGATAAAATCCAGCATCCTTTTCTAATTAGAACACTGAAGAGTATAGGCATAGGTGGCACATTTCTAAAACTGATTGAAGCTATCTATGACAAACCCACAGCCAATATTTTACTGAATGGAATAAAACTGAAAGCTTTTCCTCTTAGAACTGGAACCAGACAAGGTTCCAATATGTTTACTATTCAACATAATGCTGGAAGTTCTAGCCAATACAATTAGGCAAGACAAGGAAATAAAGGGAATCCAAATGGGAGCCGAGGAGGTCAAACTCTCTCTCTTTGCTGACGACATGATCTTATACTTAGAGAACCCCAAAGACTCAACCACAAGACTCCTAAAAGTCATCAAAAAATACAGTAATGTTTCAGGATATAAAATCAATGTCCACAAGTCAGTAGCCTTTGTATACACCAATAACAGTCAAGATGAGAAGCTAATTAAGGACACAACTCCCTTCACCATAGTTTCAAAGAAAATGAAATACCTAGGAATATACCTAACGAAGGAGGTGAAGGACCTCTATAAAGAAAACTATGAACTCCTCAGAAAGGAAATAGCAGAGGATATTAACAAATGGAAGAACTTACCATGCTCATGGATGGGAAGAATCAACATTGTTAAAATGTCTATACTTCCCAAAGCAATCTACCTATTCAATGCCATTCCTATCAAAGTACCTACATCGTACTTTCAAGATTTGGATAAAATGATTCTGCGTTTTGTATGGAACCGGAAAAAACCCCGTATAGCTAAGGCAGTTCTCTGTAACAAAAATAAAGCTGGGGGCATCAGCATACCAGATTTTAGTCTGAACTACAAAGCCATAGTGGTCAAGACAGCATGGTACTGACACAAAAACAGAGACATAGACACTTGGAATCGAATTGAACACCAAAAAATGAAACTAACATCTTACAACCACCTAATCTTCGATAAACCAAACAAGAACTTACCTTGGGGGAAAGACTCCCTATTCAGTAAATGGTGTTGGGAGAATTGGATGTCTACATGAAAAAGACTGAAACTGGACCCACACCTTTCCCCACTCACAAAAATTGATTCAAGATGGATAAAGGACTTAAATTTAAGGCATGAAACAATAAAAATCCTCAAAGAAAGCATAGGAAAAACACTGGAAGATATTTGCCTGGGGAAGACTTCATGAAGAGGACTGCCATGGCAATTGCAACAACAACAAAAATAAACAAATGGGACTTCATTAAACAGAAAAGCTTCTGTACAGCTAAGGAGACAATAACCAAAGCAAAGAGACAACCCACACAATGGGAAAGGATATTTGCATATTTTCAATCAGACAAAAGCTTGATAACCAGGATCTATACAGAACTCAAATTAATCCACATGAAAAAAGCCAACAATCCCTTATATCAATGGGCAAGAGACATGAATAGAACTTTCTCTAAAGACGACAGACGAATGGCTAACAAACACATGAAAAAATGTTCATCATCTCTATATATTAGAGAAATGCAAATCAAAACATCCCTGAGATATCATCTAACCCCAGTGAGAATGGCCCACATCACAAAATCTCAAAACTGCAGATGCTGGCGTGGATGTGGAGAGAAGGGAACACTTTTACACTGCTGGTGGGACTGCAAACTAGTACAAACTTTCTGGAAGGAAGTATGGAGAAACCTCAAAGCACTCAAGCTAGACCTCCCATTCGATCCTGCAATCCCATTACTGGGCATCTACCCAGAAGGAAAAAAATCCTTTTATCATAAGGACACTTGCACTAGATTGTTTATTGCAGCTCAATTTACAATCGCCAAAATGTGGAAACAGCCTAAATGCCCACCAACCCAGGAATGGATTAACAAGCTGTGGTATATGTATACCATGGAATACTATTCAGCCATTAAAAAAAATGGAGACTTTACGTCCTTCGTATTAACCTGGATGGAAGTGGAAGACATTATTCTTAGTAAAGCATCACAAGAATGGAGAAGCATGAATCCTATGTACTCAATCTTGATATGAGGACAATCAATGACAATTAAGGTTATGGGGGGGGGAAGCAGAAAGAGGGATGGAGGGAGGGGGGTGGGGCCTTAGTGTGTGTCACACTTTATGGGGGCAAGACATGATTGCAAGAGGGACTTTACCTAACAATTGCAATCAGTGTAACCTGGCTTATTGTACCCTCAATGAATCCCCAACAATAAAAAAAAAAAAAAAAAAAAGACCTTCACAATGCTGGTCATGCTCCACTTGTCTCTATTCCTACCTCAAATAAATCTCTGCCTTTCTTGGCCCTGTTCTGCCCAGGGACTGACTATGAACTGCATCACGCAGGTTCTCTTACCCTCTGGCATCCGGTTGGCTTCATCTGATGGGAGATAAAAGCCAGGGAAAATTTGGCAGGGTGAGGGCAGGGTATTTCAGTCCACCTTCCTCTTTTGCGCCTGTCTGGTGGCCTCTTCTCTGTGGCTACAGTCCTCTGGGGCTCTGATTCCTTCAGGCCTAGGGATGGTAATGTCTTTTTGGGTACCTGTATTCATTTCCTGTGACCTCTGTGACAAATTAGCACAAACTTGGTCTTCAATTTAGGTTTTTTTCTTTGGTTCTTGGTGCTTTTCGTGTCATATCTAAAAAACTATTACCTAATGCAAGGCCCCAAACATTGGCCTTGCGTGTTGTATCATTGCCTCTTACATTTAGGCCTAACTCATTTTGCGTTAATTTTTGTATGTTAATTTTGGAATGAGAAAATGGTCCAACTTTATTTCTATGTGTGCAGATATCCAGTTTCCCAATACCATCTGCTGAAAAGACTAATCTTTCCCTATTGAATTCTCTTGACACACTTGTGGAAAATTAACTGACCTTAGGTGTATTGGTTTATTTCTGGACTTCCAGTTTTATTCCATGAATCTATATGTCTGTACTTCCACCAGTACACATAGTTTGGTTACTATAGCTTTGTATTAAGTTTTGAAAGCTAGAAGTGTGAGTCCTGCTATCTTTGTCCTTCTTTGTAAAGATTATTTTGGTTATTCTAGGTCTCCTGCATTTCCACATGAGTTTTAGAATTGGTTTCATGTCTGTCTCCTGGTGATACCCTGGAAGGCAGAGGCAAGGATCTGAGCTATCTTTGTGATCTGCTGTGCTTTGTAGAGTATCTGGCCTACTAGTACACATCAAAAGCTTGTTTAAGTGAATGAAATGTTGCAGGTATTTTTGTCTGGAGTTTGGAATGAACTTCCACGTAGAAGAATACTAAATATTTCTTTCAGTTACAGTGCACTGAGCTACAAGTAACAACTCCAGAACAACTAACTGGGGTTTAAACCGTAAGATATTTCTGGCTTACTTAACAAGGAGTCTGGATGTCCAGCACAGTCCAGCACAGTCCAGCCATGTCCATCCTTGCTCTCCACTGTCTCCAGCATTCTGCTGTTTCTCCCATCTTGTCACCTCACCAGTACTGGATGGCAGACACCATTATGCCAGTATCTCAAAGGTAGGCAGGAGGGACAGGGCTTTCTTTTTTGGAGGCTTTGTGTTCCCTTCCGATGGGAAACCCCCTCACATTACACTGACCCCCAACAGGGTCACACGCCTATGCCTAGCCCAATTACAGGGGAAGGAGGAGATTACCGCAGCCCCTGTAAAGCAATGGTGCTTCATCCCAGGAAGCAGGTAGAGTCTACGTTAAACAGGGGTGGGGAGAGGTATCAGCGGTTGGGCGCTAGTGACCAGTGCCTCCCTCCAGTTTAGTACACCTGGTGCACACAGGCTATTCGTGGAGTCTTGTGTAGTAACGCAACTTTTTTTTGAGACAGAGTCTCACTCTGGAGGGGTCACAGCTCACAGCAACCTCTAGCTCTTGGGCTTAGGCCATTCTCTTGTCTCAGCCTCCCCAGTAGCTGGGACTACAGGTGCCCACCACAATGCCCGACTATTTTTTTTTTTGTTGTTGTTGCAGTTTGGCCGGAGTGGGTTGGAACCTGCCACCCTGGGTGTATGGGGCTGGCACCTTATTCACTGAGCCACAGGCGCCGCCCAAGTAACCCAACTTTCCATATTGCTCCTTTGCAAAAATAAAATATTTTATCAGAACCAAAGAGAACTTTTAGGAAACAACCGTGAATACAATCCAAAATATATGGAATGAAACACATACTTCTATCTTTTGAAAACTATACTGAATATGATTTCATCTTTCTCAACCCTGTAGGAGGCATTCCTAGAATTTTTTTCTTTCTTTTTTAGACACAGTCTCACTTTGTCACCCTCGTTAGGGCACGGTGGCATCCGGGGCTGGGTTTGAACTCGCTACCCTCAGTATATGGGGCTGGTGCCCTACTCACTGAGCTACAGGCGCCGGCCCTTATAATCTTTTAGTCTGAGAATCATTTGTGAAACATGGACTGTCTTGTAAATACTTTTTATTTATTATTATTATTATTTTTTTTTTGTAGGTTTTGGCCGGGGCTGGGTATGAACCCGCCACCTCCAGCATATGGGTCCGTGCCCTACCCCTCTGAGCCACAGGCACCGCCCTGTAAATACTTTTTAATAGCAGGATGGTTGACGGTGAGTTTACTATGGGAGTCAAGGAACCCTATTAATTTTTGTTTGTTGCATTGCCATCTGCACATAAACCTCGCGTGATCCCTTCTCCCGGCCTGGCGCAGGAAAACTAAGGCCACAGATGGAGAGCAGCAGAGCTCTGGTCTCCACGACCTGAGCTCATCCCGCTCCACCGGCGGCAACCACGCTCAACAAACTGCATTGTGTGTCTGTGTCCTGGCCACGCTCTGCTCTGGGAGCCAAGGGGACCGGAAGAAGATGCAATCTAGTGGGTTGGGCCCCGGGGACCTGAACACCAAGAAGCTAATGACCGTACAGTAGTGAGAAGTAGGTGGGACCTCATTATACCGACTGCCAGGAAACCAAAGCCTTGGGTGCAGGCGCCCGGGCCCCGCGGCGCGGCTTCCCGACCCTGGAGGCTCGCCCGGCCCGCGCCGACCTCCCGCCACAGGCGTCGCTGTGCGCTCGCGCGCGGGCCGGAGACCGCGTTCGCGGGGAGCGGGCGCTCGCGCAGAGCAGGGGTTTCAGTTTCTGGCGCGAACTTCCGCCGTTCCGAAGTTGCAAGGCGAATTGGCGCGATGTCTGGGGACAGCAGCGGCCGCCGGCCCGAGGGCCGGGGTCGGGGCCGGGGCCGGGGCCGCGACCCGCACCGGGACCGCACCCGCTCCCGCTCTCGCTCGCGGTCCCCGCTGTCGCCTGGTTCCCGCCGCGGCTCCGCGCCGGAGCGCAGGGAGGCCCCAGAGCGCCCGAGCTTGGAAGATCTAGACCCGTCGGATTCCGGGGACGAGATGCTGGACCCGGCCAGCCTGGAGGCGGAGACCGACCACGGCCTGTGCCGCCAGATCCGCCATCAGTACCGGGCGCTCATCAACTCGGTCCAACGTAAGGCGGCGGCGCGGGCCGGGTTGCGATCCCCGCCTTGCGCCCCGCGCGGCGGGCAGGCCCTGCGCGGCGCCGCACGCGCGCTGGTGTCATCCCCTAGCGCAAGCCGCGCCTTAATTTGTTTACAAACTGCTCCAGCTTGGGTTTAGTCTCCTGAGCCGCGCGAGACTAGGGGCACGCAGGTCCCTGATTGGCAGGCTGGGAAAGCCCGAGGCCAGACGGGTTAGGTGACTTGCCCGACCGAGCCCAGCCCGCCAGCAGGGGAGAGGCAGGACGCGGAGCGTGAGTGCCTTCGGTGCACCCAGCGGTTCTCTGCGTGGGCTCGCAGCCCTGCAGTGTCAGCGCAACGCGACAACTGTCAGAGATACAGAGATGCACCTCCTCGGACCCCACCCTTACCCATGCAATCCAAAACTCGGGGGTGGGGGTAGCCCATCCTTCAGTGGCCCTCTAGGTGCTTCTTTGCTTGCAAAGTTTGAGAACCACTCCAGTATGGAGCGCTCCTCTGAGGCTGCAGAAGGAGCTGAGCCCTCGGGGTAAAGGTCAGAAGGGAGCCAAGGTTACCTTCAGAGTTCAAGCTGCTTCAAGGTTACAGTCACTTTTCTCTTTCCCTGCCATTTTTGTTAAAAATCTACAGATGTTGAAGTAATTACCCTGGGAGCAATGGGCAGGGTTTAACTTTACCACTGCAAGTGCTAACTTTGTTAACTACTTACTTATTAGGGACTGAGCAAATTTCCCAGTTTGTATTTTTTTTTTTTTTTAAATAGAAAACCGGGAGGACATACTGAATGCCAGCGACAAATTAACAGAGGTCCTTGAAGAGGCCAACACTTTGTTCAATGGAGGTAATTCATTAGTTTATAGACTTTACAATGCTTTGCAATACTAGCTTTATAGAGGATCCAGATTATTGACATCAAGCAGTTCCCACCTTGGTGTGTAACCAGTTTTGGAGCCTTCTTCATTACAGCGTTAGTGCTTTATCTTGTACTAAGGGCTCTACATGAAATTGTGGGGGTGGGTTTAACAAGCCCCACAGGTGATTCTGTTGCCTGTTGAAGTTTGAAAACTTTGCCTGTGTTATCTTTCCTCCTTCTCTTGTATTTACTGCTAGTATACATTTGTTGAATGGATGAATTAAAGAAGAACCTAGGGAGCCTCTGACATCCTATTTCTTTTCTTGTCCCCTTCCCAGTGTCCCCTCCCCTTCCTCAGCTCCTTTCTGTTGGTCCATCTACAACCCAGAGGAGGTGGCAAGGTCTACAAGTGGGCCTGTGTGTCTCCAGTGTGTGTGTGTGTGTGGGGGGGTTTGTGTGTGTGTGAGAGAGGGAGAGAAATAGAGAAATCTCAGAACACTGAAATCCAGACTATGTGGGCTTTAAAAACACAACCTTAGTTTGAATTAAAGGCAGTGGTAGTGGTAGCAGCAGTCTGTCCAATGACATGGGACAGACAGATGGGGGTATTCCCTGATGTGGGCACTGGGTCACAGAGCTCTAGGACCACTACCCAGACTACCATCTCTTCCAGGCCCCTTTCTGGCAGGTCTGTGGGAAGAGGAATGGAGAATCCAGACAAACCCAGTGGTTAAAGAGTGTCAACAGAATCAGTGATGCTCCAACACCACGACTCATTCTCATTGAGGATCAGAACACGTCTAGCCATTTCCTGCTCTGGCTAGTGGTTTAAGTGTTGCTCCTTTTACCACTTCACATGTGCTCTCTCATTTGTGTCTTTCACGCTCAGACTGCAGCCTCCTCACCATTGCCCATCTTGGGGTGGCACATTTGCTAAATCTCATCCTTTCACCTTCTTAAATCCCTCTCCCATGCTTGTAAGCTTTCTTCCCTCACCAGCCTGGATCCCCAGTCTCCTTGTTGTTACTCTTGACTGAGTTATTCTAATTAGTTTTTACTCCACCCATCATTTCCATGTTGCTGTCCACTGGGATCTGGTCGATGACGCAGAGGCAGCACCACAGATGAAATGAATGATTTTAAAAGGGATGGCTGGTGCTCGCTCAGGCACATCAGCAATCACCTGCCTTTATTCACTTTCTTATATATCCAAACTCATCAGATAAAAAGAATCCAAGCATAAAGAAGACAAAAGGTAAAGATTTCTTATCAGCGTTAATGCAGCAAAGTATGTACACACCTTTTTAAACTAAGAATATCCTGTTTGGAGATAAACAACAATGGAGATAGACCACAAAAGGCTGGGTTGTCTCTTCTGTTTGCTCACTTCCCTATATGACTAACTGAAAGTTATTGTGTAAATACAGGTAGGTGATTAAGTGCACCGGTCCATTGCCCCGGGCAGATGATCTGTCTCCAGCTATGACTTGGTGACTTGGTGGCTTGGTAAGGCCCTCCAGCACATTTTTTCCTTTAAGGCGTAACTGCCTGCACTTTTCAGCAAGGCCCCTTCTGCAAGCTGGGGGAGAATATCCCCCCAAACTCACATCTAGCCCAAGTACTGGAAATGTTCCTTCTCAGAGCCTCGTACCTCAAGGAGCACAAATGAGACTGATTCACCTTACAAGGGTGCAGGGGACTGTGCCCCTTCATTTCCCCCTTAGCTACTTTCAGTATTTTTCTAAAGCAAAATATTAAGGCAGAGTTACTCAGTGGGGCCCTAGGAGTTGTTCAGTGAACACATCTAAATGCTTGGCATTCGTGGACTTGGCGGTCTAAGTTTAAACTCTTTGGAGACCTTAAAGTCACCCATGACATGATATTTGCACTTTTCCTTACAGTATGCATTCTGATGGCCCAAGGACATCTGGAGGAGTCCAGCAATGTGACTAGCATTTACATCCTCTGGCTTTGTTCTCTTACTCATTGTCAACCTCCACTGTGACTCCCTGAAATGATGAAAGCTTTTCCTTTGAGAACAAAACTGATGGATAAGACAAAAACTGGAGTCAACAGTCCTTTGGCCAACTCTTTGCTGTTTTTGTGAAGATTGTTTAGGAAATTAGTGATTCAAATGAAACGGCCCTGAGAAGCGAGCTGGGCATGGGTCTCTCTGTTTGAATTTTCCTGTGTTCTTTCCTTTTGGCTTCCTTTATAATTCTCCTTTGCTGGTGTTCCCAAACCACTTTTTCACACTCCCCGTCACCCTCAGGGTCTGATTTAGCCAACATCCTTAGCCCTGCTGCTTCCCCCACACTTGACAGCTTTATCCTATAGACTTTGGACCATCTCTCCCAGCAACATCCTGCTTTGCCTGTCCTTTCCTTTCCTTTTTTATTTGAATATTTTGCTCTCTCCTAGCTCATTTACCACATCATCTATGAAACTGTTTTGAGCATCCTTCCTCAGGGGACACTACCCTGTTGGCCATAGCCTGTTCATTTGGGTTGCTTTGCTGGGTTGGCTGTGTAGCCAGGGGGAGGTGGAGTTCCTGGTGCCTGTTCAGCTCCTCAACAACTTCCACAGTGTTCTTGGCAAACCACCAGGCCGTGCACAGGGCCTTACATGCAGCAGACATGTGATTGGACTTACATGAATAATTTGAGTCAGAGGGAAGACATGATAGAGTTTGTTAAACTATCAAGAGTAACCAGGTAATAGCTGGGCGTTGCGGCGGGCGCCTGTAGTCCCAGCTACTCGGGAGGCTGAGGCAAGAGAATCGCTTAAGCCCAGGAGTTGGAGGTTGCTGTGAGCCGTGTGACGCCACGGTACTCTACCGAGGGCCATAAAGTGAGACTCTGTCTCTACAAAAAAAAAAGAGTAACCAGGTAACAGGAGTGGGAAACCAGAGAGAAAGTTGGCTTTTAGGAAGACTGGTTAGCTTTGATTAGAGATTTTGGTGAGTTGGGCAGGGGAACCAATTTTAGAAGGAGATGGATCAGCTTTCATCCTATTGATTTGTTTTAGCCCAATGAGAAATCCTAGTTAAGTAGTTGGAAATTTAGGGAAAATATCTGTGGATAATGTGTATTTTGTAATGTGTATGTTTTCCTTCTTTTTTGAATAGTGTCCCGAGCACGAGAAGCAGTCCTGGATGCCCACTTTCTTGTTTTGGCTTCGGATTTGGGCAAAGAGAAAGCAAAGCAGCTGCGCTCTGATCTGAACTCCTTTGATATGTTGAGATATGTTGAAACTCTAGTAAGTTCAAAGCTACAGAATCTGAATAAAAAATGTTTTATCTGTTGTACATTATATAACTCTCCGCTTTGCTTATGTCCATATATAAATATTTTCACTTCATTTTCCCTTTTTTCTTTTTTCTTCTGGTCTCAAGATGCCACCAGAGAGATCTTACCAAATTAAACAGATGAAAGTAGAGCTATGTGGCAGGATTTAGGGTAGGAGCTTCAAGTAGTTGAAAATCTCTGTTTAAAGACTGGGTGGCCGGCGGTGCCTGTGGCTCAGTGAGTAGGGCGCCAGCCCCATATACCAAGGGTGGTGGGTTCCAACCCGGCCCCCACCCAAACTGCAACAACAAAAAAATAGCCAGGCATTGTAGCAGACACCTGTAGTCCCAGCTACTGGGGAGGTTGAGGCAAGAGAATCGCCTAAGCCCAAGAGCTGGAGATTGCTGTGAGCTGTGATGCCATGGCATTCTACCAGGGGCGACAGAATGAGACTCTGTCTCTAAAAATAAAAAAAGTAAAGACTCTGGTGCTATGGTTATTTACCAATGGCCCTTCTTCCTCGGTCAGTTCTAAATCATTCTCAGGGACCAGGGACTTTTGTCCTGGGCTGGAGAAAAGGAGGCAGAGCTCAGCTGGAGTTAGCCTGGTGAGGGGCAGGTTTTCCTCTGTCTTTGAGACTATTTCAGAACCACATGAATATGATTGGGGTTTTGCTTTTTTAAGTTTTATTTTATTCACCTTTCTTTGCCACTTAATGAGTTTGAATAGTTATTACTTGAAATTTTTAAAGTTTTCCTTGATGAATATACCAAAAAAATCACATGGAGACTACCTTGTATCTTGCCTTTTTTTTTTTTAATTCTACTCTGAGCCAACCTCTGTGCTAGTACCACCAGATGCACCTTGGTGCAAATGTTACATTTCTGACTGGATGATGTTTATGTTAAATGGTTATTAAAATGATTTTCACCATGAGATTTGATCAGATAAAGCAGTCATTTTCTAAAGGCATGAGGCAGAAGATTATTTGCCATTTGTTTTTTTTTCTGAGACAGAGTCTCACTTTGTCGCCCTCAGTAGAGTGCTGTGGCATCACAGCTCACAGCAACCTCAGACACTTGGGCTTAAGCGATTCTCTTGCCTCACCCTCCCAGTAGCTGGGACTACAGGTGCCCGCCACAACACCCGGCTATTTTTGGTTGCAGTTGTCATTGTTGTTTTAGCTGGCCCAGGCCGGATTCAAACCCCCCAGCCTTGGTGTATGTGGCTGGTGCCATAACTACTATGCCGAGCCTGCAATTTGTTATTTTTAAAACCTTAAAAGTTTCTTTTTTTTTTTTGTAGAGACAGAGTCTCACTTTCTGGCCCTCGGTAGAGTGCCATGGCCTCACACAGCTCACAGCAACCTCCAACTCCTGGGCTTAAGCGATTCTCTTGCCTCAGCCTCCCGAGTAGCTGGGACTACAGGCGCCCGCCACAACGCCCGGCTATTTTTTGGTTGCAGTTTGGCCGGGGCCAGGTTTGAACCCGTCACCCTCGGCATATGGGGCCGGCGCCCTTAAAAGTTTCTTAATTCTTAAACTTTTTTATTGTGAAGTATAATGCACTTAGGGAAATGTATACTAAATGCACAGCTCAATAAAGTGACCATTTATTGGGTTTTTAAAAAATTACTTTTATCAAGTTTAACTCTGTAGTTTTACATACGAAAATAAATTCTAGAAGTCTTAAAGCATTAAATATAAAACTTGAAATTAATAGTCGTCTACCCTCTGGGTGGGGGACATATTCCCATGTATAACATTGAATGTGGACAATATAAAGGAAAGACTGATCGATTTGAACAGAACAAAATTGAAACACTCTCCTGTAAAGGTGTAAGGGTGGGAGTGAGTGGCCAGGGAAGGAGGAGAGGTAACTTCGCAGGTCTTATAGCCTTTCTTTGCTTCAAAGGTTGATTGCCTTTAGTAGGCTGAAGCTCCTGGAGGGCTTTGTGATTACTGTGTGTGTAGGATTGTGTGTAGGATACAGCCATTGTAATTTGATAACTTCTAGGCATTTTACAGTATAATGTAGCAACAGTAAACCTTCACAGAAGTAAATTGGATTCATTACATTTTCTGTGAGATGGTTTGAGATGAGAGAAATATTCAGCATCTACTGACTCTTCTCCAGGAAGGCAATTTTAAGATGAGCGATTCTCTCACTAAAGCTAGGCCACTGCTCTCTGGATATACTTAGATATAAGTTGAATATAGATTTCTAGGAGGTTGGCTAAAAATTAAAATCTGAAAGGCAGCTGAACTTCCCTGTGCTAGTGGGGAGCTTTTGATTTGGGATGTAACTTTACATTTTTTATGCTAGTAAATGCACAGTTTTGCTCATTAATCAATTACTTGTGATATAGTAATTCCCAGGGGGCTTAGTTCTTCTGCCATACCTAAACCCTCAGACTACCAGTGGCACTGTGGACATTTGGGCTGGGTTCTGTGCATTGGAGGATGTTGAGCAGCCTCCATAGCCTCTCCCTGGTAAATGCCAGTAGCATCAGTTGTGACAACCAGTGGCTTGAGGACCACTGGTCTAAAGCCTTGTACTTTCTCACCCAAAGGTTCTAAGTACATTGACTATTTTCTGCCAAAAAAGAAGGTACCTTTGAAAATAGGAATTTATCTATAAAGTTATCTTCAACAATAAGAAGTCTAGCCAAACCACATGTTAAGACACTGAAAACAGGCTTTGCCTCTGGCCTCTTTAAGGTTTAGTGATGCAGGTTATTGGATGTGGTGAATGATTGCTTGTGGCTTAACTGGGGTTTTTTGTTTTCCTTCATTTTTGTAGCTGACCCATATGGGTGTAAATCCGCTAGAAGCTGAAGAACTCATCCGTGATGAAGATAGTTCTGATTTTGAATTCATAGTCTATGACTCCTGGAAAATATCAGGCAAAACAGCAGAAAACACCTTTAATAAAACCCATACATTCCACTTTCTGTAAGATTATTTTAAAAATCTGACAGACCAGCCATTTATAAACTTTAAATTGTCTTTTCTTGTAGGAACAAAGATTTTTTGGTATTGTAGAGGTGACGGTCATGATGTCATTATTTGGAGACTTTCTAAACTTTGATTTGAAAGTCCATAAACTCTTGATGTGGTTGGAACCTTAAAGGATCCCTCGTCCTGCGTTAGCAAGGAAGGCCACACGCAGGCCAGAACCCTCTTACCTAGGCTGTCTTCTGGCTCAGGTGCTTCTGTCTCCTGAGGCTTTGGGACTGTAGTGTACGTGTAGCTTTATCATCTTTGAAATCTTACCATGTAGGAGGATGATACCTCCTGCAGAGGGTGTCTTAAGATTCCACCAGTATGTCCAGTGACATTCATTATAATATCCTGTTGGATGATCACTGTTCTATATTCGAAGATTACTTGAGTTGTCACATAAGCTGCCCGATTTATTTTTTGGATATAACTCTGATTTTAAGGAAAAGTTTTTCCTTATACTCTGTCTTATAGAGACACCAAGATCAGCTGTCACTGGTTCTTCCTTGGGACAGCCTTGAAGTGCATTGGTGTGTTGCTTAATAGGTTCTTTCCCTAGGGAACCGTCCAAGTTGTTTCAGTCCTTTCTTTGTTAAGTGGCACAGCTTTCATTTGTTTTTTTTTAGTTCGCCTTTTTAGATGTCTTGGGATTGGTAGTGCCTCAGACAGCTTTGGAGATGCACTGTAGCAGGTCTGTTGTGGAGTCTGGCACCTGTATTTAACAAGATTTCAGGTAACTCAGGTGCTCAGAGTCATTGTATATATTGTAGGATAAAGACCAAACTGCTTTATTATAGGATAAAGTCCAAATTCTTGTTTTTGCTATTGAGGGCTAAGCCCTGTCATCAATCCTAGGATCTAAAGATAAAGCCTAAGTTTTATCTCATCCTCTAGCCCCCCTAAAGTACTTACAGCTGTGTCCCTGCACTTGTGGTTCCCTTGGTCTGCAGTGTCCTTTCCTTCATCTTTTCTACGTGGTGAGGTTTATTATCTCACAAGTCCCAACTTGGAAGCCAGAGTGACCTCTCCACACAGAAGTGTTATTAGGTAGAATCAGATTTCCCAGCCAGATTACCCCCAACTCTGGGTAGATAACGCTGCCCCAGTGCTGTCTTCGTGCTTGAGCAATCCTACATTACAGCACTATGGGATCTATCATATTATGTTGACATGAGTCGATGTGCATAATGTGTCTGTCCAGCTCCACAGAGATGTCCAACCTGGGCCCATGGGCCACACGCAGATGAAGACTGTTTTGTTTATCTGTGGTTTTAGATAACAAAAAGTATGTGAGTGCTTCTTTTTTTATTTTGGTCATCAGCTTTTCTTAGCGTTTGTGTATTTAATGTGTGGCCCAAGACAACTCTTCTTCTTCCAATGTGTAGCAGAGAAGAAAAAAGCTTGTACCCCTCTGATCTAGACTTCACACTTCATCTCCTTGAGTGTAGTGACCACATGGGTCTATGTATTCTTGGGTCCTTGATTTCTACATGATATATATCTATCTATTGCTGGAGCATTTGGACTTTTGAGGGGGAAGAAGGAGAGTCCAAAAGGAAAAGGAATCCATGGCCCTGGCTTCACTTGTTATCCTAAGACCGGTGTGTTCTTTAGTCCTGGGCAGTGAGACTCCACTCTAGCACCCCCAGATCCAAGGTTTTTGAGCACACTGAAGTTGTTCTGTTCTCCTTCTCCACGTGTTCATCCTCTTCATCTCAGAAGTTAGCTTTGCAATAGGTTAGCTGGAAAGACATCATAGGTACATTCACTGGCTTACTGGACTGAGCAATATGAAGGTGTTTCAGGAGGTATCTGAGGTTGATGAATGCTCTGGGAAATGTTTTTGTATTTCTTTTGGAAATACAAAGGGAACAAGGGATATCAGAGACCTTACCAAGAGCCTTGGTTTGCTGTCAGCTCATATATATCACTGATGCCTGGTCTGAATCTTGACTATACCATGCAAATTGCTTTTACTTAGCAAAATTAGTTTGTTTTAAAAACAAACAAAAAAAGACATGAAAGCGTATTTTTCATCAGGTTGGGTTCAATACACGGAGAGTTTCCTGCGCCAAAGCCACGAATTGATCGTCCAAGAAAAGTTCGTATGATAGAAGAGCAGAGGGCAATGCCTGCCCAGGTTTGTTTGTTTGGTTGTTTTAATGTTGCTTTTAAAAATACCTCAACTTAAAATAGTCATTACTATAATGTATATGTAATTTGGCCATCTTTTCTAAGCTTTAGGGTCTGGAACCAGGTTCTCTCACTTAAATAATCTTTTTTAAGCCTTTACCAGGGGTCCTCAAACTGCGGCCCACGGGCCACATGAGGCGGTGTGATTGTATTTGTTCCCGTTTTGTTTTTTTACTTCAAAATAAGATATGTGCAGTGTGCATAGGAATTTGTTCATAGTTTGTTTTTTAAACTTTAGTCCGGCCCTCCAACGGTCTGAGGGACAGTGAACTGGCCCCCTGTTTAAAAAGTTTGAGGACGCCTGAATGTATTAGATTGGCCCATAGTCTTTAAGTAATTTTTGTAGTTTTGATCAGTTCTCTTAAACCAAGATTTCTCAACCTCGGCACTATCACGGTTTAGGGCTGGACGATTCGTCATTGTGGGGTGCTGTCCTGTGACTGCAGGATGTTCAGCAGTACCCCTGGTCTCCACCCACTCGATGTCAGTAGTACTTCTCCCCAGCTGTGACGCCAAAAATATCTCCAGAGACTGGCAGGTGTCCTCTGTAGGGCAAAATCACTCCCAGTGGAGAATGGCTATTTTAAACTGCCCCTTTTGTATTTTGCTCTTTTCTATTCAGCCTGGAATTAGTTGATTTGGTAATGTTATTTTCTATTGAGAAATTAATATAAAAATCTTACTAAAGCTAGAAAATTTTAAATACAAATTATAAGATGGGGATACTAACTGCTAGTGATCCTCATTAAAAGACATTCATAGGACTTTGGGTGTGTAAGGGGGAAGAAAATGTTAACAGGCAAGAGAGTGGGTCAGTCAGCTTGATAATCATGGTTTTTTTTTGTTTGTTTTCAGTTAAGAAGAATGGAAGAGTCTCATCAGGAAGCAACAGAGAAAGAAGTAGAAAGAATCTTGGGATTGTTGCAGACATATTTTCGAGAAGATCGTAAGTATGACACCAAAATTTAAAGTGGAACAATTGGTACTTATCAGTTTCACCAAGGTTATTTTTATTTAAAAAGGCATTTTCAAGGGCTGGGTGCGGTGACTCACGCCTGTAATCCTAGCACTGTGGGAGGCCAAGGCAGGTGGATTGCCTGAGCTTACAGGTTGGAGGCCAGGCTGAACCAAGAGCAAGACCCCATCTCTAAAAAATAGCTGGGTGTTGTGGCAGGTGCCTTGTAGTCCCGGCTACTTGGGAGGCTCAGACAAGAGAATTGCTTGAGCCCAAAAGTTCGAGGTTGCTGTGAGCTATGACAGTACAGCACTCTACCAAGGGCGACAAAGTGAGACTCTGTCTCAAGAATAAATAAATAAAAGGTGTTTTTAGTTGTATGTCATCTTAGAAACATTTTGATCTCTTCTTAGCATATGTATTTCATGAGGCCTATCCCGACTGAGTCCCATGTGAGAATGCTGGTGAAGTAACTTCTCATTTTTATCCTTAAAATATGGTGGATTTTTTTCTGTTACAAAATAAAACATGCCATACAAGTGAGAAAAGTCACGTACCTACTCTATGGGCTCTCATTTCCAGAGGTAGCCGCTTGTAAAATGTGATGTATATGTTTTAAGATTATTTTCTGTTTATGTCAGTCATGTAAATAACATGCACCTTCATAGTTGTTTTTTTGGTCTTTTGCTTTTTTTCGAAGCTAATCATAATACACACATTTTCCTGCAATGTGACTTTTCAGTGTGGACATCTTCCCATTACATATATATACCCTTATTTCTTTCACTGGTTCCATGGCTGTACTACAGACATTTAACAAATCTCCTATTTAATAGATGAATGAGTTCTTTTATTTATTTATTTTATTTATTTTTTTTTTTTGTGGAGACAGAGTCTCACTTTATGGCCCTCGGTAGAGTGCCGTGGCCTCACACAGCTCACAGCAACCTCCAACTCCTGGGCTTAAGCGATTCTCCTGCCTCAGCCTCCCGAGCAGCTGGGACTACAGGCACCCGCCACAACGCCCAGCTATTTTTTGCTTGCAGTTTGGCCAGGGCCGGGTTTGAACCCGCCACCCTCGGTATATGGGGCCAGCGCCTTACTGACTGAGCCACAGGCGCCGCCCGATGAATGAGTTCTTTATAGCATTTTAGTCTTGTATAAATTTGCTGACGTGAAAATCTTTTTATTCAACACCTCCAGTGCCTTTAAAAACCTTAACATGTAGCTTTGTGCACTTGTGCTGTATTTCTATAGGACAGCTTTTTAGAGGAGGCTTATTTTTACTAGATATACCAAATTGGCATCTGAAAGGGCTGGGCTGATGTGCACTGCCAGGTCAGGACGAGTGCGCACTGCTTTCATCTCCAGCTAAGGCTGGAGAGTATTGGTCTTATTGGGAAGCAAAAATCATTTTTCCTGTTTGAAGAATGTTTTTCCTCTTTTGTCCATAGCTGATACTCCAATGTCCTTCTTTGACTTTGTGGTTGATCCGCATTCTTTTCCCCGTACAGTAGAAAACATCTTTCATGTTTCCTTCATTATACGGGTAAGATTTAAGATTTTTTTCTCTAATTACCTTTGTATATAAAGGGATACATAATAAAAGCTATAGATGGGAGCTGGCAAAGGTATCTGTTCCAACCAGTATGTATTTTAGATCCATTTTAGCAAAGCGTTAATTTGCATATTAACACACTCACTGCCACACTAGAAAACATCTTTTTTCTTGGGCCACAGTGCTTCTTAGGTCAAGAGACACGGAAGTTATATATGCTTCACAAGGCCACAGGCTCAAAACTAGCGTGAGGCAAGTGTAGCTCACACAGCAGTTCATGTGCCAAGTAGAAGAAACTAGCTAAACATTTGTGTGCTTGATGTTTTAGAAATTATTTAGAGAAAGAATTGGTAAAATTTGAAAAGGGAACTGTAGGTTAAAATATGGGTATAAATGTTAAATTTCTTAAATATGACATTGTCATCTTTTATAAGAGAATATCCTTGTTCTCAAGAAATACACACTGAAGGACTGGGAAAAAGGCAGGTTACCTGTCATTCTCATGTTATTCATAAACAATAGTAAGAATAGAAAGTAAATGTAAAACATTAATAATTGATAACTATGGGGAAAGGGTATGTGGGAGGTCTCTAGAGTAGCTCTTGTAGCTCTTTAAATTTGAAATTAATTTGAAATAGGTTTTAAAAAGAACCCTACTCAGAATTGTACTACATGTGTAGAAATTTGCTTTAGACTCTCTTTAGTCTTCCGTCACATTGTATTCCTACACATGCAAGATGAATTTGATTTTAACCTTTAAGCTTGTTTGGACAAAGTATTTTTCTCAGACATGATAACAAAGGCCTATTTTGCCAGTGGTCAATGATAGAACTACATATAACAAAATGTGGAGTGTCCCAAAATAGTATAAATCAGGTAAAGAGACAAGATACAGTTTAACTTAACAGAGTCTCGGGATGAAGGCTGTGTCTGGGTGGAAGCTGATTAGAAACCCTAGAGAACCCGTGTAAAAAACAATGTCCGGTTATCAGTTATGTACCCGTAATCACTCAACAGTTTTTAAAAAAGATGTTAGAGGAGTCTTGTCTATATCATCTCGTTATTGTGGTATGTTTTGATCATCCGAGATAGAGAATTTTCTAATGAAGTAGTTTTTTTTTATATATAGTGCTTATAAGTCTGAGTCTAAATTTTAGTCTTCTCCTAAAATCATGTTTTTATGTTAGGATGGTTTTGCAAGAATAAGACTTGATCAAGACCGACTGCCAATAATAGGTGAGTAATTCTATGTTTGGAAAAATTCGTTTCAGAGAAAATATGTTATTAGAGTTCATGAAATGAACCTTACTAAATGTAAATGAGTTTTCATTATAGGAAACAAACTTTTACAGTGTTGTTGTCTGGCTCAACTAACTGAAAATACTGAAAACATGGTCAGTGTTTAAAACTTCGAGTCATCTCTGTCACTGATTAAATGTCTAGAGCTATAAAGATTAACAGAGAATGATACAATTTCTCTCAGATTTTAATTGAGAAGGTTTGTGATCGCAGTCATTTTTGTAGTTTCCTTCTGTCTAACCACGTTCTCCTGGATGCCACCTCCTTTTCTCCATGGGGTTCTCAGAAACTTTCATTCTTACCTGAAAAATTTTACATTCTCCATGACTCAGGTCTCTAAGGTTTTCTGTAGAGAATGAAATACTTTCATGGCACGTGCTTGCTGCTTTCAACGTTCTCAGTTTCACATTGGCTCAGTTCTGGTTATCCTAGATAGGCAGAGGTTTTTGAATCTTTGGAATGTATTACTCTACAACTTGTTCTTTTAAGTGGAATCAAATTGCTTGATTTGGATACTTGCTCCTGTAATAATACTACAGCAACTCAGTAATGCATAAACTCCTAATAAGTACGTACTAGTATAAGCATCCTCTCAATATTGCTATTTTTCAGTTTCTGTTCAGATTACCTCTTCTGATTTACTAACCTTTAGGAAACTTTGTCTTTCAAACAGAGCCTGTTAATATTAATGAAGAAAATGAGGGAATTGACCAAAACACGCAAGTTAGGAATCAAGGAATTATAGCTCTGAGTTACCGTGACTGGGAGGTAAAGCTCTGCACAATTCTGACTCTGACTGCATTTGCTGTTAAGCCCAGTGCCCAAATGTTCTTTGTTCTCTGCCAGGAAATTGTGAAGACCTTTGAGATTTCAGAGCCTGTGATTACTTCAAGTCAGAGCCAGTAGCGGCTTGTCCTTGATGCCAGCTGAAGGTAATGTCTTCTACAGGACAGCTGTCTAGTTATATTAAAGTTTACTTAGCAATCCAAACATTTCTACTTTTCCCCCAAATATCCAGTGATACTTGGATTTTTGCCTCCCTCTAGTGCCCCATTCTTAGAACTGTGTGTCACTAGTGAGAAAAGCGTAGGGGTTGTGAATTCCCTTTTCTGGATTGATTACTTTGGTGTTCTTAAGATTTGTGGCTGAAAGAAGCAGAGCAGAACTTTGTTCTTGTTTGTTTTTTTTCTCTCTTAAAAAACTGATAAATTCGATTAGATGAAATCCTGAATCTTCCCATAAGTGTTGTTCGCTGCCCATTAGACTTGCTTGTTTTATAGGAACAAAGCAGAGACGGGGGATTAAGACAGAACTGCCTTAGAATGATGTTAGGAAATGGGGGCATTTCTGAAATGTGAACTATGCTATGAAATTAATCCTAGTGATCATATGGCATTGTGTACCGCTAGCAGCTGTGGATGGGAAACAAAGACCTAGGTTCTGTGGGCTCTGCCCCCTTAAAACCTTGGGCAAGTTATTTAATTGCACTCAGTTTCATTTTCCTTATCAATAAATCTATATAAAATGGGGAGATTTTTGAACTAGACAATTACTAAGGTTTTTTTTTTCTAGCTCAAATTTCCTATGATGTTGAGAATTAAGAATTAAAGTGAGCTTTTTAGTACTTCATGTAAACTCTTAACATGTGGTTTAATTAATTGAAATTCTTTTGTTCCAAGATAATTTATGTCTGTAAAAATATTTTGAGGGAACGATATATCATGTGGATTAACCTGAGCTGTACTTACTTACTGAAGAGGAGCTAGTTGTTAGATTTCACTTATGTAAGTCATATGAACTTTTGATTCATCATTTATAAACCATTAACTAGCTGGTTTTTCCCTTTTTTAGGTCTCAGGTGGATAGTGAAATGCAAGAAGGAAAGCAGCATGGATTGTATATATTGTATGATTCAACGTTTTTAAAGACAGATTGTTTTTAGTAAAATGTAGCTTTTGATAGTTAATGAATTTGTCACGGTTGTCTTTGATTAAAGGAAATGCACTGCCATATTCACAAATGATTGTGGTTACTCTTTATTTTCTTATCATGAAAATTTCTCCTTTTCCCAATCCTAGCCCACTGAAAGTCTGTCTTAGGTAGTTATAATGCCCTGTGGATCATGACTCCTTTTATATCATTTTAGCTGTAAGGTTAGCTAGTCAAGGCAACAAATAGGTTGTGCCCTGTGAAAATGTTTTCATAGGTTAAAACATATTATATATCAGCAATTTCCTGGGATTCAGTCTATGATTTACACACAAGGAACTATCAACTACTCTGCCGAGCCAGGCTGGCCTAGTTTCCCCTCAACAGCATCCCTGGATCTATCTCGCCAGCCTGCGCCTCTGAGCTTCTCATCTCTGATGGGCTTTCAAGTCTGCCCTTGATGTTTTCCAGGTCCTGTTGGTTCCTTCCCATTCCCCACCTTTCTGCTTATTCCTTCTCTCTTCTGTGGAAGGCTCTGGGTTCTAGCTCTTCCTGCCTCTTTGTTTCAGTCCTCCCTGGCACCTGTATCTGGAGTTTTCCCTTCAACCATGCTCAACTCTAAAAAAATTCCTGTAACACTCCTCACTGTATCCTATCTCCTCTTTACATAACAATCATTTGCTATCTACCCTTTTCTCAATCGTCAAACCATGGCAGTATGACACCTTTCTCACCCTGTACTGAGTGAATCTGTTTTACCCTGAATTTACTGAATCCTTTCCAGATTGTTAACTTCGATGGATAAAAGCTATACATTTGACATGAAAATGTCTGCTTTGACACTGCACAGCCTTGATGTCTGTTGCTTCTCCTGGTTCCCCTTCCACTGTCGGATTCTCATGATGTATTGCTATTTTTATGTCCTGAATAGTCTCAAGACTTGACACCTAAATGTCTTGAAAAAGCTACAGATATATGTGTAACCACTGGTTTATTGGACATATGTTTAAAGACATATAAAACAGCCCCCCCAAATCTCCCTGTAATCCCGACTCTGGCACTTTTACCACTTTAGTTCCTCGAACAGAAATCTAGGATTCTCCCACCACCCCAGCGTGTACCTCAACCAGGTACGAATTCCCACTGGTCTCTTGATTTCTTCCGTCTTGCCCAGGTTAACTGCACAGACTCTTACCTGTTGTTTTCTGCCTCCTGTCTGTCCTTCAGATCTTTTCCTCTTTAAAATCACATGTCAGTCTCTCAGGAATCCCCCACTGCCTTCGAAACTGAAAAAAAACTTGATCCTTCAGTGGTGTTCTAAGTTTTACGTGACCACGTCCTTGTCTCTACTCCCAGGCTCACTTACTCCAAACTCTCCAGGCGTCCTCAAACTTTTTAAACAGGGAGCCAGTTCACTGTCCCTCAGACCTTTGGAGGGCCAGACTATAGTTTAAAAAAAAAACAAAACTGAACAAATTCCTATGCACACTGCACATACCTTATTTTGAAGTAAAAAAAAAAAAAAAACGGGAACAAATATAATCACACCACCTCATATGGCCCGCGGGCCGCAGTTTGAGGACCCCTGCTCTAGACTCTAGTATTTCTTTATTAAACAGCGTTAGTGAGGTGTAATTCATGTACCATACAATTTACCCACGTAACATCTCCAACACGGTGTTTTTAAATCTATTCACAGGTTGAGGAACCATCATCACAATCATTCTAGAGCATTTTTGTTGCCCTCAGCCCTGTCACTCCCCTTTCCTCACCAACCCTTCTCACCCCTCAGCCACCACTAACCTACCTTCTGTCTGTAAATTTGCCTGTTTTGGTCATTGCACATAAATGGAATCATACCACATGTGGCCTTAACACCGTAAGTTTCCAAGTGTGCAAAGTTTGCTCCTTTCCCTTTCATTTGCCTACTTTCTACTTATTTAAAACTCTCCTCACATAAGAAACTTGACATTGGTTACCTTTTGCAAAATAAGGTGGAAAAGGTGTTACTTTTCATTTGGTACCTTTCTGTAACACTTGGGTTTTCTAACCTTGTACTCTACTATTTTTTTTTTAAATCATCAACAGGTTATATAGATAGGGAGATGATGAGCCACTTTTTCTTCTTTAAATTGAGAAAAAATTAACACATTATCTTTAAAAAAAAACAAAAAACTCATGGTACATTCCCAGAGCCTTTCTTTTCCTCCAGAATTTGTGCTCACCGTGTTGTTTATCACATGTGCTTCCCAGTGGAGGTCAAATGCCAGAGTTGGGCCTAATTTCTGTACTGATGGTGGCCAGTACATGGCAGGTGTCAAAGTTGAATTACAGCTAGGCCTTAGGTCTGCCTAAGGAGTCACCGTCTACATGTAGTCCAAGCTCCCCATAAATTCCTATGCTCTAGTCTATATTTGCAATAAAACATTTTTTTTTTTTGCAGTTTTTGGCCGGGGCCAGGTTTGAACCCGTCACCTCCAGTATATGGGGCTGGTGCCCTACTCCTTGAGCCACAGGTGCTGCCCTGCAATGAAACTTCATACTACATAATTGGATGTGTGCTCTTTCATTTCTTCTACTATTTTCTCCCCAAATAGATCATAACCCCCTCGATGTACAAAGGAGCTACATCCTGGAGTCATGGCTCTTTGGCAGGGTGACAGTTTAGCTCAGGGATCTGATACCCATTGAAGTTTAGGTGGATTGGAGAGTACAAGGCAACATGTTGTCTGCAGACAGTCACAGGCTTGCATTCTCTTCGTCTGTATTTAACCCTGCAGAGACGGAGTCAGATCTCTTTAGTCAATAGCAACTTGAGCTATGAAATTGTAGGTTCCATGGTTTATAGAAAAAGATTTATTTAGGCTTGGCACCTGTGGCTCAAGCAGCTAAGGTGCCAGCCACGTACACCTGAGCTGGCGGGTTTGAATCCAGCCCAGGCCCGCCAAACAACAATGACGGCTGCAACCAAAAAATAGGCGGGCGTTGTGGCGGGCGCCTGTAGTCCCAGCTACTTAGGAGGTGGAGACAGGAGACTCGCTTGAGCCCAGGAGTTTGAGGTTGTTGTGAGCTCTGATGCCACAGCACTCTATCCAGGGCAACAGCTTGAGGCTCTGTCTCAAAAAAAAAAAAAAAGAAAAAAAGAAAAAGATTTATTTAGTTTTTTTGAGCAATGTTAAACAACGAAAAGTATAAGGAAGGAAAGAGGTGTGATAGACTTTTCAGAGTCTTCAAGGGGTAGATTTAAAAATGGCTACCAATTTTTCTGTTTGTGACAGAGTCTCACTCAGTCGCCCTGGGTAGAGTACTGTGGCATTGTAGCTCACAGTAATCTCAAACTCTTTGGGCTTAAGCTATCCTCTTGCCTCAGCCTCTGGGGTAAGTGGACTACCAGCGCCCGCCACAATACCCTGTAGAGATGGGGTCTTGCTCTTGCAAAGCTAGGATTATAGGTGTGAGCCACCATGCCCCACCTGGCTACTAAATTTTTTTTTTTTTTTGCAGTTTTTGGCTGGGGCTAGGTTTGAACCCGCCACCTCCAGCATATGGGGCCGGCACCCTACCCCTTTGAGCCACAGGCGCCACCTGCTACTAAATTTTTTGAGTCTTCTTTCTCCTCTCCTTGAATTTAGCCTGGTCTTGGTGACTTATGTGACCAACAGAACATGGCAGAAGTGATGTCTGGGACTTCCGAGGCTAAATCATAAGAAGCTTTTTGGAATATACATTCTTGGAGCCCTGAGTCACCACATAATAAACTCAACTGCCACAAGACCCTGAAACTATGGAAAGGGGACAGCAAAAGAAGGACCAGCTAAGCTCAGCCTTCTAGCCTTCCCCACCCTGGCATGTAGGGGAAGCCATTTGGACCCTCCAGACCAGCCCAGTCTTCCCCTGAATATCCCCAAGCAGACGTGGGGGTGCCTCATGAGGCAGAACTGCTCAGCTGAGCTCTGCTTCATTTCCTCATACAGAACTGTGAGATCTAATAAAATGCTGGCGGTTTTACGTCACCAAGTTTTGGAGCAGTTATACAGCCAGGCAAAACACTTAGAGATACTATAATTGTGACTTAGGTTTTTTTTTTTTTTTTTTTTTTGGCCAGTTTGATGTACTTAGAAACAAGGAGGTATATAATTTTACTACACTCATGATTAGAAAAGTATGCTAGTCTAAAAAAGAAATAAAACAATCAAGAAAATAATCTAAACTTTATTTTGTTCTAGCTGACTTCTCAAAAATGGTGGTATTCTCAAGACATGTGACTTACGTGACTTACGTTGGAGCAGTTTCCTGATTTCATCCTCTTCTTTTGATTTTTCCGTCAGAATAGCCACTTGTCTAGGTGCTGTTTGGTAAGGTTGGAACATTGGATCAGCTGTTACCCATTCAAACTCTTTCACCACCTCTCTGTCCACTCAAGACTTTAGGAAGGGCAGAACCTGGCTGGAGAGTCTCTGAGCTTCTCTCTGATCATTCCTGTGCTCTGAGAGTTCTCACCTTCCAATCATTCCATCTTGATGGCCCTTCATCTGTTCCTTTGCCCATGACTCTGTGCTTTTTGGTTTCAGTTTTGTGTGTTTCTGGATGTTTTCATCCTTCTCTAGTGTTAACATTTTGGGGAAAAGTATTTTGCTTGAGGTTTTCCGAGGCAGTGGCTGGTACTTGTGGTCTCTGAGGCCTCTGGCTTGCTCTGCGCGGTGGATGTGTCTCTGTGTGACTCAGTTCCCTCTCGGACACTAGATAGTCCCACGTTTCAGCATCTTCTGTTTTGGCACTTTGTGGCCTCTTCCCCACTGTTTTGATTACCCATTTTGGAACCATTTTGTATGTCCATGGTTCCTCCATCATTTCTTGGAATCGGTAGTAGTATTCCTCTGCTTTAGCAAAACGGAAGTCAAAAGACAGGGCCGTAAGTTTATGAATTGTTTCGTTCTCCTGTTGAAACTTGTGTGCTATCAGTTTCCTCACTTCTGAAGAATGGACACCGCCTAAACTCGTATGGAAGGGAAGTATTAGAACGTTTTATGTTGAATGTCCTTTCTCCTAAGTGTGGGAATAGCCTTCCCTGGCATTCCTCTGCTGTGTCCCCCTGAGGGTCCCTTCACCATGCTCCATGACTTCTTCCTCCTGACACCTTCCAGGCACCCCCTCTCCCAGGGCCCCTCTTAGTTGAGACTGGAACAGAAGCATCACCAAGGAGCATTCTCCTCTTCCCACTGTCCCAGGTCTGGCCTCCTGCCTTTCCAGAGGAAACACTGCCCTGTGCCTGTCAGAAGCCAATTCATCCACCTGGGCTTGTTGAGCTCCAAGACTTTCAATTTTGCAATTATCAAATTCCTGTCCTCAAAATCTCCCCTCTGCCTGATCACTCCCATCAACATAAAATTATGCTCCACAGATATCATCTGTAAACAAAGAAACATCTCTGCTACTGCACATCCCTCTCCAGCTTTCCCCCCTTTCTGCTCCCTTCACATAGAACCTGAATGGCTCCCCGTGATCCCTGTCCACTCTGTCCTCTCACGTCTTTCCAATCCACTTGAGCTGGGCGTCTTCCCCTACAACTCAGTCTGCTCTCCTCTAGTCCCCAGTGGCCTCCACACAGCAGGCTATGGGCCCAGGTCTGCCCCTGTCATCCTCCACCCCTCCACATCCTTTAACAGAGGTCATCACTCTCTCTTCCAGGCTACTGCAAAGAGCATGTGACTGAGGTTACCTTGGACCCATTAGACACTCCTGGCCATTTGCTGAGTATCCCCAAGTGAGTGACCATCCTGAGTCTCTTCCTAGCTCACAGCCACTCCTTCTCCATTTGCTTTGCTAGTTCTGTCTTTTAAACATAATGCAGGACAATACGGCAGAGAAAACAGTCCCTTAATATAGAGCTCAGTCACATTTAGGCTTCCTTGGGTATGGTGGTCTCAGTCATTAAACAAGGTGACCTACCTTGTGTCAGGCACTGATCTAGAGGGGAATAGAGGGACAGGCCGGCACCTGGGCTGCCCTGCCCTCACTACTCAGCCTCGGACATGTGACGTCTCCACTTGCCTCTCCCTCCAAAGTTTTCCCATTCTCAATTCTGTCACTTCCAACTTTAAAATATCCTTCATCCATGTTTCACTTCAACCCTGCTACCCCCACCCTAAGGTAACAGCTTAACTGGTCTCCTTGGAACCACATTTCTCTCCTCTGCCCCCATGCCCATCAGACCAATCACTGTGCCAGAGTCGTCTTTTTTTTTTACGTAAAACCAAGTACAGGGCGTCACCTGTGGCTCAAAGGAGTAGGGCGAAGGCCCCATATGCCGGAGGTGGCAGGTTCAAACCCAGCCCCGGCCAAACCCCCCTGCCACCCAGCACGTACTTTTCTGCCTACAACCCTGGGATAGCACCTAGAAGTGAACCCAAAATTCCAGTATGGCATCTATTGCCTGGTCCCTGATGGCCTCCTTAGACACCTTCTCAGCTTGGATCTTGGCTTGCTGTGTTCCAGCCACATGGACTTTTCCTTAAAAACTGTATTCTCTTTCCCTTCTGAATATCTTCACTTGTTCTTCCTTCATCTGCTCCCAGCACCCAGGACTATGGTACTTAACCATTTTCGGCTTACATTTCACCCCCTCAGGCCCTCCACAAACTCAGATAAAATCTCATCCCTTTTCATGACACTGCGATTCATGATAACTGCCTGACATCAACCTCCCCACCAGGCTAAGCCCAGTGAGGGCACCGGAGCTGTAGGGCCAGCACCACAGGCACTCCCTGAACCAAATGCTCACCTAAGCAAAGGCGAAGCACTTTCCCTTGAAATGCTGTGGCCCTTTCCACCAGTGATAAACTTCTTATGATCACATTGTTGACTCCAAAGTTCATGTATATATTCCCTCACCTTAATCTTCTTTTCTAGTGGGGAATGGGAACCTACTGCAATCTGAGGGTCTTGAGTATGTTTAGCCCAGGCCAATCTAGAAGATCAAAAAGAAATTTTACTAGGATTTGGAGAAAGGTTTTAGGAAATATGTTCCAGGATGACTTGTATTGGGAAGTTGATTTGGGAACCCCCTTCCACATGTAGCAGAAGGCATTTCTTTGTGCCAACAGGCAAGACCCTACAATACCTTTAACTTTAATTCCCTAAAGCAAGGAGGGAATATACTCTGATCAAAGGGTCAATAGCCACATTATGTTGGAGGCTGAGGCAGGCAGAAGCACCTTTAACACTGGAGAGAGAAGACCCAGTTGCTATTTCAAATACCACAAGCCACTGGTTTTATATGTTATTGGCAGAGAACTTAGCTTTAATGAGAAAAATTTTCAAAGTTGGTTAAGTCCATTTTAAGTGCAATTCTGTGTAAAATTATTAGCAATAAATATAATGTATAAGCTGTCATTAATTTCCAACAGGAGCTATGTAACTATGTTTCATGATTCTTGTCAAAGGTTTATATCTTAAATAAGATAATTGGCTAACAGGAACGTTTTTAAAAATAATGCAGGGTGGTGCCTGTGGCTCAAAGGAGTAGGGCACGGGCCCTATATGCCGGAGGTGGCAGGTTCAAACCCAGCCCTGGCCAAACTAAATAAATACATAAAAATAAAAATTTAATGCAGAAAATACAGCAGGGAAATGTTCACTTTAGAGCACGGTCACATTTAGACAGCCTGGAGACCTCTTATTTCTTAACCTGATTAGCAACCTGGGTTACAAATATTTTGTTTCTCTTGCTTCTCTAAGAAAAAAAGAAAAAGAAAAAAGAAAAGAAAAAAGAGAGAGAGAATGATTTTGTTAGACCTTGTTACCTCGTTTAACCACCCCCCCCCAAAAAAAAAAAAGCTTGGCTCGGTGTCTGTGCTCAGTGGTTAGGGTGCCAGCCACATATACTGGAGCTGGCAGGTTCAAACCCGGTCTGGGCTTGCTAACCAACAATGACAACTACAACAGAAAAATAGCTGGGCATTGTGGCGGGCATCTATAGTCCCAGCTACTTAGGAGGCTGAGGCAAGAGAATCGCTTAAGCCCAAGAGTTTGAGGTTGCTGTGAGCTGTGACTCCACGGCACTCTACCCAGGGTGACATAGTGAGACTCTGTCTGAAAAAAAAAAGCTTATCTTTTAAGTAAAGATGCTTTTTTAAAATGACAGACTCATATCTCTGCTTTCATATTCTCCATGAGAATATGTAACTCAACACTTACTGAGTTTACCACACACTAGGTGCCGTGCTATGAACTTACATGGACTTTACTTAATCTTCCAACTTTATGATGTAGGGCCTCATTATCATTTATTTTTGGGCAAAGAGACCTAGGCCACAGAGGTGTAGTGACTTGTCAAAGGCCCCAGAGTTAGCTTCAGAGGTAGGATATTTGTGTATGTGACCCCGAAGCATGTTATTTTCATCCCTAGGCTACACTTGTTCCCAGAAGAAATTCTCTTGCCTTTACCCCAAACAGAGGAAAATTATACCTACTCTTCCACTGCACCCAGACCCAACCATTCTGAGTCGGTCACCAAAGAGTTGCTGGTCCTTCGCTAGTCCCCAGTTGCACCCTTTCCTCACAGCACCTTTGGCCACTTCTTCTGGCTGTTCCTCTTTGGTGTCTTTTGCTTCAGCCACTGCCCTGTCAACCGCCAGCTTTACATACAACATCTTTGCTCCTTACTTCCTCTCAGGTCTGCTCTTCTAAGCTGCTCTCTGCTGCTCTAATCTCTCCTCTGTAAAGTACTGTTGTCCAACCACTAATGTTTCTGGCCTTCAGCCTTTCAACAATCTATTGTTGATCTGTTAGGATGGCTTGGACGAATTTCTAAGCAACCGGAAGCAGTCATAAGGTTTTGTGTGTGTCATCACTATCCTTGATTGAGGCTACTGGGGGGTGCATGTGAAGACATAGTCTGGTTGGCAGGGAACGGACTTCACCTAGTGTGAGGTGGGCTGAATGGTCATCACAGACACAATCGGAGGGCGTGTGTTCACAGACACACACCTCCAATCACAGTGCAGTCAGGGAAAGCATCTTTAAAGGCAATAAGGACATCTTTTTCTTTTTTGTCCTTTTAGAATATGGATTGTGTATTTTCCATGGAAATAGAATTGGTGGGAACCCTTGGTGCAGATCCTGCCTGCATACTCACTGTAGTTGAAATAGACTTGGACAAGTAAGGAGACGGCTTAGTCATGTGGGCGCTTGACTGGTCTGTCACCCAGCTAAATACTACTGCTGCTATGGAGGTTTTAAGCATTAGTACAGTTTAATATATTTTTATTCACGTATTATTTAAAGATAGAGAAGCAAAAAATATACTAGCGTTGAAGTACGAACCACTGAAAATGATTCTGTACATTCATGTCAAAATGCTCTTTACCATGGATGTAAGTTGCATTTGTCCAAAGTCATCATATAACCCATTGAGATGTCTCTAGTTCTTAAAGAAAATGTGAAAAAGAGAATGAATGCACAGTGATTAACTATAACCTGGCCTCTTGTTTATTAGATATTAAATGTCCTCTCCCCAGAAACATGCTGTTTAAAGAAAAATGTTTGAAAATGTAACTCAAAAGTCATATTCAGAAATTGCAATACAGTTGTAAAAGTAAATACATATATTTTATGCTTTAAAAAAAAATCAAAGAATTTCAAACTTAATGTCATGAAAACAGTTTTTGTCTATTTTCATACAAAGGCCCTGAATTAAATGTCATTCTATGTTTTAGTATTCACTTGCTCTCCAAATCAACATGATACCATTTTAAAATGGATAAGAAGTCATGTCACTCAGACGTCAAACTCTTAGGACTTCAATTCAGCCAAAATTTTTATGCCTCTCTAACCTGACAGCACTGTACTACCCCAAATATTCATTCATTGACTATGAGCCAGGCACTGTGTGAAATGATAAAAGACAATATCTTATCCGCACATGAAAACAGAGTAAGAGAAACCTCTTAATTGTAGCTTTGGGTATGAGCCTCCCTTTAAGGGAATGGCTTAAATTAAAATAAAACTTATATAAAGGAAATCACCTAAAAGTACTTTTTATTTAAGTACTATGTTTTGAATTTCCTTTTAAGAGAAACCAGATAAAGAATATTTATAAGGCAGAAAAATAAACAGGGAGCCTTTTTTTTTTTTTGGAGACAGAGTCTCAAGCTTGTCACCCTCGGTAGGGTGCCATGGCATCACAGCTCATAGCAACCTCAAACTTGGGCTCAAGGGATTTTCCTGCCTCAGCCTCCCACACAGCTTGGGACTATAGGCGCCCACCACAACACCCGGCTATTTTTTGGTTGTAGTTGTCATTGCTGTTTGGCAGGGGCTGCCCTTAATAACCATTTTTAAAAGCAATTTTAAAACTTTTGTAAACTGTAGGTTTACAAAAATATTGATCAAAAAGTAGAGAATTCCGGGCTGCGCCTGTGGCTCAGTGAGTAGAGCGCAGGCCCCACATACTGAGGGTGGCTGCTTCAAACCCACCCCCAGCCAAACTGCAAAAAAAAATATCCAGGTGTTGTGGCAGGCGCCTGTAATCCCAGCTACTTGGTAGGCTGAGGCAAGAGAATCGCCTATGCTCAAGAGTTGGAGGTTGCTGTGAGCTGTGATGCCACAGCACTCTACTAAGAATGTTGTAGTTGTCATTGCTGTTTGGCAGGGGCTGCCCTTAATAACCATTTTTAAAAGCAATTTTAAAACTTTTGTAAACTGTAGGTTTACAAAAATATTGATCAAAAAGTAGAGAATTCCGGGCTGCGCCTGTGGCTCAGTGAGTAGAGCGCAGGCCCCACATACTGAGGGTGGCTGCTTCAAACCCACCCCCAGCCAAACTGCAAAAAAAAATATCCAGGTGTTGTGGCAGGCGCCTGTAATCCCAGCTACTTGGTAGGCTGAGGCAAGAGAATCGCCTATGCTCAAGAGTTGGAGGTTGCTGTGAGCTGTGATGCCACAGCACTCTACTAAGAATGTTGTAGTTGTCATTGCTGTTTGGCAGGGGCTGCCCTTAATAACCATTTTTAAAAGCAATTTTAAAACTTTTGTAAACTGTAGGTTTACAAAAATATTGATCAAAAAGTAGAGAATTCCGGGCTGCGCCTGTGGCTCAGTGAGTAGAGCGCAGGCCCCACATACTGAGGGTGGCTGCTTCAAACCCACCCCCAGCCAAACTGCAAAAAAAAATATCCAGGCGTTGTGGCAGGCGCCTGTAATCCCAGCTACTTGGTAGGCTGAGGCAAGAGAATCGCCTATGCTCAAGAGTTGGAGGTTGCTGTGAGCTGTGATGCCACAGCACTCTACTAAGAATGACAAAGTGAGACTCTGTCTCTTAAAAAAAAAAAAGTAGAGAATTCCCACATACATCTTCTCCCCGCAAATTACCCCTATTATAAACTCTTGTAATATAGAGTGGTACAGGGTGGCACCTGTGGTTCAAAGCGGTAGGGCACTGGCCCCATATGCCGGAGGTGGCAGGTTCAAACCCAGCCCTGGCCAAAAACTATAAAAAAAAAAAAAAATATATATATATATATATATATACATATATATATATATGAGAGAGAGAGAGTGGTACATTTGTTACAATGAATATATTGATATTGTTATTAAGTCCATCGTTTACATTTAGGTTCATTCTTTTTAAAAATTATTTTGCAGTAATATGAGGGTACAAATGATAGGTTACATTGTTTGCATTTTATTTTTTGAGACTGAGTCTCACTATGTCACCCTTGGTAGAGTGCTGTAGCGTCACAGCTCACAACAACCTCCAACTCTTGGGCTTGAGCAATTCGCTTGCCTCAGCCTCCCAAGCAGCTGGGACATAGGCACCCGCCACAACGCCTGGCTATTTTTGGTTATAGTTGTCATTGTGTTTGGCGGGCCCAGGCTGGATTCAAACCCACCAGCTCTGGTACGGGTTATGAGGCTGGCACCTTAGCCCCTTGAGCTATAGGTGCCGAGCCCATTGTTTGCATTTTTAAGGTAAAGTCTGAGTTGTTCTTCCAGGAAGTGTGCCATTTACCTGTACATTGTACCTATTAAAGGTTTACTCTCTGTGTTACACTTTCTCTGGGTTTTGATCAATATATGACATGTGCCCATCATTAATTACTGATTCGTACTGGACAGTATCATTGAACTAAAAATCTCACATGCTTCACCTTCCCCAACATCGTGAACCCTGGAAACCACCGATGTCTTTGTCTCCATAGTTTTGCCTTTTTTAGAATGTCATATAGTTGAAGTCTTACAGAAAGTAGCCTTTTCAGATTGGCTTCTTTCACTTAGCGATATGCTTGTAAGGTTCCTCCAGGTCTTTTCATGGCTTGAAAATGACATTATAGTTCATTTCTTTTTAGAGTTGAATAACAGTCCATTGTATAGATGTGCCACTGCTTGTTCATCCATTTGCCTACTGAAGAACATACATCCAAGTCTTGACAATTATGAATAGAGCTGCTGCAAACATTTGTGTGCAGGGTTTTGTGTGAACATAAGTTTTCAACTCTTTTGGGTATATACCAAGGAGCATGATTTCTGGGTTGTATCATTAAGAGTATAAAAAACTTCCAAACTATCTTCCAAAGTGACTGTACAGTGTCGTATCACACCAACAATGAATGAGAGTTCCTGTTGTCCCCACATCCTTACCAGCATTTGGTGTTATCAAATTTTAACCATTCTAACAGGTATGTAATGGCATGTTATTGATTTCATTTGCAGTTCCCTAATGACATATGATGTTGAGCATCTCTTCATATATTTATTTGCCATCTGTTCATCTTCCATAGTGAAGTGTCTATTTAGATCTTTTATGCATTTATAATTGGGTCATTTCCTTGTTGCTGAGTTTTAAGAGTTCTTTGTATATTTTAATACCTATCATTTATCGAGTATGTTTTGCAAAGATTTTTTCCCAGTCTGTGGCTTTTCTTTTCATTCTCTATTCTTTAACATTTGTCAAGGTACTATTTTATAGTGCAGAATGTGGTCTATTTGGTGAATGCTTTGTAAGCTTGAGAAGAAATGTGTATTCTGCTGTGGTTAGATGAGGAATTCTATGGATATCAGTTACATCCAGTTGACTGATGGTGCTATTTGATTCAGGTTATGTCCTCAATTTTTTTTTCCTTGCTGTATCTGTCAATTACAAATATGGCAGTGTTGAAGTCTCCCAATAATAGTAGAATAATCTATTTCTTCTTATAGCTCCATGAATCTTTGCCTGATATATTTTGCCAGTCTGATGTTAGGTGTGTACACATTAAGAATTGTTAGGTCTTCTTGGAGAACTGACTTCTTTACCATTAAGTAATGCCTCTATTTAGCCCTAATTTTCTTTGCTGTGAAATCTGTTTTTTTTTCTGAAATTATTATAATAACTCCAGGTTTCTTTTGATCAGTGTTAGCATGGCATATCTTGCTTTATCCCTTACTTTAAATTTGTTTTTAAATTTAAAGTGGGTTTCTTGTAGACAACATAAAGTTGGATCTTGTTTTTAATTCAGGCTGACGGTCTGTCTTCTAATTGGGATATTGAGTCACTGGTGTTTAAAGTGATTAGTGATAAGGTTGGATTGCTATTTACCATGTTTTTACTGTTTATTTGCTGCCTTTTTTTGGTCTTTACTCTTTTTCTGATATTAAACATTTATCATGATTCTGTTTTTTCTCTTCTTTTAGCATATGAATGATACTTCTGTTTTGCCTTTTAAAATGCTTGGCCTTGTTTGTAGTATATATTTATCACTAATCCAAGTTCTCTTTCAAATAAAATTGTACTACTTCATAGGTGGTAGAAGTACCTTATACCAGGTTCCTATCTCCCATCCCTTATAACACTGCTGTCATTTATTTACATAAGCTATAATTACCAAACATAAATTTCTATTATTATTTTTAACCTATTGCTATTAGGTCAATTGAGGTTAAAAATTGTATTTACTGCCACTTATTCCTTCTTTAATGTTCTTTGTTTATGCAGATCTGAATTTCTGACATATTATTTTCCTTCTGAGAAATTTCTTCAACATTTCTTCCATAGTAGGTCTACCTGCAACAATTTCCCTCCATTTTTGTTTATCTGAGAAAGTTTTTACTTCTCTTTCCCCTGTGGAGGGCAATTTCTGTGGACACAGAATTGCAGGCTGTTTTTTGTTCTTTCAACACTTTATTATTTTTTTTTTTTGTAGAGACAGAGTCTCACTGTACCGTCCTTGGGTAGAGTGCCGTGGCGTCACACGGCTCACAGCAACCTCTAACTCCTGGGCTTACGCGATTCTCTTGCCTCAGCCTCCCGAGCAGCTGGGACTACAGGCGCCCACCACAACGCCTGGCTATTTTTTTGTTGCAGTTTGGCCGGGGCTGGGTTTGAACCCGCCACCCTCGGCATATGGGGCCGGCGCCCTACTCACTGAGCCATAGGCGCCGCCCTCTTTCAACACTTTAAATATTTCCTTCCACTCTCTTCTTGTGTCCATGGTTTCTCACAAGAGTGTGATGTAATTTTTTATCATTACTTCTCTACACTTAAGGTTCTCTTTTTCCTCTAGCTTCTTTGAAGCTTTTCTTTTTGATTCCTGTAGTTAAATATGACATGTCTATGTGTAGGCTTTTTTTTTTTTTGCATTTATCCTGCTTTGTGTTCTGTACTGCTGTAGTTTTAAATCTAGATAAAATAAGGTAAAAAATTGAGTTATGCAGTTGTACTAGCCACATTTTAGGTGCTCAATAGCATGTGCGGCTAGTATCTATTACATTGGAAAGGCAGGTCTACATAGGAGAGGGAGGGGGTTCAATCAAGGCCTTCTAAGCACCTTTCAAGACTGGAATGGCACCTGAGAACTCTGGTGCTCCCATCTACCTCTCTGCCTCTGCTCATACGACTCACTCCCCTTTCTGGAGTGCTTCTCTTCTCAGATGATCTGTATCTTACACTTTTTCTTTCCTCCTCTATTTTTTAGGTCCCCTCTGCTCACATCTTCTTTGGAGAGAAAGAATGTGCTTCACTTCATCCCCTTTAAGAAACATGAACTGGGGGCGGCGCTGTGTCTCAGTGGGTAGGGCGCTGGCCCCATATACCGAGGGTGGCGGGTTCAAACCTGGCCCCGGCCAAACTGCACCAAAAAAATAGCCAGGCGTTGGGCGGCACCTGTGGCTCAAGGAGTAGGGCGCCGGTCCCATATGCTGGAGGTGGTGGGTTCAAACCCAGCCCCGGCCCAAAAAAAAAAAAAAAAAAATAGCCAGGCGTTGTGGCAGGCACCCATAGTCCCTCCCCCACTCGGGAGGCTGAGGCAAGAGAATCGCCAAAGCCCAAGAGTTGGAGGTTGCTGTGAGCTGTGATGTCACATGACTCTACTGAGGGCGATAAAATTGAGACTCTGTCTCAGAAAAAAAAGAAACATGAACTGGGCCTACCATCACTATGCAAAGATACTTCACATCACCATGGCCTAGTACTGAGCTTCACACTTTTGCTTTGTAGACTCAGTATCACATCCACCATCTAATAATACAAAAAATGTTAATGAAACTGAACATAGTGTTGCCAGAATTTTGTCAAGCAAAAAAATAAAAGCAAAGACAACTAATAGAAAGCTATTCTGATAGCATTCCCCTTTCCTCCCAAGAAGGGGGAAACTAAATGAAGCTTTGCATATCCCCCCTCATTTGGGTCTGTAAGATGAAAACTCTGCCTCTGACCTTCAGTAAAGACATCTAGGAACCTCTGTTCCACAGAGGTCTAAAGCTAATATTTGTTGATCTCTTTTCCACTTCAATTTCCTTTATTACATTTTCTCCCTCTTATCTGTCCCCCACTAGTCAAGTTATTTCACTTCCCTGTTCTATCTTGTGAAGCTGCTGTAAGGATTAAGGGAGTTAACATATACCCAAGACTTTGGACGGTCTCATTATTATTGGTATAACCTGGAGTGGTCTGGCTGCGACTGGTCTAGAGGTTAGGATGGGTTCAGCCTTCAAAGGGACAGAAGTGAAGTGGGACAGAAATATAAGAAAAGACCAAACAGCTCCTGGCCTTCTACTTTCCATCCAGAACATGAACGCTGCTCTTTCTGTTTCATTCCACAGGTCCTTGCTTTCATTCAAAATGATAGCCTGAGAAAGGACTGAGAATAGTCAAATATTACATAAAGAATTCATCCATCTTGAAGCCTGTCTTAAGAACATGAGTGCAGAGAAGTCTAAGGAGCTGGGGAAACCTAGAAGGGCCCTGAGGTCTTTCTGTGTATTTCATTCCTTAGGTTCCTTTCAATTGTCTGAGGTACAAATGACGCCTGGCAATATATCAAGTCAACAGGCCACCAAAAATCTTCTTCAACTGGACATATATCCACTACAGGGAACCTCAGGAATGTTGACACTGACCTCTAATTTCAAAATTTCTTTTCTTTTTCTCTGAGTTTCACAATTACACTTTTTCAAACACTACAAAAAACATTATCAGCCTTATTGTTGGCCGGGAAAACTGTGAGGACAGATTGGCTTAAATTATCTGTGCACACAAAAGGAAAGATTAAAGAATATTACCTTGTTGGAGGTACTCATTTTTTTTTTTTTGAGACAGAGTCTCACTTTGTCACCCTGGGTACCATGGCGTCACAGCTCACAGCAACCTCTAACCCTGGGTTTAAGCAATTCTCTTGCCTCAGCCCCTCAAGTAGCTGGGACTACAGGCGCCCGCCACAACACCTAGCTGTTTTTATTTTTTGGTTGTGGTTGTCATTGTTGTTTGGCAGGCCCGGGCTAGATTCGAACCCACCAGTTCTGGTTTATGTGGCTGGTGCCTTAGCTGCTGAGCTACAGGCCCCAGCCGAGGTACTCTCAGTCTTCAACTTTGCCCGCAGGCAACTGGAGGCCCTTCAGCAAAATGCAGCCACTGTAAATGTTTTTTTTTTTTAATTTTTTTTTTGGTAGAGTCTCACTTTACTGCCCTCGCCCTCGGTAGATGCCGTGGCGTCACACGGCTGACAGCAACTTCCAGCTCTTGAGCTTACGCGATTCTCTTGCCTCAGCCTCCGGAGCAGCTGGGACTACAGGCGCCTGCCACAACGCCCGGCTATTTTTCTTTTGTTGTTGCAGTTTGGCCGGGGCTGGGTTTGAACCCACCACCTCTGTATATGGGGCTCTACTCACTGAGCCACACGCGCCGCCCCACTGTAAATGTTTTATTTGAATTGTGTAGTCTAAGAAATAGTTTTTAAGTAAAATTATTTTAAACTTTTATATTTAAAAAAGTCTGAATTTCTAGCTTCTCTTTAAAAGTTGTAAGATATGTGGCACCGGGCTTATAGTTGCACAGAACAATTAGCTCTCATTGACAGCTGTTTCTTTTAAAAGGGTCACGTGTTCATCAATTCCCGAACCCTAAACTTCCAGGAAATGCTTGCTTTTTTTTTTTTTTTCCCTGAGACAATGTCTTACTTTGTCGCCCTGGGTAGAGTGCCGTGGTATCACTGCAAACTCTTGTGCTTAAGCGATTCTCTTGCCCCAGCCTCCGGAGTAGCTGGGACTACAGGCACCTGCCACAACGCCCGGCTATTTTTAGAGACAAGGTCTTGCTCTTTCTCAGGCTGGTCTGGAACCTGAGCTCAGGCAATCCACTGGCCTGGCCTCCCAAGTGCTGGGATTACAGGCGTGTGCCACGCGCCTGGCGGGAATGCTTGCTTTTCCACCAGTATCCATGAGCATTTAAGTGTCAGCTGTCAGGAGGAAGCTCGTTAGTTATCCACACCGCGGTCAGGGGCGGCCGGAGAGGGTCCTGAATCCGAGCCCGGCAGGAAATGCCTTGGGGTGGGTACAACCCTCAGTCCTCAGTTTATTTATCTGGGAAATGGGGCTGATGATGCGCAGCTGTGGGAAGGACTGGCGGTAGAGCACGCAGAGGGCTGGCACAAACCCCAGGCTTGGGGGCACCGCTACCATCCACGCTAACGTCCCGGGAGACCTCGTCTCGGGGCGCGGGGCTGTGGCGCCGGGACACCCCGCGCCCGGCCTCGGTCTCCACCCCTCCCGGTCGGCCGCCGGCTCGGCCCCGGGCGCTGAGAGGCGTGGCCGGCCCAAGCGGGCCCTCGCGGCGGCCATGGCCTCAGTGGTGGAGTACAAGGGCGTCAAAGCCGGTTACCACTGCGGCTACTGCGACTCCGAGGAGGGCAAGGCGTCCTCGGGTGAGTGTCCCAGTCGACCGGACTGGCGCGGCAGAGCCTCGAGCCCAACCCCTGCAGCGCCCGCAGCGCTCCAAGGCGGGCCCCTGGCGGGGGTGAGAGCAGGCCCGCACCGCAGCTCCCGCACCCCTTTCCCATTCGTTTCTTCCCAGCCAGTCCTCCTCCCCGCTCGGTCTCTCCGCCTCACCCTCGCAGACGACGGGGGCCGGTCACGGAAAAGGAACGGAAATAGCGGAAAGCTGCCCTCGGCCAAGATGGCGCGGGCGGCGTCAGCTCCGAGTGGCGCGGGGCTGGCCGGGCCTGCGAGCCCGCGAGTGGCTTCGCGAGAACCTCTGGGGGGGCTCCCCGGCGGCGCGTTGCATTGTGGGGTGGCGGCGGCGGCGTTGGGCCGGGCTGCGGAGCGCTTGCTGGGTAGCGGCCATGGCTTCCTGGGCCGCTCTGTCTCCCAGCATCGTGGAATATTTCGAGGGCGAGGACTTCTACCGCTGCGGCTATTGCAAGAACGAGTCGGGAAGTCGCTCCAATGGTGAGCAAGCCGGGCCGGCGGGCGTGGGAGCCCGGGCGCCGCGGCCTCAGGGTCTCGGTGGCTGGAGCCCCTGGCGGTGCTGTCAGAGTTTCTAGGCAGACCTCCGGTCTCACTCAGCGGGGAAGCTTCTCGGTGCTTATTCTTAAAAAAACTAAAACAGAAACAAAACCGACGCTCGAACACGTGATTGTCTTATAAAAAATCTGCAAACTGATGCCTGTCAGTGGGAGACGGGTTAAATAGGTGATGGCGTGGGGAGTTGCACGGAGTGGGTCGCGATGGCAGAGGCTGACTGTGGGTGCGGAGGTGGGAGCGTCCCTGGGGCGAGTGCCGGGCGCAGGACGGGCGTGCGGTGTGTTTGTGTACAAGTTGGGGTTGCACAGTCGCAGGTAGATTAAATGTCTCTGGGAAAGCATGCTGCCGGCAAGGGCGCGTGTTTGTCCTGATGTGTCTGAGAAATTTTTATCATTTGCTTTTCTGCCATGTCATCCTCACCCACCTCGAGGACGGCAGAGCCAGCCCACAGTTTTGTTTGGGTTTTCCATCACGGTCGAGGTTTTCTTTTTTTAAAAATTTGTCAAGAAAATAATTGTTTTTATTTCAGGGCGTGTCTTGAATTGGCAAATACAGGATGTAGGATCTATTATTTTTAATAGGACTAATAGGACCAGCATTATTGAAAACGGGATATACCCGAAGATACAAACATTTTCCTTGTGGTCAGTTACAGCGTATGCGTTCACTCATTCATTAAAAGTGTTTTTTAAGTGTTTCTTGTGGGCAGCGGTCTTGAGCAGTTACGCAATTATTAGAAGTGGCGATTATGAAGACCAGATAAATGGAAGAATTACAGTGTGAAGTTAACCGGAGAAAATAAACAGGATGCAGATGGCACAGGCAACGTGATTACAGTTCTGAGAGGAAAACGGCGTAAGAGAAGCACACCAAATACCGACAGTGGTTACTTTAGAGTAATATCCTTCTATTTTTCAGACTTTTTGTATTGTGACTATAATACCTATATATCATATACTAAACATGCCTAAAATGAATCTTTTAATAGGTCCTTGATTTTCCCCCCAGTAATTTAGTAAGAGAAAATTGGCTAAGTATCTTGTGTTTCAAGTTTTGTGGAAGAAATCTGCCTTTAACCTTTTCATTTGGAGAAAATAACTATACATTTCTGTAATTTTGACTTTACTTTTAATCATCTTTTAGGGCACCCACCTGTTGGGCAAGGGAGTTGTATTATTTTCATTTTATGGACAGTGAAGTTGAAGCTCATAGAGTAACTTGTTTAGGCTTTTCTGTTGGACTTTAGTGCCATGATTTTTTCCATACATCCTTCTCTACCAACCCTACCTCTAATATTACATATCCCTGGTGCAGTTTGCTGTCTGTGAAAGGGAAAAATTCATTTCTCTTTTACTTTAGTTTAGATATGCCTTTAAATATTTTCTTATAGTCTTTTTTTCACAGTTGCATAATTACTCCATCACATTGATGAATCAGCGTGCCTGTAATCTTCCTGTTACTTGACGTTTGGGTTACTTTCAGTTTTTACACTTAGACGATTCTTGCTGTATACTTTCGCCCTACTTTAATGTTCAACACTGTCTGGTAAATACATACTTGTATATAAATCAGGAGAATTAATTTTCATGAAAAAATTTGCTTTCTGATTTTTCTGAAGAGACCAGTGTATTAAATCATCAGGGATATTATTAAAGTTTGAAGGGGGTAATGCAGTCTGGTTGCAGCGAGGATCTTAACTTATTATGTCATGAAGACTATTGACTGTCCTGAATTAAATGTAATTACTTAGATGTATTTGATTTTTTAAATTAAAAAATAAGATTTATTTTTAACCTTATTTTTAATGTGCATGTGTGTTGCATGCACATTATGTCAAATTAACAAATGTGAAGTATGTACTCATTTCTCCATTATGAATGTTCTAGAATTTTAGCTTGGACACTCAATATTTTTTAAAATAACACTTTGAATTTAAAAAAGAAAAAAGTTCAAAGTGTTATTTTAAAAAATATTGAGTGTTGGGCGGCGCCTGTGGCTCAGTGAGTAGGGCGCCAGCCCCATATGCCGAGGGTGGCGGGTTCAAACCCAGCCCCGGCCAAACTGCAACAAAAAAATAGCCGGGTGTTGTGGTGGGCGCCTGTAGTCCCAGCTGCTCGGGAGGCTGAGGCAAGAGAATCGTGTAGGCCCAAGAGTTAGAGGTTCCTGTGAGCCGTGTGATGCCATGGCACTCTACCCGAGGCGGTAAAGTGAGACTCTGTCTCTACCAAAAAAAAAAAAAAAAATATTGAGTGTCCAAGCTAAAATTCTAGAACATTCATAATGGAGAAATGAGTACACACTTCACATTTGTTAATCTGACATAATGTGCATTTAAAAAAGAAAAAAGTGGGGCAGCGCCTGTGGCTCAAGGAGTAGGGCACCACCACCATATACCAGAGGTGGTGGGTTCAAACCTGGCCGCTGCCAAAAAAAACTGTAAAAAAAAAAAAAAAAAAATGAAAAAAGTTCATCCTGCTGTAATTAACACACTACTTACTTTTTTCAGGCATGTGGGCACATTCCATGACAGTACAGGATTATCAGGATCTTATAGACCGAGGATGGCGAAGGTAAAACTCCTATTAGAGACTTTTTGCAAGGTTCTTCTTATAATTAAAAAAGAGGCTACGTCTTTAAAATGTTTTCTTGTTCGAAAGAAGTTTAAAAACATTTTTATTCTTTTGTGTAGTGATTTTATTCTCTTTTAAAAAATGATTATTAGAGTAATTTCAAGTATTTGCAAAAGCAAAGAGTACATTATGCTGAACCTTATGTACCTATCACTAAGCTACAACAGTTAATAATATTCTGCCAGTCCTGTTTCATTGGTGCTCCTTCTCTCCACTCTCCAGGTACTTCATAGCAAATTACATCAGTAAATTCTAATTACAGGTATCATGTTAACATATCCATAATAAGTACATCTCTCTAAGAGATAAGGATTCTTTTTTCCTTTTTAACATATTCATTATACCATTTTGTCATACTGTACAAAGTTAATAATTCTTTAATGTTACCTGTTACCTAATTCTGATGAGATTTTCCAGATTATCTCAAAATTTTTTTAATAGTTGATTTATTTCAATTAGGATTCCATTAAGGTCTACATGTTATCTTCTTGGGTAGTTATTTTTATGCAGATAATTTTTAAATAACTCTTAGGTAGGGTGACGCCTGTGGCTCAAGGAGTAGGGCGCAGTCCCATATGCCAGAGGTGGCAGGTTCAAACCCAGCCCTGGCCAAAAAAAAAACCACAAAAAAAAAAAACAAAACAAAAACTCTTAGGTAAAGTTCCTTATATAAACGTAAGTACCGTTAAATACTTTATGTCAGGACTCTTTAAAAGACTTGGGATTGTGAGCACCAGCTGAAACATTACAACTTTCCTTATGTTTAATAATGAAACTTAAAAGGTAAATATAGCTCAGATATGGAGGGACTTTGTTTGGCATGTAAGAAACTTTTTTTAAAGGTAGAAGGGAGCCATTGAAGGAATTTATGTAAGAAAGAAATGTGATGGAGTTTGTTTTGGAAAACGTCGTTTAGATGGTAGATTTTAAGGGGATGGTTGTGGAGGTGGGCAGACAAGTGTCAGAGGTTATTGCACTATACACGTGTGAGATAATGAGGACTGGCTTCTTAGTGGCGATGCTGACAGGTGAGGACAAATTTAAGATGTATGTATGTTAGAGGTAGAAAGCTTGTTGACAGGATATAGAGGTAAATTAGAAGTCTAAAATGACTTCCAGGTTTCTGGCTTGAGAGCTGAATGAACTACCATAGTTCTGGAATGTGTGAAAAGAATCTGGTTAGTTGTGGGGTGCTTTTTATGGTACATGTGGGACTACCCAAATACGGTTGTTGTGGGCAGGGGCATACATCATTTCCGTAGCATTGTGGGCAGTTTTCTCTCAGTAAACTGTAGCATTGAGGGTGGCGGCAGGTGAAGGCAGAGAAGGGATCACAGATGCTGGAAAGAGTGTAGTTGAGACAATTAGACTTGGGACAGCAGTCCCTAACCTTTTTGGCACCAGGGACTGGTTTCATGGAAGATAGTTTTTCCAAGGACCCAGGGGTGTGGGGAGGCAGGAGAGGTAGGGATGGTTTTGGGATGGTTCAGGTCGCATTACATTTATAGTGTACTTTATTTCTTTTATTATTACATTGTAATATGTAATGAAATAACTGTAAAGTTCCTCATAATGTAGAATCAGTGGGAGCCCTGGACTTGTTTTCCTGCAACTAGACCGTCCCAGCATTATTATCATGAGGAGAGTGCAACCTAGTTCCTCACTTGCACAGCCCTTCTGTGCAAGTCTAATGCCACTGCTGCTTGACAGGAGGTGGAGCTCAGGCAGTGATGTGAGTGATATGGAGTGGCTATAAATACAGATGAAGCTTCACTTGGTTGTCAACTGCTCACCTCCTGCTGTGAGGCCTGGTTCCTAACAGGCCATGGACCCGTATCTGGGTTTTGGGACTGCAGGCTTGGAGAGGATAAATAAAGCTTTAGGAAGTAAAAGGTTCTTGGTATGCCAGTTTTGAAGGTTATTTTTTTGTGAAGAATTTTTAAACCTCAGTGCATTTTTATACCATTGATTAGATTTTTACTATGAGTTAATTTAATTTCTCCTTTACTGATCTATTTTGGTACACGTGAAAAATATATAAGAACTTAACAAAGTATTTTTTTTTTATAATTTTAGAAGCGGAAAATATGTGTATAAACCTGTCATGAATCAAACGTGTTGTCCTCAGTATACAATAAGGTGAGAATTTTAATTAGTAGAAAGAAGATCAATAATAGGGAGATTGTGCATAATTTTTAGTAATCTCTTGTGCTTTTTAAAAATGTTAATTTCCACTCTAGATGGGCCTTATTAAGGAAAAGCAAATAAGTTATGTATTTCATCAATACTAGTGTTTTTTTTTTTTTTTTAGACAGTGTGTCCTTATGTTACCCTCGGTAGGGTGCCATGGCGTCACAGCTCATAGCAACCTCCAACTTTTGGGCTTAAGCGATTTTCTTGCCTCAGTCTCCCAAGTAGCTGGGACTACAGGCGCTCGCCACAATGCCCAGCTGTTTTTTTGTTGCAGTTGTCATTGTTGGTTTAGCTGGCCCAATCCGGCTTTAAACCCGCCAGGCTTGGTGCATGTGGCTGGTGCTGTAACCACTGTGCTGTAGGCGCCAAGCCAATATTAGTGATATATTTATGTGCTGATTAATACCTTTTAATGTTTAGTTGGTTGGATATAAATATAATGTGAAAATGTATTCTATTTAGCCAACTCATCAATGAACGCCATGAAATATTGGGCAAATATTCAAATTTCTTTTATATATCACATTTTAGAGGATTTAGAATTTCCTACATTCTGGTGTATTCCCTGACACTGCTTGTATTCAAGAAGCACTACAAAAGGAATTAGTTGGCAAGAGGTGGGCTTAAACTTAGTCTGCCACTTACACATTCAGAGTTCAGTTTTCTTAAATGGAAAACTTAAACCAAAAAGTCTATTTGTCCTTCAGAGTGTTTGTTGGATTTTTTTATACTCCTTTGGGTTTTCTGTGCATCCCCTTACCCCATCCAAATCTAGAAGAATTTTCTCTTCTTTTTTGGTTATAAAGATTATCATCTTTGTCGTCTTCTTTCTTTTTTTAATAGAAAATGTGAAAAGTACATTAACATTTTGAAGTATAAATTTGTGTAATCTGCACAGTCCATTAGTTGTTCTTGTTGCAGACCATTTTCAGAATGTAATGGAAGCTATAGCCTCTCTTTGCTCCTTTCTGCTCCCCTCCACCAAGGCATATAGACATAAATATGTAATATTTTGTATTTTAATTTTAGGATGATCATAGTCTCCCTGAGGTCCACTGATCACCCTAAAAGAGCCCTTTCTTACCCAACTGGGCATCAGATTGATGGATAACAAGGAGAAAAGATGGATATCTAGTTTGCTGACACCATCTCATGACATGAAGATAGAATGACAGAGTAGCTTGTACTGTCTTCTTTTAGCTTTTGTGGTTGTGAAAAGACATTTTGTAGGGCAGAAACCATTTTCCTTCAAATAGCAATTTGAATTACAGACAGGATTCTGTTCCTGAATTTTAAGTTGATTGACCTAAGTCTCATAAGAGGCTGATTTCAGTTGGTTAAGAAAGAGCTAAAGCATTTAAAATCTATTTGGTGCCAGTTATATGCAAAGCACTATTCTAGGTATGTTGCATTTGTAAAAAATGGGTTCAATTAACATTGCAAAACAAAGTAGTTATAAAATTTGATTTTTGCATTTAACATGGAATCAAACTTTCCTAAATTGTTAACCTTTATGCAATTTCATTATCTATCTTAATCTTATGGTATCATTTTTCAAGTTTACCCTTCTAGTAATTTTATCTTGTGTACTACAGTAGTTAACAGGGAGGATTTGCATACAGGAACAGAGATTCTAGCCTTCACCTTAATTTCTGTGTTAGGTGAAATTAAAGGGGATTCTAGCCTTCACCTTAACTTCTGTAGGCAAAAGTTCTGTGTGCATAAAGGAGGATGTACTTCTCTGACTGTGATTTTTTTTCTTTCTAGTTTTTTCAAACTCAGAATTATACATGTTGATAATTTACAGTGTCAGTTCCATAAAGCTTATTTTGGGAAAGAACAATCCCCCAACCCCCTTTTCCATTTCCTGTTTCCCAGTAGCAGTTGCCTTTAAATGTTTTAACTGTTTTGGTTTTTCATCTCCCTATCTTTTTTTTTGTTTTGTTTTTGAAACAGGATCTCACTTAGTCAACATTGGTAAGAGTGCCATGGCATCATAGCTCAGAGCAACCTCAAACTCCTGGGCTCAAGAGATTCTCTTGCCTCAGCCAGACGTTGTGGCGGGCATCTATCTATCTTTATCTATCTACATATATATATATATAATTTTTTTTTTTTTTTTTTTACAGATGGGATCTCGCTCTTGCTTAGGCTGGTCTTGAACTGCTGAGCTCACCTGCCTTGGCCTCCCAAAGTGCTGGGATTACAGGCGTGAGCCATTGCACCCGGCTTTTATCTCCCTGTCTTTAACTAACATTCTTATATAATTGTAATATTTGATTTTTTATTCTCTTGGTTTTCGCCTTTATTTTTGGAATTCTCTCTATGAAAGATAAAGGATTTAGTTTTCTTTCATCCTTATTTCCCTGCCATATTCTAGCTCCCTTTTGTACTCACCCCAGCTTCCCACTTAGAAGTATTATAATTTTGGATAGATGTACGCAGGTTACTGTGCAAATATGCTTCACAATTGGGCCGTGCGGTATACTATGATTACTTTTCCTTTCCTGCGCATGTTTTTTCTTTCTCTGGAGTTAACTCATTATCATAGTCTTCTCTGTAACTTTGACCACTTTATTTTGAAATGGTCTCTCATTTGCATCAACAACTTCTTAGAATGTTTAGATGCATTGAGTACTTATCATTTCTGTCTGCTTAAAAGTCTTATGTGGAACGTTCTGATCTGGATAGGTTACCCTCTGCACCTGAAGCATTGTTTGTCATTCTGGGATTTCTTTTTATTATCATCTTGGGGATTCTCTTTAGCTATTGAGTTGGATCTCCTTTCCCCCCCCTTGGGTCAGTCCCTTGTTTTAGTGAAACACATCCTCTAATAGTTTCCTGAGAAAAAGTGCATGAGAGATAAATTACTTTGAGACTTTGCATGTCTAAAAATGTTTGAATTCACTGCTCAAACTTACAGTTTGGTTGAGTACAGAAGTGTAGGATGATAAATCTCCCTTTGGAATTTTGAAGCCTTTGCTCCATTGTTGAGAAGTGCAGTGTTATACTGATTCTTGTACTTTTGTCCAAAACTTGTTGTTTATTTTTGGAAGCTTTTTTGTCCTCATTGTTCTTCCATTTCATGTTATGTTTGCCTCTGTGTCCAGTTTTATCCATTGGATGTGGACTTAAGGGACTCTTCTTATCTGAGAGCTCCTACCATCGTTTCCTTCAGTTCAGGGAGATTTTCTTGAAATTTTTTTTTTTTTAAATCTTCTCACCTCCATTTTCTTTCTTTTCTTTAATGCCTTTATTTAGATATTTGACCTTTTAGATTGGTCCTCTTAACTTTTTCTTTTCAGTTTTTCATCTCTTCTTTTGTAGAATCTTCTGAGATTATTTCCTCAACTTTGTATCTTTTTCTTTTTTTTTTTTATTAAATCATAACTGTATACATTGATATGATCATGGGGCATCATACACTCCCTTCATAGACCATTTGACATATTTTCATCACAATGGTTAACATAGCCTTCCTGGCATTATCTCAGTTACTGTGCCAAAACATTCTCATTCTACATTTACCAAGTTTCGCAAATACCCCTGTAAGATGCACCACAGGTATGATCCCACCAATCTTTTTCTTAATTTTTAAAATTTCTTCTATCATATTTGTATTTCTCAAGATCTTTTTGTTTCTAGAGTATTTCTTTCTCTTTTTGGTAACATCCTGTTTTTAACATTTTATTGCATTAATACAGTCTTGTGATTCCTGCTTTTTGACATTCCATTGGGAATTCTGTGTACCCAGTGAGTCTTGTTTACTGTGGCCTTTGGCTATGTTTTGGTCTGCTTTGTGTGGGCTGTTCTATTTGGGGAGTCCTGGAGTTTAGGTCTGATCACATTCTGGAGAGAAATTATAGGCTGCTGATGTTATGGGGCCGGTTGGGGATTTTAGCATTGCATTTGTACACTTTGATTTAAGCTTCCTGTTTTTAGCATAGTACCATTGTTTTCAACTATGTCTCTTATCCCTCATGTAACAGGCTCTTATTTTTTACATTCTACTTAAAGTTTGCAATTTTCTGCTGGGTTGAGTAGGGAATTGTGTGTGGGTCGGAGAGTGGTTCTGACTATCTTAAATGCCTTGAAAACAAATATACAAGGGATTGTCTAATTTTTAGACCCACTTTTTACTCATACTTTCATGGGTATCAGGTTTCAACAATCTCTAAGATTTTTAGAGGGTAATGTAGAGGAAATTGGATATCTTATTGGTATTTTCACTGTTAACTTAGGATTCAACTTTTTTGATCCGTTAAGTCAGTTACTACTTGTTTCATCTGCCTTCTAGCCTCCAACTCTTCTCTGTTTCTCTTTTTTTCTAGTGGTTCATGTCTTTTTCTTTTTCTTTTTTACTCTTTTAACTGTAGTTTTATTGTGATTTGGGGTGGCATTCGAAGAGACTGCATTAAACATCGTATTTAACATGAAATCTCAGGCACAAGATTTGCCTCATAGTATAGGCATAGTATATCTAGAGCTGATTTTATTTCAAATTTGAGTTTAATTTTTAAATATTTATTTTGCTTTCCTAGGTGCCGACCTTTACAGTTTCAGCCTTCGAAATCTCACAAGAAGGTTTTGAAAAAAATGTTGAAATTTCTTGCTAAAGGGGAGATTTCCAAAGGAAATTGTGAGGGTAAGATGAGATGGGGTCATAATCTTTACTTTAAGTTGACGTCTCTTTCCAGGAGTCCCCTATTCAGTCATTTTAAGTTAGGGGAGGGAGTCATTTCTATAGTTATGTGCTGTTGCTACTATGATTACGACTCTATTGGCACTGCCATTACTGTTACCTCTGGCCACCAAATTAAGGATATAGCAAATACTAATACAGGTCAGGAGAATCTTGCTTGGGAAGAAAACTGAAGATCATTTTAAAGATGTTGTGAAATGTAATTTTCAAAGTGCTTTGACAATTCATCTAAACTTGATTCTAAGAATATCCTTATGAAATAAATAGAAAGTGGCATTATTTCAGTAGAAACAGATGCATACATGCAGCTTATATGAGATTGCACAGTTACTTCTAATGCTGAGTAAAGATTAGGTTTTCTGTGTTTGAGAAAGGCTTTACTTCAGTAAAATATACTGTCTGAAATTTTCTTTCTTATTTTTCTTATTCTCATTTGTCTTTTATTCTTATTTAAATTTTGAATTTTGAGTGACTTTCCTAAAAGATAACCAGTAGCATTTAAATTAACTTTATTTATTAACTATTTATATTTATATAAATTAACTATTAACTAAAAATTAACTATAATTCTTTTTAAAAAAGGATCTTTGTTGGTCAGGGTAGAGTGCAGTGGTGAGATCATAGCTCACTGCCACTTCAAACTCCTGGGCTCAAGCCGTCTTCCCTCCTTATCCTCCTGTGTAGCTGGGACTACAGGCACATGCTATCACACTTGGCTGTTTTTTTAAATTTTTATTTATTAATTTATTTTTAAGTTAAATTAAACTTTTTTTATTTCATGTTAACATGAGGGTACAAATAACCAGGTCACAATATTTGAATTTGTTAGTAGAGTCTTCTCTTGTAGTTGTGTCCTGCATCCAAAAGGTGTGCCACACACTCCTACATTGTGCCCAGTAAGTGGGAGCACCCCAAGCCCCTTCTTCCTCCCTCCCAACTTGAATTGAAATGAGTTTTTCTCCTCTGTGGGGGTGAATTAGATCATCTACTGGCTTCATGTCAGTATGGAATACATTGGATATTTGCTTTTCCATTCTTGTGATACTTTACTAAAAAGAATGTGTTTTAATTCTGTCTAGGTTAATACAAAATATGTAAAGTCACCATCTTTTTTTATGGCTGAATAGTCTTCCATGGTGTACATATACCACAGTTTGTTAATCCATTCCTGAATTGATGGGCATTTAGGTTGTTTCCACATCTTGGCAATTGTAAATTGTAAATTGAGCTGTGATAAACAATCTAGTGCAATGTCTTTATGATAAAAAGATCTTTTTTTTTCTTCTGGGTAGATGCCTAGTAGTGGAGTTTCAGGGTCAAATGGGAGGTCTAATTTGAGTTCTTTGAGCATTCTCCATACTTTTTCCCAAAGAGGCTGTATGAGTTTGCAGTCCTGCCAACAGTGTAAAAGTGTTCCCGTCTCTCCACTTCCATGGTAGCATCTACAACTTTGGGACTTTGTGATGCGGACTAATCTCACTGGGTTTAGGTGGCATCTCAGGGTGGTTTTCATTTGCATTTCTCTGATGATTAGGGATGATAAATATTTTTGCATGTATGTTTGTTAGCCATTTGTCTGTCTTCATCAGAGAAGATTCTGTTCATGTCTCATGCCCAGTGATAGATGGAATTGTTTGCTCTTTGTTGATTAATTTCAGTTGTCTATAGATCCTAGTTATCAAACCTTTGTCAGATGTGTAACATGCTAATATCTTTTCCCAATCTGAAGGTTGTCTATTTGCTTTAATTGTTGAGTCCTTAGCTGTGCAGAAGCTTTTCAGTTTATTATTTTCTTTTTTTTTTTTTTGTAGAGACAGAGTCTCACTTTACTGCTCTCTGTAGAGTGCCATGGCGTCACATGGCTCACAGCAACCTCCAGCTCTTGGGCTTATGTGATTCTCTTGCCTTAGCCTCCCGAGCATCTTTTCTTTTTTTTTTTTTTTTTTTAATTAAATCGTAACTGTGTACATTGATGCATTTATGGCGTTCAGTGTACTTACTGATTTGATATACAATGTGAAATGCTTACATCAAACTGATAAACACATCCATCACCTCTCTTACTTGTTGTGGTAAAACAATTTTACTCTTTCCTTAATAGCTTTGAAATGTACCACTGCATTATGCACATTAGGTCCCCCGCAAATACTGTCCCTCCTTCTGGCCTTCCCCTTCCTCTCCCTTCACTCTCTTCTTCTTCCCTTCTAGTTTCTGGACTATAGTTATTTTTTACCATATGTATGAATGTGTAGTTGATTATATATCGATTTCATAGTAGTATTGAGTACTGTGTCATCCTGGGTAGAGTGTCATGGCGTTACAGCTCTCAGCAACCTCCAACTCTTGGGCTTAAGTGATTCTCTTGCCTCAGCCTCCCAAGTAGCTGAGATTACAGGTGCCCACCGCAATGCTTAGTTATTTTTTGGTTGTAGTTGTCATTGTTGTTTGGCAGTCCCAGGCTGGGTTCGAACCCGCCAGCTCCGGTGTATGTGGCCGGCGCCCTAGCCACTGAGCTGTAGGCGCCAAGCCTTTTTTTCACTCTTGAGATACTTTCCAGTTTAAGTCCCATTTGTTTATTTTTGTTATTAATGAATTATTACTGAAGTCTCCTTCATAAAATCTTTCCCCAGGCTGATATTCTTAAGAGTTTTTTCTGTAGCAGCGCCTGTGGCTCCAGGAGTAGAGCACCGGCCCCATATAGCGGAGGTGATGGGTTCAAACCTGACCATGGCCAAAAACTGCAAAAAAAAAAAAAAAAAAGAGTTTTTTCTGCACTTTGTTCTAGGATTTTTATTGTTTCATGCCTTAGATTTTATACACTTCAAATCAATTTTTATAAGTGGTGAAAGATGTGGATCCAGTTTCAGTCTTTTACATATGATTGTTTAGTTCTCCCAGCACCATTTATTGAATAGGGATTCTTTTCCCCAGTGTACGTTCCACCCTCCCACCCTACCCACCCCCAGTTTTGGCCGGGGCTGGGCTTGAACCTGCCACCCCTGGTATATGGGGTCGGTGCCCTACTCCTTTAGCCACAGATGCAGTCCCCTCCACCTCAGTGTATGTTTTTGTTTGGTTTATCAAAGATCAGATGGCTATAAGAGACTAGTTTCAAATCTTGGTTTTCTTTTCAGTTCCAAATGTCTGTGTCTCTATTTTTGTGCCAATACGATGCTGTTTTGATCACTGTGGACTTGTAATATAGCCTAAAGTCTGGTAGAGGGATGCCTCTGGCTTAGTTTTTATAACTAAGAATTGCCTTTGCTATACATTTTTTTTTTTCTGGTTCCATACGAAATCAAGAACTATTTTTCCAGTTCTTCAAAGTATGATGTTGGTATTTTATTGGGGATTGCATTGAATCTGTGGATTGCTTTGGGAAGTATAGACATTTTAACAATGTTGATTCTTGTCAGCCAGGAGCATGGTATGCTCTTCCATTTGTTAATGTCTTCTGTTACTTCTTTTCCTAAAGTTTCTTAATTCTCTTTGTAGAGGTCCTGCACCTCTTTTGTTAGTTTTAGTTATGTTCTTAGGTAATTCATTTTCTTTGAAGATACTATGAGAATTGTATCTTTTTTTTTTTTTTTTTTTTTTGAGACAGTTTCACTTTATCGCCTTCAGTAGAGCACAGTGGTATCACAGCTCACAGCAACCTCCAGCTCTTGGGTTTAGGCAATTCTCTTGCCTCAGCCTCCCAAGTAGCTGGGACTACAGGCACCTGCCACAGGCCTGGCTATTTTTTGTTACAGTTTGGCTGGGGCTAGATTTGAACCCACCACCCTCGGTATATGGGGCCTGTGCCCTACTCACTGAGCCACAGGCGCCGCCCTGGAATTGTATCTTTGATTAGCTTTTCAACTTGGCTATTGTTGGCATATACAAAGGCTATTGATTTGTGGATATTGATTTTATACTCTGAGATGTTACTGTATTTCTTGATCACTTCTAGGAGTCTTGTGGTTGAATCTCTGGGGTTCTCTAAGTATAAGATCATATCATGTGCAAAGAGTGAGAATTTCAGCTCCTCTGTGCCCATTTGGATGCCTTTTATTTCCTTATCTTGCCTGATTGCATTGAGTACAACTCTCAGCACTATGTTGAATAGTAGTGGCAATAGAGGACATCCTTGTCTGGTTCCAGTTCTAAGTGGAAAAGCTTTCAGTTTTACTCCATTCAGTATGATGTTAGCTGTGGGTTTGTAGAACATGGCTTCCATCAGTTTAAGAAATGTGCCACCCATGCCTATATTCTGAAGTGTTCTTGTTAGAAAAGGATGCTGAATTTTATTAAATGCTTTAACCGCATGTATTGAGAGGATCAAATGGTCTTTGTTTTTGCTTCTATTGATATGGTGAATTACATTTATAGATTTGTATATGTTAAACCAGCCTTGCATCCCTGGGATGAAGCCTACTTGATCAGGATGTATAATTTTTTTAATGTGTAACTATAATCTATTGGCTAAAATTTTATTGAATATTTTTCCGTCCATATTCATTAGTGAAATTAGCCTATAGTGCTCTCTCTTTTTTTTTTTGGCTGGAGCTGGGTTTGAACCTGCCACCTCTGGCATATGGGGCTGGCACCCTACTCCGTTGAGCCACAGGCACCACCCTAGTTCTCCTTCTTAGTTGGGTGTCTTCCTGGTTTTGGTATCAGGATATGTTTGCTTCATAGAATGTGTTGGGGAAGATTCCTTCCTTCTCAATGTTTTTGAATAGTTTCTGCCTTGTAGGTATAAGCTCTTCTTTGAAGGTTTGATAGAATTTTGGTGTGAAGGCATCTGGTTTTGGGCTTTTTTGGTTGGAAGATTTTTATGGTTTTTTATTGTTTCTCAGGGCTTGATATTGGTCTGTTCAAAAGATCTATTTCTTCTTGGTTAAATCTAGGGAGATGGTATGATTCCAGGTATTGGTCCATTTCCTTCACATTGTCAAATTTCTGGGCATAGAGTTTCTTGTAGAAATCAGAGATAATGTATTGAATCCTTGTGATATCTGTTATTTCCCCCTTTTTGTTTCTTATGAAGGTTATTAGAGATTTTACTTTTCTGTTTCTAGTTAATTTGGTCAAAGGTTTATTGATTTTTATTTATTTTTTTCAAAGAACTATTTGTTTCATTAATTTTCTGAATCTTTTTTCAATTTCATTTATTTCTGATTTAATTTTGGTTATTTCTTTTCTTGTGCTAGGTTTAGGATTGGATGTTTTTCTTTTTCTTTTTCCATTTCCTTGAGATGATTTGTTAGGTTGTTGGTGTGCTTACTCTGTTTATGTTTTTCGGATGAAGGCATTTAATGTGACAGATTTCCCTCTTAAGACTGCATTTGCAGTATCCCACTGGTTTTGGTAACTTGTAGCTTCATTGTTGTTATGTTTGAGGAATTTAACAGTTTCCTCTTGTATTGCTTCCTTGACCCAACTGCCATTCAGCATAAGGTTATTTAATTTCCATGCCTTTCTCTGGGGATGAAAATTTTTGTTGGAGTTGAGTTCCACCTTTATTGCCTTGTGGTGTAAGAAGATACAAGATATAATATCAGTAGTTTTGGGCGGCACCTGTGGCTCAGTGAGTAGGGTGCCGGCCCCATATATCAAGGGTGGTGAGTTCAAACCCGACCTTTGCAATAACAACAAAAAAATAGCCAGGCATTGTGGCAGGCGCCGTAGTCCCACAGCTACTCCCCAGCTACTTGGGAGGCTGAGGCAAGAGTATTGCCTAAGCCAAGGAGTTGGAGGTTGCTGTGAGCTGTGTGACAACATGGAACTCTACAAAGGGTGATAAAGTGAGACTCTATCTCTACCAAAAAAAATAAAAAATCAATTCTTTTAATTTTGTTGAAGTCGGATTTGTATCCTAGGATATGATTTATTTATGTTCCATGACAAGAACATATATTCCTTAGCTTTGGGATGGTGTGTTCTATATATGTCTATTAAGCCCATTTGTTCTAGGGTCATGTTTAAGTTCCTTGTATCATTGTTTAGTTTCTGTTTAGAAGATCTGTCCAGTTTTGCCAGAAGGGTGTTAAGATCCCTAGCTATTTTGGTGTTATGGAATATCATATTGCTCGTACTAATCAAGATCTATTTCATAAATCTGGGAGCATTTAAGTTGGGTACATAAATATTTAGAATTGAAATGTCCTCTTGTGCTGTTCCCTTGACCAGAATGAAGTGACCTTCTTTGTCTTTCTTTAGTTGCTTTAACTCCACTTGTATCTGATAATAGGTTTGCAACCCCTTCTTTCTTCTGATTGCCATTTGCCTGAAATGTTTTTCATCCCTTTACCTTGCGTCTAGATTTGTCCTTTCAGGTTAGGTGAGTTTCCTGGAGTGGGGAATTCAAGCCATTAACGTTTATTGAGGGAATTATTAAGTATGATTGGGTTCTATGCATCTTATTTAGTGAAAGTCCATTGCCTAGTTTTATCCTTTGCGCCATTGTGGAAGCTAGGTTTTGTCTTTTTTTTTTTTTTTTTTTTTAATTTGGCCGGGGCTGGGTTTGAACCCACCACCTCCGGCATATGGGACCGGCGCCCTACCCGCTGAGCCACAGGCGCCGCCCGGTTTTGTCTTTTAATTCCTGGGTGTTTACTTTGCTGTTGGGCCATCATTGTGATGGTTAGTGTGGAGAATAGGTCTAAGTATTTCCTGTAGAGCTGCTCTTGTGGTGAATATCCTCAATGTTTGTATATCAGTAAACGATTTGATTTCTCCATCGATTTTGAAGCTTAGTTTAGCAGGATACTGAATTTTGGGCTGAACATTGTTTTGTTTAAGAAGGTTAAATAAAGGTAGATGGCTGGCTTGGGAAGTTTCAGCTGAAAAGTCTGCTGTCATCCTGATGGATCTTTCCCTGTAGGTCAGTTGGCTCTTAACTCCTGTCTGCTAATAGAAGTTTCTCTTTTGTTTTGACTTTAGACAGGTTAATTACAGTGTGTCTTGGAGATCTCCATTTGTGTTGAGATGACCCAGGGTTCAATATTTCTCTAAAAGGAGTATTTAAGAATCTTTATCTTTAGTGAAACTTTTCATTTATGTTATCCTCCAGTAGAACTTCCATTCCTTTGGAATGTTCTTCTTCCCTTTCTGGGAAACCTACAATTCATATGTTTGAATGCTTCATGAAGTCCCATAAATCTCTTAAGTGAATGTTCTGCTTTCTCTCTCTTTTTGTGTGCCTCTTTAACTGCCTGTGTTAGCTCAAGAGCTTTCTCCTCTAGCTCTGAGATTCTTTTGCATTGTCTAATCTGTTTTTGATACTTCCTACTGTGACTTGAAGTAGATGAATGCTTCAATTCCTTAAACTCCACCATATCCTTTCTATATTCTTAATATCTTTTATCCATTTTTCTACTTTTTGTCAATTCTCTGTTGTTTTTTCCATCATTTGCATTAATTCTTTAAAAGTGGAGTCCTCTGTGGTAGTTCCTTCATGGCTCCTTGAGGCGGTGACCTGTTGTGTTTTTTCATGTTGCCAGAATTTTCCTGTTGGTTCCTTCTCATGTTTGTTTTTTTCTTGTTCACTTCTTTCCCCTACTTTTTCATTCTCACTATCTCCTCTTCAAATTACCTTGTCTCAGAGCTTAGGTATTGAAGTGGCCTTTTGGTGTAAGACCAAAAGAAAAAGAAGGGTGAAGAGCAAGAAGGGAGAAAGAAGAGAATAAGAAAAAAAGAGAGAGAGAATGGAGATAAAAGAGAAAGAATGGAGGTGAAGGAAAAGAAATAGAGTGACAGGAGAAATGGCATTGTTCAGCAGGGTGCTGTGGCCACACCTGCAACTCTAGGACTTTGTGGGGCTGGGTTGGGTGGTCCCTCGAAGTCAGCAGCTCTTTACCAGTCTGGGCAAAGGCAAGACCCCATCTGCATCAAATATGGAAAAGAATAAAAAACAAATAAAAAAATTAAAAGCTCAGCAGTATGTCACAGTGGGGACCTGCCAACACTGCCTTTCCCAAGAAGGACACCTTAGATTGTTAGCTTGTGACTTCCTTTGGCCAGACCAATGCTACAATCCCCCAGCACTCAGAGAAAAATAAAAACAATGAAAATAGACAAAGAAAATTAAAAATACAATTATATAAGATAAAGTAAAAAAAGGGAGATGTTATTGTGTGAGAAATTTAGGTGGGAAAGATGAGGAAAGTAGAAACATTTGTACCAAAAGAGAAAAAAGGAGAGAAATAAAAAAGAAAGAGAATAAAAAGAGCCAAAAAGCGATAACAGAAATGATGAAGCCCTTGCTATTAACAAAAGTAAAAATGAATAAATAAAAATACAACCAAAAAAACCCAAAGAAACACACAAAGAATGGCCATAGAGTTTGTATGCAAATTAAATATGCAAACGAAATATATGGCCACCCTGTATATACGTGTGTATGTGTATAAATATATACTATATTCCAATATATTGCCTGGACACCAGATGGCTCTGCAGTGTTAGGAGATGTAGAACATACACTGTTTTGTTGTGAAAAATTAGGGCTGGAAACCACTGTGTAGTTGCAGAGGAGATTGGATCCTGTTTTTCTGCCTTAGTTGCCGTCAATCAGGGCCTGGTTGCTTCATTAGCATTCAGTTTCTGTGGGATTGGAGTCCTAAAGCTCTCACCAGATTCTTTAAGAGACACATCACACAGTGCCCCCTGGCAGCAATTCCTGGGGCCACTCAGTTCACCCCAAGGGTGGATGCCCGAGCTCCATAGATATGCCATATCTGGTCGTGTACTAGGACCCTGCGGACTGTTTCTTCCACACGGTCTTCAAACAATTGCAGCGCTCAGCTAGTAGCCAAGCCAGTGGGAGGTCCACCCCACCTGATGTTTGTTCCTGGCCACTGGACACTGTTTGAGTCCATCATTCATTTGTACAATTTAGGTCCCAATGAAAAAACTGTTTTTTCATGTTTTAGCACCTTCCTGTCTCCAGTCCTCCACAGGTGAGCTGGGTGGCTGGGGTCCACCTCTTCCTGAGCACTTGCCTTCTGTGTTTGTTTTCTTCAGCTCCAGAGCTCTCCTTGCTGGGTCCTGTAGTCTACTACTACTTCACTGTGCCCCCAGGGTGGTGTCTCTGGGATGGTTCCCTTAGCTGGAGGTGGTTGGAGTTTTCTTTCCCCTGCCTTGCTATGAGTGGCTAATAAGGAGATGTTTCTCATTTGCCATCTATTTAAAACTAATATTTAATATTTATTAATTAAATTATTTAAATTTATTAAATTTAATTTATTAATTTATTTTTAATTAATATACTATTAATTAAATTAATTATATTAATCAATAATATATTAATTTATATTTATAATTTATGAAATTGATTAATTAAATTAATTAAATATTAATGCCTAATGTTTAAAACTTTTTGTAGAGATGAGGTCTTGCTTTGTTGCACAGGCTGGTCTTGAACTCTTGGCTTCAAGTGATCTTCCCACCTCGTCCTCCCAAAGTGCTGAGATTATAGATGTGAACCCCTGTGCTGACCAGCATTTAACCAACTTTAGTTGAAGAAACTTTGCTTTTTCTGTTTTTTGGGTGTTTTATTTTTTTTTGTGCCTTTTTTTTTTTTTTTACATTTTCCTATAAGCAGTGACTAACTGCTTGTAACTGAGCATAAGAATTAGGAATGCCACTCATTCTTAGCGCCCTCTTTGATTACTGCCATAGGAAATGCCTAATCCTGGGACTTTCCCTGCCCATTCTTTCCTCATTAATTCATTCCTTTTGAAAGAACTAAACAGATGTGACAAAGAGACACCAAAATGCAATGACTAAATGATAGAAATCTGCTTATTTCCTCATGTAATTGTCCAGTGTGAGCATTTCAGGTCAGCCTGCTGCTGTGCTCCCCAAAGGCATTCTGGTACTTCTTCAACATGTGATTTCTAAGGTTGTTGCAACCATTGGGGAGGAGAAAGGGTGGTTCACAAATGTCCTGTAAAACAAGGCAAAATTGGTCATATTCGTTGTGTTATAATTCAGTGGTGGGAGCTTGGTTACCAGTTGGCAAGAGACTAGTAGGGCATTCCCCTGCTAGAGTGCCAGAGACTTAAGTTTTACTCTCTGAAGATAGGAAGATGAATTTGTTGGACATACATGAGTCCCTGCCACCATGCATACTAGGGGCATTGTATTCCCATGTTTATTATAATTGTGTCAAATGACCCGACTGATGATGGACTTTTAATTTCTTCTGATTTGTAGATGAGCCCATGGATTCCACAATGGATGATGCTGTTGCTGGTGACTTTGCATTAATAAATAAATTGGACATACAGTGTGATCTCACAACGCTCAGTGATGACCTCAAAGAGAGCTTTGAGAGTGAAGAGAAGAAAGGAAGAAACTTAAAGAAAGAGGGATCTAATGAATTAATTCAGTCACAAAATGTAGAAGAGAAGTTGGGCTCTGGTGAACCATCACATTCAGTTAAAGTTCATACAGTTCCTAAGCCAGGTAGTGAATGTTTGATGTCAAGTCATATGAACTGCTTTTCTTACTGCTTGAGTCATTATAAACTCTGGGCCCTGCCATCACCCAAAAAGATTTAGACCAATTGCTTTTAACTCTTACTCTTGTGTGACTGGGTCACTTCTATTGTTTTTCTTTTTTTTTTTTTTTATTGTTGGGGATTCATTGAGGGTACAATAAGCCAGTTACACTGATTGCAATTGTTAGGTAAAGTCCCTCTTGCAATCATGTCTTGCCCCCATAAAGTGTGACACACACCAAGGCCCCACCCTCCTCCCTCCATCCCTCTTTCTGCTTCCCCCCCCATAAACTTAATTGTCATTCATTGTCCTCATATCAAGATTGAGTACATAGGATTCATGCTTCTCCATTTTTGTGATGCTTTACTAAGAATAATGTCTTCCACTTCCATCCAGGTTAATACGAAGGATGTAAAGTCTCCATTTTTTTTAATAGCTGAATAGTATTCCATGGTATACATATACCACAGCTTGTTAATCCATTCCTGGGTTGGTGGGCATTTAGGCTGTTTCCACATTTTGGCAATGGTAAATTGAGCTGCCATAAACAGTCTAGTACAAGTGTCCTTATGATAAAAGGATTTTTTTCCTTCTGGGTAGATGCCCAGTAATGGGATTGCAGGATCGAATGGGAGGTCTAGGTTGAGTGCTTTGAGGTTTCTCCATACTTCCTTCCAGAAAGGTTGTACTAGTTTGCAGTCCCACCAGCAGTGTAAAAGTGTTCCCTTCTCTCCACATCCACGCCAGCATCTGCAGTTTTGAGATTTTGTGATGTGGGCCATTCTCACTGGGGTTAGATGATATCTCAGGGTTGTTTTGATTTGCATTTCTCTAATATATAGAGATGATGAACATTTTTTCATATCTTTGTTAGCCATTCGTCTGTCATCTTTAGAGAAAGTTCTATTCATGTCTCTTGCCCATTGATATAAGGGATTGTTGGCTTTTTTCATGTGGATTAATTTGAGTTCTCTATAGATCCTGGTTATCAAGCTTTTGTCTGATTGAAAATATGCAAATATCCTTTCCCATTGTGTAGGTTGTCTCTTTGCTTTGGTTATTGTGTCCTTAGCTGTACAGAAGCTTTTCAGTTTAATGAAGTCCCATTTGTTTATTTTTGTTGTTGTTGCAATTGCCATGGCAGTCTTCTTCATGAAGTCTTTCCCCAGGCCAATATCTTCCAGTGTTTTTCCTATGCTTTCTTGGAGGATTTTTATTGTTTCATGCCTTAAATTTAAGTCCTTTATCCATCTTGAATCAATTTTTGTGAGTGGGGAAAGGTGTGGGTCCAGTTTCAGTCTTTTACATGTAGACATCCAGTTCTCCCAACACCATTTATTGAATAGGGAGTCTTTCCCCCAAGGTAAGTTCTTGTTTGGTTTATCAAAGATTAGGTGGTTGTAAGATGTTAGTTTCATTTCTTGGTGTTCAATTCGATTCCAAGTGTCTATGTCTCTGTTTTTGTGCCAGTACCATGCTGTCTTGACCACTATGGCTTTGTAGTACAGACTAAAATCTGGTATGCTGATGCCCCCAGCTTTATTTTTGTTACTAAGAACTGCCTTAGCTATACGGGGTTTTTTCCGGTTCCATTCAAAACGCAGAATCATTTTTTCCAAATCTTGAAAGTACGATGTAGGTACTTTGATAGGAATGGCATTGAATAGGTAGATAGCCTTGGGAAGTATAGACATTTTAACAATGTTGATTCTTCCCATCCATGAGCATGGTATGTTCTTCCATTTGTTAATATCCTCTGCTATTTCCTTTCTGAGGATTTCATAGTTTTCTTTATAGAGGTCCTTCACCTCCTTCGTTAGGTATATTCCTAGGTATTTCATTTTCTTTGAAACTATGGTGAAGGGAGTTGTGTCCTTAATTAGCTTCTCATCTTGACTGTTATTGGTGTATACAAAGGCTACTGACTTGTGGACATTGATTTTATATCGTGAAACATTACTGTATTTTTTGATGACTTCTAGGAGTCTTGTGGTTGAGTCTTTGGGGTTCTCTAAGTATAAGATCATGTCGTCAGCAAAGAGGGAGAGTTTGACCTCCTCTGCTCCCATTTGGATTCCCTTTATTTCCTTGTCTTGCCTAATTGTATTGGCTAGAACTTCCAGCACTACGTTGAATAGTAAAGGTGACAGAGGACAACCTTGTCTGGTTCCAGTTCTAAGAGGAAAAGCTTTCAGTTTTACTCCATTCAGTAAAATATTGGCTGTGGGTTTGTCATAGATAGCTTCAATCAGTTTTAGAAATGTGCCACCTATGCCTATACTCTTCAGAGTTCTAATTAGAAAAGGATGCTGGATTTTATCAAATGCTTTTTCTGCATCTATTGAGAGGATCATGTGATCTTTATTTTTGCCTCTGTTAATATGGTGGATAACGTTTATAGACTTGCGTATGTTAAACCAGCCTTGCATCCCTGGGATGAAGCCTACTTGATCATGATGAATGACTTTTTTGATGATAAGCTGTAATCTATTGGCTAGGATTTTGTTGAGAATTTTTGCGTCTATGTTCATGAGTGAGATTGGTCTGAAATTCTCCTTTTTGTTTGGGTCTTTTCCTGGTTTTGGTATCAGGGTGATGTTTGCTTCATAGAATGTGTTGGGGAAGATTCCTTCTTCCTCAGTTTTTTGGAATAATTTCTGTAGTACAGGAATAGGCTCTTCCTTGAGGGTTTGATAGAATTCTGGAGTGAAGCCATCTGGACCAGGGCATTTTTTAGTTGGAAGCTTTTTTATTGTTTCTTTGATCTCAGTGCTTGAAATTGGTCTGTTCAGGAGGTCTATTTCATCCTGGCTAAGTCTAGGGAGAGGGTGTGATTCCAAATATTGATCCATTTCCTTCACATTGTCAAATTTCTGGGCATAGAGTTTCTGGTAGTATTCAGAGATGATCTCTTGTATCTCTGTGGGATCAGTTGTTATTTCCCCTTTATCGTTTCTGATTGAGGTTATTAGAGATTTTACTTTTCTATTTCTAGTTAGTCTGGCTAATGGTTTATCTATTTTATTTATTTTTTCAAAAAACCAACTCCTTGTTTCATTAATTTTCTGAATGATTCTTTTGTTTTCAATTTCATTGATCTCTGATTTGATTTTGGATATTTCTTTTCTTCTACTGAGTTTAGGCTTAGATTGTTCTTCTTTTTCCAAGTCCATAAGATCTTTTGTGAGATTGTTGATGTGCTCTCTTTCTGTTTTTCGAATGTAGGCATCTAAAGCGATGAATTTTCCTCTCAAAACTGCTTTTGCAGTATCCCACAGGTTTTGGTAGCTTGTGTCTTCATTGTTGTTATGCTCAAGGAAGTTAATGATTTCCTGTTTTATTTCTTCCTTCACCCATCTGTTATTCAACAGAAGATTGTTTAATTTCCATGCCTTTGGGTGGGCTTGAGCATTTTTGTTAGAGTTGAGTTCCACCTTTAGTGCCTTATGGTCTGAGAAGATACAAGGTAAAATTTCAATTCTTTTGATTCTGTTGATATTTGTTTTGTGTCCCAGGATATGATCAATTTTGGAGAATGTTCCATGGGGTGATGAGAAGAATGTATATTCTTTATCTTTGGGGTGGAGTGTTCTATATGCATCTATCAAGCATAGTTGTTCTAGGGTCTCATTTAAATCTCTTACATCTTTGTTTAATTTCTGTTTAGAGGATCTGTCCAGCTCTGTAAGAGGTGTGTTAAAGTCTCCTGTTATGATGGTATTATCAGATATCATATTGCTCAGACTGAGTAAGGTGTGCTTCAGGAATCTGGGAGCATTTAAATTGGGTGCATAAATATTTAGAATTGAAATGTCTTCTTGTTGTAGTTTTCCCTTGACCAATATAAAGTGACCATCTTTGTCTTTTTTGACTTTAGTTGCTTTAAATCCACATGTATCTGAAAATAAGATTGCAACTCCTCTTTTCTTCTGAATTCCGTTTGCCTGAAAAATTGTCTTCCAACCCTTGACTCGGAGCTTTAATTTGTCTTTTGAGGCCAGGTGTGTTTCTTGCAGACAGCAAATGGATGGCTTGTGTTTTTTAATCCAGTCAGCCAATCTATGTCTCTTCAGTGGGGAATTCAAGCCATTAACATTTATGGAGATAATTGATAAGTGTGGTAGTATTCTATTCGTCTTATTTGGTGAGAGTCCATTGCTTAGTTTTATCTTTTGCATCAGTGTGGAGGTTAGGTTTTGTCCTTTGATTTCTGAATTCTTACTTTGCTGCTGATCCATTGTGGTGTTCAGTGTGCAGAACAGGTTGAAGTATTTCCTGTAGAGCTGGTCTTGTTGTGGCGAATTTCCTCAATGTTTGTATATCCGTAAATGATTTGATTTCTCCGTCAATTTTGAAGCTTAGCTTAGCAGGGTACAGAATTCTGGGCTGAAAATTGTTCTGTTTAAGTAGATTAAAGGTAGATGACCATTGTCTTCTTGCTTGGAAAGTTTCATTAGAGAAGTCTGCGGTCACTCTGATGGATTTGCCCCTGTAGGTCAACTGGCGCTTACTCCTGGCAGCTTGCAGAATCTTTTCTTTTGTCTTGACTTTGGACAGGTTCATCACAATGTGTCTTGGAGAAGCTCGGTTAGAGTTGAGGCGACCTGGGGTCCGATATCCCTCTGAAAGCAGTGTGTCAGACTCTTTGGTGATGTTTGGGAAATTTTCTTTTATAATATTCTCTAGTATGGCTTCCATTCCTCTGGGGCATTCTTCTTCCCCTTCTGGAATTCCTATAACTCGTATGTTGGAACGCTTCATAAAGTCCCATAATTCTGACAGTGAACGTTCTGCTTTCTCTCTCTTCTTTTCTGCCTCTTTTACTGTCTGAGTTATCTCAAGAACTTTGTCTTCTACCTCTGAAATTCTTTCTTCTGCATGGTCTAACCTGTTGCTGATACTTTCCATTGTGTCTTTAAGTTCTCTAATTGACTGTTTCAGTTCCTTCAGGTCTGCTATATCCTTTTTATATTCTTCATATCGTTCATCTCTTACTTGATTCTGTTTTTGGATTTCCTTTTGGTTATTTTCCACTTTATTAGCAATTTCCTTCATTGTTTCCATCATTTCTTTCATTGTTTTCAACATGTGTATTCTAAATTCCCTTTCTGTCATTCCTAACATTTCTGTATGGGTGGAATCCTCTGCAGTAGCTACCTCATGGTCCCTTGGTGGGGTTGTTCTAGACTGGTTCTTCATGTTGCCTGGAGTTTTCTGCTGATTCTTCCTCATGAGTGATTTCTTTTATCTGTTTCCTTGCCCTAATTTTCCTTTCACTTCCTCTTGCTCTTTAAGTTCTTGTGCAGTTGTGGGCGGGTTTAGATGGATTGAACACACGCGACCATTTGCCGGTTTTCCACTGTTTTAGTCCTCCTCTTGGGGTCCAGAAGTCTCTCGCTGACTCCCTGTATCTTCATAGGAGTGATGATAGGCAGTTCCCACCAGCCAGAGATGCCTGGAGTCCTATCTCCCCAGACTCACGGTACCCAGATGCAAGGAAGCTGTTACTCGGCTGCCATCTTGCTCCGCCTCTATTGTTTTTATTTTTTATTATGACAATTACTTATAGTTTATCAAATTTAAAAAATGTTTGTGAAGGAGTATTTCAAACAGGGAAATGTAGGTTGAATAGTATAATGAGGTTCCGTGTACTCTACCCTCATCTGAAACAGTATTGGCTAATGTTAGCCACTCTTGAGTCATTTATTCCTGTATTTAGTTCTACTTTCCAGTATTATATTGAATGAAATTCCAGATATTATGCTACCCTTTATTTATCATTTCTAAAAGATAAGAACTTAAAAAAAAGTATTCACTATACCATTATTATACCAAAATAAAATTCCTTACTGCCATTGAATGCTTAGTGTTCAAATTCTAATTTTTAAACATTTGTGTTAGGATCCAGATAGTATTCACATATTGCAATTGGTTATTACATTTTTAAAAGTCTCTTTGGACAGGCTTCCCTTTCATTGTTCCTCCTGTTTGACTTGCAGTTTCCTTGTTGAAGAAACTGGGTTGTTTGTCTCACTCTGTAGCAGACTGGTTATATCTGCAATGCAGTTTAACCTGTTGCTCTGCTTGGCTGTAAATTGATAGTTGGAACTAGAGCCTTGATCAGATTCTGGGCTAATTTTTCTTTTGTTTCTTGGAAAAGTCTTCATCAAATTTAGGTTTTACTTTTTTGAGGATGGATAAGGTTACTTCACAGGTGGCTGTGTGGTCTTTCAGGAGGCATGTCATGTTTGGGTCCTTCTCTTTTCATTATTGCTAATAGTTATGGATGCTTGATGTACCAGTTCATCCATTCATTAGATGTTCTAATGCTGTCATTCATTCTTTATTGAATGAATGGAATGGAATGGAATGAATGAATGGAATGGAACTGGCTGGAATGCTTCGTTAAAGACAAGCTTCTCTGGTGGTGCCTGTGGCTCAATGGGTAGGGTGCCCACCCCATATACCGAGGGTGGCGGGTTCGAACCTGGCCCTGGCCAAACTGTAACAAAAAAATAGCCGGGTGTTGCGGCAGGTGCCTGTAGTCCCAGCTACTCGGGAGGCTGAGGCAAGAGAATCGCCTAAGCCCAGGAGTTGGAGGTTGCTGTGAACTGTGACACCATGGCACTCTACCCAGGGTGATAAAGTGAGACTCTGGCTCTAAACAAAAAAAAAGAAAGGAAAAAAGAAAATCTTCTCCTTATCTGTTTTCTATAAAAACTCATAAAAAAGGCAGGATAAATTCTCGATTCTTTCTTTTTGTTTACCATTTTTCAAAATCTACTAGCGGCCAATTAGATTCTTTTTGCTGTATAGCAAAATCAAGGTTTTAAACATATATCTTGTGTTTGCTTCTGAGTCCTTTTAACATAATCCTGGCGGTCTTTGACAGCTTCCTTGCTATCTTGTATGACATCATCTTCATGGATCACCTTGTACAGACATTTCTTTAAGCAACGCTGGTTCCTTTTAGTGGGAAGTGGTATTCAGAGATCTCAAACTAGTCCTGGTGTGCACATTATTACCACTGTCTTGATCTTTGTTATCTACTCCTTTTCAGTGAATAGTTTTATCGAGTCATAAGTTCATATTGATACTTCCAATTCAAATTCAGGACTGCAGCATTTTTGTCTTTTTCCTTTTTTTTTTTCTTTTGGTTTTGCATTTATGTTCTTTTTTTTTTACCCTGAGAAACTTGATTCTCGAGGACATTGGGGACCATAATAGTATCACATAGTTATACATTTGCTTTATCATTACACAATAGTTTTAGAATGACAGTAATCTTACCTGTAGTAGTATAATTACTGAAACTTAAAAAATTTTTACAGTTTTTTTTTTAGGCTATTTCTCACTGAGAATCCCAGACTATTTAAAAATCTTTTTCTCTGGACCCTGTATTTCTGTTCTATTTTAGCAATATTACAAGGGATATTCCTTTTTAATTTGAAATTATATGCAGGACTACAAAATTCTATTCAAATCTCTTGGGACTAATTTAAAATCCTTGAGTTGCTTTGAACCTCTGTGGATGTGTGCTTGGTGTGGTGTATTGATGTTCTACTGATTGCTTCCATTTTGTTGAAGGTGTTTTTTTGATCTTGGGAGATCTGTATCCTCTGTATATGCTGAAATCCTAATTTGTTGTCCATTGTAGTCGGTAATGTGGTAGTGTGTAGAGAAAAATGACTTTCACTGGATTGCTTAGCCCAGTGAACTAGTTAGTGTAAAGATGACATAATCCTTTATAAAAATACAGAAAATTTGTGTTTTTCACTTCATTCTGCATATTTTTAAAATTTATTCTTGAAGGGCGGTACCTGTGGCTCAAGGAGTAGGGCGTCGGCCCCATATACTGGAGGGGGTGGGTTCAAACCTGGCCCTGGCCAAAAAAAAAAAACCTGCAAAAAAAAAAAATTTTTATTCTTTGAAAAGGTTAGCAGGGCATGCAATTTTCAGTAACTATAAAAAGGTAGGGTTTTCTTTTTCTTATTATTTATGGAATGCTAATATAGGCAAAATATTTAGGTGGTGGCAACACAAATAATAGCTAATAATAATAGGTAACCCTAATTGAATATAGATACTTTTTTAGAAGTTACATGGGCATTAATTCATTTTATCCTCATGAGAACTCTATAGGTAGGACAGTTTTTTGTCTTTCTTATACAGGCAAGAAACTGGCCAAGTGTCATCCAGCCAAGTGCTAGCGCTCCTGTGGTCTCAGGCAGACTATCTCAGAGTACCTGCTCTTAACTGTTGTACCTCTCAGCACAAATTTGAGAAAAGACATTATCCCTGGCCTAAGAAACTTAATTCTATAAGGCAGTAGAGTAATGAATCAGTCTTTTGTTACCTGGTTATTAGACTTAAAATCTTTTTCTTAATAGGTGAACTTTAGGCTGAGTGCTGGCCTGGGCCAGCTTAACAACAACAAAAAAATAGATAAACTTTATTTTTAGTTAGAAAACTTGCTGGAAAACTTGAACTTGTGATAAGATCTTAACTATTTGTGAACTCTGTTTTCTCCTCAGCTTTGTTTCTTTTGATTAGCTCTTTGCCTCCAGCAAATCCTTTAACCACTCTAGGTCTTTATTTTCTTCCCTCAAAAAGCTGAATTTGCTAATCCTAAACTTTCCTGTTGCTGACTTTTATATGATTTGTGAATTCTGTGTTTTGAGATCTTAGAATATATACTTATTTCTTTATTTAGTTAATAGCTTTTTTTAAGTGACTAGAGTAATGTAAATGTTAGAAAAAAAGGAAAATCCTTTCTCTGTGTGGAAATTAAGGTAGAATGACTGCCATTAACAGTGTCATTTCTTTTCAAGCATTTTTCTAAACATTTTTAATGTATAATACTTGTATAACTAGAATTTCTAAAAAAACATTTTATAGTGAAAAATCTAAAATCTTAAAGCATTAAAGAGGTTGTATATTTTGTTGCTTAGCTATTTTAAAAATTGTGTACTATTCTATAATTGGGCATTTAGATTATTTTGAGGTTTTGTTTGTATTCATCATTATTTGCCTTTATCTCTTACAATTTTCTCAGGATAGATTCTTTGAAGAATACTTACTAGATTAAAGACTACTTACAAAAATGTAAACTTTACAATAGTTAGAGATTTTATACTTTAAAGGATTGTCAGTTTGATATTTGATCTTATAACTAGAACAAAATTCTGATTAACTGAAAATGAACTAATGAGACTCAAATGAACTAATGAGACCTCAAATATTTGGAGAGAAATACAGATACTTTCAATAACAAGTTATTTTTTTTGTTTGTTTTTTTAGTTTTAAATACCGGTGAGATTTTGCTCTGGGATCAGTATTCATTTACATCTAGTCCCTAAGTTTTTATCTGTGTCACCAGTGCTTTCAGAGAAATGTCCCCCAGAAATGTTGGCCAGAGATAGCAGTATTTTGAAGCAGAAGATATTTGATTTTGTTCTTGCCACTTTTAAAGACAGAGAAATGGATGAATGTTTTTTAAAAAAAACAAAACAATTTTCTGGCTCAGCGCTGGTAGCACAGTGGTTATGGCGCCGGCCACATACATGGAAAACTGGTGGGTTCAAAGCTGGCTCTGGCCAGCTAAATAACAATGATGACAACTGCAACAAAAAATAGTTGAGTGTTGTGGCAGGCACCTGTAGTCTGAGCTACTTGGAAGGCTGGGGCAAGAGAATTGCTTAGGCCCAGTAATTTGAGGTTGCTGTGAGCTACGATGCCACGACACTCTACCGAGCGCAACATAGTAAGACTCTGTCTCAAAACCCCCCCCCCCCAAAAACAATTTTCCATAGTAAGAGCTGCCTTGACAAGTTTCTTTGATTTTACTTTCTTTGATGACTCCTGTTTGTAAGGTAGAATTTTAAGATGAACTTAAGAGTTTTATACGAGGATCTTCTGAAACATCTATGCCAAAGCTAGCCTAACTATTGGTACTCTTTGGACTTAATCTGTAGTACTTTTGAGACTTTTGAAAAAACATCATTTTAACATCGCTAGAGTCCAATGTGGTTGTTCTAATATTTTGAAATTCATTTTAGGCAAAGGGGCAGATTTGAGTAAACCTCCATGTCGAAAAGCAAAGGAAATCCGGAAGGAAAGGAAAAGGTTAAAACTCATGCAGCAAAACCCAGCTGGAGAACTCCAGACTCAAAGTCAGACACCATCTTTGTTTCCATCAAAGGCTAAATCCAACCAGCCCAAATCACTTGAAGATTTAATTTTTGAGTCTTTACCAGAGGATGCATCGCATAAGCTAGAGGTACTTAGGAGGCTTTTTGTTTTTGTAATTTGTTTTGGTTTTTGGTTTTTTATGAGTACCTTGTTTATATTTTGTTAATTAAATAATGGGAAATTAAAGAGAATTGGAATGGAGTAGATTAGCATTTGTTTTGCTAAGTTAACTGCCGTTTGAGAGAAATCTTTTTTTTTTTTACTTTTTAGGAGTTTTTGAAAATACTTCAGGCAGTTGCTTGAAGTATATTCAGGGAGCCAACCACACTATAGTTGTTTAAACAATTTATATTTTAGCATTTATTTTATGCAGGGTGCTTGGGATTTTTGTATCTCTTGATTGAAATTTAGTAGTTAAAGTGGAAAAGAAAAATACTCTAAAATTTGATTTTTGGCAGCTTGGGTTTGGATAGCAAAAGAGAATAGGTCATTCTATTTTGTCCATTATAATATTCTGATCTTGATCAAGGCAGCAAACAATGTCATATATGTAAGCCAGTAGGTACAATTTAGTACCATTACTGTTAAAATCCCCTCTCATTAATGCTCAAACCAATTTAGGCATAATATGAATAATTGTAGTGCCAAATGCTTTCCTTTTTCCAAAGTAATTTACATTTTTAGATCAAATGTAGATTTCTCAGTATCAGTTTCTCATATATAAAAGAATTTTCTAAAACATTTGCCACAGTGATTTTTATCATATTCTCATACATGATTAGTAACTGGTCAGCCTTTTATTTTGTAACTTATTGTCACCCAAGATATCATTCATCACTAAAGAACTGATACTAAAATTATTATCAGACATAAATTTTAGCTTTTATAACTCATTAGCTACCCTGATTTTGCTACTGACTTTTATCCTTCAAAAACTGTGAAGAGATTTGTACATACTACTTGAAATACTTTATGAAGTCTTTTGATCATAAATAATGTATTCAGGGAGCCAAGCATACCTCACATAATAGTTCTGTGGTAGTAAATTTTACTTTTTTACTGTAATGATGTCCAGGATGTATAGAGAGATTTGTTATCCACTAGGTGTCGCTCTTTCTTAACTTCTCGTGGCACCCGTGGAGTTTTCACTGATGCCTTCCTGTGTTGCATTGGCTTTTCTGTTTCACTGTTCTGTGTCGCTAGCACATTTTAACTGGTTAGTAAATAATGAATGTTCAGATTAATGTTAGCCATTACTGCCTGCACTTACTCTTTTGAACTCATCCTCATTCTAGATACAAGTAAATGAAGGCACAGAGAGGTTACTTTTGACCAGGGTGGGGACTTTAGAAGAGTTGAGCTAGGGAGATCTGAGGTTGCTGTGAGATGTGATGCAACAGCACCCTAGTGAGGGTTGTCTTTTATACTTGTAAAGTTGTAAGTTTAGAATTAGCAATGATAAATGAAAGAGTGCAAAATGCATTTTCATATTTTTAGTCCTTCTGACTGACTGATGGATGGTAAGTTGTATAAAACTAAAGAGTATTTGTGTCATGGATGCCCGTTTGTGATAGAGGCAGGCTTGCATAATTCAGTCATGAAATGAGGCTTTGAAGGTGGAAGGGATCTTCTGCTTTCTTAATGAAAGTTTTTAATTTATTTACTAACTGGTTGATTTTTAATGTTAAAATATTATTATATATTTATGCTTTATAATGTTTGTGTTGAAACTTCTGTTTTGGGGGTGGGAGTCACTGGTAATGCATATTCCATGGAATGAATAAATGAATGAATTAATGAACATTGTTTTTTTAACTCCTTCTGAAGGTGAGGCTGGTGAGATCATCTCCACCAAGTTCTCAGTTCAAAGCCACATTTCAAGAGTCTTACCAGGTCTATAAACGTTACCAGCTGGTTATTCACAAGGACCCACCTGATAAACCAACTGTGAGCCAGGTCAGCAGGCCAAGTGTAATTTTTCTGTGCAAACACAACTTTCCCTTCCATTTGATATCATGGTATGAAATCTTGGTTTATTTGTGGTACATTTTATTTATATTCGCTTTGCAACATATTTACTGATAGGACTGTGAATTAATGGACATTCTAAAAGTGCACGTTTTACCTAGTGCCATGTAATGTATACAGTAATGTATAATTTCGGAGCGGAAAGTAACACACAAAATTATCTTTTTTTTTTTTTTAGAGAGAGAGTCTCACTTTATCACCCTTGGTAGAGAGTGCCATGACATCACAGCTCACAGCAACCTCCAACTCCTGGGTTTAGGCAATTCTCTTGTCTCAGCCTCCCCAGTAGCTGGAACTACAGGCACCTGCCACAACACCTGGCTATTTTTCTTTGTTGCAGTTTGGCTGGGGCTGGGTTTGAACCCACCACTGATGTATGTGGGGCCGGCACCCTGCTCACTGAGCCACAGGTGCTGCCCCCAAAATTATCTTTTTAATTAGTCAATATCTTTAGATACATTTAGTAAATTTAAATTAGATGCATTTAATAAATAGAGCTCCAAATTTAAATATAAAATAAAAAACTTTTTATGGTAGGTATATGTGGTATTTTGGCCAACAGTTAATATGCTTTATTCGTATTTAAAAGTCATATGTAGAAAGAGTTGATAACAGCTAAATTATTCTTTGTTGATGTACTACTATGCACACCTGAGTGGGACTAGAACAGTAAGATAGTAGAATGTTTTAATGGATGTCTTCTTATACTTACAGTTTATAAATCAAATGACCCAAGAAAAATCTGGAAGGGGAAAGATCTTAAAACATCTTATATAGGTAGAGGTGGCAAAAGTAGTGGCCATGAGGGAATGCAGAGAACTACAAGGGTAGCTAGATAAACAAACAAAACAAAAGCAAATTGTCCTGGCTTTAATGAGTTAAGGTTTTTATACGTTTTAGTACAAAGTTAGCACTTCAGGCTCTGTGCTAGTCATCCCATTCCAGGGTTTCTTGTTTTCATTATAAATTCCAGTGTTGAGCTTTGGAAGTGGATTTGCGGAGATCTTACTCTAGCCTCACCTTCAGAAGCATATCATTAGTTAGAGATGTTTCAATAGCATTTGCTTGTATTTTCCTTGCTCTGAAGGTGAGGTTAGTACCTGTCTCCTTTGAGGACCCAGAGTTCAAGTCGTCCTTCAGCCAGTCCTTTTCTTTATATGTCAAGTATCAAATGGCCATACACCAGGATCCACCTGATGAATGTGGGAAGACCGAGGTACTGTTCACTGTGTTTTTTCTGTGTTGATGAGGTTGTCTATGAAGGAGTGCAATATGTAATCTTCTCCTGCCATTTTCTTATCTGTGAAGTAGATGATGATCTTTTCTGTGTGTATTATTGAAGTTTTTTGAAAACATAGTCATACATGTGAGTATTTTAAATCTTTAGCAAAGAAAGATTGCAAATTCAGATTACGATCTTACTCGGTGTCCTCTCCCGGAACCTGATTGTAGTGCGTTTATATGTTTAGTCATCTGGTGTAAGTCAGCAGACATTTACTGAGTGTCCATTGTGTGCCAGACTGTGTGCCACAGAAAAGGGGTAGAGGCTCTGTCTTTAAGAAAGTGCTAGTCAAATGGGAAAGACCACGATCAGCAGAAATATCTTAAGAAATGAGTGGAAAAGAAATACGTGTAACTAACCTAAAAAACATCATAGCTTAGTCTGCCTTAATCTTGCTCAAAATACTATGTTAGTATATAGTTGGGCAAAATCATCTCATACAAAGCCTATTTTATAATAAAGTGTTGATTGGTTCATGTAATTTATTGAATGCTATACTGAAAGTGAAAACAGAAGACTTGTACCATTGTAAAGTTGAACAAGCGTAAGATGAACTTTTCTAAGTTGGAGACTGTATTTTGAGATTATCATATAGAGCATCATTTAACAAGCATTTGTTGAGGACCTATCTTTCCTAGGCTGAGGGTATTGAAATGAATGAGATGACGTAGTTGTCACAGTGGGACAGTGTGTGTTTCATATGCCAAATACGCAGTTTCGATTTTTTGTGTGACTGCTTTTATTTTTTTAATGACACAAAATGTGTAAGCTTAAAAGGAGAGGATTAATAAGGAAGGAGTTAATGCCACACATTCCCTGACAGAGAACTGACTTCCCAGGTCTCCCAGAGGGTTTGCAGACCAGCAGTATTGGCCTCATCTGGCATGTAGAGTCTCAGGCCTACTGAGACTAAGTTTTAGATGCATCTGACTCCAAATGATTCATACGCACATTTCAGTTTGAGAAGCTCTGTCCTAGGGTTCCCCACTGGGACTTAAGCTGTTGATGATAGCATTTTCAGATAGTCAAGATTCTGCCAGGGCCAAGGAGAGCCCTTTGATATTCTCAGGATGTCATATCCCTTTCTGAACTTTCTTTCTGCTCTGGAGATTTTGGCTTTGTACCTGTCTGCTTAGCAGGTGTGTCTAGGCAGGCTGGAAAAACCCCTTGACATAGTCCAGGGTGTTTACTGAGAGAGTGTTCCCCACAGGCTTTAGGCCTCTGTGGAGCAGATTTAGTGCAGCATTAAAGGCATTTGTAGTCTGGTTGGGGCGATAGGTAGGATTAGTAGGCAAAGTCAGCTTAGTGTGGGACTCAAGGTTTGAGAGGTGATACCTGAGCCACGTCTGAAGTGAAGAGTATGTTTTTGTCAGGCCAAAAATGGAGAAGAGCATTTTGGGGAACAGCACTAACATGTGCAAAGGCCATTTTGAGGAACTTTTACTTAGTCTTAGTGACCAGAGTATAGGGTACATGTTAACGGGTAGTGAGAGATGAGACTTTTGGAGATTTGGATAGGAGCCAAAATTTTTTTTTTCTGTTCTTTTTCTTTCTTTCTTTCTTTTTGAGACAGTCTCACTATGTCGCCCTTGGTAGAGTCCCCTGGCGTCACAGTGCAAAGCAACCTCAAACTCTTGGGCTTAAGCGATTCTCTTGCCTCAGTCTCCCAACTAGCTGGGACTACAGATGCCCACCACAACTCCCGGCTATTTTTTGGTTGTAGTTGTCGTTGTTGTTTGGCAAGCCCAGACAGGGTTTGAACCTGCCAGCTTTAGTGTATGTGGCAGGAATCAGATTAAAAAAAAACAAAAAAAACTATTTTGGGCTGGATGTGGTGGCACACGCAACCATAATCCTAGCACTCTGGGATGCTGAGGTGAGAGGATCCCTTGAACTTACGAGTTTGAGACCAGCAAGACCTCACACACACCCCCTCCCCCCACCCCCTGGGTATCTGCAAAATTAGAAAAATTATCTGGGTGTGATGGTGGTGTCTGTAGTCCTAGCCACTTGAGCAACTGAGGCAGAAGGATTGCTGGAGCAGGAGTTTGAGGTTGTAGTGAGCTATGATGGCTCCACTGTACTCTAGCTTGGGTAACAAGTCCCACTGTCCCCCCCCCAAAAAAAGTTTTGGCTATATTGAAACTGCTACATATGTATTACTCCTCTTCAACAATTCTTAACAAGCTGCTATTCTTGTTTCATCTCTCTTGCCATGCTTTTTTGTTGTTAAATCATTATATTATTTTATACTCAGACATTGCATTATTTTATGTGTAAGCACTTCAGTCTGTGTCTTACTGAAAACGTGGGACAGTCAAATAAGTGCCTCCTACTGTAATCCAGCAGGCAGAGTGAAGCACTGACTATGGAGTGTTGCTGCTGAAGAAACCGGCTCTGGACCTGGACATGCTTTTCTAGATCTAACTGCCTGTTCACAGGGAGTAGGAAGAGTAAAGGCATAGGTGAAAGAGATACTCAGGCAATTCTGTAAGATAAATCATCGAGTTTCTTTAAATAAATTAACACTGTTTTCTTACAAAAGGAACTCTGTTCTAGGAACTTTGTCTCTAGATTAAAAGTTGTAAACTTTAAGAATTCTGAATACTTCTTTCCATCAAGGTTGTTAGTTTGCAATCCCACCAGCAGTGTAGACTTGTTCCCTTCTTTCCACATCCATGCCAGCATTTGCAGATTTGGGACTTTGTGATATGGGCTAAGCGTACTGGAGTTAGGTGGTATCTCAGAGTGGTTTTCATTTGCATTTCTCTGATGATTAAAGACAATGAAATAGGTGATGAACTATAAAGTCAGCCTTCCATTTGATCCCGCAATTCTATTACTAGGTATCTACCTGGAACAGTGGTTCTCAACCTGTGGGTTGCGAACCTTTTTTTTTTTTTTTTAATTAAATCATAGCTGTGTACATTAATGTGATCATGGGGCACCATACACTGGTTTTATAGACCGTTTGACACATTTTCATCACACTGGTTAACACAGCCTTCCTGGCATTTTCTTAGTTATTGTGTTAGGACATTTACATTCTACATTTACAAACTTTCACATATACCCTTGTAAGATGCACCGCGAGTGTAATCCCACCAATCACACTCCCTCCACCCCCCTCCCTTTCCTCCTTCCCCCTATTTTTAGGTTATAACTGGGTTATAGCTTTCATGTGAAAGCCATAAATTAGTTTCATAGCAGGGCTGAGTACGTTGGATACTTTTTCTTCCAATCTTGAGATACTTTACTAAGAAGAATATGTTCCAGCTCCATCCATGTAAACATGAAAGAGGTAAACTCTCCATCTTTCTTTAAGGCTGCATAATATTCCATGGTGTACATATACCACAATTTATTAATCCATTCGTGGGTCGATGGACACTTGGGCTTCTTCCATGACTTAGCAATTATGAATTGGGCTGCAATAAACATTCTGGTACAAATATCTTTGTTATGATGTGATTTTTGGTCTTCTGGGTATATGCCTAGTAGAGGAATTATAGGATTGAATGGCAGGTCTATTTTTAGATCTGTTAAGTATCACGACCCTTCTTTAACAATGAAAATACATTGGGACATTAGGAAGGTAGAGAACCACTGAAGAAAAACTATTTTACTACAAAGGCATTTGTACCAGAATGTTTATTGCCCCTCAATTCACAATTGCCAAGTCGTGAGAGCAACCTAAATGCCCATTAACCCATGAATGGATTAACAAACTGGCACATGTATACCATGGAGTACTGTTCAGCCCTAGTAAAGATGGAGACTTTACATCTTTTATGTTTGCCTGGATGGAGTTGAAACACATTGTTCTTAGTAAAGTTTCTCAAGAATGGAAAAAAAAAAATCTAATACACTCAATTCTAATATGAAACCAGTATATAAACAATTACACATGTACATAAATGGTAAAATGCAAATAGAGTCTACCAAGGGGGAGAGGCGTGGAGGGGAGGGGAGGACAGAGGGTACTTGGTGGGATCCCCCTTCGTGCACATGTGAGGTGGTTGGGCATACCTGGTGGGTGAAGGGGTCTACCATAACTTGACCTTTACCTTGAAAGTGAGAACAATGTAACCTAAAATTTGTACCTTCATTAATTTGAAATAAAAAAATCAAACACAAATGCATATTTTCTATCTCTATGAAAAAAATGTTCTAAACTTTAAAAAAATATATAACAATATATCTCACACCCAGAGAGATGCTCAGAATATGTTCAATTTTTCTATTTGCCTCAAGAATGTCTTTTTTTATACTTTGTTTGTTTTGAGTCAGTATCCATATAGAGTCTATATTCATTACATTTCATTGGTAGTCTTTTAAATATCTATTAATTTAGAACAAATTTCCCTCTTTTTAAAATTGCATTTTTTAAAATAACTGGTCATTTATCCCAGAATTCGTTTTGTTTCCTTGTGTTGATTGTTTTTGAAAATGTAAGCAAATACACCAAGTCTGTGTATTTGTGTGTGTGATCTCTGTCTGTGAAGGGTCTGTGTATGTGCACGTGTATTTCTGTATATGCACATTTATGCTGCATACTGTTATACAGACACACTTCCCACACACATTTCCCCCTTTCTCATATAAGGCAAGGGAAGTATGTCAGACGTGATTTTCTGTACATATTTATATCTTGACAGTCATTCCGTAGCAGTATGTCTTTGCAGCTCCATTGGGCTCTTCATAGAAGTACCATAGTTATTTAAATCAGACCTTTATTGGTAGCCATTTGGCTATTTTTAGTCTTGCTATTGCATAGTGTTGTAGCAAGTATCCTTAGGCATAGAACTTTTTATTTTTGTCAGTGTGTCTTTGTTACAGGTTTCGAGATTGCTGGGTCAAAGGTATTGAATTCCTCTCTAGAGGGATCCTCTCTGTGGAGGTTGTACCATTTTTATTACAGCCGTCTGCGAGATGATGATTCGTCCGTGGCTTCAGGCATAGATTATTGTGTAGGAATTTTGAATTATTGCCATATAGATGGGAATGAAATTTCTGTGTGTTTTCATTTTCTTTTTCTCATAAGTAAAGCTGAGCATATTTTTGTTTAAAGTTCATTTGCATTTTTCCTTATATGAACCATTTGATTATATTTTTGTTTTTCTGAGGGATAATTGTTCCTTTTATTTTTGGACATTTCATGTCATGTCTAGTTGCCATTCTTTTCTGGTTTATTATCTTTTTACTTCGTTTATTTGCCATGCAGTTGATTTTTTTTGTTTGTTTTTTGTTTTAGAGACAGAGTGTCACTTTGTCACCCTTGGTAGAGTGCTGTGGCATCACAGCTCACAGCAACCTCCAGCTCTTGGGCTTAGGCGATTCTCTTGCCTCAGCCTCCCGAGTAGCTGGGACTACAGGTGCCGCCACAACGCCCAGCTATTTTTTGTTGCAGTTTGGTCGAGGATAGGTTCGGACCCACCACCCTTGGTTATGGGGCCAGCGCCCTACCCACTGAGCCACAGGCGTCACCCTGTTTTTGGACTTTAACTTTATAGTCAGTAGAAACCAAAGTTGAACTGATTGTTTAAGAGATGATTTTCTGCTATCAAGTCTTAATACATTCCTTAATAAACTAAATTCCACTATTTAAAATCTTTAAATAATCCTCTATTATGTTAAGGTTACATCATAAAGACATGTTATATTTATTGCTTAAAAAGTAATCTATGGGATGATATTTTTGAGATGGGGGAGTTTCCCAAAATCCTATTGTCCATTTATTTTAGTATCCTTTGATGATCCTCTCCTGAATCAGTTATTATGGAGAGAGGAGAAAGGTAGCAAAATGGTGATTTGTCTAATTGCATTATTCTTTCTACATTTATGTTTGAGACTAATGTAGTTTTCTTCTTCTAGACTTGGAATCAAACTTCTCTCTAAACAGTCCTATCCTAGTTCCTTTTAGTGGAGAATGATATTTATATGCCTGCATCAGGGTGGTAGGTATGCTCATTACTACTGTGATGTAGTGCATAACACTGACTGACTTTTTTTTTTTTTTTTTTTTGAGACAGTCTCAAGCTGTTGCCCTGGGTAGAGTGCTATGGTGTCATAGCTCACAGCAACCTCAAACTCTTGGGCTTAAGTGATTCTCTTGCCTCAGCCACCCAAGTACCTGGGACTACAGGCACCTGCCACAATGCCTGGCTATTTTTTTGTTGCAGCTGTCGTTGTTTTAGCAGTCCCAGGCCAGGTCCGCCAGCCTCGCTGTATGTGGTTGGTGCCCTATACACTGAGCTATGGGCACTGCCCAGTCTTTTTGAAACTCAGTGTCCCACATTTTTGTCTGAATTTTTCCTTGCAAAGTCTAAAAGAGGAATCCAACCTTTTAACTTTCTGCTGCATATTGGAAGAAGTGTTGTCTTGGGCCTCACATTAAATATGCAAATACTAATGAAAGCTGATGAGCAAAAAAAGATCCAGGCATACTTTTTGTGATATCTGACATCACAGATAAGCAAAACAGTCCTCAAATAATCTGCATGTGCCCATGGGTCACAAGTTGAACCCCAGCACTCACTCTATAACTTACTCCTTTTTGCTCAGATTTACCATAGATTGAAAATTGAGTCTACATCTTGAAAATTACATGTAAATCTTGATTAGATTCAGGTTAGACTGTTTTAGTAACTATGCTTCATAGGTTATATTGTGTACCATGTTGTATCCTGTTAGAAGATGTTGGAGAAGCATGATAGCTCAAGGTAGCTGAAATAATTGAGAAGCGTGAGTAAAGTTTTAGCAGGGAAAATAAAGTTTTTTAACAACTGGCCTAGCAAGCTGGCTATGTCCTGTGACTGCAGGCCCTGTGGAAAGAGCAGTTTGGAGTTTTTGAGTTACCAGCTGCTTTTTGGAAGTCTCTGAGGGTCTAAATTAGCTCTGTTCTCAAAAGAATCCATCTGCAAGGTCTTGAAAACAACCTACTTGCAAGATTGTGATAACAACCTACCTGCAGGGTTTTAATCAGTCTCATTCCCATTAATACTCCAGGTCAGCCTGACCCAAACCAATCCAAAATAGCCTAACTGTATCCATTATCTTCCCAGCTCATATATAGCTAACTGTCTAACATTGACATAAAAAGATAGGTTATCCCAGTATTGACAATGTGAATTTTGATCACTATATTAAGTTGGTGACCATCAGATCCCTTCATTTTACGGATAACAGTTTTCCTATGTGATTAGCATGTAATCTGTGACAGAGGCACTTCAGCTCAGATAAATATCTATTCATGATCTTTGGATCATTTATTTCATTGGTTCTTGTGGAATAGTGATTCATTTAGCTTTATCTTTTTCCTTTTCACATTTATTAACACGTTCTTTTTTAAAAAGGCCGTGGAGGGGATTTTTTCTAATCAACTAGGGGTAAATTGTAGTTTCTCCTAAGAAGGCAGGGTAAATGTTGAATTCTTTTTTCTCAACTATAAATTTTAGAGTAAGGAGTTGGTGGCAAATTAGGACTCTTCCTGTTTTTATAACTACAACTACACGATTCATGGATTTTTGTGGATTTAAAAAATTGTGTAGTCTCAATCATCATTCTGTCTATTCATTTTGTAGAGACAAAGTCTCATTTTGTGTTTTGGCTGGCCTTGAACTTCTGGGCTCACCTGACTTTTTTTGATTATAAAATTATCCTGGATTTGTGGCCAGTGCAAAATCCTTCTAGATGTCCCCACTGTCCTCTTTTTTTCTTTCTTTCCCTCTCTTTCTCCCCCTCTCCCCTTTTCTCCCTCTCTCTCCTCTTTCCCCCTTTTCTCTATATCTCTTTCTCCTTTTTTCTCTCTCTCCCTCTTTCTCTCTACCCCTCCTCCCCTTTCCCCCTTCTCTCCCCTCTCTTTCTTCTTTGCCAGACTCCTCTGTCCTTTGATAAACCCTTTCTCATATCTTCATGCTTTATACCTATAAATGCTTTGTTGTTGTTGTTGTTATTATTTTTGAGGAAGGGTCTTACTGTGTTGCCCAGGCTGGACTCAACCTCCTGGGCTCAAATGATCCTCCAACCTCAGCTTCCCAAGTAGCTGGGACTGCAGGTGTGTGCCACTGCACCTTGCTTGTTGTTTTTGATTCCTTCATGTGATCTTGTGTGAATTAAAAATTTGTAATTGAGCTCAATGAATCCCCAACAATAAAAAAAAAAAAAGAAAAGAAAAAAAATTTGTAATTGACGTTATTTCATGATGCTGTGCTTTCCCAGGAAGCACTGTTTTTTTTTTTTTTTTAAATTAGCTCAGAGAACTTACTGTTAAAGAATGAAATATGAGGACACCACTTGTGTGGGATACTTGTTTTGGGGACAGTTATCTTATATTGAGGTGTACACAGTTAGACCATGAGGGTGGAAATGTCATGATGAGTCTATGGAAAGGGAAGCATCTGAATTACTGTCTCACTGCAGCCACCAGGGGGTGCTGGAGATCTAGAATACCTCGCTTTCATCCTGGCTCAGCTCTGCCTGGCCGGCTTGGGGAATAAGTTGTATGTTCATAGCCTGAGAAGTATGGATAAATGTTTTGCTTTTCTTCTTTTTAAAAATAATCTCTATTTTATAGATGATGGATAAATGTTTTTCTTTTGCCATTTGTTTTAAGTAATTTTCATTGAGGCATTGAAGTGATAACTACAAGTGATTTTTTTTCTTGTTAAAGGACTTAAATGTGTGTGTGGGTTTTTTTTGTTGTTGTTGTTGTTTTTTGTTTTTGGCCGGGGCCAGGTTTGAACCCACCACTTTCAGTATATGGGGCTGGTGCCCTACTCACTGAGCCACAGGTGCTGCTCAGGATTTAAATGTTTTTTGGAATTTAACCTAGAGATGTTTTCAGCTTTTCTTTTCTCTTCATAGTTTTACTTTTTGTATATGAACATTTTCTATAGAACATTTTTCAGTGTATCAAAGAATTGACATTCTTTGATTGTGAAGAGACACACATCACTTACAGGAATTTATAGTAAAGTTCTCGGAAACTGTGGCTTTGGGTGAAACTGACATCAGTGAATGAAATATTCAGTGTCAGCAGATTTTCCAGATTATTGAAACCTTTTTTAACATGGCAACCTTTCCAAAATGTATTATGTTCTCCCCGCCTTCTCAAACAGAATGCTGACTAGGCCTTGCCTGTTGATAATGGCTCTCACATTCCTGTAGGGATACTGTTCTCCTCTGGATATATTTCCATGTGCCATGTGCTGCTGCTTTTTTCTCTAAAGTTACTCCATTGTAACTTTTCATCCTTTCTCTTTCTTGATGTCAATTCTTATTGTACTTCTTTGTCTAGTATTCACATTTGCTTTTTTCCATTATAATTTGTAGTTTGTTTTTTTTTTTGAGACATAGTCTCAAGCTGTCGCCCTGGGTAGAGTGCTGTGGCGTCACAGCTCACAGCAACCTCAAACTCCGGGGCTTAAATGATTCTCTTGCCTCAGCCTCCCAAGTAGCTGGGACTACAGGTGCCTGCCTCAATGCCAGTCTATTTTTTGGTTGTAGTTGTCATTGTTGTTTGACAGGCCTGTTCTGGATTCAAACCTGCCAGCTCCAGTGTGTGTGGCTGGCGCCCTAGCTGTTGAACTATAGGCACTGAACCTAATTTGTAGTTTTTTAAATGATCTTGTTAAAATATTGTTGAGCATCTACTGTGTGCTAGGTGATATTCAAGAAGCATTTGGTATAGTTAGCAAATCAGTGAACAAATCAGGTAAAGATCAAGGCTGGGCATGGTGGCTCACAATTGTAATCCCAGCACTTTGGGAAGCTCAGGTGGATCACTTGAGGCCAGGAGTTAAGACCCTTTCTCTAAAAAAGCCAAAATTTATAAATTTAGCCAGGTGTGGTGGTATGCATTTGTAGTCCCAGCTCCTCAGAAGGCTGCAGCAGGTGATCACTTGAGCCTAAGAGTTAAGGCTGCTGATAGTGATCATGTAGCTGCACTCCTGCCTGGGTGAAGCCAGGGCCTGTTTCTTAAAGAAGAAAAAAAAGACAAAAATCCCTTGCTTCTGTGGGCCTACGTACTGGAGTAGGGACATGGTCACAGAGGGTCATTATATCATAGGCTGGCAAGGGATGTTAGGGGAAAAGTAGAGCAGGTATAAGGGAGGACTGGAAGTATGCGTTATTAGCTTGGAAACTAGATCAGCAAGTTTATTGTTAGTATAGGTACAGTCAAGAGGAAAATGGGAAAAGGAGCTCGAGGGATTCTTCTGTGGGTTGGGGAAATGAGCATTAGGAAATACCTTTTTGATTCTTTATTTTAACCTTTATTATTTTTACCTGGGGTTTTGTCTTTCATTTGAATGTCTGAAGTTCTGGAGTAGCTGGATAATTCATCTCTATTATTGTGTAACTTCATGTACATATAGTAATAACTATTATGGTTAATTCGTACATACTTTTGTTGTTTTATTTTCGTGGCTTGGACAATAGTCCACTTACATTGTTTTTTGAAAGTTGAGGAATGAGACAGTGAAATGGAATGTTAGGTGTTGAATGGGATGTTTGGCATGAAATGGATGTTGATTCCATTGACTAATCACTTGCCTGAGAATAAATGTGCCTCTTATTAAATTATTTGATTGAATGGTGTGAAGGTGATACCAGTACTACCGAATAGTGCTTGTGGCATTTATAGTTTCATACATTTTGGGTCAGAATATTGAAGACATGTGCAGGCTGAGTAGCATCAAGAGTCAATGTGTGAACTGTAATCAGATACTTCTGCCTCAGATCTCAGCTTCCCACTTATTACATGTGTGGCTTTGAGCAGGTTCCTGATTTCTTAGCTTTTTTCACATCAGATCCCTCATTTATAAACAGGGGGAATACTACAGCAGGATTTGTGGTGATTAAATAAGGTCATACTTGTAGAAGTGCTTGGCCAAATAATCACCGGCTAAACTTGAGTTACTAGGATATAGATGATGCTGTACTAACAGGAACAAATGGAAATACTAAGGTTAAGGACAAATGAGTGATACTTCTGGTTACCCAGTCAGTATTTGCAAATGAAGTTGTATTTTTCCTCCTTACTGTTTTTTCTATTTTAATTCAATATTTGTTTAAATTAAAAGGTCATATTTTAAATTTTAAAATTAAAATCAATCCTTTCAAAGGAAAAAAGTAACATTCAAACTCACTAAGTTTGGTTCATCAACATCTAATTTTAGTCTTTAAGAATTTTTTATACTGTTTCAGTTCATCCAGTTATCCCACATAAGACCTGTAGAAGGTATTATTTGGAGAAGGATTTATATGTGTGATTTTCTTTTTTTTTTTTTTTTTTTGTTTGTTTTGTTTTTAATAAGAGGGAGGCTCGCCATGCAAATGCTATCATAGCTGTGGCTTGGACTCAAGCCATCCCCCTGATCCTCCTGTCGTCAGCGTTTCAAGTAGCTAGGATTGCAGGCTACACCCCCCCCCCCCCCGTGGCTAATATGTATGTTTCTTAATTGTTTTACCTGGAGACAAAGGAACTATAGTTGTCTTTATATTTTTTTATCTAGTGGTAGAGCTTCTTGGAATAGACTTCTCCATCTGATAAATTAGCTTTATTGGGTTACTGTAATCCGTAACATACTTTACACTTGTTATATCAACTTATAAAAATACCATGCCAGAATATGAAGTAACACGCAGTATGTCCAGTAGAGTGCTTGGAGTGGAGTAGAAGCCCAGTGAACATTTCCTTGAGTGAATGAGCAGCTGAGTTGACTATTCTTAAGAAACAGCTGGAGAGAACTCAATTGTTGCCAATTTGAAAGCTAGTCAGAGACTCAGAGAGAAAATAGTGTTCTTGCACCTTGTGACATGAAGCAAAAAGGAAAATTCAAATGCTGTCATAAACTTTTGACAGTTGTCCTGCTATATAATAAGTAAAAGCTGCTTCCAATTTCCTGAGTGAGAGAGTTGAGCAGTTTACCTACAACTTAAGCACATTTTAGTGAGTGCAAAGCTCATATGATAGGAATAATCTTGCTGTGAGTGCCTTTTGTCCTTAGCTTTTGTATTTTAGGTCTGTTTTTTCCATTAAATCTGAGGAGCGTCAAGTTTTACGACCTTCTGGTAACTACTTGACAAGTGAACAATACTACCTATTGATGACTTGTCTAGACAAATGAAGTTTGTGTTGTTGCTGTGGTCAATTATTTTATATACCAGATAATTTGAGGTATTTGTATGACTAAAAGTAGTTGATTTTCATCTAGTCAATAGTTATAAAAGTAATATAAATGTGTGTGTGTATATATAATGTGATTATCCAGAGCAGAATCTGCTTTGAAGAATATGTAAACATAGGGGATATATTTGTGTAGGCCTGTAAATCCATACATAGGCTTTTATTTGATGGTTATTTAAGAAATAGATCAAAATTTTATGTTTGGAATGGCTCCCATATTTCTTTCTCCTGAGCTTTGGACAAACAGGATTCTTCGCTCACCCAATCATGTAAACATTTAATTCCTAGCATGTTCTAGTCACTGTGATAGATCCTGGGGATTCATAGATGAATAAGATATGAATTAGTATTTTAGCTAACATAAAATGAATTTTAAAATGCTTCTAAAGCTTTTTTTCATAGGTTTGTATTGGTGTTTAAAATCTTGAAAAGCTAATGTTAAAAGTTATTGAAAAGGGGGTGGAGACAAGATGGCTGACTGACGCCAGCTTTCTACAGATGCTTCCGTACAGAAGGAGCGTTAAAGGACAGAAATTTAGCAAGTAACCTCGTGGATTAGAGCTGCACCAAGAGAGAAGGTTGAAGAATGCACATCAACCCCCCTGAGACGAGCTGCGACCCCAAGGATACAAACAAAAGGTACAAAATCCGTCACCAAGTGGAAGGGAGTCCCCTCCCCCATGAGAACGGCTCGGAGTGCCCCACAAACAAACGAGCAGAGTTCAAAGGTCCTCCCACTACACTCCATGGGAGAGACCTTCTAAAAACTGGACCTACCTCCCCTACTAGGGTGCCACGGCGTTCTCCTGCCAGGCATAAAACTGTATATATTCTCTACCTGCAATTCTGAGCACCCAGCACTCCCCTCCACTCTCACTCTCCTGTGCCCCAGGAGTCCAGATTCTTGGGTGATTTCTCATGGGGGGTGGACAGGCCCTGGACTGCAGCTGGTCTAGTGCTGATTCTGCGGCACGGCAGTGAGGAGAGGATGGTCGGCTGAGAGGGAACCACGCCGGAGCGGCGGTGCCCCGAGGCGCAGAGCAGCAGCCGTTTTTGGCAACAATAGGGTTCACTTCCAGATATTCTGAAGTCACATCCCCTGTCTCTCTGGGCAACCAGAGGAAGCCAGGCTGCTTCTCAGGTGGCAATCGCCACGGAACAGATCTGGGACGGAAACACAGGCCCCGTGAGTAAAGGGTTTGCCTGAGGGTGGAGCGCAGGGACTAGAAAATGCCTGTGCAGTGCCGGCTGACTCCCAGCGTGGGGCTGACCCAGAGGAATCCTTTACTTGGCCCTCAGGGGACCATCAGCCTAGACAAAGGAGTGCAGGAGGCTAGAACTGACAGCTAACCAAGCTGCGAACAGACCTTTGCAGCAGCAAAGACAGGGCCTGAGGTGCTGGTTCCGTGAACTCAAAACAGCTTCTCTTCTGCAGGGGAATTTAGCCAGGACAGAAACAAATTCCACAAAGTTGTTCTATTCGGTCAGTAACATCAATCAGTGGCGGGGCTGGAACTGAGTTAACCCCCCCCAGCCTCCATCAAGTTCCTGAGGTTGTCAGGACTCACCTCCCCCTGCCGGATAGAGGCAGAGAGCAGCGGCCTGGCTGAGCAGATAAAAATTTCCTTGTGATTCAGGCAGGTGCAACCCCCTGGAGTATCTGCTCATTGGAGGCAACTGGGTCACAGCCCTGCAGGGCTATCAGTGACTGGGTGTGACAGAGGTGCAAGGTGGGGAAGGAGGCATCAACCTTCCCAGACTAATCTATTTGCTGAGTGGGACCTCCTGACTTCACGGAGCACCGGAGCAAGTCATACTTGAGTTGTCAGCAGACCCCTGTGATCTAGTTGCCAGAGACCTTTTAAACTCTCCCACCTGAGACAGGTGCTCACTGAGACAATTGATTTGGACATTTTGAACTGAGCCAATTGCCCGAGGACTATCCCAAGTGGTGCCCTGGGTGTGTGGTTGAAGGAAGATTTGATTTTCCTTTTCCACTTGTTACCTGTGGGGTGCAGGGTGACTTAATTGCTGGTATTTCTCCATAGCTGAGACTTCAACCCTGAGTAACTTTTTGACTAGGCTCGGACAGAGACCAGCTGAAAATAAGACAGAACCACTTAGCCCCACCATACCAAACAGGTCCCCAGTTTCTCAGGCCGTAGCACTGTATGGGTCCTCGATAAAGCTCCAGGGGAAAATTTAAACGGTGTAAAATAATCAGGGGGCGGAATCAGCGGAAAAACTCTGGTAACATGAATAATCAGAATAGATCAACCCCCCAAGGAAAGATATGGCAGATGTAATTGAAGATCCCATTCATAAACAGCTGGCTGAGATGTCAGAAATCGAATTCAGAATTTGGATTGCAAACAAGATTAATAGAATGGAGGAAAATTTGAAATTAGAAATTCGAGGAGCAATTCAAAAGTTGGAATTAGAAATTCGAGGAGAAATTCAAAAGTTGTTTCAAGAATTTAAGGAATTTAAAGACAAAACCACCAAAGATTTTGACGCACTGAAGCAAGAATTTGCAGCCCTCAAAGATCTGAAACATACAGTAGAATCCCTCAGTAACAGAGTGGAGCAAGCAGAAGAAAGGATTTCTGACATTGAAGACAAAGGTTTTGAACACTCCCAAGCTCTCAAACAGGAAGAGAAATGGAGAGTAAAACGGATCATTCTCTTAGAAAGCTCTGGGATAATTCGAAGAAGGCTAATATCCGCCGCATTGGAATCCCTGAAAGTAATGAAGTGGCCTTGCAAGGCACAGAGGCTTTTCTCCATGAAATTATGAAAGAGAATTTTCCAGACATGCCAAGATATTCTGAAATTCAGATAGCAGACAGTTTCAGAACCCTAGCATGACTCAATCTGAATAAGACATCCCCCAGGCACATCATAATTAACTTCACTAAAGCTAATATGAAGGAGAAAATTCTGAAAGCAGCCAGACATAAGAAATCCATTACCTACAAAGGGAAGAATATTAGAATGACTGCAGATCTCTCTGCTGAAAATTTTCAAGCCAGAAGAGAGTGGTCATCGACTTTTAATCTCCTAAAGCAAAATAACTTTCCACGCAGGATCCTGTATCCTGCTAAACTGAGTTTCATTTATTATGGAGAAATTAAATACTTTAATGACATTCATATGTTGAAGAAATTTGCCATAACCAAACCAGCTCTTCAGGATATTCTCAGACTATCCTCCATAATGACCAGCCCAATCCTCTACCACAAAAGTAAACTCACTCAGAAACTTTTGGTCAAACTCCAACTTCCACAGTGGCGAAAGGATTAAAAATGTCCACTGGACTTTCGAAAAATTCCATACTCAAAATTTTATCAGACTTACCAATATTCTCCATTAATGTGAATGGCTTAAACTTTTCTCTAAAGAGGCACAGGTTAGCTGACTGGATACAAAAACTCAGGCCAGATATTTGCTGCATATAAGAGTCACATCTTACCTTAAAAGATAAATATAAAGTCAGGGTGAAAGGACAGTCATTCATATTTCAGGCAAATGGTAATCAGAAAAAAGCAGGTGTTGCAATTCTATTTGCTTTAAACCAACAAAAGTAAGGAAGGCTAAGGATGGTCACTTCATATTTGTTAAGGGTAATACTCAATATGATGAGATTTCAATTATTAATATTTATGCACCCAACCAGAATGTGCCTCAATTTATAAGAGAAACTCTAACAGACATGAACAACTTGATTTCCTCCAGCTCCATAATAGTCAGAGATTTCAACACTCCTTTGGCAATGTTGGATCGATCCTCCAATAAGAAGCTGAGCGAAGAAATTTTAGATTTAAACCTAACCATCCAACATTTGGATTTAGCAGACATCTACAGAACATTTCATCCCAACAAAACTGAATACACATATTTTTCCTCAGCCCACGGAACATACTCCAAAATCGATCACATCTTAGGTCACAAGTCTAACCTCAGTAAATTTAAAGGAATAGACATTATTCCTTGCATCTTCTCAGACTACCATGGAATAAAAGTTGAACTCAGTAACAACAGGACTCTGCATACTCAATATAACCTTATGCTAAATGATAGCTGGGTCAGAAATGAGATTAAGAAGTAACTTGCCAAATTTTTGGAACAAAACGACAATGAATTCATGAATTATCAGAACCTCTGGGATACCTCAAGCCAGTCCTAAGAGAGAAATTTATAGCACTGCAAGCTTTCCTCAAGAGAATGGAAAGAGAGGAAGTTAACAACTTAATGGGATTTCTCAAGCAACTGGAAAAGGAAGAACATTCCAACCCCAAACCCAGTAGAAGAAAAGAAATAACCAAAATTACAGCAGAATTAAATGAAATTGAAAACAGAAGAATTATACAACAGATAAATCAAAAAGTTGTTTTGTTTTGTTTTTGTAGAGACAGAGTCTCACTTTATGGCCCTCGGTAGAGTGCCGTGTCCTCACACAGCTCACAGCAACCTCCAACTCCTGGGCTTAAGCGATTCTCTTGCCTCAGCCTCCCGAGTAGCTGGGACTACAGGCGCCTGCCACAATGCCCAGCTATTTTTTGGTTGCAGTTTGGCCAGGGCTGGGTTTGAACCCACCACCCTCGTTATATGGTGCCGGCGCCTTACCGACTGAGCCACAGGCGCCGCCGCAAAAAGTTGTTTTTTTGAAAAGGTCAATAAAATAGATAAACCTTTGGCTAACCTAACCAGGAAAAAAAAAAAGTAAAACCTCTAATTTCTTCAATCAGAAATGACAAAGACGAAATAACAACAGACTCCTCAGAAATTCAAAAAATCCTTAATGAATATTACAAGAAACTTTATTCTCAGAAATATGAAAATCTGAAGTAAATCGACCAATACTTGGAAGCACATCACCTTCCAAGACTTAGCCAGAATCAAGTGGAAACGTTGAACAGGCCCATATCAAGTTCTGAAATAGCATCAACCATACAAAATTTCCCTAAAAAGAAAAGCCTGGGACCAGATGGCTTCACGTTAGAATTCTACCAAACCTTTAAAGTGGAACTATTACTCAACCTGTGTAAAAATATAGAAAAAGAAGGAAGACTACCCAACACGTTCTATGAAGCAAACATCACCCTGATCCCCAAACCAGGAAAAGACCCAAGAAGAAAATAAAATTATAGACCAATATCACTAATGAATATAGATGCAAAAATATTTAACACGATCCTAACAATCCAGCAACACATCAAACAGTTACACATCATGACCAAGTTGGTTTTATCCCAGGGTCTCAAGGCTCGTTCAATATCCGTAAATCTGTAAGTATAGTTCAGCACATAAACAAATTAAAAAACAAAGACCATATGGTTCTCTCAATTGATGCAGAAAAAGCTTTTGATAATATCCAGCATCCCTTCATGATCAGAACACTTAAGAAAATTGGTTTAGAAGGGACATTTCTTAAACTGATAGGGGCCATCTACAGCAAACTCACAGCCAATATCTTATTGAATGGAGTTAAATTGAAATCATTTCCACTCAGATCAGGAAACAGACAAGGCTGCCCATTGTCTCCACTGCTCTTTAACCTTGTAATGGAAGTTTTAGCCATCGCAATTCGGGAAGAAAAGGCAATCAAGGGTATCCATATAGGGTCAGAAGAGACAAACTTTTGCTCTTCGCAGTTGATATGATTGTATATCTGGAAAACAACAGGGATTCTACTACTAAACTCTTAAAAGTGATCAAGGAATACAGCAACGTCTCAGGTTATAAAATCAACATTCATAAATTGGTAGCCTTTGTATATACCAATAGTAGTCAAGCTGAAAAAACAGTTAAGGACTCTGTTCCATTCACAGTAGTGCCAAAGAAGATGAAATAGTTGGGAGTTTCTCTAACAAAGGACGTGAAAGATGTCTATAAAGAGAACTATGAAACTCTAAGAAAAGAAATAGCTGAAAATGTTAACAAATGGAAAAACATACCATGCTCATGGCTGGGAAGAGTCAACATTGTTAAAATGTCCATACTACCCAAAGCAATATACAATTTTAATGCAATCTCTATTAAAGCTCCATTGTCATACTTTAAAGATCTTGAAAAAATAATACTTCGTTTTATATGGAATCAGAGAAAACCTCAAATAGCCAAGACATTACTCAGAAATAAAAACAAAGCAGGAGGAATCACTCTACCAGAACTCAGACTATACTACAAATCGATAGTGATCAAAACAGCATGGTACTGACACAAAAACAGAGAAGTAGATGTCTAGAATAGAATAGAGAACCAAGAGATGAACCCAGCTACTTACCGTTATTTGATCTTTGACAAGCAAATTAAAAACATTCAGTGGGGAAAAGACTCCCTATTTAACAAATGGTGCTGGGTGAACTGTCTGGCGACCTGTAGAAGACTGAAATTGGACCCACAGCTCTCACCATTAACTATGATAGACTCTCACTGGAGAAAAGATTTAAACTTAAGACATGAAACTATAAAAATAGTAGACGAGAGTGCAGCGAAAACCCTTGAAGAAATCTGTCTGGGTGAATATTTTATGAGGAGGACCCCCCAGGCAATTGAAGCAGCTTCAAAAATACACTACTGGGACCTGATCAAACTAAAAAGCTTCTGCACAGCCAAGAACACAGTAAGTAAAGCAAGCAGACAGCCCTCAAAATGGGAGAAGATATTTGCAGGTTATGTCTCCAACAACGTTTTAATAACCAGAACCCACAGAGAACTCAAACGTATAAGCAAGAGAAGAACAAGTGATCCCATCGCAGGCTGGGCAAGGAACTTGAAGAGAAACTTCTCTGAAGAAGACAGGTGCATGGCCTACAGACATATGAAAAAATGCGCATCATCCTTAATCATCAGAGAAATGCAAATCAAAAGTACTTTGAGATATCATCTAACTGTAGTAAAATTAGCCCATATCACAAAATCCCAAGACCAGAGATGTTGGTGTGGATGTGGAGGAAAGGGAACACTTCTACACGGCCGGTGGGAATGCAAATTAATACATTCCTTTTGGAAAGATGTTTGGAGAACACTTAGAGATCTAAAAATAGATCTGCCATTCAATCCTATAATTCCTCTACTAGGCATATACCCAGAAGACCAAAAATTACATTATAACAAAGATATTTGCACCAGAATGTTTATTGCAGCTCAATTCATAATTGCTAAGTCATGGAAGAGGCCCAAGTGCCCATCCATCCACGAATGGATTAATAAATTGTGATAATGTACACCATGGAATATTATGCGGCCTTAAAGAAAGATGGAGACTTTACCTTTTTCATGTTTACATGGATGGAGCTGGAACATGTTCTTCTTAGTAAAGTGTCTCAAGAATGGAAGAAAAAGTATCCAATGTACTCAGCCCTACTATGAAACTAATTTATGGCTTTTGTATGAAAGCTCTAACCCAGTTATAACCTAATAATATGGGAAAAGGGAAGAGGGAAGGGAGGGAGGGGGGAGGATGGGTGGAGGGAGGGTGATTGGTTGGATTACACCTGCGGTGCATCTTACAAGGGTACATGTGAAAGTTGGTAAATGTAGAATATAAATGTCTTAACACAATAACTAAGAAAGTACCAGGAAGGCTATGTTCACCGTGTGATGAAAATGTGTCAATCGGTCTATAAAACCAGTGGATGATCGCCTTACTGTACACAGCTATGATTTAATAAAAAAAATTATTCAAAATACCACCCAAAGTACTATAACAAACTGGTCAACATACAAAGGTAGTCAACAAAAATAACTTCTACTGAGTACATATGGTACACATCTGGTCTATGAAAATTAGGTCACTTTAAGGAGGTGGTGAACTATGGACTTTCTAATGTGTATGTTTTACAGCATGATGTAGGAATGTTCGATCTTACTTAGAATTGGTTGGTCTGATAAGTATGCAAGAAAGTACCTGTAATCATTACTAATGTTTATATTAATATAGTCAGGTATTAGTTTTTAATAATCAAATTGCTAATAAATATTCCATTTCTTATTACTTTGATTAGATGGCTTCAAAAACAAATTTCGTCTTGATTGTGGTTTCCTGCTAATTTTGATTTTTATGTTTTGCGGTGTTCTCTGCTTATCCCTAATTTACATTATTCAGAGTTTTTTGTCGATACCCTATTTTTCATGGTCGATTTGAATTCTTATACCCATCCTAGTGTCATGTAAGTGATACCTAGTTTTGTCCTCAGTACCTCTTGAGTCGCTTCTCCTCAGAAATGGTACTTGCTCTATGTTTTTATTCAGGAGATTAAAGGAGCACATGGTTGACACAAATGTTTCTAAGAATGTCTAACAAGAAAGAGAGGTTTTTACTTCGGTGACACCAGTTCTTTACTGGTGACTGTTTCTCCCTGTTTATATTATCTCACCTTTACCTAATTCTACAAAGTAGCTATGAAGAGACATGGTGAAAAAAGAAAGATTATGAATATACATTTACTCACTTATGAAATCATTCATTCTGTGCGCAAATGAATACATGTATTTATTCATTCATTTCATGAATGAGTAGTTGAAGGCATCGAGACGTTTCAGCAGCCCATAGTTATGGAATCCTGGCTGTGTAGCAGGCATTATTTTAGACTCTGAGGATGTAGCACAGGGAACAAAATGGAAAAGTTATTGCCCTAGATTATATGCTAGTGAGGAAGATATTAGGGGATACACATGGCATGGATATGGAGAGAAAGGAACTCTTTTTTTTTTTTTTTTTGGCCGGGGCTGGGTTTGAACCCGCCACCTCTGGCATATTGGACCGGCGCCCTACTCCTTGAGCCACAGGCGCCAACCAGGAACTCTTATACACTATTGGTGGTACTAGTATCTTCAGATTTGATGGCTTTCTTGTTGAGTTCTGATTAATGGTGTTGTTACTGATTGTAAAATATTGCAACATTTCTGGACATCAGTTTATCTGGATGTAAAGGAGTTGGACTGGATGATCGTCAAGATTCCTTTTAACTGTCTGAATTCTGTGCTTGCAATGATTTTAGGAAAAATTCCTGGGAAGCAGTCAATATGTTTTTCTTCTTTTTATTTCCTTTTTTAAAATTAATTTTTAAATTCATATGTAATAAAGTATATAAATCTTAGATGTGTATCTTGGTGAATTTTCATATATGTATATAGGCTTACAGTTACCGCTCAGATTAAGAGCTAGAACTTGGCCCTTCCCTGTCAGTCAGTACCTAGAATTTAACTACTACTGACATCTAATGCTATGGATTAACTTGGCCTGTTGTTGATCTTCAGGTAAATGTATCATCCAGCATAAACTCTTCTGTCTTCTTTTATTCAACATTCCATGTGATTCTTCCTGCTGCATGCAGTAGTAATTTCTTTCTACGTGGTATTCCATCGTGTGGCTGTGTCTAATTTATTCATCTATTGTGTTATTGATGAGCATGCGGGTCGTTTACAATTTTTGCTTATTATGAATAAAGCTGCCATGAACATCCATGTGTGTCTTTTGGTGGGTGTAACACTTAGATGTATACCTGGGAGTTGCTCCGTCACAAGTAAACATATCTTTGGCTTCTCTAAATAAATACTGCCAGTTTTCTATTAGTGGTTCTATCATAGGAACGTGCTCATTGTGTCATACCCTCATCAACACTTAGCATTTTAATTTTAGCCTTTCTGGTACATACATAGTGATTCTATTTGAGGGTTCTAATTTGTCATTTTCTGATGACTGAATAGGGGAGCACCTTTTCATATATTTGTTGCCCATTTGAATATCTTTCTTTTTGTTAAATGGCTGTTTGACAGTTCGTCTCCACCTTTTTTTTTTTTGTTTTTTTTCAGTGTATTAGGGGATACACGTTTTGTTTACATACTTAGTATTTGTACAGATATAGTCAAAGTTGTAAGTGTGCCCTTCACCCAGATAGTGTGCAGTATACCCAATAGGTATGAATTTACTTATCCTCTCCTTCCTTATCCCGCCCCCCAAGCTAGGGATGATTTTCATTGAGATCTACTTGCATACATGCACTTAAGTGATGAACAGTTAGTTCCCGTGTGGTATTGAGTACATGTGTTTGTTTCTCCATTCTTGTGGTGTTTCACTTAGAATAGTTTTTAGTTCCCTTCAGGTTGTCACAAAAGATACCAGATCACCATTTTTTAATGGTTGAGCAGTACTCCAATAGTACACAGTATATTTGCTATATACCACATTTTATTAATCCATTCACGTATTGTGGGTACTTGGGTTATTCCACGGCTTTGAGATTGTCAGTTGTGCTGCTATAAACAGGTGTCCTTCTGATAGAATGACCTTTTTTCCTTTGGGTACATCCCTTGCAGTGGAATTGCTGGATCAAATGGTAGGTCTACTTTCAGTTCTTTGAGGTCTCTCCATATAACTTTCCATAGGGGTTGTACTAGTTTGCAGTCCCACCAATAGTGTATAGGAGTTCTTTTCTCTCCATATCCATGCCAGCAGCTGTCGCTTTATGCCACTAGTCTGTCTTCATTAGAAAATTTTGTATTCATGTCTTTTGCCTACTTTTTAATGGGGTTGTTTGATCTTATTAATTTGCTTATAGATTCTGGTTATCAGTTTTTTATCAGATGTATATAGCATGGGAATATTTTCTCCCATTCTATGTGTTGTCTGTTTTCTCTTTCGATTGTGTCCTTAGCTATGCAGAAGCCTTTTAATTTGATTGGGTCTCATTTATTTATTTTTGATGTCACTGTGATTGCTTTTCGGTCTTCATGAATTCTTTGCCTAGGCTGATTATGTTTTTATAGTTTTCCTGCCTTAGGTTTAAGTCTTTTATCCATTGTGAATTAATTTCTGTGAGCGATGAGAGGTGTGGATCCTGTTGCCTCCACCTTTTAATATCTAGATTGTGTCTTTTCCTTATTAATTGTGATAATTTTCTATATTGTATGGATATAAGTCCTTTTATGCATATGTGTAGTCTAAATATCTTTTTCAATTATGGAAATAACTATACTGCACCCAAACCTTTCAGTTTGGGTACATTTTCTGGATCAGGAAAGTCAGCGACAGATTTAAGGATTTCCTGTTGATTTTTTGTTTACATTTACAGTAGAATCTCTGTAAGTTGACCACTCAAGGGATTGTATCAAACTAGTCAACATATGGACGTAGTCAACGTAAGGAACTAGCTTTACTGTACTGATAACTTACATGTGGTCTGTGTCTAGTCTATGAAAATTAGGTCAACTTGGGTGGTGCCGGCCCCATATACCGAGGGTGGCGGGTTCAAACCTGGCCCCAGCCAAACTGCAACGGAAAGATAGCTGGGCATTGTGGTGGGCGCCTGTAGTCCCAGCTGCTTGGGAGGCTAAGGCAAGAGAATCGCATAAGCCCAAGAGCTGGAGGTTGCTGTGAGCCATGTGACGTCATGGCACTCTACCGAGGGCGGTAAAGTGAGACTCTGTCTCTACAAAAAAAAAAGAAAGAATATTAGGTCAACTTAAGGAAGTTATCAGTGTAGGCAGGTGATCAACTATAGAAGTTCTGCATAAATTTTAGTCCCAATGTTGACTTAAATCATAAGGTGTTTTTGTCTTAAACATGCTTCTAAAATTATTTGCATACTTATTATGAGATGTTTTAGTATTTTATGCTAGTATGTATTTAATGTTGTTTACATATAGGTCTTTAGGTCATTAGGGTCCTGATTCTTGTTAGAGGAGCAGGTGATTCTGGACTCAGCACATAATTCTGGTGGCACTTGAGTCTTTCTTCAGTGGGTATTTCTTTTGGAAAGTTTGTCAAGAACCTTCTCCTCTTTGTGTTCTTTTTTTTTTTTTTAAGAAGTCTGTTTATTTTAAAATCAAATACAGCAGAAAGTGGTGGTGTACACCTATAGTCCCAGCTATTTGGGAAGCTGAGGCAGGAAGATTGCATGAACCCAGGAGTTGGGGCGTCCAGTAAAATCACACTGCTGCACTCCAGTTAGGCAACAGAATGAGACCCTCTCTCTAAAAAATAAACAAACAAATAAATATAGAACTGATTAACAGCAAGTACAGCCAGAAGCAAAAGAACACATATCATACAGTTCAATTTATATGAAACATCCAAAATAAGCAAATCCATAGAGAAAGAAAGTTAGCGGTTGTTTAAGGCTGCTGGTAGGGGAAGGGGAAAGTAAGAAATAAGGGCCAATAAGTATAGTGTTTCTTTGGGGGTAATGAAAATGTTCTAAAATTAGATAGTGGCTCAGCACCTGTAGCTCTAGCAGCTGAGGCACCAGCCACATACACCAGAGCTGGCGGGTTCGAATCCAGCCTGGGCCTACTAAACAACAATGACAACTACAACCAAAAAATAGGCAGATGTGGTGGTGGGCACCAGTAGTCCCAGCTACTTGGGAGGCTGAGGCAAGAGAGTCGTGTGTTCTTTTTTATTTTGAGACAGAGTTTCATTTTGTGGATACTACTCACCCTTGATAGAGTGCTGTGCAGTCATAGCTCACAGCAACCTCAAAACTCTTGGGCTTAGTGATTTTCTTGCCTCAGCCTGCCAACTCTTTATGTTCTTAAATGAACACTGTATATGGTGATTTTGTTTGCCCATTGGTCATATTGAAAAATGAAAAAATTTTTAGATTCTATTCTCTTTTAGTGTAACTCTTCAAGATATAGAATTGTTATATTTTTATCTGAATTTGTAGACTCATATTGCAAACAGTTTAATTTTAGAAACAGATACCAGGGTTGGAGGTAGTAAATAACAATTTTTTAAGAAGTTCAAATTATTTGTGTTAATACGTATAGAGTCTATTTGTAGAACATATTATTGTTATAGTGACTGTAAGAAGTAGATATTAATTTGGCCCAAATCTCTGTTGCTCTTAGAAATTAGGGACAGCAGTGCCAGTAGCAGCAGGATATGCATTGAAGTAGCTCACTAACCAGGATAGGGGTTAGCAAACTTCACAATCAACATTTACAGCAAACCATTTATCACTAACTCTGTGTACCCTTGTTTTGGGCTTTTGTTCTGGGCAAATGTCAGAATCTTTCAAGAGGCATTTTATTATAGTTCTTTCCATGGAGTCGACTTAAGCATTAGCCCATTCACGCATATTATTGGGTAGTAACCAGAAGGGGAGAAAAGGGACCAGTGATCCATTGATAGTTCGTACTGGATTTTTCTGACACTGTTGACAGCCATACTGAGTATTTTCAGTGAGGCTGTCTAGTAAGTACAGACTGGAGAAACAAGTCAGGGCTGTCAGGGACCATTGTTTACTAAAATGAGCTTTGTGGAAAATTGGTTCTGTGGAATGTTAATAGATGCTACATGAAAACAAACAAAAATCCTGGTCATGTAACTTTGGAAAGTACTCGATTAAATAGAGTTGAAAAGTTTTTTATTTATTTATTTATTTTTTTAATTTGGGAGTGCAGGAATTCTCAGAGCTTTTAGTATATCAGTATACCTTGTAATTCTCTAAGGTGAGGAGGAAATGAAGATGAGACTGTTATAATATGCGGTATTTTCTGAACTTATTTGGCCATAGAATCATTTTAAATAGTGTCTCAGGAGACACATTTAAATAGTGTCTTCCCAGAACACCAGATGGAGAAAGCTGAAATCATTTTGCATATAAAAAAACTAAGGCTCAAACAATGTTGACCCAAGTAGGCAGAGCTAGTGAGATTCCACACTGTGTAACTCTTACATCACTGTTCTTCCATTGGAAAAAAGGAGGTGTAATGCCTCAAAAGACATAGGTTTAAATATGTTAGAATGTAAATAAGATTTTTGTTGTCATCATTTAAGATTTATTGCAGCTTAATGTTCTGTCCAGGGTTCTAGGTCTAATCATTACAAGTGGTTAATCCGTTCAGCTACGTTGCTAATAAATGGAATAGAGAATAGCTATAAAAAACAAAGTTAGGGAATTGCCTGAATCTGTCTGTTTTCTCCCCACTGATAGGATAAATAGGATGCTAGTTCTCAAAGTTAGTTTTGACAATCTGTTAAGTGGAGATTTAATTCTTATTCTGTTGATGACTTTTTAATGAGTACTAGTATCTTTAGGCTGCTTTTGAAAGTTTCATTTTTCTGAAGTGAAATATGAAACAGTGAAACTTTGTTTCTTTTATGGAATCAAATTAATTTCTAAGAGTTGTAGAATTAGGAAAGATACATTCTTCATGTCAAAATTAGTCTTGCACTGCCTTAGAATAGCCAATTTAAAATAGTGTAAATATGTACCAGAAATTCTACAGGGATGAGAAAGGAGTCTAAAATGTTATTTAACTTAATTTAGAATCTTAATTAAAGCTACCAAATTCCTGATAGAAGGATTTAGTATTTTACATCGAAGTGTGTTTTGGATTGGTTCCTGCAAAATCTTAAATAAAGATTTTATTAGATTAAGGCTTAGAACAGACTTGTCTCTGAGAAATTGTAGGACAGTAATTATAGTGTGATAAGTGAAAGAATAAGGAAGTATAGCCATAAGTATATTCTGGGTTTTTTTGTTTTTTTTTTTTTGGTTTTTGGCGTGGGCTGGGTTTGAACCCGCCACTTCCGGCATATGGGACCGGCGCCCTACTCCTTGAGCCACAGGCACCGCCCAGTATATTCTGTTAATACAAGGACATTTTGGATAATTGTTATGAACAGTAATAAGACCTGGAATTTTACATTGACAAATAGAGACACCTCACTGATGTTGCTTGGTTTAGAAAATAAAAAGGAGGAGGGCCGGTGGAGGGCAGTGCAGGGAGGATGCCCTCTATCAGCTTCGAACAAGCAGAGCCCAGGCACTCACCAGTGCAAGCCTGCCTTTAAATTGAAGACCATTTGGAAACTTGGAAATTGCTTAACTCCCCAGGTGTCTCTTCTGCCTTACCTTTCACTGGGTTCTGCTCAGCCGTGAGAGGGCCTGCCTGCTGACAGTCTTCTCCTGGCATTGTTTGTGTGTCAAGTGGCAAAGCTGTGCTTCCTGGTGACCCTGACTATACCCAGTAATTTACAGACTACAGACATAGGCCTGCTTTCTATCTTCTATCCTGGTCTTTAGTTTTGCTTTTAATTTTTCTCTCCCTTTTATTTAACATACCAACTAGACATACAAAGCAGTTGAAATATATACACACACACACTGTATATTGCACAATTATAAACTCATTTTGCTTGTGGCTCCACACATAAAGACCTGTTAAAATTATACCTGTTGCTTAATTACAGTATTTCTGATAACCATAGCATAGGACAAAGGGGAAAAAATGACAAAAAAACAACCAGAAGGATCATATGTGGTTGATCTTTGTAAAATTGTCCTTTTGTGTTCAACGTTCCCTTTTTCTTTAAAATATAGGAATTTAACCATGGTTATTTATTAAAAAGAAAATGCCTTTTACATATATAGTGTGTTGAATGTTCTGTTATTACAAAGATAAAAGAATTGATTGTAGTTTTGTTGGGATCTTTTGAAAAATTAGCAGTATGTATTCCTCAGTCCTTATCTTCCATCATACCCTCTGAATAATTTGGAAAAAGAAAACATACAAATAACTGATAGGAGGTCTTACTACAATTTGGTGCACTTAGAAAACTGTTTAAAAACTTTTGGTAAGTATTGAGTGCTTCTCTGGAGGGAATGAAAAGGTGTATTATGAGGCAGGCTACCAATGATGAGTAGAGCTGTGGTTCCAGGAGTGGTAAGAAGAATGCTTTAAGAAAGGCAAGTTCAGTAGGTACGGTGGCTATCGAATATCAGTGGGGATCTGTGTGTATATTTTCTTTTTAGAGACCTAAAGGATTTTAAAAATGCTGCTGATACCTTTTATGTCTGGATTCTAAATATAGACTATAATCTTTATTTTTTTAAATTTAAGACCTTGAAAGAATAATTGGCAATTAGAATTTTTATGAATTCAAATGAATCAAATTGATAATGTTATTAATATTGTTATAAATAGAAAACTTTCCTGTTCAGTTCAAAAAAGCCAAATATCAGGCAGTTTCTTTCTTTTTTTTTTTTTTTTTATTGTTGGGGATTCATTGAGGGTACAATAAGCCAGGTTACACTGATTGCAATTGTTAGGTAAAGTCCCTCTTGCAATCATGTCTTGCCCCCATAAAGTGTGACACACACCAAGGCCCTACCCACCTCCCTCCGTCCCTCTTTCTGTTTCCTCCCCATAACCATAATTGTCATTAATTGTCCTCATATCAAAATTGAGTACATAGGATTCATGCTTCTCCATTCTTGTGATGCTTTACTAAGAATAATGTCTTCCACTTCCATCCAGGTTAATACGAAGGATGTAAAGTCTCCATTTTTTTTTTTTTCTTTCTTTTTTTTTATTGTTGGGGATTCATTGAGGGTACAATAAGCCAGTTACACTGATTGCAATTGTTAGGTAAAGTCCCTCTTGCAATCATGTCTTGCCCCCATAAAGTGTGACACACACTAAGGCCCCACCCCCCTCCTTCCCTCCCTCTTTCTGCTTCCCCCCCCCATAACCTTAATTGTCATTAATTGTCCTCATATCAAGATTGAGTACATAGGATTCATGCTTCTCCATTCTTGTGATGCTTTAGTAAGAATAATGTCTTCCACGTCCATCCAGGTTAATACGAAGGATGTAAAGTCTCCATTTTTTTTAATGGCTGAATAGTATTCCATGGTATACATATACCACAGCTTGTTAATCCATTCCTGGGTTGGTGGGCATTTAGGCTGTTTCCACATTTTGGCGATTGTAAATTGAGCTGCAATAAACAGTCTAGTACAAGTGTCCTTATGATAAAAGGATTTTTTTCCTTCTGGGTAGATGCCCAGTAATGGGATTGCAGGATCAAATGGGAGGTCTAGCTTGAGTGCTTTGAGGTTTCTCCATACTTCCTTCCAGAAAGGTTGTACTAGTTTGCAGTCCCACCAGCAGTGTAAAAGTGTTCCCTTCTCTCCACATCCACGCCAGCATCTGCAGTTTCGAGATTTTGTGATGTGGGCCATTCTCACTGGGGTTAGATGATATCTCAGGGATGTTTTGATTTGCATTTCTCTAATATATAGAGATGATGAACATTTTTTCATGTGTTTGTTAGCCATTCGTCTGTCTTCTTTAGAGAAAGTTCTATTCATGTCTCTTGCCCATTGATATATGGGATTGTTGGCTTTTTTCATGTGGATTAATTTGAGTTCTCTATAGATCCTAGTTATCAAGCTTTTGTCTGATTGAAAATATGCAAATATCCTTTCCCATTGTGTAGGTTGTCTATTTGCTTTGGTTGTTGTCTTGTCTGTACCGAAGCTTTTCAGTTTAATGAAGTCCCATTTGTTTATTTTTGTTGTTGCAATTGCTATGGCAGTCTTCTTCATGAAGTCTTTCCCCAGGCCAATATCTTCCAGTGTTTTTCCTATGCTTTCTTTGAGGATTTTTATTGTTTCATGCATTAAATTTAAGTCCTTTATCCATCTTGAATCAATTTTTGTGAGTGGGGAAAGGTGTGGGTCCAGTTTCAGTCTTTTACGTGTGGATATCCAGTTCTCCCAACACCATTTATTGAATAGGGAGTCTTTCCCCCAAGGTATGTTCTTGTTTGGTTTATCGAAGATTAGGTGGTTGTAAGATGTTAGTTTTATTTCTTGGTTTTCAATTTAATTCCAAGTGTCTGTGTCTCTATTTTTGTGCCAGTACCATGCTGTCTTGACCACTATGGCTTTGTAGTACAGACTAAAATCTGGTATGCTGATGCCTCCAGGTTTATTTTTATTACTAAGAACTGCCTTAGCTATACAGGGTTTTTTCCGGTTCCATACAAAACGCAGAATCATTTTTTCCAAATCTTGAAAGTAGGATGTTGGTATTTTGATAGGAGTGGCATTGAATAGGTGGATTGCTTTGGGAAGTATAGACATTTTAACAATGTTGATTCTGCCCATCCATGAGCATGGTGTGTTCTTCCATTTGTTAAAGTCCTCTGTTATTTCCTTTCTGAGGATTTCATAATTTTCTTTATAGAGGTCCTTCACCTCCTTCGTTAGGTATATTCCTAGGTATTTCATTTTCTTTGAAATTATGGTGAAGGGAGTTGTATCCTTAATTAGCTTCTCACCTTCACTGTTATTGGCGTGTGCAAAGGCTACTGACTTGTGGACATTGATTTTATGTCCTGAAACATTACCGTATTTTTTGATGACTTCCAGGAGTCTTGTGGTTGAGTCTTTGGGGTTCTCTAAGTATAAGATCATGTCATCAGCAAAGAGGGAGAGTTTGACCTCCTCTGCTCCCATTTGGATTCCCTTTATTTCCTTGTCTTGCGTAATTGTATTGGCTAGAACTTCCAGCACTATGTTGAATAGTAAAGGTGACAGAGGACAACCTTGTCTGGTTCCAGTTCTAAGAGGAAAAGCTTTCAGTTTTACTCCATTCAGTAAAATATTGGCTGTGGGTTTGTCATAGATAGCTTCAATCAGTTTTAGAAATGTGCCACCTATTCCTATACTCTTCAGCGTTCTAAATAGAAAAGGATGCTGGATTTTATCGAATGCTTTTTCTGCATCTATTGAGAGGATCATATGATCTTTATTTTTGCCTCTGTTAATATGGTGGATAACGTTTATGGACTTGCGTATGTTAAACCAGCCTTGCATCCCTATACCCATTACTTCTTACTGAATTGTCCTGTTAGTGTAGCTGTATTAGAAAGGTGGTGTCCTGCTTGCTCTTGATTCTGTCCATATTAAAGAGGATTATAATAAATCATGCTCTTTTAACAGAAAGACAAAAAAAAAAATAAAAAGGAAAGTGGTGTTCATGTGGGCTACTGTCTGTGGACATAGTACTTTTTTAAAATACAGACTTTATTTATTAGAAGTTTTAGGATCACAACAAAATTGAGCCATACGTAGTCTTTTCTTATGCTGATCAGACATGGTAGTATTTATTAAAGGAATCTATTTCTCCTGTCAATTGCAGTGAATCCATTAACAGGTAGTTTGCAACCTTATATTTGCTTTTTTATAATTGTGTTTTTTCAAAGTATTACTATTTGGACTGAATAGAATATGTTTAATTGCATTATGAAAGAATTTAAGTAATCAAAGTGAAACATGAAATAGCAATGAGCTCTACTGGCACACTGATAGAGAAGAGTCATTTTTTGAAATCTTTTTCATGTCCTGGGAATAGGAGTGTGGATGTGTGTCTTGTGATTTGTTATTCTGTTTTTACTGCTTTGGGATTGAAGGCTTTTATTTATGTATTTCATTTTTTGGCAGCTTGAAATACAGCAAGAATTTTTAGGTCTGTTATGAAAAAGCTGTGACATGAAAAATGTTGGACACATACACATGCCAAAGTGTGTGTAGATTATTGGAGCTTCAAGGAGATGTTATTTATTTTAGAGAGTATTTATATGCTTCTCTTTATTTTTATTTAAAATAACTTCCATCCTAATTGATACATCAGTTATTATTGAACATTCTTTGTAAGTTCAAAAGTATGTGTATAATATAGTTAACACACATTTGTGGGACAAAGCAGGGAAACCTTATAGTGTCAAATTTATGATTGTAAAATAAAAATTTACCGTGCCTTATTTTTCTCCACTGATAAAATTGGTTAGTCTTTCAACTAGCACTTTTTACTCTTGGAAGGAAGAATAGGGATTATCTTATTTTGAGCTATTTTGAAAGAATGCAACACCATAAAGTCCATTTTCAGTTTCAGTAAAATTATTTATTTTATAGTGGCATTGTGAAAACTTAATATTTTGGTATATCTTGCACTTTCAGAAAGTTCTCTTAACAGCTAGTATAATTGAACTGCATGTTGATGTATAAATTCGGAAAAAGTTCTTACAGTCTCTGTATTATAATATTTACTATTTTCTAAGGCCTACATGATGATAATTAATTGCATGGCTTTGGCATGCATTAGTGATATTTTAGAAATACATTCATTTAGTTTTTTTTTTTGGGGGGGTGTCTATCCCATACTTTTTAAACTTTATTGTGGGAAACATCAAACATTTATAAGTAGAGAAAGACTGAATCCCTATATATTCATCTCCTATCGTTACTAGTTTAGTATCACATCCAATTTTGTTTTATCTATGTACTTCTCCCCTGTTCCTTTTCTCTCCACTTCCCTAGTGATTGTAAAGGAAATCTAAGACGTCACATAATTTCATTGATACATATTTTAATATGTAACTCTAAAGAGAATGTCTGTTACTTGTATTCCCTGTAAGTTTTAGTTTGGAAGCTGGTCTGTAATTGCATTGTATTGTAGTTAGGAAGATCAAGAGTTTGTTTGTATTACTTGGGTATTTTATTACTACAGTAAATCTCAAAGGATTTGAGATGTTGCTTCTGTCAGTGACATCCATGATAACATTATGAATTACTGTCAAGAATGTGTGTGGTTATATGACAGTCCTCACTGCAGAGTTAATCTGTAGTTTCTTCGGTCTTTTGTTCACGCCCCCCTCCAGTTTCTTTTTACTTAAATGCTAAGAAACAGGTGGTATTTAATACTTAGTTTCAGGTGAAACTCTGTAAGTCTCTGTGTGTATCATGAAAAGAGAAAGATGGAAGGATAAGGGTGAGAGGGAAGGAGAGGGAAAGAAGGAAGGAATGATGTGGACTGAGAGAAGAGAAAGGACAGGTCCAGGGCACACGGATAGCCGAGAGGCCGAATTGTAGAGATAAAACTTTACCTTTGTCTCACTAACCCAACCTCCTCTCTTGGTCTTGAGTTATTTTTTTCTTTCTCTTTGTGACATAGTCTTGCTCTGTCACACAGGCTAGAGTGCAGTGGTATCATATAGCTTACTGTAGCCTCAAACTCCTGGGACCAAGAGATCCACCTGCCTCAGCCTCCCAAATAGCTGGGACTACAGGTGTGTGCCACCACACTTTGCTGAGTTTTCTATTTTTTTTGTAGAGATGGGATCTTGCTATGTTGCTGAGGCTGGTCTCAAACTCCTGGCCTTAAGTGATCTTCCTGCCTCAGCCTCCCAAAATGCAGGGATTATAGGCATGGGCCACTAATGTTGACGTCTTTAGCTCCCCCTTTTCTTGCTCCCTCCTTTTGGTTTATATCTTCTTCCTTTCTTGGCATTTGCTGAACTTGATGTGTTGCATTTAGAGTCAGGAAGATTGTTGATTCCTCCCTTAAAGGGTATTTTTATTCTGTAGGGGTTTTGAAATGAAAGTTAAAATATTCTAGGACTAATTTGTTGTGCTTTATTTGCTTTTATACAGATTTTTAAGAATGTTTATTTAAACTTATTCACACAGTTGTATACCTGCTTCGGGCTTGGTCAAACCTTTCTATACTCTGTGGATGATTTATACAGCATACTAAGTTACTGATTTAATATAGATCTTTGGGGTTACTTTAGATGTTTTTACTGGAAAATCGTATAATGGTTTTTCTTTTTTCTCTGTGTTCTTTTTTGCTGTCCATTTACTGGATGAAATTGATTATGTTCGAATTTGATTCTGCAGTTCACAAGATTCCTTTGCAGTTCACCTTTGGAGGTAAGTATTTACTCACTGCTAATTGAACACCACTATTGGTATCTTACATTATACATTTATTTGATAATTTAGGATGGATCATTTTGGTGTGAAATATATATTCTTTAATAACAGTAATGGGGTAAATACAGCCTTTAAAAAAAAAAAAAAAGTTCCTGAAATGTACAGCTATTCTCCTTCATAGCAGATTGTTGCCTCTTTTTATAAGTACATTTTCTTTTCCAATATGTAAAAAGTAATCAGTCTTTCTTTTTAAAGAGCCTCTTTGTATCTTGATAACTCCCGTAATAGTTGTTTACCATCAGCCTTGTTCTCTATAAATTGCCCTGGCATTAAAAGACACCTGGAGAAATCACAGGCAAAGGCTGTCATTAAGGGAGTTTTGTTGGTTTGGGAGACCATTTTTAAATTTGCTAATTGATGAGAAAAGAGCAAAAAGAATTAATTTTATTGAGCTTCTGTTTTAACACAGGTACTATTCTGGGTTTCTTTTTTCATTTACTCCTCCTATGGGTTCTCAATAGAACTGAGAATATAGTTTTAAAATCATGAGATAAAGAAAAATTATTAGGTGTTTAGAGAACCACATATTGTGAGCTATGGTTGCAGAAAAACTTAAGATGATTGGCAAGACTTGGAAAAAAGAGAAGAGGAAGAAGCAGAACGTGTGGCGAGGTGATGGGAGTTGGAACCAAAACTGGGTCGAGGAGCGTGTGTCCACTTACTAGACACACGACCCTGACAAATCACAACTTTCTCGAGCCTCAGTTTTCTCTTATCTTTTAAATACAAATAATAGTTTCTACCTGTCAAGTGAGGCAGTTGGAAATGGGAGCAGTTATAAACTGTACTATTCAAGTCAGTAAAATTTTATATTCTCCTCTCAGGCTGTGCTTCAGCCCCACTCTGCTCCTTGCCTTTCACTTGTCCTTTCCTTTGTGCCTGTTGTTCATTTCACTTTATGCACCATTTCCCCATTTTCAGCTTGTTCAAATCATACTCTTGTACAGGGTAGATACTGTGTCCTCATAGAGACCCATCTCTGACCTTGCTGCGTAGAGGCAGTTATTTTCTTTTCTGTCTTTGTAACATTATGTTCATTCAATTATTGAAACTATTGTTGATGATGAGGTGTGGCTCTTCCTGGCACACTGGATGCACATGGTGGCCAGTTTAAGCAATCACCAGGAGTAATGGGCTAGACCAGGAGGCCAAATATCCAGGTTTGGTCACATTTTCTAAATAACCAGGATCAATGGGGAAGCAAAGTGACATAGTGGAAAGATTCTGGGCTTTAAAGTGAGAGGGACTTGAGTAACCTATGGGTAAGTCATTTAATTCTTCTAAGCTGCCATTTTGTAATCTAAAAAATGAAGATACTGATATTTATTGGTCATTAAGATTAAATGAGATGGTTTGTGGCAAACACTAAGCACCATGCCAGCCACATAGAATTTTAAATAAGAGGTAAGTGTAAAGTAAAAATTTAACCATAGTAAACTTGTGGACTATATAAATTTTATAATCTGCCCTTTAGTCGAGGAAGCATGTTCTAGCCCAGAAGCAATGGGAAGTATCACAAGGGAAAAGATGGAAAAATTTAACTTGATTATGTGATGATCCATATTTTTGCACCTGAAAACAAATATAGTTAAAGGCAATTGGGGAAAGTGTGATAAAAGGGTGATTGTACTTAATATAATCTTTTAGAATTAAAAAACAACTAATTTCTTTTGCATGAACTTTTCTTGCTTTTTTATCAGGTACTTGATGAGATGCAATACAAATATTAATATGTTTTTAATGTTTGCCCCTATTAATAAAGAAATGCAGTTTAAAACAACATACACTTTTTTAACTTTCAAGGTTTCTTTTTTTTAAAGTGAATTCCTGAGAAGGTGTGATAAGATGCGATATTTATAAACTTAATTCTTTACAGAAAGCAGTTTGGTTATATACGTTAAAGGTTTTAGTTTCATACCTTGTGGTCTTACAGTTCTCAGAATCACTGTCAGAGAGGTAATCAAGATGAGGATAAAATTTGCATTAAAATTTTTATTACAACATTATTTATAGTGACATGATAAACATTTAGATTGCAGGTAAAGGTCAAATAAATTATGATACAGTTAAAGGATAGAACCCCTATAGCCATGAAAATGGAGATTATGAATATAGGTTCATGGCTATATATTGATGAATAATAAGTATAAAATGCCTTTGACGTATTAGGAGATAAAAGTAGGGCACAAAATTATGCATGCAGATCTCAACTTAAAAACCATTTTAGGCCAGGCACGGTGGCTCATGCCTATAATGCTAGCATTCTGGGAGGCAAGGCAGAAAGATTGCTTGAGGAGTTGGAGACCAGCCTGAGCAGGAGTCAGACACCATGTCTATCAAAAATAGGAAAAAATTAGCTGTGGGTGGTGGTACATGCTTGTAGATGCAGCTACTCACCAGCCTGAGGCAGGAGGAGCACTTGAGCCCAGGAATTTGAGGTTGTAGTGAGCTATCATGTCACCACTGCATTCTACCCAGGTGATAGAGCAAGACTTAATCTCAAAAAAACCCCAAAGGATAAAAGCCAAAACCATTTAAGCACACAGAAATTATGAAGGAGATGGACAAACTGTTAAAAGCAAGTACAAGTTGTTAAATAAAGGGCCCACAATGGATAGAGGTAATTGGTTACTTTTTGGCAGTGGTTATTATAATCAGTGTTCGACAGACAGACATCAAAAAAGTCTCTTTGCTTTGATATAGAAACAGGGTTTACCCTTGAAAAAAAGGAACTGGCAGGAACTTAGATGAACAGATAATGTTAATAACGTTTAACATTATTTAGCAAGAGCTTAGAGAAGTGACCAGGAATAAGGGTTTTTAGCAAAGGGCAATTAGGCCAGATGGGCCTTTCTTTGCAGGGGACTGAATAAGGAGGTTGGGGTGTCCCCTTCACTGGTGGAATAGCAGTTTGAAGATGCTTCTAAATAGACCTCATCAATAGACTTCTCTCATAGGCTCAATGAGTGAGGGAGGACTCCGTTTTTGTCTCCTTGTGTTTCCATTCTTAATACAATAAGCAGTGCATCGTAGGGACTGACTCAGTAAAAATATGTGCAATGAGTGAATGAGCAAATGAGTGAGGCAAGAAGTAGTATTTTATCCATAATTTGACAAGACTCTGCTAAAACCAGACAAAGTCTAATATTTACATTTTAATATGGTTAACAATGTCTTCCCAGCTGGATTGCAGCTACTTAAGATTGGGAGCTACGTCATTTTCATCTCTGGCTACTCTCAGTGACAGACAGGACTACACCTGAGTGTACCAAACAAATACATATTTTTAAATATGTCTCACTGCTTTGTTTAAATATTAGAAATATGTGTGTGGAAGCTTTAATCTTTGTGAACAGTAGAGGCAAAGTGTCATGTTTAAAGTTTAGTGATAGTTTCTGTCCTTTTCTGCTTTCTCTACTTAACGATCTGAAATTGTAGTTTACCTTGGCTCAATTGATTGTTTTTATTACTGGGCTTATGGACGTGAGGGAGGAAGAGAAATAAAAATTAAAGATGAAGAGTGTGCTTCTCTTTTCTCGATGGGAAATACTTTGAGGGCTTTCTGTTGATATTTTTCTAGTTGGAAATTCCACAGAGGCTACTTGATGACTTAGTGGCATCTACCCCCCAGACCAAAGCCCTCCAGCAGTACTGAGCTCAGCATGGGCTTCCTTTGCCACCACATAGTACCTGAGAGCCAAAGCAAAGCCAAGGTGGGAGAATGTTGGAAGTCTCTAAATGTTTGATTTTTCCAAGCTTCTAAATTAGCTGAAGAAGGAAAATTACAAATATGGTAAATCTCAGCACCTTTAAAAATCGTGAATAAAAGAAAACTAATTCTGTTAGAAACAGTAAAATACATGAGACTTGGAATTGAAAATTAAGTAGGCTTTAAATTTCAGTTTCTCCACAAAACTACTATGAATGAACCATGTTCCTTTGTTATAAGTCCTAAACAGTTAACTGCCACATGAATCTAATGAAATTGTCAGGTTATAGTAATTACATCAGTAATTTGATATGTTGTCATTTGAATGGACCATGTGTGCAGAGTCAGTTACTTCCCTCTGTGGGGCTGACCCTTTTACATTCCTGTAAGCTAAAGACTAATAGAGCTCATTAAGCTTTATGGGAAAAGAGCTTTTATCACCTCATCAAGTCAGGCAACATATTTCCATTATATTCCTAATTTCATGTGGCTCTGTAGCTGCTGATGTGCACTCCCCTGCCAGGTTTACATCGGACCTCTGCCTTACAGACATTTTTATTGACATTTCTAAGTCTGAGTTACATTTGTGTGGCACTACTTACAGATGTCTTCAATTAAATGTAGGTAAATAAAAAGGATTATGTATCAGAGGCCAAAAGATTCTTGAAATTCTCTTCTGAGTCAAACTGCCAGCCAGTCCAGTAGGGTGCAGTCTCATCATCATTTTTGGAGTCAGAAAGCTACAGGACAGGAGTTTATAACAAAAATTAAACCGTGTGTTAATACAGGCCACTTAAGTTTCTCTTTAGGTATGACCTGTTGCTTCGTTTCATATCAGTTAAAGTCTTTTGTATTCATAGTTATGATAATAACTTACCAAGAAGTTAGCACTGATAATGTAGAGGTACTATGCTTAGCGATTTCCTCATTTTAGTTCTTACAGAATGTCTATGAGGTATATAGTCTCAGTTTTCTTGTGAAGAAAGTCGAACCCAGACAGGTATAGGTGTTAGTATCACAACTATTATGTGACAATAGTCACAAGATAGGAAGGAGGAAATGGAATGATATTACATTAAGAGTCTGACATTACATGAAATAATATGTCCCTGAAGAAGACAGGGATAAGTTAGAGAGGCATTTAGTAAACCCCAGAGCAGGATTCTCAACCTTGGCACTATCTGCATCTTGGGCTAGTTTTGTGTGTACGTGTGTGTGTGTGTGTAGCTGTTTTGTACATTGTAAGAAAGCTTAGCAGCATCTGAGCTCTGCCTCCTATGTGCTAGTAGGATCTCCTCCCCCACCGCTGCTCACTGAATTGGAACAAAATGTCTCCAAACTTTGTAAAATGTCTCTAGGGGGCAAAATAGCTCCCTGTTGTAAACCTTTGCCTTAGAATAACCTTAAAAAAAAAGTACAGAGGTGTAATGATTAAGCCAATCACAAAAACAAAGTGCAGTGATAAAACACGTCCAACAAAAAACAAGAAAAAGAAGGGAAAGTGAACAGAAACCAAGTGGAACAAATAGAAACCAATAGATAGCAAGGTGGTCCACTTAAATTCACTCATATTGATGATTACATCAAATGTAATTGGTTTAAGTGAGAACTCTGCCGCTTCCTAATGTTCTGTGTCTGTCCATACAGTAGCCAGTGGTCATACATGGCTACTGAGTTCTTTATGAAATGAATTTTACATGTTTTAAATGTTAGTTAATTTAAATTTAAGTAGCCCCATATGGCTAGTAGCTTTACTGTTGTACAGGGCAGTCGGAACACTACAAGTTAGAGCTCATCAGTCTAGATGAAAGAAAGCAGTATCCACTTTATATATGAAGACGTGGATTAGTTAGAAGTAAAAGTCTAGAATATAATATATACTCTTTATATAGACATTACCATGGAAACACTAATCATAACAAAATTGGAGTGACTTCATATCAGACAAAATAGACTTCAGGACAAACATTGAAGAAAGGACTTTTTATAATGATAAAAAGGTCAATTGATTTGGTATAAAAATCCAATAATTTAAATTGTGATACCCTTAATAACAGAGCCTCAAAATATGTTAGTTTTTATTTAAACTAAGAACCAAAGGGAGAATTAGTCAAATCCACACGTATGTTTGGAGACTTTAGGATAACTTTGACAGTAATTTATAGAATATTTAGACAGAAAATTAGAAGTAACATAGAAGACTTGAGCAGTATTACCACACGGTTTTACCTAATTGATGTTTAGCAAACACTATACCTAACAAATGCATATTTTTTGAAGTACACAAGTAGCATTCTCCAAGACAGATCATATGCTAGACTATGATAAAAATGCATTAAATGGAAAAAGATTAATCTATGATAAAAGTGGAATTAAATTAATATCAATAACAAAAAGAACTCATAGCTCAATAAAAAGAAGATAACCTAGTTTTAAAATGGGCAAAACACTTGACTATACATTCATTCAGAGAAGACATACAAATGGATAATAAGTACATGAGAAGGTCCTCAGTATCATTATTCATGATGGAAATGCAAATTAAAACCACAGTGAGTTACCACATTAAACCTACTAGCATGGCTATAATCGAAAGACAAGATGTGGAGAAATTGGAACCCTCCTACAATTAGTGAATATAAAATTATGCAGTTAACATGGGCAATTCTTCAAAACAATAAAGTTATATGAGCCAGAAATTCTAGTCCTATGAATTTACCAAAGCAAAATGAAAATATACATCGACACAACATTTTGAATGTGAATGGTCATAAAAGTAGAGTATCCCTTATCTAAAATGCTGAGAACTAGGAGTGTTTTGGATTTTGGATTTTTTTAGATTTTTGAATATTTGCATTATGCTGACAGTTTGAGCATCCCTAATCTGAAAATCTAAAATGTTTCAATGAGTATCGAAGCACTCAATGAGTGTCATATCAACACTCAAAACGTTTCAGAGATTTTTGGATTTTGGAATTTTGAATTTGAGATGCTCAAACTGTAGCAACATTATTCATAATAGCGAAAAGCTGGAAATAATTCAAATGTTCCCAAGCTGGTGAATGTGATAAACTAAATGTGGTACATCCATACAAAGGAGTGCTATTCCGCAATGCAAAAGAATGACCTTATTACTAACACGTGCTACAAAGCGGTCAGCCTTAATGATGTCATGTAGATGACTTAGGGCAGGCACAGGAAACTGCTTATGATATGTTTCCATATATGTGAATTATTCAGAAAAGGGAAATGTATAAAGTCAGAAGACAGATCATTAGTTGCCTGGGCTTTAGGTTAGGAACAGAGGACCAAATGCAGATGGACTTGAGATAGTTTGAGGGGATGATTGTGTCGATAGTTTCACAATTCTGTAAGTTTGGTAAGTGGGTAAATTTTATGATATATACAGTATATCTTAACAAAGTTTTGGAGCAAAGGACTTCTGGACCCCAAGAGGAGGACAAAAACAGTGGAAAACTGGCAAGTGGTTGTGTGTGTTTGATCGACCTAATCCCGCCGGCAGCCGTTAAGTACAAGCAGCAGTGAGACTGCAAACCGGAAAGGCCTTACCTGAGAACTGTTTCGGTGTTTTTGGACTTGAAACTCAGTTGAACTGCCTTAGGGAGAGCTTGAGCAGGAGTGCGGAGAACTCTGGGCATTGTCTAGGGCCCCAGACTGAGCTGCTGAGCCAGACGGAGCTAATAGTGTTCGGCTGTGGTCCGCAGGGAGCCATTGTCAGAGAACTGCCCCGGCAAGCTCTGCCCTCAGGGTCGCAGAGAAAGGATCGGGCAGGAGCTGGTATCCTAGTGACTGAGCAGCCTAAAAGCGGGGACTGAGCTGCATTACAGCCTTAACCCTCAGGGGCAGAGTGAGACCGGTTTTGGCACACTGGAGCCTCAGGCTGTTGCCCTGGGTAGAGTGCCATGGCGTCACAGCTCATAGCAACCTCAAACTCCTGGGCTTGGTGCTGCCTGGACCTTCATAAGAGCTGTGCTGCGACCCCCGACCCACAACCCGTGCCTGCCGGGCCTCCACATGCCCGGACCAGGAACTGTGGGAGCTGCGCAACCCTGCATCCTCCCTCCTGTACCCTCCCTGCCTCCACACTGGCCCACTCGTCTGGCCAGGGACTCTGGTAGCCGCATGCTCTCCGGGCCCTCCCTGCCTCTGTGCAGAGCCCTTCTCCTGGCCAGAGACTGCTGGAGCCTTGGGCTCTCTGTGCCAAAGTCACTGGGCGCCAGGCACTCCCAGAACCGTGCACACCACCTCCCGCCTTGTTGCTGGATCTGGGTGTGTCACACTCCGGAGCTGCTTCCACAACCAGAACTCCCTGGCTGGGGCAGCTCAAGAGGAACTACACAGGGTCACTCCCTACAAAGATCCAGCAACAATAGAGTGATCCCTCTGGGGTCTAATATTGGAGAGACACCTCCCGAACTCTAGGACGGCCAGAGACAACAGTGAAAAACAATCATGAGGCAAAATCAACAGAAAAACTCTGGCAATATGAATAATCAGAGTAGATCAACTCCCCCACGGATCAATGGGGCAGACACAGCACAAGATCCCATGCACAGACAAATAGCTGAGATGTCAGAAATCGAATTCAGAATCTGGATAGCAAATAAGATCGAATTAGAATTTCAAGCAGTAACCCAAAGACATCTCAAGAATTCAACGAATTCAAAGACCAAATGACCAAAGATTTTGACACATTGAGACAAGAAGTTGCAGCCCTCAAGATCTGAGAAACACAGTAGAATCTCTCAGTAACAGAATGGAGCAAGTAGAAGAAAGGATTTCTGACATTGAAGACAAAGCTTTCGAACACTCCCAAACTCTCAAAGAGGAAGAGAAATGGAGGGCAAAAACAGATCACTCTCTCAGAGAACTCTGGGGTAATTCGAAGAAAACCAATATTCGTCTTATAGGGATCCCCGAAAGCAACAAAGTGGCTTCACAAGGCACAGAGGCTCTTCTTCATGAGATTATGAAGGAGAACTTTCCAGACATGCCAAGAGATTCTGAAATTCAGATAGCAGATGGTTTCAGAACTCCAGCACGACTCAACCCAAATAAGACAGCCCCCAGACACATCATAATCAATTTCACTAAAGTTAATATGAAGGAGAAAATTCTGAAAGCAGCCAGACGAAAGAAAACCATCACCTACAAGGGCAAGAATATTAGAATAACTGCAGATCTCTCTGTTGAAACCTTTCAAGCTAGAAGAGGTCATCGACTTTTTATCTCCTAAAACAAAATAACTTTCAATCCAGGATCCTGTACCCAGCTAAACTGAGCTTCATTTATGACGGAGAAATTAAATACTTCAATGACATTCACATGTTGAAGAAATTTGCCATAACTAAACCAGCTCTCCAGGATATTCTCAGACCTATCCTCCATAAAGACCAGTGTAATCCTCCACCACAGAAGTAAACCCACCCAGAAAATTTTGATCAAATTCCAACTTCCACAGTCATAAATGGATTAAAAATGTCCACCTGACTCTCGAAAGGCTTATCAATATTCTCAATTAATGTGAATGGTTTAAATTGTCCTCTAAAGAGGCACAGGTTGGCTGACTGGATACAAAAACTCAAGCCAGATTTCTGCCACATACAAGAATTGCATCTTACATTAAAAGACAAATTTAGACTCAAGGTGAAGGGATGGTCATCTATATTCCAGGCAAATGCAAAGCAGAAAATAGCAGGCTTTGCAATCCTATTCACAGATGCAATAGGCTTTAAGCCAACTGAAATAAGGAAGGATAAGGATGGACACTTCATATTTGTTAAAGGTAATACTCAATATGATGAGATTTCAATTATTAATATTTATGCACCCAACCAGAACGCACCTCAATTTATAAGAGAAACTCTAACAGACATGAGCAACTTGATTTCCTCCAGTTCCATAGTAGTTGGAGATTTTAACACCCCTTTAGCAGTGCTGGATAGATTCTCCATAAAGAAGCTAAGCAGAGAAATTTTAGATTTAAACTTAACCATTCAACATCTGGACTTAACAGACATCTACAGAACATTTCAGCCCAACAAAACTAAATACACATTCTTCTCATCAGCCCACGGAACATACTCCAAAATCGAACACATCCTAGGTCACAAATCTAACCTCAGCAAATTTAAAAAAATAGAAATAATCCCTTGCATCTTCTCAGACCATCATGGAATAAAAGTTGAACTCAATAACAACAGGAACCTGCATACCCATACAAAAACATGGAAGCTAAACAACCTTATGCTGAAGGATAGATGGGTTATAGACTAGATTAAGAAGGAAATCACCATATTTTTGGAACAAAACAACAATCAAGACACAAATTACCAGAACCTCTGGGATACTGCAAAGGCAGTCCTAAGAGGGAAATTTATAGCACTGCATTCCTACCTCAAGAAATCGGAAAGAGAGGAAGTTAATAACTTAATGGGACATCTCAAGCAACTGGAGAAGGAAGAACACTCCAACCCCGAACGCAGCAGAAGAAAAGAAATAACCCAAATCAGAGCAGAATTAAATGAAATTGAAAACAAAAGAATTATACAACAGATCAATAAATCCAAAAGTTGGTTTTTTGAAAAGATCAATAAAATAGATAAACCTTTGACCAACCTAACCAGGAAAAAAAGAGTAAAATCTCTAATTTCATCAATCAGAAATGGTAATGATGAAATAACAACAGACCCCTCAGAAATTCAAAAAATCCTTAACAAATACTACAAGAAACTCTACTGTCAGAAATAAGAAACTCTGAAAGAAATCGACCAATACCTGGAAGTACGCTACCTACCAAGACTTAGCCAGAATGAAGTGGAAATGTTGAACGGGCCAGTATCAAGTTCTGAAATAGCATCAACTGTACAAAATCTCCCTAAAAAGAAAAGCCCAAGACCAGATGGGTTTATGTCAGAATTCTACCAAACCTTTAAAGAAGAACTATTACCCATATTACTAAACCTCTTCTAAAATATAGAAAAAGAAGGAATATTACCCCACACGTTCTACAAAGCAAACATCACCTTGATCCCCAAACCAGGGAAAGACCCAACAAGAAAAGAAAATTATAGAGCAATATCACTAATGAATATTGATGCAAAAATTCTCAATAAGATCCTAACAAACAGAATCCAACAACACATCAAAAAAGTTATACACCATCTTTCCAAGCTTATTTTAGAGTGGAGAACTACTTGGCTTTCCACTTGAAGCCTTATGAATGACTGGAAGAAAATGTGTATGTACTCATATATTTGTATGTGTATATTTGCATCGATTCCTAAGCTGCAGGTGGCAAGAGTGAAGATATCGTAGTTGCTGGCAAATAGCCAGTGATAGTATTCGTTTTGGAATATTGCTATTTGGAAAAAAGAATGCACCAGAGGAACTTAACCATCTCTTGAGTCTATTGGCATCTGAACTTTTGTCTCTTGGAATGGCTCCAGATATGGTATTTCCAATGGCCTGAATTTGGAAGAAGGAATGACTGTTACCCCAAACTGAGTCCTATAGAAAGCTAGCCTGTGGCTTACTCCATTGCACAAAAGTGGAAAACACAAGTAAGTTACTGTTTTTCTAGTCTTGTGGGCTGGGAAACAGTCATCTGGTTTTCAGGCTGAGTCCCATACTCTTGCTATCTGAGATTCAGAAGGCAAGTAGCTAGCTGTTGGTCTGAAGCGCTGGTTAGAATTCTAGAGACAGGCTTGGTGCCTGTGGCTCAAGCTGGTAAGGCACCAGCCTCATACACCTTAGCTGGCGGGTTTGAATCCAGCCTGGGCCCGCCAAAGAATGACGGCTGTAACCAGAAAATAGACGGGCGTTGTGGCAGGTGCCTGCAGTCCCAGCTATTTGCGAGATGGAGGCAGAAGACTTGCTCGAACCCAGGAGTTGGAGGTAGCTGTGAGCTGTGAGCTGTGAGCTGTGAGCTGTGATGCCAGGGCACTCTATCCAGGGTGACAGCTTGAGGCTCTGTCTCAAAAAAAAAAAAAAAAAAAAGAGAATTCTGGAGCCAATTCACTGAGACTTTCACCTGATTGCACATCTTTTCTCACTTGAGTCTGAGGGCTGTTGGGCAGTCTCACTGGGGTGGGGCTGCTGGCTAGGCGAATGGCAGAAAAACCAGTTAAACTGAAGACTGTTCCTTGCTGGCAGGTTCGTTCAGTAAGTTCCTTGAGCATCTTCTTAGGCACTAGCCAGAGGCTTGCAGAGGCATTCGATAATGTTGGTTAAGTAAATGGATGAACTTACCATGCTTCCTGTTAGATTTTGGCTATCATTTGGTAGTTGAGCCAGTGTTCATTGAAACTATGTATCTCATAGGAAATGATATTAATTAGAAATATTTTCCTGGAAAGCAATCCCCTATGACAAATAGACCCAAATTAACCCTGAGAGTAAAAGAAAGCACATTGAGAATAGAAAGCCAAACATTAAGTAGGAAAATGCCATAAATTTCCTTTTGAAGATTTTTCTCATTGGGTCTTGGATTGGTATAGGCATCTTAAAATCCAAGTCCATTGAAGAATCTTTTTGCCAGGTTAGTCTTCTTTTAGCGAGTAGTGGTATTCATCATTACTCTAAGGACCTTTCAACTGTGTTTGAAATTAGGGTCATCTGCCTTGGCTATTTTCGTTGCTCATTAAATGTGCATGAATGCTTCAGAAAATGCTTGAATAGTAAATCCTGGGGTGGATTAGTTTCCATGGGGACGTCGATCTTGTTTGATGTTGGCAGTCACTGAGTTCTCAGTCTGTGTTTTCACTGTGGAATGTGTTTGCCTCCATAAGAAACATTGCAAAAGGCAGAGTCTCAAGTTGAACTGACGTTATATAAGGGCTCACATAAAGATAGTACTCTGCATTCTAAGGTGTTTGTTACGATATTTAATAAATATTGACTAATCTGTAGAGCTAAGAAGTATGGGATTCTGTAACTTTTCCTTGTAAGCAGTTTTAATAGCGCCTCACTAAAAGTCTTTTCCTTGGGGAATTAGGATTTAAAAAAAAAAAAGGAAATGCCAAAGAAATCATTTAAATTAAAGATTACTATTTTGATTTGTATCTATTTGTTCTATAGTAAAAACACAGACATAATTTTTTTTTCTTATTCCTGTCACACTTACTAAAAACATTTACTGTAAATCCTTCCTCAAATTTTTGCCATCACTGGGTGAGGGACGAAATGGCTGACCAGAGACAGAATTTTTGTCATTACGGTGTTTCAAATTTGAAGTTGTAACTATTGCAGTGAACCTTTTTGCTTTTTTTGAAGCATTGAAGTTCCTAAGAAGTATGTCATTGAGAAATATATATTTGTTTGTCCTTTGGTTTAATAAATTGCGAAATCTCTTAACTCATTATATTGAGTAGAATGTATGTTAATTCATTGTGATTGTATTTAAGCGTGGTGTAACACAGAAATGGTGTCCAGTGAGAAAAAAACTGAATTTGAAGTTTTGGTCCTTCCTTTCTAGCATTCCCCCAAATTATATTTGTGACCTTTGGGCAAGTCTCTTAATCACACCGACTCTAATTTTTCTCACATTTAGAGTAAAAGGAGAATGAAGATGAATGTGTTCATTGACTTACCCCAAGTTATAGAAATAAGGAAAAGCACATAAACTTTAGATTATGCTCATTGTTTGTGTGCTCATTCCTAGAAGCTCTCCAGGGTATCCAAAGATTATTGATTGAATGTGTTGATTTACCTTAATTTACATTTTTAAATATCTAAGCGTCTTCAAAATTATGTTTAAAAATAGATAAACCTCTGGCCAACCTAATTAGGAAAAAAAGAGTAAAATCTCTAATATCATCAATTAGAAACAACAAAGACGAAATAACCACAGACTCATCAGAAATCAAAAAAATCCTTAATGAATATTACAAGAAACTTTATTCTCAGAAATATGAAAATCTGAAGGAAATAGACCGATACTTGGAAGCACGCCACCTTCCAAGACTTAACCAGAATCAAGTGGAAATGTTGAACAGACCCATATCAAGTTCAGAAATAGCATCAACTATACAAAACCTCCCTAAAAAGAAAAGCCCGGGACCAGATGGTTTCACGTCAGAATTCTACCAAACCTTTAAAGAGGAATTAGTACCTATATTACTCAACCTGTTCCAAAATGTAGAAAAAGAAGGAAGACTACCCAACACGTTCTATGAAGCAAATATCACCCTGATCCCCAAACCAGGAAAAGACCCAACAAGAAAAGAAAATTATAGACCAATATCACTAATGAATATTGATGCAAAAATATTCAACAAGATCCTAACAAACAGAATCCAACAACACATCAAACAAATTATACATCATGACCAAGTTGGTTTTATCCCAGGGTCTCAAGGCTGGTTCAATATACGTAAATCTATAAATGTAATTCAGCACATAAACAAATTAAAAAACAAAGACCATATGATTCTCTCGATTGATGCAGAAAAAGCTTTTGATAATATCCAGCATCCCTTCATGATCAGAACACTCAAGAAAATTGGTCTAGAAGGGACTTTTCTTAAACTGATAGAGGCTATCTACAGCAAACCCACAGCCAATATCATATTGAATGGAGTTAAATTGGAATCATTTCCACTCAGATCAGGAACCAGACAAGGCTGCCCATTGTCTCCATTGCTTTTCAACATTGTAATGGAAGTTTTAACCACCGCAATTAGGGAAGAAAAGGCGATCAAGGGTATCCATATAGGGTCAGAAGAGATCAAACTCTCGCTCTTCGCAGATGATATGATTGTGTATCTGGAAAACACTAGGGACTCTACTACAAAACTCCTAGAAGTGATCAAGGAATACAGCAGCGTCTCAGGTTACAAAATCAACATTCATAAATCGGTAGCCTTTATATACACCAACAACAGTCAAATTGCAAAAGCAGTTAAGGACTCTATCCCATTCACAGTAGTACCAAAGAAGATGAAATATTTGGGAATTTACCTTACAAAAGACGTGAAAGATCTCTATAAAGAGAACTATGAAACTCTAAGAAAAGAAATAGCTGAAAATGTTAACAAATGGAAAAACATACCATGCTCATGGCTGGGAAGAATCAACATTATCAAAATGTCCATACTACCCAAAGCAATATATAATTTCAACGCACTCCCTATTAAAGCTCCACTGTCATATTTTAAAGATCTTGAAAAAACTTTACTTCGTTTTATATGGAATCAGAAAAAACCTCGAATAGCCAAGACATTACTCAGAAATAAAAACAAAACAGGAGGAATCACACTACCAGACCTCAGACTTTACTACAAATCGATAGTGATCAAAACAGCATGGTATTGGCACAAAAACAGAGAAGTAGATATCTGGAATAGAATAGAGAACCAAGAGATGAATCCAGCTACTTACCGCTATTTGATTTTTGACAAGCCAATTAAAAACATTCAGTGGGGAAAAGATTCCCTATTTAACAAATGGTGCTGGGTGAACTGGCTGGCAACCTGCAGAAGACTGAAATTGGACCCACACCTTTCACCATTAACTAAGATAGACTCTCATTGGATTAAAGATTTAAACTTAAGACATGAAACTATAAAAATACTAGAGGAGAATGCAGGGAAAACCCTTGAAGAAATTGGTCTGGGTGAGTATTTCATGAGGAGAACCCCCTGGGCAATTGAAGCAGCTTCAAAAATACATTACTGGGACTTGATCAAACTAAAAAGCTTCTGCACAGCTAAGAACACAGTAAGCAGAGCAAGCAGACAGCCCTCAGAATGGGAGAAGATATTTGCAGGGTATAACTCTGACAAAGGTTTAATAACCAGAATCCACAGAGAACTCAAACGCATCAGCAAGAAAAAAACAAGGGATCCCATCGCAGGCTGGGCAAGGGATTTGAAGAGAAACTTCTCTGAAGAAGACAGGCGCACGGCCTTCAGACATATGAAAAAATGCTCATCATCTTTAATCATCAGAGAAATGCAAATCAAAACTACTTTGAGATATCATCTAACTCCAATGAGACTAGCCTATATCACAAAATCTCAAGACCAGAGATGTTGGCGTGGATGCGGAGAAAAGGGAACACTTCTGCACTGCTGGTGGGAATGCAAATTAATACATTCCTTTTGGAAAGATATATGGAGAACACTCAGAGATCTAAAAATAGATCTGCCATTCAATCCTGTAATTCCTCTGCTGGGCATATACCCAGAAGACCAAAAATCACAACATAACAAAGATATTTGTACCAGAATGTTTATTGCAGCCCAATTCATAATAGCTAAGTCATGGAAAAAGCCCAAGTGCCCATCGATCCACGAATGGATTAATAAATTGTGGTATATGTATACCATGGAATACTATGCAGCCTTAAAGAAAGATGGAGACTTTACCTCTTTCATGTTTACATGGATGGAGCTGGAACATATTCTTCTTAGTAAAGTATCCCAAGAATGGAAGAAAAAGTACCCAATGTACACAGCCCTACTATGAAACTAATTTGGGACTCTCACATGAAAGCTATAACCCAGCTACAACTTAACAATAGGGGGAAGTGGGAAAGGGGGGGGTGGGTAGAGGGAGGGGAATCGGTGGGATCACAGCTGTGGTGCATATTACAGGGGTATTTGCGAAACTTGGTAAATGTAGAATGTAAATGTTTTGGCACAGTAACTGAGATAACGCCGGAAAGGCTATGTTAACCACTGTGATAAAAATGTGTCAAATGGTTTATGAAGTGAGTGTATGATGCCCCATAATCATATCATTGTATACAGTTATGATTTAATAAAAAAAATTAAAAAAAAAACAAAAACAAAATTATGTTTAAACCAACACAAAACATAATACATAAAAATGTCAGTCTCTCAGCATCACTAATTTTTAGGGAAATGCAATTTGAAACTATAATGAGATTTTACTTCATAGGTTGGCTATTATCAAAAAACCAGACAGCAGTAACTGTTGGATTGGATGTAGAGAAATTGGAACTTTGTGCATTGCTGGTGGGAACATGAAAGAGTGTAACTGTAGTGGAAAAAAATCATAATAGTTTCTCAAGACATTAAAAATAAAATTACCATATGATCCAGCAATTGTGATTATATACACAAAAGAATTGAAAGTGGGGACTTGAACAGAATACCAGCATTCACAGTAGCATTGTTCACAGTAGCCAAAAGGTGGAAGCAGGCCAGACGTCCATTAGTGGTTGAATGAATTAACAAAATAGTATACACACCCAGTGGAATATTATTTAGACTTAAAAGGGAGAGAAGTTCTCACACATACTGGATGAACCTGGATGATTCACTTACGCTAAGTGAAATAAGCCAGTCACAAAAGTACAAATACTGTATGAAACACTCGCATGAGGTACCTAGAGTAGTCAAATTCATAGAGACAGGAAGTAGGAGTGATGGTTTCCAGGCACTGTGGGGAAAGGAGAATGGAGAGCTCATTGTTGAATGGCTTTATGGTTACCATATAGAATGATGAAAACCTTCTGGAGTTGGATTGTGCTGATAGTTGCACAATATTGTGAATATACTTAATGTCAACTATGCACTTAGAAATCATTGAAATGGTAAATTTTTTTGTTTTTTTTTTGAGACAGAGTCTCACTATGTTGCCCTCGGTAGAGTGCCGTGGTGTCACAGCTCACAGCAACCTCCAGCTCTTGGGCTTATGTGATTCTCTTGCCTCAGCCTCCCAAGTAGCTAGGATTTCAGGCACCCGCCACAATTCCCAGCTATTTTTTTTTGTTGTTGTTGTTACAGTTGTCTGTAACACAAAAAGCAGGCCTGGGCTGGGTTCAGACGCACCAGCCTCGGTGTATGTGGCTGGCGCCCTAACCACTAAGGTATGGGCACTGCCGGTAAATTTTTTTTGAGACAAGAATCTCACTCTGTTACTCCCAGTAGAGTGTATTATGTCATCATATCTCACTGTAATCACAAACTCTGGGCTCAAGGGATCCTCCAGTTTCAGCCTCTTAGGTAGCTGGGACTGTAGACGTACACCACCATGCTGGGCTATGGTTTCTGTTTTTTTATAGAGACAGGGTCTTGCTCTTGCTCAGGCTGGTCTTGCTTGCTTGAGGTCAGGCAGTCCTTTTGCCTTGGCCTCCCAGAGTGCTAGGATTACAAGTGTGAGCCACCTGTGCGTGGCCTAAAATGGGAAATTTTACACATATTTCATGATAATTAAAAATGTTTGAATAATGTTTGTTGGAATTTTAAATCAGTTTAGTAGAGCACAAATACACATTTTTCAAAATCTTAAGCATGTAGGAACAATGTTAATTTTTTTGATTAGGAAACCAAGGGTAGTTTTGAAAGTTCAGTCGAACTGCTCTCTTCATTAGAAGGGAGACCTTCTACATAGGCAAATCTCATTTTATTGTTCTTTACTTTATTGCCCTTCTCACATACCATGGGTCTCTGTTTTTCTTTTTTTTAAACAAATTGAAGGTTTGCGTCAACCCTGAGTTGAGCAAGTCTGTCAGCATCATTTCTCTGACATCATGTGCTCACTTTGTGCTTCTGTCCTCATTTTTAAGCAGTAAATTATATTTTAATTAAAGTATGTAGATTATATTTTTGGACATAGTGTTACTGTATGCTTAATAGATTATAGTATAAATTGTAGCCACTGAGAATCCAAAAACTTTGTGTGACTTGCTTTGTTGTGGTATCTGCATTGTATGCCCATATTATTTTTTAAATTCACTCAGTTATTATACTTAATCTGAAAAAAGACATAACTTTTTTCTACCTTAAACCAAAATTTTTAAACCAGAAAATTTATCCAAAGATTCACTTTTGCATACTGTGATTCTTTTTTTTATTTTTATTTAAAATATTTTTTTTTTTTTTTTTTTTTTTTTTTTATTGTTGGGGATTCATTGAGGGTACAATAAGCCAGTTACACTGATTACAATTGTTAGGTAAAGTCCCTCTTGCAATCATGTCTTGCCCCCATAAAGTGTGACACACACTAAGGCCCCACCCCCCTCCCTCCATCCCTCTTTCTGCTTCCCCCCCATGACCTTAATTGTCATTAATTGTCCTCATATCAAGATTGAGTAAAAAATATTTTTCAGCTAGTAATTTCTGTAAATTTATTTTCTGTGAATTTGGAGAATATTTATGTACATGTTTACTTACCTCTATAAATCTATTTTAAAAAACTGCTCTATTTGAGAGATTAAACAGTGTAATTTTTTAATACCTTTGGGAGGAAGAAATGTTTCACACACAATAGGAGAATGAAAGGCTTTTCTGAATCATAGATGCACAGACCTGTGGAGAGTTACTGACTTCAGTTCTGTAACTTCAGGTATAGGTCCAAAGTAAGCACAGAAACTCATCAGTTCAGATCTCAGCAGCTCTTCTCCTTAACCGACTGACCTCACAAATACATTGACAAACAAACAGACTAATAAACCAGATGCTCTGTCATCTGTCATTCTGTGGAGAATAGATCTTTATCATCCGTGATCATAAATCATATCGACCTCTTACTGCCACCAAAAGGGAATAATTCACGTCATGAGTGAACCAGAATCACAAAGGCACAAACTTAGTAGAGAGAGAGAAAAAGTCATAGAATCAGAGAGTGAGCAGAGTTACAGCTCTGTTATTTTGTATAAATTCTTTGGGACCCAAGAAAAGACAAACAAGTAAAAAAGATGTTAGGCTTAACAGACAGTGAGGTGGCTCTTCGCATTTACTCAGTTCCAGTAAGTCAGCCTACTTGAGCTTTCCTGTGGATGACTTCCCAAACTGTTAAGCCTAATTTTCAAAATTGTAAAATCAGGACCTTCAATACAAATAGAAGCATGAATACATCTCAAGTTTTATTTGAGTTAATGCAAAACCAGTAAGACATTGAAACTGGTGCAAAGAGCATTTGAGATTATGTAGATACTGATACAGATCTGCATGTAGATCTTATTTTAATCTGCATACAGATTTTATTTTAATAAAATAAAAGATTGAATTGAGATTGCTAGGTTAGATAAAAACAACTAGTTATTGTTTTATAGGTTGGTAAACTGTAACCTTTTTGGTTATTTGTTCCTTAAACAGAAATCCACAAGTTAACCTCTTCCCCTACCAAGTTGTAAAATAACTTAGACAAGAGAAAATGAAGTGCAGAACTGCATCGAAAGAGCACCCAGTGCTATGGTGTGAATGTTGGTGTCCCTCTGGAATTCATATGTGAGAATCCAGTGACAGTGTGGTATTATTAAGAGGTGGCCTTTGTGCTCTTATGAAAGCAATTGAAGAGAGCTGCCTTGTCCCTTCAATAGAAGGTGCCAGTAATGAGGAATAAGCCCTCACCAAGCACTTGACTGTATTGACACTTTGATCTTGGACTTGAGAACTGTGAGCGGTAAATTTCTACTGTTTATAAATCACCCAGTCTAAGGTATTTTGTTACAGCAATCTGAACAGACTAAGACACCCACTAATCTCTTTTCAGATAATATTTTTATATGACCTGTTCTGTTTAACATTTACCAGTTGAGTATTCCTTATTCAAAATGCTTGAGGCTAGAAGTATTTCAGATTGTTTTCCCAGATTTTGGAATATTTGCATTATACTTACTGAGATCTAAGAGTCAGTCTACTTGAGCTTCTTGAGATCTAAGATCTCAGTAAGTATAATGCAAATACTAAATTCAAAATCTGAACTGTTCTAGTGAGGATTTCCTTTGAATGTCAGGTTGGTGCTCAAAAGTTTTCAATTTTGGAGCATTTCAAATTTCAGGGTTTTAGATTTGGGATGCTCAACCTGTACTAGTAATTTTCTGGTCTTCTTAGAAACTCTTTTGCTCGTAACATTAATGCATGTACGTTAAATATGGGAAATAGAGAAAAAGAGTAAAGCACTCATAATCTCTATACTGATAATATTGTTTGTTTTCCCATCTTTAGTCTCTCACAGAAAATTTGGAATTGGTCGACTTTTAAATCACTTAAATAAAAGTGATGTGATATCTTAATGAGTGTCACTATTTGCATTTTCCATATTAATTTTTTGTGGTTTAATTATAGATTATTATTATTTAAGAAATTCAAATTTAGTTTTTGATGTTTTAAAGAAATGTCGGCCTGGCTGTGGGGGCTCATGCCTGTAATCCCAGCACTTGGGGAGGCCAGCCAGGAGGATTGCTTGAGCTCAGGAGTTCGACACCAGCCTGAAGAACAGTGAGACCTCAATTCTAGTAAAAATAGAAAAACTAGCTGGGCATGCTGGCACACACCTGTATTCCCAGCTACTCAGGAAGCTGAGGCAAGAGGATTGCTTGAGTTCAAGAGTCTGAGGTTGCTGTGAGCTATGACCCCATGGCACTACCTGGGGTGACAAAGTGAGACTCTGTCTCAAAAAAAGAAAAGAGATGTCTATTTTGATGCCACAGTAGCTTAGTATGTCTTTGTGTTTCTGTTTTTTTTTTATTTTTTTAGTTTTTTATTGTTGGGGATTCATTGAGGGTACAATAAGCCAGGTTACACTGATTGCAATTGTTAGGTAAAGTCCCTCTTGCAATCATGTCTTGCCCCCATAAAGTGTGACACACACCAAGGCCCCACCCTCCCCCTCCGTCCCTCTTTCTGTGTTTCTGTTTTTAAAGTGAATCCAAACTTTGGTGAAATGTTTCATGAAACTATTTACAGAAGGCAAAGCAATTGCAGGAATAGGTTATTTTAAAATGATGGAGACTTTTTATCAGGTATCTAAAATAATTACCTTTGGGGACCCCCATAAACTGTTGTTTATTAAAAATTTGGGACATTTGGCAGCTCCCGTAGCTCAGTGGGTAGGGTGCTGGTCACATACACCGAGGCTGGTAGGTTCGAACCCAGCCCAGGTCTGTTAAAACGACAATGACAACTACAATAAAAAATAGCTGGGCATTGTGGCGAGTGCCTGTAGTCCCAGCTACTTGGGAGCCTGAGGCAAGAGAATCACTTAAGTTCAAGATTTTGAGATTGCTGTGAGCTATGATGTGATAGCACTCTACCCAGGGCGACAGCTTGAGACTGAGTCTCAAAAAAAAAAAAAAAAATTGAGTACATTTAATTTATTGTCCAATCATAGATTTTTCTGTTGTACAGGTACACTTTGGGAGAGGTATTTTTGGCTACCTTGGAGGTAAAGAAAACTCAGGTTCTGCTCCCTTGAAGCCCCTGAAGACTTTGACTTTTCCTTTCTTTGAACTCCTCATTAAATCCCTTTTAAGTGCCAGCCCTTTTGCCTGGCATTTGACTTTCCCTGCATCTGTTCTTTTGAGCTGTGTTTGGGCATAACTGAGGTACATGGAGGCAGGTTGGTGAGACCACCGGGGTACTTCATCAGAATAAATATGCACCCATTTTGGGAACGGTTTGGCTGGAAGTCAGAATCAGCCTATTAAAATTGATGTAATTGCTACACAGTGCCTTTGATTGTACCGCATAGCTCATTAATCACAGAAGCCATGTCTTCCTTCTCCAACATTTAAGATGGTTTTTCTGTTGTATAGTTGGAGATGAACTTTATTATTTTTTTTCTTGTTATCAGTTAAATCCTTGAAATTGAGGAAATTCTTGAAATTGAAAAATAGCTTTGCTAATGAATTCTTTCATGTATTCAAAGTTCTGTGCAACTTGCAGACTGGTGAATATGAGCTATTAAATATTGCTAATCACATCACTGACTTATTTATAAGGAAATTAGAGATAACTGCAGTTAGTTTAAATAGCCATGCTATTAAATGAACTACTGATGTAATTTTATAGATACAATCTTTCAGGATGTGCCATTCAGACCCCTTAAAACCCAAAGCAAAGTCTGACCCAAATTTTCTCAATTTGCAGAGTGCTTTTATTTGTACATTGTCATTTGTTTTTCACTGCATTTGAAGGTGAGTAGTAGCATGATTCCTGTTTATAAAAATGCAGACATTGAAACTTTTCAAAGAAGTTAAATTACTGTCTTGCTTAGGTCAAATATGCAGAAGTGGAGTGACGGCTCAGGTCTAGACTGTGACTGTGAGTCCTGGGCTCGAGCCACTCCTGCTCCCTTTCTGTCTGCAGCTTGGCTCCTCTTCTACCTGTATCTTAGAAATAGATTGACATCAGAGATTCTCAAAGATGTGACTGCGCGTCCTCTGGGGGATCTCCGAGGCCCTTTCACAGGGTCCTCAAGGTCAAACTTAATTTCATAATACCATGCATTGTTAAACTTTTTGACTTCATTTTCATGAGTGTACAGGAATGTTTTCTGGAGGCTATGTGATTAACAACAAATTACACGCAGAAGCACATAGAAGAATCCAGCTCTTCTCTATTCATTGGGCGTTAAAAAGATTTGCTAAAATATAAAATGTTGCCATTTATCTCACTGAATTTTTTTATTTTGGGAAATGTAGTTTTTTTACCCACAAAATAAGTTAAATTGTTGTGTCTATTGTTATTCTCAAATGAATTAATAAATACATATTTTTAAAAATCTCAGTTTTAATATCTACAGATGTAGTCCAATATACAAATGTTCTTTGGAGTCCACAATAATTTTCAAAGTGTAAAGGGGGTTTTGTGACCAAGAGGTTTGAGACCTGTTGATTTACGTGATGCCTGCACTAATAAGGCAAAATAAAAACTCTTTTATTTTCTCTTTCCCAAATAGTGTTATGTATTTTTCTGCACAATGTGTAATTATTTTACCTTCTGTGTGATAGTTGCAGAATGTTAACAATTAAAAGACCTTAACTAAGAGGTTAAAGAAATGCAATAATTCATGTATTAAAGTAGAATTCTCAAAGCAGTAAATGGAGAATAGTTAGTGACTTAGGGAGGCGAGTGTAGTAGTAGGGTCAGTAGGGCTGAGTCTCCTGGAGAATGAAGATAAGGGACCCTTGTAAGGCACAGCTTTTTCTGACCTAGTAAAGGTGAGGGTGGTAAAGGAGAGTGCAGAGAACTGGATGGAGGACACCTGTCTCTCCAGTGAACTAAATAATTTGTGTGTATATATTGCTTAGTGTTTATTCCTTCTGTTGCAAAAGTAATATGTCTTCAATTGAATTCATTCAGATTTTTCAGAACCAATGTGACAGGTATTCTTTTACTTCTATTACTAATGCACATCCTTGACAAAACATATTTTTTATTTGAAATCCTTACAGTTTTTTTTAAAATTCATAAATATATCAACACACATTTTCTGGGTTTTGCTTTTTTGGTTGGTTTTGTTTTTGTTTATAATAAAAACAAAATCACTCTTTAACCCATTTTTATCGGCTTATGTTTTTGAGCATCTTTCTGTGTTAGGATACATGAGAAATGCATAAAGTACTAAATGTGGCTGTACAGATTGGTCAATTTATTCACCAATTCACTATTTCTTTATGGAGTTTCTAGTATTGTAACTGATGACAATTGTGTGAACACTTTCAAAGGTAGTCTTTGTCTTGATTTTTTCGAAAGGACAAATTCCTATTTGTGAGATTGAAAGGTCACAAAGGGTACATTTTTATATTTAACATTTTAAAAATTAAAGCATAACCAGGTGCTTTGATTTTTTTTAAATGGGTGAAGTTTGCAGATTTTGCCACCCCCAAACGGTATATCAAATATACTCACACCAACATTATTTAAGAAATGTGTATGCTAATTACTCTTATTTACTCCTTATATTGTATACATGTATTGAAGTACTACACTATGCCCCGTAAAAGTGTACAATTTTTAGGTGTTATTTAATAATAATAAAAGCAAAATAAAAAAAGAGTGACTTGTCATCATTGTGCATTGCCAGTCTTTTTAGTTTTTGCCAGTCTGAGAGATCAAAACAAAAAGTATTAATATGTAGGAGTTTGATTGCATTTCATTGGATCATCTTGTCATCAGCGTGTTAGCAGTTTGTATTTTTTCTATGATATTCTATTTGTTTTTCTATTGAGTTTTTTTTATTAATTGGTAGAGATGTGTGTGTGATGTTAACCTTTTGTCATGTGTTATTCATACATTTATCATTTAATGTTGGTTTTTTTTTGTTTAGTTGGTTGAGTTTTCTTGTTTTTCATTGTTGCCACTATAGAAAACTTTCATTGGTTTTTTAAGTAAGAAATTTGTATTTTCTTTTTAAAAAAAATTTTTTTAAATTAAATCATAGCAATCATTAACGCAATCATGGGGTACAGTGTGCTGGTTTTATATACAATTTGAAATATTTTCATCTAACTTTTTAACATAGCCTTCCCGGTATTTTCTTAGTTATTGTGTTAAGACATTTATATTCTACATTTAGTAAATTTCACATGTATCCTTGTAAGATGCACCATAGGTGTGGTCCTAAATACCCTCCCTCCACCCATTTCCCCCCTCCCCTCCCTATCCCCTTTCCCCATATTCTTGGGCTATAATTGAGTTATAGCTTTCATATGGTTGGTTTCATAGTAGGGCCGAGTACATTGGATACTTTTTCTTCCATTCTTGAGATACTTTACTGAGAAGACTATGTTCCAGCTTCATCCATGTGAACATGAAAGAGGTAAAATCTCCATCTTTTTTTAAGGCTGCATAATATTCCATGGTGTACATATACCACAATTTATTAATCCATTTGTGGGTCAGTGGGCACTTGGGCTTCTTCCATGACTTAGCAATTATGAATTGGGTTACAATAAACATTCTGGTACAAATATCTTTGTTATAATGTGATTTTTGGTCTTCTGGATATATACCTAGTAGAGGAATGGTAGGATTGAATGGCAGGTCTATTTTTAGATCTCCAAGTGTTCTCCAAACATCTTTCCAAAAGGAATGTATTAGTTTGCATTTCCACCAGCAGTGTAGAAGTGTTCCCTTTTTCTCCACATCCACACCAACATCTCTGGTTTTGGGATTTTGTGATATGGGCTAATCTTACTGGAGTTAGATGATATCTCAAAGTAGTTTTGATTTGCATTTCTCTGATGATTAAGGATGATGAGCATTTTTTCATATGCCTGTAGGCCGTGCACCTGTCTTCTTCAGAGAAGTTTCTCTTCAAGTCCCTTGCCTACCTTGAGATGGGGTCACTTGTTCTTTTCTTGCTAATCTGTTTGAGTTCTCTGTGGATTCTGGTTATTATTAAGCCTTTGTCGGAGACATACCTGCAAATATCTTCTCCCATTCTGAGGGCTGTCTGCTTGCTTTACTTACTGTGTTTTTGGCTGTGCAGAAGCCTTTTAGTTTGTTCAGGTCCCAGTAGTGTATTTTTGGTGTTGCTTCAATTGCCCCGGGGGTCCTCCTCATAAAATATTAGCCCAGGCTGATTTCTTCAAGTGTTTTCCCTGCACTTTCCTCTAGTATTTTTATAGTTTCATTTCTTAAGTTTAAATCTTTAATCTACTGAGAGTCTATCTTAGTTAATGGTGAAAGGTATGGGTCCAGTTTCAGTCTTTTACAGGTCGCCAGCCAGTTCACCCAGCAACATTTGGTAAATAGGGAATCTTTTCCCCACTGAATGTTTTTAATTGGCTTGTCAAAGATTAAATAACAGTAAGTAGCTGGGTTCATCTCTTGGTTCTCTATTCTGTTCCATACATCTACCTCTCTGTTTTTGTGCCAGTACCGTGCTATTTTGATGACTATCGATTTATAGTGTAGTCTGAGGTCTGGTAGTGTGTTTTATTTCTGAGTAATGTCTTGGCTATTCGAGGTTTTTTTCTGGTTCCATATAAAATGAGGTATTATTTTTTCAAGATCTTTAAAGTATTACTGTGGAGCTATAATAGGGATTGCATTAAAATTGTATATTGCTTTGGGTACTATGGACATTTTAACAATGTTGATTCTTCCCAGCCATGAGCGTGGTATGTTTTTCCATTTGTTAACATCTTCAGCTATTTCTTTTCTTAGAGTTTCATCGTTCTTTTGTAGAGATCTTTCACATCCTTCATTAGGTAAACTTGGTCCCAAGTATTTCATCTTCTTTGGCACTACTGTGAACGGAGTAGAGTCCTTGACTATTTTTTCATTTTGACTAATGTTGGTATATATAAAGGCTACAGATTTATGAGCATTGATTTTGTAACCTGAGACGCTGCTGTATTCCTTGATCACTTCTAAGAGTTTTGTAGTAGAATCCTTGGTGTTTTCGAGCTACACAATGATATCTTCTGCAAAGAGTGAAAGTTTGATCTCTTCTGACCCTATGTGGATATGCTTGATTGCCTTTTCTTGCCTAATTGCCATGGCTAAGACTTCCATTACAATGTTAAAAAGCAATGGAGACAATGGTTGCCGATCTGAGTGGAAATGATTTCAATTTAATTCCATTCAATATGATATTGGCTGTGGGTTTGCTGTAGATGGCCTCTATCAGTTTAAGAAATGTTCCTTCTGTACCCATTTTCTTAAGTGTTCTGATCATGAAAGGATGCTGGATATTATCAAAAGCTTTTTCTGCATCAATTGAGAGAATCATATGGTCTTTGTTTTTTAATTTGTGTATGTGCTGAATTATATATATATTTATAGATTTACGTATATTGAACCAGCCTTGAGACCCTGGGATAAAACCCACTTGGTCATGATGTATAATTTGTTTGATGTGTTGCTGGATTCTGTTTGCTAGGATCTCATTGAATATTTTTGCATCAATATTCATTAGTGATATTGGTCTATAATTTTCTTTTCTTGTTGGGTCTTTTCCTGGTTTGGGGATCAAGGTGATGTTTGCTCATAGAATGTGTTAGGTAGTATTCCTTCTTTTTCTATGTTTTGAAAAAGGTTGAGTAAAATAGGTTCTAGTTACTCTTTAAAGGTTTCATAGAATTCTGATGTGAAGACATCTGGTCCCGGGCTTTACTTTATAGGGAGGTTTTGTATAGTTGATGCTATTTCAGAACTTGATATAAGCCTGTTTAACATTTCCACTTGATTCTGGCTAAGTCTAGAAAGGTGACATGCTTCCAAGTATTGGTCAGTTTCCTTCAGATTTTCGTATTTCTGAGAATACAGTTTCTTGTAATATTCATTAAGGATTTTTTGAATTTCTGAGTAGTCTTTTGTTATTTCTTCTTTACCATTTCTGATTGATGAAATTTGAGATTTTACTCTTTTTTTTTCTGGTTAAGTTAGCCAAAGGTTTATCTATTTTATTGACCTTTTCAAAAAACCAACTTTTGATTTATTGATCTGTTGTATTATTCTTTTGTTTTCAGTTTCATTTAATTCTGCTCTAATTTTGGTTATTTCTTTTCTTCTGCTGGGTTGGGGATTGGAATGTTCTTCCTTTTCTAGTTGCTTGAGATGTCTCATTAAGTTGTTAACTTCCTCTCTTTCCGTTCTCTTGAGGAAGACTTGTAGTGCTATAAATTTCCCTTTTAGGGACTGCCTTTGCAGTATTCTAGGGGTTCTGATAATTCATGTCTTCATTGTTGTTTTGTTCCAAAAATTTGGTAATTTCCTTCTTAATCTCATCTATGACCCAGCTATTATTCAGGATAAGGTTATTTAGTTTCCACGTTTTTGTATGAGTATGCCGATTCCTGTTGTTATGTAGTTCAACTTTTATCCCATGGTGGTCTGAGAAGATGCAAGGAATAATTTCTGTTCTTTTAAGTTTGCTGAAGTTAGCCTTGTGACCTACGATGTGATCAATTTTGGGGTATGTTCCATGGGCCGGTGAGAAGAATATGTATTCAGTTTGTTAGGATGAAATGTTCTGTAGGTGTTTGTTAAATTCAATTGTTGAATGGTTAAGTTTAAATCTAAAATTTCTTTGCTTTGCTTCTTATTGGAGGATCTATCCAACACTGCCAAAGCAGTGTTAAAATCTCCAACTATTATGGAGCTGGAGGAAATCAAGTTGCTCATGTCTGTTAAAGTCTCTCTTATAAATTGAGGTGCATTCTGATTTAGTGCATAAATATTAATATTGAAATCTCATCATGTTGAGTGTTACCCTTAATATGAAATGACCATCCTTATCTTTCCTTACTTTTGTTGGTTTAAAGCCTATTGTATCTGCAAATAAAATTGCAAGACCTGCTTTTTTCTGGTTTCCATTTGCCAGAAATATAGATGACCATCCCTTCACCCTGAGTCTATATTTATATTTTAAGGTAAGATGAGATCCTTGTGTGCAGCAGATATCTGGCCTGAGTTTTTGTATCCAGTCAGCCAACTGTGCCTCTTTAGAGGACAGTTTAAGCCATTAATTGTAAATATTGATAAGCCTGGTAGAATTTTGGGTATCAGCATTTTTCGAAAGTGCAAAGGATATTTTTAATCCTTTTGCCACTGTGGAGGTTGGAATTTGATCAAAGTTTCTGAGTGAGTTGACTTTTGTGGTGGAGGTTTGTGCTGGTCATCATGTCGGATACGTCTGAGAATATCCTGGTGTACTGGTTTCATTATGGCAAATTTCTTCAACATGTGAATATCATTAAAGTAATTAATTTCTCCACCATAAATGAAACTTAGTTTCGCAGGATACAGGATCCTGGGTTGAAAGTTACTTTGTTTAGGAGATTAAAAGTCAATGAAAGCTTGAAAGGTTTCAGCAGAGAGATCTGCAGTCATTCTAATATTCTTCCCCTTGTAGATTATGGTTTTCCTATGTCTGGTTGCTTGCAGAATTTTCTCCTTCATTTTAAATTTTGCAAAGTTAATTATAGTGTGGCTAGGAGATGTCTTATTTGGGTTGAGTTGTGCTGGGGTTCTGAAACTTGTGTTATCTGAATTTCATCATCTGTTGGCATATCTGGAAAGTTCTCCTTCATAATCTCATGAAGAAGAGCCTCTGTGCCTTGTGAAGCAACTTCATCACCTTCAGAGATTCTTATAAGGTGAATATTACCCTTCTTCAAAATATCCCACAGCTCTCTGAGAGAATGATCTGTTTTTGCTCTCCATTTCTCTTCCTCTTTGAAAGTTTGGGAGCATTCAAATTCTTTGTCTTCAGTGTCAGAAATCCTTTCTTCTGCTTGCTCCATTCTGTTACTGAGGGGTTCTAGTGTTTTTCTCAGATCTTTGAGGCCTGCCAATTCTTGTCTCAATGTGTCAAAATCTTTGGTGATTTTTGTCTTGGAATTCATTGAATTCTTGAGACAACTTTTGAAATGCTCCTTGAATTTCTTTTTTTTTTTTTTTTTTGTAGAGACAGAGTTTCACTTTATTGCCCTCGGTAGAGTGCCGTGGTGTCACACAGCTCACAGCAACCTCCAACTCCTGGGCCCAGGCGATTCTCTTGCCTCAGCCTCCCGAGTAGCTGGGACTACAGGCGCCCGCCACAACGCCTGGCCATTTTTTTGCTGCAGTTTGGCCGGGGCTGGGTTTGAACCCGCCACCTGCGGTATATGGGGCCCGCGCCCTGCTCACTGAACCACAGGGGCCGCCGAAATGCTCCTTGAATTTCTAATTCTAACTCTATACCTCCATTCTAGTAATCTTATTTGTAACCCAAATTCTGAATTTGATTTCTGGTATCTCAGCCTTCTGTTTATGAATAGAATGTTCAATTGTGTCCACCATGTCATTCCTAGGGGGAGTTGATCTACTCTGGTTATTCGTGTTACTAGAGTTTTTCTGCTAATTCTGCCCCATGATTATTTTATACCATTTGGGTAGATGAGCAGATAAGGTGAAGTTGGGTTGGAGGCTCCTGGAGTAGTGATTAACCATCCCTTTGCCCAAGAGCTGGGTCTAGTGTCTGTACCTTTTCCCCTAGAGCTTTGCAAAGGACCTGTAAAGTGCTACGGCCTGAGACACTGGGGACTTAACTGGTGTGGTGGGTCTATGTGGCTCTGTCTTCTTTTCAGCTGGTCTCTGTCCTACCCTAGTGAATAAGTTACTGTGGGTTGAAGTCTAGGCTGTGGAGAAATACCAGCAATTAAGTCACCCCACACCCCACGGGCAACAACTGGAAAAGGAAAATCAAACCTTCCCACAACCACACACCCAGGGTACTACTTTGGATAGTCCTCTGGTGATTGGCCCAGTTCAAGAGGTACAAATCAATTGTCCCAGTCCACACTGGTCTTAGGTGGGAGAGTTCAAAGGGTCTCCAGCAAAGTTAATTATAGTAGGGGTCTGCTGGCAGCTCAAGTATGACTTGTTCCAGTGCTCCATGAGGTCAGAAGGACCTCCAGTGCACCACCCAGCAAATGAATCAGTCTGGGAAGGTTGATGCCTCCTTCCCCACCTTGCATCTCTTGTCACAGCTAGTCACTGGTACCCCTGCAGGGCTGTGACCTAGTTTCCTCCAGTGAGCAGATGCTCCAGGGGTGAGATGCACCTGGTCTGAGTTACAGGGAGATTTACATCTTCTTGGCCAGGCCTTCAGACTCTGCCACCATCCAGCAAGGGGAAATGAGGCCTGACAACCTCCGGTGCTTAATGGATGCTGGTTTGGTTCACTCAGTTCCAGCCCTGCCCCTAATTGATGTTGCTGACAGAACAGAAAATTTCGCAGAGCTTGTTTTTGTCCCAGCTATTTTCCTCTGTGCATCAGATGATGATTGAGTTCACAGAAACTGCAACTCAGCTCCCGTCTGTGCCACCGGCCAGAGCTGGTATGTCTGTCTCAACTGCAGTCTGTGTTGGTGTGGGTCGGTTAGAGCTTACACTCAGCTTTTGTTTTCTGCCTCTTCCCGCCTGTCTTTGTCTGAGCTATCATCCCCTGAAGCCCAGGTGCATCTTAGGCTCCCTACAGCAATCCTTCTGCTCAGCTCCACCCTGACAGTTATGCCGTCTCTGCACACATCTCCGCTGCACCCTGCTCAGCAGGTACTGCCTCAGGTATACCCTTTACTCACGGGGCCTGCCTTTCAGTCCCAGATCTATTCTGTCAGTGGCTGCCACTGGAAAAGATTCCCGGCTTCCTGTGGTTGCCCATAGAGTCAGGGAGTGTCTCTTCAAAGTATTTCCAGAGGTGTGAGCCCTATTCCTGCTGCCACTGCTGCTGCTCTGTTTTGTGGGGCACCACCTCTTCTTCTCCTGTAGGGTTCCCTCAGCCTCAGTTCACCGTCTTCTTACTCCTTGAGAAAATGCCCAAGAATTTGAACTCCATGGGGGACAGGCTTCCAGACCTCGAGGTGAGAGTGAAGAGGAGTGCTTGGAGTTCAGAGTTGCAGGTAGAGAATATATGCAGTTTTACAGTTTTATGCCTGGTGGGAGAGTGCCATGGCATGTTCATAAGTCCACTCTAGGGAAGGTGTTCTGGTTTTTAGAGGTTCTCTCCCGTGAGATAAAATAGGAGGGATTCTAAACTCTGCTCCCTTGTTTGTATAGCGTATACTATGAGGCCTTCTCATGGGGGAGGGGACTCCTGTCCACTGGGTGATGGATTTTGTACTTATCATTTGTTTCCTTGGGGTCACAGCTTGCCTTAGCAGGGTTGATGTGCGTTCTACCTGTCTCTTGTCTCAGCTCCAAACCATTGGCTTACTTGCTAAACTTTTGTCCTTTAAGACTCCTTCTAGATCGGAGCCTCTGTGCAAAGCTGGCCCCAGTTGGCCATCTTGCCTCCCAACATTTGTATTTTCTATCATGCTTTTTCTTTCATTCTAGGTTAAAAATTTAGAGAAAGCTTAGCTGAATGTAGAAAAAGACAGACACAAGATGATGAGAAAAGTTATTGCCCAGATCACACTTCAGAAGGTAGGCCTCAAAATCTGGGCTTTCTATTAGTTAAACCAGTGCCAGGGAGAGGATCTGTGTCCTGAGGATCTCTAGGTGTGAGTTGTCATCTGTCTGGACTCTGCTCTGGACCTAGACCTGTCCTTCCTTATGATTTTGATTGCCTTTAGTTAATGCCACAGTGCACATAAAGCACAGGACTAAAAAGAGGAAAATAAGCAACCTGTACTTCATCAAGGACAGTAACCAAGCAACACTTTAGGTGGCTTCCTGACCCTACTTGGGTTTTGTGTTCAGTGGGATTGGCCTGCTCCTTTATTTATGATCTGGACCAGTGTATCTCAAAGTCAGATGCATACTTGAATTGCTTGTGAATCTGGTTAAAATGCAGTTTCCTGACTCAGTATGTCTGGGCTGGGGCCTGAGGTCTGAGATTGTAATTTTTAACAAAAAACGGTGTACATGTTCCAGATCATGCACATGTTCCTGGTTCAGAAGCTTATAGCACAGCTGTCAGTGATTTTCCTGGAAAGAGGGAGAATGTGATTTTGTCTGTCTGTGTTCAGTCTGCCTGTTGGCCTCGACACTTCTTAGCCTTTGTTGTTGTGATCTTTGGTCTGAGTGGTGATCCCACCCAGGTCTGGATTCAGAATCTACTTGGGGAAGTTTCTATCTCCGGGATCTATCTACAAGTTCAGTTTCGATTGGTGAAGTTTACCAAAATTCAAACTTGTGATCTTTGACCTCTGCCTGTCTTTTCCTTTTTTTCCAAGAACTTTTTCCCTAAAACTGTTTCATTGTTAGTGGCTTACTTAGTTCCATTTCTGGTTTGGGGTAACTTATTTTAAACTCCAATTTATTCTTTTTTAAGTAAAATTTGAAACTTGGAACTGGTATGTATATTGCACATACTTGTGGTGAGAGTGCTAACATTCCCCGTCCAAGATATTACTGCATAGTTCTTGAAGAATGCTATTAATAATTTAAATTAGTATTTGTGAATAGATTTTCTAATTGGGACATAATAATAAGCATATAGCAATGGAATTTAGCTAAAAATGAAACTTTATATCTTGAAAGATTTATATTTTTGAACATATATAGAATAATACAATGAATTCCTATGAGCTATCTCCCAGCAGCAGTTATCAACATTTTGCTCATCTTACTTCATGAAAGATTAATTTTTTACTTAATCGACTTTGTTTAGGACAGTTTTGTGTTCCGTTATTTATGGAACATCTTAGTGTAGTACGTTTGTTACAAATGATGAACCCATATTGATACATTATTATTAACTAAAGTCCATAGTTTCCATTAAGGTGTATGCTTTGTATTTTACATTCTGTGGGTTTTGACAAGCATATACTGATGCGTGTCCACCATGACTGAGTCGTACCAAACAGTTTCACTGCCCTAAAAATCCTTGTGCTCCACCTATTTGTCTTTTTTTCCTGGGCACCTGGCAACCACTGGTCTTTTTACTGTCTCCTTGTTTCACCTCTTGTAGAGTGGAATATGGGTGGGATTATGCAGTATATATCTTTTCCATATTAACTTTTTTCACTAAGAAGCATGCTTTCAATAAATGTTCCTCCATGTCTTTTTGCAATTTGATAGCTCATTTCTAACATTGAATAATATTCCATTGTATGGATGTACTAGTTTATTTATTGACCTATTGAAGGATATCTTGGTTGCTTCCAAGATTTGTCAATTATGGATAAAGCTGCTATAAACATTTGTGTGCAGGTTTTTATATGGCCATAAATTTTCAAAAGACCATTTACAAATAAATGTTTTAGGTATTAGAATGGGGAGTATAGTTTGGAACATTTATGGTAGCTGATAGTTAATTTTATAAATTTGCAATACAAATAATTACTGTTTGCTACTCAGGAACATAGCTGTAATCTATGCTGCCCAAATAATAGTACATCAACACGTATGGCATGATAAAGTTCAATGAGTGGGTTTTAAGGATGTTATTAAATGATGGGGAATCATACCAGGAGTTCTGCTAATTTCTCAGAATTATTTTTCTTTCCATTTTTATCATCTTTACTGTGTCCCTCAAACTTTTCCATTCTTTGTTTCCAGGTGTTAAATAATTTGAATTAAGGGATAGATTTTGAAGGATAGATATGTTATTATGACAATTTTGTATAAGGTATGTCAAGTGGAAGGATAGAACTGATTCAACAGGTGTGTGTGTTCATAGGCAAACATAGAGCATGTTTCTTAAAATACGAGCTTAATTTATGGTATTAGAAAGTAGGCACTGAGTTTTTTCTCAATTTCTTAGTCAGAAGTGAGTGATCTGCGGGCTTTGGCTATTGCAGTTGCAAGGCAGGCAGAGGAAACTAGTATCTTTGATTTACCTCCAGCCCATTCTCCACAGCTGCTATGTACCTGTTGAAAACATTTGTATTGAGTTACTAACCAGTAGTGCTGATATGACCAGAAACACTTTTAGGAAAATAGCTGTTTATCTGCTTTACTTGGATCATCTTCTGTTTTTGAAATCTGGTGTCTTTTATTAGGTTGGTGAGATCCTTACAAGGGATAAAAGAAAAGAATTCACTTGTTTTAATGACCATATATTTTAGTGATCAGAAAACATGTTGAAAAGAAAAAATACAGCAAAGCAAGTTTTAAGAAAATTTTAAAAAGAAATACCATTGTCAATATTGATGTATTTACTGACTTTGTTAGACTAGAAGTTTTTGAAAAACGAGTTACTTAAATGTGTTTGATTAGCTGATTTTCTTTTAACAGCATAAAAATAGTAATGATCTAGGAGCTAGGAGGTCAGTTTATGAGTCAGTTTTTAACTCCCTGGTTTTATGATTGTTGTATTTGATTAATTGACTCTTGGATTTCTGATTTCTTCATCTGTGAGGTGATGAACACCAGATAGGTAGATAGCCTATTCTTTCCTATTAATTATGAGGCAGCTGGTATCTAAGTAAAGTGCTTTGCAGACAGGGAAAACCCCAGCTTCCACGTGAATTTGTCCTTCCTATGGTAGGACAAATTGGTTATGACTGGACTCACAGGAAAACAAGCCTGTGAATTAAATGAGCCAGGTTACCAAATACAGGAGGTCCAAGGATAAGAGATAAAATAAATACCAGAAACTGAGAAGATAGTTGCAGTTTTGAAAAATATTTCAAACTGGTACGAGTAAAACTGATTTATATTTGGGGATAATAGAATGTATTGGTTGTTTATTTATTGAGAATATACTTATTAAATTCATACTTATGTTCTTGATCAATGCATTTTTTTTTAGTGAATGAATGAATGAGCACATTAGATTTAATGAGTCCTAGAACGATGCCCTAACCATCATGGAACAATTTAGATTCATTTCAAAGGCGTCTAATAAGCTTGGACTTGGAGGTTTGCTGACATTTGACAGGCCTTTGGAGCTGATAGCTGTTCTCTGTCTCTGTGTTACTGCAGTGACTGCTCCTTCACCAGTAGTTTTAAAGACAGGGAACTTCATTCCTATAAGCCTCAGGGCTTACAGTTTATATTGGTTATATATGGGGAGTTGTTTATTTTTTGTTAACATAGTTGTAGCATTCTAGTTTCTGAGATAGGTAATTAGGCTTCAAGTTCATAGCCCTGCAGAATATTGGTGTCATTCAGTGTTGTCGTTATAAAAGGTTAACATTATTTACTATTTCTTTTTGGTTAGTGCTTCTGTTTGTTCAACTGCTGTACCCTACATATTGTATCTATATCTAGGAAATGGTAATGACTTTTGTTAAGAACAGTGCCTCTTGACAGTGAATAATAAAACTAATAATTACTGTAGTTGGTGAAAGTGCTTAAAAGTTTAAAGATGTATTTATTGGCCAAATGACATTTTAACAACAGCAGTGGAAGTTTGAGAAGTCACGGTACTGCTAGCACCTTAGTAAGTTCTCTCTTACCTGTACCACCTGTACAGTTACTCCTTTTTCCTCCTTCCTTATCATTCTCTGTGGAAGGGAGTTGTGTGTAGCCTGGGCTTAAGTAGTAGGAAGTTATGCTAGCTACCTTCAGGGCCGAGTATCTGCATAATCTATTTGAAATTATTCCGCATGGGAGACTTGTCTCTTCCCCCACTAATTAATTTATTCAATCATACGTAACAGTATGGACTAATGAATATTTATTTTGTACTTGGGGTTATAAATTTAGACTTTTATTTTGCTGCTCAGTTCATTCCATCACTGGGCATTGGGGACTCTTGCAGTTGGCTCCTGTGTCCCTTCAATATACCCCTATCAATACTTTTGGTTTTCGAGTACTTCTTTACTTTCTGAGCATTTCTAGATGCTCTAAGCTCATGTTGTGTACTTCCTGCTGCAGTCCTGGAATCAGACATTTCTACTAGGAACCCTGGTTTCTTTTATTGCAGAATGGTATTAGACACCAAAATCTGGGCACTAGGTATGGTCATTGCTACTGGGTGTTGTTTCTTTTAGATCCTCTCAAGCTGACAAAACAAGTACGCGTGTGTGTGCTAACCCATATATATATGCACATATCTATAAATATTTCTATGTGTAGTTATCTATATATTATGCCAAACATGAATTCTTACCAGCATCTCCAACTCTAATCCATTACCATGTGAATCATTCTTCCCTTCCTGATCTATAAATTTCCACTCCAGCAGTGAGAAACCTGACTCCTATTGTCTGCCATCCATTTACTTGTTCAATTCCGGTATACATGGTGCATGTATAGCAGGATCAGAATTGTTAATTGGTAACCTCATGGGAAACAACTTTATCAAGTAGAATACAGTGCTTATGTGAGAGTTTCTTTTACCTTCCTTCTTACAGACCCCCTTGATTTCCAGAGTTGCTAGGTCAGCACCTTTTCCCTCCCCCTCAACTCTTTCAGAGGCTGTTTCATATACTGTGATACAATTAGATTCTCTTGTCACAGCCTGTGCTCCTTCAGGGATCCCGCCACCTCCTAAATAATTTTTTTTTCTTAAATTTCGTACACGTTAAGGTTCATTCCTTGTGTTGTAATGTTCTGTGGGTTTTGGTTACAGTATCCTGCAGAAGTTTCACCACCTGAAAGTCCCTTGTGCGTGCTTCATCTGTTCATCTTCCCTAATCCCTACCAAACTCCTGGCAGCACTAATCTTTTGACTTGTCTCTATGGTTTTGCTTTATACAGTATGTACAGGCATACCTCAGAGATAGTGCAGATCCAGACCACCACAATAAAGTAAATATCACAATAAAGTGAGTCGCATGAATGTTTTGTTTCCCAGTGCCTGTAAAAATTGCATTTATATTATACTGTCATCTATTAAGTATACAATAACGTGTCTAAAAAAATTCTTAAAAATAATTTATTGCTAAAAATGCTAACAAAGCAAGTGCAAACCCTTAGGAAAATGGTTCCTTTATACCTGCCAGATGGAGGGTTGCTGCAAACCTTCAGTTTTAAAGGTACATGTCATCTGTATGGTACAATAAAATGAGGTATGCCTGTAATTGGAATCATACAGGATGGAGCCTTTTTAGGTTGATATCTTCCACTTAGCAACATATATTTAAGGTTTCTCTAATTTGTTTGTGTGAGTGGCCTGATAGTTTATTTCTGTTTATTGCTGAATAATATTCCATTATATAGGTGCACCACAGTTTATTTATCCTAGCACCTATTGAGGGATATCTTGGTTGCTTCCCGTTTGGGGCAGTTATAAATAAAACTATTCGAAACATTCACTTGCAGGATTTGGGGTTTTTGTTTGATCTAAGTTTTCACATCAATTGGATAAGTAGGATCGAGATTGCTATTCTGCAAGGTGAGAAGGTTGGTTTTATAAGAAATTCCTAGTGTCTGCTATTTAACATTCCCACCATCAACGAATAGAGTTCCTGTTGCTTTGTACCCTCACAACACTGATACTCAGTTTTGGGATTTTAGCCATTCTCAATACTTAGGTGAGTCTAGCTCATTGTTGTTTTAATTCACAACTCCATAATGAAAAGTAATGCTGAGCATCTCTTAATATGTTTATTTGCCATTTATACATCTATTTTTTGGAGGATTCTGTTCATATATTTTCCCCATTTTAAAATTGGGTAGTTTATGTTTCTATTGTAAAATTTTGGCGGCGCTTGTGGCTCAGTGAGTAGGGTGCCGGTCCCATATGCCGGAGGTGGCAGGTTCAAACCCAGCCCCGGCCAAAAACCACAAAAAAAAAAAAAAAAAAAAAAAAAAAAAAAAGTCATTGTATGTTTTGGATACCAGTCCTTTATCAGATATGTTGTTTGCAAGATCTCTCACTTCATGGCTTGAGTTTTTATGTGGTTGTTTTTTGCAGAGCAGAGGTTTTTAATTTTAATAAAGTATAACTTAACCAAAGTTTTTCTTTTGTGGATTTTGCCTTGGTGTTATATCTAAAAACTCATTGCCAAACCTGAAGATTACCTAGATTTTCTTCTATATTATCATCTAGAAGTTTTAGGGGTTTGCATTTTACATTTGGTCTGCGATTCATTTTGAGTTAATTTTTGTGAAAGGTATATGATCTGTGTCTAGATTCACTTTTTTACATATGAATGTCGATTATTACAGTAACATTTTCTATCAAGACTACTCTTTCTTGATTTAATTGCCTTTACTCCTTTGTCAAAGATCGTTTGACTGTACTTGTGTGGGTCTGTTCTATCCCATTCTCTACATACTTATCTGTTCTTTCGCAAATATCACATTATCTTGATTATTATGGCTTTATGATAAGTCTTGAGATTGGGAAGTGTCAGTCCTCCAAATTTGTTTTTCTTCAATATTGGGTTGGCTGCTCTGGTTATTTTGTCTCTGTATAAATTTTAGAATCAATTTTTTCATAGCCATCAAATAGATTACTGAGATTTTAGTTGGGATTGCATTAAATCTATAGATCAGCTTGGGAAGAACTGATATTATAATAATATTGATTTTTCCAATCTGTGAACATATAATATGTTTTCATTTATTTAGATCTTCTTTGGTTCCATTGAAGTTTTGTAGTTTTTGGCGTATAGTTTTCTGCATATTTTGTTAGATTTATATATATGTATTTTTTGTGTGTGGTATTGTAAATGGTGTTTTTTATTTCAGATTTCAGTCAATTGCTGGCACATAGGAAAGCAATTGACTTTTATATGTTAACTTTGTATTTTGGGATCTTGCTATAACTGCTTGTTAGTTCCAGTTTTTTTTTTTTTTAACATAGTCGTGTCCTCTATGTAGAAAGTTCCCCCCACCCTTACTACTCTGAATACCTTTCATTTCCTTTTCTTATTGAACTAGCCAGGATTTCCAGTGTGATGTTGAATAAAGTGATGAGAAAGGATGTTGTTGCCTTGTTCTTGATCTTAGGGGAAGGGAAACATATAGCCTTTTATAATTAAATATAAAGTTAGCTGTAGGTTTTTTGTATATGTTCTTTATCCAGTCGTGACAATTTTCACTATTTCTAGTTTAAGACTTTAGACATGAACAGGTATTAGATTTTGCTAAATACATTTTATATATCAATTGATATGATCATATGATTTTTCTTCTTTTAGCCCATTGATATAGTAGATTACATTAATTGCTTTTCTTGCTTTCTTTTTAAAATTGCTTCTCTAATGTTAAATCAGCCTCGCATACCTGGAATAAAACTCTTACTCATGAGATATAATATTTTTTATACATTGTCAAATACAACTTGCTAATATCTTGTTGAGGAATTTGCATCTGTGTTCATGAGAGATGATGGTTTGGAGTTTTTTTTCCCCTGGTTTTGGTATTACCAAACCTACTCTTTATTTTATTCTGGCCTTTATTCATATACAGTCTCCAATTTTAGCTATGAAAAATGATGCACAAGTTATATTTGTTCACTTAATTTGTTAATCTCTAATAGCCATTCAGTCTCTACTGAAACCCCTTCTGCTTCTTTATAATTTTCACTGTATGGTTTTTATTTAAGAGTAATTGTATTTAAAACCAAGTTGAGTTTTAAAATGAAAAATGCCATTTATCTACATACAGGAAATAGTTAAACTAGATTTCAATTACTATATTAGATTATAGTTACATTAAGATCATAATGAGGAAATAATTTTATGTTCCACTAGTTAATAAGAAGTGCCCTAGCTATTTGTATTTACACAGGAACTTACCTAGAAAAAATAGTGGACTCATGTGTCTGGTCAGTAACAGGGCAGTAACAGCACAGGTCTGGCCAGTGGTATGGGCACATTTCTCCTTTTTGCAATCAGCCCTCTCTTTTTATGTTCTTTGCTTTTCCTCACATGTCATTTCTTTCTTAACCTTTTTGTGAAACAGACGAATATAGTTTAATAGTGATATACTTATTCTGTAAAATGTATTTTCCTTTTGCATCAGTGTGGAAGCTAGGTTCTGTCCTTTAATTGCTGAGTTCTTACTTTGCTGTTGATGCATTCTGATGGTCAGTGTGTAGAACAGGTTGAAGTATTTCCTGTAGAGCTGGTCTTGTTGTGGTGAATTTCCTCAATGTTTGTATATCAGTAAATGATTTGATTTCTCTGTCAATTTTAAAGGTTAGCTTAGCAGGATATAGAATTCTGGGCTGTAAATTGTTCTGTCTAAGTAGATTAAAGGTAGATGACCATTGTCTTCTTGCTTGGAAAGTTTCATTAGAGAAGTCTGCAGTCACCCTGATGGATTTGCCCCTGTAGGTCAACTGGCGCTTACTCCTGGCAGCTTGAAGAATCTTTTCTTTTGTCTTGACTTTGGACAGGTTCATCACAATGTGTCTTGAAGAAGCTTGGTTAAGAGTTGAAGTGACCCGGGGTCCGATATCCCTCTGAAAGGAGTGTGTCAGAATCTTTGGTAATATTTGGGAAATTTTCATTTATAATATTCTCTAGTATGGCTTCCATTCCCCTGGGGCTTCTTCCTATAATAGTCCCATAATTCTGTCAGTGAACGTTCTGCTTTTTCTCTCTTCTTTTCTGCTTCTTTAACTATCTGAGTTATCTCAAGAGCTTTGTTTGCTACCTTCGAAATTCTTTCTTCTGCACAGTCTAATCCGGGGTCCTCAAACTACGGCACGCGGGCCACATGAAGTGGTGTGATTGTATTTGTTCCTGTTTTGTTTTTTTTCTTCAAAATAAGATATGTGCAGTGTGCATAGGAATTTGTTCATAGTTTTCTTTTCTTAAACTATAGTCCGGCCCTTCAGCAGTCTGAGGGACAGTGAACTGAACTGGCCCCTCGTTTAAAAAGTTTGAGGACCCCTGGCAATGTGTTGTTGATACTTTCTATTGCATATTTAAGTGCCCTAATTGACTGCTTCAGTTCCTTCAGCCCTGCTATATCTTTTCTATATTCTTCATATCGTTCATCTCTTATTTGGATTTCCTTTTGGTTATTTTCCACTTTATCAGCAGTTTTCCTTTGTTATTTCTATCATTTCCTTCATTGTTGTCATTGTGTGTATTCTAAATTCACTTTCTGTCATTTATAACATTTCTTTATAGCTGGAATCCTCTGTAGTAGCTACCTCGTGGTCCCTTGGTGGGGGTGGGGGGTAAGCTCTGGGCTGGTTTTTCATGTTGCCAGGATTTTTCTGCTGATTCTTCCTCATGAGTGATTTATCAGTTTCCTTGCCCTGATTTTCCTTTCACTTCCTCTTGCTCTTTAAGTTGCTGTGCTTCTGAACTAGGGTTTCGATGAGTCCTTTTGGTACAAGACCAGAGGCATGAGATGATTGAAGAGCAAGAAGGGAAAAAGAAAGAGGGGAAAAAAAGAAAAGAAAAGAGAAAGGAGAGGGGGTGGGTAAAAAGGAATATTGACAAAAAGAAAAGAGGCACGAAAGAGGGAGACAAAGCACTATAGGCGTACAGTAGGGTACTTTGACCAACCTCTGGGGGTGCCAGATTGGGTGGTTCCCTTGAGGTCTGCAGCTCTTTGCCAGCCTGTTCAGACACAATACCCCACCTCAACCAAGTAGTGAGGAAAGACAAAAATGCTATAAATGAAACCAAAACCAGCAAACAGAAGACTTTATGGGATAAAATTGGGGGAAAAACCAAATAATGGGGGTAGAAACACTAGCAAAAATGAAGTTCTAATTGTTGAAAAAGGCAACAATGGGAAATTATATTTAAATTAGAAAAGATGAAAGAAAAGAAAGAAAAAAAAAGAAAAGAGAAATCTATTGGGAAAATGTTGAAATTAAAAAACAAAACAATAGCAACAATGAAACAACCCCCAAAACCAAAACCAAAAACAAAGCAGTATATGTATCTCGCTGAATATTGTCTGGGCAACAGGTGATCTTCTGGAGTATGAGATGTTAATCACAATGCTGATACACCTGTATGAGATACAGAAAGGAGGCCTCTGCTGGTTTCTCAAACCCCCACAGGGTGGAGAACCTAAATCTCTCCTCAGCTCGCTTAAAAGGCACTTTAAACTGCTAACCTTGGCTGAGCAGAAGCTTTCCCAGGAAAGCACTTGTTGCTGGTATCACTCCTGAACTGGCTATCCACTTACCCAGTGTCCCAAAACCGGTCTCACTCTATGCCCCTGAGGGCTAAGGTGTAAAGCTTCTCAGTACCTGCCTTTAGGCTGCTCAGTCACTAGATTACTCGCTCCTGCCCGATCCTTGCTCTGTGACCCTGAGGGTGGAGCTTGCTGGGGGACTTCTCCCACAGTGGTTCTGTGCGGCCCACAGCCGAACACTATTAGCTCCATCTGGCTCAGTGGCTCATTCTGGGGCCCTAGACAACGCTTAAAGTCCTTCGCACTCTTGCCCAAGTTCTCCCAAGGTAGTTCAACTGAGTTCCACAGCCAAAAAAACCCAAATAGCTCACAGATAAGGCCTTTCCAGTTTGTAATCTCACTGCTGCAGTACTTACAGCTGCTGGTGGGATTGGACTGAAGGAACACACGCAACCACTTGCTAGTTCTCCACTGCTTTTGTCTTCCTCATGGGGTCCAGAAGTCTCTGTCTGACTCCCTGTGTCCTCAAAGGGATGTTTATGGGCCGATCCCACCAGCCAGAGATCCCTGGAGTCTTGTCTCCCCAGGCTCACCATGCCCAGTTGCAAGGAAGCTGTTACTTGGCTGCCATCTTGCCCCTCCCTCCCTGTAAAATGTATTTCTTACTGTGAGATATTAAAACAAGGAAGTTTAAGAAACATAAATTGATTTCTCCTTTTCATTTTTATATCTGGTTTGTGTTTCTACAGGGAAAAAGTTTTGCAACTTAGATAGGATGTGACTAGAGAAGATAATAGGCACAAACAGGAAGTTTTAGGACATATTAACCTGAGTAAAAGCATAATACATTAATAGATTTTTTTATTATAAAGAAAAAACTTGTCAAATGGTTCATATTCATGTGTCTACTTTTTCATAGGCAGAGAATCCCCCTAATGGACCAGATTGTGGTTATGGCTCCTTTCACCAGCAGTACTGGCTTGATGGAAAGATCATTGCTGTGGGGGTGGTTGACATCCTTCCGTACTGTGTGTCCTCTGTGTATCTGTACTATGATCCCGATTATTCATTTTTATCTTTGGGTGTCTACTCTGCATTACGGTAAGATTGCTTTTTTTGTGGTTGCTTTAATGAGTTATATAGAACTTTAAATAATTACTCATTTGATTATATTTCATTATGTAATAGAAATTCTATTTGACAATATAATATTTTGTTTCTATAGTAGCATATTATACAGTATATTATGTAGTATATAAGTATATGAACTATGATCTATAATATATGCAGCATATACTACTGTACACTGTATGTTATACGTTATTATATATAAGGATAAAGTTATAGTATGTTATAGATACTTATATAATAATATTATTTATAACTAGTATACATAGTATGTAGTAGTTATATATTGGATTTAGACGGTATCACTTTCAGAATTACTGTCTATTGGTAATTCTCTAGCACTTTAAGATATCAAGTCCAATGTATTAAAAAAAGTCATTTGTGGGATGCTTTTGTTGTTTAGTTTATACATTTGTTTAAGCTTCCTTGTTATAACCTCTTATGTTTCTTAAATGTTATGTGATTTATGTTTATCACTATCTTTTTACTATTAAAGTTAATGTAGTGTAAATGAATTAAAGCAATATGAGTCTGCTGGAAGAAATATAATTATATATTACATATGGAAGCCAGGTCTGGGGAATCCCTGGCTATCAGCTTGAAATCTATGACCCTCGTCATAAGATGATTTCCCCTTTATGCCTATGCCTACAAATATATGCAATGTAGCACCAATATTTTTTCATTATAAGTAGATTGGAGTCCTATCCCATGTTTTTACTTTTCTTTTTTTTTTTTTTCTTTTTATTTTTTTTGGCCGGGGCTGGGCTTGAACCCGCCACCTCCGGCATATGGGACCGGCGCCCTACTCGTTGAGCCACAGGCGCCGCCCTTTTTCTTTCTTTATTTTTGAGACGTGGTCTCACTTTGTCACCCTTGGTAGAGTTCTATGGCATCACAGCTCACAGCAACCTCAAACTCTTGGGCTCAAGCAATTCTCTTGCCTCAGCCTCCCGGGTATCTGGGACTACCGGTGCCTGCCACAATGTCCGGCCATTTTTAGAGAAGGGGTCTCACTCTTGCTCAGGCCGGTCTCGAACTCATGTGCTCAGGCAATCCACCTGCCTCGGCCTCCCAGAGTGCTAGGATTATAGGCGTGAGCCACTGCATCACAACTTTCATGTTTTTATTTTTATTTTTCTGTTTGTGTGTATGTATTTATGATAAAGGAGGGAAGTGGGGGGGTTGGAATTATTTTTCTTTTGTTTATCTGGGAGCTTGAGTCTCTCTTTTCTTCCTCTTTATCATTTTGTCATACTTTTCTGATTTTATTTCCCAGTCTTTATATTTCATGGTCATGTTTTCATGTAAATATACTGCCAGATTATTTTATTTTTTTGTCTATGTGCTTTTTTTCTGAATTATAAAAGTAAAAGTTGTTATTTTTCTTTAAATCAGTAATTTGTTTTTTTAAAAATCTAGTCCATAATTATTTGTGTGTGTGTGTGTGTTTTAATAGCCCACACTATAAATAAGTTCTTCATCTTGGTATTTTCAACCTGACTTTTCTCTAATGCCAATTTTTAACAAATTTGTAATTATATGTATTTGTAACTGATCTCTGTAAGAATTTTTTACTTTTCTTATATATGTAAGAAATTCACATTGCATTTTTGTATAAAATAATTAAAAAATATTCATGGATCTTGGCAATCCCACTAAAATTACAACTGAGATTTAAGTCATTCACATTTTATGAGTTTAATATTCATATTTACTCATATAAATACAGAAGTTTATATTTATTTCAAAAAAGATATATTTTCTTTATACCCCATATCAGTCAATACTTTAAGTTATTGTTGTTTTCTTTTTTGTTTTCTTTTTATATTGTTATTGTTTTCTTTTTGTGTCTATCACTTCACAGTGTGTATTTATAGATTATTACAAATGAGATTTATTCTGACATAATAAACTCTAACCGGTATTGTGAAATATTGCATAGCCCAGTAAATTTAGAGGTGGTTTAGATATTGAGACAGTAAGTAATTAATTCCCAGCAAAATCGGAAAGAATGCTCCCAATCGCTTGGTGTGCCTCTTGCAAACCCTAGAGCTGGAGCAGGGAGGAAGGAGGAGAGCAGCCTGCCTGGTGGCTGCTGGTTGTGAGCCGGGAGGTTGCCGCTTCCTGTTGGTGTTTGAGAACATGAGTCGCTGAGTTAAGATGGGTAAAGGCAGTAGGGAGATTGAGATCTTAAAGTAAAATTGGGAGATTTGGTTACAAGTTGGTTACAATAATTTCCATTATTGATTTTAATATATTTTGGTGAAAGTTGTTTAGGTAATTTTCCCTCAGTTTCTTCAGTTCTTTCAGCAGTCCTGCAGTCAGTGTAGCTCTGTATTTTTAGATGTTTATATAATCTAGTCTGTAGATTTAGAAAATATTTGAATTGGAGATCATGAGCATAGCATTCATTTACGTATTTTAGGGAGATGAATTTTAGAAATGTAATTCTATTCATAGAAGTAAATAAACAGACGGGGATTCCAGTTTGTCAAAGCAGATAGTATTTCTAGATGCTCCATACTGCTGTGACAAAAATAACATCAGCAGTGGGATTAGGCGGAGCCCCACTTTATGTAGAGTGGTCAAGTGGTCAGAAAGACCTCTATGAACAGATGATATTTGAGGAGCAAAGGGGGACAAAAGGAGCCAGTCATGCACAAATCCCGTGGGCAGAGGTCCAGGTAGAGTAACAGGTTTGAGTGGCCTGAGTGGTTGGAATACACAGAAAGGTCTTAATGGGCTAAGATAGGGAAGGACATAGGGAACGTTTCCACTAGGAGGGTGGAGAAGCAGGTGGAGGTGGGGAGGAGGGGGCAGATGGAGCCGGGCTTGTGGGTCTTGTAGGGAGGCTGGATTTTAGTTGTGTGTGATACCAACCCAGTGCTGGGGTGGGGTTTGGGGAGGTTACGTGGTCTGATGAATGTTGAATATTGTAGAAGACTATTTTGACTATTTCTTGGGGAGAATGGAAACAGAAAAGCCAGTTGGGAGGCTACTGCACTTCTTGCAGCTCTCCCCATTATGGGGAGCCGTAATGGGGACTTGGCCAGAAAACCTGACGTGGAAGTGGTGAGAAATGGCTGGATTTAGGCATAGTTTGGGAGTAGAGCCCAAAGGACCTGCTAGTGTGTTAGACATGGGGTGAGCGGAAAAGAACAGTTAAGAGTGATTCATAGATTTGGGGCCTGAATAGCTGGGAGAGGGGGACCGTGATGAAATGAACTGAGATGGGCAGGACCCAGTGAAGGAGAGCCACTGACAGCCTCTGTGGCTGGGCAGGTCTCGTTGGAATTGGGTGGTCGGACATTGGCTTGATCTGTGCATTCTGTTCTCCATTAGAAGCTTGAGAGTGGACGTGGATTAGTTCCAAGAATAGTAGAATTTATTCTGTTATAGGCTAATGGTATTTAGTCTGCTTGGATTTTGAAATACTTTTAATTTAATGATGAATTTGTACAGTAGCAGTTCTTAAGTTTGAAATAGAAAAATACATAGAATATTCCACTAAAAAATACATTTCTCCTGAATTTCAAGCATCCATTGCTAGTAGAAGACACCACCTTCGGAAACAAGCAAAAAAACAAACAGCTTTCCTCATACTTTAGAAATGTACTGAAATTTTATTCAAAACTCTCAGATATAACCAGTCATTCAGTTGGGTCTATGTCAAGATTTATCTGGATACTAATTAAAACCACTTCACACCCAAATGTTGCAGTGAAGATACTGACAACTCCTCTTTCAAGTCATCAAAACATGGTGCGGTAACATGGTATTTTCCCTCTGTAGTCTTAGGGGAAATAAATCTTAACTTTCCACCTAGACACAGGAACACATTATATATTATATATAGCTGAAAGTGTTTGCATGTAAATGGTCATAACAGTAGTTATTCTTTCTGAAATGTATTGATGTTTGAATTTTCTCATATTTGCTACACTGTTTTTAACTCTTCTTTGAGAAGTATAGGGCATAATGAATAATAACATGACAGTATAGATCTCTTTATTTTTATTTGAAATTTTTTGATTTATTTGTTTATGACAGAGTTTCACTCTGTTGCATGGGTTGGAGTGCAGTGGTTCAAGCATACATCACTATAACCTCAAACTCTTGGACTTAAGCAATCCTCCTGCCTGAACCTCCTGAGTAGTTGGGCCTACAGGCATAAACCACTACACCTGGCTAATTTTTGTATTTTTTGTAGAGAAGGGATTTCACTCTTGCTCAGGATGATCTGGAGCTCCTGAATTCAAGTGATCCTCCTACCTTTACCTCCCAAAGTGCTAGAATTATAGATGTGTGCCACCATGCCCAACCATGTATTTGAATTTTAGATCAGCCACTTTGCCCAACAAAGAAGCCTAGGGTGGCACCTGCAGCTCAAGCAGCTAAGGCGCCAGCCACATACATTAGAGCTGGAGGGTTCAAATCTGGCCCGGGCCTGTCAAACAGTGACAACTACAACCAAAAAATAGCTGGGTATTGTGGCGGGCGCCTATAGTCCCAGTTCCTTGGAAGACCGAGGCAAGAGATTTAGAAGTTGCTTAATCCCAGGAGTTGGAGGTTGCTGTGAATTGTGATGCCACAGCACTCTACCCAGGGCAATAGCTTGAGGCTCTGTCTCAAAAAAAAAAAAATAAACAATAATAATAATAAAGCCTAAACTCAGATATATTTCTCAAAATAACTGAGAGGGTTGTTTTTTTTTTTTTTTTTGGTGTTTCTGGTAAAAATTATCTTACAGTATTGTAAAGATTGTTTTTCTTTTTATATTTGGATTTTTTGATAGCTTAGTATCTTGTTATATCAAATATTTGTCATTAGATTTCATAGTATTTTAAAATTGGAACGAGAATTAACTGTACTTTCACTTCTTTCTTTTCACAGAGAAATTGCTTTTACTAGGCAACTTCATGAGAAAACTTCTCAGCTCAGCTATTATTACATGGGTTTCTACATTCATTCATGTCCTAAGATGAAATATAAGGTAAAATTGATTTTCTTATGTGTCTGTTTTTATTACAAGAAAATGAATCTACAATAACATTTTTATCTCAGGGCACAGGATTTGGAGCTTTGAAGGAGGGAAGAATGAGTTAATAAGGAAATCTCTGTGCTGCCTTAGAAATTAAGCTTTCTGTGATGAGAACCACATCCTGCTTACTTTGTAATCCATTGTATTATTGTGAGATTCAAGTATATTTCAGAATTTTCCTTTAAAAAAAGGTTTTATGATTCTCTTTAATGAAACTCTTTGATGTTGTCTAAGTGTTAGTAGCCTACTATAAAAACTGGAGAGTAAAGACCAGTACAAAGGAGCAGACTCCCTGCCTCCCACCCACTGTGATGACCATCACCAAATACCTCTGCTTTGTTTAGCAGGCTGCTTTAAGCTCTGATGATTGCAGACGTGAATCTGCTGCTTAAAATTTGTGATCTGGAGGAAGACCGGGGGCATTATACTTAAAACCAAGTGAAAGCAGTTTAGGAGGGCATGGGATTTTTACTACATAAGGTATGGAGAAGGAAAGAGTTTAACCAGAAGGTAGGAGTAGTTCAAGCAAAGAGTAGGTGTGATGGAGATGCACATTTCAGGGAGGAGAAGCTGTAAAAGTAAGGATTCGGAGATGGAAGTGCCTGTGTTATGTTCACGGACAGAAGGATAACCAAAGGACTGTGAAGAGCTTCGAAAGCTAGTCTAGGGTACTTAGGAACTGGAGTCATCAACCGCTTTAGAGCTAAGCAGTATAGGTCAAAAAATATGTACATACTGGAATTTTAAAATATGCCAAATTAAAGAAAAAAGTGTACTTTGAACTCTGCACCCATTATCTTGGCTTTAGCAGTTTTCAATTTTATTTTGTCTATTTCTTTGCCCCATTCCCACTTATACCTTCTTTTAAATTACTTTTGTAAATATTTGAATGTATACTTTTAAAATATAAAGGCACTTTGAAAACATAACCACAATCTCCTCATTATACTTGGAAAATATTAAAAAATTTCCACACATCATGTGATATCTAGTTGGTGTTCCTATTTCCTTAATTGTCTCATAATCTTTTTTACTGTTAATTTGTTTGACTGAGGAACCAGACATACGTTATATTTGGTTGATGTGTCTCTTAAATCTCTTTAATCCCTAAATTTCCCATCTTTTTTTTCTTTTCTTGGTGATTAGCTAAGTGTGGGGGTGATCATAGTTTCAAAGCTTTGAGATTAAGTACTGAATGGCTAGGGAAGTGATAATTCCATTCTCAGAAATTACAGATTGTAAAAGTAGAAGCAGCTCTGAGAAAGGAGTGAAGACGCAGTACCTTGCTAGTTTACAGTGACAGTCCATGTAATGAAGGTAGAAGTGTCCTGTTGGCATGTGGAGGTTCTCTTTTGAGCTCATATTTAAGTGTACGTTGTAAGTAGATACCTTCTGGATTTGGTCGTCCTCAGTTTACACATGGATTATTAATTGACTTGACAGGCCAAAATATATGTTCTGTGTAGAAGGAAAAGCATGAGCATATTTATTTTTGCCTTAAAACATTTATTTGGTTAAGTTTGTACTCATGTTTTCTTCTAATGGTTATTTTCATGGTACTAGATCTAATTAGTTTAGATAGAAAGCTCAGGTACTCAAGATATTTTAATATAAGGCACAGAGAAAATGCTGGCAACCATATTAATCTTCTTTAGATTAGCGGTTCTCAACCTGTGGGTCATAACCCATTTGGGGGTCCAATGACCCTTTCTCAGGGGTTGCCTAAGACCATCCTGCATATCAAGTATTTACATTACGATTCATAACAGTAGCAAAATTACAGTTATGAAATAGCAGTGAAAATAATTTTATGGTTGGAGGTCACCACAACATGAGGAGCTGTATTAAAGGGTTGCGGCATTAGGAAGGTTGAGAACCACTGCTTTAGATAGTACTTGTACATGTGCCATTTGAACAGAAGTGACATTGTACCAGACTTAGAAACTTGCATGGATTTCACTTTTACCTCCCTTCTTTAGTGCCGATTCTAGTCTCAATATTTCTCTTGACAAGTTTTCCCTTATGCCTAAGCTGTATCCTAAATTACTCTGTATTTTAAGTCATTTTTTGGTTTTGGGGGGCATTAGTGGAAATGTTTAATGTAATTTCATCATCCCTTTCGTCTTCCTGAAGACTTCACTCGTACCTTTGTTGACTCTAGTCCGTATTAAATATTTATGTTTTTTAGTCTTTTCCTGCTTGGTAATTGAAGACAACCTGTATCTAGTTTTAAGTAAGGATTATTAAAGTGCCCTCCCTACTGTTCAATTTATTTTTATTTTATTTTTTAAATGATTTTTTTTTTATTATTAAATGATAGCTGTGTACATTGATGTGATCATGGGGCACCATACACTGGTTTTATATACCATTTGACATATTTTCATCACACTGATTCACATAGCCTTCCTGGCATTTTCTTAGTTATTGTGTTAAGACATTTATATTCTACATTTACTAAGTTTCACATGTACCCTTGTAAAATGCACCGTAGGTGTAATCCCACCAATCACCCTCCCTCCGCCCATCCTGCCCCCTCCCTTCCCTCCCTCTCCACCTTCCCCATATTCTTAGGTTATAACTGGGTTATAGCTTTCATATGAAAGCCATAAATTAGCTTCATGGTAGGGCTGAGTACATTGGATACTTTTTCTTCCATTGTTGAGATACTTTACTAAGAAGAATATGTTCCAGCTCCATCCATGTAAACATGAAAGAGGTAAAGTCTCCATCTTTCTTTAAAGCTGCATAATATTCCATGGTGTATATATACCACAATTTATTGATCCATTCGTGGATTGAGGGGCACTTGGGCTTTTTTCATGACTTAGCCATTGTGAATTGGGCTGCAATAAACATTCTGGTACAAATATCTTTGTTATAATGTAATTTTTGGTCTCTGGGTATATACCTAGTAGAGGAATTATAGGATTGAATGGCAGGTCTATTTTTAGATCTCTAAATGTTCTCCAAACATCTTTCCAAAAGGAATGTATTAATTTGCATTCCCACCAGCAGTGTAGAAGTGTTCCCTTTTCTCCACATTCACGCCAACATCTCTGGTCTTGGGATTTTGTGATATGGGCTAATCTTACTGGAGTTAGATGATATCTCAAAGTAGTTTTGATTTGCATTTCTCTGATGATTAAGGATGATGAGCATTTTTTCATATGCCTGTAGGCCATGCGCCTGTCTTCTACAGAGAAGTTTCTCTTCAAGTCCCTTGCCCAGCCTGTGATGGGATCACTTGTTCTTTTCTTGCTTATACGTTTGAGTTCTCTGTGGATTCTGGTTATTAAACCTTTGTCAAGAGACATAACCTGCAAATATCTTCTTCCATTCTGAGGGCTCTCTGCTTGCTTTACTTACTGTGTTCTTGGCTGTGCAGAAGCTTTTTAGTTTGATCAGGTCCCAGTAGTGTATTTTTGGTGTTGCTTCAATTGCCCAGGGGTTCTTCCTCATAAAATACTTTCCCAGGCCTATTTCTTCAAGAGTTTTCCCTGCACTCTCTTCTAGTATTTTTATAGTTTCATGTCTTAAGTTTAAATCTTTAATCCAGTGAGAGTCTATCTTAGTTAATGGTGAAAGGTGTGGGTCCAGTTTCAGTCTTCTACAGGTTGCCAGCCAGTTCACCCAGCACCATTTGTTAAATAGGGAATCTTTTCCCCACTGAATATTTTTAATTGGCTTGTCAAAGATCAAATAACTGTAAGTAGCTGGGTTCATCTCTTGGTTCTCTATTCTGTTCCATACATCTACCTCTCTGTTTTTGTGCCAGTACCATGCTGTTTTGATGACTGTCGGTTTATAGTATAGTCTGAGGTCTGGTACTATGATTCGTCCTGCTTTGTTTTTATTTCTGAGTAATGTCTTGGCCATTTGAGTTTTTTTCTGATTCCATATAAAATGAAGTATTATCTTTTCAAGACCTTTAAAGTATTACTGTGGAACTTTAATGGGGATTGCCTTAAAATTGTATCTTGCTTTGGGTAGTATGGACATTTTAACAATGTTGATTCTTCCCAGCCATGAGTATGGTATGTTTTTCCATTTGTTAACATTCTCAGCTATTTCTTTTCTTAGAGTTTATAGTTCTCTTTATAGAGATCTTTCACATCCTTTGTTAGATAAACTCCCAAATATTTCATCTTCTTTAGCACTACTGTGAATGGAATAAAGTCCTTAACTGTTTTTTCAGCTTGACTATTGTTGGTATATATAAAGGCTACCGATTTATGAATGTTGATTTTGTAACCTGAGATGCTGCTGTATTCCTTGATCAGTTCTAAGAGTTTTGTAGTAGAATCCCTGGTTTTTCGCAATACATAATCATATCATCTGTGAAGAGTGAAAGTTTGATCTCTTCTGACCCTATATGGATACCCTTGATCGCCTTTTCTTCCCTAATTGCGATGGCTAAAACTTCCATTACGATGTTAAAGAGCAGTGGAGACAATGGGCAACTTCGTCTGGTTCCTGGATCTGAGTGGAAATGATTTCAGTTTAATTCCATTCAATACGATATTGGCTGTGGGTTTGCTGTAGATGGCCTCTATCAGTTTAAGAAATGTCCCTTCTATACCAATTTTCTTAAGTGTTCTGATGATGAAGGGATGCTGGATGTTATCAAAAGCCTTTTCTGCATCAATTGAGAGAATCATATGGTCTTTGTTTTTTAAGTTGTTTATGTGCTAAATTACATTTATAGATTTACGTATATTGAACCAGCCTTGAGATCCTGGGATAAAACCGACTTGGTCATGATGTATAATTTGTTTGATGTGTTGCTGGATTCTGTCTGTTAGGATCTTGTTCAATATTTTTGCACCTATATTCGTTAGTGATATTTGTCTATAATTTTCTTTTCTTGTTGGGTCTTTTCCTTGTTTGGGGATCAGGGTGATGTTTGCTTCATAGAACGTGTGGGTAGTCTTCCTTCTTTTTCTATGTTTTGGAACAGGTTGAGTAACATAGGTACTAGTTCCTCTTTAAAGGTTTGGTAGAATTCTGACGTGAAGCCATTTGGTCCTGGGCTTTTCTTTATAGGGAGATCTCGTATGGTTGATGCTATTTCAGAAGTTTATATTGGCCTGTTCAACATTTCCACTTGATTCTGGCTAAGTCTTGGAAGGTGACGTGCTTCCAAGTCTTAGATTTTCATATTTCTGAGAATAAAGTTTCTTGTAATATTCATTAAGGATTTTTTGAATTTATGAGGAGTCTGTTGTTATTTCATCTTTGTCATTTCCGATTGATGAAATTCGAGATTTTACTCTTTTTTTTTCCTGGTTAGGATAGCCAAAGGTTTATCTATTTTATTGACCTTTTCAAAAAACCAACTTTTTAATTTATTCATCTGTTGTATAATTCTTTTATTTTCAATTTCATTTAATTCTGCTGTAATTTTGGTTATTTCTTTTCTTCTACGGGGTTTGGGATTGGAATGTTCTTCCTTTTCCAGTTGCTTGAGAAATCCCATTAAGTTGTTAACTTCGTCTCTTTCCATTTTCTTGAGGAAGGCTTGCAGTGCTATAATTTTCCCTCTTAGGACTGCCTTTGCGGTATCCCAGAGGTTCTGTTTGTGTCTTCATTGTCATTTTGTTCCAAAAATTTGGCGATTTCCTTCTTAATCTCATCTCTGACCCAGCTATCGTTCAGCATAAGGTTATTTAACTTCCATGTTTTTGTAATTGTATACAGATTCCTGTTGTTAGTGAGTCAACTTTTATTCCATGATGGTCCGAGAAGATGCAAGGAATAATTTCTATTCCTTTAAATTTATTGAGGTTAGACTTGTGACCTAAGATGTGATCGATTTTGGAGTATGTTCCGTGGGCTGAGGAGAAGTGTATGTATTCAGTTTTGTTGGGCTGAAATGTTCTGTAGATGTCTGTTAAATGCAAACGTTGGATGGTTAGGTTTAAATCTAAAATTTCTTTGCTTAGCTTCTTGCTGGAGGATCTATCCAACACTGCCAAAGGAGTGTTGAAATCTTCGACTATTAGGGAGCTGGAGGAAATCAAGTTGCTCATGTCTGTTAGAGTTTCTCTTATAAATTGAGGTGCATTCTGGTTGGGTGCATAAATATTAATAATTGAAATTTCATCATATTGAGTGTTATCCTTAACAAATATGAAGTGACCATTCTTATCCTTCCTTACTTTTATTCATTTAAAGCCTATTGTATCTGCAAATAGAATTGCAACACCTGGTTTTTTCTGATTTCCATTTGCCTGAAATATGGACGACCATCCATTCACCCTGTGTCTGTATTTATCTTTTAAGGTAAGATGAGATTCTTGTATGCAGCAAATTATCTGGCCAGAGTTTTTGTATCCAATTAGCCAACCTGTGCCTCTTTAGAAGACAGTTTAAGCCGTTCACATTAATGGAGAATATTGAGAAGTCTGGTAAAATTTTGGGTATCGAGTTTTTCGAAAGTCCAGTGGACATTTTTAATCCTTTCGCCACTTTGGAAGTTGGAGTTGATCAAAAGTTTCTGCATGAGTTTACTTTTGTGGTAGAGGATTGGGGTGGTCATTATGGAGGATAGGTCTGAGAATATCCTTAAGAGCTGGTTTGGTTATGGCAAATTTCTTGAACAGGTGAATGTCATCATAGTGTTTAATTTCTCCATTATAAATGAAACTCAGTTAAGCTGAATACAGGATCCGTGGTTCAAAGTTATTTGTTTTAGGAGATTAAAAGTTGATGACCACCCTCTTCTGGCTTGAAAGGTTTCAGCAGAGAGATCTGCAGTCATTCTAATATTCTTCTTTTGTAGGTTATGGTTTTCTTACGTGTGGCTGCTTTCAGAATGTTCTCCTTCATATTAACTTTGGTGAAGTTAATTATGATGTGCCTGGGAGATGTCTTATTCGGGTTGAGTCATGCTGGGGTTCTGAAACTGTCTGCTATCTGAATTTCAAAATCTCTTGGCATGTCTGGAAAATTCTCTTTCATAATTTCATGGAGAAGAGCCTCTGTGCCTTGCGAAGCCACTTCATCGCTTTCCGGGATTCCTATGAGGCAGATATTAGCCTTCTTTGAATTATCCCAGAGCTCTCTGAGAGAATGATTCGTTTTTGCTTTTCATTTCTCTTCCTCTTTGAGAGTATGGGAGCATTCAAAAGCTTTGTCTTCAATGTCAGAAATCCTTTCTTCTGCTTGCTCCACTCTATTACTGAGGGATTCTACTGTATTTTTCAGAGCTGGTTTGGTTATGGCAAATTTCTTGAACAGGTGAATGTCATCATAGTATTTAATTTCATAGTATTTAATCTTTGAGTGCTGCAAATTCTTGCTTTGATGTGTCAAAATCTTTGGTGTTTTTTTTCTTTAAATTCGTTGAATTCTTGAGACAACTTTTGAATTGCTCCTCGAATTTCTAATTCCAACTTTTCCTCCATTCTTTTGATCTTGTTTGCAATCCAAATTCTGAGTTCAATTTGTGACGTCTCGGCCATGTGTTTATGAATGGGATGTTCAGTTATATCTGCCATATCTTTCCTTGGAGCTGGAGTGTTGATCTACTCTGGTTATTCATGTTACTGGAGTTTTTCTGCTGATTCCTCTCCATGATTATTTTACACCGTTTGACTAGATGAGTGATAAAGAAAAGTTGGGTTCGAGGCTCCAGGAGTAGTGATTAACCGGCCTTTGTCCAAAGGCTGGGACTGGTGTCTGTACCTTTTCCCTTGGAGCTTTGCCGAGGACCCGTGCAGTGCTATGGCCTGAGAAACTTGGGACCTGCTTCATGTGGTGGGGCTAATGGCTCTGTCTTATTTTCAGCTGGTCTCTGTCTGACCCTAGTGAAATGGTTAATCTGGGTTGAAGTCTCAGCTGTGGAGAAATACCAGCAATTAAGTCACCCCACCCCCCATAGCCAACAATTGGAAAAGGAAAATCAAACATTCCTACAACCACGCACCCAGGGCACCACCTGGATAGTCCTCTGGCGATTGGCTCAGTTCAAGAGGTCCAAATCAGTTGTCACAGTCAGCACCTGTCTCAGGTGGGAGAGTTTAAAAGGTCTCTGGCAACTAGATCACAGGGGTCTGCTGACAACACAGATATGACTTGCTGTCGTGCTCAGTGAGGTCAGTAGGACCCACCCAGCAAATAGATTAGTCTCGGAAGATTGATGCCTCGTTCCTCACCTTGCACCTCTGTCACACCCAGTCACTGATAACCCTGTAGGGCTGTGACCCAGTTGCCTCCAATGAGCAGATACTCCAAGGATTTGCACCCGCCTGAATCACAAGGAGATCTATGTCTCCTCAGCCAGGCGGCTGCTTTCTGCCACTATCCAGCAGAGGAAGGTGAGGCCTGACAACCTTGGGCGCTTGATGAAGGCTGGGGCTGTTCACTCAATTCCAGCCCCGCCCTTGATTGATGTTACTGACATAACAGAACAACTTTGCGGAATTTGTTTCTGTCCCGGCTAAATTCCCCTGTAGAAGAGAAGCTGTTTTGAGTTCACAGAACCTGCACCTCAGGTCCTGTCTTTGCTGCTGCAGGTTTGTATTCGCAGCATGGTTAGCTGTCAATTCTAGCCTCCTGCCGTCTTTTGTCTAGGCTAATGATCCCCTGACAGCCGGGTGTGGCTTAGGCTCAGTAAAGCAGTCTTCTGGGTCAGCCCCACCCTGGGAGTCTGCTGGCGCTGCGCGCGTGGTTTCTAGTCCCCGTGCTCCACCCAGGCCGGTACCGCCTCAGGCAAACCCTTTACTCACGGGTCCTGCATTTCTGTCCCAGATCTGTTCCGCTGGTGTTTGCCACCTGAGAAGATGCCCGGCCTCCTCTGGTAGCCCAGAGAGACAGGGGTTGTGACTCTAGAATATCCAGGGTTGAGCCCAATTGTTTTCAAAAATGGCTGCTGCTCTGCACCTCGGGGCACAGCCACTCATGTGTGTTTCCCTCTCAACCGACCATCCTCTCCTCACTCCCATGCCTCAGAATCAGCACTGACTAGTAGCAGTTCAGGCCCCTGTCCCCACCTTTCAAGAAAACACCCAAGAATCTGGATTCCTGGGGGACAGGCCTCCAGACCTCAGAGTGAGAGTGGAGGGGAGTGCTTGGAGCTCAGAATTGCAGGTAGAGAATATATACAGTTTTACCGTTTTATGCCTGGCAGGAGAGCGCCATGGCACCCTAGTAGGAGAAGTAGGTCCAGTTTTTAGAGGGTCTCTCCCGTGGAGTATAATGGGAGGACTTTTGAACTCTGCTCATTTGTTTATTGTGTACTCTGAGCTGTTTTCATGGGGGAGGGGACTCCATCTGCTTGGTGATGGATTTTGTACCTTTTGTTTATGTCCTTGGGGTTGCAGTTTGCCTCAGCAGGGTTGACGTGTGTTCTTCAACGTTCTCTCTTGGCGCAGCTCTAATCCACCAGGTTACTTGCTAAATTTCTGTCCTTTAACTCTCCTTCTGGACGGGAGCCTCTGGGGAAAGCTGGCTTAAGGCAGCCATCTTGTCTCCCCACTACTGTTCACTTTAGCTTGATCATATCCAGCCTAAGTTCATCAGAATTATAGCTTTAGCATATTATTTGTTTAATTTCATTTGTAGGAGAGTTACCTCCATGCCTGGTAGCTTTCTGACTCACTTTGTCCATCTATAAAATATTTGCTCAACTTCTACTGGAAATAATAGCAGTGAGCAATACAAGCAAGATCTGTGATCTCATAGAACTTCCGTCCTAGTGGAGAAACTAACAAAGTTAGTTAATAAACTAACTTAAACTAAGTTAATAAAGAGGAAAAATGTCATATAGGGAGGGAGAAGTATTGCATGATATGGTAGACATTATCTGAGAGTGACTACTTCAGATGATGTGGTCAGATGGGCCTCTGTGAGGACTAATGTTTAGGCTAACATTTGAATATCAAAAAGTTGGCAAGTGGCAAGTTTTACGGTTATTTCATAAAGAGACCGAGGAAATGGCTAATATAGCTCAGCCTAGCCTTTTAGTTTTTGTAGTCATCAATTTTGACTATCCTTAATTATCTGGAAAATGTTTTTAAAATACTGATGCTGTTAGGTTTGATGGCTATGCCTATAATGCCAGCATTTTGGGAGGCCAAGGATGGAGGATTGCTTGAGCCCAGGAGTTTAAGACTGGCCTCAGCAATATAGCAAGACCCTATCTCTAAAAAAATTAACAAAAAAAATCCAGGCATGGTGCCACATTCCTGTAGTTCCAGCTACTCAAGAAGCTAAGCCAGGTACTTAGCCTGGCAATTAGAATTACTTGAGCCTTGTAATTAGAGGTTGAAGCGGGCTGTGATTGTGCCACTGTACTCCAGTCTGGGCAATAGAGCTGAGACCTTGTTTCAAATATGAATGAATAAATGAATCCTGATCCTTGGGCCATACCTTCAAAGATTTGAATTAATTGGTCTGGCATCAACCATGTTGTACATCAGATTTTTTTTTTTTTTAATACTCTGAAGATTCCGATGCAAAGTCAGACTTGAAAATCACTATACCAGATTATTTTTTCACATCTGAGAGTCTCATGAGGAAGTAGAAAGATGATTTCCCATTTTAAAGTTTGCTGCTTTGTGTTCATTAAATTCAGAATTACTCATATTTGATGAAGCTCTTATTTTAAGATTTTCGTCTGTTCCTTGGAACATAGGAGGCTGACCTGAGGCCTTTACCTGTACCGTTGTCTCCTGTTTTTTCTCTCCTTCTGCCCATCCCCTATGTTTGTAAACACCTCATTCATCAGTTTTTAGCATAGGAGTCACTTTTTAAATCTATATTAGTTCCTAAGACTAGATTTGACCATTCACCCATCTGCCCCATAGCTTTTTACATTTCTTCCCCAGACTATCTCTTGTGCATATAAATCTGTGAAGAGAATGATGTTTACTTCCTACATGTATCCCAGGTAGCTATCAGTGTGTCTGCTATGTAGAGGATATATAATGCTTAATGCACATTTGTTGAATTAATGATTGGAAATACTAATGCAGAAGGTTAAGAAGTATGTAGGGTAGTGAGAAATTCCTTCATTTATTTAACAGGTATTTATTGAGCATGAATGGGATAGCATCTACTGGCAAATATGTTAGTAGTAGACACACAAACAGTTCTAATAGAACATGGAAGGTATTATGATTAGATGTCATGAATATTGATAAATATTGATAAATAGTCACAGAGCAAAGGAAGTTGGTCACACAGGAATGTATATCAGTTTGGAGAAGGTGATATTAACTTCAACTGGTCTCAATTTTTCCAGTTATAAAGTTAGAATGAAATATGATAAGTATGTTACTATCTCCATTTGAGTATAGTGTCTACCCAACTGGGTAGCATTCATGAGCTCCTTATGTATACTTTTGTTGGGACCCATCAAGGTTGTTTGTATACTGATAAGTAGCATTCACACTTCCAAATGGTTTGCTCATGCTATTGGCCAGACTTTTTAGTACGGTTTAGGATAGCACCTCGTATTAAAATGGGTCTTTTCAATCAGAGGATACACTGTTCAAAATTGTAAGGTAGGTGTTAGTACAAGTTATTATTTTTGTAAGGAAACCAGTAAAAAATAACTCATAAGAAGTGAATTGCTCACTATTATAAAATCTTTCATTTTTGAGATTAAATGTGGGTAATAAATTTGACTGCAAATTCTGCGTAACAAAAAGGGTAAAGTTATACTTTTTTCTTAGTGTATAACTAAGTTTAAAGCTTTAGTAAGGGCATATTTTTGCCACATTGTAAAATATACATGGAAAAATCTATAAAATGTTTTCTACCTGGCATTAAAGAAAAGAATTTATTTTTAAAAGAGGAACATTTTTAATAACTAAGACAGAGCAGCCTTTTAAGCACCGGGTACGTGCTAAGCACTGGGAATACAGGTGTAAGCATTGTAGATGTTCTGCCCTAATGGAAGTTACTACAGTCTGTAGAGAATTACAGTGCAGTGCATGACACTTAACTGTACTTGAAATAAGATTGTTTCATTTGGACTTTTTTGCGTAGATTTGAACATGTAAGTTAGAATTTTCACCATTCAGTATGTTTACTGTATGATGTAAGGCAAACTAAAGTATTGAACAGCAAGTCTGAGATACACAAAAGAGCACATTTTACCCTTTACCCTGGCCTGGTGACTTGGACTGACTAATAGGTACCCCTGGAAATAACTGTCTGGGATGTCTAGGCTCAGCCATTAAGGGGACCAACAGCTTTAACTTCCTCTGTCTTTGGAACCAGCTGTTATATAAGGTCCAACAAGCCTGTTAGAAAAAGAGGTGACGTGTGAGGCCTGAAGCTGTCTTGGATGTTTGAGCCTCACTCAAACTGCATGCAGCTGCATAATTGAGCCCCAAAAAGATCAGCAGAAAAGCCACTTAGATGCATCTTAGCCAAGTCCCAGAATCAGGAGAAATGATAAATTACTGTTTTAAGCCACTAAGTTTTGGGATGGTTTGTTACTCAGCATGGTATGGGTAGGTATGGAAATCACACCTAATTATTCTCTGTTGTGCTGTGCAGACTCATATCCTGAATTGAGCTGAACTGACCTGAGAAGTTTCTGATGGCTTACTGTGTGAGACTTTGGCAAAGTCATTTAATTTTCATATCCAGTCATACCTAGAGATGTGCTTGGCTTAAAAGAATTCGTTTTTTAAGGCATTTCACTTCATGCCCTGACTTGAGCCTATAAGACATTTTAACATGTCAACAAATTTTAATTTTGCTTGTCTTGCTAATGGTGAGCAGTGCAAGATGAAACCACTATGTGGTCATCAAAATAGCTGTATAGACAGCATGTATTACAATAAATTTTTCTAAGTACTCGTGGTTTGCTGGTTTATGGCAGTAATATTCTTGTGTATCATATTCCCTACAATGCTTTTTTAAAATTCATTTATTTTTACTGTTGAGTGTGTGTCTGTGTGCATCTTTTAAATGAAGACTGGATTACGTTACACACATCACATTACACAGTCATCGAAGTTTTTTTTATGACTGGTCTCAGATGTAAGAACTGAGACAATTGTTGGTGAAAGCATATTGTCTTGATTATGTTGTATTCTCATTGCTCACATTAACTATTAAGGTAATTATGGCCATTTTAATCAAATGGACTTGATACTGTTTAAGTGTGACTCAATATTAATTTGGGGACTTAGGAACTGGCTGAAATAAGTGGAAATTATGTTGTCGACTGAGAATAGTTTCTCCTTGGAGGGTTGGTCCTGCTAGAGCAGGAGGGGACAGTGGGCTTTTCTGGCTGGTGTCCTCAGTGGTGCTCCTCTTGGTTTGCTCCTCTCACAGTTCCCAAGGGAGCTGCTGTCTGTTCAGGCATCACAGCCATCAGCAGTGGCGAGAATCGGGAGTAATTTCCTCTCCTGGTCATATTTCTATGCAACTGTCACTACCTGTCATCTCCAGAACTCTTTTCATCTTGCAAAACTGAAACTGTGTACCCAGGTGATAGTAACTTCCCATTCCTTCTTCTTCCCAGCCCCTAAGAATTTGGCAACTCTCGATACCTTGTGTAAGTAGAATCATAAAGTCTTTTTTGTGACTGATTTATGTCACTTAGCATAATGTCCTCAAGGTTTATCCGTTCTTTTCCTTCTTTTTTAAAGCTTAACAATGTTCTGTTGTATGTAGCCACTTTTGTGCATCCATGCCTCTGTCCACCAAGGTGTAGGTTGCCCCTGCTTCCTGCCAATTGTGAATAAAGCTGTTATAAACATGGGTGTACAAATATCTCTTTGAAACTCGCTTTCATTTCTTTTGTGTATGTATCCAGAAGTAGAATCTCCAGATCATGTGGTAATTCTCTTTTTAGTTTTTTATAGAACCGCCGTACTGTTTTCCATGGTGGTTGCATCTCTCTTCACATTCCTACCAACAGTGTGCCAGGCAGGTTCCACTCGCTCTACATCCTCACCAGCATTTGTTATTTTGTAGGTTTTTGTTTGTTAGTTAATAATGGCTATTCTGAAGGGCATGAGGTTGTCTGTGTCTCTACTTAAGTTTAGGGGAGAGCCTTAAGGAGAAGCCCCAACAGACTTCATATATGTTTTTTGGTCAGAGTTATGCCTGTTGTCTGCTCATGGGCAGGGGGTTGGAGGTAACTCAGGCCAGTGTGATTGACAGATGATGGGTGGAGCTGCCTCATTGAGCACCGCCAGGGTGCTGCAGAGGGTGAACAGCTGAACAATTTTTTTTTAATTCTACCTAATAGCTAATTTTTTTTAACAAGATATTAGCTTATATATATTCATTATATGCATACATATATATTTTTTATTTGTTAGTTTAAAGATATTTCTGTCTTCATATGTTATCTTTATAATCTGTGTTGTGGAAAGAATAAACCTTTATTAAAAATGAATTTTTTCAACCTTTGTTCAGGTTTTAGTTTTGTGTATAGAGATATTAATAATGTCATTTTTATTTCTTACAATTCCATCTTGGAAATATTGTTCTTTTTTTTTTTTTTTTTTGAGACAGAGTCTTACTTTATTACCCTATTACCCTCAGTATACTGCCATGGGGTCATGGCTCACAGCAACCTCAAATTCTTGGGCTTAAGTCATCCTCTTGCTTCAGCTTTCCAAGTAACTGGGACTACAGGTGCTTACCACAATGCCTGGCTGTTTTTAGAAATAGGGTCTGGCTCTTGCTCATGCTGGTCTGAAGTCTGAGTTCAATCAGTCCACCTGCCTGGCCTCCCATAGTGCTAGGATTACAGGTGGGAGCCATTTTGACTGACCCCGTTATTCCTTTTCTTTTTTCAAGATTTTTTTTTTTTTTTTAAAGAGAGTCTCACTTTGTCGCCCTCGGTAGAGTGCTGTGGTGTCACAGCTCACAGGAACCCCCAACTCCTGGGCTTAGGCGATTCTCTTGCCTCAGCCTCCTGAGTAGCTGGGACTACAGGCGCCCACCACAACGCCCGGCTATTTTTCTGTTTCAGTTTGGCCAGGGCCGGGTTTGAACCCGCCACCCTTAGTATATGAGGCCGGTGCCTTACCCGCTGAGCCACCATTATTCCTTTTTAAGTTAATCCTATGTTTAATTTCACATTTTAAAATTTTATGTATAGTTTTCTTTTTTTTTTTTTATTAAATCATAGCTGTGTACATTGATATATTCATGGTATGTATAGTTTTCGTTATCTTTTTTTTTTCTCCTTTCTTGTCTCCTTTCTAGTTTATGCTAGAAAATAGTGATTTACTTTGTTTACTTTAAGCTTTTCATTTAATTTTTTTCCTAAAGCTTTCTTAAAAAGTGGGTTTTCCTGTGCTTTCCAAATGTTTGTTATTTGCATGATGTAAACATCAGCTTATATTCTTTCTTGACCCCTTCGTATACAGTTCAACAAAAGTATTTGATTATATTTAAAAAAGAAAATTCGAGTATATAGAAATGTTGTTAGGTATAATTTCATGTTTCTCCTCCATGTTATCTCTCAGAGTACTGCTGTAAAGCTATTCTGTGGTCTGAAAGAGACGTTCTGGCCGAATTTTTTATCCAGACTTATATGTAGGCCAAAGTAAATAGAGTGATTCAGGCAGTCCATTTGGTATCGTGACATGACTAAGCATCAGATAATCGAAACATCAGACAGTGTTCTGAAATGTTAGAAAAGAAACAAAAGGCTGATTCATCTGTGGTTCATCATTCTCATGCTGTATGCTTCAGCTTGATCTTGTGGTCATACAGCACCCCTGGAACTGGGCACGAGTTTGCCCAAGAAGAGGCAGCTACCAAAAAAAACTTGGGAGTTAACAGTTCATCTGCAAAATCATGCACTACTGAAAGCCCCAAGCTTCTAAGCTTTTTTCAACATTTCCTGACCAAACAAATTAGTAAATGTTATTTTACTACTGCCTCACAGCCTGGAGTGATGCATTTGGGCGCATGTGGTAGTGACTCTGCTAGTGCTAGGCTGAAAGGAATATAGATGATCTCATCGGTTACCCACAGCACAGAGCAAAATACTGGATCCTTTCGGTTCAGCATGTTTTCTTGATGTCAAATATCCAATGCTTTAGACCAAGTCAGTAAGAAAATTACCACAGAATAATTTTAGTAAGGGATTTTTGATGCCTGCTGGAGGCAATGGGGGTAAAAGAATTTTCATGGTCATCACAAATTATTGTTTCTAAAGTTGTCGCATGTGGAATTACGCCACATCAGAAGCAAAAGCAATTCTTTAATAGCTATCTGTTCTAAATTTCTCACTACAAAATCAAAGCTGAAGATGATGGACTTGCCCGGAGTTTGCATTAACTAATGCTTAATTTTAGCACCATTAAGGAGAACTTTTTTATTACATAATAAACACATAGATCATGTATACATTAATGCATTTATGGAGTACAATGTGCTGATTTCATATAGAATTAGGAACATTAAGGAGAATTTGAACTTAAGAATTGAAATTCATGTAAAGGGCATTGCTTATCAGATTTGTGATAAGGTGCATAAAACTTTTATTTGGGAGTATCCTAAAATGCTTGCTATATTAATTAAAGGTACATGTTAACTGGCAAATAAAAGGGCGGTGCCTGCAGCTCAAGGAGTAGGGCTCTGGCCCCATATACTGGCTGTGGCGAGTTCAAGCCCAGGCCTGGCCAAAAACTGCAAAAAAAAAAAAAGGTAAATTTAAATACATTCTGTGTTTGCTCCAACTGTTACAAAATATCAATCATATGTGGAGCTTTTGAAAAATACTAATGCTTGAGCTCTCTTTTGGCCTACTGAAGAACAAAGTATGCTTCCCTCCTTAACATAGCCGCCCTCCCCCCCCCCTTTTGAGACAGAGTCTCACTTTGTTACCCTTGGTAGAGTGCTTGTGGTGTTGTATCTCACAGCAACCTCAAACTCTTGGGCTCAAGCAGTTCTCTTGCCTCAGCCTCCCAAGTAGCTGGAACTATAGGCGCCTGCCACAGTGCCCGGCTATTTTTAGAGATGGGGGTCTCACTCTGGCTCAGGCTGCTCTCAAACCTTTGAGCTCAGGCAATACACCTGCCTCAGCCTCCCAAAGTGCTAGGATTACAGGTGTGAGCCACTGCTCTCAGCCAACATAGCCATGTTTTGTTTTTATTTTATCCAGCCACAATTTATATGACCTTAAACTTTCCTGCCTCTGAGTTCTGTGCTGTCTCTTGTATTGGAGTTGTCTTTTTCTTATTCCTGCACGTGGAAGTCAGAGCTACTTTTCTGGATCAAGTTCATGCACTGGTTTTACCATAAAGTCATTCTCTGTGTCTTCCTGACTTTACCCCTACCACCTCTTCTCTCCACCTGTTGAAGGTGAAGCTGATCTCTTCACTTCTGTGGGCTCTTCCCATTTTTAAGTGCTTTATCTCTACTTGGGCTGTAATTGTTTGTAGGTTATGTGATTAGTGTTTATGGAGGGCATGCTCTGCAAAACATTATGCTGGCAAAAAGCAGGTGAGTAGACATGGTCACTGCATGTCCATCCTTGAGCAAACATCTTATCTGTCCCTGTCCAGTGCCCAGCAAATCAGTTGGCTAATAGAAGGTGTGCAGTGGGTTTTTTTTTTTTTTTTTGGCATGCATTGCATGGGGAAGGGAGACATCTGTTTGTGTGCATAAAACTGGGAAGTGAAGGAAAATAGTGAGTGTGGTGCACAGAACAAGTGGTTCTAATTGAAAGTCGGGGATTAGGAAAAATTTCACAGGCCCTTCTCAGTACAGGCAGTCCTGGTGTTATAAACGAGATAGGTTCTGTACATTTGTTCTTAAGTTGAATTTTGTATGTAAGTTGAAACCGTTACATTTACCTGTTACCTATAATAGCCTCCATTCATCAGTACAAGTTGTATGTAAGTCTTCAGATGTTTGTAACTCAGGAACTACCTGTAATATAATTTATATTTTTCGTGAATTCTTTTTACTCCTACCTACCTGTATTTTCTTTTTTTAAAGTGAATTGTTAGGCCGAGTGTGGTGGGAGTCTGAACTGGGCAGATTGCCTGTGCTCATGAGTTCAAGACCAGCCTGAGTAAGAGTGAGACCCCCGTCTCTAAAAATAACCAGGTGTTGAGGCAGGCGCTGTAGTCCCAGCTACTTGGGAGGCTGAGGGAAGGGAATCACTTGAGCCCAAGAGTCTGAGGTTGCTGTGAGCTATGACCTAACAGCACTATACTGACAATGACAAAGTGAGACTCTGTCTCAAAAAAAAAATAAAATAAAATAAAGTGAGCTTGTTATTGAATTGTGAGATTTATATACACACACCCAGAAAAATGAAGTAGTCTTACGTGTACAATCTGATAAACTTTCACAAAGCTAGCACACCTTCGCAAGCAGCACCTAGAACAAAAAACAGACATGACCAGCACCCCACAAACCCCTCATGTAGCTCTCGATTACGCTCCCCACCCCAAAGGTAACCACAATCCTGACTTATAACACTAGAGACGAGTTTGCCAGTTTTATACTTTACATAAATGGAAGCGCTTAGTGAATTTTACTTTGTGACTGGTTTGTTTCACTTAACATGGTCGTCGTGAGATTTACCCATGTGCTTGTGTGTAGTAGCAGGTGGTCGGTTCATTCTTAACTGCTGAGTGTGGTGTTCTGGTTAGTGACTTTACCACATCTTATGTTCTCATTCTACTGTGAATGGAAAGGTTCTTGCTTTTGCCTAGTGCATACAAAAACAGGAGTGAACATTGTTTTACCTGTCTTTGGTGAACACGTGTGTGCATTTCTGATGGATGTAGGCCTATATATGAATTGCCAGATCATGGGTATTCAGGTTTAGGTCATAGTGCCCATAATTTGTTTTTAAGAGACAGGGTCTTTTTTTTTTAATTGAGATGGAGTCTCACTTTGTCACTCTCGGTAGAATGCCATGGTGTCATAGGTCACAGTAATCTTGAACTGTTGGGCACAGGCGATTCTCTTGTCTCAGCCTCCTAAGTAGCTGGGACTAAAGGTGCCCACCACAATGCCCGGCTATTTTTTTTTCTTTTCTTTTCTTCCTTTTATTTTTTTTGTTTAGTAGGCTTGGGCCAGGTTCGAACCCACCACCCCCAAAGCATGTGGCTGGCGCCTTAATGGCTGAGTTATAGGTGTCCAGCCAAGAGACAGAGTCTTACTCGATTGCCCAAGCTACATTGCAGTAGTGTGATCAAAGCAAACTGTAACCTCAAACCTCAAAGGCTCCCATTGCCTAAGCCTCCCAAGTAACTGGGATTATAGTCCCAGTTAATTTTTTAAATTTTTTGTTGAGATAGGATCTTGCTATTTTGCTCAGGCTGATTTTGAACTCCTGGACTCAAGCAGACCTCCCCCTCAGCCTCCCAAAGTACTGGTATTACAGGGGTGAGCCACTGCACTTGGTTCATATTTTTTTTGAGGTAGAGTCTCACTCTGTCACCCTGGGTAATATGCTACCTCAAACTCTAGGTCTCAAGAGATCCTCTGATCCTCCTGCCTCAGCCTCCTGAGTAGCTGGATCTACAGGTATGCGCTACAACATCCGGCTATTTTTTCTACTTTTAGTAGAAACAGAGTCTCACTGTAGCTTGGGCTGGTCTTGAACTCCTGAGCTTAGGCGATCCTCCCATTTTGCCCTCTCAGAGTGCTAGGATTACAGGCGTGAGCCACCGCACCTGCCCTGTATTATTATTTTGAATGGTTGTGCTAATTTACGCTTTCACCAGCAGTGTACGAGAGCTCCAGCTGCTTCACGTCCTGGTGAGCATATGGGGCATGGCGGTGTGTTGTGATTTTTATTCGAATTGTGGTGCTAGTTGGCAACACTTATCACCTTGTTATATATGTAGTGGCCATTCGTAAAGTACTTGTTCAAGCCTTTTGTTAGCTTATGTATTGAATTATCTTAGTTATTTGTGGCTCTTTGTACATTCTGGATAAGAATCCTTTGTTGAGTAAATGTTTTACAGATACCTTCTTCCACTCATTGCTTGCTTTTCCATTTTTTTAATGATTGATGAGCAGAAATTCCTAATTTTAATGCAGTCTGACATTAATTTTTTCCCTTTATGGTTGGTGCTTTTGTGTCTTTGTCAAGAAGTTTTGTATCCTATGGCCCTGGAAATGTTTTCCTATATTCTAGGAGTTTTATAGTTTTGCCTTTGATATTTCAGTAATCTTTCTAAAACTGATTTTAGTTTATTGTGTAAGCCTGGGAGCCAGGCTTTTTTTTTTTCCATATGGAAAATTGCATGTAGTTTTACAGTGCTACATGCATGTATCAGCTTAATAACTTATTCCAATTAAGTTATTTTCTGTGCTACAATTTTATATGATGGTAAAATGTCCCCACTTTCCTTTTTTCAGACTTAGCATTGATTCCATTAAATGAGGAAAATACAATTTTGAGATACAGCTGGTTTGACTTTTGATTTCCCTGCAGGATGATACTGATCACTCTATAGTGAATGCTTGATTTAAGGACTGAAGGGCATTCAGTTAAATCATTTTGCTCTTTTAGATTTCTTCTAAGTAACTTCCAAAAAAAAAAGAAAAACTCCAAAACTACAAGTTCCTATTTAATTGAAAGATGAAGGATATATTCATGGAAACTCAGTTAAGAGAATGATTAAAATGCAACGAAGAGCTCTAAATACATGAGTCTTCTCTTGTTAAGCACATTTTTAAATAAATTCTTCAGGTATAACTCCAGGCCCTTGGTCTCACATTTGCTAGGAGTGTCTTCCTCCCAGAACGATAACCTAGTGCACTGTGTTTAGAACAAAATAGATCTTTGGGTAAGATGCAGGTATTCATTTAAAAATAAAGAACAGGTTTGTTTGTTTTTTTGTTGGTTAGCTTGCTTGTTTTTGCTTTGCAAATAACCATTGACTTACTCTGAAGTTGGTGAAACTTAAGCAGTCTGCTTTTGATGCGACAGTTTTGTGTGTTTGAATGCCTGTCTCTGCCCCAGCCAGCTCATTGCCTTAAATTGTTCTGGGAGTATTTTAAAATTCACTGAAAAAACAATAGTGAAGTCATAGAAGCATAGTTTTTATAGTCATGTACTAATGATTTTGTCAGAACTTTACTATCTTAAACTTAACACAGTTTTCTCTAATTTGTATGATAATTGAATAGCCAAAAACTAAGTACTGATATTTAGCAATTAACTATTCTTGATTTTATATATGTGTGTGTATATATATATATATATTTTTTTTTTTATTCCTTAATTTTTTATTCCTGGTACCACTACCACAATTTACAGGGCAATATACCTGATGTAATGAAAAGAAAAAGAAAGACAAAGCTACAACAGATAAAAGACCTCAGGAATGTACATCTAATTGACACTACATTGCATTAATCAATAGCTGCACTTTTTGCAAACTGTGGCTATGACAGTCCTGAACAAGAAGGGTTTCCTGTTTAAGCTGCAGTAACTTTTCTGACTATGGATCATCGTTCCTTCTGTGGCAGATTTTTACAGTTCCTCTAATGCATTTGGGACGACTGTCTCAAAGTAACCTGCAGCTTTCCTGACAACTCCTCAATCTCTCTCCTGCTAAGAACTGTAGCCCTTTTATGTTGTTTTTAGAACCTTCTGCTACCATATCCACCACTTCCACCACCAGATCCATAACCACCACCATATGGACTGCCCGAGCTTCTTCCACCAAAACTGCCCCCTTTCATGGGTCCATAATTTGATTGCTGTTGTCCACTATAATTTCCAAAATCATTATAGTTCCCACCACCACCATAGTTACCTCCAAAATTTCCTCCTTCATTGTAACCATCATATCCTCCTCCACCACCATATCCGCCACCTTGGTTTCCATATCCTGGTCCACCACCACCATAGCCCCCTCTACTACTGTAACCAGGACCACCGCCATAGTTCCCACCGTCACCTCCAAATCCATTGTATCCACCATCACCTCCTCCATAACTACCTCTGCTGCCACCACCTCCACCACCATATCCTCCTCTTCCACCAAAGTTTCCACCACGGCCAAAATTACCTCCACCACCTCCAAAGTTTCCTCCCCGACCCATAAAGTTGCCAGATCCACCTCCACGACCTCTTTGCGATCCAGCAGACTGCATCTCTTGTTTAGAAAGGGCCTTTTTCACTTCACAATTATGCCCATTAATAGTGTGGTATTTCTGAACAACAATTTTATCAACAGTATCATGATCATCAAAAGTTACAAAAGCAATCCTCTCTTTTTTCCACTCTGCCTGTCTTCCATAACTTCTATGGTTTCAATCTTGCCATACTTTTCAAAATAGTCTCTCAAATTATATTCTTCTGTATCTTCTTTAATACCACCAACAAAAATTTTCTTCACTGTGAGATGGGCACCAGGCTTTACAGAATCCTCTCTAGAAACAGCTCTCTTTGGTTCCACAACACGCCCATCAACCTTGTGTGGTCGAGCACACATTGCTGCATCCACCTCTTCCACACAAGAGTAAGTCACAAAACCAAAGCCCCTGGAACGTTTTGTTTGGGGATCTCTCATTACCACACAATCTGTGAGTGTGCCCCATTTCTCAAAATGTTCTCTTAAACTATCATCTGTAGTTTCAAAGCTCAGACCACCAATAAACAGTTTTCTCAACTGCTCTGGTTCCTTTGGATCATGGCCCTCCATTTTGAGACCGGACTCGCCTCTTCCAACTCGAGTTCAATATGGGACCGAGAGCTATTTTTTTTTTTTTTTTTTTGCAATTTTTGGCCGGGGCTGGGTTTGAACTGCCACCTCTGGCATATGGGGCTGATGCCCTACTCTTTTGGGCCACAGGTGTTGCCCGCAATTAACTATTCTTGATGTTAACTTTCTTTTTGTGTAACATAATCTCATCCCTCAACTGATGGCTTCGTTCTTCTTATCCTCTCTTCTGTCCTTTTCACCTTATAAGATTCATCTCTGAATTGCTTCCCCTATGAAACCTTGTCTGACTCCCCTTCACACAAGGATATTCTTTCCATTACAACTTACGTGCTGGTATCAACATTTATTGCGTTGTATTATAACTACTTGTTTTCCCATCCATCTCATTAGACTCTAAGCTTCTGTGGAGGTGGAATTTGAGCTCATTTTTTCTAGCAGCAATCCCTGATTTATAGTAAATGTTCAATAACTCTTTGGTTGCTTGTAGGTAGATTTGAGGATAATGAATCGTCTGGCTACTGGTTGGGGGAAATGCAGATCTACATTAAACGAAGTGGTACTTGGTGGCATTTCTACAGCATAGGTCTTTTATTATTTTGGCAATATTAATGAAAGGAAAGTTTATTAAAAGAGTGTTCCTTTTTAATGTAAGGAGAAAGCTGTTGCATTTGAATTTCAGATAAATGAACAGTAGAAATACCCTTACATTCGCACTTTTATTCACATTCTTTTCAAACATTGCAAATAATTTAGAACATTTTTAATTCTGAAAAGGATAGTCCTGTGTAATATTATGCATGGTTTATATTTGATTTTTATTTGAATTAAAGGTTTGTTTTTAAAGAAGTTTATTTAGAAATATTTCTTCATTTGTGCTGCTAGCACAAAGTACCTTAGACCAGGTAATTTATAAACAACAGAATTTTATTTCTGACAGTTTTGGAGACTGGAAAGTCTAAGATCAGGGTGCTAGCACTTTCTGTGTCTGCTGAGGGCTAGCTCTCCCTTCTTTGAAGATGACACCTTATCACATGCTGTGCACCAACGCAAGGACCTGCAAAAGGGGCCCACGAGTTCCCAGTTCTGGACGGCTCTTTCATAGGCACTAATCCATTCCTGAGGGTGGGGCCTTCATGACTTAATCATGTTCTAAAAAAAAGGCCCCAGTCTCTTTAACACCACCACAGTGGGGATTCAGTTTCAACATGAATTTTGGAGGGGACACACTCAAACCATAGCAGTATCTAATTATATAAAATCTACTGTAAGTAAAACTCTTGAAACAACTGACGGAATACAGTATAAAATAACTTTTGAATATGATGATTTTTGATAATTGTGTGATATAAACTTATGATCCAAGCATTCTTTTGATAAAATAACATTAGTTTCATTATTCAATACATTAACTATAGTAGGGCACTGAAGTGAAATCAATAAGGACCCACTCTGAGTCCCTGTTTCTACTTGCTCTAAAATAGTAATTCTCTGTAGGAGCAGTTTTGCACACCACCTCCTCCAATATCAGGAGACATGTTTGGTTGTCATGACTGGGGTGGTGGGAATGGGCATCTGTGCTATCGGCATTTAGTGGGTAGAGGTCAGCTAGAGGTTAACATTTTACAACATCCCCCAGCAACAAGGAATTATCTGGCCCAAAATGTCCATAGTGCCAACGTTGAAAAACCTAATTTAAGAGATTACTGACTTGTTAAGTCTGTAAGACTTTTTGGCTGCTGAGTTATCATGGGCAATTTGACTCTTGCTGTCAAAAAGGAACTTATAGAAAGATGAATTTTGAGTTTATCATAACAAGCTTAAAATAAACTGTCCTGTAAGACATACTGGAGAGACGTTTCTCGTGTCTGATTCATAACCCTGTGAAGCCATAAAGTAACTGATGACCACAGGACTACCTTAAATTTTCCTTGAGGGGGCCTATGTGTGACCTTCATGTCAACTGAAAGGTAATTAGTGTGTCTCCATAATAATGAGATATGTCTAGCAAATCTCGAGGTCATTCACATGCAATAGTAGCAACAACAAAATGAAGTTACAATTCCCCAGTTGTGATGATTTCTTTTTTCAGTTTTGAGGCACATGGTAAGGTCTGATTTTTACATTTATAAACCATTGGCTTTTTTGCCATTATAGAAATAAAAAGAAACTTAAACAGCATCATAATAACCAAGTGTGTTGAATTACTTTCACCCTAGCAGCTAAATTCAGTGTATAATTTTTAGTACAAAGAGTACCATGTTGGCATATACCTTTTAGGACGGGAGGTTATACTCACTGTCAGTTTTACTGGGGCAACCATGTTTGGCACGTCCTATGCTCATGCACATCAGTCTTCCATACTTACAGCAAGGATGTTTTAGAGAAACACATGTGTATACATGTGCTTCACTATTTTGACACATTCTCCTGGCCTAGCATTCTACTTTGCTGTTGGTGTTAGAATGAAAGCCACTTTTTCCAAGCCCCTGCCTCCCTGGTGCTCCATCACAGCTTAGGTCTTCTTTCCTTCTTATATCTGTATCTGTTCTCTTTGTTCTTATAGCTTCATCTCTATTCCATAAAAATAGGGCAGTTATACAATTTTTTCATGCTTAATGCTTTCACATGCCTTATTGTCCAAGTTTGTGGCAAATGGGAAAACGGGAAGTGATCTTGAGTAGCATAATTATCTAGCAGAAAGTTAATTGGAAACAACAGTGCTGAGAAGCAAAGGAAGCCTGGTGGCCCTGCTGGAGGACCTGCCCACTTGTCACTGGTCTCCTCACGCCTGCCATCCCGTGTCCAGCCCCAACTCTTCTGTTAAGGACGATTTACATGGTATATGTAAATCCTTTTGCTAGAAAATCTGTGCTGTTTCATGTAGTTCTCTGAAAGCCAGATAGATTCCTTTACGTGATCTTCAGGGGTTTCCTCTTCTTTTGATTTCCCCCCGTCTGCCTGTAGACACACTACCTGTCATCCAGGTGTGCTGCTTTTCATTCCTTTCAACAGTTTCTTTCTTTTCTGTCTTTCAAGATAAAATTCTGTCTCACCTCACTTTTATCATCCTTTATTTGGGCATCCTTCAGCCATGATTTAGTTAGGTGAGTGTGTGTATGTGCACGTGTGTGCCTCTGTATGGTATATGCGTGATTATAATTAATCTGTGACCTGTGCATTAATCCCCCCTTTTGTTCTGTTGTGTTTGCCCTATTCAGGGAAGTCCATTTCGCTCAGGTGTCTGCCATGCCCACGCCTTTTTCTGAGGGACATCGGTAATTTTTAGGGGCAATAAGAATTTAAATGTGAATGTCAGAAATGTGCACATTATTTAAACTATTACTAGCTATAGTGCTCTCAGTTTCGGGTAGGAAGAATTTAAGTGCTGCTTGGCTACCTTGATATGCCAAGAATCAGCAATACTTAAGAGTTTGGGAGAATAGGACCTTTCACCATCCCACCTCTGTATTTCCCTTCTTTGTTACTATTTATTTATTTATTTAATTTTAAAAGCGTCTTCTCATCTGTTTTGGGTAAACTGAGGAAAAATTACAAAAGACACCTGTGCAATGCTTGTGCACCTTTAATATTATCTTGGAGCCAGTATCTTACAGCTACATACTCTAGTTAATAATTTGGAGTAAAGTTTATAGAAGGGGAATTTCTGCCTGATCTGTATTCAGGGTCTTTATTCCAGTACACATATCTGTACTGTTCCTAGCTCACAAGGAAAACACCATGAAAATGATAAAACTTTTTTTTTTTTTTTCTTTTTTTTTTTTTTATTGTTGGGGATTCATTGAGGGTACAATAAGCCAGTTACACTGATTGCAATTGTTAGGTAAAGTCCCTCTTGCAATCATGTCTTGCCCCCATAAAGTGTGACACACACTAAGGCCCCACCCCCCTCCCTCCATCCCTCTTTCTGCACCCCCCCATAACCTTAATTCTCATTAATTGTCCTCATATCAAGATTGAGTACATAGGATTCATGCTTCTCCATTCTTGTGATGCTTTACTAAGAATAATGTCTTCCACGTCCATCCAGGTTGTAGGATGTAAAGTCTCCATTTTTTTTAATGGCTGAATAGTATTCCATGGTATACATATACCACAGCTTGTTAATCCATTCCTGGGTTGGTGGGCATTTAGGCTGTTTCCACATTTTGGCGATTGTAAATTGAGCTGCAATAAACAGTCTAGTACAAGTGTCCTTATGATAAAAGGATTTTTTTCCTTCTGGGTAGATGCCCAGTAATGGGATTGCAGGATCGAATGGGAGGTCTAGGTTGAGTGCTTTGAGGTTTCTCCATACTTCCTTCCAGAAAGGTTGTACTAGTTTGCAGTCCCACCAGCAGTGTAAAAGTGTTCCCTTCTCTCCACATCCACGCCAGCATCTGCAGTTTTGAGATTTTGTGATGTGGGCCATTCTCTCTGGGGTTAGATGGTATCTCAGGGATGTTTTGATTTGCATTTCTCTAATATATAGAGATGATGAACATTTTTTCATGTGTTTGTTAGCCATTCGTCTGTCGTCTTTAGAGAAAGTTCTATTCATGTCTCTTGCCCATTGATATAAGGGATTGTTGGCTTTTTTCATGTGGATTAATTTGAGTTCTCTATAGATCCTGGTTATCAAGCTTTTGTCTGATTGAAAATATGCAAATATCCTTTCCCATTGTGTGGGTTGTCTCTTTGCTTTGGTTATCGTCACCTTAGCTGTACAGAAGCTTTTCAGTTTAATGAAGTCCCATTTGTTTATTTTTGTTGTTGTTGCAATTGCCATGGCAGTCTTCTTCATGAAGTCTTCCCCCAGGCCAATATCTTCCAGTGTTTTTCCTATGCTTTCTTTGAGGATTTTTATTGTTTCGTGCCTTAAATTTAAGTCCTTTATCCATCTTGAATCCATTTTTGTGAGTGGGGAAAGGTGTGGGTCCAGTTTCAGTCTTTTACACGCAGACATCCAGTTCTCCCAACACCATTTATTGAATAGGGAGTCTTTCCCCCAAGGTAAGTTCTTGTTTGGTTTATCGAAGATTAGGTGGTTGTAAGATGTTAGTTTCATTTCTTGGTGTTCAATTCGATTCCAAGTGTCTATGTCTCTGTTTTTGTGCCAGTACCATGCTGTCTTGAGCACTATGGCTTTGTAGTACAGACTAAAATCTGGTATGCTGATGCCCCCAGCTTTATTTTTGTTACTAAGAACTGCCTTAGCTATACGGGGTTTTTTCCGGTTCCATACAAAACGCAGAATCATTTTTTCCAAATCTTGAAAGTACGATGTAGGTACTTTGATAGGAATGGCATTGAATAGGTAGATTGCTTTGGGAAGTATAGACATTTTAACAATGTTGATTCTTCCAAGCCATGAGCATGGTATGTTCTTCCATTTGTTAATATCCTCTGCTATTTCCTTTCTGAGGAGTTCATAGTTTTCCTTATAGAGGTCCTTCACCTCCTTCGTTAGGTATATTCCTAGGTATTTCCTTTTCTTTGAAACTATGGTGAAGGGAGCTGTGTCCTTAATTAGCTTCTCCTCTTGACTGTTATTGGTGTATACAAAGGCTACTGACTTGTGGACATTGATTTTATATCCTGAAACATTACTGTATTTTTTGATGACTTCTAGGAGTCTTGTGGTTGAGTCTTTGGGGTTCTCTAAGTATAAGATCATGTCGTCAGCAAAGAGGGAGAGTTTGACCTCCTCTGCTCCCATTTGGATTCCCTTTATTTCCTTGTCTTGCCTAATTGTATTGGCTAGAACTTCCAGCACTATGTTGAATAGTAAAGGTGACAGAGGACAACCTTGTCTGGTTCCAGTTCTAAAAGGAAAAGCTTTCAGTTTTACTCCATTCAGTAAAATATTGGCTGTGGGTTTGTCATAGATAGCTTCAATCAGTTTTAGAAATGTGCCACCTATGCCTATACTCTTCAGTGTTCTAATTAGAAAAGGATGCTGGATTTTATCAAATGCTTTTTCTGCATCTATTGAGAGGATCATGTGATCTTTATTTTTGCCTCTGTTAATATGGTGGATAACGTTTATGGACTTGCGTATGTTGAACCAGCCTTGCATCCCTGGGATGAAGCCTGCTTGATCATGATGAATGACTTTTTTGATGATAAGCTGTAATCTATTGGCTAGGATTTTGTTGAGAATTTTTCCATCTATATTCATGAGTGAGATTGGTCTGAAATTCTCCTTTTTGTTTGGGTCTTTTCCTGGTTTTGGTATCAGGGTGATGTTTGCTTCATAGAATGTGTTGGGGAAGATTCCTTCTTCCTCAATTTTTTGGAATAATTTCTGCAGTACAGGAATAAGCTCTTCCTTGAAGGTTTGATAGAATTCTGGAGTGAAGCCATCTGGACCAGGGCATTTTTTAGTTGGAAGCTTTTTTATTGTTTCTTTGATCTCAGTGCTTGAAATTGGTCTGTTCAGGAGGTCTATTTCTTCCTGGCCAAGTCTAGGGAGAGGGTGTGATTCCAAATATTGATCCATTTCCTTCACATTGTCAAATTTCTGGGCATAGAGTTTCTGGTAGTATTCAGAGATGATCTCTTGTATCTCTGTGGGATCAGTTGTTATTTCCCCTTTATCGTTTCTGATTGAGGTTACTAGAGATTTTACTTTTCTATTTCTAGTTAGTCTGGCCAATGGTTTATCTATTTTATTTATTTTTTCAAAAAACCAACTCCTTGTTTCATTAATTTTCTGAATGATTCTTTTGTTTTCAATTTCATTGATCTCTGATTTGATTTTGGAGATTTCTTTTCTTCTACTGAGTTTAGGCTTAGATTGTTCTTCTTTTTCCAATTCCATAAGGTCTCTTGTGAGATTGTTGATGTGCTCTCTGTCTGTTTTTCGAATGTAGGCATCTAAAGCGATGAATTTTCCTCTCAAAACTGCTTTTGCAGTATCCCACAGGTTTTGGTAGCTTGTGTCTTCATTGTTGTTATGCTTAAGGAAGTTAGTGATTTCCTGTTTGATTTCTTCCTGCACCCATCTGTTATTCAACAGAAGATTGTTTAATTTCCATGCCTTTGGATGGGGTCGAGCATTTTTGTTAGAGTTGAGTTCCACCTTTAGTGCCTTATGGTCTGAAAAGATACAAGGTAAAATTTCAATTCTTTTGATTCTGTTGATATTTGTTTTGTGTCCCAGGATATGATCAATTTTGGAGAATGTTCCATGGGGTGATGAGAAGAATGTATATTCTTTATCTTTGGGGTGGAGTGTTCTATATGCGTCTATCAAGCATAATTGTTCTAGGGTCTCATTTAAATCTCTTATATCTTTGTTTAATTTCTGTTTAGAGGATCTGTCCAGCTCTGTAAGAGGTGTGTTAAAGTCCCCTGTTATGATGGTATTATCAGATATCATATTGCTCAGACTGAGTAAGGTCTGTTTCAAGAATCTGGGAGCATTTAAATTTGGTGCATAGATATTTAGAATTGAAATGTCTTCTTGTTGTAGTTTTCCCTTGACCAATATAAAGTGACCATCTTTGTCTTTTTTGACTTTAGTTGCTTTAAATCCACATGTATCTGAAAATAAGATTGCAACTCCTCTTTTCTTCTGAATTCCATTTGCCTGAAAAATTGTCTTCCAACCCTTGACTCGGAGCTTTAATTTGTCTTTTGAAGCCAGGTGTGTTTCCTGCAGACAGCAAATGGATGGCTTGTGTTTTTTAATCCAGTCAGCCAATCTATGTCTCTTCAGTGGGGAATTCAAACCATTAACATTTATGGAGATAATTGATAAGTGTGGTAGTATTCTATTCATCTTATTTGGTGAGAGTCCATTGCTTAGTTTTATCTTTTGCATCAGTGTGGAGGTTAGGTTCTGTCCTTTGATTTCTGAGTTCTTACTTTGCTGCTGATCCATTGTGGTGGTCAGTGTGCAGAACAGGTTGAAGTATTCCCTGTAGAGCTGGTCTTGTTGTGGTGAATTTCCTCAATGTTTGTATATCCGTAAATGATTTGATTTCTCCATCAATTTTGAAGCTTAGCTTAGCAGGGTACAGAATTCTGGGCTGAAAATTGTTCTGTTTAAGTAGATTAAAGGTAGATGACCATTGTCTTCTTGCTTGGAAAGTTTCATTAGAGAAGTCTGAGGTCACTCTGATGGATTTGCCCCTGTAGGTCAACTGGCGCTTACTCCTGGCAGCTTGCAGAATCTTTTCTTTTGTCTTGACTTTGGACAGGTTCATCACAATGTGTCTTGGAGAAGCTCGGTTAGAGTTGAGGCGACCTGGGGTCCGATATCCCTCTGAAAGCAGTGTGTCAGAATCTTTGGTGATGTTTGGGAAATTTTCTTTTATAATATTCTCTAGTATGGCTTCCATTCCTCTGGGGCATTCTTCTTCCCCTTCTGGAATTCCTATAACTCGTATGTTGGAACGTTTCATAAAGTCCCATAATTCTGACAGTGAACGTTCTGCTTTCTCTCTCTTCTTTTCTGCCTCTTTTACTATCTGAGTTATCTCAAAAACTTTGTCTTCTACCTCTGAAATTCTTTCTTCTGCATGGTCTATCCTGTTGCTGATACTTTCCATTGCATCTTTAAGTTCCCTGATTGACTGTTTCATTTCCTTCAGCTCTGCTATATCCTTTTTATATTCTTCATATCGTTCATCTCTGATTTGATTCTGTTTTTGGATTTCCTTTTGGTTATTTTCCACTTTATTAGCAGTTTCCTTCATTGTTTCCATCATTTCTTTCATTGTTTTCAACATGTGTATTCTAAATTCCCTTTCTGTCATTCCTAACATTTCTGTATAGGTGGAATCCTCTGCAGTAGCTACCTCATGGTCCCTTGGCGGGGTTGTTCTGGACTGGTTCTTCATGTTGCCTGGAGTTTTCTGCTGATTCTTCCTCATGAGTGATTTCTTTTATCTGTTTCCTTGCCCTAATTTTCCTTTCACTTCCTCTTGCTCTTTAAGTTCTCGTGCCTGTGGACTAAGGGTTACAGGACCAGAAAGGTGAGAAGGTTGACGAGCAAAAAAGGGATGAAAGAAAGGAGGACCGAGTGATAAGAAAAAAAAAAAAAGAAAGATAGAGAAAGGAGAGGGGGTAGGGATAAGGAATATTGACAAAAAGAAGAGAGGCACAGAAAGAGGGAGACAGGGCAATATAGGTGTACAGTAGGGTACTTTGACACAACCTTAAAAAACCCCACCTTCTGGGGGTTGGGTGCCCAGTTGGGTGGTTCCCTTGAGGTCAGCAGCTCTTTGCTAACCTGGTCAGACACAGTACCCCACCTCCACCAAGTAGAGAGGAAAAACAAAAATGCTATAACTCAAACCAAAACAAGCAAACAGAAAACTTTATGGCGATAAAATTGGGTGAAAAACCAAGTGATAGCGGTAGAAACACTAGCAAAAATGAAGTTGTAGTTATTAAAAAAGGCAGCAATGGGAAATTATAATTAAACTAGAAAAATTGAGAAGGAAAAAGGGATCTGTATGGAAAAGATTGAAATTAAGAAACAAAAGAACATCAACAACGTCAAAATAAACAAACAAAAAAACCCAACCAAACAAAAAAAAAAAAAAAAGAAAAAAAAATACACAACCAAAAACAAAGCAGTTTGTATATGTTGTTGAATATTGTCTGGGCAACACGTGGTCTTTTGGGGTATGGGATGTTAGTCACAGTTCCAATACGACTGGAGGCTGCTGATTTCTCAGACCCCAGCAGGTAGACACCCTAAATCTCTCTTCAGCCCACTTAAAAGGCACTTTGAACTTGTAAACTTGCTGAGCAGAAGCTTTCCCAGCTTTCTCGCTGGAATCGCTGCTGAAGTGGCTATCCACTTACTCAGTGTGCCAAAACCGGTCTCACTCTGCCCCTGAGGGTTAGGGCTGCAAGGCAGCTCAGACCCCACCCTTAGGCTACTTGGTTGCTGGGTTACCAGCTCCCACCCGTTTCTAGCTCTGTGACCCTGAGGGCGGAGCTTGCCGGGGCAGATCACTGACAATGGATCCGTGTGACCCACCACCAAACACTATTAGCTCCGTCTGGCTCAGCGGCTCAGACTGGGGCCCTAGACAACGGCCAAAGTTCTCCGCACTCCCGCTCAGGCCTTCCCCAAGGCAGTTCAACTCAGTGCCAAGTCCAAGGACATCAAAACAGTTCACAGGTAAGGCCTTTCTGGTTTGCAGTCTCGCTGCTACTGAACTTACAGTTGTGGGCGGGTTTAGACGGGTTGAACACACGCGACCACTTGCCGGTTTTCCACGGTTTTAGTCCTCCTCTTGGGGTCCAGAAGTCTCTCGCTGACTCCCTGTATCCTCATAGGAGTGATGATAGGCAGTTCCCACCAGCCAGAGATGCCTGGAGTCCTATCTCCCCAGACTCACGGTGCCCAGATGCAAGGAAGCTGTTACTCGGCTGCCATCTTGCTCCGCCCCCGAAAATGATAAAACTTTTGTATGTTTTTTTTGAATACGGGATTCCAGAAAGAAGAATCTAGAGAGATGGATGTTTTTATTGCCCTACTTTAGATTAAATCTAATAAATCCATTCCTAGGGGCTTTTTTGAATTCTTTGTTAGGGTCAGCTTTGTAGGATTGGTAGGTTTTCTGGGAGAGTGGTAAGTAGTTTTATTTGTTTTCTGAGCATGGGATAAATTTACGCTTTCGGTAATTCTCTGCTTTGGAAACTTTGCTATTCCCAGACCCCCAATTAATATTCCAAGAAAGATCTTAAGTTCCATATTATTATATAACAATTAATGTTCCAAAGTAGCCTCCTTATTTGTTGAACTACTGTTTTGGAAATAATTTCAAACTTTTCAGAAAAGTTGCAAGAATAAAAATGGTATAAAGAATACCCTTGTCTCAAATTTACCTATTGGTAATGTTTTACGTCATTTGCTGTATCCGTTGTTCTTTGCCCCCTCCTTTCCTCCTCTCCCTTCTGTTCGTGTGCATAGATATGTGAATGTCAGTGATTCTACACTTACACACACGTATACATGCATATTTTGAACTATTTCAAAGTAAGTTGAATGTATTGTGGTCAACTCCCGGATAATTTATATTTGCCAAGAATGGAGAAATTCTGTTAAAATACATTATAGTTATTACTTTCAGTAAATTTAACATCAATACAATATTTTAATCTGCTTTCAATATCCTAGTTATTTGATTCATGGTGTCCTTTATAACATCAAATGGTAAACTTAAAAAGTTTTTTTTATTGTAGTTGTCGTTGTTTAGCAGGCCCGGAGTGGGCTCGAACCCGCCAGCTCCAGTGTATGTGGCTGGTGCCCTAACTACTGAGCTACAGACACCAAGCCCAAATGGTAGACGTTTCAAAAATTTTTTATCTCAGAGTTACACACTAAATGGAGAGATTTTGATTTAAATAGGAAGAAGGTATTGATGTTTCAGTTCTGTTAATCCTATTTAATATTCCAGAACTTTGCTTTTAAGCATATTTAGGAGTTATTCCCAAAAGCGGAAGAACTTTGAACAGTAGTTTTTTTGGTTTTTTTTTGAGACAGTATCTCAAGCTGTCACTGTGGGTAGAGTGCCGTGGCATTACAGTTCACAGCAACCTCCAACTCCTGGGCTCAAGCGATTCTCCTGCCTCTGCCTCCCAAGTAGCTGGGATTACAGGTGCCTGCCATGACACCCAGCTATTTTTTGGTTGCAGCCGTCATGTTGTTTGGCAGGCCCAGGCGGGTTTCGAACCCACCAGCTCAGGTGTATGTGGCTGGTGCCTTAGCCGCTTAAGCCACAGGCGCCGAGCCTGAACATTATTTTTTAATTATAATACTGAGGACCAAATAATTTATATTAGCTTATTAAGCAAAGGAATAGATACCTAAAGAAAGTTTGAAAATTCTTCTGTAATAAACCTTGTTTTATTCAGAATACTAAGCATACATTTTTGACAGTTACTCTTTTCTGAAACTCTAGAGCTCTCTTTGTGGTTATTACTGGTTAATTGGGAATCATTAGTTCAGCTTTGAGTAAACCTTCCTCACATTAGGTGCAATGGAGACATTCCAGTCTTAATCTTTCTTGGCGTTTCACCGTTGACCACTAACCTGGGGGAGCATTCTCTTCCCTTGAATTCCCTGTTGTACACGCTCCTGGTTTTCCTCTCCAGCCTTTGGCTGCTCTTTCTTATCTTCACCAGCCTTTCCTTTGTGTGCCCTATGAATAGTATGTTCAGACTCTTCCACTTCATTTCATAACTTTTTCTCTTGATTGTTAAGTCCCTTAGGTGTCCTAGCGATCAAGACTATCTTCATAATGATACTAAGATGTTATTTGCCTTTTTCCCTGTTGACATTTGCACTAGTCATGCAATGGCAGTTGGGGGGAAAACTGCCAGTACCTTAGCAGGAATCAAGGCGTAGAAATATGCAGTGGTGACAGTGCACTCATGATAAAAACAGTGCTGGTTTTACTTAAGAATTTCCTTGACGAAGCAGTAGAAATTGTTTAGTTATAGTATGTGTGATTTTCCCCTGTATTCTGTGTAATGAAATGGTTAGTATGTGTAAAGCCTTTCTCCTGTATCCAAAAGTACAAAAGCTATCTCAGGAAAAGCACTTGTGCACCTGAGTTGCAGGATGAACTAGTTGCTTTTGCCACTGGATACTTTTTTTCTTTTTTTGAAACAGGGTCTTTCACTTTTGTCATGGGAGCTAGAATGCAGTGGTGTGATCATAACTCACTGCAACCTCAAACTCCTGGGTTCAAGCAGTCTCCTGCCTTGGTCTTCCGACTAGGTGGGACTATAGGCACATGTCACCATGCTCAGCTAAATTTGTTGGTTTTTGTAGAAATGAGTCTTGCTGTTACCTAGGCTGGTCTTAAACTCCTGGCCTCAAGCGATCCTTACATCTCAGCCTCCCGAAATGCTGGGTTTACAGGTGTCAGCCACTGTGCCCGGCCTGGATGCCTTTTAACTTGAAAGAGCAACTGACAGACTTGGTTATTCAGACTTGGCTGTTTGGCAGAAATTTTCTCAAAGTGAATAATCTAAATTTGCCTCTTCAGGGAAAACAACTGACAGTGTTTGTCGCCAGTGATGAAATATGAGCTGTCAATTATCAGTCTTTAGTACCGGAAAACTTGTATCCATTGCTGTGGACCTGACCCTTTCTAGTACTTAAAGATTATTTCTACAAGATCAGTAGTGATATTAGAAAATGTGATTGGCTCAGCGCTCATAGCACAGTGGTTATGGTGCCAGCCACATACACTGAGACTGGCGGGTTTGAACCCAGCCTGGGCCTGCTAAACAACAATGACACCTGCAACAACAAAAAAATAGCCGGACATTGTGGTGGGCACCTGTAGTCCCAGCTACTTGTGAGGCTGAGGCAAGAGAATCACCTAAGCCCAGGAGTTGGAGATTGCTGTGAGCTGTGATGCTACAGCACTCTACTGAGGGCAACATAGTGAGACTGTCTCAAAAAAAAAAGAAAACTCAATTGACAATTGACCATTGAAACATGTCAACACTTGGAAGATCTGCTTAACTCAGTAAATTTTAATTTTTCAAATGACTGCTGCATTATGCTGTATAGATCATAAATGGGAGAAAGATCACTCAAAGTGAATTTTAATATAACGGAGGAGAAAAAGTTCATAGGTTGAACTTCAGATTTTACATTGTGAATAACCTTTAAGGAATTACTTATGGAAACAGTGGAATTTTGATGCAGTATCAAAGCATATTTACAGTTACATGAAAAAGTTACTTAAGTACTCCTTACTTTTACAACTGCATTGTACGTGTGTATGAATTTTGTCACATACTGTCATGAGCATTTTGATTAATTCATCGCTGCTAGTGCTGTCCACTTTGGATAAGATGGCTTTTTGCTGTACATTATTTTACAGTATTTATAGTTGAAGAGATCAAGCAGATTAAGATTAAATAGATTTACCAGTATTACCAGTTTACGAGCCTTCAATCTTTGCGTGTGAGTGGGATTTGAGAGTTCGTGCTCCCACGCTTCCCAGTTGCCACTTCAGTATTAAATCACAAGCCGTATTAGCTCGTCTCACTCTTACAGTCCACTTAGATCCTGGAATTATGCTGTCGGACTCCTGTCTTCTCTAGGAGTTGCTGTTGCTTGAGTTGCAACCTGCCGTTACTGTCTAGTTACCTGGACTATCTCTTGATGACTTGCCTAGGTTGATGTATGTATAGTTTCCATGTGTGGCTATCTGTAGTCTGGACTCTTTTGTCACAGATCAACCTCTGGTTCTAACGATACCTTTAAAAACATTGCTACTTTATATATTTAATTTGGGAAACATTGTGGGAGATGTTACTTCCTTTGTATATCTATAAATTCATAGTAATAGAATTTTTGAAAAATCATTGAATATATTATACTTATGGAAAGTGCACAGATATGTACATAAAGTTTGTGGGCAATTTTAAATTGCAACTTTATTGCACACTTAAATTGCGTGCAAAGTTATGGCCACCTGTATATTTCCAAGATTATCACAAAATAAACAGACTTGTGGGTTCCCAGTTGTGTTCTGGAAATTGAAATCTCTCCTTAACAGTTACATTCTTTTATGGTTGGTGTCTGTACACTTTTTAAATAAAGGTCCAGATAGTAAATTCTTTAGGCTTCCTGGGATTTTCTTAGTTTCTCCTGAATGTTAGGATCTTTAAAACATATTTGATAAAGACCAGCCACAGTGGCTCATACCTGTAATCCCAGCACTTTTGGAGTCCAGGAGTTCTAGAACAGACTGGCAATGTAGATAGATCCTGTCTCTACAAGAAAAAAAAAAAATTAGCTGGGCATTCTGGTGGGTGCCTATAGTCCCAGCTAGTTGGGAGGCTGAGGCAGAAGGATTGCTTGAGTTCAGGAATTTGAGGTTATAGTGAGCTATGATCGGGCGACTGCCTCCATCCTGGGTGACAGCAAGCCCCTGTTTTCAAATAGTAATAATAATAATTATAATAAAAATTCAAAAAACAAACACGAATACTTGTGCATTCTTTTCATTAAAAGCAGCTGACAGTTGGACTGTAAATACATTTTCTTATAAAATTTAAACATTTAAAATTACCATTTACCAGGAAAAAGTAGAGTTAATATCTAGTTCTCAGGCATGGAAGAGCTGAGTTCAAGTCTTGATTTCATGGCTACAGTGTCTTTATTAGCACCGGGGGGTGGTGGTGAAGGGGTGCAATAAGATGGAAGCAATAATCAGCACTCCTTACAGGATAATTATGAAGACTAGTAGCACAAGGAAAGCAATATATGTTCAGCTCATAGTAACCACTCAATAAATAGTAGTTCTTATTAATGCTGAAATTATTTATTTAATTACATATGTAAATGTAATCTCTACTAAAAATTAGTAACTTCAGGTTATAGAAAGAAAAAATTAAACACTTGTTTAATTTATTCAGACTTAGTGTTTTCAAAACATTTGATTTATTCTAGGTTTTAGATATTTTTTTGACATGTCCTTCAATTAAGGCTAGATATGTTGCTAAAGTGTTTTGAAAAGCTTACTTTTAGTTATCTCTGGAGTGATTCTTTGCAGTCGTGGTGTAAGTGCTGCATGCTGTCATTACACAAAGAGGAGATTCAGACGTGCGTAGATCGTACTGTTTCTGGAGACTAAAGTTCAATAGCTGATGTAAGCTTTATTTAGTGCTAACCCCTGGATCTGAAAGTGGTGGATAGTGGATAGTTAAAACTCCTTTAATGAATAGTCTCTATGAAGATAAGTAAGAAGTTAGCAAGCATGGAAGCGATTATAAATGAGTAGGGACTAAGGTTGTATTGGAAACACTCAGGAGACAACTTAAATTTGGCTTCCACTGGCCAAAATGTGCATGATTCGAGCATGAAAAAGGGCAAACTGCGCTAGATTCAAACACATTAAATATTTTCAGATTTATGAGCCAATAATAATACTAAAAAGTTGTTGCTATAGGGTGGCACCTGTGGTTCAGTGAGTAGGGCGCCGGCCCCATATACTGAGGGTGGTGGGTTCAAACCCAGCCCCGGCCAAACTGCAACAAAAAAATAGCTGGGCGTTGTGGCGGGCGCCTGTAGTCCCAGCTGCTTGGGAGGCTAAGGCAGGAGAATCGCAGAAGCCCAAGAGCTGGAGGTTGCTGTGAGTCCTGTGACGTCATGGCACTGTACCGAGGGCGGTAAAGTGAGACTCTGTCTCTACAAAAAAAAAAAAAAAAAGAGTTGTTGCTATAATGTGTGCTGTGTACCACATTGTATTACTTCAGTGCTGTACCACCAGGAGTGGATAGATCAACAGCTGAACCATCACAGGCCTATAGGTCAGCAGGTTCCAAACAGCACTCAGTGCTCCAAACTCTTACACTCAAAACTACAATCATCTCTGTGACGAATACCATTATTTCAGGCTTTCCATAGTAATAACTTGTCAAAATTATACTTTATCACATCTGGAAGTTGTAGATTTCAGCTTAAATTTTTTTTTTTTCTTCCTGCACCCAACTGTCATTCAGCATAAGGTTGTTTAATTTCTTTCTTTTTTTTTTTTTTTATTGTTGGGGATTCATTGAGGGTACAATAAGCCAGGTTACACTGATTCAGCTTAAATTTTATTTGTACTATTTTCACAGAGTTCTGATGTGGTAAACTATTAATTATGCTATTTGATATTTCCAAATTGGTATTGGTTGGAAAGTTGATAATTGGCTCCTTAAAATTTTAGGGAAATGCATTTGACGGAAGTACAGATAGGTGCTATTATATAAAAACTTTATTTTAATGTGGTAGTCATTGAAAGTTCCTTTCATACACACATAATTTAAAATTAAGTCCAAAATTAAGTCCTAACTAATATTTTCAAGTCATGCAATCTTAAAGGTTTTTTGTGTGTGTTTGATGCATACATGGTTTTATAATGAGCTAAAATAAAGGGACAACATTATAACATTTACAGAGATATTAATTATTACCTTGAGGCTCTTTATGACTGTAAATTCTGTGGTAACAATGTGATTGAGTTTGGACAAATACGATGTTTTAGCCTGGATGTCTTAGAAGGAATGAAGAAGTAAGACTTCTCAAATTGTCATCCAAAATTCCTTGGTGTGTATAACATAGTACATTTTCCACAATATTTTACTAAAATTCTGTGAAATGACTTTGATTTTATCCCCTTGGAATAACTGTAGTTAAGTTTATTATGGTTATATACATGATCATTTTTATTTTTTATTTATTTATTATTATAATTTTTTTACCACCAAAAGGGTTTTATTATTGTCATTGACAAGAAGCACAATACTGCAACTGTATCATTATTTTGTGTGGTTTCTTAAATATTACTTAAGTATGCATTAAAAATATATGTTTACATTTAAGAATTGTGACGCATTAAAGAAGTCCTCTGTAAACAATATCCCTTCTCAGTATATTTTCCTGCTTGTTTCATACATAAGTAACTTCATCTACAAAGTCATAAATAAATAAACTCTATGGCCTAGGAGTATATACAAATTTTTGGAGGTTAACAAATGTTCTCTTTATGATTTTATAAATAAAAACATGCTGTAATTGCAGGGCTTATTATCAAGTGACTTATCATAAGTTCTTCCTGCCTCCTAACCTGTTCACCAGTAATAGACCTTGCAAAGCACTTGGTACAAATGTCACACATTTAAAAAGTCAAAATGGTCAAAGCCTAGATTAATTTAAAAATAGCAGAGAAGGTCGCTATTTAAATATCATCTTATTAAATTTACTTTAATAAATCTTATTAAAGTAAATATTAAAATCTTATTAAATCTTATTAAAATTACTTTAGCTTGGGCAGTGCCTGTGGCTCAAGGAGTAGGACACCGGCCCCATATACTGGGGGTGGCGGGTTCAAGCCTGGCCCTGGCCAAAACTGAAACAAAGAAAGAAAAAAGAAACTACTCAGCTTGTCTGAAAAACAAAAAAATGCTACTAAAGATTGAATGTTGGTACCACCCATCATTTAAATGGTGTCTAACAAAATCTAAAATTTAAGAAACATAAAATCTTATTAAATCCGTAAGTCTTGCCAAAAAAAGTCATTGAGATTCTGGTATAGGAACAGAATCAATATTATCTTAAATTTTCTAAAATTCATTTTTGAATCATCACCTTAATGAGTAAAAGCTTTAAGGGGAAAAAATGACACAAAAAATTATTTCAAAAGGCTATACTTACAATTCCTGATACAGAACATTAGATTAGTTTTTGTTTAATGCCTGGAAATTCCTATTTCTTCAGAAAATATTAAATACCGGTTGAAATATATCACTTAAGTAGTGATTTATTAAATAATCTCTCAAGACTTACTGTGTTAGCAATCAAATTACTTTTATGTAAAAAGTAAATAGGAATTTTGCATATTGGCTACATTTTATTTTATACATTATTTTTTATTTTTTTTATTTTTATTCCCAGTCTCTCCTCTTGTTTTTGTTGACCTATTCTTTATAACAACTATTATCCATTGTCACGAGAAGCAGTAATGTTCACTGCTGATAATATTTTTCTGTAATATTTTTTAACAGCTTCCCCCTTAGATGGTCGTCTCACCACTGGGAGAATTCTGATTTAGTCTAAATGAAAGACAGTCTTTTGAGCTGTTCTTCTACAAAGTCACTGGACAGCTTAAAACAAACATTTCTTTGTAAATGAGGTACTTTCTACTCCCTGGATACTAGTACCTATACCAAGAATAAGAGTTCTTCTTATTATTTTAAGTTTCAGGTTAATAACCCTCCCATTTTTTTAGACCTTCATTCATAGGGTAAAACTTAAAAAAGGCTTGGCACTGGTAGCTCAAACGGCTAAGGTGCCAGCCACATACACCAGAGCTGGCAGGTTCGAATTCAGCCCGGGCCTGCCAAACAACAATGACAACTACAACCAAGAAATAGCTGGGCGTTGTGGCAGGCACCTGCAGTCCCAGCCACTTGGGAGGCTGAGGCAAGAGAATCGCCCAAGCCCAGGAACTGGAGGTTGCCATGAGACGTGACGCCACCGCACTCTACCCAGGGCAACAGCTTGAGGCTCTGTCTCAAAACAACAACAACAAAAAAAAAAAAAAAAAACCTAAAAAAATTCTCAACAAAATGTAGAATATAAATGTCTTAACACAACAACCAAGAAAATGCCAGGAAGGCTATGTTAACCAGTGTGATCAAAATATGCCAAATGATATATAAAACCAGTGTATGGTGCCCCATGATTGCATCAATGTACACAGCTATGATTTAATTAAAAAAAAAAATTCTCAACAAACATTTTCATTAGATTTAGATGATTCAAACTATAAATAATGCTAAGCTAAGCACTGTCATTTCCTTTAAAATTAAAGTTTTAAAAAGTTTTATTTTTTAAGCAGTACAAAAATGATCTAGTTTACACTATTAACTGCCCAACAAAGTGTTTTTTTTTATTTTGTTATTAGTTTTTTTTTTATTATTAAATCATAACTGTATACATTGATATGATCATGGGGCATCATACACTCGCTTCATAAACCATTTGACACATTTTTATCACAGTGGTTAACATAGCCTTTCCAGCGTTATCTCAGTTACTGTGCCAAAATATTTACATTCTACATTTACCAAGTTTCGCAAATACCCCTGTAATATGCACCACAGCTGTGATCCCACCGATCCCCCTCCCTTTACTCACCCCCCCCCTTTCCGACTTCCCTCTATTATTAAGTTGTAGCTGGGTTATAGCTTTCATGTGAGAGTCCCAAATTAGTTTCATAGTAGGGCTGTGTACATTGGGTACTTTTTCTTCCATTCTTGGGATACTTTACTAAGAAGAATATGTTCCAGCTCCATCCATGTAAACATGAAAGAGGTAAAGTCTCCATCTTTCTTTAAGGCTGCATAGTATTCCATGGTATACATATACCACAATTTATTAATCCATTCGTGGATCGATGGGCACTTGGGCTTTTTCCATGACTTAGCTATTATGAATTGGGCTGCAGTAAACATTCTGGTACAAATATCTTTGTTATGTTGTGATTTTTGGTCTTCTGGGTATATGCCCAGCAGAGGAATTACAGGATTGAATGGCAGATCTATTTTTAGATCTCTGAGTGTTCTCCATATATCTTTCCAAAAGGAATGTATTAATTTGCATTCCCACCAGCAGTGCAGAAGTGTTCCCTTTTCTCCGCATCCACGCCAACATCTCTGGTCTTGAGATTTTGTGATATAGGCTAGTCTCGTTGGAGTTAGATGATATCTCAAAGTAGTTTTGATTTGCATTTCTCTGATGATTAAAGATGATGAGCATTTTTTCATATGTCTGAAGGCCGTGCGCCTGTCTTCTTCAGAGAAGTTTCTCTTCAAATCCCTTGCCCAGCCTGGGATGGGATCCCTTGTTTTTTTCTTGCTGATGCGTTTGAATTCTCTGTGGATTCTGGTTATTAAACCTTTGTCAGAGATGTACCCTGCAAATATCTTCTCCCATTCTGAGGGCTGTCTGCTTGCTCTGCTTACTGTGTTCTTAGCTGTGCAGAAGCTTTTTAGTTTGATCAAGTCCCAGTAGTGTATTTTTGAAGCTGCTTCAATTGCCCGGGGGGTTCTCCTCATGAAATACTCACCCAGACCAATTTCTTCAAGGATTTTCCCTGCATTCTCCTCTAGTATTTTTATAGTTTTGTGTCTTAAGTTTAAATCTTTAATCCAAGGTTAATGGTGAAAGGTGTGGGTCCAATTTCAGTCTTCTGCAGGTTGCCAGCCAGTTCACCCAGCACCATTTGTTAAATAGGGAATCTTTTCCCCACTGAATGTTTTTAATTGGCTTGTCAAAAATCAAATAGCGGTAAGTAACTAGATTCATCTCTTGGTTCTCTATTCTGTTCCAGATATCTACTTCTCTCTTTTTGTGCCAATACGATGCTGTTTTGATCACTATCGATTTGTAGTAAAGTCTGAGGTCTGGTAGTGTGATTCCTCCTGTTTTGTTTTTATTTCTGAGTAATGTCTTGGCTATTCGAGGTTTTTTCTGATTCCATATAAAACGAAGTAAAGTTTTTTCAAGATCTTTAAAATATGACAGTGGAGCTTTAATAGGGAGTGCGTTGAAATTATATATTGCTTTGGGTAGTATGGACATTTTGATAATGTTGATTCTTCCCAGCCATGAGCATGGTATGTTTTTCCATTTGTTAACATTTTCAGCAATTTCTTTTCTTAGAGTTTCATAGTTCTCTTTATAGAGATCTTTCACGTCTTTTGTTAGGTAAATTCCCAAATATTTCATCTTCTTTGGCACTACTGTGAATGGGATAGAGTCCTTAACTGCTTTTTCAATTTGACTGTTGTTGGTGTATATAAAGGCTACCGATTTATGAATGTTGATTTTGTAACCTGAGACGCTGCTGTATTCCTTGATCACTTCTAGGAGTTTTGTAGTAGAGTCCCTAGTGTTTTCCAGATACACAATCATATCATCTGCGAAGAGCGAGACTTTGATCTCTTCTTACCCTATATGGATACCCTTGATCGCCTTTTCTTCCCTAATTGCGGTGGTTAAAACTTCCATTACAATGTTGAAAAGCAATGGAGACAATGGGCAGCCTTGTCTGGTTCCTGATCTGAGTGGAAATGATTCCAATTTAACTCCATTCAATATGATATTGGCTGTGGGTTTGCTGTAGATAGCCTCTATCAGTTTAAGAAAAGTCCCTTCTAGACCAATTTTCTTGAGTGTTCTGATCATGAAGGGATGCTGGATATTATCAAAAGCTTTTTCTGCATCAATTGAGAGAATCATATGGTCTTTGTTTTTTAATTATGTGCTGAATTACATTTATAGATTTATGTCTATTGAACCAGCCTTGAGACCCTGGGATAAAACCAACTTGGTCATGATGTATAATTTGTTTGATGTGTTGCTGGATTCTGTTTGTTAGGATCTTGTTGAATATTTTTGCATCTATATTCATTAGTGATATTGGTCTATAATTTTCTTTTCTTGTTGGGTCTTTTCCTGGTTTGGGGATCAGAGTGATGTTTGCTTCATAGAACGTGTTGGGTAGTCTTCCTTCTTTTTCTACATTTTGGAACAGGTTGAGTAATATAGGTACTAATTCCTCTTTAAAGGTTTGGTAGAATTCTGACGTGAAACCATCTGGTCCCGGGCTTTTCTTTTTAGGGAGGTTTTGTATAGTTGATGCTATTTCTGAACTTGATATGGGTCTGTTCAACATTTCCACTTGATTCTGGTTAAGTCTTGGAAGGTGGCGTGCTTCCAAGTATCGGTCTATTTCCTTCAGATTTTCATCTTTCTGAGAATAAAGTTTCTTGTAATATTCATTAAGGATTTTTTGGATTTCTGATGAGTCTGTGGTTATTTCGTCTTTGTTGTTTCTGATTGATGATATTAGAGATTTTACTCTTTTTTTCCTGATTAGGTTGGCCAGAGGTTTATCTATTTTATTAACCTTTTCAAAAAACCAGCTTTTTGATTTATTGATCTGTTGTATTATTTTTTTGTTTTCAGTTTCATTTAATTCTGCTCTAATTTTGGTTATTTCTTTTCTTCTACTGGGTTTGGGGTTGGAATGTTCTTCCTTTTCCAGTTGCGTGAGATGTCCCATTAAGTTGTTAACTTCCTCTCTTTCCGTTCTCTTGAGGAAGGCTTGCAGTGCTATAAATTTCCCTCTTAGAACTGCCTTTGCAGTGTCCCAGAGGTTCTGATAGTTTGTGTCTTCATTGTCGTTTTGTTCCAAAAAATTGGCGATTTCTTTCTTAATCTCATCTCTGACCCAGCTATCATTCAGCATAAGGTTATTTAACTTCCATGTTTTTGTATGGGTATGCAGATTCCTGTTGTTACTCAATTCAAGTTTTATTCCATGATGGTCCGAGAAGATGCATGGAATAATTTCTATTCCTTTAAATTTACTGAGGTTAGACTTGTGACCTAAAATGTGGTCAATTTTGGAGTAAGTTCCATGGGCTGACGAGAAGTATGTGTATTCAGTTTTTTTGGGATGAAATGTTCTGTAGATGTCTGCTAAATCTAAATATTGGATGGTTAGGTTTAAATCTAAGATTTCTTTGCTCAGCTTCTTTCTGGAGGATCGATCCAACACTGCCAAGGGAGTGTTCAAATCTCCAACGATTATGGAGCTGGAGGAAATCAAGTTACTCATCTCTGTTAGAGTTTCTCTTATAAATTGAGGTGCATTCTGTTTGGGTGCATAGATATTAATAATTGAGATCTCATCATATTGAGTATTACCCTTAACAAATATGAAGTGACCATTCTTGTCCTTCCTTACTTTTGATGGTTTAAAGCCTACTGTATCTGCAAATAAAATTGCAACACCTGCTTTTTTCTGATTACCATTTGCCTGAAATATGGATGACCATCCTTTCACCCTGAGTCTGTATTTGTCTTTTAAGTTGAAATGTGACTCTTGTATGCAACAAATATCTGGCTTGAGTTTTTGTATCCAGTCAGCTAACCTGTACCTCTTTAGAGGACAGTTTAAGCCATTCACATTGATGGAGAGTATTGATCAGTCTGGTGGAATTTGGGGTATCGAGTTTTTCAAAGGTCCAGTGGACATTTTTAATCCTTTCACCAGTGTGGAAGTTGGAGTTTTATCCGAAGTTTCTGAGTGAGTTTACTTTTGTGGTATAGGATTGGGTTGGTCATTGTGGAGGATAGGTCTGAGAACATCCTGAAGAGCTGGTTTACTTATGGCAAATTTTTTCAACATATGAATGTCATTGAAGTATTTAATTTCTCCATCATAGATGAAACTCAGTTTAGCTGGATACAAGATCCTGGGTTGAAAGTTTTTTTGCTTTAGGAGATTAAAAGTTGATGACCAGCCTCTTCTGGCTTGAAAAGTTTCAGCAGAGAGATCTGCAGTTATTCTAATATTCTTACCTTTGTACGTTATAGTTTTCTTTCGCCGGGCTGCTTTGAGAATCTTCTCTTTCATGTTAACTTTAGTGAAGCTAATTATGATATGTCTGGAGGATGACTTATTGGGGTTGAATCGTGCTGGGGTTCTGAAGCTGTCTGCTATCTGAATTTCAGATTCTCTAGGCATGTCTGGAAAATTTTCTTTCATAATTTCATGCAGAAGGGCCTCTGTGCCCTTGGAGGCCACTTCATCGTTCTCAGAAATTCCTATAATCCTTATGTTGCTTTTTTTTGAATTATCTGAGAGTTCTCTGAGTGAGTGATCCGTTTTTGCTCTCCATTTCTCTTCCTCTTTGAGAGATTGGGAGCGTTCGAAGACTTTATCTTCAATGTCAGAAATCCTTTCTTCTGCTTGCTCCATTCTGTTACTGAGGGATTCTACTGTATTTTTCATATCTTTGAGGGCTGTAAGTTCTTGCTTCAGTGTGTCTAAGTTTTTGGTGGTTTTGCCTTTAAATTCGTTAAATTCTTGAGACAATTTTTGAATTTCTCCTCGAATTCCTAATTCCATTTTATTAATCTTGTCTGCAATCCAAATTCTGAATTCGATTTCTGACATCTCAGCCAGTTGTTTATGAATGGGATCTTCAATCACATCTGCCTTATCTTTTCTTGGGGGGGGTTGATCTATTCTGGTTATTCATGTTACCAGAGTTTTTCCGCTGATTCCGCCCCATGGTTATTTTACTCCCTTTGGTTTTTCCCCTGGGGTTTTATCGAGGGCCCGTATAGTGTTGTGGCCTGAGAAACTGGGGCCCTGTCTGGTGTGGTGGAGCAAAGTGGTTCTGTCTTGTTTTCAGCTGGTTTCTGTTCGATCCTAGTGCAACTTCTACTC